>NC_072396.2:148890000-150140000 GCF_028885625.2 Pongo pygmaeus | reverse complement strand
TAAGTCAAATTACCTATGATAATCCATCAGTCATCAGTGCTAGGTACCTAAATTGGAGAAACAACTAGTATTCAAAAGGACATTAAGTTCGTCCAATGTTAAACGTGGACTCGGGGAGAACCAGGATGGCCACCTATCCTTCCTGAGTTCTTAAACCTTTTGTTATTAAAAGTTCTGCATTCCACGACTCATCATGGAAAAGATAAAATGATCAAAATTAAATATGTGTTGGTATGGTGACTTCTAAATTGCTAAAATAGTTTATGACCAAAGTTTTGTTTGTCAGACCAATATTCCTGGGAAGACGATGAAAGATTCAGGTACATTCTGCTACCTGATGGGCCACGTAAACATTTACAGAGTTGATTTCATTAAATTGTCATCTTCAGTGTGTTGTAAGACTTTTCCTTGGTTCAGCTAAAGACAGGGTTCTTTGTCCCAAGTCCATGAAAATTGATGCTTCCTACAATTTGAATGGTAAGACAAGGTTTTATTTAGTGAAAAGGAAGAAAAGGAGGAAACAGGGATTCTTGGTAGGCCACAGTTTCTGCTTAATGCTTCCCCCTGCCAGCCAGCTTGAATCCCAGGTTCCACACAGGAAGAGGCGGGACCAGGCCCCTCCCCACTGTAAATGGTGCAAACTCCCCAAGGTTCCACCCTAGTGTGAGTTTTTCTGGGGACCCTCTCCCACCTGGCTATATCATTCCCCCGCCCTAAAGAAGTACATCTAACTGCCGTTAGATTAAATATAAGCCCGAAGACACATCTTAACTGCTTCCTGCTGACAGGGGGTGCTGTTTTGGGAAAACGGCAGTCAGAGCTCCCTCAGAGGCCAACCTAAAGATTTCCAGCAGAAGGGGCCATTGTCAGATGCTCTGGTTGTATGACTGTTTGGAGTTTGATGGTCTGAAGGCAAGAACAGACAAACCAAGTTATTAGAAAACATGTGTCAAAATGAAACAAGGGGAGGGGTAAGGTCAGCTCAAAAATTCCGAGGCTTTTTACCAGTTTGCACAGGGAGAGGGACGCCAAAAGCCTGACTGGTAAAAACACTTTACCCTTTCCTGGCATGTTGGGCTTCTGGGTTCCCTTCTCCTGAGCCCAGTCCTAAACCAACTAGTTTAAGGTTTGGGAAATTAACTCTTTCCAGTTTGGAGGATGCATCTGAGGGAAGTGTCCTTTAGTGCAGAGACACAATTATCTATCAGTGAAGAGAAGACAGAGGAGAAGAAAGGAAAAAAGAAGGCATTTTTTTAAAGGAGTCCCAGGGGTTCATGATGCATTCTAAAGGGGTACAGACTGAAAATGAATGGCTACCCATCTAGAAAGAGGGGAGCAGGCATCCCTGGTTCCCTTCTCTTCCTAGCAGATACCCACGGTACGTGAGGGAGAGAGGGAAGAGTGTCCCCTTTACCTCTTCCATCCTTGCATCTCTGAGTCCCGGTAACCTTGGCAGGTTCCGCCATGAGTGCTAAAGCAGCTTGCACCCATGAAGCACAAAGGGCCTAGAGAATAGGAATTATCTGCTCTCATCTATGCCTCTAAACCTCCTACTGTCCATAGCTTGGAGTGCCCTAGACCTCATTTATGCCATGGATATTAACCTGGCCTTTATCCATGATACAGGAAGCTTGGGGTTGGCTTAATCGGCAAGAATCAGCCACGCTCACCTTTGCTGTGCCTTTTAACCACTGTTGTCATTTGCCTCTGGATCCCT
Source organism: Pongo pygmaeus (assembly GCF_028885625.2). Lineage (NCBI taxonomy): Eukaryota > Metazoa > Chordata > Mammalia > Primates > Hominidae > Pongo > Pongo pygmaeus. The sequence continues at coordinate 150,138,283 of NC_072396.2, read as the reverse complement.
CCGATCCGGTTTTGTTTTCTAGGGCTTTGACTCGAAGCGTGGAACTGAATCTGGGACAAAAATATGTCTAGTGGTGGGGGTTGCGTGGACTCCTTATTGTTAAGTCGAATGCTAAGGTGAAACTGTGGAACTGAGTCCTCTTCCGACAAGGGAGAGAGAAAAGGATGTCTTGTGATACACCCAGATAATTGGTGGCTATAGTTATGCTTACTAAGATTTGGGCACAGGTGCTTGTATTTGGTTAGCTCCCTTCATCTTACTTTCCCAAAAAGGAAACCTCCAAGTGATGGGCATCCTATTTATTCGTATCACCTGGCAGGATTTGCAGGCTAATTGCCCAGAACTAGAGTATTGACCCGGATTTCTACATTACCCATCCCTTTTGTTCTTTCTGAGCTGCAGCCAGAGATTGTCGGTTGGTTCACAGGACCAAGCAGGGTTAGTCTAAAAATGTAGGTGAAAACTTAAAAACAACTAATGGGATTATAATTTAATGACAAATGTATGATAAGTTTTGAAACATGATTTCTGTCTCTCCAGTCCTCATGTTTGTTTAAAAAACAAATTATTATAGGACCGAGTGGTTTGCAGAATACTTTAGTCTTATACTTGTCCTGATTATTTGCATAAAGTACAGCGAGAATAATTATTTCTACATAAGCCTTTTGGATTGGCTTTCACGAAACCCTGTTCCCCAAAGAATCTCAGATAAGACCTTTTAAAGCCAAGCCCAGCCATAAGTTTGTATCTTCAAATATCTGCAAGTTGGGTGATTCTCTCCTCTTAAGGTCCCAAGATAAACTTGAAACTCCTAGACCTGTTAGAAAGTGACATTCCTTATCGACCACCAGTCAGGAACCCTATACAGGGACTGCGTAGATCAGGGTTATGAGGCCAGTTTCCCCACTGGGCTTTTATTGGCTCTGCAAGTCGAGATTGACTCTTTAAAGGGAAGCATACCATTCCAGTCAAAGCCTTGGTAAAACTACCAGTTTTTTAAATTGTGTCTTGTTGCAAAAAAAAAAAAAAAAAAAAAAAAAGATTCTTACCGCAATGATGCAAACAACTACATTGCCATAAGTTAAGAATACTCACATAGTTTCCAAATTCTAGAGGAACCAAGCAGAGAGAAACAAACATGCTCCAAATCTTGGTCATAGGAGTATACCTCACTCAATTATTAAAGGCCATAAATAGTTCAAAATAAGTTGACTGTGAAAAACAAAACAAGGATCATCAATATTCCATGCAAAGGCTAAAAGGATTGCTTCAGTTTCTGAGTTTAGTCCATTTGGTTAACTCTTGTTTTGCTTGAATTTTGTGAGCATTTCAGCTCTTCATGAGTCCTGTACATTTTCCTTGATTCCAATGTTATAATCTCCAAATTTATCAGAAACTTGATTGTCTCAAATAAAATCAGAAATTGTATTTGAGAGCACCTGTCAGAGTCCTATGGCTTATTATAAACCATCTTTGAAAAGGATTAAAGCAAGACAACAGTTGTCTGTGAATAACAAAATGTCCTGGGTAGTTACAATTAGAGACACAATTGACAAATTGGTTATCTTCGTGATTTACAGTAACTTAACCTAACAGCCTTTATTATGATTGATAGCATATATCAGACATTAGAATTTTAGAAATCCCATACCATTTTGGAACATATATTAACATTATTCACCAAAGATATAACCTAAAGAAGACTGAACATCATTTTGGCAATCCCATGTACCTAAACATGTTAAATAATCCTGTTTACCTCTTTTCTGGACAATTCATAGGCCTTCTGAAGTATATGAAAAGCCAGGTGTCAGGAAAGACAATTTTGAAACTCAAGTTTGATTTTGGGAAGGCTGTTAAATATGTTAAGCTTAAAACACTTGGTATTATGAAATGGAATTCCAGATTAACATAAGTTATTTATTTTGCCAAAATGAGGAGTCTGAAATTTTAAGGAAGCAGAAACCCTTTGTAACCCTTTAAAAATGTTGCCAAAGGGCAGATTAGTGCCTTAGGAAAACCTTGTTATGCTTTTATTTCAATGCTCAATTTACAGAAAAACCATATAATACCCTTTTTTGAATTTAGTCAATAAGTTCACACAGAGAATCTCTTCCACAAGATTAATTTCCACAATTCTTCCACCACTTCTTTGAACCTTCAGGTTTTTCTTATCTAATTTAATACAATCCTTTAACCCCCAGGCAAAAATTTACATTTCCATGACTCATTATATCCTTTTACTAAAAAAAAAAAAAACACACACATTTTATTGTTCTTACACACCTTGCATGTAAATCTATTTTCAGTAGTTTCAATTACATGTCCAAATGATAACTCCTAGCAATTTTTAACTTTAAGGTAAAACTTGCTAAGTTGCTTTAATTGTGTGCTAAGTGCAGCCAAGGTTTGACTCCAGCATAATTAAGGGCGTGGTTAAGTTCCTTATGTCCCAGGCCTTACCAATTGTGAAGCTGGCAAGTCAAGTATTTCTCAAAACCCAAAAAGCACCTTGTAACCTCAGAACTCTTAGCAAACCTTGCATCTGACCTGCATTTTACCAATAATCTTTAAGGCTGTTTTTATTTCTCAAAGATTAAAGTCACCTGAACTGAAAGGTATCACAGCTTTTAGCTTCCCTTAAAAAAAAAAATACTTGATCCAAGCCCTTGTCTTTCTCCCCTCCCTCTCTCCCTCTCTCCCTCTCTCCCTCTCTCCCTCTCTCCCTCTCTCCCTCTCTCCCTCTCTCCCTCTCTCCCTCTCTCCCTCTCTCCCTCTCTCCCTCTCTCCCTCTCTCCCTTCCTTCCCTCCCTTTCTTCCCTCCCTCCCTCCCTCCCTTTCTTCCTTTCTCTTTCGTGCAGGGGCATGATCTCAGCTCACTGCAACCTCTGCCTCCCGGGTTCAAGCGATTCTCCTGCCTCATCTTCCCGAGTAGCTGGGACTACAGGCGTGCGCCACTACGCCCAGCTAATTTTTGTACTTTTAGTAAAGATGGGGTTTCACCATGTTGGCCAGGATGGTTTTGATCTCCTGACCTCGTGATCCACCCACCTTGGCCTCCCAAAGTGCTGACAAAGTGGTGGCATGAGCCACCGCACCTGGCCCGCGCTTGTCTTTCTTTAGGCCAAATGAATTAGAGCTCTTTTAACAGATATCACACACAGTACACACACACAGGCAGAAGAAAACCCAGTCGCTGGGTAGGGCCCTTTAAGAGACAGGGCTAGGAAAACATGCAGGTATGGAACCACAGAGGGCTCATCCCCTCAGGCAGGAGTGCTACACAAAGCCTTGCCAAGTGGTTACTGGCCATGGCGCCGGGATGTAAAGCAAGATGGAGGCTTGATTTCACAACCAAAATTTTGCAGAGAATACAGTGATAGTTGGGGGGGCCTGGCCTAGTAAAACATCTTCTAAAAGAGGAAAAAACCCTCAAAAGTTAACTACTAATGGGGTAGAGAAGGAGAAGAAACAGTTTAAAAATGACTGGGGAAGAACCTCTTATTCAACTGTTTCCTCCACCGGAAAGAAAAGTTGAAGCTTAATTACTGCCTGATTGAGTTAAACCCCATGGCCTGGAAAGGGGAAGGCTGTGGCAGTGGTGCGTGGCTGGGAACCAGCCAGCCAGCTGTGCAGGACCCTTGGACCATGCATCCCAGGCCCAGCAGGGAGTGGGGGGTGGAGGGTAGCTGCTGCTCGCTGGTCCCTCCCAAAAAAGAAAAAGAAAAAGCCGTGACAAGGCACAGGAGCGATGGGAAGGTGGGGGCATGGTTTTCCCCACCCTCAGAAATCTGAGGATGAAAAAGGCTTAGAAGCAACAGTGAGAGGTTTTGAGTCCCCATTTCACTCACCACTTCTTGAGTTCCCACATTGTGTGCCAAAAGTACTGCAGGACTTTTCCTTAGTTCACTTAAAAATGGGGTTCTTTGTCCCACAGCCATGAAAGTTGAGGCTCGCAGACAATTTGAATAGTGAGTAAGACAGGGACTTATTGGGTGAAAAGGAAGAAAAAGGGGAAACAAGGACTCCTTTAGGCCACAGTCCCTGCTTAGTTCTTCCCACTGGCAGCTTGAATCCTAGGTTTCACACAGGAAGAGGAGGGGCAAGGCTCCTCCCCATTGCAAATGGTGCAAATTTCCCAAGGTCCTACCCCAGTGTGTGGGCTATTTGGAGTTTTCCCAAGGACCCTCATCCACCTTGCTGTCTCAAATGCATGTTTTCTGTTGTAGAAAAGATTTCCCATGCAAAGGAGTTGATTTTTTTTTTACAGCAGCTTCTTATGCGACAGTGTATTTTCACCAGGCAAAGAAAGCTTTTCATGATTTACTGAGGATAATCATCCCCTTCACATCTAGAACCTAAAGACTGGATCTTTTGAGAACATCAGAGAAAGTCTGCTTTTGCCATCCACACTGCAGCAAAACTTTGGGACCTTGAACCTTGGGATCATATCTCAGAATTGAGAAGGGTCCTTCCTCATTCTTCTAACTGTACACCCACTGAAAACTTTAAGGTAAAGCTAATCAAGGGAGGTACTCCCCAGAAGAAAACACCATCCTTGATGTGAACAGCTTTTTCCCAAGGTCATGGATCAAGACTTCTCTACTATCATGAGACATTTTTTTTGTTTTGTTTTTTTGTTTTTTGAGATGGAGTTTCGATTTCGTTGCCCAGGCTGGAGTGCAATGGCACGATCTCGGCTCACCACAACCTCCGCCTCCCGTGTTCAAGCAATTCTCCTGCCTCAGCCTCCCAAGTAGCTGGGATTACAGGCACGTGCCACCACACCTGGCTACTTTTGTATTTTCAGTAGAGACGGGATTTCTCCATGTTGGTCAGGCTGGTCTCGCACTCCCTACGTCAAGTGATCTGCCTACCTCAGCCTCCCAAAGTGCTGGGATTATAGGCATCAGCCACTGCGCCCAGCCGAGACTCTTATCTGTGACTTTTTTCCCCCTTGCTTATGCCTCTGTAAACAATAGAAGTGAAAAGAGGGTCCGTTGTGTTCCCTCTTGGGGTATACTTTTATTTATGAAGGATTTTGCAGCCAGCATTATACATGGATAACCTTATACCTTGAAAGATGAAAAATGAAGGCATGAAGCCCCAGTGTAGCTGAGAAATTTTAATGGTACATATATTGCTTCATAACCAGTCAGAAACCATGTTCACTCCTCTTAAATTACATCACGGGTTAAAGAGAACATTGCCTGGAAGTGTTTGCTCTTCTAGAAGGGCATCATTGTTAGGTCCCTTTTTCCATGGTTTGGAGTAAAAGAGGCCATGATTAGTAATTTGTTCCTCATGATAGGCTCTATAGCCGACTCTACTGTAAAGGCTATGGTTACACAACAGACTTTAAATTCTCTTGTGAAAGTTACGCTAGATAATAGAATTGTTCTAGATTATTTACTACCTAAACAGAGAAGTATCAGTGCAGCTTCTGGCACTTGTTTCCCATGGAAAAATACATCACATCATGTATTATAGAGATTCCGTTTTCAGGGATTAATGAAGAGACTTCTCAGTTAAAGCGAGTAGACTATTTAGCTCATTCTTTCATCTCTTTTATTTTAGTTGGTTTGGTTTATGAGGATGCTAGGTAAGGAGCATACTCCAAACTCTAAGAGTTTGGAGTATTATCCTCCTGATAGTCATAGTGATACTCTCCCTGATGAGCTGTATTCTCTCAAAAGTTTTAAATGTTGAATGCATACAGAATGTCAAATGGTCTCTCTTCAACTAAAATGACAAGAGCTGAAAGAAATGTGTGACCATGAGGACACTATAACCTATGAATAATATGCTCAGATAAAAAAAAAAATGATGGTAACTTAGAGTGGCACGAAAGACCTAAGTTTTTGTCATACTCTTACCTAAGTGAGAAGCTGGCCAAAAGGGGGAAATTTTAAAACAAAATTATGGGAGGTCATTGTTTTGGACTAAGCTTATGCACTAGGGCCCAACAGACCAGACCAAACCAAAATAGATTCACTTGTGCTAAATGTGACATAATTAAAATAAGACTTTAAGAAAACATAGATCTTAGAAGAAACCAGGTTTTGTTTTTTATCCTGTAAACAGGATATTCCAACATAAGGAGTTAACCTATACTCTAACCCTTAAAAAAATAACCTGAAATCCCAGTTCCTACCTTACAAAACTCACTGTTCTACTGTTCCCCAGTGACTTTCAAGACCAAATAAGTACATTTTTGATGGTGAGAGTAACACTGATGACTAGAGTTTGGTCAGTCTCTCAAAAGTGTGAGGATGAAGAAAAAGGGGGAATTTTTAAATCAAGTTTAGCCTAAAGCTATCTCCTTACGTATTTTAAGTTCAGCCTAAAGGTTTCTCTGTACATAGTGAACTACAATCTAAATGGAATTGTGAAAAGACTGAAGTCTACTCTTTAGCTAATCACCAAGTTTTGGCCAATCAGATGTGGCCAATTGTTCAAACGGTGTTCAAATAAGACAAATGCTGATCACTTTCATTTTCTGTACATCACTTTTCTTCTTCTGTGAATAAATCCTCTTCCACCACATGGCTGTGCTAGAGGGTCTGAGCCTACTTTGGCTCAGGAGGCTGACAGATTCGTGAATCATTCTTTGCTCAATTAAACTCTGTTAAATTTAATTTAGCTGAAGATTTTCTTTTAATGAAAAAATTGTTGAAGAGGAGTTCAAAAAATGACAGCACCTGTTTGTTTGTATAAATTATAGAGTTTCTGTTTAAAAATACTATTTATATTCCCATAATCATGCTTCTGTATTATACAGAACAGCTAAGACAACTGTCATAAGGGTGGCAGTAATATCAACACAGAGATACATGATATAGGTTCCTTAGTAAAATTTACTGCAAACTAACTGATGTAAAATTGTTGCACAGAGAAAGAGGTACAGTTGCATTTTCCCTGTTGGAGATGCAACTCTTCTGGCCTCACACAAGGCCATATAATTGTCAATAATATTGAATAATCAGCATAAGAATTCCATCAATTCTTTCAAAAAGATAAACCTGACCACCTCCATTTTTGTTTTGTTTTCTTTTTCTTTTTTATTATACTTTAAGTTTTAGGGTACATGTGCACAAAGTGCAGGTTTGTTACATATGTACACATGTGCCATGTTGGTGTGCTGCACCCATTAACTCGTCATTTAACATTAGGTATATCTCCTAATGCTATCCCTCCCCACTTCTCCCACCCCACAACAGGCCCCGGTATGTGATGGTCCCCTTCCTGTGTCCATGTGTTCTCATTGTTCAGTTCCCACCTATGAGTGAGAACATGCGGTGTTTGGTTTTTTGTCCTTGGGATAGTTTGCTGAGAATGATGGTTTCCAGCTTCATCCATGTCCCTACAAAGGACATGAACTCATCCTTTTTTATGGCTGCATAGTATTCCATGGTGTATATGTGCCACATTTTCTTAATCCAGTCTATCATTGTTGGACATTTGGCTTGGTTCCAAGTCTTTGCTATTGTAAATAGTGCTGCAATAAACATATGTGTGCATGTGTCTTTATAGCAGCATGATTGATAATCCTTTGGGTATATACCCAGTAATGGGATTGCTGGGTCAAATGGTATTTCTAGTTCTAGATCTCTGAGGAATCACCACACTGACTTCCACAATGGTTGAACTAGTTTACAGTCCCACCAACAGTGTAAAAGTGTTCCTATTTCTCCACATCCTCTCCAGCACCTGTTGTTTCCTGACTTTTAAATGATCGCCATTCTAACTGGTGTGAGATGGTATCTCATTGTGGTTTTGATGTGCATTTCTCTGGTGGCCAGTGATGATGGGCGCTTTTTCATGTGTCTTTTGGCTGCATAAATGTCTTCTTTTGAGAAGTATCTGTTCATATCCTTTGCCCACTTTTTGATGGGGTTGTTTGTTTTTTTCTTGTAAATTTGTTGGAGTTCATTGTAGATTTTGGATATTAGCCCTTTGTCAGATGAGTAGATTGCAAAAATTTTCTCCCATTTTGTAGGTTGCCCGTTCACTCTGATGGTGGTTTCTTTTGCTGTGCAGAAGCTCTTTAGTTTAATTAGATCCCATTTGTCAATTTTGGCTTTTGTTGCCATTGCTTTTGGTGTTTTAGACATGAAGTCCTTGCCCATGCCTATGTCCTGAATGGTATTGCCTAGGTTTTCTTCTAGGGTTTTTATGGTTTCAGGTCTAACATTTAAGTCTTTAATCCATCTTGAATTAATTTTTGTGTAAGGTGTAAGAAAGGGATCCAGTTTCAGCTTTCTCCATATGGCTAGCCAGTTTTCCCAGCACCATTTATTAAATAGGGAATCCTTTCCCCATTTCTTGTTTTTGTCAGGTTTGTCAAAGATCAGGTGGTTGTAGATATGCAGCATTATTTCTGAGGGCTCTGTTCTGTTCCATTGGTCTATATCTCTGTTTTGGTACCAGTACCATGCTGTTTTGGTTACTGTAGCCTTGCAGTATAGTTTGAAGTCAGGTAGCATGATGCCTCCAGCTTTGTTCTTTTGGCTTAGGATTGACTTGGCAATGTGGGCTCTTTTTTGGTTCCATATGAACTTTAAAGTAGTTTTTTCCAATTCTGTGAAGAAAGTCATTGGTAGCTTGATGGGGATGGCGTTGAATCTATAAATTACCTTGGGCAGTATGGCCATGTTCACGATATTGATTCTTCCTACCCATGAGCATGGAATGTTCTTCCCTTTGTTTGTATCCTCTTTTGTTTCATTGAGCAGTGGTGTGTAGTTCTCCTTGAAGAGGTCCTTTACATCCGTTGTAAGTTGTATTCCTAGGTATTTTATTCTTTTTGAAGCAATTGTGAATGGGAGTTCACTCATGATTTGGCTCTCTGTTTGTCTGTTATTGGTGTATAAGAATGCTTGTGATTTTTGCACATTGATTTTATATCCTGAGACTTTGCTGAAGTTGCCTATCAGCTTAAGGAGATTTTGGGCTGAGACGATGGGGTTTTCTAGATATACAATCATGTCGTCTGCAAACAGGGACAATTTGACTTCCTCTTTTCACACGGGGGCTCATGCCTGTAATCCCAGCACTTTGGGAGGCCGAGGCGGGCGGATCACGAGGTCAGAGATCAAGACCATCCTGGCTAACACGGTGAAACCCTGTCTCTACTGAAAATACAAAAAATTAGCCAGGCATGGTGGCGGGTGCCTGTAGTCCCAGCTACTCAGGAGGCTGAGGCAGGAGAATGGCATGAACCCGGGAGGCGGAGCTTGCAGTGAGCCGAGATTGCACCACTGCACCCTAGCCTGGGCGACAGAGTGAGACTCCGTCCATTTTTGTTTTCTAATGGAAGGACTTTGAAAAGGAGAAACCTGACCACCCCCTCTTTGCTTTCTACTGAGGGAGAGGATTCATTCCCCTATGGCACCCTCCAACTTTTCTGAGAGGCATGAAGAAATTCTGATTTCATGTCAGCCTCCTGGATTCATGCAGTCATGTATAAATCAACTGCATTAGAGTATTAATGCATATTGACCTTGGACATTCATATCTGTTCACTCACTTCATAAGTAAATGGGCTACTACAAGGCACTGTGGCCTGGATTAAATCAGAGAGAGGCCAGATCCAGGCATCCACCCCATTAGGCATAGGCTTTAGACCTGTGTGATGGTTAATAGGGAGTGTCAACTTGCTTGGATTGAAGGATGCAAAGTATTGTTTCTGGGTGTGTTTGTGAGGGTGTTGGCAAAGGGGATTAACATTTAAGTCAGTGGACTGGGAGACACAGACTCACTCTCAATGTGTGTGAGCACTATTCAATCAGCTGCCAGTACAGCTAGACTAAAGCAGGCAGAAGAAGGTGGAATGAGCTGACTTGCTGAGTCTTCTGACCTTCATCATTTCTCCCCTGCTAGATGCTTCCTGCCCTCAAACATCAGACTCCAGGCTCTTCGGTTTTTGGACTCTTGGAGTTACACCAGTGGTTTACCAGGGGCTCTCAGGCCTTTGGCCAAAGAATGAAGGCTGCATTGTTGGCTTCCCTACTTTTGAGGTTTTGGGACTCGGGCTGAGCCACTGCTGGCTTCTTTTCTTCTCAACTTATAGACAGCCTATCGTGGGACTTTACATTGTGCTCATGTGAGTCAAGTCTCCTTAATAAATTCCCTTTCATATATACATATATTCTGGTAGCTCTATCCCTCTGGAGAACTCTGACAAAATACAACCTGACTGAAGTTTCATCCTCATATTGGAAAAAAAAAGAGAAGAATAAAAAATAAGAATATAAAATACGAAATTTGAGTTAATTAGATATCTGTGGAAATTGTGTGTGGCAATTTTGCTCTACAAAGAAAATAAGTGATGTCTAAATTTGGATTTTAGGTTTAATTCAGTTCAGCATTTGTTGAACACCTACTCCTATCAAGAAAGCCTAGACACCATGGAAGATTAAAGATAAAAAAGGACAAATTCCCCACTTTCAAGAGTTGACAGGTATAAATCAAAAAGTATCTGAGTTAGATCTCAATCAATTTAGAGGTTTATTTTGCCAAGATTAAGAACCACGGCCTGTGACACAGCCTTGGGAGGTCCTGAGAACATGTGCCCCGTGTGGTTGGGTTACTGCTTGGTTTTATGCATTTTAGGGAGACAGAAGTTACAGACAAAGACATAAATCATTACACGTAAAGTATACATTGGTTTGGCCTGGAAAGGCAGGCTGTCTCAAAGTGGGGCTTCCAGTTCATAGGTGGATTCAAAAATTCCCTGATTGATAATTAGTTGAAAGAATTAAGCTCTACCTAAAGCATTAAAATCAGCTTGAGTTAAGATAAGAGGGGTTGTGAAAGCTAAGGTTCTTGTCACATAGATGAAACTTCTAGATAGCAAGCTTCAATAAGAATAGATGGTGAGTGTCTCTTATGAGACCTTAAAAGGTGTCAGACTCCCCTGGAAAAGACCTAGTAAGGCAAACATTCTCTAAGGAGTGTAAATTTTTCCCAGAAGAGACAGCTTTGCAGGGCTATTTAAGAATATATCAAAGAAATATATTTGGAGATGAAATACTTAGATTTCCTTCAGGGCCTCCTATCTGGCTTACACAGGCTAATGTAGGAAAAAGGGATAAGGTAAGTGTTTTGGTAATTAATAAAAGAAATCCATAGTGCAGTGTGGCTGCATCATGAACAAGGGATTAGTGGGAAATGAGGCTATGGAGAGCTTTGTGCTAGAGAATGTTGGTAAAATTAGATCAAGCTTTTGTACTGTCTACAAATCTGAGAACACTAAAGATGAGATATACAAAAGGTGTTATTTTCAATTTGAAAGTTCAATAAATTGGAAATAATTGATAATTCTATAAGTTCTTGGAAGTCAGCATTGTAAAGAGAACATTTTATAAAGGAAAAACTCAGGATATTTATATAAGATCTCTAAACCATGTATTACACTCCATATCCAAAGGTAAAAGCTACAAAATTGTTCTGTTTCACTGTAGTTTAAAAATCACTCTTAGTTTCAATAATATGAATCTACTTAAGACTCTGTCAGGTCAAAAACGAGAGGTAATTTATTGTTGTATACTCATAAACTGTAGCTCAGCCAGCTATTGCTCTATCAACATCCTGAAGTGAGAAGAGACATTGCTGCAAAGACACAGAGTACAAACAAGATGCCATAGACTACCAGGATGAAGGAAATATGGGAAGAAATCACTGATCTGCACGGGCTTCAAGAGCAGTTAAGCCATCTAGGCAACTTATACTCAAATAATGAAAGAAAAAAATGAGTAAAACATTAGCTTCAAGTCATTTTACATTATTATTAACACAGGCACCTTATCTTTGTTCCGGAAATTCCGAGAGGTGCCTCTTGAAGTAAACAAGGAAATATTATACCAGAAGCATCAAAAAACTGTCCTTAACAGTTACTCTATTGCAAGGTTCAAGATTAAGCATGTGTTTACCTTCTACATCCTGGGCAGGAAATTTTGACATTTAAGACCTCTAACACAAACTGCTGCAATCTCCATGTGCTGAGGGAGAGGATGGACTGTCGTTACCTGTCAAGTCTTTGGTTTTAACTGTTACTGAGTTTGTTGTTCACTTTCTGGTTCAGATGACAAAGTAATTTAATTCATAGTCATAGCATTGAAAATCCCAATGGGCTTATGTTTCTAGCTGTGCCAGAGGCAGGAACTGCAAAAAAATATATATGACAAAATCTAGAAGATATCAGGAAGGCAAGAAATAGATCAGATGTGAATAACCAAGTATCATATGGTTATGAATAAAAAATGCTGGTATTTTCAATTGGTTTCAACATCTATCTTTAAAGTTTATTTTTAGAATATTTATGATATACATTGTAGAGTGTTAGATGCTTTTATAATTATAGAGAATATATCTGCTGCAAAATCTTTAGTGAAAATTTTATATTCACCAATTTAGATTTGAAGAAAATGATATAGATGAATTTATATGAATGAATAAAAAAGAAAACAGACTTATATTTCCACTAATATGACAGACAAGATATTCTGAAAACCCTCCAGGTAAACAGAAATACAAAACTAAAATCGCCAAGAAATGCCCAATATAATAAAACAACATTATTTCAACTGAATACCTGAAATCACAATACAATTAGGGAAATCCTAGGGAATAAAATGAAGAGAGAGAACAGAAATACACAGCAATAGATTGAGTGAATTTGCTTGTCTGAATAAGTAAGGAGTTTGTATTTGAAAGGTCATGATTACGGGAGGCTTTGAGCTCATAGAAAATGAGGATTTAAGAATGGAAGCACTTGCATATAGCTGAGGTCCTAATGATGTCCTAGTGAGTTACACCATTAGTTGAATGGTGGGAAATACCTGTCCATCTACAGAGTAAAAAGAAAATAAAGCTTGACTAATTTAGACTTGTTATAATTGCAGAATTAGTAAACATGTGTCTGCGCTCTGTTTTAGGGTTCAAATGTATACTACTTGCATGCCCCCAACATTGTTACACTGGGTAATTGGCATAAAATGTAGCAGTGACCTGGCAATATTATTGGGAAGCCAGCAGAAGAAAACAGAAATTTCTTGGAGGTACAAATCCTCAACCTAGTTCATTCATGATACTCAAACACAAACTCTGCTCAAAATGATTACATTAAAAAAGAAGAAAGATCACAAGCATACAACCTAACTTTACTAGAAAGGAACTGGGAAAAAAAAATTAAAAAAATAAAAAATAAAAAATAAAAAAACTAAGCCCAAAGTTAGCCAAAGGAAGGAAATAATAGAGATTGGAACAGAAACAAACAAAGTAGAGACTAGGAAAACAATAGAAAAAAATCAGTGAAACCAAGAGTTGTTTTTTACAAAGCTAAACAAAATTGCCAAACCTTTAGCTAGATGGAGAAAAAATGTAGGAGATTCAAATAAATAAAATCAGAAATGAAAGGGGACACATTACAACTGATGCCACAGAAATAAAAATGATCCTAAGAGATTACCATGAAAATATGTCAGCAAAACTAGACAACCAAAAATAAATTTAAAACTTTCTAGTTATATACAACCTATCAGTACTCATCATGAAGAAATAGAAATTGTGAATAGACCAAAAATGAGTAAGAAGATTGAATTATTAATAACAAAAAACTCCCAAAAAGAAAAACCAGAAAACTGAAGAGGAGGGAACGTTTCCAAATTCATTTTATGGGGCCAGCATTACCCTGATATAAAAGCCAGGGACACCACAAGAAAATAAAATTACATGCTAGCATCCCTGATCAATATAGGTGCCCACAGCTAACTTCACTTTCAACACTGAAAAATCGAAAGTTTGTCTTCTGAGATTAGGAATAAGACAAAGATGGTCATGCTCACCACTTCTACTCAAAGTAGTACTGGAAATTATAGCTAGAGTAATTAGGTAAGAAAAAAAGAAATAAAAGAAGGAGGTACAATTGTTTCTGTTTGCAGATTACATGATCCTATATGTAGAAAATACTAAAGACTTCACAAAAAACTGAAATAATAAACAAATTCAATAAAGTTGTAGTAGACAAGATCAACATACAAAAATCAGTTACATTTCTACATACTATCAAAGAACAAATGAAAATAAAAGAAAACAACACCATTTACAATGCATCAAAAAGAATAAACTTCTTAAGAATAAACTTAACCAAGGAGGCAAAAGACTTGAACACTGAAAACTACAACAATTAATAAAAGAAAAATTAAAAGATACAAATAAATTGGAAAATATCTCATATTCATGGATTGAAAGACTTAATATTGATAAAATGTACATAGTTCCCAAAGTGATGTTCAGATTCAGGGCTATCCCCATCAAAATCCCAATGACATTTTTTATAGGAATAGAAAACACAATGCTAAAATTCCTAGGGAACCACAGAGCTACATAACAGGCAAAGATGTTGAAAGAGAGGAAAGCTAGTGTCACCACATTTTCTGATTTCAAAATATATTACAAAGCTACAATAAGATAGTATAGTACTGGCCTAAGGATAGAGCTATAGACCCATGGAACAGAAAAGAGAGCTCAGAAATAAACCCACACATATATGGTAAATGGTTTTCAAGGAGGTTGCAGAAAGTACACAATAGAGGATAGTCTTTTCAAACAAATGATTCTGGGAAAACTGAATATATCCACAGGCAAAACAAATTGAACCTCTACCTTCACTATATACAAAAGTAACTCAAAATGGATTACAAACTAGTGTAAGTCCTGAAGCTGAAAAACTCCTAAGAGAAAACACAGGGAGGAAAAGCTTCTTGACATTAGTCTTCTGAATTATTTCTTGAATATGAAATCAAAAGCACAAGCGACAAAAGCAAAAATAGATAAATGGGACTACATCCAACTAAAAAGCATCTGCACAGCAAAACAAACAGTTAATGGAGTAAAAAGGCAACCTACAGAATTGAAGAAAATATTTGCAAATCTTATATCTAATAAGGAGTTAATTTCCAAAATATATAAGGAACTCCTAACACTTAACAGCAAAAAAGCAAATAACCTGATATATATATATATAATATATATATGTGTGTATATATGTGTATATATGTGTGTATATATATGTGTGTGTGTGTGTGTATATATATATATATATATATATGATTTTACCTACATGAGGAATTTAAAATAGTCAAACTCATAGAAGCAGGGAATACAATAGTGGTTGCCAGGGGCTAGGGGCTGAGGAAATTGAGGAGTTGTTCAATGAGTGTAAAGTTTCAGTTATTCTGATTTAGAGATCTCATGTATGATACTACCTAAGGTGAACATACAATATTGTGCACTTCAAAGATTTATATTGGGGTATATTTCACATTATGTGTTATTATCACACGCACATACAAATAAACACAAAAACAAAGGGACAAATGGAAATTTTGGGAGAAGGTATCATGGATGTTTTCATATATCTAATTAAATTGTACACATTAAATAGGTGCAGTTCCTTGTATATCAATTATATATCAAAGAAAGCTGTTTAAGAAACAAGAAATTCAGGGGCCAGGCGCGGTGGCTCATACCTGTAATCCCAGCACTTTGGGAGGCCGAGGTGGGCGGATCACGAGGTCAGGAGATCAAGACCATCCTGGCTAACATGGTGAAACCCCGTCTCTACTAAAAATACAAAAAATTAGCTGGGCATGGTGGCGGGTGCCTGTAGTCCCAGCTACTTGGGAGGCTGAGGCAGGAGAATGGTGTGAACCCGGGAAATGGAGCTTGCAGTGAGCCAAGATTGCACCACTGCACTCCAGCCTGGGGGACAGTGTGAGACTCCGTCTCAAAAAGAAAAAAAAAAAAAAGGGAAACAAGAAATTCAAATTACAAAACACATAAAGAATGCATACACCACAAGTAAGAGTCAGCAGACACAGCAAATAGCATGATCAGAACTTCAAGAGGTACAGAGGATATCCACTGGATAGAGAATGCAAACTATGTATGATTAACATTAATACAGACATAATAGAAATAATCGAAAACATAAGAAAAGAGTATTAGCAAGAAAGATTCCTCATTAGAGTATGATGTATTCAGTGATTTCTTATCACTCCCTTTGTTACTTTGACCAAATGAAATCAGGTGACTTAATACACCTGTTCAATGCCAAATAAATTACTATTTTAGTGTCCCTGCTTTTAGTATATGTAATATATTGAACTAAAATAATCATTAATTTATTCAACAAATATTTATTGAACGTCTGTTGTCAGTAAGATACACAGTAGCCAGTGGTGATAGAAAAGTGAATAAATTATTGTCCTCGTGCCCATGTAGCTCACACAAAGCAGAAGGAAGATGTGGGGTGGTAGTTGGATACAAAAAGATGGAACTACAATGTAATATTATAGGTGCAGTGACAGAGATGATTACAGTATCTATGTGTGTATATATGTGTATATATATATGCACACACATATATACATACACATATATAAATGATGTTAAAGTTGTAGTCTAGAAAAACAAGAAATTATAGGAAAGCATGGAGCAAATACAGTACTGACCAAAAAGACACAAATCAAATATATGTTATAACAATAAAAATAAAGTAGATTACATTTGCTAATAATTTCCCTGAACATTTTTGCACTGATCATATAATTATCATATTATCGTATGCATGAAGGTGTAATTGTCCTTCCTTTTAATGTCTGTGTCTGGTTTTAGTGTTAGATTTGTGATTATCTTATAAAATAAATTGAGCTTCAATCCCTCCTCTTCCATTTTCTGGAATACTTTGTTTTGGGATGATCTGTTTCCTGAAAATTTGGTAGAACTCATATGTTAAACCATATGAATCTGATGTTTACTTTGTGGAAAGATTTTAAAACAGAGCTTCAATTTCTTTAGAGTTATAGGATCATTCAAACATTATAAAATTATTATTGATTCCGTTTTAGTATGTTCTATTTCTCTAGAAATTTTTCCATGTTGTCCAAGCTTTCAAAGCTGTTGGTGTGTAGTTGCAAATAGTCTCTTTTCCTGTAAAAACTCCATTGTATCTGTAACTACATTCACTTTTCATTTCTAATATGCTTCTTCTTCCATTGTCTCTTGCTTAACTTTGCCAGAGTTTTGTTTGTTAATCTTTTCTACTGCATCTTTTATTCTATTTCATTAATTTCTGTTCTTATTGTTATCACCTTTTTTCTTCCATTCTTTCTAGGTTTATACTGTTCCTCTTTTTCTGACTCATGAAAGGAACACAATGCATTAGTGTTAAGGAATTTTTCAGTTTAAGTATATTATTCAGTTTTCATGTGGGTGGGTGTATTTTTTATTATTAATTAATTAATTAATTTTTTTTGAGATGGAGTCTCGCTCTGTCGCCCAGGCTGGTGTGCAGTGGCGCGATCTCTGCTCACTGCAAGCCCCGCCTCCCAGGTTCACGCCATTCTCCTGCCTCAGCCTCCCGAGTAGCTGGGACTACAGGCACCTGGCACTACACCTGGCTAATTTTTTGCATTTTTAGTAGAGACAGGGTTTCACCGTGTTAGCCAGGATGGTCTTGATCTCCTGACCTCGTGATCCTCATGCCTTGGCCTCCCAAAGTGCTGGGATTACAGGCGTGAGCCACCGCGCCCGGCCTATTATTAATTTCTAATGTAATTGAAGTGAGATATGAGATCATTATGTGATATGGTTTATCTTTGAAATTCATTGAGGCTTTCTTTATTGTATGGCCTAGTACATATACAATGTTTCATGATTTATGTGTGTTTGAGAAGAATGTGACTTTTCTAATTGTTGGAAGACTATCATCTATGTAACATGTCTATCTATTGATCTATCTATCTACCAAGCCACATAGATTAATATGTCTTAATATTTATTATGGAATATTCTAATATCCATTAGGTAAAGCTTGTTAATTGTATAATTTGTATCTTTTATATTCTTTTTAATTTCGTTTTCTGATTTACCTGTCAATTGAGAGTTGTGTTGAAATTTTCAAAAGGAAGATAGTGTCACCAATTTATCTGTGCAGATTTAGCAAATATTACTTCATAAATTTTCAAGCTATTTTAGTAGGTGCATACATATTTAACCTTATTAGATCTTCTTCAACGTAAACATTTATCTTAACGTGTGGTGACCTTTACCGTTCCTAATAATGCCTTTTTGCATGTGAATGTCTATTTTATATCACATTTGTATACCTACGATAGCCCTCTTTGAGTTTATAGTTGCCCCATTTGTCTTTTTTCATCATTTTACTTTTAACCTTTGCATGATAAATTGCATATGTTTGCATTTATTCCAATTACTCAATATTTGTTCTTTAGTTTGTCAGCTTAGTCCATTTGCATTTGTTATAATCATTGATATATTGGACGTATTTCAATCATACTCATTTATTATTTCCATTTTTCCATAATGTTTCTTTCTTCTTTATTCTTTATCACTTTAATTTTAAAATGCTATCTTGTCATTTTAATAAGGCAATAACTGTAGTATGATTTCACATTGATTGTTCTCTCTGACTCCTAAATTCTGTCATGTAAATATTATTGTAAAATTTTTATTCTGAGTTACTATTAATGTATTTTCTCTTTTATCCCCTTGGTATTAGATTTTTACATAATACCAATAATTCCATGAAAATATTTGATCACCTTAATTTCCTTTATCTCTTGTACTATCCCCTGTATTGTCTGTTTTATTTAAGCACTTCGTCTAAAACTGTTTGCAGTGTGAGGCTGGCTTTGTGTGGCAAAACTCTGGAGGCCTTATGTACTTAAGAATAATTTTTCTAATGACTTGACATTTGAAAGACAATTTGGCTGGATATAAATTGCCCATTCTAAGTTATTTTCCTTATGTACTTCAAAGTATTTGACTCCATTATTTTCATAAGTCCAGTTTCACTGTTGAAAAATCTAATGTCGATTTGATTTTTGTTACTTTGCATATGATCTTTGCTTTTTATAATATATTCTTTATTTTTCTATTTTCTATGAATATACTTTCAATGTATGTAGGTGTGGCTGTTGCTAATCTCTCTTCTTTGGCCCTCTGTAGGCTCTTTCACTCTGAGGTTTTTCATGTCTTTTAATTTGGAAAAAAATATCTTTATTATTGCTTCATATCATTCTACTATTTTTTTCCTTCTGATATGATACCTACATCTATGCTCTATATATCTTAGCTTTTCTTTTATACATCCTATTTTTTTCCTTTTTCTTTCTATGAAATTTCTTCAATCTTGTCTATAATTTTGCTGACTTCTTACTCACATATATCAATTCTGTTCTTTATTTTATCTATTGCAAAGTTTATTTCATTGATTATATATTTGCAACCTGATATGATTTCCTTCCTCATCTTCTTGTGTTCTTGTTTCGTGTTGTTTGTATCTTCCTGTTTTATTTTTTAGTATGCTTATTAGATGAACTATGTATTATTATCCTCAATATTCTAATACGTTTGCTTTTGTGAAATCCATATATAGTATGCTAGATTTTTTAAAATGTTGATACTTTTTAAATGCATTGTTATCTTTGCCTGTGAGCAAGTTTCTTCCTTGGAGTATTTTGCTTTTCTGTGAAGCAATGTTGTGGCCTTTTGAAAGACTCCTTCTTGGAACCCAGCTGCCAAGTTGGGAGAAAACCCAAGCAACTGTTTGGGAATGACCCCATGGAAGAGAAACAAGGCCTCTGGCCAGCTTCTCCAGCTGTGTTCCTAGGCATCTGCTAGAAACTACTGTTGGTCATATGAATGAAGTCACTTCGGACTTTCCATCTGCCCTAGTGCCCCAGCTACCATCACCACATTAAGCAGAAGAAGTACCTAGTCAACCCATAAAATAATGAGAAATAATTAATTGTTTTAAGTCCCTAAATTTTAGGGTGTTTCATTACACAGTGATAAGTAACCAAAACATGTGGCCTCTCTGTGTGGCTTTTCACAGTATGGTAGCTAAGTTACCAGAAGGAATGTTCCAAGCAGACAAGCCCCACTTACTAGTGCTTATCAAACCCCATGTTGTATCATTATTGCTTATGTCCCATTGTCCATAACTTATCACATGGTCAGAATCAATATGGTAGGGTTATTACAGAAGAGAATGAATAAAGGGAAGTGTGGTTCATTGGAGGACACCAAAGCAACAATTGACCATGATACATTTCAAAGATTACAAACTTCATTCTCTGATCACAATGAGATTGATTTAGAAAACAATAAGAAAAATATAAATTTTAAAATCTATACATTTGGAACTTTAAAAGACAATGCCTAAAAAACTAATGGAACCAGAATATATAATAATAGATATTAGGTAACATTTAGATTTGTATGATAATGAAAATAACACACAGCTCATGGGGTTCAGCTGTTATATTAATATTTAAAGTGAAATGGATAGCATTTAATTCTATATTTAAAAGGAGGAAAGACTGAAAATTAATGACTTAAGCATCTAACTTGAGAAATTAGTAAAAGAGAAGAATAAATAGCTGTGGGGTTGTTTAAATGTTGCACACAACTTAAAATTTCTGAAAGAACTTTTAAATACATTATCTCATTATATTCATTTACAATAATTTATTTATAGTTCTTTGGTAATGAAAACCCAATGAGTAGTTAGAACAGGTATTATTAAAGTCAATTTGAAAAATAATAATATTGAGGTTCAGAGAGTTTAGCGATTTATTGAACACATAGCAGAGCTTGGAAGTCTCACAGAGTAGTGAATCAAAAGAAGGTTTATGAATTTGACTTTAGAGATCATCTAATTCTATCACAATGATAGCTTATATTAAGTAAGAATAGATCTCATGGATAAACATGGTAACAATTATTGAAAAGCTATTGGGTTTTGCTTTCAATCCATGGAACTTCCTACTTCATTCTTGGGTCCACATAATTGCAAGAGTGGTTCCAAGCAACTGCGTTTCTGCTTGTGACTTTGTATGTGTCCCAATTTGAAACAATTCATTTACCAAAGTTAATTTGGTCCTGACCCCATCAAGGCCCAAAAGAATGCCTTTCCCCAGGCATTTGCAATTAGGACAATAAAAAACAATTCAAACTTTCTTAGATTTTCTGGAGTTACCACATACAATCTCAGGAAATACAGAGTGAGTACCTTCCACTGACTTGTAAATCACAGTATATGATTCAGCATATGTACTCACCGTGGCTTAAGGGGTAGATTTAGCAAACTGTCATTGCATCAGAATGTGTCAGCTAGCCTTGTGATCCTCAGTAAGAAACAAGAGAGTGAGGTATGCTAGATATCCTACATTTGGCCTTTAGAACCACCTTGTCTGTTCTCTGCCCAGTGCTGTAACATGGTAAAGTGCCCTAGATGGACTGCATCAGTAATTTTTCTTGAGCTTCAGGATGTGACAATGTGAGGAAATAGATGGGCAGAACAAAAGAAGTGAGGTCAGGACTCATATTTCCCTTCTTCTCACTCTTTTGGGTCACTGTCATTCAGTCCCTCTATGGAAACCTACAGCACCTTCCAGGCAACCCTCTTCATACAACAAACCACTGTGTTTGAGTAACTGGCACCTCCTTCTGTATTTTTAAGTCTAAGTGTCATAAGAGCTACTTGTTGTTAGTCCTGGGATATTGCACTATCTGTGGTTGGTTTTTCTGAACCCTGAACACAACTATATAAGTTGTCTTTTTACTAATTTATTTTCAAATTATTCAGTTTGAAAATGCCGTCAATTTCCCGCTAGGACCTTGAGAGATAAAATAATGTTAAATAAAAAGTGTTGCAATCCATGATTGTTTACTTGAAAACATAGAATTAACTACTTAAAACACAGTCTGTTACTGACAACCTTTCTGACTATAGCCGATGACTTTGAAAGTGTCAACATTTCTATAATCATGAAATTTATTGAATTGCAGTAGCCAAATTCTCTGCTGCAGCAAATTTCTAAAATTAAAATAGGTGTGCTAATTAGGTAAATATGCAATCTGGTGATTTGAATAAGGTTGTCTGAGAGGAATCAGAGAAATTAGAGAGCCCAGGAACTAAGGGCCTCTCCAGTGGACTTCTGGTATGACCTGTACTAAGTAAAAATAAGTGATACTGAGTATTCCAGAATGCAACACGGAGGTCACTGTTGCTCTAAGGAATATTAGAGATGTCTCCCAACCCAACACTCCAGCCTATGGTTTTTTTCCAAAATGCAAGGCCAAAGCCATCAAACAGGGAGCAAAAGAAAAAGGCGTTGCATCCAGGAGAGAAACGAAGCCCTAGAGGATTAACCTATTATTGATTTTTCCATTTGTTCGCTCAGGGATTCGAACAGCATGACCCAATGGTGATTCTGGCCTTGGTTACTGTCAAATAGAATTCCTCAGAATACATTTTCAGGCAGTCAACTAAGGTTTTATTCCATCTGTAATTCTAAAAACCAATCTGGTAAGTGGCATATGCTTGCTCAGCCTTTCAATCAGTCCTCAATTCTGAAGACTAGCACCAAGAAGGAATGGCCCTCTAAGTTAGCAGAAAAGTCCACCCTGCTTCAGCCATGGGGAAATCCTTACTAATTTGTCAGTAGAATTGAGTGACACTTTAGAAAGGAAATCATCTGAATAGACAAAATCAAGCATGGCCAGACTGGCCATATAAGGAACTCATCTCATGGCTGGAAGATGCTCATACAAATAATAGATCAAATCATCAAACTTTCCACAGTGTCTAGCAGTCTTTGGGCCAGTGAATAATACATGTTTTATCTCTTCCCTCTGCCCTTTAAAAAAAAAAACTTTTCGTAAATATTTACTGATGATAATGACAAAAGCTCTTGTATATGAATTTATAATTGAATATCTGCATAGAATTACGGTTTTACTTTGAAGTGCATTCAGAATTTTCTTCTCATTTTGAATGTTACAGATTTACAAAAGCATAAAAGTATAATACAATGAACACCTGTGTGGCCATGATCTAGGTAAAAAATATAGCATTACAAATTCAATCAAAGCCTCAAAACCTCCTTCAAATGACCATTCCCTTTCTTTTTTCACCCTTTTACCTTCCCAGTGCTAACAACTATCCTGAATTTGGTACTTATCACTTACATACATGTCTTAACTAGTTTACTACTAATAAGTAAGATTCCTAAATTATACATACACACATATGCGTGTGTGTGTGTGTGTGTGTGTGTGTGTGTATCAGGTACAATGTAGGCTTATGCAACTTATTTCTCACTGTGCAGTGTTTTGAAGATTTATAAATGTTGATACTGCTATAATTCATTTATTTTCACTGATGAAATGATCTGACTTATGAGTATATTGCAATTCATATAATGTTATAATTATTTGCTTTCTCATTACACTCTGATTCATGAGCATGTCTTGTCTATGTATGTATGTATGTATGTATGTATGTATTTATTTATTTATTTAGACAGAGTCTCACTCTGTTGCCCAGGCTGTAGTGCAGTGGCACAATCTCAGCTCACTGTAGCCTCCACCTCCCAGGTGTAAGCATTCTCGTGTCTCAGCCTCCTGAGTAGCTGGGATTTCAGGCACACACCAACACACCCAGCTAATTTCTGTATGTTTTATTAGAGATGGGGTTTCGCCATGTTGGCCAGGCTGGTCTTGAACTCTTGACCTGAGGTGATCCACCCGCCTTGGCCTCTCACAGTGCTGGGATTACAAGTGTGAGCCACCATGTCCGGCCTCATTTATATTCATTACTGAATCAGACATGTGAGTGAAGAAGCCTTCAGTTGGCTCCATCCATGGCATCTAAGACAACTTAGTGAGACCTACCCAACTTAGCTCAGTCAACAGTAGGAGCTATGAGAAATAATAATAAATTGGTTTTACACCTTTAAGTAATGAGGTGTTTTGTTATGCAGAAATAGATATGAGAAATGCTTTTTCTGTTGTTTTTATGTGGCATTTCAAGAGAAAGAAAGGTAAAGCTTATCCCTATAATCTATTTCTATTTATTGCATTCCCTATTGTAAATGATCACTTCATAGAGGTGGGATAAATCCCCTCACCCACAATTTGGTTCAAATGTTGACACTGATGATGCCACACAAGAGGGTTTGAAATGATTTATCACTCACAAAATGAGGCTTTCCATAGAGAGCTAGGCAGCTCCCAAGCAAGGTACAAAAATGACTTGATATTGCATGGAAAGGAAACTAACTTGAGGTTTTCATCATGGTCACGGGGTGGGGCTGGAGTGAGTGTTCTCCCTTGTATGGCCAGGGCTTTTATGGTTTGAACTTAGCACTAGTACTGATGTAGGTGACACCTAGATTATTTTACTACTTTGCCCACATCTAGGGCAGAAGAGGAAGAGAGAGTAGTGAGGCTAGAAAGCTGTAAGAAGTTAAATACAGTGACAGAGTCAGATATTATTACACCTGTGGTATTACACAGCATACATTTTGACACTATTTTATTTGGGACATTAATATCATAACCTAAAATCTGCATCGTGAATTGTTCACTTTCATATCATGAAAGTATCTTTCACTGTATTGTTTTAATACTTTTGTCTCTGAACTCAACATCTGGTATTAAGATGGTGCTGAATGTTATTTTTAAATTTTTTTTTGTATTCAGATAAAATTTACATAGAGTGAAATACATACATTTTTAGTGTAGATGTGAAAAATTTTGATAAATATATACATTCATGCAGCCATCCTCCACATAGAGCATTTCTGTCACACCAGAATACTTCCTTTTACCCCTTCCAGTCAATCCCCATTCCTACTGTTAATCACTGTTCCCATTTTTCTTCCCACAGATTACTTGTAACTGCTCTTGAATATCAAATAAATGTAAGAAGACAATATGCACTCTTCTTTGTCTGCCTTTTTCATACAGCATTATTTTTTAAAAACATATTAATACTAATTTCAAACATATTAAAAAGTTATAAGATTTTTGTCTTAGTTTGGGCTGCTATAACAACTTAACATATATTTGGTGGCTTAGACAACAGAAATTTATTTCTCACAGTTTAGGAGGCTGAAAAATATGAGCACAGAGTGCCAGCATGTTCAGGTTCTGGTGAGGGCCCTCTTCTCTGTTGTAGACTAATGACTTCTTGCTACGTCCTCAAATAGCAGAGAGCAGAGAGAGAAAATCAATTCCTCTTTGTCCTTTTTATAAGGGCACTAATCCTGTTCATGGGGGATCCACTCTTGTGACCTACTTACCTTCTAAAGGCCACCCCTCCTAATGACATCACTTTTGGGGTTAGGATTTCTTTTCTTATTTTTTGAGATGGAGTCTCACTCTGTTGCCCAGGCTGGAGTGCAGTGGCGTGATCTCGGCTCACTGCAAGCTCCGTCTCCCAGGTTCAAGTGATACTCTACCTCAGCCTTCTGAGTAGTTGGGATTACAGGCGCCCACCACCATACCCAGCTAATTTTTTTTTTTTGTATTTTCAGTAGAGACAGGGTTTCACCATGTTGGCCAGGCAGGTCTCAAACTCCTGACGTCAGGTAATCTGCCCACCTCGGCCTCCCAAAGTGCTAGGATTACAGGCATGAGCAACCGCACCTGGCCAGGATTTCAACATATGAATTTTGGGAGGACAGAAACATTCAGTTCATACCATGTTTGAATGTATACCCATATAGCCACCAACTAGAGGCTATCATTAAGCTTTCCCTATACTTGCTTTCTCACATATCTATTCATCAATATATCTTATATTGTCATGCATAAAAAAATAAGCTACATAGGCTGGGCACAGTGGCTCACGCCTGTAATCCCAGCATTTTGGGAGGCCAAGGCAGGCAGATCACCTGAGGTGGGAGTTTGAGACCAGCCTGACCAACATGGAGAAACCCCTCTTCACTAAAAATACAAAATTAGCTGGCTGTGGTGGCGCATGCCTGTAATCCCAGCTACTCAGGAGGCTGAGGCAGGAGAATCGCTTGAACCTGGGAGGCGGAGGTTGCAGTGAGCCAGGATGGCACCATTGCACTCCAGCCAGGGCAACAAGAGCAAAACTGCCTCAAACTACTTCAGTGATCATATATTTAAGTATAATTCAAAATGTCCTTATTGTGCATTTTTTTTCTTTTGTAGTAAATTTTGTATACAATGAAATGCACAAATATTAGGAGCACTGTTTCTTAAATTTTGGGAAATGCATACATCTGCATAGCCTAAACTATAAAGGTATAGAATGTTAGCATTACCCCAGAAAATTTTCTCATTCCCTTTGTAGTCAATCCTCATCTCTATCCTCCAAAGGCAATGATTGCTCTCACATTTTCCCACCATAGATTAGTTTTGCCTAACAGAACTTTATATAAATGAAATCATTGCATGCTTTTTTCTGAAAGGCTTTTTTTTAATCCAGCGTAATGATTTTTGAGATTCCTGCATATTGCTGTGTATCAGTAGTTGATTTCTCTTTGTTGTTATGCAGTCTTCCATTGTATGAACACTCCGCAGCTTGTTTGTCCATTTTCCTTTTAAAAGAATACTTGTCTTTTTCCACCTTTGGTTATTATTAAATTCCTGTGAACATTCTTGTATAAATATTTTTGTGGAATACCTAGGATGTTTATTTCTGGGTTATAGGGTGGGTGTTTCCTTAATTTTAAGGAAACTGCCAGATTATTTTCCAGAGTGACTTTACTACTTGTCCCAACAATGTTTGAGAGTCATAGTCATTTCACATTCTTGCCAATATTTGGTATTATCAATCTCTTAAAGTCTGTATTAGTCTGTTCTCACACAGCTAATGAAGACGTATGTAAGACTGGGTAATTTATAAAGGAAAGAGGTTTAATTGACTCACAGTGCCACATGGCTGGAGAGGCCTCACAATCATGCTGGAAGGTGAAGGAGGAACAAAATCACATCTTACATGGTAGCAGGCAACAGAGAGTGTGCAGGGGAGCTCCCCCTTATAAAACCATCAGATTTTGTAAGACTTACTCACTATCATGAGAACAGCAAAGGAAAGATCCATACCCATGATTCAGTTACCTTCCACCAAGTCCCTCCCACAGCACATGGGGGTTATGGGAGCTACAATTCAAGATGAGATTTGGGTGGAAACACAGCCAAACCATATAATTCACCCCTGGCTCCTCCCAAATCTCATGTCCTCACATTTCAAAACTAATCATGCCTTCCCAACAGTCCTCTAAAGTCTTAACTCATTTCAGCATTAACTCAAAAGTCCACAGTCCAAAGTCTCATCTGAGACAAGGCAAGTCCCTTCTGCCTATAAGCCTGTAAAATCTAAAGCAAGTTAGTTACTTCCTAGATACAATGTGGGTACAGGCATTGGGTAAATACATCTATTCCAAATGGGAGAATTTGGCCAAAACCAAGAGGCTACAGGCCCCATGGAAGTCCCAAATCTAGCAGCAAAGTTAAATCTTAAAGCTCCAAAATGATCTCCTTTGACTCCATGTCTCACATCCAGGTCACACTGATGAAAGAGGTAGGCTTCCACAGCCATGGACAACTCTGCCCCTGTGACTTTGCAGGATACAATCCCGCTCCTGGCTGCTTTCACAGGCTAGTGTTGAGTGTCTGTGGCTTTTCCTGGTGCGCGATGCAAGCTGTCAGTGGATCTAGCATTCTGGGTTTTGGAGGATGATTGCTGTCCTATTACCCAGTTCTAAAGTTGCCTCCACAGTTTTGGGTATCTTTACAGCAGTACCCCATTACCTGGCACCAATTTACTGTATTAGTCTGTCCTCATGCTGCTAATGAATACATATAAAAAACTGGGTAATTTATAAAGGAAAGAGGTTTAATGGACTCAGCTCTGCATGGCTGGGGAGGCCTCACAATCATGGAGGAAGGTGAAGGAGGAGCAAAGTCATGAGTTACATAGTGGTAGTCAAGAGAGTGAGTGCAAGGGAACTGCCCTTTCTAAAACCATCAGATCTCATGAGACTTATTCACTATTATGAGAACAGCACAGGAAAGACCCACCCCTATAATTCAGTTACCTCCTCCTGAAACCCTTCCATGACACGTGAGGATTATGGGAACTACAATTCAAGATGAGATTTGAGTGAGGACGCAGCCAAGCCATATCAAAATCTTAGGCAATCTGGCAAATGTGTAGTGTTATCACACTGTGGTTTTACATTGTATTTCCCTCATGATTAATGATACTGGGCACCTTTTCATTTGCTTGTTGGCCATTCATATATCTTTTTCTGTGAAATGTCTATTCAAATATTCTTCCCATATTTGTTAGGTTGCTTTTCTTTTGATTATTGAATTGTAATCAAATTATATAATTATATAATAAATTATATAACATCATTACTTATAAAATTAGTGACATTCTTTGTCAGATATGTGTTTACAAATATTTTCTCCTAGTTTGGGACTTGCCTATTCACTCTCTTAATGTATTATTTTGATATACAGATCCAATTTTAATATTCTAATTAAATATATAAATTGTATTTTGTGATTATTGTTCTCTATGACTAGTCCAAATCATGAAAATATTCTCTTAGGTTTTCTTCTAAGAAATTTATGGTTTTCGCTTTTACATTTAAGATTATAATCTATCTGATTATTTATTATGCATACTGTGAGGCAGGGACAAGGTTCATTGTTTTTCTTTATGGTTGTCCAATTATTCTAGCTTCGTTCATTAAAAATGCTTTTCCCCCATTGGACTCCATCACTGTCATTATTGAAAATCAGATGGGTATATATTTTGGGGTCTATTACTGTGATATTTATTCTTTGCTATTGATCTAGTTGTTAATTCTTTCATTTTTTTTGAAGTGGAGTCTCACTCTGTCACCCAGGCTGGAGCGCAGTGGCGCGATCTCAGCTTACTGCAACCTCCGCCTCCCGGGTTTAAGCAGTTCTCTGCCTCAGCCTCCCGAGTAGCTGGGATTACAGGTGCATGCCACCACGCCCGGCTGATTTTTGTATTTTTAGTAGAGACGGGGTTTCACCATCTTGGCCAGGCTGGTCTTGAACTCCTGACCTCATGATCGGCCTGCCTCAGCCTCCCAAAGTGCTGGGATTACAGGCGTGAACCACTGCGCCCGGCATGGTTGTTAAGTCAGCATCATACTGTAGTGATTATTGTGCATTATACTAAGTCTTACAGTTGAGTTAAATAAGGATACCTGTTTGTTTTTTCGTTTGCAAGATTGCCTTGGATATTCTAGTTCTTTTCATATAAATGTTAGAATCAGATTGCCAGTTTTTATGAAAAAGCCCATTGGTGTTATGATTGAAATTACATTGAATAAACACACACAGGCACACACACATCTCTAAAATTAAGGAGAATTGTTACCTTAACAATATTTAAGAAAATCTAAATAATTACAGACATACCATGTCCATGGATTCAAAATTCCATATATGTGGCTATCTAAATTTAAATTCGATTCAATTAAAAATTAAATTAAAGTTCTAGTTCTTTTGTTACACTAGCTACATTTCATGTGCTTAATAGCCAAATGTGAGTAGAAGCGACATCACTAAGCAGCACAGGTTATCAAACATTCCTGTCATTGCAGAAAATTTAGTTGACCCTTTGTGTAAATTCTGCTGGGAGTATCCCTACCATTTTATCCTGATATTGATAAATTATTTTTATATCTTTTTTTCTTTACTCAATTATCCTAGGAGTTTATAGACTTTATTAATTATTTCAAATAAATAACTTGGTTTTATTTTATTTTATTTATTTATTTTTCTGAGATGGAGTCTCACTGTGTCTCCGAGGCTGGAGTACAGTGGTGCAATCCCAGCTTACTGCAACCTGCACCTCCCAGGTTCAAGCAATTCTCCTGCCTCAGCCTCCTGAGTAGTTGTCATTACAGGCGTGCACCACCATGCCTGGCTAATTTTTGCATTTTTGGTGGAGATGGGTTTCATCATGTTGGCCGGGCTGGTCTCGAACTCTGGACCTCAGGTGATCCACCCGCCTTGACCTCTCAAAGTGCTGGGATTACAGGCGTAAGCCACCACACCCAGCCTTGGTTTTATTTTATAATTATATATTTTGCTTATGTTTTATTGATCTGTGCTCTTATACTTATTGTTTCCTTTATGTACTTTGAGCTTAATTTGACTTTTGTAGCTTCTCAAGGAGAATACTTACGTCAGTTATCTTAAACCTTTATTCATTTCTAATATAAAACTTTGAAATGTTAAATTATCCTCTAAGTACTGCTTTTGCTATATCCAACATTTTAATGAACTTTATTTTAGAATAGTTTTAGATTTATAGAATCCTCCAACAAATTTTGATAGTTTGTATTTTATTGCTATCACTTCAAAATATTTTCTATTTTTACTTTTAATTGTGAATGGCTTTGTGTACTATGCATAAGAGATATATATATATTTTGTTCTACTTCAGTAATTTATAAACTGATGGCTCACATTCCATTAGTAGGCCATAAAATAATTTTGTGGCCTATAGTCAGCCAGCATTTAAAAAATTGTATATAATACCAAATAGCAGAGTGCAAAGCACTGTTTTGTTATATTTTTTTTCTATTGGATGTGTGTGTGCATGTAGGTACATGCTCACATGCCCATTGTATACACTGGGTCTTGACAAACAAAGTATCTCTTTCCAGAGGTTGCAGTGAAAAAGTCTGAAACACTACTATAGAAAATTGAATTTCATCTAGGAAAATAATATGATTATATTTGCATTTTTATAAATACCTCACTGGCAGCAGTTTGTTGGACTAAGTATGGGTGGACAAAAATACATGTGAGTTAGAAGCTTATTACAAGAGTCCAGACAACAGATGGCTAGAGCCCAAATAAAACATTAGCTCAAGGTTTGGAAAGAAAGGAGAATTGTATCAGATCAAGGGACTTCATAATTGATTGAAAATACGCTTGGGTGAGAAGTCTATGATGATTCACATATTTTTGGATGATTGCATAATGCTATTAATCAGGTTAGAAAATAACAAGGAAGAAGCACATTTGCAAGACAAGTCATGTTTAGTTTTGGCTGTGTTAAGTGCAAAGTTGTTAATAAATATCCACTTAGGGATATCTGTACATTTGCCCAAACAATGCTAAGCGAGATAGCTATGTTAGAGTTACATATTTGGAAGTTATCAAATTATTAGTTGTTGTTAAGAGTGCGTGAGTAGCTAATATTGCCCAAGGAGTAAATATTGTGACACTAGAGACATTTATGGTAAGTCACTAGGGCTATCAGTCAAATATTTTTTACTCTTCACTTCAAATCCCATTGAAGAATTGTACTTTGTGG
Organism: Pongo pygmaeus; assembly: GCF_028885625.2. Lineage (NCBI taxonomy): Eukaryota > Metazoa > Chordata > Mammalia > Primates > Hominidae > Pongo > Pongo pygmaeus. The sequence continues at coordinate 150,107,052 of NC_072396.2, read as the reverse complement.
ACCCCTTATGGTTTGGTGGAGTCATGTGACTAATTTGGGCCAATGAGTTGTCAATAGAAATAACATTCCATTTTCTGGGACAGGACATTTAATTACCAGTGTGAGACTACCCAAATTTGTCTTTCTGTCTCTCACTACAGTGATCAAAGTTCAAGATGGTGGCAGCTTCATCCTTCTGGGGTTCCTGAGTGTTATGTAATAAAAAATTGAGCGGGCCTATGTTCCTCATTTCTGGGAGGTAACCTTTAAACTTTGAGATTTCTTGAGTAATTGAAATGTCTTTGTCATTCATGGCAGGCCCCGCGGGCCACATTTAGTAGTTTATGCTAATTAGGTGACTCTGGGTGGGCGCCTACATAGTTGATACTAAGATAGTGAGATAGTGACTCAGAGTGGGGGTTGGCCATGTCAAGAAGACCAACTATATGATTACAGCATTAGAGTTTTCAGCCAGGTGGCATCAGCCCAATCTCCAGGAAGGGGAGGAGAGGTAAAAGATTGAATTCAGCCTCTTAGCCAATGATTCAATCATTTGTGACTATGTAATGGAACCCCAATAAAAACTACCAACAACAAAGCTCAAGTGAGCCTCCCTGGTTAAGAACACTGTATTACTGAGAGAATTAGCCATCCTAAATACATAGGGAGAGGACACCTTTGTGTTACAGACACTCCCAGACATCACCCTATACATTTATTCGTTTGGCTCTTTCTGATTTGTATTAATTTTGCTATAATAAAACTAATTTTAAGTGTAGTGTTTTCCTGAGTTCTGTGCGTTGTTCTAGCAAGTTATTGAACCAAAGGGTGTTGTGAAAATCCCAAATTTTTGGCTAGTTGGTCAGAAGTGTTGATGACCCTGGAAACTTCCAAGCTTGTGGTTGATATATAAAGTGAGGGCAGTCTTGTGAAGGACCGTACCCTTAACCTGTAAAATTTGGCCTAACTCTGGGATTGTTAACATCAAAAGTAATTGCGCTGAGTGACTAGGCAGAGCAGAGCTTCTTTACTGACCCACAATAGAGCTCAAGTATGAAAACAAATAAAACTTTTCTGCTTTACACAATGGAGGTATTGGGGTTCAGTATTACTTCTTATCCTGACTTACATTTACGATGCAGAAACATCTGACTGAAAACATATGGATAGGACAATACAGTTATGTTTATTTCAATCACAAACTAATGGTTACAATGACCTTAGCACCTGTCTAATCCCATACCTACTATTTGAAACTCCTATGCAATGCTTTTCCCAAGTGGCTATCGAACCTCTTCTTAAAAACTCAAATGCTTTGAAGTTCACCTCTTGAGGCACCTCATTCTGTTAAAGGATAGTCTTTAATATGAGAAAATTTTATTTTTATTTCAAATCTTCTGCTCTGCAACTTCTGTCACAGGTTCTAGTTCTGTCCTGGTGCACCACATAAAGCAAGTTTAATCGCTAATCAGTTCACAAATGTAAAAAAAAAATATAGATACTTGCACTATGTCTTTTCTTCATGCAAAGCTCTCAAGTTTATTCTAATGATCCTCACATGACTAGTTTAAGGTCTCATTACCATCTGATTAGCCTCTTTTGAGTACAGTCTAGCTTGATTATCCTCCTGCTGAAGTACAATGCCAGAATTGAATGTAGTCAGACTGGAAAGAAGTGGATGGGTCGGTCCCATATGCTAATTTTTTTTGAACTCATATCATAGAGTTCACATATTTTACATGTACAGTCATTAAAAACCCCAGACTTTTTCAACTATACTGCTTTTAAGTCATTTTTTATACTATTATGATTTTACCCGTTCCTGTGACTCATAACAAATGTAAAAGAAACAGCGGACCGTGCGCGGTGGCTCACACTTGTAATACCAGCACTTTGGGAGGCTGAGGCGGGCAGATCACCAGGTCAAGAGATCGAGACCAGACTGGCCAACATGGTGAGACCCCATCTCTACTAAAAATATAAAAATTAGCTGGGCGTGGTGGTACGCGCCTGTAGTCACAGCTACTCAGGAGGCTGAGGCAGGAGAACAGCTTGAACCCAGGAGGCAGAGGTTGCAGTGAGCTGAGATCACGCCACTGCACTCCAGCCTGGCGACAGAGTGAGACTCGGTCTCAAAAAACAAAACAAACAAACAAAAAAAACCCGAAAAGACAAAGAAAACAGCGAAAGCTTGAGGCCTGAGAAATGTAGTTGCAAATCCCTACTCTTGCACATAGTAACTGTGTGAGTTTGGAATTAACTTCACCTCCCTGAACTTTAGTTTGCTCATATGTAAAATAAGGTTAATGATTTTTACTTTACAAGGGTGTTTTGAGCTTGCATGCAGAATAACTAACACCATGCCAGGAAAAAAACGGTACATAATAAATGATAATTAAAAACCATGAAACTCATTAAAAACACAAAATCAGAAGCATGGAAATAAAGAAGAACATATTAAAATTGTAAGGGTTAACTTACTTGTTAGACTTGAGTTTCAAAATTCATCCTAATATATCAGGAAACCAAGTCAAAGGGAAACAGACCTGTGAACAAAAACTAAAACTTGCATAGCCCTCATTATTACAAAGCAGGAAGCTCAGCAATTTCCAGGGAAAGCCAACATTATTTTTCCTGGCACCATATTCTATGATGATGTTGCATGCGAGGATTTATTCAGTGGCCATAGAAAGGCATAGGGGCCATTCCCTTTATATCAAATGTCATAATAAGCAACACAGGGTAAGCTCTTAATAAATATTATACTCCAGGCACTATGTTAAATACTTTATGCATTATCAAATGTATTAGTCACAAAATCATCATGAGTTAGTATTAGTACCCGTAGTTTACATAAGAGAAATATGATGCTGAGAGAGGAAAGTATGGTGTGTAAGGTCAAACAGCAGAGCAGAATTCCAACCTCACTCCATCTTACTGAGCTCTCCTCTCTCTTCACTTCTTTGCTTTACTGTCCATCTCATGGTTACTTAATCTAGTTAGCTAAGTTCTATCTATGTCTTTTAAAATCATAGGGCACAGTTTTATTTTTACTGACTTTTATTCTTCATTGTCTAGCTCTATAGATTTTTCTAGTTCTATAGAATACACAAAAACTGTTTTTGCTAGTTGTTCACACATTGACTGTTTTCAGCAGAATCAGAACCACCACTCTGCCACTTTTCCTCTGTTCTTTCTCTCTTGCTTCATCCATATCCTATACTTAAATGCTGACAATTTTCCAAATGCCCATCCTAGGTTGTCTGTGCTTCTATTGTTATATGCTATCCTGGGACATTAACCATGCGGCCATGCTTATTTTCCTTGATATTTTGGTATCCTTCACTTTCTATCAGGCTCCGCTTTTTTTTCCCCTTCAACTGCCTATTGTATATTTAAAAGGCTTCCTAAACACTGCTTCCTCTGTTTATATTTTTTTCTTAAAAAGCTTCAAAGACTCCCGATTGTTAACATGATAAAATTAAAATTCCTTAGCCTGGTGGTTGAGACTCAAACAATTTCACTTCAAATATATCACTTAAGCATTGATTATTTCTTTGTGGTGCCGCCGCTATAATCTTATCTTCTATTTATATCCTTCACATACTCAATTTCCCAGCCCAACTGATTTAGTTGCTATTCTCTAACTAAATTAGCCTCCTACACATCCCCCTCTCTGCTTTTGCTGATTGGAATAACTGAGGTTCTTCTCACATCCAACTCTATCCAAAATCTTACTGCTTTTCCAGGCCCAACTCAAATTCTAAACACTATTTTGTGTATAGGCTGACCGTACAGCCACAGACATAGGTTAAAGGTCCTCTTACTGGGGCCCTGTCCCAAGCGGACCCCTAGTGGTTGGACCTGCCCAAATCACCCCCTGGTGAAGGTAATAGCTCCAAACCAGTGAAACACAAACTGAAATCTGAGGATAATTTTTGCACTTATGTAGTAAGAAATTTTGTAATGAAAATATAAAGTCGAGTTAGACAACGTATTGGTTGGACCTTCCTTTAAGATCATGGTTTTTGAAAGGATGTGAATAAACTATGAGTTACTTGATACATAAAGACTCCTATAGCCTTTATAATTATTTTCATGGATAGAGCAGCCTCTAAAATAATTTAAAAACTTGTTTGGGACTGCAGCAATGTGTACTGATCTCTTTAACTATATAATCTCCCCATTTTATATTCTTTCTTAGGCCTGTGCATCTCCTGTATCGGAGTTACAGAATTATTATTAGATAACAAGTGTGTACATGTTGCTGTCTGAATTTTCTAGTCTATAAGCCCCATGAGGGTTGTAGGTTTTTCTGATGTGTTCACCTAGTATAGTGCCTGGTAAATCATGGAGACTTACATGCTCATTGAATTACTGACACCACCCATAGTAGGACATCACGTAGCTGTTGAATAAAGACCTGCCACCCACAAAGGTTTCATTCATACTTCTCAGTATTAGAAATAAAATTTGTGCTCCTGTTCCACTTCAAAATCTGTTTCTATCTTGCTATGCAATTAAAGACAACTCTCTTCTCTTACCGGGGACTCAGTTTCCCCATTTGGGCCAACTAAGAAGGCTTTCAGCAATGATAACTCCTACGATAAAAGTAAATATGACTTATGTTAACCTCACATTTTTTAATCCTTCACTTTTCTTCAAATAGTGCAATTCAAGCCTTCATGAGTGATCCTGGCAATTTTTGAACAAATGTCATCACTGAAATGCAGGCTAATTGTCCACAACGTGCTCCTCTAATAATGAAAACACTAACTACAACAGAGTGCAGTGTCATTGCAATGTTAAATCATTCACTTGAAAAATGACTTCATTTTGAGGCCTGCAGAAGATAATTTAATCAATCTGAATTTGCAGTAATATAGAAATAATTTTTCATTATTTCTAATTAGCTTTTTTTTGTTTTCATTCATATAAAAATTAGGAGAGATAAATCTTCAATGTCTCCCCATTGTTTATGGAAAAAAGCATGGGCTTCTTATCCTGGTATCAAGAAATGCCAAAATTTGTTTGATAGTTTTAATAATTACCTTGATGAATCACACTGGCACACAAGCATTGGTCCCAGGGTGATAATCAGATATGGTTCCTAATTACTGAGAGCTAAGATCAGGAATTTTAAACTATTTAGAATTTTTGCAGTGTGCCTGAGGTAAATAGTATTTATACTCTTTTTACAGATTAGAAAACAGACTCATAGATTAAGAACAATATAAACAAGGTCATAGGAAGTGCCTGAGCTAGAATTCAGACTTAGCTGTGTCTGACTTCAAAACCTATATTCCTTTCACTCAGGCAAAGGCATTTGACTCCAAAATTACGTCATTTAAATACAAATCAGAGTCTGTACCTCATTAGCATGGGGGCATATTTCAGTCTGTTGTATCCAAAATATGTTGGCAGACACTCACATCTTAGTTCACATGTACAAATTAGCACCATAGCAATCATATCTCCAGAAGCTGTACAAGAAAGAATCTTCTTGTAGATTTAAAATCTCAGCTTGCTGTCATCATACTATCTTCTTCCTAGTTGACTGGTGTTAATTTTGCCTACAGTAAAGAAAGATGTAGCGGGGTCACATGTGAAAACCCTCATTACTACTCTAACAATTTACTGCCATCCCATATATATTGGTGAATCAACACAGGATACACTAGATAAATGTATATTATTTAGGAATTTAGCCATGCAACCATAGGCCCTGAAGAAATGGGATAAACCCATTTAAGAAGCAGGATAACTTGACTGAACTGGAGGACGCATCCAGTGGCCTTATGGGCCCCTATCCTTCAGGTACCATTCTTGTATTTTATATAAGGATATCGCTGCTCTAGGTTCATTTATGATGAAAACCCAACTCTCTGTCTCCGCAGTCCAGTTTATCAAAGTGAATTCAATGATAGCAGAGCTGACTTCTCTCTGCAACAGAATGAGAGGAAAGGCCTTGAATTACTCTTAAGTGAAAGTTTTAGACCTGGAATGTGTATATTTTTTAAAAATCCAGGGGCAAGTTTTATAACATTTTTAAAAATACTTTCAGTTTTTACGTGAATCATGGCATATATGTATTCAGAACCTTTAAGGGAAAGGGTCCACTGCATTCATCAGATTCTCAATGGAATCTTTGGACTCCTCCCTCCAAAATGAAAACCACTGTCTTAAAATTAATGTAGAGCCAACACTTCCTTGACTTCCTGACTTTTATTCTTATCTTATCGACTCCAATCAATGATAGGCAGCGTGGTGGCCAAATAACTATGTGGCTATCAATATGGGTGGAGGGAGGTATAAGTGGAGTCCTAGTAAGAAATATGCAGTTCAAAATAGCTTCTCTGGTTAAGAAATCACATAGAAATGTGTAAACAAGGAACCGATAAAGTGTTTTGAGTATATACCTTAGGCGCCTAGTGAGTTTTGTAGGACGCCAGATGAAGAATTAATAAATCTTGATTTTGTCAGGATACTCTCACAAATAGTGGACTATCAGTAGGGAAAGAAATTTCCCCAAGAGGAATAAACCCTCTGAAGATTTAACTCTCTTTCCTGTAGCACTGTAATCTCATCCAAATGTTTGAAGACCCCTCCTCTATGGCATGCTGGGCATTTTTCTGAACATAGCAAAATAGACTTTACTATTTGCAGAACGTTAGACCCTAAAGAGAAGAGGAAAAATAAAGACATTTTCATTGTGTAGTTTTCATTTGTCTTAGCAGTAATATTTGTAAAGCATATTCATGTGATAAATGGGATACAGTGAGTGAACGAGGATGCATGACTTCCTGTAATTGTATAAATGTACCCAGAGAATAAAGTTAACTCCAGTCTAATCTTTAATAATAGTGTGTATGCTCAAACTCATATCACAAAGTTCTTAGCAGTCTTATGTCTTATTGTGCTATTACTAGTTTACATTTCATTTTATACTATAATAAGCTTCATTCAAATCCTAGTCTGTCAAATGGATCTTCACATTTATAATTCTACTTACCATCTCATCTGTCTAGCTCAGAAGTTGGTTTTGTGCAGGACACCATACTGCTGTATTCTCATAGATGGCACCCAGAATGACCCAGAATGTGAAATGCTCAATTCAAATTCATTAGCTTGCTTTTATCTATCTATGTGCTTACACATGTAATTTATAAAATACACTTAGTTTAATAACATCTATAGTAAATTCACTCATGACAATTTTACTGACCTCCCTGACCCCATATGAAAGAAAACAGGATTTCCCTAAAAAATCCTTCTTATAAATCAGACCACACCAACAAGTTCAAAGCAAATAAACAGGTGGAAAACAGTTATCGAATATTTGTAATAATTTTTATTTCTGATTATAAAGTACTTGTATATCACTGCACATAATTTTTAAAATATAGATATTTATACACACAGACATGCACACACACACCATACATGTGCATACGTCTACATGAGTAAAATAATCCATATCACTATAATGGTTGTATTAGTCCATTTTCACATCGTTATAAAGAACTTCCCTGAGACTGGGTACTTTATAAAGGAAAGAGGTTTAATTGACTCACAGTTCTGAATGGCTGGGGAGGCCTCAGGAAACTTACAATCATGGTGGAAGGCGAAGGGGAAACAAGGCAGCAGGAGAGAGAAGAGTGAGGGGTGAATGGGGAAGAGTCCCTTATAAAACCATCAGATTTCATGAGACTTACTCACTACCACAAGAACATCATGGGGGAAAACTGCCCCCATGATCCAATCGCCTCCCAGCATGTCCCTCCCTTGGCACGTGGGGATTATGTTACATAAAGTCACTGGAAATAGTCAGTTAGCAAATACCAAGTCATCGCTCCTAGGGAAATTACAGATTTAGTATCCTGCAAGCATGTGGCCACAGTATTTCCATCAATTGATCAATACATAGCATCGTTTTATGTGTGTTTATGTTTAAAGACACCTTATTTAGTGCATATTTCTTCCAAATAACAAATTATATGCAGGAATTCTTTATAATGAAACAATAGTTGAGAAGAGTTTCAGCTATTCTTGACCCAGGTTAATATAACAATAAATTGCTGTGTACTGTACATTTTTTAAAAATCAGACATCATCTCATAAATCCACAAATTTAGTCACTTTTTCAGTTTCATCACACATGGAAAATATTACTTTAACTGTTTTGGAAATCTCCTGTGGCAACACTCTCACTGACACACCCAGGATCAATGGAAATGCAAAAGAAATGGAACTAAATAGACCACACACACACACACACACACACACACACGACACACTATTTTTGGTGTAACAGCTGAAACAAGCCAGTAGAGCACTGCATTGTTGGACCTCAACTGGAAACATATATATCAGGCAAATCAAAATTTTTCCCACTCTGCATTTGTCTGAAAATAAATGCTGAAGTATTGAAGGCATTAAAAATAAATTTTAGCTAGTAGGTAAACTGTCAAACTCAGAGACTTCAAGTAATGAGAAACAGTTGTTCCTTTTAAAAAGAACAAGTGAATGATAATAAAAAATGCAAGATGGTACTGTGGAGACAGAGAAGCATTTGGATGGCCTAGGGATAGAATATATAGATAGTTTAAAGACATTTATAAGTATCCATGTCTTTAAAATTAATTTTTATTTAAGTAGCTTCTGGGGTACAAGTGGCTTTTTGTTTCATGGATGAATTCTACAGTGGTGAATTAGGAAAATTTTGTGCACCAATCACCCTAGTAGTGTACATTATACCTAATGTGTACTTTTTTTTAAGTCCCTAGCCCCTCTCCCACTCTCCCACTTCTGAGTCTCTAAAGTCCATTATATCACTTTATATGCCTTTGCCTACTCATAGCTTAGCTCCTGCTTAAAAGTGAGAACATGTGTTTTTTTTGTTTTCCATCCCTGTGTTACTTCACTGAGAAGAGTGGCATACAGCTCCATCCAAGTTGCTGCAAAGACATTATTTTGTTCCTTTTTGTGGCTGAATAGCATTCCATGGTATACCATCGAATAGTATTTTCTTTGTCTACTCATTAGTTGGTGGACACTTAGGTTGGTTCCACATCTTTGTAATTGAGAATTTTGCTGCTATAAACATAAATGCACAGGTGTCTTTTTCATATAATGACTTATTTTCCTTTGGGTAGGTACCAGGTAGTGGGATTGCTCAATCAAATGGTGTGGTGATTAATACCGAGTGTCAACTTGATTGGATTGAAGGATACAAGGTATTGATCCTGGGTGTGTCAGTGAGAGTATTGCCATAGGAGATTAACATTTGAGTCAGTGGGCTGGGAAAGGCAAACCCACCCTTAATCTGGGTGGGCACCATCTAATCAGCTACCAACATGGTTAGAATATAAAGCAGGCAGAAAAATCTGAAGACAGCGACTGGCCTAGCCTCCCAGCTTACATCTTTCTCCCATGCTGGGTGCTTCCTGCCCTCGAACATCCGACTCCAAGTTCTTCAGCTTTGGAACTCGGACTGGCCCTCCTTTTTTTAGCCTGCAGAGGGCTTATTGTGAGACATTGTGATCCTGTGAGTTAATACTTCATAAACTCCATTAGTTCTGTCCTTCTAGAGAGCCCTGAGTAATACAAATGGTAAATCTACTTTTCGCTCTTTAAGGGATCTACATATTGTTTTGCATAGAAGTTGTACAAATTTGCATTCAAACAAGCAGTGTATAAGCATTCCATTTTTCCCACATCCAAGCCAACATCTGTTGTTTTTTGAATTTTTAATAGTGCCCATTCTTGTAGGAGTAAGGTGGTATCTCCTTGTGGTTTCAATTTGCATTTTCCCAATGATTAGTGATGTTGAGCATTTTTTCATATGTTTGTTGGCCATTTGTATATCTTCTTTTGAGAAATGTCTATTCATGTCTCTTGCCCACTATTGGATAGGGTTATTTGTTTTTGTCTTGATGATTTCTTTGAGTTTCTTGTAGATTCTGGATTCTAGTCTTCTTTCAGATGTACAGTTTGTAAATATTTTCTCTCATTCTTTGGGAGTCTGTTGACTCTGCTGATTATTTCTTTTGCTGTGCAGAAACTTTTTAGTTTAATTAAGTCCCATTTATTTATTTTTGTTTTTGTTGCAGTTGCTTTTGGGGCCTTAGTCATGAATTATTTGCCTAGGCCAGTGTTCAGAAGAGTTTATCCAAGGTTTTCTTCTAGAATGTTTACGATTTTTGATCTTAGATTTAAGTCTGATTAATCCAGTTGATTTTTGTATAACGTGAGAGATGAGGATCCACTTTCATTCTCCTACACGTGGCTTGCCAATTATCACAGCACCGTTTGTTGAACAGGGTGTCCTTTCCCCACTTTATGTTTTTGTGTGCTTTGTCAAAGATCAGTTAGCTGTAAGTATTTGGCTTCATTTCAGGGTTCTCTATTCTGTTCCATTGGTCTATGTGCCTTTTTTAAAAACAAATACCATGCTATTTTGGTGACTATAGCCTTAGAGTATAGTTTGAAGTCAGGTAATGTGATGCCTCCAGATTTGTTCTTTTTGCTTAGTCTTGCTTTGGCAGACCAATAACAAGTTAGCCAGCGTGGTGCAGGAAGGGGTGATAGCTATCACACAGCCACTTTCTCCTTCCTGGGTGCAGTGTTATTCTACCAGGAGATGCTGTAATGGACTGTATTGGTTGGCCTCCAGCCAGAAAGTAGCACTTGCAAAGGAGCACCAGCTGTGGTAGTAGCAGTGGGATTTTTACTTGTCTTATGTTGCCCAGGGATGGTACTCTGGTTTCTCAGGCATCGGGTGGGGCCGTGTAGCTCCCAAGAGTTTCTGTCCTTTTCGTTAAGCCACCAGGGTGAGTGAAGGGGCAAAGCCAGGTAGGAGCTGGGTCAGGCAGGTTCGCACTCTTATCTTCATGTGCAGGACAAGTAGCAGCCTCTATCAGCGTTGAGGGATGGGAATGTGTCTAGACCACTGGTTATAGTCCACTGGGGAGCGTTGCTGTCTCTGCTGCACAGAAGTGTTTGTGCAGGGAGTGAGGAGTAGCAGGTGGTAAGCCCCACACCATTCCCAATGCCCTTGCTAAGGCAGATTCACTCCTACAGTGTTTCACTAACAGCAGCGAGTTGAATTCCAGCCAGCCTGTAATCAGAACTCGCAACTCCCTGTAGCCATAGGCTTTCCCCATGGAGACAGCAACCTTGGTCTTCAGGCCACTCCCCTCCCCATCCACTGCAAAGCCAAGCACTAGGCTATTGCACCTGTGGTTCCTGCACTCACGACACCTGCATTCACAGCCCACTTTTCACTCTCCCTTACCCTGGCCCTGGCTGAAGGAGTTCGTCCCCACCCGTGGTTATATCAGGAAACCCCCTCTGGGGGCATCTTTCAACTTGTGACCGCTGCCTGAAGATTTTGGCTGTCCTATGCTGGGTTACCTGTGAAGAGCAGTAAGGAATGGCTGCCCTAGGTTCGCACTGGAGTCTGGAAGTACATGCAAGGGTCTACCAACGCTGCTTCTGCTTTTATATTCCACAACACTCCCCGAGTCAGTTCCTGTGCTGGGTGGGGTTAGGGCCTTCCCCCATGGCCTGGACTTTCAGGGTCCCCAGTGGGAGTGTGTATCCTCAAGGCAAACTCTCCTCTCATACTCTGGGGACTCACAGCTCTTTACTTGACTCCTTCAAAGGGTCCACAGATTCCTTCAGTTTTCCTGTACACACTATTTTGTCCTTCCAAGTGGGAGAGATATGCTAGCAATGCTGCTAATCTACCATCTTGAGAGAAAAAAGGTTCTAGCTTTTGAGTTGAGAGGAGGATTCACAGATGTTCATTATATTATTGTTCAATATCATATCATATCATATATCATATTGTATCATTTGTGTCATGTCATGTCATATTATAATACATTATGTTATGTTATTAAAATAACATGGCAGAATGAAATATAACAAAGATCAATGGATTTGCCTACCTAAAATTTTAAAACTTTTTTATGTCAAAAGCTGGGAGAAAATACTAACACTGCATTATATATGGAAAGGGCAATGTTTCTAGAATACAAAGAAAATCCAACAAATGGAAAAAATGAAAAAAAGTAGAGAACAATTTCAAATATGTGAATGATTACTTCATAAAAGAAGAGACAAACTGGTTAATAAATATAACTATTCTATACAAAAATCAAGGGATCGTTGTCAATTTTGTTTTTGCTGAGTTAATAAATATTTCTGGAATGAATGAAGAAGTAAATGAAAAGATGCTTAGAGTCACTAGCAGGCAGGACCATACAAATTAAATAATGAAATACAATTGTCCGTAGCCATACTGCATAGATGTAAATATCAGTGACACCCATTGTGGTTTCAAGATATGGATAATGGATCTTCATGGGAATCTAAAATTATTGATGCTATTATAAAAAATCAATAGAGAAAGTAAAGTTTATTCAGTAATTGATATTGAGAACATTGCCAATTTAGGATACATTAAATTTAGATTGTCATAGCACATCAATATAAATTCTTATATAGCATTCTGATATAAAATAAGAATTTAATAAATAGAAAAAAGATAAAGAAATGGTTTTCAAATCTATGGAGTATTTCCACATATTAATGTGACAGGCAAAAATCGCCAAAAATTAAAAGGTATAGCTTTAACAAATTAAAAATAATTAAAAAGTAAAAGCAAACAATAAGAAAACTATTTGTACCATATATAAATATATAATAATATTCAGTCTCCATTAGGAATAAATTAACAGAGAGGAACAATAACTGGTTAACAAACCGATGGGAAAAATCTCATCATTACTAATCAAAAAATACAAACGAAAATAACAGATGAATAGCAATTTTAACTTTCAAAATTCTAATAATTACTTTTAATAATGGCAGTAAAAGCTGGTGACAGAACATGGGTAGTAGAGTATAAATTTTTATAGACCTTTCAGAAAATAACTTGATACTGCATTATTGCTAAAAATGTCCATATTTGCTGGAATAGCTGTGGAGAGTCAAGAAATCACTTGCAGCTCAGCTGGAGGAATGCAATTAGCTGGCACTCACTAGATGTAGTACCTTCATTATTTGTTGAAACATTTCCTCCAAAGCCATGCTCTTCCCTGGCAGCTGACTGAGCATGGTAGGGCTACCAAAGCTTAGGCATTTCTGCACAACGTGGGACACTTAATGTACAATAACCAGAGCTCCTTTCTTTTGGGCTAGTGAAGACTTCCTCCAAGCTTCATGACAGTTTGAGAATCTTTCATAATAATTTCTTTTCCTCTCTTTCACAAGTGTCTTATGTACATTGTGATTTGGATCTCTCCCTGCCTACTTCTGTGCCCTCTATGGTTTCACAAGTATTTTTCTCAATAAATCTCTTGCATTTCTAACTCCCTCTTGGCATACGCTTTCCACAAGACCTGAAGTTGCAAATGCATTCGTTTTAATTCTATGTATTTATACTAAGAAAGTATTCCCAAATATGGAACAAAGCTTTAAACATAAATAACTTCATTACAGAAATATCATATTCAAGAATATGAGGAAAAAATCCTAGTTTTTAACAACTGGAAAATAGCTAAGATAAATTTCAGAATATTTTGTAGCTATTACATTAATTCATGTAGAATATTCAAAACTATAAGGAATGCATGTTATGTGAAAAATACAGTAAATAAAATTACACGCTATTGCCACAATTGTCTGAACAATTAAAAAAATAAAATTAAAGCAAAATTATATTGAAAACAGCTAGACACAATATAAGTTAGGGCATTTCAGCAGCTCTTAATAGCAACTAACAAAATGTTAATACATTTTAGGTATTTATTGATAAATTCTATTTTAAATATAGTCGACAATAATATCTTTCTATAGCCAACACTGAGAAGTCCAGTGTCTGAATTTAGGAGAGATGAACATGCTATTGTCCCTGTGAATAAATGTCACCTATAGATGTTAAAAATCTCTGAACCACTTTTGCCACTTCTATTCAACATAGTACTAGAAGTCCCAGCCACAGCAATTAAACAAAAATGGCACCAAAATAGAAAAGAAAGAAGTTAAATTGTCTTTGTTGCAGATATCATAATCTTATATATAGAAAACCCTAAAGACTCTACCTAAAATTGTTAGAACTAGGAAATTAATTCACTAAAGTTTCAGGATACAAAATCACAATACAAAAGTAAGTTGTGTTTTTATACACTAACAATGAACTATGAAAACTGTTAAGAATATAACTCCATTTACAATAGCATGAGAACAATAAAATAATTAGGAATAAATTTGATCAATGGTGTGAAAGATCTGTACACTGAAAACTGTACAACATTAGTGAAAGAAATTGAAGATGATACAAATAAATGGAAAGATAACCCATGTTCATAGGTTGGAAGACTTAACATTATTAAAATATCCACACAACTCAAAGAGATCTACAGATTCAGTGCAATCCCTACCAAAATTCCAATGGTATTTTCCATAGAAATAGAAAAAAAATCCCAAAATTCATATGCAACCACAAGGGACCCCAAATAGCTAAAGCAATCTTGAGAAAGAAAAACTAAAATGGAGGCATCACATGTCCTTATTTCAAACTATATTACAAAGCTACAATAATCAAAACAGTGTGGCACTGGTGTAAAAACTAACACATAGATCAATGGAACAGAATATAAACCCCAGAAATAAACCCATACATATGTAGTCAACCAATCTTTGATAGGAGTGCCAAGAATACACAATGGGAAAGGTTGGTTTTTTCAATAAACTGTATTAGAAAATAAGACCTACCCATAGAGAAGAATTAAATCAGACCCTCATCCTAAACCATATAAAAAATTCACTCAAATTTGATTAAAGACTTAAATGTAAGATCTGAAACCTTAAAACTCCTAGAAGAAAACATAGGGATAAAGCTCCTTGAACACTAGTCTTAACAATAAATTTTTGAAAGATACCAAAAGCATAGGAAACCAAAGCAAAAATAAACAAGTAGGGCTACATTAAACTAAAATGATTCTGCACAGAAAAGGAAAAAAATCAACATAATGAAAAGGCAGCCCAAGAAATGAGGGAACATATTTGACTTCTCTACTTTATCTACCCCTGACCTGCTCCTCAAACAGCTACCACTCCTTTCTACGACATGTGCTTTTTTCCAGGATAAATAAAAGAAATGGCTTTAAAAATATTATATCTGTATATTACACAGTAAAAATTATCCATAACCCTACACATTATTATCTCTCCCTTTTCTTTCTATAGCCTCCAAACTTTCATCTGATATTTATCCTAAGACATGTGTTCTGTATGTGTATTATTAAAATTGAATATTTTCTCTCTCTTCCTCTTTGGAAGTAGCTAGATTTAAATGATAAGACAAAACAAACACTTTAGAGCTATTTAAAATACTTAATGCATATCGCCTAGCTCTACAAATTCCTGGTGAACTCATATCACCCAGTGCATGATCATTTTCCTTTGAGGAATTCCCACTTTGATTTCAAGCTAATATTCTCTCTTATGTTTTGCCATCTGAATGAAAAGAAAGTATTTCCACACCAAGGAGTTCACTGCACTTTCAATAATTGCACACTCAAACCCCTAAATCAAGAAGTTTTAAATTCTGACCTTTGTGGGCATGTATATTGATTGGATTTATAAGTTGTCCTTGAATAGCTCACAATCTGAAAGCTGTTTGTCTATGTGCCTAATCTTAAACCAGAATCACTGTATTAGTCTGTTCTCAGGCTTCTAATAGAGACATAACTGAGACTGGGTAATTTATAAAGGAAAGAGGTTTAATGGACTCACAGTTCCACATGGCTAGGGAGGCCTCACAATTATGGTGGAAGGCAAAAGAGAGGCAAAGGCATGTCTTACATAGTGGCAGGCAAGAGAGCTCCCCTTTATAAAACCATCAGAGCTCATGAGACTTTTTTTCACTACCATGAAAACAGTATGGGGGAAACAGCCCATATGATTGAATTATCTCCACTTGGCCCCACCCTTGACACGTGGAGATTATTACAATTCAGGGTGAGATTCTCATGGGTGGGGACACAACCAAACCATATTACTCACTATAAGAACAAAGAAAATTTCCATTAAATCTGAAGACTTTCCAGTTATACTGCACTGTTTTTTCCAGGTTTCCTGTTCCTGAAAAAGTGGCCATGTAGAACAATTTAAGAGAATGTATGAATGCTTTTTGGCTAGCAGTTCCATTTTTCTCTCTCTGCATGATATAGGAAAGGGGAGCAAATATGCTGGAGCTTGACAAATTTCTTGGAACCTGATAGTAAAACCTCTGTATCAACATGTCAAAAGGCAGAATAAACTTTTATGTTATACCAAATCCCCACTACTAAGAGATTAATTTGATTCTGAAAGTCAACAAAGCACAATATCTGACTTCTTTTCTTGTTTGTATAGAATGTTCATTTTTACATTAACGAGGCAATTCAACAGGGTCACTCTTTAATATTTTCAATATGTTTAATACAGAACTCTGAATTTTAACAATTTCTACCTTAGGAGGATCAATTTATTTGTACAAATATTGGTCCACTAACACTATAAATGGAAAAATATGCAAATCATACTCCAGTTAGTCTAATAAGTAATTTGATTCTCAAAAACTATAAAGTTATTAAAATTTTCTTTGTCATAAGAATCTGTTTCTCTATTTCCATTGGCTGAAACACAATAAAACACTGAATTAAATCAACGATTCTCCATGATTTTCCATTTACCATAATTTTTTCAGTAATGATAGCCTAGTAAAAGATCTCTCTAGGCTTGCACTCCCCACCACCTCCCTACTATCCATCCATAATAAGGCTATTTTGAATAAGCCAAGATTGTTTTATTATATGACTTTTATTTGAGACAGGCTCTGTTATCCAGGCTGGAGTACAGTCATACAATCATGGCTCACCACAGCCTCCACCTCTCAGGCTCAAGTGATTTTCCTATCTTAGCCTCCCAAGTAGCTGGGACTATAGGTACATGCCACCATACCAGGCTTTTAAAAAATTATTTTATTTTTGTAGAGATGGTGTCTGACTGTGTTGACCAGGTTGGTTTTTAATTCCTGGGCTCAAGGAATCCTTCCCACCTCAACCTCCCCAAGTGTTGAGATTACAGACATGAACCACTGCACCAAGCATGACTGTTTTTAAGTGATGAGCTGAGAATACACACATTTTCTGTTTTGTATTACTTTGAGGAATACATCACTAGAGGCAGAAGTGAATGACAATATGGGTAAGAAGGAACAATAGCAGCATTATCAGGCATAATAGCTGGTTGAATGTATGTCATTTTTGCTGGCTTAAGGTAATCTATATGATAAAATAAAATAAAGAATCACTTCAACTTTACATTTAAAACTTTTTCTACTTTATTTTTACCTACAAAACATGCCAAAACATGCTTGGATTAGTGTCTTTCTATACTCTTACAGACCAGTCAATATTCTAGGCACTAACTAGGGAGTTAGTTATAAATAAAATATATAAGAATTGTACTTGTGAATCTTAAATTGCAGTGGAAGATATAGAAAGTGAAAGATAAAAATTAGTAAATATATATAGTATAATAGACAATAAGTGATCAGAAAAAAATGGAAAAATGGGATATGAATGAGTAGTTGCATTTTAGTTAGGTTGGCCATGAACAGTCTTTCTGAAAAACTGAAATTTGAGTAAAGACTTGAAAGAAGTCGGGTATGGAGTCATGTATACATTTAAGGGAGGAACATTTCATGCAAAGGAAACAGTGCACAAAAATTGAGGCAAAATTACGGTAATTTCCAGGAATAACAAGTGGGCGCAGTATGTCTGTGGCAAAGTGAATGAGAGTTAGAGTAGCAGTTAAAGTCAGTAAGAAAATGAGGGAGCAGTAAGTTAAGTTGGGCCTTGATGGACAATGTATGGATTTGTATTATATTCTGAGTAAGAGCAGAAGCTATTACAAAATTTTGAGCAAGGTAATGATGCAGGTTGCTATATTGATAATAGACTGAAAGAGACTATTGAAAAAGTTTATGAAATGAATTAGGAGACTATTGTGATAATCTAGGCGAGAAGAGATGATTTTTTTGGAATCGAGCCGTAAGAATAGAGGTGGTGAAAAGTGGTAGGATTACCTGATGACTACACTTCACTTGGGATGTGATCAACCTTCTGTAAGGAACTGAGATTACCTAGTAAGTTTCATTTGAAGAACTCTAGTAATGTTTACTAAACGTGACTCTAGTTGGAGAGTACAGCTATTTGTATACTATTTATTAAGGAATATTCCTTCATCATGTGGGAAAGCTGTCCTCTTTGATAACATGGCTTCAGAAGGGATGCACATAAAATAGTGCTCACTAGGGTAACATGAGTAAACCAGTTCCCTGCCCAGGATTTGACCAATGCTTTGTGATGAACCAATATATGGCACTAAAATATAACAATAGTAATAATAATAATAATAATGCACCATAAATCTGGTTAATTGTAGAAGCAGAAACTTTCTATAAGTACTGAATACCTACTGGATGTTAAGTATCTTATGTCTTACAAATAGTTATATTTGATCGGTACATCAGTAAATACAATACTAGTATTGCATTTATAATGGGATTCTTAACTTTCATAATCGTTTTCACTGTCTATTATTTTCCTTTTCAGTTGGCGACACACAACAGTTTAGAATTCATGCCAATTCGTCATGGTCCATAGGGATGCCTTTATGTGCCATGTTTGTGAGCAAGTAGGGATCATGCATGATATACCTCAGTGTCACTGCAAGTCATGTAATGCTAAATATTATCCGCCATGAAGGCAATGGTTTCTTCTTGGTCGGGAAATGTTTGGATGGATTCTTTATTCTTTTCTAATTCAAAGTGCTACAGAGTAGACTATTGACACAAAATAGACTTAGTATGAAAATATGGGCTAGAGGAAGCAATAATCTATATGTTTTGAGTGTTATTTTTCATTAGGATCAAAAACACAAGTGATTTTTGGCCTGAAGGTAAATCACAGATGGACAGGGCTCAGATGGCACATGAAGATACAGAAGTGAATAAGATTCCCTAGTGAGAACTGACAGTACATCTTGGCAAAAGATAATTTGTCTCCTATATAGTGGGGTCATTACACACCACCTTTGCCCATTCCTCCATCTGGTTTCTATGTCAAATAGCATTAATTCAGATCTTAGTGGTCTGATTCTCAACCAATTCAAACACAGAAATTATCCCAAACATATACTAAAATGTGCATTTCCACAGTTCCATGTATACATAATTATTTGAGAGTGAATAGGTGGGATAATGCTGACTTCAGTGAAAAAAATAAATAAGTTATTGAAAAAAGTCAAATCATCATAGTAACAATATTCCAAGTACAAGGATAAAAATAAATCTCACTCTTTAGAAGCCTTTACTAATATCCCTGTTTTTTTTATCTTGAACATTAAACCCTTGTTATTGAAAGAATCATGAGCCTTAGGGGAAAATGCCTGGATAAGAAAGTAAAATTAGACATGATTGAGTGCTAAGAAAAATACTGGCTGATGAATCACTTCTTAAATAAAGAATAGTTTACTTTCCTCAAAAAGAAAGAAAAAAGCAACTAGAGCTTAATAGTGGCATAGTTTCTGTACTCTAGATTGTCTGATAGTTGATATATAATACAAGTAATAATATCAAGGTAATGTTACCATTATTCCTCCTGGATTATTTAAAAATGGAAAGTGATTAACACAAAGCAATGTATTTGGTTGAATTGTTTTCAGTCTCTGCTTATCTTTGTGTTTTATTGTTGGATCAATTTCAAATTAGGCACAGATCCACTGAACTCTCCTTGGACGTAGGCTTCTTTCAAAGAGAAAAGTACCTAATTTACAGTTAGCTTTATAAGCTGATCAACCTGAAGGGGGAAAATCAGCCCAACAAGACTTCATATGTTCTAATTTGTCATTTTTAAATTCTGGAGACAGTCTAATAATTGCAAACTATTATTAAGGTGACAATTAACTGACTATAAAGGATGCTTTTTCAGAAGTGTCTCAGTGACCTGAGTAATTTATATTTACCCTCCTAAAACTAAGAGACTAAGTATATGCTAGAGAAAATTGGCCTAGAGAATGCATTATTTCACAATATGCTGTGATTATACATGGACCGACAGTCATCAGCATTTGTTATTTTATGTAAAGCCTAATGCTACGTACTATGGGGAGATAGATGAATTAGAAAATGTACTTCATCTTCTTCAAATGTTCAGTCTTGTGGAGTTTTATAATTTATATTCATGGAAATAAATGACTTTGGGATTAGTATCAAAATAGATAATCATGATAGAATAGTGTCTACAATGAGAAGGGAAATGTTGATACATAGAGTAGGGAATAATTAGGGGTGACTCGGCTTTTGTGAAAGGCTTTGATAACTGTTTGAAACTAAATGCTAAGTGGAGGATAGTATAGACTCATCAATACTTTTGAGCTAATAGAAAGGAACAGCAGAAAGCTATCCTGGCAGTCATTCAAATGAAAATATGCTCACTGATGACATGGTCCACCTCATATTTAATAGGAACAGCTTGTGGAAGGTCAGAAGGAAAAAAGGATGATGGCAAATAACAGAGGGATGTAACCAGCTAGAGATCTTAATCAAAGAAACTCCACTTGGCTTTCTGTAAAAACCAAATGGTAAGAAGCTGCATAAAGGAAAGAAAGACAATTTTTTTCTATAATAAATATTCCTTTAAAAAATAACAACTTTACCAAGTAAGCAATCTAACATTAGCCTAAAAGCATTGAATTTTGTCATACAACAGTATATTCTTAACAGCAGTTTTACTGTGAAATATGCTGATTTTGTGCTAACTGAATACAAATAATCACAAGCGTAATGTTCTTCTAGAGTTGGTATTACATTAAATAAATGCATTTGGTCAGTCATTTTTCCTTGTTAGCATCATACTCCTGAATGTAGACAATTGATAATGAATGTAATTACAAACTATTCAAATAGACTAGCTCTATGGAACTATTTTTAAGCATTCGTATTTCAACAATAGTGCAGAAGGGAACTATGGTAGAAATATTTTGTATTCTGACTATATTTGCATATTTGTGTCAGTTGCTTGATTCAAACCAATTAGACTACAGTTATCTAAAAAACCATATGGTGAACAAATAAAGCATACAAGACCAGTTAAACATCAAAAGCATATCATTTGCATAGTTAGAAACAACACTGACAGAAAAAATATTTATTATTCAAGGAATATCCAACCTAATAGAAGCAGTATCTTCATATTTTAAATCTATATGTATTGAAACAAATGATTATTGTTCAAACATTTGTCAATGTTGTACTAACTTGGGTTATATACTATGTTATACTAACATAGTATATAGAAAATGAGTGATGTTGCTGGGCACAGTGGCTCACACCTGTAATCCAGGCACTTTGGGAGGCCAAGGCGGGCAGATCATGAGGTCATGAGTTTGAGACCAGCCTGGCCAGCATGGTGAAACCCCATCTCTACTAAAAGTACAAAAATTAGCCGGGCATGGTGGTGCGCGTCTGTAATCCCAGCTACTCAGGAGGCTGAGGTAGGAGAATCCTTAACCCTGGGAGGCGGAGCTTGCAGTGAGCTGAGATCGCGCCACCGCACTCCAGCCTGGGCAACAGAGTGAGACTCCATCTCAAAAAAAAAAAAAAAAAAAGAAAAAAGAAAATGAATGATATGTGGAGCATGGTTCAAACAACTGTCTAAACAAGCAAATCAATAACAGAATGACTTTGTAAGATTCTTTTGGAATTTCTAACTTAGACATTTTTAGTAAGACTATTCTTACCAACACATAAGGACATACTTATCACTAACTCACTTAATTATTATCATAATATTTTACTTTAAAATTTTTGACCTAAAATAAATATATAAACACTTTACAACTTTCTTTACTTTAGGGGAACAGGATATTTTTTAACTACATAACTATTACATTTAGGTCATCTAGGCCATACCCCCACATTCAGGCACATAGATACCATGGTACACAGAATAATGGCCTCCCAAAGATGTCCATGTCCTAATCCCCATAACTTTTGAATATGTATGCTTATGTGGTAAAAACGACATTGCAGATGTGTTTAATGTTAACAATCTTGAGATAAGGAGAGTGTCTTGGATTATCCAGATGGGCCAAATGTAATCACAATAATCCTTATAAGGTGAAGGCAGGAGGCTCAGAGTCAGAGTAGGAGATAGGGTGATAGAAGCAGAGACATGTGTATATGTGAGAGAAAGAGAGAGGAGAAAGGGAGAGAGGAGAAAGAAGAAAAGAAACAGGAAAAAGGGAAAGAGTGAGAGAGAATAATTTGAAGATGCTACTGGCTTTGAATACAGAGGAAGGGGCCATGGGCCAAGGAATGTAGGTACTCTTTAGCATTTGGAAAAGGCAAAGAAATGGATTGTCCCCTAGATCCTAAGAAAGAACACAGCCCTGCTGATCCGTTTGAGATTTCTGACCTCCTTAACTATAAGATAATAAATTTGTATTATTTCAAGCCACTAAGTTTGCATCAATATGAACTAATACAGAGACCCTACTGGTGAAAGTGCTATGTTTTCACTTAAAACTTTTGTTGCATCTTGAAGTTCTGCCCTTTTAATAGACATATCATCAGGGAGAGACTTGGTCATTTAAACAACACTTTTACCTTGGGGCTTCCAATACATCTATATGTCTTGTCCTACTGAGATTGTCACTCATTATACTTTTCAAATTATTCTTCTCAGACTGTAATGTATGCAAAAAGATACTGGAAACAAATATCATGCAAGCCATTCCAAATATTTAAAAATTTTGTTTGGCTTATGCCAGGTCATTTTATATGGACCTGGTTTAAATCATGTTTGTCAAAATATATGTGTATGATAAGATTTGTAAATTTGAATGTCATCTAGCTTTGAGCAGTATTATATTTGGAGTTATTTAAATTATGTTCCCCTCAATAACTAGTGATAAACATTCAATCAGTACTCAACATATTCCACAGCCTTAGTGGAATGCAATAAATATCGGTTGCAAATAATCAATAAAATAACCCTAGAAATACAAACTGAATAATTTAAAAATTCAGTCACAACCTCTTCACATTTAGTTCATTATCAAAATGTGGGTAAAATTTAAATATCACATAAAGTATTTAGCACACATCATTTTATCATTAACTATAACACCATATTCATTTACAATAATTTATTCCATCTTCCTAAATCCATATACATTTTAATCTTTCAATGTACTACTTGTATAAATGGCAGACTGCCTTTCTTGCTGGATTCAGGTTTGGGAATTGAGTTCTTTTCTTGTAATAATGATTAGGGTGTAAGTTAGTCAAATATTATTATGGGAACCTCTGTGCTTCAAAAAGAATTGAGTCAGTGTGCTTCCTCATTACTAAGAGTGGTGAAGCAGAGGCTGGATACCAATGAGCCAGCCATTTGAGAGACTTCTGAATTGGAAGGAAGATTGAATTAAAAATGGCATCCATGATCCCTTCCACCTCGAAGAGTCTATGATTCTACTCTAGAACTTAAGGCTGGCCATCCAAATGGACCATAGCATAGTCAGCTTCGCTGATTCAGCTCTTTTCACTAGTCACCGTGGCTGAACTATTTTGTCACCATCTTATCAGTATGTTCTTGTAGACAGCCTTGCAGGAAAAGTATTCTCATCGTTCATGTATTAGTCTGTTCTCACACAGCTAATAAAGACATACCTGAGACTGGGTAATTTATTAAGTAAGGAAAGAGGTTTAATGGACTCAGTTCCACATGGCTGGGGAGGCTTCTCAGTCATGGTGGAAGGCAAATAAGGAGCAAAGTCATGTCTTATGTGGAGGCAGGCAAGAGAGCCTCTGCAGGGGATCTCCCATCTATAAAACCAAGAGATCTTGTGAGACTTATTCACTACTATGAGAACAGTATGGGGTAAACTGCTCCCATGATTCAATTATCTCCACCTGGCCCCACCCTTGACACATGGGGATTATTACAATTCAGGGTGATATTTGGATGGAGACACAGCCAAACCGTATTATTCCACCCCTGCCTCTCCCAAATCTCATGTCCTCACATATCAAAACCAATCATGCATTCCCAACAGTACCCCAAAGTCTTAACTCATTTCAGCATTAACTCATAAGTCCACAGTCCAGAGTCTTATCTGAGAAAAGGCAAGTCCCTTGTGACTATCAGCCTGTAAAATCAAAAGCAAGTTAGTTACTTCCTAGATTCAATGCGGATACAGGCATTAGGTAAATATGCCTGTTCCAAATGGGAAAAATTGGCCAAAACAAAGGGGCTACAGGTCCCCTGCAAGTCTGAGATCCAGCAGGGCAGTCAAATCTTAAAGCTTCAAAATGATCTCCTTTGACTCCATGTCTCACATCCAGGTCACGCCGATGCAAGTGGTGGGTTCCCGTGATCTTCGGCAGCTTCACCCCGTGGCTTTTCAGGGTACAGCCTCCATTTCAGCTGCTTTCACAGGCTGGTGTTGACTGTCTGTGACTTTTCAAGGTGCATGGTGTAAGCTGTCAGTGGATCTACCATTCTGGGGTGTGGAGGATGATGGCCATCTTCTCACAGCTCCACTAGGTAGTGCCCCAGTGGGGACTCTGTGTAGAGGCTTCAACCCCACATTTCCCTTCCACACTGCCCTAGCAGAGGTTCTCCACGAGGGCATTGTCCCTGCAGCAAACTTCTGCCTAGACATCCAGGTGTTTCTTTACATTCTTTGAAATCTAGGCAGAGGTTCCCACACCTCAATTCTTGACTTCTGTACACCCACAGGCTCAACACAACATGGAAACTGCCAAGGCTTGGGGCTTGCACCCTCTGATGCAATAGCCTGAACTGTACCTTGGCCCCTTTTAGCCATAGCTGGAGCAGCTTGGATGCAGGGCACCAAGGCCAGAGGCTGCAGACAGCAGGGTGGCCCTGGACCTGGCCCACAAAACCATTTATCTCTCCTAGGCCTCTGGGGCTGTGATGGGAGGGACTGCCATGAAGTTCTCTGACATGCCCTGGAGACATTTTTCCCATTTTCTTGGTGAGTAACATTTGGGTCCTCGTTGCTTATGCAAATCTCTGTAGCCAGCTTGAATTTGTCCCTAGAAAATGGGTTTTTCTTTTATATTGCGTAGTCAGGCTGCAAATTTTTCAAACTTCTATGCTCTGCTTCCTCTTGAACACTTTGGCACTTAGAAATTTCTTCTACCAGATACCCCAAATCTCCTCAAGTTCAAAGTTCTACATATCTCTAGGTCAGGGGCAAAAAGCCATAAGTCTCTTTGCTAAAGCACAACAAGATTCACCTTTGCTCCAGTTTCCAACTAGTTTCTCATCTCCATGTGAGACCATGTCAGCCTGGACCTTATTATCCATATCAGCTTTTTGGTCTAATCCATATTCAACAAATCTCTAGGAAGTTCCAAACATTCCCACTTCTTCCTGTCTTCATAGCCCTCCAAGTCTCTAGGAAATTCCAAACTTTCACACATTTTCCTATCTTCTCCTGAGCCCTCCAAACTGTTTCAACCTGGGTAACTGCCTGTTACCCAGTTCCAAAGTCGCTTCCACATATTTGGGTATCTTTACAGCAGTACCCCACTCTGCCAGTACCCATTTACTGTATTAGTCTGTTCTCACATGGCTAATAAAATCATACCTGAGACTGGGTAATTTATTAAGGAAAGAGGTTTAATGGACTCACAGTTCCACATGGGTGGAGAGGCCTTACAGTCATGGAGGAAGGCAAATGAGGAGCAAAGTCACGTCTAACATGGCAGCAAACAAGAGAGCTTGTGCAAGGAAATTCCCATTTATACAACTGTCAGATCTCATGTGACTTACTCACTACCATGAGAACAGTATGGGGGAAACTGCCCTCAAGACTGAATTATCTCCACCTGGACCCACCATTGACATGTGGGGATTATTACAATTCAAGGTGAGATTTGGGTGGGGACACAGCCAAATGATATTAATTCATATAGTCAACTCTGAAGGGATTCCCTTCAATTAGCTCTTCAACTTTTATAAGATAGTTTTAGAATTATGAAATTAAATCAAGTGCCAACCACAGAATATTTTCCTGGGCAGAATGAAGAAAAAAAGTGATATCATTGTTTTACAGTGGCAGCTTAAATTCAGCATTCCAGAAAGGGTTAGAATATGTAAGTTGGGCTGTGATTCCCCTCTGGAGTCTCTCTTTGCCCGTGAGTACCTTCCTCAGAGAACATGTTATTTCATAGAAAATACATCATTCCATAATTACTGAATAGGAGAAAGCTAATGGATATTTTCTTGGATCAAAATAATACAGTATGTTTTTTTGTTTTGCAATGGAAATTATTGGTATAAAATTATGCACAACAAAGTGGTATTCTGAATTCAAAGAAGAGATGAAATTACACAAACTATTCTTATTTGTGTTCAAGTCTAGAGAATAGTTTAGAAAAAGGCAATGACCAAAGGTTGTCTGTGTCTGAATCCAAGGCAGTTTCGATATGCCTTTGAACTTTTACAATCTTTATATAATTTATTTTTCTTCAGCACAGAGCTGTCAGACATCTTTGAATAATCAGTGTACCAAAGATCTAAGTATTTCTCAACTAATTACATTGATACAGCAAGAACCTGTCTGTTAAAACACTGTAATTTCCCTCCCCCTCAAAGTTTTTCATGCTTTTGTTCGTGAAAGGTTAAACTTCTCATTTAAAAGCAAGTCAAATTAAACTGAAAAAATAAACATAACTAAAACTTCTTTAGGATTATTTGAGCACTGACCCAGTAGTAATTGAAGTCCCTTCTAACTCCAACCACCTATGTGTGTGGAGAAGCTGCCATTTAAATGTTTGGTTTATTGTAATATGTTAGTTATTTGTAGTATATGATATGATATTATATCATCAATTATCAGGGCATACAACAAATCTGTTGTTTTATATAGTCAGTGTAGCATTATATAGCCTTTCATTACTCACACAAACTTACATGTGTAAGCCACATATTAATATTAAATTTACTTAGATTTTTTTTCTTTTTTTCTGAGACGGAGTCTTGCTCTGTAGCCCAGGCTGGAGTGCAGTGGCGCGATCTCAGCTCACTGCAAGCTCCGCCTTTTGGGTTCACGCCATCCTCCTGCCTCAGCCTCCCGAGTAGCTGGGACTACAGGCGCCCGCCACCACGCCCGGCTGATTTTTTGTATTTTTTAGTAGAGATGGGGTTTCACCGTGTTAGCCAGGATGTGCTCGATCTCCTGACCTTGTGATCCACCTGCCTCAGCCTCCCAAAGTGCTGGGATTACAGGCGTAAGCCACCATGCCCGGCCTCCTCTTTTTTTTTAAGATAAGGTCTCACTCTGTTACCCAAGCTGGAGTGCAGTGGCACAATCTCGGCTCACTGTGACCTCTGCCTCCCAGGTTCATGCAATTCTCCTGTCTCAGCCTCCTGAGTAGTTGGGGCTACAGGCACATACCACCATGTGTGGCTAATTATTGTATTTTTAGTAGAGACAGGATTTCTCCATGTTGACCAGGCTGGTCTCAAACTCTTGGCCTCAAGTGATCTGCCCGCCTTGGCCTCCCAAAGTGTTGGGACTACAGGCATGAGCCACTGTGCCTGGCCTTAAATTTACTTAGTTTTTTTTAATGAGGGCCTTTTCTTTGCAAATTTAGCTCCAAAAGACACTTTGAGATCAAAAACGAGCAAGAGATCTATTAAGTTCTTAATTTAATAGCCATATTCATAGCAGGTTGAGGAAGATCTGAGGACCCATATATTTTCTGTCACTATTGTATAATAGGTAGATGTAGAAGCTAGTAGGGTTGGCCAAGTCTGATTGGAGAAAGTTATGGTTAGAGAAAAATATTGATTTTCTAATCTTCTTTGCAGTAGAATTCCTTCTCTCTTTGTGATGGAGAGAGAAAGAGAGAGAGGGAGAGAGAGAGGAATATATTCTTTGTATATGTACTCCTATGTAATCAGGTACAGGATTGGAAACTGAGGATCAAGGAGGTTAAGTGATTTATGCAAAATTAAAAAACTAGTAAGTAGCAGAACTAGACTTGAACCTATGACTTCCCAATTCAAAATCTTATGTTCCATTCAAAACAACATGCCATCTAGGGACAGTTTTTTTTTATTTTTTATTTTATTATTATTATGCTTTAAGTTTTAGGGTACATGTGCACAATGTGCAGGTAAGTTACATATGTATACATGTGCCATGCTGGTGTGCTGCACCCACTAACTTGTCATCTAGCATTAGGTGTATCTCCCAATGCTATCCCTCCACCCTCCCCCCACCCCACAGCAGTCCCCAGAGTGTGATGTTCCCCTTCCTATGTCCATGTGTTCTCGTTGTTCAATTCCCACCTATGAGTGAGAATATGCGGTGTTTGGTTTTTTGTTCTTGCAGTAGTTTACTGAGAATGATGATTTCCAATTTCATCCATGTCCCTACAAAGGACGTGAACTCATCATTTTTTATGGCTGCATAGTATTCCATGGTGTATATGTGCCACATTTTCTTAATCCAGTCTATCATTGTTGGACATTTGGCTTGGTTCCAAGTCTTTGCTATTGTGAATAGTGCCGCAATAAACATACATGCTCATGTGTCTTTATAGCAGCATGATTTATAGTCCTTTGGGTATATACCCAATAATGGGATGGCTGGGTCAAATGGTATTTCTAGTTCTGGATCCCTGAGGAATTGCCACACTGACTTCCCTATTTAATAAATGGTGCTGGGAAAACTGGCTAGCCATATGTAGAAAGCTGAAACTGGATCCCTTCCTTACACCTTATACAAAAATTAATTCAAGATGGATTAAAGACTTAAACGTTAGACCTAAAACCATAAAAACACTAGAAGAAAACCTAGGCATTACTATTCAGGACATAGGCATGTGCAAGGACTTCATGTCTAAAACACCAAAAGCAATGGCAACAAAAGCCAAAATTGACAAATGGAATCTAATTCAACTAAAGAGCTTCTGCACAGCAAAAGAAGCTACCATCAGAGTGAACAGGCAACCTACAAAATGGGAGAAAATTTTCGCAACCTACTCATCTGACAAAGGGCTAATATCCAGAATCTACAATGAACTCAAACAAATTTACAAGAAGAAAACAACCCCATCAAAAAGTGGGCAAAGGACATGAACAGACACTTCTCAAAATAAGACATTTATGCAGCCAAAAGACACATGAAACAATGCTCACCATCACTGGCCATCAGAGAAATGCAAATCAGAACCACAATGAGATACCATCTCACACCAGTTAGAATGGCGATCATTAAAAAGTCAGGAAACAACAGGTGCTGGAGAGGATGTGGAGAAATAGGAACACTTTTACACTGTTGGTGGGACTGTAAACTAGTTCAACCCTTGTGGAAGTCAGTGTGGGGACAGTTTGATATTTTAGTAATTGAGTTTCTAAGTTACATACAGTAAACTTCACTTTCTGGTTTCTGAGTTTTGATCAATGCATACAGCCCCTAAATACAACCACAATTTCATCACCCACCCTCCCCAAATTCCCTCATGCTGCACCTTTGGAAGAAATCTTTTCTACATCTTAATAATGTCAAAGAAAAAAAAGAAAAAAAGGGAGGAAAGGAGGGAGGGAGATTCTTCTCTACTTCTCAGTTGTCAAGGGGGCCTTTTCCTTGGTCCTTGAGCCACAAAGAGGAGATATCTATAGGATATCTCCTATAGGAGTTTTCTGTCTGTGGATTTCTGCAACTTGGATCAAAGCTAGGGGATCAAGGAGAAAAGCAACAAACAAACAAACAGGAAAAGCATCACAGTACTTGTCCTTCACATTTTAACTTCTCTCTTCAAACACCCTATTATTCTTTAATTTTCAAAGTCCTCAGATAGTTGCTTTTTATATGTAATCCATATTTCTTATTAGTAATCAGAGGGAGAGAAAAGCTGTAGTTGGCTTTACTCCAACTTGACCAGCATGAAAAATCTAGTTTGAATTTAAGAAGAAGACATGAATCCCTTGGTGCAATAAACTCCAAAGGGAAGATAGGATCTATGACTATTGAGACTAGAATCACACAAGATGCTCTTTCGGTAATACTTAAGAAGCCAAACACAAATTAAGCCCTCAGCAATAACAGGAATATATACCTGAAGAGATCAATCTTTATACTGCAACTGAATTTTAACAAATATTACAACATCAAGTTTACTTTTGTAATCTCTGGCCAGTAACAAAAGATATTCTGGATTTGTCATTTGTTCTGAGGTAGGAAGATTAATAAATAAAAGACCAGGCATCTGGCATGTGTATGGAACACAGAATATCTTCGAGGTGCCTAAGAACCCTCGTTTTATATTATTGAACTAAAAAATGTGGGTCTACTCAATTATTTCTGCAGATTAATTTTATATCTGTGTCTCCATACAGAAACAGTTGTATTTAAAACTGTACTTTAGAGGGTATGATTGCCCTCTAGTGGTTGTCACCCAAACTACAGACCAGAATTACCAAGGTATCCAGGAAGCCCTGAGGAAGAACTTGGCAAAATCACCTACATACAGTAAACATCAAGGACCCCCTTCATACTCATTCTAAGGACACATAATTATATTAAGTATTTGATCTTCTTTTTTCTAAATTGTTCATAACAAATTTTATTTCACACAATATATCAAAATATTGACATTTTCAACATGTTTATAAATACCATTAATAAGGAATTTTACATTATTTTTTCATACTAAAACTTAAAAATCCAGTATTTATGTCAGAACACATCTTAATTGTGAGTAGCCACATATTGAGTGATTAATAGTTACATGTGGCTAGCTGATACCATATTGGACAGAATGGCTTTAGTTAGCTATAGTTATTAATTATTCAAAGTTTTCCTTGCATATAGTCATTACACCAAAATCTTTTAGTAGATTGTGAAAACCTTCCAGTTGGTTTTCTGTTATTTTAGTTTGGCAATATATAATGATAAATTATAACAATTTTCACTTCTATTTAAATATACAGCAATTTATTATAATTTTCTAATCCATTGCATGTGATAGAACCTACAGAAAATATTTTTATTTGACTTTTTTTCACTGTGGTAAGAACACGTAACATGAGATCTACCCTTTTACCAGATTTTTAAGTGCATAATACAGTATTGTTAAACTATAGGCACAGGATTTTATGACAGATCTCTGAAACTTACTCATCTTGCATAACTGAAACATACACATTGAACAGTCAGTTGCTGGCAACAACCATTTTACTCTCTGTTTCTATGAGTTTGACTATTTTAGATATCTCATTTATGTGAAATCATGCAATACTTGTACTTCTGACATTGGCTTATTTCACATAGCGTAATGTCTTCAAAGTTCATCCATATTCAGTCAATATGGGAGTATTTTGTTCTCCATAGAAAGTAAGTAATGTTCAATAGTGTATAACACATTTTGTTGATCCATTCACTCACTGATGAACATTTAGGTTATTTCCATATCTTCTTTATTATGAATAATGCTTCAGTGAGCATGGGAGTGTAGAAATCTCATTGACATACTGATTTCAAATCTTTTGAGTAGATATCCACAAGTAGTATTTTAGTTATATTTTAAACCTTTAGAAATGAACCTTCATATTGTTTTCTATAGTTGCTGTACCATTTTACAATCCCACCAACAGAGTACAAGTATTCCAATATGTCTATGCCCTCTCCAAAGCTTATCTTTTGTTTTTTCATACTAGTCATTCTAACAGTTGTGAAGTGATATTTCATTGTGGTTTTCACTTGCATTTCTCTGATGATTAGAGGCATTAAGCATTTTTTTTTTTTTTTTTTGAGACGGGGTTTCTGCTCTTGTTGCCCAGGCTGGAGTGCAATGGCATTATCTTGGCTCACTGCAAGCTTTGCCTCCCAGGTTCAAGCGATTCTCCTGCCTCAGCCTCCCAAGAAGCTGGGATCACAGGCATTCGCCACCACACTCGGCTAATTTTGTATTTTTAGTAGAGATGGGGTTTTACCATGTTGGCCAGGTTGTTCTTGAACTCCTGACCTCAGATGATCCAACAGCCTCATTTTCCCAAAGTGCTGGAATTATAGGTGTGAGCCACTGCACCCAGCCAAGCATCTTTTAATATACTTGTTGTCTATTTATATGTCTTTTTCAGAGAATTGTCTATTCAAATACTTTACTCATTTTTAATTGTTTTTTCTTTTTTTGCTATTGAGTTGTAGGAGTTCCTTATATATTTGGGCTATTCACCACTTATCAACTATAATTTGCAAATATTTTCTTTCATTCTGTAGCATACATTGTTCACATCACGAATGTTTCCTTTGCTGTGCAGAAACTTTTTAGTTTGATGTATTCCCACTTGTCTATGTATATGTTTATTACCTCTGCTTTTGATGTCATGTAAGACCAATGGCACTAAGTTTTTCCCCTTTGTTTTTTTTTTTTTTTTTTTCTTTATTTTTATTTTTATTATTATTATTATTATTATACTTTAGGTTTTATGGTACATGTGCGCAATGTGCAGGTAAGTTACATATGTATACATGTGCCATGCTGGTGCGCTGCACCCACCAACTCGTCATCTAGCATTAGGTATATCTTCCAATGCTATCCCTCCCCCCTCCCCCCATCCCACAACAGTCCCCAGAGTGTGATGTTCCCCTTCCTGTGTCCGTGTGTTCTCATTGTTCAATTCCCACCTATGAGTGAGAATATGCGGTGTTTGGTTTTTTGTTCTTGCGATAGTTTACTGAGAATGATGATTTCCAATTTCATCCATGTCCCTACAAAGGACGTGAACTCATCATTTTTTATGGCTGCATAGTATTCCATGGTGTATATGTGCCACATTTTCTTAATCCAGTCTATCATTGTTGGACATTTGGGTTGGTTCCAAGTCTTTGCTATTGTGAATAATGCCGCAATAAACATACGTGTGCATGTGTCTTTATAGCAGCATGATTTATAGTCCTTTGGGTATATACCCAGTAATGGGATGGCTGGGTCGAATGGAATTTCTAGTTCTAGATCCCTGAGGAATCGCCACACTGACTTCCACAAGGGCTGAACTAGTTTACAGTCCCACCAACAGTGTAAAAGTGTTCCTGTTTCTCCACATCCTCTCCAGCACCTGTTGTTTCCTGACTTTTTAATGATTGCCATTCTAACTGGTGTGAGATGGTATCTCATTGTGGTTTTGATTTGCATTTCTCTGATGGCCAGTGATGGTGAGCATTTTTTCATGTGTTTTTTGGCTGCATAAATGTCTTCTTTTGAGAAGTGTCTGTTCATGTCCTTCGCCCACTTTTTGATGGGGTTGTTTGTTTTTTTCTTGTAAATTTGTTGGAGTTCATTGTAGATTCTGGATATTAGCCCTTTGTCAGATGAGTAGGTTGTGAAAATTTTCTCCCATTTTGTAGGTTGCCTGTTCACTCTGATGGTAGTTTCTTTTGCTGTGCAGAAGCTCTTGAGTTTAATTAGATCCCATTTGTCAATTTTGGCTTTTGTTGCCATTGCTTTTGGTGTTTTAGACATGAAGTCCTTGCCCATGCCTATGTCCTGAATGGTAATGCCTAGGTTTTCTTCTAGGGTTTTTATGGTTTTAGGTCTAACATTTAAGTCTTTAATCCATCTTGAATTGATTTTTGTATAAGGTGTAAGGAAGGGATCCAGTTTCAGCTTTCTACATATGGCTAGCCAGTTTTCCCAGCACCATTTATTAAATAGGGAATCCTTTCCCCATTTCTTGTTTTTGTCAGGTTTGTCAAAGATCAGATACTTGTAGATATGTGGCATTATTTCTGAGGGCTCTGTTCTGTTCCATTGATCTATATCTCTGTTTTGGTACCAGTACCATGCTGTTTTGGTTACTGTAGCCTTGTAGTATAGTTTGAAGTCAGGTAGTGTGATGCCTCCAGCTTTGTTCTTTTGGCTTAGGATTGACTTGGCGATGCGGGCTTTTTTTTGGTTCCATATGAACTTTAAAGTAGTTTTTTCCAATTCTGTGAAGAAAGTCATTGGTAGCTTGATGGGGATGGCAAGGAGGAGCTGGTACCATTCCTTCTGAAACTATTCCAATCAATAGAAAAAGAGGGAATCCTCCCTAACTCATTTTATGAGGCCAGCATCATCCTGATACCAAAGCCTGGCAGAGACACAACAAAAAAAGAGAATTTTAGACCAATATCCTTGATGAACATTGATGCAAAAATCCTCAATAAAATACTGGCAAACAGAATCCAGCAACACATCAAAAAGCTTATCCACCATGATCAAGTGGGCTTCATCCCTGGGATGCAAGGCTGGTTCAATATACGCAAATCAATAAATGTAATCCAG
The DNA here is from genome assembly GCF_028885625.2 of Pongo pygmaeus. Taxonomy (NCBI): domain Eukaryota; kingdom Metazoa; phylum Chordata; class Mammalia; order Primates; family Hominidae; genus Pongo; species Pongo pygmaeus. Next base: position 150,072,638 of record NC_072396.2, on the reverse strand, counting down.
CATATAAACAGAACGAAAGACAAAAACCACATGATTATCTCAATAGATGCAGAAAAGGCCTTTGACAAAATTCAACAACCCTTCATGCTAAAAACTCTCAATAAATTAGGAATTGATGGGACGTATCTCAAAATAATAAGAGCTATTTATGACAGACCCACAGCCAATATCATACTGAATGGGCAAAAACTGGAAGCATTCCCTTTGAAAACTGGCACAAGACAGGGATGCCCTCTCTCACCACTTCTATTCAACATAGTGTTGGAAGTTCTGGCCAGGGCAATTAGGCAGGAGAAGGAAATCAAGGGTATTCAATTAGGAAAAGAGGAAGTCAAATTGTCCCTGTTTGCAGATGACATGATAGTATATCTAGAAAACCCCATTGTCTCAGCCCAAAATCTCCTTAAGCTGATAAGCAACTTCAGCAAAGTCTCAGGATACAAAATCAATGTGCAAAAATCACAAGCATTCTTATACATCAATAACAGACAAACAGAGAGCCAAATCATGAGTGAACTCCCATTCACAATTGCTTCAAAGAGAATAAAATACCTAGGAATCCAACTTACAAGGGATGTGAAAGACCTCTTCAAGGAGAACTACAAACCACTGCTCAAGGAAATAAAAGAGGATACAAACAAATGGAAGAACATTCCATGCTCATGGGTAGGAAGAATCAATATCGTGAAAATGGCCATCCTTCCCAAGGTAATTTACAGATTCAATCCCCTTTGTTTTCTTCTAGGAGTTTAATAATCTCTGGTTCTATGCTTAAGTTTTTAATCCCTTTTGAATTTACTTTTGTGTATGATATAATATTACACTCCAGTAACTTTTTTGGCATATGGCTATCTAATTTTTCCAGCACAATTTGTTGAAGAACCAATCCTTTCTCCATTGTGTGTCCTTGGCATCCTTGTCAAAGATCTGTTGACTATATAGGTGTGGATTTATTTCTAGGCTCTTTATTATATTTTATTGGTGTATATATATCTGTTTTTATGCCAGTAGCATAATGTTTTAAAAAATACTAAGGCTTCCAATCCAGGAACACGGGATATCTTTCATTTATTTATGTCTTCTTTAATTACTTTAATCAATGGTTTATAGTTTTCAGTGTATGAGTCTTTTACCTCCTTGGTTAAGTTTATTGCTAAGTATTTTATTATTTTGGATGCTATTGTGTGTGAGATTATTTTCTTACTTTCTTTACTGAATAGTTTATTGTTAATGTATAGCAAAGCAACTGATTTCTGTAGGTTGATTTTGTATCCTGCAAAGTTACTGAATTCTTTAACAGTTTATTTGGCATCTTTAGAGCTTTTCTACATATAGAAATGTCATGTCGTCTACCAACAAAAATAATCTTACACCTTTCCAATTTGGATGCCTTTTATTTTTTTTTCTTCCTTAATTATTTTGGCCAGGACTCCCGATACTATATTAAATAAAAATGGCAAGTGTGGACATCCTGCTTTAGTGCCTGACCTTAGAGGAAAAGCTTTCATCTTTTCACCACTGAAAATGATGTATCTGTGAGCTTGTCATATATTCCTTCCATTATGTTGAGTTAAATTCTATTTAAACCTAGTTTCCTGAGGATTTTTATTATGAAATGCTGTTGAATTTTGTCAAATGCTTTTTCTGCATCTATTGATATGATCATATGATTTTCATCCTTAATTTTGTTAATATGGTGTATCACATTTTTTGATTTGTGTGTTTTGAGAAGTCTTGCATCCCAGGGAGAAATTCCACTTGATCATGATATATGGTCCTTTTAATGTGCTTTTAATTTCAGTTTGCTAGTATTTTGTTGAATATTTGGCATCTATGTTCATCAGGGGTCCTGGGCTGTAATTTTTATTTTTGTGGTATCATTGTGTTGCTTTGGTATCGTGGTAATGCTGACCTCAGAAAATGAGTCTGAAAACTATCTCCTTTCATTTTTTAGAAGAGTTTGAGAAGAGTTAGTGTTAATCATGCTTCAAGTATTTGGTGGAATTTACCAGTGAAGCCATCTTGTCCTGGGTTTTATAGTAGAAAATAATAGAAATGTTATTAATACATCAGCTCATGACTCATTTTTGATGGCTCAGATAGTATTTCTTCATGACTCGGTCTTGGTAGGTTGTCTGTTTCTAGGAAGTTATCCATTTCTCCTCAGTTATCCAATTTTTGGCATATAATGATTGATAGCAGTGTCTTCTCATCATTTTTATTTCAGTGGTATCATTTGTAATGTCTTGTATCTAATTTTTTATTTTATTTATTTGTATCTTCTCTGTTTTAGTTAATCTAGCTAAAGGTTTGTCAGTTTTCTTTTTTTCAACTTTCCTGGTCTTTTAAAAATATCAACTGTTATTTTAATTTTTTCTATTGTTTTTCTATTCTCTGTTTCATTTATTTCTCCTTTAGTCATTACTTTTTTTTCCTCTGACAACTTTGGGCTTAATTTGTTCTTCTTTTTCTAGTTTCTTGAGGTATAAAGTTAAGATGTTCAACTGAAATTCTTCCTTTGTAATGCAGGCCTTCATTGCTGTAAAATCCCTTCTTAATACTGCTTTTGCTGCATCCCATATGACTTGACGTATTGTAAATCTATTTCAATTTATCTCAAGATATTTTCCAATTTCCCTTTTGATTTCCCCCTTGACTGATTGGTTGTACAAGAGTATGTTTTAGTTTCCACGTATTTTTGAATTTTCCAGTTTTCCTTCTGTAATTATTTCTAGATTCATTCTATTGTGGTCAGAAAAGATACTTCGTATGGTTTCCATTTTCTTAAATTTGTTATGTCTTGTTTTTTGACCTACGTAAATTGAATAGATTGTTTTGTATATGTCTCTTAGTTCTATTTGGTCTGTAGTGTTCAAGTAACTGTTTTTATTGACTTTCTGTCTGGATGTTCTAGTCATTACTGAAAGTGGAATATTGGAGTCTCTTACCATTATTTGTATTTCTGTATATTCTTCCCTTTAGTCCTATCAATATTTGCTGTATTTATTTTTATGTCTTCTGATGTTGGCTGCATATGTATTTATTATGTCTTCCTCTTAAATTTATACTTTTATTGTTATATGCATTATTTTGTCGTTTATATGTATTCTTATGTATAGTTATATGCATTCTTATACATAACTAATATGCATTCTTTATTATGATAGTTTTTTTTTTTTTTTTTGAGACGGAGTCTTGCTCTGTCGCTCAGGCTGGAGTGCAGTGGCGCGATCTTGGCTCACTGTAAGCTCCGCCTCCCAGGTTCCAGCGATTCTCCTGCCTCAGCCTCCCCAGTAGCTGGGATTACAGGCGCATGCCACCATGCCTGGCTAATTTTGTGTATTTTTAGTAGAGATTGGGTTTCGCCATGTTAGCCAGGATGGTCCCGATCTCCTGACTGCCTGATCTGCCAAGCTCGGCCTCCAAAAGTGCTGAGATTACAGGTGTGAGCCACTGCGCCCGGCCCCTTTATTATGATAGTTTTTGACTCAAAGGGTAGTTTTTCAGATATAAATAGAGCCAGCCTTACTCTTTTTGATTGCCATTGGCATGGGATAGTTTTCTCCATCCCTTCATATTCAGCCTATTTGTGTGCTTAAATCCAAAATGATTTTGTAATAGACAGTATATATTTGGATTTAAAAAAAATCAATTTAGCCCCTCTATGTCTTTGGTTAGAGAATGTAATCCATTTACATTTAAAGTAGTTATTGATCAGAAAAGAATGACTGTCACTTTGTTCATGGGTTTTTGCCTGTTCTGTAGTCCTCTTTTATTATGTTACATTGTGAGTCATTGATTTTTATAGTGATATGTTTTGATTCCTTTTTCGGATTTTTTTTTGCGTATATCTACTATAGATATTTCCTTTGTGTTTAACATGAATGAGGCTCACACAAAACATCTTACAGTTATAAAAGTCTATTTTAACTTGATAACAACTTAAAATCAATCACATACAAATAAAAACTCTATATACTTATGCACCCCAACCCTTTACATTATTGATTTTATAATTTGCATCATTTTATATTTTATATACATCGACATGTTCGTAGTTTTATTTATTTTTAATACATTTGTCTTCTAAATTTTATGAGTTAAAAGTGATTTATACTCTACAATTACTGTATTACATTATTATATATTTATATACATATTCTGATGAGTTTTATACTGTCATATGCTGTTGTGCAGCTGTTTAGCACTCTTTCATTTCAACTGGAAGAACTCTCTTTAGCCTTTCTTGTAAGGAAAATTTTAGTGCAAATGAGCTAGCTCAGGTATTGTTTGTCTGGCAAAGTCTTTATCTTTCCATTTTTAAAGGACATTTTTGTCAGGCATAACATCCTTGATTGGCAGGTTTTTCTTCCCCTTTCTGCGCTTTGAATATATCACACCACTTGCCCTTGGCCTGCAAGCTTTCTGCTGAGAAACCATTAATACTTTTATGAGGTACTATTACATGACAAGTTGCTTTTCTCTTATTGCTTTCAACATTATCTCTTTTTCTTTGAATTTTGACAACTTGATTATAATAGATCTTGGTGTAGAATTATTTGGATTCATCTTACTTGGAATTTATATGGCCTCGTAAATCTGAATGTTCATTTACCTCCACAGATTTCTAAACATTTTGGTTATTATATCTTTAAATAATCATTCTTCCTTTTCTTCTTTTACTGAGGTTTCCATAATGCATCTACTGGTTAGCTTGATGGTGTCTTGTAAGTCCAGTATGATTTCCTCATTTTTTCAAAGTCTTTTTTTTCTTTTTGCTTCTCAGACTGAATAATTTCAAATAGCCTATTTTTAAGCCTACTGCTTTTTCTTCTGCTAGATCGAAATCTGCTGTCGATGCCATCTAGTGAATTTTATAGTTCAGGTTTTTATTATTCTGCTTCAGAATTTCTATTTTTTAATAATTTCTCTTTCTCAATATTCTACTTTTGTTCATATGTCATTTTTCTGATTTACTTTAGTTGTCTATCTGTGTTTATTTGTATCTTATGTAGTTTTTTCAGTTGATTATTTTTAATTACTTGCCAGGTAATTTATAGTTCTCAATCATTTTGGGATTGGTTACACGAGATTTTTAAAAATTCACAGATTGGGTCATGTTTTCCTAATTATGTTTCTTGTAGCTTTGTGTTGGTATCTTCATATTTGATGAAAGAGTCACATCTCTCCATTCTTATGGACTGGCTTTGACAGAGAACGGCCTTCACCAGTTAGCTTGGCTAGAGATTCTGGTAGCTTCTCAAACCTTTTCTACAGATGTGTCTTCTTTGGACTTTTGTCCAAAGAAGATTTCTACTAAAAGGGATTTATTGGTTGATTTTCTTTCAGAAGCCTGAAATCTTTTGGGCTCTTTGCTGTCTTACTGCTATACTATAGGTTGAGATACTGGAAGCAAACTCCATTTCTCCTTCTTTCTGGGAGAGTTGCCACAGATTCTGCACCTTGTCTCAATCTTGCAGAGCTGTACCAGCTTCAGCAAGCTGTCTGCCACTCTTCTTTGTTCTTAAGTGCCCCAAGACATATAAACTATGCCAGCTCTGCCAGTGCTCCGGATGAGGAAAGATAGAAAAAGACGGAAACTGGTTCTTCAGGCAGTTCACCCAATAATCCGGAAACATTAGACATAATCTCATTTCGCCTAAGAAGGAATTTGTAAGCCAAGGTGCTTGCTCATGGCACTGAGCTGTGCAATATTGGGGAAATTACTAAGGTTGGTACAGTGAAGTTGCTCTTCTTACCCATTTCAATATTGGCTGTTCTCAGTTTTGTGCTCATCTGAGGTACTACAACCTCTTAACTGGATTCTGGACCTCTCGTAAAGGTAGTTTGGTTCGTGTATCATAATTAAATTGGTGTTTTGTCGGGGGAAGAAAACTGGGACTTCCTATTCATCTTGCTGATGTCACTTTGGATGTTTAATTTTCTAAGATCCATTCCTTTTGCATTAAAGTCAATAGTGACTTTCTTCAGTTTCTACTTACAACTAGCAAACAGAAGCATGTATATTTGTGATGCGTAAACAAAGGTCCAAATAGTTGAGAATGTAGACTGAAGCGTGTTTCCAAAGGTTGGAGCTCTGTTCAGTGTCATTATTTCAAATAACCAGAAGTTATATTTCTTTATTTTCCAATGATGTTGACCTTAATTTATGATCCATGTTAAATTAATTCAACAAATTATAAAAATTTATTGAGAACCTATACTATTCCACACACTGTTTTAGGCACTGGAATGCAGCAGTGAACAATATAGACAAAAAATCCCTGCTCTCATGGAGGTTGTATTCTATATGATGGGGTTGACCTGGGTAACTTTGTTATTGTTTCATTATTGCATATGTAAGTAAAGCAAGACTAAATAAAGCTGTAGTAACAAACAACTCACAAATCTCAGTGACAATACTGTGCTATGTGTATTTCTTTATATATTTCCTTTTTCACTCTATTTCTATTCTGCTTTAAAATACGACTTTTCTCATCTCATCATGGCTATCCTGAGGCCCAGGATCATAGGAGCTTCATCTCAACACATGCTTCCATGACTCCATAGTTGTGGAGAAAAAAATAATCTTAAAGATTCTGACTGAAAATGGGACACCGTCACTACTCACTAGCATGTCATTGGCCAAAGCACATAACATAGCTTTTCTTGAGTTCAACAAGGCTGGATATAATCCTTTTGCAAGTGAGGAAGCAAATTTTTGTAAATGATAATGTGTTATAGTAAATCCTTTACGCACTTCTTAAATATGTATTATGTCTCTTTTAATGCCAGGACTGTGTTTAATGCTGGGATTAAAACAGTAAACAAGACCTTTTTGCCAGTTAATGAGCTAGGCTTAGGGGGTTAAAAGAGTGAACAAGACTTTTCACAAGTAAAATTACACAATCTAGCCATTGAGACAGAGTTTAAGTAATTGTACAAATATCTAACCAAGAATAAATAGTATACCAGCTTCCAAATTCCATTAATGGCAGAATAGATTATATTAGACAAACTATCTGTCAGATAAAGTAATAAACTCTATATGAAATATTTAAAAGATAACTAGTTGAAGGCACTGAAGAGTGACTAAAAGTAAGTAGAAACTGAATAGGAATCAATGATTGAATGTCACTGTGTGACACTACTATTTATTTGGCTCTTTGCATGTTGACAGTTTATGCAGCATTGTGTGACTAGAAATTTGACATAAACCTGCAGACACACAAGGTTGAAAACTCATAGCGGGAGTTCAGTGCTTCTGGAGTGACAGGAAGAGTGGAAGTTTCAGGACCAGGGAAGCCATAGAGGGGATGGCCATACAATTTGTATATGAGCTCCATGCAAATCTGTGTGTAAGATCTATATGAATCCTTAGAACTATACATGGGGATACTGCAAGAAGTACAATATAAAGTAATAGCAGGAAATCAAAAGAAGTTGATTGACAATTTCAGATGCTGCCCAACACAAGAGAGACAGAATTTGGAATCTGATGATAAACAAGTTAACTGCCTGATATATCCCCTACTAAAAAAACAAAAAACAAAAAACAAAACACTTTTCAAAAGGAGATAGCAGGACATAGAGTCTCTAAAAAATGTCATTTACATTACTCGGTACCTAATCAGATGTTAGTAGACATGTGAAGAAATGAGATTTTTATCTTTAGTCAAGAAAACAAATTGAAAACACTGTCAATGGGGTGTAATTTAGAGTTTACCTAGATGCCGGAATTAACAGGTAAGCACTTTTAAACGACAACTATAAATGTGTTCAAAAATCAAATATATTCATAATAAGTTAACTTATGGGAAATCTCAGCAGATAAATTAAAATAATAAAAACTTGGAAATCCTAGAAATGAAAACATACTATACTGGAAGTAATAAATTCACCAGATAAGATTAACAGCTAAATGAAGAGGAAAGAACAAAATGTCAGTGAATTTATACATATACCAATAAAAACCATACAATTGGCCAGGTGCAGTGGCTCACACCTGTAATCCCAGCACTTTGGGAGGCCGAGGAGGGCGGATCACCAGAGGTTAGGAGTTCCAGACCAGCCTGGACAACATGATGAAACCCCATCTGTACTAAAAATACAAAAATTAGCCAGGTGTGGCGGTGGGTGCTTGTAATTCCAGATAATTGGGAGGCTGAGGAAGGAGAATTGCTTGAACCTGGAAGGCAGAGGTTGCAGTGAGCCGAGATCGTGCCATTGCACTCCAGCCTGGGCAACAAGAGCAAAACTCCGTCTCAAAGAAAAAAAAAAAAAAAAGGAAAGAAAAAATCATAAAATCCAGAGAAGAGAGAAAACATTAGAAAAAAGAAAGAAGAATCCCAAGTGGCCTGTGAGGAAATATTGAATGATGTAACCTACACTTATTGTAGCTGAGAAGTAGAAGAAAGAAAAATTGCAGCACAAAATATATATATGAGGAAAAAAGTCAGAAAATTCAAAAATTGGTGAAAAACATAAATTTACAGATTTAAGAATTTCAGCTAATTCCAAGGTAGACAAATTCAAAGCATATCACGTTGTGACACATCATAGTCAAACTGCTAAAATGCAATGATAATGAGAACATCTTGACAACCAGAGAAAAATAATCCATTTCACATACAGGAACAATGATATGAATAACAGCTGCCTTCTCTCTCACCTCATCCCCCCCGAAAAAAGAGTCAAAAGTCTATGTGATAACATTTTTAAAGTGAACAAAGAAAGAATTTCAAAAATGATGACAAACAAGTCCAAGACGGCAGATTAGAGGCTTTTAGCATGCCTCTGTGACCTGGAAATCGCAAGATAGTGCATAAAGATGAACTCTGTGTGCTTTAATTCAGGAAGAAAAATGGGAATCCACTGGAATCATGAAGAACATCCCAGATCCTGGCGAGGAGAATGTCAGCAAACAGTCCCCCTTATGACATTTGGCTGATAAAAGTGAGTGAACCCCTAATATATGAGAGAAGCAGAGAACCTCCTTCTGTGACTTACCTTTCTACTGGGAATCCAAGCAACCCCGGTCAAGGGAGAACATTTTGTTTCTTCCAAACCTTAAAGTTAAAGTGGGGAAAGGCTTGGAGATGTTGTGAGAGAAAGACACCAGAAAATGTTGCAGACACTGTTCCAGACCAGCAATTAAGAGCAGGATGCCGTTTCAATCCAGGCACATATGAAGTCGGCCATTCTGTGGCAACTCGGCAGTGTAGCCACACAGGTATTTTAGTCTTCGAAAAGAGATTGGATCACCTGCTCTTGAGTGGGTAGGGGCCTCCACAGCCCAAACTGTGGAAAGCATCTCAGCAGTAGGTACTGGAATTGGTTCTTCCAGCCACCACCAAGTCTGGGGTGGGAAGAGAGCCACTACAGCTACAGTTTCCCTTGAGTGGTGAGACTTGCAGCTGGAGCCAGCTTGGTGACCTGGAACTGATCTGCATATGCCATTGTTGCTTGCACCACCCTACTCTCTTGAGATTGTGGTGCAGCAGGGCCCTCTCTGCTCCACCCCCAGGCAGAAATTCAGGCATTTGGAGCACTAGTTCATCTGGTTCAAGACCCTGAGCTGTCTTACCCTTCATTGGCATAGATCGTGGTGCAACAGGGCACTCTCTGCTTCACACCCAGGCAGATCTCCAGGCATTCAGAGCAGCACCTCAACTGGATCAGCAGCCTGACCCACCCCATATTTCCTGTGCAAAGATCCTGGTGGAAGGAGGCCCTTTCCACTGCATGCCCAGGCAGGTCTCCAGGCTTCTGGAAGACCCACTCTCTTTAATTAGGAGTTTAGGCCACTCCTGATCCCGTGCAGAGAGCATGGGGCTGAGGAGGTTTCCCAGCTCCACACCTAGACACACTGCTGGGTGCTTGGCAGCCACCCACTGGATTGTCCCATGGCACTGGTGCTCGTGCCTGCCTCTGGGAGACCTGTAGGCAGACCTGCCCGGTTCAGACCCACCCATCATGGCCTCTGCCCCCAGGTGCTGAGCAGGAGCTAAGACCACTGTACTTTCCACAAATCAGCCCGTTGCCTGAGGCAACAGAGAGCTACAGGCAGTAAATTAGGACCAAGTTTATATCCAGCTATATTGGCTGCAGCCAGCTCTCACTTATAAGCGCCATCTACTGGCTTACGGGTCAAACTGCACATCCCGATACAAACCTGCTGAAAGAAGTGCATAGGGCTCTAGAAGCAAAGTCAAAAGACCCTACCCAGCACTCTCTACAGCTACACCCCATAGAGAGGGTGGAGAGGAAAAGGGAAATAAAAAATCTTAAAGGTAACTAGAGAAAAAGTTCATATTACTTACAAAGGGAAAGTCATCAGGTTAACAGCATACTTCTCACCAGAAATCTTGCAAGTCTGGAGAGATTGGTGGCCTACTGTTAGCATACCTAGAGAAAAGAGATTCCAATCGATACTTTTATATCTCACCAAAGAAGGCTTCGTAAGTGAATGAGAAATGAAAATATTTTCCAGAGAAGCAAGTGCAAAGGGAATCATGTGGAAAGAAAGAAAAAAAAATTAAAAATCTTACCCATACAAGAATGACTAAAAAATTAGAAATGTCAGCAGCATCTCCAAATTATGGGGAACCAGCACAAGAATTCTGGCACTATGAAGAATCTGAAATGTAGTGACACCACCAAAAGATCACACTAGCTCTCCAGCAATGGTCCTTAGCCAAAATGCAAACTCAGAAATGACAGATAAAGAATTCAAAGTATATATTGCCAGGAAGCCCAATGAGATCCAAGACAAGGTTGAAAATTGACACAAAGAAAAGTCTAAAGCAATTCAGGAAATGAAGGAAGGGAAACATCATAAAAACAAATAAATTAGCTTCTGGAATTGAAAATTCACTTAAGGAATTTCAAAATACAATTGAAAGCTTTATCAATAGACTGGGCCAAGCCAAGTAAAGAAATTTAAGAGCTTGAAGACCAGTCTTTCAAATCAGCCCAGTCAGATAAAAATAAGGAAAAAAAATAAAAATAAACAATGTTTTCAAGAAATATGGGATTATGTAAAGCAACCAAACCTATGAATTACTAGGATTCCTGAGAAAGACAGAGAAAAAGTAAACAGCCTAGAAAACATATTTGAGGGAATAATTTAAGAAAACTTTTCCAATCTTGTTAGAGAGGTAGACATTCAGATATAAGAAATCCAGACAACACCTGCAAGATACTATACAAAATGAACATCACTAAGGCATATACTCACTAGAATGTTCAAGATCAACCCTAAAGAAGAAAATCTAAAATTCAGCTATAGAGAAAGGTAAGATTACATAAAAAGGGAAACTCAGCAGGCTAAATGCGGACTTCTCAACAGAAACCTTACAAGCCAAGAGTGACTGGGGATCTATTTTCAGCATTCTTAAAGAAAAGAAATGCCAGTCACTAACGTTATACCTTGCCAAATGAAGTTTCATAAGCCAGGGAGATATAAAACATTTTCCAGATAAGCAAGTGTGAAGGGAACTCATTACCACTAGACTAGCTTGACAAGAGATCCTCAAGGGAGTTCTCAACATGGAAACCAAAGAATAATACTTGCTACCACAAAAACACACTTAAGCACATAGCCTGCAGACTTTATAAAACAACCACACAACGGAAACTGCAAAGCAAACAGCTGAAAAGTTCATGATGGGATTAAAACCTCACATATCACTATTAACTTTGAATGTAAATGGTCTAAACACCCTCACTTCAAAGACACAGAGTGGCAAGATGGATAAAAGAACTAGACTCATCCATCTGCTGTCTTCAAGAGACCCAACTCAGACATAACTATAATCATAGGCTTACAATAAAGGGTGATAGAAAGATCTACCATGCAAACAGAAAAAATAAAAAACATGGGTCACTATTCTTATTTCAAATAAAACATACTTTAAACCAACAACAGTAAAGAAGGACAAAGAATGGCATCACATAATGATAACGTGTTCAATTCAACAAGAAGCCTTAGGCATCCTAAATATATATATGCACCCAACATTGGAGCACTCATATTCATAAAACAAGTACGTCTACACCTATGAAAAGACTTAGACACAAAATAATAATTCAACACCAGACTGACAGTGTTAGAGAGATCATCAAGACAGAAAACCAAACAAAACAAATTCTGGACTTAAACACAACCCTTGACCAATGGGACCTAATAGAAGTCTACAAAATACTCCACCTGTTAACCATAGAATATGCATTTTTGCCATCTGCAATATGGAACACATTCCAATATCAACCACATGCCCAGCCGTAGAGGAAGTCTCAATAAATTTATATAAATCAAAAACATACCAACCGTACTCTCTGACCACACTAGAAGAAAAATAGAAATCAATATCAATATCTCTCCTAACCACACAATTACATGGAAATTAAACAACTTGCTCCTGAACAACTTTTGGGTAAACAAAGTAATTAAGGCAGAAATGAAAAAATTCTTCAAAATAAGTGAAAACAGAGGAAAGAATCTCTGTGGTGTGGCAAAAGTTGTGTTAGGCAAAAAGTATATAATGCTAAAGCCTATTTCAAAAAGAAAGATCTCAGATTAGCAATTTAACATTACATCTAGAGGAATTAGAATAACGAGAACAAACTAACCCCAACACTAGTACAATAAAATTAATAACTAAAATCAGACCAGAACTAAAGGTAATTGAGACCCAGAAATCCATACAAATAATCAAAGAAACCAAAAATTGGTTATTTGAAAGGATAAAGAAAATTGCTAGACTGCTAGCTAGATTAACAACGAAAAAAGAGAGAAGATTCAAATAAACGAAATCAGAAACAAGAAAGGTGAAATTACAACCAATCCCACAGAAATACAGAAGATGCTCAGAGAATACTATGAACAACCCTATGCACACAAATTTGAAAATCTGGAGGAAATGAATAAACTTTTGCAAACACAGTCTCCCAAGATTGAATCAGAAGAGATGAAACTCTGAATAGACCAACAGCAGGCTCTGAAATTAATCGGTAAGAAAAAATATACCAGCAACAAAAAAGAAGCCCCGGACCAGATGGATTCACAGCTGAAGTTTACTGGATGTAAAAATAACTGGTAACAATCCCATTGCAACTATTTCAAAAAAATTGAGGAAGAGGGGCTCCTCCCTAACTCACTCTCTGAAGTAAGCATTAGCCTAATATCAAAATCTGGCAGAGACACAACGGAAAAAGAAAACTTCAGGCTAATATCCCCGATGAACATATATGCAAAAATCCTCAACGATATACTAGTAAACAAATTCCAGTAGCACATCAAAAAGTTAATACACCGTGATCGAGTTGGCTTGTTTCTGATATGTAAAGTTGGTTCAACAAACAAAAATCAATATGATTTTCCACACAAACAGAATTAAAAGCAAAAAACATGATCATCTCCATAGATGTAGAAGAAGCTTTTGATTTAATGCAAAATCCAAGGATGTTTTCACATATGCAAATCAATCAATGTCATACATCATAGCAACGGAAGGAATGATGAAAACCATATGATCATCTCAATGGATCCTGACAAAGCATTTAATAAAATTTAACAACTCTTCATGATAAAAATCCACAGAAAAATGGGGCATAGAATAAATACAGCGCAATATAGTAAAAGCTATACAGACAGGCCCGCAGCTAGTATCATACTAAACAGGAAAAAACTGACAGCCTTTCCTTTAAGATCTGGAACATGAAAATGGTGCTTACTTTCACCGCTATGATTCAACATGCTGGAAATCCTAGCTAGAGCAATCGAACATGAGAAAGAAGTAAAGAGAATCCAAATTGGAAAGAAAGAAGTCAAATTATCTTTGTTTGCAGATGATATAATCATATATTTGGGAAATCCTAAAGACTACACAAAAGAATTCACAACTGATGAATAAATTCAGTAAAGTTGCAGGCTACAAAATCAATATAAAAAATAAGCAGCATTTCTGTATGCCAACAGCAAACAATCTGAAAAACAAGTCAAGAAAGTAATCCCATTTCCAATAGGTATAAATAAAATAAAATACCTAGGAATAAACTTAACCAAAGAAGTGCAAGATCTCTATAATAAAAACTATAAAACATTAATGTAAAAAGTGAGAAGGACATAAAAAGTAAAAAGATATTCCATGCTCATGAATTGGAAGAACCAATATTGTTAAAATGTCCATACTACTCAAAGCAATTTACAGATTTAATGGAATCCCTATCAAAATATCAATGACTTTCTTCACAAAAATAGCAAAAATAATCTTAAAATCTATATGGAACCACAAAATACAAAGGGTAGACAAAGCCTTCCTGAAGAAAAAGAACAAAACTGGAGGAGTCATGTTATCTGACTTCAAATTATACTATACAGGTATAGTAACCAAAACAGCATAGTACTGGCATAAAAACAGACACTTAGGACAATGGATCAGAATAGAAAATAAATCCATGTATCTACAGTGAACTCATTTTCAACAAAGGTGTCAAGAACATACATTGGGGAAAAAGACAGTCTCTTTAATAAATGGTGCTGGGAAAACTGGATATATCCATATGCAGAAGAATGAAACTAGACCCCATCTTTCGCCATATACAAAAATCTAAATGGATTAAAGAATAAAATCTAAGACCTTATATTATGAAACCACTAAAAGGAAACATTGTGGCAACTCTCCAGGACATTGATCTGGGCAAAGATTTCTTGAGTAAGACCCCAAAAGCACAGACAACCAAAGCAGAAATGATCAAATTGGATAATATCAAGCTATCAAGTTATAACATTAAGTTAAAAAGCTTCTGCAAGCAATGGAAATCAACAGACTGAGACGGCAATCCGCAGAAGGGGAGAAAATATTTGCAAACTAGTCATCTGACAATAGATTAATAAACCAGAGTATATAAGGAGCTCAAATGGCTCTATAGGAAAAAAAATCTAATAGCCTGATTTAAAAATGGGCAAAAGATGTGAATAAACATTTCTCAGAAGAAGACATGCAAATGGCAAACAGGTATATGAAAAGGTGTTCACCATCATTAATCATCACAGAAATTCAAATCAAAATTGCAATAGGATATCTCATCTCACCCTAGTTAACATGGCTTTTAGCCAAAAGACAGGCAACAATGAATACTGGCAAGGATGTGGAGAAAAGGGAGCCCTTTTACACTGTTAGTGGGAATGTAAATTAGTGCAATCACTATAAAGAACAGTTTGGAGGTTCTTGAGAAAATAAAAAATAGAACTACCATATGATCCAGCAGTCTCACTCCTAGGTACATACGCCAAATAAAGGAAGTCAGTATGTTAAAGAGATATCTGTACTTTCATGTTTATTGCAGAACTATTCACCATAGACAAGATTTGGAAGCAACTTAAGTGTCCATTAACAGAAAAATGGGTAAAGAAGTTGTGGTACATATTCACAATTGAATACTATTCAGCTATAAAAAAAGAGTGAGATCCAATCATTTGCAATAACATTAATGGAACTGAAGATCATTATTTTAAGTGAAATAAGCCAGAAACGAAAGTCAAACATCCTATGTTCTCACTTGTGGGAGCTAAAAATTAAAACAATTGAACTCATGGAGATAGAGAATAGAATGATGGTTACCAGAGGCAGGGAAAGGTAATCAAGTGGGAATGGTTAATGGTTACAAAAATATAATTAGATGCAATGGATAAGATCTAGTACTTGATAGCACAAGAGGGTTATTACAGTCAACAAAAAGGTATTGTACATTGTAAAATAACTAAAAGAGTATAATTGACATGTTTGTAATACAAAAGCCGATAAATGCTTAAGGGAATAGATACTCCATTTACTCTGATGTGATTATTATGTATCGTGTGCCTATGTCAAAATATCTCACACCACACAAATATATATATACCTACTGTGTACCCATAAATATTAAAAAAACGAAAATCCAAGAAAACTTTTCTTTTGGTAAGGTATGAGTTTTATTCTAAAATATGTATGGAAATCAAAAGGACCTAGAATAGCGAAGATAATATTTAAAAGTAGAGCAATAATGTAGAATATACACTACCTGTTTTCAAGATTTACTGTAAAGTTACACTGATCGAGATAGCATGACATTGGCATGAGAATAGGTAAGTTCCTCTATGGAATAAAATACTGAGTACAGAAAGAGTCACACTCATACAGTGAGTTTATGCTTTGCAAATGTGCCTAAGAAATTCAATGGAGAAAGGGAAGTATTTTTAATAAATGGTGCTGGAACAACTGGATATCCATATGGAAATATAAAAACCTCAACTGATATCTTATACTATTCCTAAAAGTTAATTTGGGAAAAGTCATATAAATCTGAAAATGTAAAATAAAAATTCCAGAGAAAAAACATGAAAATATCTTCATAAATTTGGGATAAAGTATTCTATCAGAATGCACTAACAAAGAAAAATTCGATACAATAAAATTTATCAAAATTAAAACCTCTTTCTCCTCAAAAGTAGTCACTGAGAGAACGAATGTTTAAGCTGGTCTGGAAAAAATGCTTGTAAAATATAGCTGAGAAAAATCCTTTATCCAGACTATAAATAATTCCTACTACTCTATGGTAGAAAGACCAACATCACAATGACATTGGGCAAAATATATGAACATACATACTAGAAAGGAAAATATGCAAATGAACAATAATCACATGAAAAATGTTTAATACCATCAGTTATTAGGAAAATGCAAACTAAAATTATTAAGAGATAATATTACACACACATTTGAACGTCTAAAACTAAGACGATTGGCAACACCAAATGTCGTAGAGTTTATGGAGAAATTAGGACTCTACATTAAGGGTGGGAAAGTATAACAGTATGACCACTTTGGAAGTCAATCTAAGAAGGGAAAGGTATTCCTACCCTATGACCCAGCAATGCCATTCTTATATGTTTATTTTAGAGAAATGAAAATATATGTCACCAGTAAGATTTGTATGTGTTATTATAGCAGTTTTGTTCCTGATAGCCGAGACCTGGAAATAACCCAAATGTGTACCAACAGAACAATGGATAAAAAATTACTTATATCCACACAATAGACTTCTACTAAACAACAAAAATAATTAACAATTGATACATGCAATAATATAGATGAAACTCAAAACATTATGGTAAAAGTGGGAAAACCCAGACATAAAATATTATAATTACATTTTTAAACATTCCAGAAAGACAAACTAATCTATAGTTAAAACTTGAGCAGTTATTGCAAGAGAGGGCAGCAGTTGATTGCAATAGGTCAGCAGCTGATTGCAAGAGAGAAGGAGGAAACTTTTGGGTGTTGGAAATAATCTATATCTAGATAGGCATGCTGGATACATGGGTATA
Organism: Pongo pygmaeus; assembly: GCF_028885625.2. Lineage (NCBI taxonomy): Eukaryota > Metazoa > Chordata > Mammalia > Primates > Hominidae > Pongo > Pongo pygmaeus. The sequence goes on along the minus strand of NC_072396.2, from coordinate 150,055,267 downwards.
CATATATTTGTCACAGGTACATTTCAAATGTGTGTTTCTCTATATGCAAATAGTGAATTCTACTTGGAAGGTTGGTAGGTTGAGTTTTCACAACAGAATGGGTCAGAAATTTTTAAGCTACTTTTTAGGTATTCTAGACTACAGTAAGTGAATTATAGATAGGGGAAAGTATACGAAAACTGTGATGTATTTGTACTGGCTTTTTCAACATAAGCTCATAGTGTGAACTTGGTCAGCTGAGATAGGCTCAGTGTGATCAGCACACATACCACCGAGATCTTGGCTTCTAAAATGAATCAAGACATTTTGGAGAAATGGTTAATTCCAAGGACGGACCAGGGGGAGTAGAAGATAAGCTTTATTAGTGCCTAAAGGTAATTAAGTATCCAATAATGATGGGGGTTATATCATAGAAGCCACTTCTGAGATTGGTCAATTCTAGCATAATTTAGGCATCAAAATAAATAATGATTTTAAGAGATTGTAATCTGTGAATAAAATAAGATTTAATAGTCCCATACTCATATCAATAAATGATAACTAAGTGAGGGAGAAGGGAAAGCTTTTCCCCAAGTAGAATGTCAACAAATAAATGTATAAGAAATGATGGAGTCAATGAATGTTAAAATAGTTGGTGAAAGTTACATGAGAATAGAATATTTATATCATCTCAACATAGCTCTTCACAAACCACTTATAAATTACAAAGGAATCAATAATCTTACAATGGAGAAAATTGGCATACACTGCCACCACCAAGTGACCGAAATTAGCCATTAAAGGGACAAATAGATATCATACCTTCTTTTCTTTCTGGCCATTAATAAGTGATTTTATTTTTATTTTTATTTTTTTCAACAAATCAATTAATGCAGATAATTAGTACTTTTATATAGGACTTCTCACCTCCCAATACAGGGGCTACCCAAAATGTGTTTGCTCACCCACTCAGCAAGCTCCTCAGTCTTTGATAATCATGTTGGGTCTCTAGATGTTGTTGTATCATCTTCTAAACCCAAGACCTCTTATGCTAAGTTAGTGTTATTTTCTTTTATTAATTATTATACTTTAAGTTCTGGGATATATGTGCAGAACGTGCAGGTTTGTTACGTAAGTATACACGTGCCATGGTGGTTTAAGTTGCTGCACCCATCAACCTGTCATCTACATTAGGTATTTCTCCTAATGCTATCCCTCCCCTAGCCCCCCACCCCCCGACAGGCCACAGTGTGTGATGTTCCCCTCCCTGTGTCCATGTGTTCTCATACTTTCTTATATGATGTGTTGAGAAGGGCACTCCTTAACTTCTGGAGTATTTCCGCCACAAATACAATACTTGAATTTAATGAAGAAATGTTGACAAACTAAAACAGGTGAATATTCTACAAAATAACTGATCTGTACTCTTCAAAGAAGTCAAAATTAAGGAATAAAAAAGAAGGCCGAGAAATTACTCCAGACCAAAGGAGTAAAGAGATATGACAACTGAATGCAATGCCTGATTGGCAATTCTTGATTGGCTCCTGTACTAGGAAATTAAAAAGTTATAAATGACATTGTTGAGATATTTTACAGCTTTTTTTGTGAATTAGATAATAATATTGTATGAATACCATGATTTTGATAACTCTACTGTGGTTATGTAAGAGGTTTCCTAGGGAAAAGACAAATAATTAGAGGTAAATGAGCATGTATGCAACTTATTCTTCCATGATAGGGAGTAAGAAGAAACGAGGAAGGAGTGGGAGAGAGAGAGAGAGAGTGAAAATGACGGGATGAAAGGTAAACAAGTGGAAAATTTGGGTAAAGCAGGATTTTCTTCTACTATTCCTGCAACTTTCCCGTAAATTTGAAATTATATAAGAATAAAATGTTACCCTATATATATATATATATGGAGCTATGAGAGCATATAAGAGGTTTACTAAGGCCTAACTTAGTTTGGGGAGTTAACACTTTTCCTGAGGAATTATTCATGATCTGGCTCCACTGGACCAGTTATAAGTGCTGAATGTTCACAGCCTTCATTTTATGCTTCTAAAATATCCCTAAAGTATTCTAACTTTTTTAATGTTGCCAACTCTTAAGGTCAATTCCTAATAAATATTTATGGTGAAAAGAAGTGATTTAATGAAAGTAAAATGATACTATTTCTATGGAAGTAAATTTTCACCCAAAACAATTCTATTTGGCCAGATAATCATAGCTATTTTAAAAAGAACAAGATAGACTTGATATTTCACTATCTCATTTGTTCTCCAACTCACCCTCTGTATCTGATAAGGGCTATTCTCATCACAGCATGGTTCATGGCTAAAACCCACTCATTGATTTAGAGATGAACAGACCCAAGTTTTTGTAAGTGGCAGAACCTAGAGAGTTGTCCTGTGTAATGAGTGGTTTCTCACCCTGCTATTCCCTAACTCTGTCCTGCACCTTTATTGATATAGTTCAAACACTGCTCCAGAAGCTGTGAGAGATGAAAGGAAACATAAAAAGATGATTGAGTCCCCCCAGAATGGGCAGTCTAATCAGAGGAACAGAAACATACACACGCACACACACACCGTTTAAAGAACTGAAACACAAGACATCCTCAGTTAGGAAAAATGTGGATCCCTGTTATGAGGTACACCTAGTACGGGAGTTTTCCTTGCCCATTTATTTCCGAGAAAACAATACTAAGCTGGCTGTGACCCTGACAACAGATACTTTTCTAAGGGAATGCAAGAACCACTCAGACATATGCCACAAAATCATTCTATTCTGCTTGCCTAAAATATTTGCCATCCCAAGGAAGGACACACTTTTGCGCTCTGAGATAATCCAGAAAGGAAAGCAGCTTTGGGTCGTGTGAGAAATATGGTCAGCACCTGACAAGAAACTAAAAATTACGTCCTTGCTTTCTCAAACAGTATTTTAATGTTGTAATAGTTTAAATAATTTATATTTCAATTTTTTAAAGTTATATATTTCTGTTTTTACATAATATTTGTGCATATTTGTGGGGAATGTAATTGTATTAGTTTGTTTTCATGCTGCTGATAAAGACATACCCAAGACTGAGTAATTTATAAAGAAAAAGCGGCTTAATGGACTCACAGTTCCACATGGCTGGGGACGCCTCACAATCATGGTGGAAGGCAAAACGCACATTTTACGTGGTGGCAGACAAGACACAATGAGAACCAAGTGAAAGGGGTTTCTCCTTATAAAATCATCAGATCTCGTGAGACTTACTCACTACCACAAGAACAGTATGGGGAAAACCAACCCCATGATTCAATTGTCTCCCACCAGGTCCCTCCCACAACATGTGGGAATTGTGGGAGCTACAATTCAAGATGAGATTTGGGTGGGGACAAAGCCAAACCATATTAGTAATATTTTGTTACATGCATAGAATGTGTAATCAACTAGTCAGAATATTTAGGGTATCCTTCACCTTGAGTATTATATCACGTCCATGTTTTGTTATAAATGTCAGCAAGAGCCAGAATAAATATTTCTGAAACCAGTACATCTCCCAAATTATAAACAAAAACATAATCCCTCAAGAATATTGTGAGTCAGGAATATATGCTCTAAGAAAAATTCTAATCAAATATTTTAAATATTGAGGTACTAAAATACTTGATTACATAAAAAACTAGACAAATGAAAATTAAGAAATAATCCATTCAGGTTTATTGCATTTGGGTTTAAACTAAATCAAACTAATTGTGCCAGAGGCTTTAATAAATTATCCTACCTATTCATCAGAGCAACTCTTGAGGATATATTATTACCTCCATTATACAGATAAAGAAATAAATGCACAAAGTAGATAAACAAGTTCCCAACATCTCATAGCATATAAAAATTATACACGTAGATATAGCCTCTTGCTTGTATGAAAATGTCTCTTTAGCTAATGTAATAAATGCTCGTCTTACATTTCTTGGCAGAGGAGATCTGCTTCACCTTTACCCCAAGATTTTTATTGTAGAATAGAATTAAAAACACATAGACAATGCCCATTTATTTTCTCCCACTTTAATTTATTTTGTAATTGTGCCATTTTATTTACTCAGTAAACATCCTCTGACTTATTTTTCATCTCTTTATGTATGTTTTTTCAGAATTCCCCTGCCTTAAAAATTATTTTCCATTAAGCTTTTGAAATGATAAATTGCATTCTGGCTTATTTTAAAAAATTTGCAGATAAATGTTTCACACCAGTCTCAGTAGTTATTAAGGAATCACAAGGAAAGAGGGAAATACGGAAAAATTATGAGAGAGGAATGTCATTGTTTTTATAAGGGACAAGAAGCAAGAGTATTTTGCAGACTACTACCCAATGTATTTGACAATAATACCACATACATGTTTAATAGATTGTTATATGTTTTGAGAGTATTTGGAAAGACATAGAGTGAGCACTATAGTGTGCAGTCATAATAAACCATGGCAGAAAAATTTATTTTCTTTGTTAGGAGGATCACTGCATTGGCTGGCTAAGAGGTGGCTATAGATTTCTACAACACAGTAGAGTTTAACTCTTATCATCAGTGCCCTCAACCCTGTACTCCATTCATTCCATGAACTGCCGCCAAATTAAATATCCTGTTTTAAATATGATTTGCATAATTTCTGTATTAAAAACAAATCAGAAAAACTGCGATATTCAAACTATACCTACAAAGAGAACTGTTTAAAACTCAACTTGTCAACAGCAATCTTGAAGGAGTTTATTAGCTACAGCAAAGTTTTGCTCTCGGTAGGATGGTACTGGGCAGCATTAATTCAACAAGTTGTTTAAAAAAATTCAAGATAATTTAGGGGTTTATTGACTCCTGAAACTATAATAGACTTCATTAGGAAAACGCTTCATCCAAGTGATCCATAATTGCTTTTCAACTGCCATTGCATTTCTAAATTAAGGCCTGGTTGTAAATTAACATGTGGAAATGGGAATGATAACATTATTCTCTCTATATCCACATTGTTTCCATTGTAGTCTATGTTGCAATTCTACTTGAGAAAGGATTTGAAACATTCATGAATGTCTTTAAGACCTGTAAGCAACTCATTATTTTCATACTGGGGAGAATAGAAATGTAAAAATTCTTAATCTGTAATTCTATTTTAGGACCTTGACAAGGTTTCCCCAAGACGTTGTAGAATTACTGATAAATCCGTATGGCAGCCATTTCTATTACTGCAGCACTAAAGAATTCTACTGGCAGAGAACCCCATTACAAACCCAGCATTGAATCCTGGGGAACAGGATCAGCATATCCTTATAGCAGACTATATTATACCAGGTTTTCTACACATAATTGCTACTCTAAAAACTTTAAAAAATTTTTACTTTCACCTCTGGCTATAAAAGTAGTACTGAGAAAAATATTAAAACCAAGAAAATATCTATAGTACAATGACTCAACGATCAAAAGTCCTGACACGATTGTATGTTTTTCCAGTTATCGCTACTTAAATGTATTACATGTCTACATTTTGTCCACAAATAGGGTTCCTACTCTGTAACATTTTTTACTTAATAATACACCATCACTGTTTTCCCATATTAGATGTTCTTCTAAAATATTGTTTTAGCTATGTAGTTGCTGTGTGTTTAAGGTCATAGCTGAGATTTATAATCTAGCTGAAACTGAATAATGTTTTATTTTGATTGTTTAATTTATATGCTATGATTCAATCTTATGGAGAAGATTTGTGATTTCAGTTATGTGAATCTGAAATATTCCTTTCTAGTTAGTGCATAACTTACACATAATTTTTTACCTGTCATCAATTTTAGCACAAAGATACAAGAGATCTTGAAGCAAATAAATTATCTCAGGAAACATTTTAAAATTTACATAATTTTTCTAGCCACATAATCTGACAGAGAGCATATACTCACCAAGTGTTCCTGACTGCTTTGTGAATCTTTCTTTAGAGAAACAGTATAATTCAGATATGTAAGATTTATTTTTAAAGTAATTATTATCATTTCATGGATAATGAGAAATACATTTCTCTGTCATTTTCTGTATTAGTCCATTCTCACACTGCTGTAAAGAACTGTGTGAGTCTGGGTAATTTATAAAGAAAAGAGCTTTAATTGACTCACAATTCTGCAGGGCTAGAGAAGCCTCAGGAAACTTACAATCATGCTGGAAGGGGAAGCAAACACATCCTTCTTCACATGGCTGCAGGAAGGAGAAGAATGAGTACAGAGTGAAGGGGGAGATCCCTTATAAAACCATCACATCTTGTGAGAATTAACGCACTATCATGAGAACAGGATGGGGAAAACTGGCCCAATGATTCAGTTCTCTCCACCTGGTCCCTCCCATGACACATGGGGATTATGAAAACTACAATTCAAGATGAAACTTGGGTGGGGGCACAGCGAAACCATATCATTATCCATATCATTCACTTATATTCTGCGATATACATGGCGTAATTAGAAAATCACAATTTTATGAATAACTGATTAGAAGTTTTTTCTGAAGTATTCAGTATAATTTAAAATGTGTTCATCTTACCCCGTTTTATATAATTTTGTTAAAAAGCGTAGAACATTTTCAATTCTCAAAATTGAAATACAACATTTTGTCTGTCAAACACTATAATTTAATAAATGTGTAAAATAGTCTTGAAATAAAAATTAAAATTCACTACAAGAAAAAAAAACCAATGTCCTTTGCAGCAACACAGATGCAGTTGGAGCCCATTATCCTAAGTGAACTAATGCAGAAACAGAAAATCAAATACCACATGTTCTCACTTATAAGTAGGAGCTAAACACTGAGTACACTTGATCACAAAGAAAGGAACAACAACACTGGGGCCAACTCGAGGTTGGAGGGTGGCAGCAGGGTGAGGATCAAAAAACTAACTATTGGGCACTATGCATATTATGTGAGTGATAAAACAATCTGTACCCCAAACTCCTGTGACATGTAGTTTGCTCATATAAAAAACCTGCACATGTGCCTCTGAACCTAAAATAAAAATTTTTAAAAATTCAAAGTAATGAGTTCCTAAAATATTTATTTTCCTTTTATTCTTTGTAGCCATAGTTGTCATGATAAACACTAATGACTAAGTTTAACAAAAACACCGATTTGTTGAATGCACTTTGCTCAACATTTTTGTGAACGTGTATGTGTTTACATGAGCAATGCATGCAAATATAGGTTCATATCTTTTAACAAAGAACGGGAAAGCTTGACCAACCAGCCTAATGAAATCCTGACAGAAGAATCTGTTGGGATTTTCAAGGAATATGTTCAAAAACTCCTGACAATCTTTCCATCCAAGAATAACCCTAAAACATATAGTTTTCCTCAAAACATTCCTGGTATTAACAGTAATTATAACTAACATTTACTGAGCAGTAACTACATACCTAGCACAATGTGAAATGCTTTATCTAGCTTTAACTTCACAAGCCTCCCATATGCTAAGAACTGTGATCATCACAACATTTAAAAAAAACAAAAAAAAATTTCCATTGCCAGTAAATGACAAAATCAGGTCTTGACTCCACGTATCTAGCAATAGAATCCAGGCCCTTAACCAGCACATTATTAACACCATAAAAAATAAAGAATGGTTCAGACATGTGCTGTTATTGATTCTCTCAAATGCTGAGGTGTCTGGAGACTGACCTCTGCCCCCTCCAACTCAGCTTTCTCTAGTTTATAGGCATGTCTCTGGTTTGGAGAGGAGGTAATTATATAAAGATTACATTACAATACCAAGTGATTGTGTGATTCACAATCACACAATTATGGCAGAAATTCACAATTTCTGCCATAATCTTAGAATATTTCAGTATTCATATTAAAGACCCGTTTATCACAATTTCTGGCAGAGTTTTAAACCTTCTTTTTTTTTTTTTTTTTTTTTTTTTTTTTTTTTTTGAGGCAGGGTCTTGCTCTTTCACGTAGGTGGAGTGCAGTGGCATTTGCTCACTGCAGCCTCGACCTTCCAGGCTTAGCTTCAGCCTCCCACGTAGCTGGCACTTACAAGTGTGTGCCACAAATCTTGGCTAAGTTGTGCCACAAATCTTGTACTTGTAGTTGTTGTTGTTGTTGTTGTTGTTGTTGTTGATAGGGTCCCACTACATGGCCCAGTCTAGTCTTGAACTCCTGGGCTCAAGCAATCCTCTCACCTTGGCCTCCCAGAATGGGATTACAGGCATGAGCCACTGCACCCGGCCAGAACATTCTTAACTCCAGTGATTTTCATATCACTTCAGCCACCCATTTCATCTGGAACCATCTCAGAAATCTTAGATTTTAAGTATTCTACTCAATGATCTCAACCACCTGTTATTTTATTTCCCTCATTACTGTATTTCCTCTGCACATTTTAAACCACATAGACATCTCCAGTCTGTCTTCCTTCCGTTTTCTCTCAGTTGATGAGTCCTCTGCTGCATTTTTCCTTCTATGCCCAATCCAGACCTCTTCATTAATCATTGAAGCTACTTGCTCTCTAACTAGCACCTTCAATTCTGTCTCAGTTCACCTGGGCTGCTGTAACAAAATATCATAAACTGTGTGGCTTATAAACATCATAAATTTATTGCTTACAGTTCTATAGGCTGGGAAGTAGAAGACCAAAGCACCTGCAGGTTCAGTGTCCAGTGAGGGCTTTCTGATTCACAGAGGGCACCTTCTTCCTGCCTTGCCTCCTCATATCGTGGAAGTGGGGAGGAATCTCTCTGGCCTCTTCTATAAGGGCACTGAACCTATTCATAAGGGCCCCAGTCTCATGACCTAATCACCTCCCACAAGCCCCACCTCCTAATTTCATTACCTTTGGTATTAGGATTTCAGGATATGAATGGCGGGCTCAAATATTCAGATTATAGTGAATCCCTTACACTCAGATATTTTACATAATATAACCAGCAAAACTTCAAATCCTGCTACTATTAGCAAACATATTCTCCCCATATCCTGGGAAGCTAAGCAGTGCTGAAGAGTGCCACAAAACTCAGCAGGCCAGCATCATATCAAATACATTGTTTTTGCTATATTTTCTGTGTGCGGAGGATTGACAGTCAATATTTTACTTGTCTTCATTCATCACGCTTTTTTATTTTCCTCACATTTTACTACTCCTGACCCTTGTGATTCTCAGCAGATTTTCTTCTTATTTAATCATGCACATTGTGGCTTACACATTGCTGATGGCTTTGGCTCCATCTTGTGTCCATTTCTGTTGCCTTTGGGCCCTAGTTCCATCACTGATTTCCTGTTTTTTCCCCCTTCAGTCTAAATAGATAAATAGATAGATAGGTAGGTAGATAAATACAGAGATGTAGAGATAAAAATATTTTCCCCTGAGTTTTTTTTGGTCTATAATTTTTCTAAAACTTTTCTCTTTTCTCCCCAACAAAGAAACCCCCAAAATGTCATTTTATATTATGCTCCCCTCTAGCTTTCATTCAGTCTCTCATGAAACATTTGAAAGTATAATCTATACTTCCTTTTTCACTTCATCACTCTATTTTACACTCTATTTTACTTCATCTGGATTCTATGATCCTCAATGTTTTGGCTCAGGTTATCGGTAGATATTTTATTTCAAATCCAAAGACGCTTTTCATGCTTTTCCTTATTCAAGTTTGTTGTTGCATTTCACATTGATGATCATCCCCCCTTTCTTGAAATGTCCTGCTCCCTTGGCCTTTGTAGTGTCATACATTGACTTCATAACACCCAGTTTTTTCTTCCAGTCCTTTTTGGTGTGCTCTTCTTCCTTCCACCCTCCAATTAAGTGTAGGTGGTTAGCAGAGTTTCAATCTTGGGCCAATGCTCTTTTGATTCTACTGCCTATAGAAAATCCTATCATCTCCTTTTTTTTCAACTCCACCTAACTTCTGACTTCTACATTTGTATTTCCATCCAGCCAGGCCTCTCCTCCAGGCTCCAGTCTGCCTTCTAGATACTTCTACCTATGTGAAGCTTTTATTACTATTCCTACTCCTATATTCATTGATGAGAAAGAGGCTTTCAAACTTTTATACTTTCTTCTCACTCATAAACCACTTAATCACAAATTTGTGGGCATCATATCTCCCAAATAGTTTTCAAATCTGCCTCCTTGTCTCCATCTCTACTAATACTCTCCAGTTTCATAATCTCATTGTCCTTTTTCTAGACATACACAAAATGCGACATGATCTTACTTTGATAATGCTATTATTTGAGCTTAATCGTATAGTTCATGTGGTGTCAATGAAATGTTTTCAGAAAGAAAGTGACGTATTAAGATTAGCATTATAGAAAAAAACACATTATGCCTAGGGTGTGGAAAATGGAAGGTTAAGGGCAGAAAAAGCAGCTAAGAGATTGTTGCAGGAACCTAGGTGAGAGATGAGAGCCTAAAACTAGTATATATATATTATATATGTTTAGATATATAATATATATTTATATACATTATATATATTTATATATATTATATTATATATTATATTATGTATTTTATATATAATATATATTTATATTTATTTATCTATAAATATATATTATAGATTTTATATATATTATATATTTATGTATATATTTATATTTGTATAATATTTATTACATAATATTTATATTATGTATATATTTATATTATATATAAATACATATATTTATATATATTTATATTATGCATAAATATATATTCATATTATGCATAAATATATATTCATATTATGCATAAATATATATTCATATTATGCATAAATATATATTCATATTATGCATAAATATATATTCATATTATGCATAAATATATATTTATATTATGCATAAATATATATTTATATTATGCATAAATATATATATTTATATTATGCATAAATATATTTATATTATGTATATATATATTTATATTCTGTATAAATATATGTTTATATTCTGTATAACTATATATTTATATTCTGTATAAATATATTATAACATATTATATATAATATATGATATATATGTTTATATATATATCATATATATATAAAAATATATATATATATATTTTGAGGTGGAGTTTTGTTCTTGTTGCCCAGGCTGGAGTGCAATGGTGTGCTCTCGCCTAACAGCAACCTCTGCCTCCTGGGTTCAAGCGATTCTCCTGCCTCAGCCTCCCGAGTAGCTGGGATTACAGGCATGCGCCACCACGCCCGGCCAATTTTGTATTTGTAGTAGAGATGGGGTTTCTCCATGTTGGTCAGGCTGGTCTCGAGCTCCCGACCTCAGGTGATCCGCCCACCTCGGCCTCCCAAAGTGCTGGGATTACAGGCATGAGCTACCGCACCCGGCCAAAACTAAAATATTAAGAGTAGGAATAGGCGGTAGGTAATAGATTAAAATATATTTAGGAAAAAAAATTGTTAGAAAATGGCGATTGATAGAACACATGAGGTAAAGTAACTTTCATGTTGCTAATCCTTCAGAGAATTAACGTTTATGTTGTCATATTTTAGCCGTTTCTATTCTACATCATGTACTCACCAATATTATCCCACCTTACATCCCATCCTTACAATCATTCTTCTAATTTATATGTGGTCAACTCAATACTTTCCAAATAAAATCTCCCTTTCTCCTCAATATGTTCATACACGTGTTCATATATTAAATTTGCTATTTAAATCCCTATTTAAATAAGAATGTAGCAGTTAACCTGTAGTGGTTGGTGTGGAGGATAAAAGATGCATTAGATATCACCTTTCGGCTCCTAGAAGTTATAAACCAGTGCATATCACAGACTTCTCTCAGGCCATTTTCTTTCTTTACTGGGCTGAGCTCTCCACACCTTGGTTTGCTATTTATCTAACCTTCTCATGAAGAAACTATCAAAATGAATGCTATCATAAGCCTTTTCTGCTCTTGCAGCAAATCAATATCTTCTATTGAGTATCTTCTATTTATCTATAGAAGATAAATCAATATCTTCTATTGTGCCTGGCACCAGTATTTTATAAATGTTATCTTAATTTATACTTGTAAAACTAATACAAGATATATATTAACTTCATTTGAAAAATATATTAAAGGGACATTAAGTAAATTGCTAATGTCATATAACTAGTAAGTGCTACTGTTGTGAACCTGAGCCAAAATGTTAATTATTTCTGTCTGTTTACTCCAAGTGGTTAAATGATCTTTTTATTTGTGGTTTGGGGAATGGATAAAGAGAGAAAGTCATATTTGAGAAATATTTAGAACTGTAGTAATACATGTGATCACTTCCAAGTATATATTGGACTGCTTTCAAATACCGAGTACTTACAAGACATTATACTTCAAGTAAATATTGTCTTAATTTTGTTTCCTGGAAATAAAAGGTTTTATTTTGTATGCCAAAATAAATGTATTTTTTGTTTTGCTTTGTATTATCTTTTCTTTCCTTTAGTTATGGGCTGTCAGATTATTTGCAGAAGACCTAAATATTTACAAGTTTTTAATTATTCTAATTCTTCAATAATTTGTCTTTTATGCACAGTGAACATGTCTGTCCTTTCACACTTTATGTTGACTTGCGTTATACAAACCAAGCTCTGTCTTAACATAATTGCTAAAGTGACTGGTAATAGTAGGCAGTTTATGATCGTATTTTCAGAGTTGGCATTTTATTGATTACTGTGATTATCTTTAATAACAGGTTAATTACTCCTGAGATACACAAGATATTTATATACATGTGCATTTCCAAGAATTAAAGTATCATCACATCTCAGAGTCTGATGAGATCTTATAAGTCAACTAACCAAACTTATCATTTAACTTTTAAAAATAATCTCTATTCAAAATACGTGTATATAACCCAGACTACCACCAGCAAGACATAAAATGAAGGAAATTTTCAAATAGTAGCCATGAAAGAAAATATCATCATCTTATTTATTCAGGTAAAACAAAATAACTATCTCAACAACGTTTAGTAATAAGAGCACTCACTATATGCCAGGTACTGTTCAAAGTCCTTACATGTATGAATTCATGTAATCCTCACAACAACCCTGTGATGAAATTATTATTATTATTGCTATTCCCGTTTTATAGATGATAAAACTGAGGCACAGAGAGGTGAAATAAATTTACTTCAGGTAACACAACTAGTTAATGGCAAAGCTAGGTTTCAAATCCAGGCAATTTGGTTCCAGAGTTTATGCAATTACAGCTTTTTATTTAATCTGATAGAAAATTATCAGAATAATTGTTCAGTGATGGAGTGTTGTCTTTCTACATAGACTTTCATCCTTTCTTTAGTTTTGACAGACTTTTTATATTGTACTAGGTGTCTACAGGGCTTTGTAGCCACAGTACTCTAATGGACAAGAACACAAAGCACAAAATATATGTCATTTACCCACAAGATAGCTATGTTGTATGCTCTATTGGAGCTTTTTTTTAAGTATACATTTATTTTTACAATTGGAAATGCATAGCTTCTACAGTGAGTGAAATCAACCTTAGTCATTCTGCCTTAGCCAACGTTTGAGAAGAATGTGCATCTTTTCTTTAGGCAGCTACCTTTCTTTCCATAATAATATGCTGCATTGATCAGCTCTGATAGTATTTATAACCCATCTCATTTTAATAGGACTATTAGTACTCGTGATGTTTCAACAAACAGCATTAATCGTTTTAGCGTTGACATAGTGACAAATAATTTGATATGTGGAAAAGAAAAAATACAAAGACAACCAAATTACATCTTTCAGCTGCTCGTGGGAGAAAATAACATGAACATAATTTAAAGTTTCGAAGAGGATTAACAACCATGCTGGTGAGAAGGCATCAAACGAAAATATTCCAGTCATAAGCTAGTAGTAGATACTGGCAGTAAAATAAGATACTCCATTTAAGAATACTATATCATATCATAATGAAGCATCAATCTTAAATCTGTGGAATCAAAAGCATAATTTTGAAGTTTTCCTTATCACACTAGTTTTGTTTACAAAGGTCCTAGCCTTAGTTTTACAGGGAGCCCCTATCAAGTGATTTTACAGGCCAGGGAAAATTCAACAAATGATTGTACCTTACATGACAACTGTGATGAACTCACTAACATTTAGTTTACATTATCATGAATAGAATAGATGACAGAAATGGTAGACATTGATTTAATTTTATGAAGCAAGAGCACACTATGCAGTAAAGTCGAAGATATAAAATAACACTGATGTGTACACATAAAACAATTTGCACATTCTATTTATGCAAATTATTCTATTTTTAATATATTCTAAGCATTTCACATCCAATAAAGGTGTCTTCGCAAAGTAACATTTATTCCAATACTATTGTCAGTGCTCAAAGCAGCTTTGGAATTCATCATCTGAAATTTTATTTGAAGCCAGCTGAAAGCCACTTGAGAAAGCTGTTTTCACCAATTATTGCACCATGTTTTACACCAAAATATTTGGTGTAAAATATTTGTCAATTTTACAGTTATTAGAGTAATTTCAAATTACTTTTTAGTTTTAGTTTAAGAAAATCGTATCCATCTACAAATGATGAGAGTAATACAGAAATGGTTACTGGCACATAGAAGATGCTAAATTATGGATCTCATGGATAAATGAATGACACACAGGCTCCAGAGGTAACTCCAAGAATGAAGAAGATTCAAGACTTATTTGAGCTGGCCTGGGCACGGTGGCTCACACCTGTAATCTCAGCACGTTGGAAGGCCGAGGCAGGTGGATCACCTGAGGTCAGGAATTCGAGAACAGCCTGACCAACATGGTGAAATCTTGTCTGTACTAAAAATACAAAAATTAGCTGGGCGTGGTGACATGCACCTGTAATTCCAGCTACTTGGGAGGCTGAGGCAGGAGAATCGCTTAAACCCAGGAGGCAAAGGTTACAGTGAGCCGAGATTATACCACTGCACTCCAGCCTGGGCAACAGAGCAAAGCTCTGTCTCAAAAAAAAAAAAAAAAAAAGAAAAAAGAAAGGAAAGAAAAGAAAAAAAGGAAAAAGAATTATTTGATCAGTAGCTTTCTTCACTGAAATAATGATGATATGATGATAATATAATAATTATGGTAATATGATACGTTCTCTCATGTGGAACACTTAGAAGAGAATGACACTTATTTGAATGGATGAGTTCAAGTCTTCACATTATAAAATCAATCACTTTATTTTTATTTTTATTTATTTTTTATGTTTACTAGTTTGTTATAAAAGATATTACAAGCTGGGTGCAGTGTCTCATGCTTATAATTCCAGCGTCTTGGGAGGCTGGGATCACTTGAGCCTCAGAGTTCAAGTCTGCAGTGAGCTATAATAGCACCATTGCACTCCAGACTGGGCAACAGAGAGAGATTCCATCTCTTAAAAAAAAAAAAGATATTGCAAAGAATACAGATGAAGAAATGTGCAGGGCAAGGTATGGGAAAGGGGTGCAGAGCTTCCATGCCCTCCCTGGGTACAGCACCTTTCAGGAGCCCCCACATGTTTAGTTATGTGCGAGCTCCTCAACTTATATTTAAATGACACTTCATGTATCTCGACTGTAACTTTTATTTCAAGAATTTTCAGAGTTTGAATGGATTCAAATTTATTTTAAATTTTATAAGACAATTCAGAAGTTATTCACTGCTCTATAAATAATGCATAGAAAATAGAAATAGATATAAGAACATGAAGGGCTATTATGAATAAAAAATATTTAACACCAGTTCTGTTTAAATATAGTAGGAAAATATGAGAAATTCTTCATGTTCTTTGCATTTTCTTTGTGACAGTTGCGCCACTAGCAGACTGCCATTGCAGCTTCACTACCAGAAGTCCTTCAAGCAGATTTTTCTATGCAGATCATCAAGAAAAAAAAAATCAGCAAAACACTTGGATTGATTTCAGTAAAATGGCCAGGAATTTTTGGTGGTCTACCTAATGTTAGGTAATAAGTTTGTTCGAATTTTGCCAATTTTAAACCAATTATTTGGGCGCAGTGTACCTTCAACCAGGGCAAAACAAAACAGAACAAATAGACAATGAATAGATTGGAACCTTGGAGTTGTGTCAATTCCAGGAAGAGTATATAATGAAATGATGACTTTTCTAGGAGTTTCAACTAGTAGGCGATCCTGAGGCTGAACCTTATGTATTTTTTAAGCTGGTCCTTGTTGCCATAGCTGTTTCTCCAAGGTATCCAAGAATCCCATGGGGGAGCTGGGGAAGTATAGTAAATGGAGTCATCCTTTCTCTTGCTGCCAACTCAGGGATTATAGTATAAGCAACTTCCCCTTCATGTTTACAAAAGTAGCTTATCCTTGATCTCAGAGCTTTGGGATAGCAAGAACACCTTCCCCTCACAGAATCCACAGGGTCTGTTGTCCTGCTGGTACTTTTTAAAATAAATATTACATAGCTAATGAAACTCTGGATAACATACTGAATTTATTTTTATTTTTTTATATCTGATTATCCTTTAATATTTAGATTTTTCACTTGGAATATAAAAAATATATTTTCTTCTACTTAGTACATGTGAAAGCAGGATTACTGCTTATATAAACACTATTAATAGTCACACTTAAATATAGTAACTTTGCTCCAAGAAAGTCACTAATATGGTTATGAATTATGTATTTTGTCTTAAGGAAATAGCCATTATTATTTCCTACAACTTAGGAATACATAAGGAGGAAGACAAGGGAAAGTGATTTGTCCAAAGCTCACTACAACGTAGAACTGGACCTGGGACATATTTCTCCTAAAAGAATTTCTCTGGAAGCTGATTTGCATGGAATTAAAAATCAGAGGACTTGGGAACCTGTCCTGTGCTTTGTTTGATAGGACAGAAACATATAGTGGTGAACAAAGGGTAAAATTATTAAAGATAATAAAATCTCAAAGCTCTCTTGGATAAAGTGTTACCCAAACTATTTCCTTGAATTTGATAGAAGATTTTTAAAAAACTGTTAAGAGGGCCTGCTTAATCATCCTCTTTAATTCATTTTCCATCCTCATTGTCAATGAATTCACCTAAGCTTTCATCATTGTCACTTGAACATTTGAGGTTTAAATGAATTAATATACATGAAGTACTGAGAACAGTGTCTGGCACATCATAATTCAAACTGCTGAGGAACCACCATGTGCCATAGGCATTACATGAAAGAAAGAGATAAATGAAGTAATATAGCTTAAGCCTTCCAATTACTTAGAATCTAGTAGGTGAGACAGAAACATAAATATCTGCAGTGTATGGCAAACTATTACAAGTTCAATTTATGATAAAGGCACAAACAAATGAGGATGAGAAGGGTGGAAACCCTTCATTCATTCATTCATTCATTCATTGACATGAATTGACTCACATTTTTCTCACCACTTTTTAAAGTAAGCTGGATAGATGCTCCTTTTAGCATTTATGTAATGCCTAACAGTTTACAAAGTGTTTTCACATACACTTTCTATTGTAACTATCACAGCAACATCATGATGGAGATACTAGAATTATTTTTATCATCTCAAAAGGAAACTGAGGCTTGGTCAAATGTCAGAGGTGCTTGGATATCAAAGCTACAGTGAGAATACTGTGTTACAGATTGATAATGACTGGCCCAAGATCACATAGCTAGTTAGTAGGAAAAGCTCAGTTTGAGATTACAGTGTGTAAAGGTGTATTCTGGACAATAACCCCACATCCCATCAATAGGGATGGGATGATCAATGTATCTATTTCCTCCATGTTCTTTATTCCCTGGGATATGTGTTAGTTATCTATAAAAGAATCTACTATATAGAACTTTTTATAAGAAGGTGGGCTGGCTGGGCACGGTGGCTTATGCCTGTAATCCCAGCACTTTGGGAGGCCAAGGTGGGTGGATCACGAGGTCAAGAAATTGGGACCATCCTGGCCAACATGGTAACCCTGTCTCTACTAAAAATACAAAAATTAGCCGGGTGTGGTGGTGCGTGCCTGTAGTCCCAGCTACTTTGGAGGCTGAGGCAGGAGAATTGCTTGAACCTAGGAGGCAGAGGTTGCAGGGAGCCCAGATCGTGCCACTGCACTCCAGCCTGGCGACAGAGTGAGACTCCATCTAAAAAAAAAAAAAAGAAGATGGGCTAACATTGACCTTGAAGTGCTTTTAAGGCCTGTCTTCATTGCATATGAACTCTTTGGGCATCTAGTATAGTCTTTACGATTAGGAAAAATCATGACAACAACTCATATTTATAAAAGTGTTTTCAAGAAGGGATTGGAAAATACATCATTAATTTTATTCAACAGTTTCACCCTTCCTCATTTAGAATTTATGTTAAGATTGTATTCTTTCAGAGTGCATTGTTTTACATTGAATACTGAAGGAATATTTCAAATTAGTCTCTTTTGTGAACTCATTTTTTAGAATGCTCAAAATATATTCAAGTGTGGCATTGTTAATCAGAATGAATTATCTACTACTTGTCTTGCTGTAAGTTCCACAATACATGGGGTGGTTTGATGTAGGAATAATAAGGTAGGTAATTAATTAATGTTTTTTAAAATAGTCAAATTAATTACAATTAAAGGAGCAGGATAATAGAAATAGTTATGTATAAATCTGAACTTGATTTGCATTTAACATATTCCAAATTTCATTTAAACCAAGTTTGTATGTAAGCAAACTTGAAGGAAAAAATATTATTGCTCAAATTATAGAACCAGATCCCAGAATGCAATGTGAATGTATAATATTTATGAAAGAAAGGTGCGAGTTGTGTTATCTATCAAAATTCAACTTTAATACGCATAGTATGAAAGCAATACACATATATTTTTACAATGGTTACCTTTTAAGAGTTGTGTGATAGGCACTGATTGTTCACAATTGTTGCCTTCAATCCATGACAAGGTCTTCCCTATGAGCAGAATATACTCCTCCACCTCATTGATTTTGGGCTTGACCATGACACTAACAAGTCCATAACAACCTATGGAATAAGAGTGGAAGTTACAGTATAATAGCTCTAAGTAGAAGCATTAAGAGTAATTTTTTGTTTATGATCATCCTCGTGTGCCCATCCTCAACATACTGCATTTTTAAAAGAGAAGAATAAGGCTTAGCACGATTAGAGACTAGTTTGTAATCATATAGATCATGAATCTTCAAGTCCATAAGGGTTAAATGTAGCATTCTTCTGCTGGGCGTGGTGGCTCACGCCTGTAATCCCAGCACTTTGGGAGTCCGAGGCGGGTGGATTACCTGAGGTCAGGAGTACGAGACCAGCCTGGCCAACATGGTGAAGCCCCGTCTCTACTAAAAATACAAAAAATTAGCTGGGCATGGTGGTGTGTGCCTGTATTCCCAGCTACTAGGGGGGCTGAGGCAGGAGGATCGCTTGAACCTGGGAGGCGGAGGTTGCAGTGAGCCGAGATAGTGCCACTGCCCTCCAGCCTGGGCAACAGAGTGAGACTCCATCTCAAAAAAAAAAAAAAAAAAAAAAAGAAGAAGAAAAGAAGTAGCATTCTTCTTTTCTATAACTTTCATGACTTGTATTCATTTTAGTGACTACTTCCTCAGAATCTTTTTGCCCAAGTCACAATGATTGGTTTTCTGCAATTATTTGTGTCTCATGAAAAGAACCAACAGGAGTGAAGACAATCTGCAAGGTACACTAGTGCAACACAATAAGTGATCTTTTCATGTACATTTATGCATAAATAATACCATTTGGCTTTTAATGCCATGACAAATCTATAAGATAAATAAGATTAGAAACTGGGCTGAACTTTGGACCTTTGAGACCATGGTATAGTTACCTTGCTATCTGTCAAGGATATACCCCATTCTGCATCCATACCTTGAATTATTATTCCCTGTTCTGCTGTGATTTCAGGATTCTAGACCTAGAGCTTTGACATCTGCCTCATGATTTCTGTCTTTGCTTCAGATTAACCTCACGGTAACTGAAACCTACCCAAGAAGATCCAGTGTCAGACACACATCATAAACTGCATTCTGTTTTTTTTCATTCTTGTAGGATGAAAATGGGAAGAAGACAAGTCAATCTGATGGTTTTCCTTTGTAAACCAGCTTATCTTCACATATAGGCTTTTCCTCATGCTATATCACATTCTTGTAATCACCTAAATTTCATTTTCAGGAAATTACCATTTTTCAATAGTTTCTCCAGATATTCCTCATTACTGAGAAACACAAATTTTTTTTTTTTTGCTTGAAACTCCTCCTGAGGGAAACAAAACTGCATTGCTATTCAAAGTATTATGAGCTACCTACAGCACTTGGTTGAAACAGTTGCATGGAAACTGTTTCATAAAATATTCTCTCTGGACTGGACGTGGGGGCTCATGTCTGTAATCCTAGCACTTTGGGAGGCTGAGGCGGGTGGATCACCTGAGGTCAGGAGTTCGAGACCAGCCTGACCAACATGGTGAAACCTCGTCTCTACTAAAAATACAAAAATTAGCCAGGCGTGGTGGCAGGTGCCTGTAATCTCAGCTACTTGGGAGGCTGAGGCAGGACAATCGCTTGAACCCAGGAGGCAGAGGTTGCAGTGACCTGAGATCTCGCGACAGCACTCCAGCCTGGGCAACAGAGTGAGACTCTGTCTCAAAAAAAAAAAAAAAAAAATTCTCTCTGGATAAGGAAGTGTGGCAAAAATAAGATGTGATTTTGTCATTTCACTGCAATCTCTTCCCTATGCAAATATGAAATGGTCAGAGTGAAGAAGGTAGCAAATAAGAGTAAGGGACTTTACACTTTAGAGCCCTAGTCAATCCCTGTCTGCCACTATGACAAGTGAGAAAAGGGATAATCAACAGTACGTTTGACTTCCTACCTAACAAAGAAGTTCGGCATTTATCTTTATAAACTGTACTTGGATAAATTTTGCTTTAAAAAGGGTCTACTACAAAAAATAATATTTTAAACCATCTGGCAGTATAATGGACATGTGTTTAGAAATCAGACAGATTTAGATTTCAATCATGAATACCTATGTGACCTTGGGCCTGAGTAACTTACTCTTTGCTATAGACTGAATATTTGCATTTTCCCAAAATTCATATGTTGAAACTTAATTCCTAGTTTGAAAGTATTTGCAAGTGGGACCTTTGGGAGGTAATTAGGTCAAGAGGATGAAGCTCTCATGAATGGGTTTAGTGCTCTTGTAAAAAAGACCCCAGGGGGCTTGTTTGTCCGTTGTACCATGTGAGCACACAGCAAGAAGATAGCCATCTATGAACCAGAAAGCAGGCCTTCAGCAGACACCAAATCTACAAGTGCTTTGATGTAGAATATTTCAGCCTCAAGAACTATAAGAAATAAATATTTGTTGTGTGTAATGTACCCAGTCTATGATACTTCTGTTACAGCAGCCTGAACAGTCTAAGACACTCTCTAAGCTTCAGTTTCTTTATCTGTGAAATATGGATAATATCCCACAGACTTATTTTGTGTCTGAAATGAAGCCATGCGTTTATGTACCTAAGAATATGTCATGTATTTAATAAATGGTAACATTTGTGTTTATTATCATTGCATAGGGTAATATGATATAGAATACATGATCTTAATCATCAAACATTTATCAAGTGATCATTATCTGAAAAGCATACGACATTTTCATTATCCTTGAAAATTGTATAACCTAGTTGGTAAGATGTAACAGGGCGTTAAAAAAATCAACAACCAAACAGGGTAGCATAGGCCAAAAACTAAATGACTTGTGTTTTCTGGCTAAAGAAGAAAAAGGCATGAATAACAAAATTAATATCGCTAAGCAACATGACCTCATCCTATTGGCATGAGCCTGTGTGTGACCAAATTGTAAAGACTGTCCCCAAATTGAGAGATTGAAAAAATTACTAATTTATTGGCTGCAGTGTAACATCTCCACTTAACAGGGGGAAAATGAGGGCCAAAGGCAAACAGCCATAAATGGCTTTAAAGGACAAGCAGTAAAAAGATGTGCTCTCACTGTAGATGCTCTACCATATTTCCACACAAACATACCATTTTCCAACATGCTCAAGACAAACAAATAAAACAAATATCTATTTCAATTCATAGAAATATGCTAGATGGGCGTAGGCAATATGGAAGGGAGTGGAATGTGTAACAGTGTTCATAATGTGAGTGCTTTTAGGACAGTCCCCATGAATGTCACTGACTTGGTCTCTATTCACTGACTCTCCAGATACGGTGAAAACATGAAGAACGCTGCATGGCAGGCCGGGCGCGGTGGCTCAAGCCTGTAATCCCAGCACTTTGAGAGGCCCAGGCGGGCGGATCATGAGCTCAGGAGATTGAGACCATCCTGGCTAACACGGTGAAACCCCGTCTCTACTAAAATACAAAAAATTAGCCGGGCGTGGTGGCGGGCGCCTGTAGCCCCAGCTACTCGGGAGGCTGAGGCAGGAGAATGGCGTGAACCCGTGAGGTGGAGCTTGCAGTGAGCCGAGATCGCGCCACTGCACTCTAGTCTGGGCGACAGAGCAAGACTCCGTCTCAAAAAAAAAAAAAAAAAAAAAAAAAAAGCTGCATAGCAGAGAGACTGTAAGAATGTAAGAAAGAAGTAAGGATTCAGAATAATGCAGTGAAAAACTAATCCCTAAATAATGAAGGGAGGACTGATGAACACGCCTAAACAAAGCTTCAACCCTCATTTGCAGTGTCCTTCATGGATAATGAGGGGTAGTCTCTCTCTTGATATTATTTATTCACTTAGCAAGTAAGTATTGATTGCTAACTCTGTGCCATGTATTGTGCTGTTGAGGGAATAAGACAAGGCTGCTGCTCTTCAGGAAGTTACTGTTTATTGACAGATATAAGCAAACAATTAACTAGTAATGGTATAATATATGCTTTAATAGAGGCAGGTAGAGGTCACAATGGAAGTTTATGTAATGAGATATTTAATCCAATTATAAGAGTCACAAAGCTGGGCTCAGTGGCTCACGCCTGTAATCCCAGCACTTTGGGAGGCTGAGGCGGGCGATCACGAGGTCAAGAGATCGAGACCATCCTGGCCAACGCGGTGAAATCCCGTCTCTGCTAAGAAATACAAAAATTAGCTGGGCGTGGTGGTGCGTGCCTGTAGTCCCGGCTACTCGGGAGGCTAAGGCAGGAGAATCGCTTAAACCCAGGAAGCGGAGGTTGCAGTGAGCAGAGATGGCGCCACTGCACTCCAGCCTGGCGACAGAGTGAGACTCCATCTCAAAAAAAAAAAAAAAAAAAAGTTACAAAAGGCCTCAGGAGGCCATAATATCAAAGCAGAGATGCAAAGGAGACAGAGGAGACATAAGCCAGTGACAAAGGGGGAAGAGTACGGAAAAGTGTTCCAAAGACACTGATGACTACTACCTGCAAAGGTCCAGATGCAGGAGAGATAACGGTGTTCTAGGTATATCTCAAAAAGGAAGTCTAAGGGTAAGAATGATGGGACTGGAGAAGTGAGTAGGGGTCAGATTATGAAAGGCCTTGAAAACCATCCTGAGGGCAACGGGAAGCTACTGAATGATTTAAAGCAGGGACTTATGGTCAGATTTGTTTTGGGACAGTTACTCTAAGTGAAGAATGAGCCAGAGACCCAGATACCGGTTAAGAGTGTTGCAGTAATTGAAATGATGCTTTCCTGGACAAAGATAGAGTCAGTGGTGATGAAGGTAAATGAACAGATACAAAAAGCATTTAAGAAATAATGTCAACTAGTTAGATAGAATAAATAAGATCTAGTATTTGATAGCACAACAGGGTGACTACAGTCAACAATTATTTATTTTACATTTTAAAATAATATAGTTTAATTGTTTGTAAAACAAAGAAAGAATAAATGCTTGAGGTGATGGATACCCCATTTACTCTCATTGATTATTACACATTGTATGCCTATATCAAAATATCCCATGTACCCCATCAACATGTACACCGACTATATACCCACAAAAAACGTATAAGAAAATAAATACTGCCAACACGACTTAGTGATTTATGAGATGCAGAAGACAAACAAAAAGGAGACCTCTAAGTTTCTGTGATAGGTGCAGCAAAGAAACATACCTTCAGATAATTCCAAGAATGCATGGCTAGAGGTAAGTATTTAGAGAAGCAGGAAAGCATAGTCTTATAAACCCTAAAGAAAAGAGTGTTTCAGGGAAGATGGGAGAAATGCTCAAGAGTATCAAGTGATAGTAAGAAGGGATTTAAAAGTTGTTAGTGGATTCAACAGCAAGTAAATCACTTGCAGCCTCGGTATATTGTCAGCACAGTTTTAGTGGATACCTAAGAGTAGATGAGTATTTCTATTTCTGGAAATATATAAGAAAAAGGAACCCCCAGAAACAACTTACCACAAAGCACATATAAATGCTAGACAACATAAAATCATATCCTTGAATTACATAGCTGAAACCCTAATATATTATGTCCACTTGAGATAATTTTAGACTATGGGTGAGTTGTAAATATACTACAATGAGTTTCTGTATACCCTTCATCCAACTGCCTCTAATGTTAACATCTCACATAACCATAGTACAATTATGAAAATTATGAAATCAAAATTTGTACATTTAACTAAACTGTAGACTATATTCAGATTCTATGAGTTTTTCCACTAACGTTCCAGGATGCAATCCATGATAGCACATTCCATTTAGTTTTCATGTCTCCTTAGTTCCCTCCAATCTACAACGGTTCCTCAATCTTTCTTTATCTTTCAGTATATAGGCATTTTTGAAGAGTATTAGTCAGGCATTTTGTAGAATGTCCCTCAATTTCACTTCATCTGATGCTTTCTCATGAATACAGTAAATTTATGCAATTTTTGAAAAAATACCATGGAATATATATTGATGATATTGTATCTTTCATCAAAAAGTGGGCGAAGGATGTGAACAGACAGCTCTCAAAAGAAGACATTTATGTGACCAACAAACATGTGAAAAAAAGCTCATGATCACTGGTCATTAGGAAAACACAAATCAAAACCACAATTAGATGCCATCTCACACCAGTTAGAATGGCGATCATTAAAAAGTCGGAAACAGCAGATGCTGGAGAGGATGTGGAGAAATAGGAACACTTTTACACCGTTGGTGGGACTGTAAACTAGTTCAGCCTTTGTGGAAGACAGTGTAGCGATTCCTCAATGATCTAGAACCAGAAATACCATTTGACCCAGCAATCCCATTACTGGGTATATAACCAAAGGATTATAAATCATTCTACTATAAAGACATGCACACATATGTTTATTGGAGCACTATTCACAATAGCAAAGACTTGGAACCAACCCAAATGCCCATCAATGACAGACTGGATAAAGAAAATGTGGCACATATACACCATGGAATACTATGCAGCCATAAGAAAGAATCAGTTCATGTCCTTTGCAGGGACATAGATGAAACTGGAAACCGTCATTCTCAGCAAACTAACACAGGAACAGAAAACCAAATACTACATGTTCTCACTCATAAGTGAGAGCTAAACAATGAGAACATATGGGCACAGGGAGGGGAACATCACACACCGGGGCCTGTCAGGGGGTTGGGGGCGAGGGGAGGGATAGCATTAGGAGAAATACCTAACTTAGATGACAGGTTGATGGATACAGCAAACCACCATGGCACATGTATACGTATGTAACAAACCTGCATGTTCTGCACATGTATCCCAGAACTTAAAGTATATAAAAAATGAATATAGGCTGGGTGCGGTGGCTCACGCTTGTAATCCCAGCACTTTGGGAGGCCGAGGGGGCAGATCACGAGGTCAGGAGATCGAGACCATCCTGGCTAATACAGTGAAACCCCGTCTCTACTAAAAAAAACACAAAAAATTAGTTGGGCGTGGTGGCAGGGGCCTGTAGTCCCAGCTACTTGGGAGGCTGAGGCAGGAGAATGGTGTGAACCTGGGAGGCGGAGCTTGCAGTGAGCCAAGATAGCACCACTGCACTCCAGCCTGGGTGACAGAGCAAGACTCCGTCTCAAAATATATATAAATGTTCATGAAAACAGAAAACAAACAAAGAATAGCGTATCCTTCTAAGCACATCACAAGCAAGCCCAGTAGGCTTAGGTCTCAGGGGTATAGCTTTCTCAGTCCTCTTATTATTCCTCCAGCAACAGTTTTTGTTCCAGCACTTGTTCCTGCCCTGCCCCGAGAATAGATTTTATCTATTCCTTGCCCCCAGTCAAAATGGATTTTAACCAGTGCACTAAGTATGGGTACCCCCCTCCAACACAAAGAGATTGATGATTTTGTTCTATAGGGATAATAGGGGGAAGGGTCTGTGTGGAATTTTATGACCTCTTAAAGTGGCTGCTGTTCTCCTTCCTCCGGTCTGCAGCTTAAGGGGAACTTTTGAAGGACACTCTTCAGTCTTTTCCATGAGCACCTGGTGAGGTGCATAGAAAGAAAACCATCAAGACTCCTCTTCTAGTTTTTATGGACTTCGTGGATTCACAGTTTTCCAGTGTCCGTCCAGTTTCCGCCAATTCACTGATCATCAAGGATGGATTCTGTTTACTGTCTTCCGTTTGTGTCTTCTCTAAGGAAGCCAGTGCTCATGTTGCTCTTTGAATGTGGGGATAGTTGTTTGCCCTGAAACCTCAAACCTCCCACAAGTTCATGAAAAATTATGAATTTGAAGATTTGTTTCATCTCCTTCATTGTAAAGTGGGAGTTGACACTCATTCCAGTTCTCCAATTCCTTAAGCAGAAATTATTACTATATTTTGTTTAGATAACAAAAATATTTTGCTTTAAATGTATTAAAGATTATACTTTTATTTACGGCATTTTTAAATTTATCACGGTTTTCAACAGCTTATTATTATAGTGTTTCTCTAACTAGCATATAGCTCAACATTTTACTTGTCTATTTGAAAGCACATTACTCATATCTAGAGGTGAAACATAATTTTGTTAATACCTGAAATCCTTTAGCTTCAGAATATACTGAATATTACATATTTGTCTTAAGCAGTGCCCTAATTCTCATGTAAATGTAATGCAAAATATGTCTTTGGAATTTACATATATAGACACTTTATATTATTAAAATAGCAACTGAAGTGCACTGACACACAGATAAAAGTTAAATAATTGCTTCTAGATTTGACTTTATGAGTCTATGTTTTGATTGTTCTGCTTAATAAATATATACTTTAAAAAATATATTTTCCAGTTGTCAGATCTCTTTAAAAGTCATTGATAAACCACAGTGCTAGGTTGTATTTCCTCTTTTATCTTTATTGAGGTATGATTGACAAAATTGTATATATTTAAGGCATATAACTTGATGTAGTGTACATACACATTGTGAAATGATTATCACAACAAAGCTAATTAACATATCAATCTTCTCACATGGTAACATTTTCCTTTGTGCGTGTGTGTGTGTGTGTGTGTGGTGAGAACATTTAAGATCTACTTTCTTAGCAAATTTCAACTACACAAGAAAGTATTGTTTACTATTGTCACCATGCTCTTCGGAAGTTATTCATCTTACAAAACTGAAACTTTGTACTCTTTCACCAATATCTCCCAATTTCAAATATTCCTATATGTGGACTATAGTCTATTAATATGCCATAAATAAATGCACTTGTTATTTACTATAGCTATTATTTATTGCTAGAAATGTTATTCTACTATTTCTCAAGGGAATATACTGCAATTACATGGTCACTAAATTTGTGATTATTTCTGAAACAATTTGTATTCACTATTTGGCTTTATTAATTATATGTTTTTTGATTTCTTATTCAATTAAAACTGTCTTTATCACCTATGGAGCAAAATTGTCTTCATGACATACAAGACAGATCATAAAAGCCTTATAAAGCCAATATTATCCCATGTTGAGTGTAAGGATCGGAAAAATACTTTTAAAAATAATATTACAACCTGGCTGATGCTTAATGGCACTAAAGTACATGATTCTACTTTTACTCATCCAGACTAGTGGTGGACGA
Source organism: Pongo pygmaeus (assembly GCF_028885625.2). Classification (NCBI taxonomy): domain Eukaryota; kingdom Metazoa; phylum Chordata; class Mammalia; order Primates; family Hominidae; genus Pongo; species Pongo pygmaeus. The sequence continues at coordinate 150,027,310 of NC_072396.2, read as the reverse complement.
AAATTAGACTGATTTTATGACTATTAGCAGATTCATACTTTACAGCTTTAATAAGGTACATCATATACACACCAGAAACTTCTCCCATTGAAAGTGTACAATTCAATGACTTATAGTATATTTATAGAGCTATGCAAGCATCACCAAAATCTAGACTTAAAACATTTCCATCACTCCCTAAAATTCCTCCAACTCATTTGCAGTCAGTCTTTGTCCCCATCCCAAGCCCAGGAAAACACGGTTTCTGCCTCTATAGAGGTGCCTTTTCCGGCAATTCATTAAAATGGGATCATACAATATGTGGTGTCTGGGTTTGGCTTCTTTTAGTTAACATAACGTTTTTAAAGGTTCAGCCAGGCTTTAGAATGTACCAGTACTTTATACCTTTGAATTGAAGAATAGAATTCCATTGGATAAAATTATTGTTTATTCTTATCTGTTCACCATTTGGTGGACATTTAGGTTGTTTCCACTTTTTGGCTATTATTAATAGTGCTGTCATAAACTTTCACTCACAAGTAATCATGTGGACATCAACTGTTTTACAAGGTATTGTAGGAAGTCGATGTTTTATTTTGTAAGACTATTAACTGTTTTACAAAGTAGCTGTAAAAATACAGTTTTTAACAACAGTATATGAAGGTTCCAATTTCTCCAGAACTTCAAAAACAGTTATTGTGGTATTTTGTATTTTAGCTACTCTGGTGGGTATAAAAGTGATACTTTATTATGGTTTAAATTGCATTTTCTCAATAACTTAAGCATGTTTCTTAAGCATATTTTATGTATCTTCTTTGGTGAAATACCTATTCAAATCTTTTGCCCATTTATTATTGGGTTTTTGTCTTATTAATGAGTTGTAAGAATTCTTTACAGATTTTTTAGGATATACACTATTTGCAAGTATTTTCTTCTATACTTGTAGATTGTATTTTTATTTTCTTAATGATATATTTTGAAGTGGAAAGTTTTAAATTTTGATGAAATACAACTTACTTGTTGTCATTTATAGGTACAGTTGTTCCAGCACCATTTGTTGAAAATACAATCTTTTCTCTCATTAAATTGCCTTCCTTTTTATTAAAAAATCAATTGAACATAAATTTAAGTGTTTATTTTTGCACTCTCAATTCTATGGTAAGCAAAGAGTCCCATTTCAATTTTCTGCATATGGCTAGCCAGTTATCCCAGCACATAGGCAGAGGCAAAGACTTCATGATGAAGATGCTAAAAGCAATTGGAACAAAAGCAAAAACTGACAAATGAGACCTAATTAAACTAAAGAGTTTCTGCACAGCAAAAGAAACTGAGTAAACAGACAAGCTACAGAATGAGAGAAAAATTGTGTAAACTATCCATCTGATAAAGGTCTAATATCCAGAGTCTAGAAGAAATTTAAACAAATTAACAAGGAGAAAACAACCCCATTAAAAAGTGGGCAAACGACATGAACAGACACTTTTCAAAAGAAGACATACATGAGGTGAACATGCATATTTTTTAAAAAGGCTCAACATTATTGATCATTACAGAAATACAAATCACAACCACAATGAGATATCATCTCATACAAGTCAGAGTGTCTATTATTAAAAAGTCAAAAAATAACAGATGCTGGCAAAGTTGTGGAGAAAAAGGGGCACTTAGATACTGTTGGTGAGAGTGTTAATTAGTTCAACCATTGTGGAAGACAGTGTGGTGATTCCTCAAAGATCTAGTGGCAGAAATACCATTTGATCCAAGAATCCCATTACTGGGTGTATACCCAAAGGAAATAAATCATTCTATTATAAAAATACATGCACATGTATGTTCACTGCAGCACTATACACAATAGCAAAGACATAGACTCAACCCAAATACCCATCAATGACAGACTGGATAAATAAAATGTGGTACATGCACTCTATGGAATACTGTGCAGCCATAAAAAGGAACGAGATCATGTCTTTTGCAGGGACATGGATGGAGCTGGAAGCCATTATTCTCAGAAAACTAATGCAGGAACAGAAAACCAAACACATGTTCTCACTTATAAGTGGGAGCTAAGTGATGAGAACCATGAATGCACAGAGGAGAACAACACACGCTGGGACCTATCAGAGGGTGGAGGGTGGGAGGAGGGAGACGATCAGGAAAAATAACTAACAGATACTAGGCTTAATACTTGGGTGATAAAATAGTCCATACAGCAGCCCCCCATGACACACATTTACCTATGTAACAAACCTGCACATCCTGTACATGGACCCCTGAACTTAAATAAAAGTTAAAAAAATAAAGATTACGCATGGGAGTTTGATAGTGATTGTAACTACTGTAGAGAACAATGTTGGGGACAGTTGCAATCTTAACAATGCTGAGTCTTCTAATCTATGAACATGAAATGCTTCTCTTTTTATTTAAGTCTTAAAATTTATCTCAGCATGTATGGTGGTTTTCAGTATATAGCTCTTGCACTTCTTTTGCTAAATTTATTCCTAAGTATTTTATTTTTTGGATGCTACTGTAAATGAAACTCTGTTCCTAATTTTATTTTTTAGTTGTTCAATGCTAATATATATATATGTATATACATTATATGTGTGTATATGCTTATATTTCTATGAACAATTGATTTTCTTTATTGATCATTTCTCTTTTGACATAGCTAAACCAGCTTATTAATTCTTGAAGTTTTGTGGGTGTGATTTTAGGATTTCTGCATATAGTATTTTGTCATCTATAAATAAAAGAAGTTTAATTTATTATTTTAAAACTTCATGCCTTTATTTTTTTCTTATTACACTGGCTAGAACCTACAGCACAATGTTAAATAGAGATGGTGTGGGCCGGGCGCGGTGGCTCACGCCTGTAATCTTAGCACTTTGGGAGACCGAGGCGGGCGGATCACGAGGTCAGGAGGTCGAGACCATCCTGGATAACACGGTGAAACCCCGTCTCTACTAAAAGTACAAAAAATTAGCCGAGCATGGTGGCGGGCGCCTGTAGTCTCAGCTACTTGGGAAGTTGAGGCAAAAAAATAGAGATGGTGTGAGAGTGAGCATAATTTCCTTTTTCCTTATCCTAGGAATAAAATACTTATTCTTTTACTATTGACTCTAATGATAGCTATAAGGTTTTCTTAGAAGACATTTTTTAAGTGAGGAGAAATCTTTTTTGTTCCTAATGTCTCTAGATCTTTTGAGCAGGAATTGTGATGAACATTGTCAAATGGTTTTTATGCATCCATTAAAAATAATCATGTTGTTTTCATCCTTCTAACTTTGTAAAAATGCCCAAGCTATCTTCCAATGTAGCTGTACTATTTCATACCCAGCAGCAATTAATGAGAGTTCCTATTGTTCCACATCATCAGCAGCAATTAGTATTGTCAGGTTGTTTTGTTTTGGGTTTGTATTTTAGTCATTCTTATGAATATGTGCTGTTATATCATTGTTGATTTAGTTTGCAATTCACTAATGACAAATGATGTGCTTCTTTTCATATGCTTATTTGCCATCTCTTTAACTTTGGTGAGGTGTGGGTTCAGATCTTTTGTGCATTTTTAAAATTGGATTAACTTGTTTTCATGTTGTTGCATTTTAAGAGTTCTTTGTATATTTTGGATGACAGTCCATGATTAGATATGTATACTGCAAATATTTTCTCTCAGACAGTAGCTTGTATTTTCATTTTATTTTTCTTCAACTTTTATTTTAAGTTCTGGGGTACATGTGCAGGATGTGCAGGTTTGTTACATAGGTAAAGGTGTGCCATGGTGGTTTGCTTCACAGATCAACCCATCACCCAGAAACTAAGCCCAGCATTTATTAGCTATTATTCCTGGTGCTCTCCCTCCCCTAACCCATTCTGACAGGCCCCAGTGTATGTTGTTCCTCCCCATGTGTCCATGTGTTCTTGTCATTCAGGTCCCACTTATAAGTGACAAAGTGCAGTGTTTGGTTTTCTGTTCCTGCCTTAGTTTGATGAGGATGATGGCTTCCAGCTCCATCCATGTCCCTGCAAAGGTCACAATCTCATTCCCTTTTATGGCTGCACAATATTCCATGGAGTATATGTACCACATTTTCTTTCTTTCTTCTTTTTTTTTTTTTTTGAGGCAGAGTTTCGCTCTTGTTGCCAAGGCTGGAGTGCAGTGGCACAATCTCAGCTTACTGCAACCTCCACCTCCCGGGTTCAAGTGATTCTCCTGCCTCAGCCTCCCAAGTAGCTGGGATTACAGGCATCGCCTACCATGCCCATCTAATTTTTTGTATTTTTAGTAGAGACAGAATTTTGGCATGTTGGCCAGGCTGGTCTTGAGCTCCTGACCTCAGGTGATCCACCTGCCTTGGCCTACCAAATTGCTGGGATTACGGGCATGAGCCACTGTGCCTGGCCCTATGTACCATATTTTCTTTATCCAGTCTATCACTGATGGGCATTTGGGTTGATTCCATGTCTTTTCTATTGTGAATAGTACTGCAATGAACATACACGTGCATGTATTTTTATAATAGAATGATTTGTATTCTTTTGGGGATGTATCCAGTAATGAGATTGCTGGGTCAAATGGTATTTCTGCCTCTAAGTCTTTGAGGAGTCACCACAATGTCTTCCACATGGATGAACTAATTTACACTCCCACCAACAATGTAAAAGCATTCTTTTTTCTGTGCAAGTTCACCAGCTTATGTTGTTTCTTGAATTTTTATAAATGCCATTCTGACTGGCGTGAGATGGTATCTTATTGTGATTATGATTTGCATTTCTCTGATGATCAGTGACGTTGAGATTTTTTTCATGTTTGTGGGCTGCATGAATGTCTTCTCTTCAGAAGTGTCTGCTCATGTCTTTTGTCCATTTTTTAATGGTGTTTTTTATTGTAAGTTTGTTTAAGTTCCTTGCAGACTCTGGATATTAGACCATTGTCAGATGGATAGATTGCAAAATTTTTCTCCCATTCTGTAGGTTGTCTATTTGCTCTGTTGATAGTTTATTTGCTGTGCAGAGCTCTTTAGTTTAATTAGACCCCACTTGTCAATTTTTGCTTTTGTCACAATTACTTTTGGTATGTTTGTCATGAAATCTTTGCCAGTGCCCATGTCCTGAATGGTGTTGCTTAGATTCTCTTCTAGGGTTTTCATAGTTTTGAGTTTTACATTTAAGTCTTTAATCCATCTTGACTTAATTTTTGTATAAAGTATAAGTAAGGGGTCCAGTTTCAATCTTCTGCATATGGCTAGCCCGGTCTCCCAGCACCATTTGTTGAATAGGGAATCCATTTCCCATTACTTGCTTTTTGTCAGGTTTGTTGAAGATCAGATGATTGTAGGTGTACGGTCTTATTTCTGAGTTCTGTATTCTGTTCCATTGGTTTATTTGTCTGTTTTGGTACCAGTTTTTTTTTTTTTTTTTTTTTGTTTCTTAGGATTGTCTTGGCTATTCAGGCTCTGTTTTTGATTCCATGTAAATTTTAAAATAGTTTCTTCTAATGCTGTGAAGAATGCCAATGGTAATTTAATGGGAGTAGTATCGAATCTATAATTCATTTTATGCAGCATGACCATTTTCATGATATTGACTCTTCCTATCCATGAGCATGGAATGTTTTTCAATTTGTTGGTGTCCTCTTGTATTTTCATTTTCTTAACAGTATCTTTCACAGAACAGACATTTGTTATTTTAGTAATGTTCAACTTACAATGTTTTTTTTTCCTTTGTGGATCATGATTTTGGTCTTTTTTCTACTAATTCATCACCAAATCCCAGTTCAATCAGATTTTTCCCAATGTTTTCTTCTAGAAGTTTTACAGTTTTGCATTTTACAATGTTTTCTTCTAGAAATTTTACATTTTTCATTTTACATTATGATCTATCATACATAGCGAGTTAATATTTGTGAAACATCTAGGTTATTTGTCTAGATTCATTTATCTACATGTAGAAGTCCAATTTTTCTAGGGTCATTTGTTGAACAGATTATCCTTTTTTCATTGCATTGCTTTTGGCCTTTGTGAAAAATCAGTTTACTACATTTGTGTGAGTCTCTTTCTAGGCTCTCTATTGTGTCCTATTTATCTATGTGTGTACAGCAGATCCTTGAGTAACATCATTTTATTTAATGCCATTTTTTTATAACGTTGATGAGAAAAAAAAAATTGATTCCCAGCAGGGGCCACTGTCTGTGTGGTGTTTTCATGTTCTCCCCATGTCTCTGTGTGTGTGCGTGTTTTTTTTTTTTTTTTCAGGTATTCTGATTTTTTCCCACATCTCAACAAATGTCTACATTGTCCCAGTCCATGTGTGAATGTGGGCTGTAGGTTGTAGGTTTGAATGTGCATTGTGATGAAATGGCATCCTGTCCTGGGTTGGTTTCCACGTTGTGCCTTGAGCTACTGAGATAGGCTTTGGCCACCTGTAACCCTGAACTAAAATAATCGGGTTGGAAAATGAATGAATAAACACATATTATTGTCAAATAAAAATTTATAAAGTATACAGCAATCGCATAGATGCATGACAATAAATGATGTGATACAAAAGTGCTCAGTGATCCTGTCCAATTTGTTCTTGTTTGTTTTTGGACTGCATGGTGTTAGGAGGTGCTCCTTATAATTTTTGGTTTTGAAACATTTATTATTTGATTTAATCCACCACCACTGCAACTGACATCACTCATGGATTAATCAAAATTTGAGTAAATAATTATCTTACTTGTCTTTATTACTCCTTCTTAAACGTAAGTATAACTCACATTGACTTTAATGTTTAATATTAGAAATACTTGGGTATCTATTTAGAAGTTTGGTAGTGTTTTCATGACCAGAAATACGTCATACAACTCTTATTTATATCAATTAGCCTATGGGAAAATTGTGGGGTTTTTTTGTATACATTATTTTCCTTAAAGTCACAGTTTCCATAAACTATGGACAATGTTAAGTGGGGACTTACTGTATTATTTTGCCAATACCAAAGTCTCTGAATTTTTGTAGTTTTATAGTGAGTTTCATATTGGGTAATGTGAATTCTCTAACTTTTTCTCTCTTTCTCAGCATTGCATTGGCTATTCTGGGTCTGTTGCATTTCCATATAAGCTTTAGAAACAATTGTCAATAAACGTTGTATGAATACAATCTTTTATACTTTTCTGGATACTGTTTGTGCGTGTGTGTGTGTGTGTATACACACACATACACAATGTGTATGATATATATTTCTTTTTCCTTGCCTCTTTGCAGAGGCTTGGATTTCCGGTACAATTTTGAATAGACGTGAGAATAAAACAAAACAAAACTTATTTGCCTTGGTCCTGTTCTTAGGGTGAAGTCATTTAGGTTTTTTCCCCATTAAGTATTATGTTAACTATAGAGTTGTTTTACAAGTGTTTCTACCCGATAACAATTTATTGTCTCTTAATTCCAAATTTATCCCTCCTAGATGGCCCTATGATAATGGAGTAGAATATTATAAAAATTTCTTTTTTGCAACTGGCAGATGTTAAATTGTCAGTAGAATGCACAGATATGGTGGGTTTAACCTTTACCAACTAGCTATATTTAAATATTTGTTCCACTTGTCCTCGTAACTTTTTCCTTGTTTTCTGTCTACTTTTTAATAAAATATTTATTGTAATTCCATTTTATGTTTATTCTATTTTTCAAATAATGTTTGCCCTGGTGTTTAAAATGTATATTTCTTATTAATCATACACTATGTGCACATATTATTGTACTACTTTATGTTTACTCCAAAGAGTATACTACCAATTCTCCCCTTCCATTTTGTGCTATTCTTTTTGTTCATTTTATTTTTACATATAATATAAACATATAACACACTGCTTCTGTTTTTGCTTTAGACAGCCAATTGTGTTTTTAAACAGTTAGAAATGATAAGAAAATTATTATGCTCTTTATAGTCATTTATACTGTTTCTAGTGCCCTTCATTTAGGGTAGATGGAATTTCATGCCTGATGAATTTCCTTTTAACATTTCTTATAGTGCAGTTTGGCTGGCAGTTAATTCTCTAAAATTTTATTCCTAAAAAATCTTTATTTTATCCTCATTTCTACTTTTTAAAATTTACATACAGTAAAATTCATTATTGGTTTACAGTTTTAGCTGTCTTGACAAATGCATAGAGTCCTGTATACATGACCACAATCAAGATAGAGGACAGTTCCATGACTGCAAAACATTCCCTGTTGTGGCCCTTTTACAGTGAAACGCTAGGAATCACTAATCTGCTCTCAGTTCCTATAGATATGTCCTTTTCGGACCACCAGATAAGTGGAATCATAGCAGTGATTTCACTGCCAGTAATATTCCATTACGTGAATGTTTCACAGTTTGTTAATCCATTACCGCTTGAAGGACATTTAGGTTGTTTAGAGTAATTAGTGATTAGCAATAAAAAATGAGTTTTCATTAAGTAGAATTGCTGGGTCATACGGCAAGTATATATTTAACTTTATAAGAAACTGCTAAATTGTTTTCCAAAGTGGCTATACAAGTTTGCATTTCTCATCATCAAGGCATAAATATTACAGTTGCTCAATATCAATGCCTTTACAAGCACTTGGTATTTTTCCGTGTGTGTTTTTTGGTTATTCTAATGAATATGAAGTGATACTTAATTGTGGCTTTAGTTTGCACTTCCGTAATGACTAATAATGTTGGGTAAAATTTTATGTGCTTATTAGCCATCTGTACATCTTCTGTAGTGACGGGGCATTTATATCCCACTGTATTATTTGATTATTTTCCTATCTTTGAGATTTAAGTGATTTAAGAGGTGTTTTTATATTATGGATATATTTTGGTGTTTTATATTTTGACAAATACATGATTTACAAGTATTTTCTCCAAGTCTGTAGTTCATCATTTTATCCCCTTAAAAGTTATTTTTCAGGGAGGAAACATTTTATGTTTGAGAATGTCTAATTTATAATTTCTGTTTTTGTGGCTTATGATTTGATTGTCATGTCTACTAATTATTTGCCTAAACTAAGGTCACGAAGATTTTCTCCTAGGTTTTATACTAGAAGTTTGATAGTTTTTAATTTTGTAATGAGGTCTGTGTTCTGTTTAGAGTTAATTTTTTATAGAGTGTGTGTTATAGTTCATTTTTAAAATTTATGGATGACCAAATCTTCCAGCATTGTTTGTTGTAAAGACTATCCTGCCTTAATTTAATTGCCTTTTCACCCTGTCACAAATTAGTTGGCTACATTTGTTTAGGTATATTTCTGGGCTATCTAGTCTATTTTATAGTTCTATATGCCTATGAATTTGCAAATGCCAGACTACCTTGATTATTGTAATTTTATTGAAAGATTTATTGAAATATTTCCTCCAAATTGATTAGAATTTCTATAACCAGTTTGTCATCTATTTTTAAAAATCATGCTGGCAATTCAATTGGGCTCATATTTAATCTATACATTAATTTGGGGAGACTTGTCTTCTTAACAATATTGAATTTTCCAATCTATGAACAATGGACATAGTCCTAGTTAGCCTTAATCTTACATGTGCCTTGTGCCCCCTGACTCTCAAGGGTGGGATTGCTCAATGATTTCATCCCTCCCATAGTGGTTAGAGATTTCTAATGGGATCAACCCTTGCCTCTCCCCTAAGATAAATGGTGTTGTTATGATCCCTTCCTCTAGCCACAACGGGTCTACTTATGACTTGAAAACATCAGGGTTTGCTGTCCTTTTCCCAGAAGCTTAAGGCTTCTGTTCTCCAGCGGGGGATTAAGAAGGTTCCAGGTGTTCCTTTGTCCCTTTTCCTCGGCAGATGTTTCTCCCCTCCCCTAGGTCTGTACCATACAGAAGACTTTTTCAGATCTCCTTCCCTGGCTCTAATCTTTCTTTTGAGCTCCCATTGTGCAAAAGAGCCTGTGAATGAACGAGGACAATTCCCTCTTGATTCTGTGTTGCCCAAGTGTTGTACATCGTACTTGCCCTTTTTCGTCTCTACCAAATGACTACCAAGTTCAGCAGAATTCTTCATAGCAACTTTATGGTGTCATATGTCTACTATTCCCAGGTTCTGCCCCAGATAAGTAAGTGCATGTGTTCTATTGCCCCTTGAATGCTGTTTTCCTGTAGTTTAACGTTAGTTGGGTGCTCTGAGATCTCAGCTATCAAGATGGGTCAAGCAGAAATTATAATTTTGGAGATTAACTAGCTTTTTCCTTTCATTCATTTTGGGGGTGATACTTTGTCCAGCTTTCTACATCCTAAGCAGTAGGTGATATATTCAATTATATTTTAAAGAAATTTTTAAAATTAAATATCTCACTGATGATTTTTATATTGATTACATGCTGAAATGGCAATATTATGGATATATTGGGTTAAATAAATTATATTATTAAAATGGAAAAAAAAGAATAGGACAAAAAGACATTTACCCCTATATTTCCAATTTCTGAATCTTTTCACTTTTGATTGAAATTTTCCATCTGATGAAATATTCTTTGGCTTAAAGAACTCCCTTCAACTTTTTCTCTCTTGCAAGTCTGTTGGGCCTAGATTTTCTGTGCTTTATTTTCCTGAATATACATTAATTTCATCTTCACTTGTAAGGATATTTTTGGTAGAGATATAATTAAAACATTTAAATATTTTATTCCATAGTCTTCTGGTTTGCATTGTTTCTGATGAACACTCAGCTATAGTTATTAAGGTTGTTTTTCTCTATATAATGTGTCTTTTTTCTTTGGTTGCTTTAATTATTTTGATTTCTATTATTGATTTTCAGCAATTTGATTGTTATGTGTCCTGGTGTAGTTTTATTTTTAATTTATCCTGCTTGGGTTAGGTTTCTTGATCTTCCCGGATATGGGTTCATATTTTTTTCATCAACATTGAAACATTTATAACTTTATTTCTTGAAATGTTTTTCTCTGCCACTATACCTCGTTTCTCTCCCACTGGCATGTCAATAACACATATATAGACTACCTGATACTTTCACACTATTCACTGAGTCTCTTTTGGCTTTATAGCTTTAATCTTTGTACCTCAGTTTGAATAACTTTTACTGCCTTGTATTCATAATTAGATTTTTTTTCTACATTTCTAATCTTATGAAAGTCATTAATGAATTTTTAATTTTTGGTATTCTGTTTTCATTTCTGAAATTTCTGTTTAATTACTTTTTTATATTTTCTTTGTATGAATTGGGATTCCCTCATTATCTTAGTGGTTTATCTTTAAAAGTTTGACTATGTTTGTAATAGTTGTTTTAATATCTTGTGTACTAATTTCATAATTTGTCATTTTTTCATTCTGTTTATATTATCTTTGTGCTGGTTATGGGACACATTTGTCCTGCTTTAACATATATCTAAAAATTTTGGTCATGTACTGGGCATTATGAAATCTATATTGTTGATTGGATTTTCTTGTCTCCTGTAGCATAGTATACTATTTGTTTATCTGTTGTTCTGGCAGACAGTTAATTTACATGCAGATCTGTTTTGTTTGTCTTTGGCTATAGGCTTTATTAGGGTGGGTTTTAAGTACCTTTGCTCTAATGCTTCATTAGTTCTGTTCCTCAGAGTCGAGACTTTCTGGAGTATATACTGTATATCCAGGGTGTTTAATAAGATTTACCACTTAAATTTAACAGGTTTAAATTATGTGAGCATTTGTAGATACACAGTTCACAACTTCCAAGTAATTGATTTTCCTGGATGTACCCCAGGAGTGTTTCACTCAACCATGTGGAATCTCACCCACAGGCATGTGCAACAGGGTTAGTACTCAGCCAAACAATTGAGAAGACCCCTAAAGCATATTTCTGGATCTCTTTTGCTGCACAGCTCCCTTTTCTCTAGTACCTTGTATCATGATATCAACCAGCTTAGTAGCATTGGATTTAACCTCTGCATCTCCAGTTCATTTCGTTCTCCATATGGTGTTCTAGATTCCCCTTCCTTTGCTACAGTCCAAAAAAATTTACCCAGGCTGAATGTCTGGGAGGATATTTGGGTCACCTAATTTTTCTCTTATCAGGGATCACAATCATATGCTGCCTATTGTGCAACAATTGATAACAGTTGTCCTCTATAGCTCGTGCAGTGTTATAGCCATTTATGATAGAAAGACTAGGTCATTGCCAGTTACTTCATTATGGAGTGAAAATACTAGCTCTAAATTTAAGTTTCTGTAAACAATAAAGTTAATTTTTTTCAACCACTAATGGGATTTTCACATGTCTATTTCCAGTATTTTAAAGGCATTTATTTTCTATGTAGGTGATATCATCATTTTAAACATATAATTATTTCCTGATTTTTAATTTCCTTATGATTTTAACAAGTTTGTATTTGTAAATATTTTAGACAAGCAAGAAGGAAATTCAGGAAAGTCAACTATTAGCTTGTAGAATAGAGGAGGTTTCTTGGTAAGACAACCAATCAATAATTTATCAGTATTGGTATTGTCATGCAGCTGAATCTGTGCACTGTAGACACTCAAGGCAAAATTTAATTCACATTTAATTATGGGACATCTTTAAACAGAAAATATTACTGTTTTGTATTCAATAACTACATATAGTACTTTAGAAAAAAGATCAATCAGAAAATCATACAATGTACTGATGATATTGCTGTAACTGCTCGTTGGAGCAAACTTTCATCAATATTCTCTGGAACTGCTGTGTCAAACTAGGGATGAGATTATAAAAAGAATCAATATAATTCTTAGTATCTATATACATAGATGAGCAAATTATGCATCTTTTTGTATCAGTATAATTAGAAATAGACTCAACTGCAGAAAAATGTTGATGTTTATTTTGTATATGAAAAACTAGAAATATGTCCTCCATTTTAGACATGCTATATCTTCAGAACTGAATAGACCTTTCAGTGACAAAATGGAACTGAGGACTAGTAGGAAGCTAAAACGTTTTATTATTTCATCTGGTCCGTCTTGACTGAGGAAAATTCCTGAAAGTCTTCCAGAGTCATACAAAGTATATGAACATGGAATTCATGTAAATCTGGATTCACATCTTGGCTCCAGGTTATATCTCTGGGCCAAGTTAGCCTTTAAGCTTGACTTCACTCATCTGGAAGAACATAATATCTAATTATAAAAGTATTGTAAGGGTTATATAATGTTTGTAAAGATTGCTATATATGTTGTTACATGCAACTCTGGTTAGTTCATTTTTGCTATTATACAGTATTCCCCTTCTTAAATAAATAAAGCACACTTATCTACCTTTTTCTTTATTGTTATTTTTTAAATTTTCATGGGTACATGTTAGGTATAAATATCTATGGGGTACATGAGAAACTTTGATACAGGCATGCAATAAGCAATAATCACATCATGGAAAATGGGGTATCCATACCCTTAAGCATTTATCATTTCTATTACAAATAATCTAATTATGCTATTTTATATTGCAAAATGTACAAATAATTTTTTTGACTGTAGTCACACTGTTGTGCCATCAAATAAAAGGCCTTATTCATTTTCTTTTTGTAACTTTTACTTTATGTTTGGGGGTACATGCGCAGGGTTGTTACAAAGGTAAACTTGTGTCATGGGGGGTTTGTTGGACAGATTATTTTGTCACAAAGTATTCATTGGTTATTTTTCCTGATCCTCTCCCTCCTCCTACCCTCTATCCTCCAATAGACTCCAGTGTGTGTTGCTTCTCTCTGTGTGTCTGTGTGTTCTCATCATTTAGATCCCACTTACATGTGGGACCATGCGGTATTTGGTTTTCTGTTCCTGAATTAGTTTGCTAAGTATAATGTCCTCCAACTCCAACCATGTTCTTGGAAAGAATATGATCTCATTAATTTTTATGGCTGCATAGTATTCCATAATGTTTATGTACCACATTTTCTTTATTCATTTCCTCTATACTTCCATGACTATACTTTCACATGACTTCGTTTATCTGGGGAAAGAAACTGTGAAGCAGCAAAGTGTTCAAGAGTGGCCAGGATGCCTCTAACAGCCTATGCTCATACGTGTGAGCAAAGAAATGACCGGAAACTGGAACTTATATTTAAAGAAGCAAAGCATAATAATTTAAAAAAATTGCAACCTGGACATGTGGTAGAAAAAAAAAAGCCCATTTTCAGAAGAGGAATTCAAGCAGGCTGCAGAAATTGTCATAAGTAAAAGAAAGAAAAATGCTAATAGCCAAGACAATGGGGAAAAAGGCATGATGGACTAAGAGGAAAAAATATTTCTGGACCTGACCCAGGACCCTGATGCTCTGTGCAGCCTAGGACACTGATTCATGTGTCTCAGCTGCTTCAGCCCCAGCCATAGCTCAAAGGGACACAGGTACAGCTTAGAGCACCTCTTCAGAGGATGCAAGCTCTAAGTCTTGGCAGCTTCCATGTGATGTTAAGCCTTCTGATTCACAGAGTGCAAGAGTTGAGGCTTGTGAGCCTCCACCTAGATTTCAGAGGATGTATGGAAAAGTCTGAATGTCTGGCAGAAGTCTACTGAATGTGTGGAGCCCTCATGGAGAACCTCTACTAGGACAGCGTGGAGGGGAAATGTGGAGTTGGAGCCTCCACAGAGTCTCCACTTGGGCACTGCCTAGTGGAGCTGTGAGAAGACAGCCACTGTCCTCCAGACCCCAGAATAATAAATCCACTGACAACTTATGCTGTTCACTTGCAAAAGGCACAGGCACTTATCGACCACCCTTGAGAGCAGCCACAGGGACTGGCCCATGCAAAGCCACAAGAGTGGAGCTGCCCAAAGTCTTGGGATCCCACCCCTTGCATGTGAGACATGCAAGGAGCTCTAGATTTGAGACATGGAGTCAAAAAAGATTATTTTGGAGCTTTAAGGTTTAATTATTGCATTGCTGGGTTTCAGACTGCATGGGCCCTGTAGGCCCTTCCTTTTGGCTAATTTATCCCTTTTGGAATGGGAGTTTTTACCTAATCCCTATATCATCATTGGATCTTAGGAGTAACTAACTTGTTTTTGACTTCACAGGTTCATAGGCAGAAAGGATGAGCCTTGTCTCAGATGACACTGGACTTTTGACTTCTGAGTTAATGTTAGAATAAGTAAAGACTTTAGGGGACAGCTGGGAAGGTATGATTGCATTTTGAAATGCATAAAGAACATGATATTTTGGAGGGGCTGAGGTGGAATGATATGGTTTGGATCTGTGTCCCCACTGAAATCTCATGTTCAGTTGTAATCTCCAGTGTTGAAAGTGGGTCCTGGTGGGAAGTGATTGGATCATGGGGGAAGTTTCTCATGAATGGTTTACTACTCTCGCCCTTGGTCATGATAATGAGTGAGTTATCATGAGATCTGGTCATTTAAAAGTGTGTAGCACCTCCCCGCCTTCTCTCTTGCACCTCCCCAGGCACTTAAGATGTCCCTGCTTGCCCTTCACCTTTTGCCATGACTGAAAGTTTCCTGAGGCCTCCCCAGAAGCTGAGCAGATGCCAGCATGTGAAAACTGTGAGGTAATTAAAATTTTTTAAAAAATAAATTACCCAGTCTCAAGTATTTCATTATAGCAGTGTGAACATAGAATAACACTGGTTACCTATTTCAATTTATTGCTTTTTATTTTTTGTGTACCTCTTGTATATTTTTAGATTTGAGATTACTATTTGGCTTGCAAATAATATTCCGTAATCTCTTATTTCAAACTGATGACAACTTAATTCTATTGCATAAGCAAACCAGGAAAAGAAAACTCATAAAAAATTGACTCTTTTATTTCATTACCCCAATTTTAACATTTTATTTCTATTTATATCTTATTGTATTGTCTATGTCTTGAAAATTAGTTGTAGTTATTATTTTTTATCGATTCATCTTTTCATATTTATTCTTAAGATATGATTAGTTCACACACCACACTTACAACTTTATAATATGATATGTGTATTTACTATTACCAGTGAGTTTTTTTTTCTTCATATGATTATTTTTATTACTCACTAACATTCTTTTCTTTTGGATTGAAGAACACCCTTTAGTATTTCTTGTAGGACAGGTCTGGCATTGATGAAATCCCTCACCTTTTGTTAGTCTTGAGAATGTATTTCTCCTTCATATTTGAAGTATATTTTCACATGATAACTATTCTAGGGTAAAACTTTCCTTTTTTTTTTTCCTTCACCACTTTAATATGTTAGGTCACTGTCTGCTGGACTGTGAGATTTTCATTCAAAGTTTGTTTCTAGAGGTATTAGAACTCCATTGTAAGTTATTTCTTTCTAGACTCTTGCTGCTTTTAGGATTCTTTCTTTACCTTTGACCTTTGGGAGTATGATTATTGAATGTCTTGAGGTAGACTTCTTTGAGTTAAATCTGTTTGGTGTTCTATAACCTTTTTGGATTTGAATATTGATATCCTTTTCTAGGTTTGGGAAGTTCTTTGTTATTTTGTCTTTGAATAAACTTTCTATCTTGATCTCTCTCTACTTACTTTTAAAGGTCAGTGACTTTAGATTTGCCCTTTTGTGACTGTTTTCCAGATCTTGTAGGCATCTGCATTGGTTTTCATTCTTTTTTCTTTTGTCTCCACTCACTGTGTATTTTCAAATAGCCTGTCTTCAAGCTCACTAATTCTTTCTTCTGCTTAATCTATTCTGCTATTAATGGAGTCTGATGAATTCTTCAGTATGTCAGTTGCATTTTTAAATTCCAAAATTTCTTCTTGATTCTTTTCAATTATTTCAATTTCATTGTTAAGTTTATCTAATAGAATTCTGAATTCCTTTTCTGTGTTATCTTGAATTTATTTTTGTTTCCTCAAAACACCTATTTTGAACTCTGTCTGAAAGTTCACATATCTCTGTCTCTCTGGGATTTGTCCCTGGTGCCTTATTTATTTTGTTTGATTAGGTCATGTTTTCCCAGATTATTTTTATGCTTATGGGTGTTCATTGCTCTCTGGGCATTGAAGAGCTAGGTGTTTATCTTATCCTTAACAATCTGGGCTTGTTTTTACCTGTCCTTCTTAGGAAGGCTGTCCACATATTTGAAGAAACTTTTGTGTTGTGATCTAAGCTTTTGTTCACTGCAGCCATATTTACATTAGGGAGCATTTCAAGCCCAATAATGCTGTGTTTCTTGCAGACTCATACAAGTATTGCCTTGATCATCTTGGATAATGTCAAGAAGAATTCTCTGGATTACCAGGAAGAGACTCTTTCTCTCTTTCCTTACTTTCTCCCACACAAATGAAGTCTCTCTCTCTCTCTCTCTCTCTAATGAGCTTCCTGGAGCTGGAGGGGAGGTGATGAATGCCCTTGTGGCCATCACCATTGAGATTGTGCTGGGCCAGACCTGCAGCCAGCACAGCACTGGGTCTCACCCAAGGCCCAGTGTAACCACTATCTGGCTATTGTCTACATTCACTCAAGGTGCTAGGGCTCTACAATCAGCCAGTCAGGCTTTTGTTTTTTCTCCAGTGTGGTGAGTTCCCTTGGGGTAGTTCCAGAGAGGCCATCTGGGAGTCAGAAAACTTAGGAATCTACCTGGTGCTCTATACTACTATGGCTGAGCTGGCAGCCAAACCAGAATACGAAATCATTCCCACTCTTATCTCCCCTTTCCCCAGAGAGGGGAATCTTTCACTAAGTCTACTACCACCACAGGCCCACACTGAGTACTTCCAGGCTACCATCAATGTTCACTCTAGGCCGAAGGGCTACTCCATCAGCTTGTGGTGAATGCTGCCAAGCCTAGAACTCAACCTCAGGGAAGTGGGCTTCCCTGTGTCACAGGGTAGGTCCAGAAATGCTGTCCAAGAGGTAAGGACTGAAATAAGGAACCCCAAGTTTCTGCTTGGTGCTCTACCCCACTGTGGCTGAGCTGGTCCTTAAACTGCGAGACTTAGTCACCTTTACTCTTTCCTCTACTTTTCTCAAGCAGAAATCCTTCCTTATAGCCACTACAGCTATGAATTCGCTGGGTCGCAGCTGAGGCCAGCACATCTCACAGTGTCACCCAAGGTCCATAGTATGTGCTACCTGGTTACTGCTGCTGATTATTCAGGTCCCAAAGGCTCTTCAGTTAGCAGGTAATAAATTCTGCCAGGACTCATTCCTTCCCTTCAAGGCAGCAGGTTTCCTTCTGGCACAAGGTGTGTCTAGAAATGTTGCCAGGAAGCTAGAGTCTCAAATAGGGATCTCATGATTCTGCCCAGTGCCCTATACTACTGTGGCTGAGCTGGTATCCAAGATGCAAGATAAAATCCTCTTTACTCTTCCCTCTCGTCTCCTCAAGCAGAAGGAAGAGGTCTCTTTCAGAGCTGTGAGCTGTGCTTCCTGGAGTTGGAGGAGGGGTGCTGCAAGTAATTCCTTGGTCACCCCATCTGGTGTCTCACTAGGTCGCATACCCCCCAAGTCCACTGGCTGCATGTCCAGCAGAGCATCAGGACTTGCCTAGGATTTGCGGTTCTTGTGGCCTTGACTGCCTTTCAAATTTCTTAGAACTCCAGAGCAATTTAGTCCTCAGTGGCAGGGCTTGCCAAAACTCAGTTCTGACTGCTGGGATGGGCAATTCCCTTCTGACTAGGGCTAGTCTAAATGCTCCTTCTGTGGGTGCCAGCGGATATCTGCTCCATATTGTCTTTCACTGTGACATGGCAGCACTAAGTCCCAGTGGAAAATCCCACAATTGTTGCACTCTCCCTTTCCCAAGTACACAAATTTGCTTCTCTACTCCACGTGGCCACTGCCATGGGATGGGGGTAAGATGTCTTTGGCAATTTAAGACTTTCTTTCCTACCCTACTCAGTTTATTTTTCAGTGATATAAAATTACAACCAGGCACTGTGATAATTCCCCTAAGTTTTAGTTCTAATAAAGGTGCTTTCTCCTGTAGATAGTTGTAAATTTGATGTTCCTACAGGGAGGTTGATTGGTGAAGGCATCTATTTGACCACCTTGTTCTGCCTTTTGACTTTCATGGATTTGATTTTTATGTGTTGATATGGTTTGGCTGTGTCCTCACTCAAATCTCATCTTGAATTGTAGATCCTATAATTCCCTTGTGTCATGGGAGGGGCCTGGTGGGAGGTAATTGAATCACGGGGGCAGGTCTTTCCCCTGCTGTTCTTGTGGTAGTGAATATGTCTCACGAGTTTTGTAAAGGGGAGTTCCCCTACACAAGATATCTTGCCTACCTCCATGTAAGACGTGACTTTGCTCCTCATTCATCTTCCACCATGACTGTGAGGCTTCCCCAGCCATGTGGAACTGTGAGTCCATTAAACCTCTTTCCTTATAAATTACCTGGTCCTGGGTATGTCTTTATTAGCAGCATGCAAACAGACTAATACATGTGTCTAAGTATGTATCTCTGTGACTTTCTTCTACTTCTAGCTTTTCATGGCTACCTCATAAATGAGATGGAGAGGTAGGAGAACAAAGAGATAGCAGTAGTCTCATAATGAAATGTCATACACTCCAGTCTTAGAGGATCAGTAGTTTTCTCTTGGACAGATTTTTTTCAGTTTGTTCTGTGGCTTTGGTTAATTTTGAGCATTTAAAAATCACTGATTTTAGTTGCTTTGCCAGCATTTTTTTGTGTGTGAGTGTGTGAGGGTTGGAGTTCACCATGGTCCTCACTCCACCATTCTGGAAGTCAGTCTCACATCCAGTGATTTTTAAAAATTTGACATACTGATTATATATGTTCAAGGATTTCCACTCATTTTTTATGCCATATTCAAGACCTGTCCTGATTTTCCCCATTCTCTTTCTCTTTATATACTTTTAAATGCATATTTTCAACATAATTTTCATAATCGTTTGAAAACATTTGTCTGATAATTGTAGTGTATGAATAATCACTGGGTCTGTTTCTATTGGTTGCATTTTCTCTTTACTACAGGTCTCATTTTATATTTTCACATTTTGTAACTTTTTAATTGTGTTTCACTAATTTTTTTCTAAAAAGATTAGAGGATCGAATAATATGTGTATAGTGTTGTATGTTGGATATTATATAAATATTATTTTAATGTATATCAGACAATAAGCATTATATATTATATAGTACACATTATATATATTATTAAATACACACTATTTGCTATTTGTATCATGTATTCAATATACAACCACACTTACATACATTTGCATATTTTTTTTCTTGATCCTGTGTGTCCCATCTGTTTTTAGACAACTAGAGGAAGCAGCTGATCAGATTGAGCCAATCAGGAGTTGAGTGGGGCAGTTTTGCCACCTTAATCTTTTTAGAAAGTGCTTGATATTAAAGTACTGTAAGTCTGAGCCTATCTTTTTTGTTTCAGAGCTAAAACCCAGACTTTCCGTGTCACCACAGAGCTGATATATTTCATTATATCAGAAATTAAATTAAGTGTAAATGTAGTGGTTTCTTTGGTTAAACATAGTTCATCTCTCGCTTCCTATTCTACAAAAGTGAGGTCACGATTTTCCCCCTAATTGGGCCCTGAAAGTACATAATTAAAGACTCTAGGCTTCAGACCTGAGGCATCTCATTTTTCCTAGACCTTGAAACTGAAAAATTATCAGAACGACTTGTTGCAAATGATTTTCTTTGCATTTCAGTTTCCTCCAGATTAAAAACCCACATTTCAGGCTATAGGTTGATCAGATATTTGACTGGTTTCTTCTCTTCCTGGCTATTACTGCTCATCTCTGGCAGATTTTTCCCTCTGCCTGTCTGGCCCCAGTGTGGCAATTATCCCAAAGGCATGCAAAAACACTCTTTTCTTTGATCACTTAGGGAGGGGCCAATCCTCTGGAGTTTACCTAATTTATATGTATTTGTGTCCTAGCTCTCCAATGGCTTTAGGGTAAAAATAGATTATTTAGTGATTTTTAAATTATTATTATTTCGGGCAGGAAATGAGAGGTCTGTCACATTTTTCTTCATTTAAGGGAATGAAAGACTTCCTTGTATGTTTGTATCCCTGGAAACTTTTTTCTCACAAACTTCAAAACATTCTGTTAAAAATGTTAGCATGTGTGAACCCCGAATATCCGAGACAGGTCTCAATTTAATATAGAAATTTTATTTTGCCAAGGTTGAGGACGTGTGCGTGATATAGGGCCTCAAGAGTTCCTGATGACATGTGCCCAAGGTGGTCAGAGCACAGTTTGGTTTTATACATTTTAGGGACACGTGAAAAATCAACATATGTAAGATAAACATTGATTTGGTACAGAAAGGTGGGACAACTGGAAGCAAATGCGCAACAACTCAAAGCAGGGAGGGGTCTTCCAGGTCATAGGTAGATAAGAGACAAATGGTTGTATTCTTCTGAGTTTCTGATTTAGCCTCTCCAAAGGAGGCAATCAGATATGCATTTATCTCATTGAGCAGAGGGGTGACTGAATAGAGTGGGAGGCAGGTTTGCCCTGCGCAGTTCTCAGCTTGACTTTTCACTTTAGCTCAGTGATTTGGGGGCCCCGAGATTTATTTTTCTTTCACTCATGTAACCATTCAGATTTTCAAGATATTCAAATATTGGCCCTCATATTAACCACACAAATTAGAATTATGCCTTTGCAAGACGTTCTTTTGAAAGTCAGATAAAGTCACTCAGTGTCTCCTAGAAGTTTTCATCAAAGGAGCTCAGGGGAGCTAATTTTGACCTTAAAAGGCAGAAGATTTTGCCTGCTTTGTTAAAAAAGTGACATTAACTTTCCATGCTCCTATCTCTACATTAGAAAACAAGTAAGACAGATTATATTAGCTTGTGCCTCAGTGAATTTTACACTTGTAATTAGAGTCCACATTGAATGTCAGTGTTTTTCTCAATAATATACTTTTAGAATGCCCTATTTCACTTTTGTTTAAGACTTATAAGGCTGATTTATCAAAGTGAATAATAATTCACTCTTAAATTAAAAATAACATATTATTATGTAAATAAATTAAATTTAAAATTATTATTACTATTCTAAAATAAATGAACAGACATGTTGTCACCTTGCCTTACCATTTGATGAGCAATATCAGTGCATATATTGTGATCTTTTGAATTGAGTTCCAAAGTGTCATTATTTTTCTAAGAGGATAATCTCTTTATTACAATTACAATTTCTTCAGAGATTCAATAATGTTCGTATTTGAATGTAAGAGGAACATTTGTCAAAATAAGGAAAATATAGGGATTCCATAGAATGTAGATGACGTATTTTACTCAGAAAATATGGCTCAAATTGTTTAGCTTCTAGTTTATCCATAGTGTTCATGCCACTGGTGGACAGTTCCAACTTCCCTTGCAGCTTGTAGCATTTGGATTCAAGTGAATTAAAAAAAAGGATATTTTTTTTCATTCTGACCCAGGGCCTCCTCTTCCAGGAAACTTATTTTGAAAGCACACTAGAGAATGCAGATTTGTGGGTATGTTTGGGAGTAAGTTAATGACCCTCCGAACAGCCTTCAACCAAAGGAGGATGGGACGTAAAATTCTGTAGCCTTATGGGATTAATTCCATAGCCTTCCATTTTCCAAGTGGTAATTCTGGGTGGTGTTCTTTACCCTTCTCAGTGACCTCATGTAAATTAAACCCTCAGTAGCAAACCCAATAATGCATGTTTATATTAGCTTCACTTTTTTACCTGTCTCTTGCTTTCTCTCCTGATTTTTAGGATCACTCTTCAAATAAAATTCTTGTTGTAAAATTTATGTCCTAGGCTCTGATTTTAAGAGAACCCAAACATGAGACTAACATTGTAAAAGTATAGAATTTAAATATCCACTCACCCTAATACAAAAGTCATGTGCTGTATACTAGCATCATTGAAATTTTATGTGTAACAAAAGGGAGTTTATATAAAATTTATGAATCTCATACACATATATAAGGCACAGGTGAATTTATTTAATACATTTATTGTTCTTGTGTGTCAGATACTGCACCATGGACTTGCATTTTGATATTATAGAAAAACTTAACACATGGGAAATGATTGAAAAATCTTAAACAATCACTCAAGCAATAGTTAAATAAGTTATAATAAATTGTTTTCTAAGGACCCTTTTATGGTTGGTACTTTATAATTCAGTAATTTGTGGGCAGGTGTTGTGTTTTTGTTTTTCTTGATCTGGGTATTTTCTATTTGCCTGTATATCCACTCTCAACCCTTCTCCATTAAGCTTTTTCTTTTCTTTTCTTTTCTTTTTTTTGAGACGGAGTCTCACCCTATCGCCCAGACTGGAGTGTAATGGTGCGATCTCAGCTCTCTGCAACCTCCGCCTCCTGGGTAAAAGCAATTCTCCTGCCTCAGCCTCCCAAGGAGCTGGGATTACAGGCATGCACCGCCACGCCTGGCTAATCTTTTTGTATTTTTGGTAGAGACGGGGTTTCACCATATTGGCCAGGCTGGTCTCAAACTCCTGACCTTGTGATCCTCCTGCCTCAGCCTCCCAAAGTGATGGGATTACAGGCATGAGCCACTGCACCCGGCCCCATTAAGCTTTTTCTACTAAAATTTTGCCATGTATGGGCTACATCAAAGTGTTCCCTTTCTCTCTGGGTTGAAGCTTATTTCTGCCTATGCTTTTGTCAATAATCCCTTTGTAAACCAGCACCCTTCACATTACCCTTATTTGGATGTGTTTTCTGTTTCCTTTTGAGAGACTGACCTAAGGTATTCTTATTTATCTAAATATTTTGATGTTAGGACTTTTAGTCTACATTGCAAGACTGAGTTTACTTATAAACCTACCCACTCACTCACACCAAACACAAAGACTGAGTATATTAAAAAACAACACAACTTTATCACTACCTTGGTTCAAGGTATTATAATCTCTTGCTGTGATTACTGCAATAGACTCCTAACTGGATACCTAATTGATTGCCCTTGCCACTACATTCTATAATCAACTCTGCACCCAGAGTGAACCTGGTAGAACAGATTGTCCCAACTCTCCTCAAATATTTTCTAATGGTACCTCATGAATAAGCATCAAAATATGTAAAATCGTGTGCAAGACCTCACAAAATCCATCTTCTCATCCCTTATGTCTTGCGCATTATCTACTTCTTTCCTCCTTGCTTACTCTGCTGCAGCTATGGTGACCCCCAGCAACAGTGGCCTTATTGCTGTGTTGAAAACACATCAGCCAATCCTCAGCTCCAGAGCTTTTGCATTTCACATATCCCCTTCCAGGGCAACATTTTCCTCACCTATTTCTCCCTAACTTTATTAGTCCTTCGTTAAAAATTGACTTATAACTGAGGACTTCGTTCTCATTCAATATAAAATAACACATACTGGCCAGGCACGGTGGTTCATACCTGTAATCCCAGCACTTTGGGAGGCTGAGGCAGGCGGATCACTTGAGGTTAGGAATTTGCGATCAGCCTGGGCAACATGGAGAAACCCCATCTCTACTAAAAATACAAAAATTAGCTGGGCGTGGTGGCAGGCACCTGTAGTCTCAGCTACTCAGGAGGCTGAGGCAGGACAATCACTTGTACCCGGGAGGCAAAGGCTGCAGTGAGCCGAGATCATGCCACTGCACTCCAGCCTGGGCAACAGAACGAGACTCCGTCTCAAAAAAAAAGAAAAGAAAAAGAAAAGTACCAAAATTATAACAATTCTTCACTTTGCTTTCGTTGTTCTCCATAGCATATACTTCAATGTGACATAGGAGATAGTTATATGTTTTTAGTATTGTCTGCACATCTCTGGTTTCTTATATTTTTACCATTTTTCTGTAAGCCCTCATCAACAGCATTCTCTAACTTCAAAATACTAAGTTAAAAGCAATACGAGGAGCTACTCAGATTAAAAAACCCAGGATGTCAGCAAGATGGCAGAATAGGAGATTCCACCCATTGCCCCCTCACAGAAACACCCAGATAAGCAGCCATCCATGCATGACAATGTCTTCTGGATTCCAGGTAAGAGATTGTAGCAATAGGGCAGAACACCAAAATGAGAAAAAACCCATTGAAGAGGATAGGAAGGACAGTTTCACTCTATTGAAGTCACCTCTTCCACAAGTTATCTCATTGCAGGGCTGAGAGAGATCTTCTCTCCCAGAGAGCTCCCCGTGGGGAATAGAGAGTGAAGTGCGCATTCAACTTTACCACGGACTCAGGTTCCAGGCCCAACCCAGTCAATTCCAACATTAGGCTGACCCGCGTGGATGTAGTTTTCAGGATCTCACCAGTGATCCCTGGAGTCAAAATAATATTTATGGACTTAGGGTCCAGGACTGTCCTAGTGCTAGGCTGTCCCCCTCAGTCCCAGGTCCCAGGTCCACTCCAGCAATCTCACTTGGATCAAGGCTCCAGGATTGGCCCAGCATCAGGAAACAGTGTGGACAACAGTTTGAACAAAAATATGAGCAAATAGACCTAACACAAATATACAGTATATTCCATCCAACAAAAGCCAAATCCACATTCTTCTCAAGTACACATGGAACATTCCTCAAGATAGATCATATATTAGGCCATAAAACAAGTCTTAACAGATTTAAGAAACTGAAATCATAGTAAGTATTTTTTCCAACCATGGTGGCATAAAAGTAAAAATCTATAACAGGAGTAAGTTAGAAAATTCACAATATATGGAAATTTAACAACAGAGATAAACAGTGGATCAAGAAGAAATCAAAAACAAAATTTAAATGTTGCCTGATATAAATAAAATTGACAACACAACATACTAAAACTTAGGGTATGCAGCAAAGGCAGTTCTAGGATAGAAGTTTATAGTGGTAAATGGCTAAATTAAGAAAAATCAAAGAACTCAAACAACCTAACTTTACAAGTCAATAAACTAGGAAAAAAATACACACTAAGCTCAAAGATAACAGAGGAAGAAAATAATTTTAAAATGTGGTATATTCATACAGCGACATATTGTTCAGCCTTAAAATGAAGAAAAACATAACGTTTGTTACAACATGGATGAATCTTGATGACATTACGCTAAGTAAAATAAACCAAACACAGAAAGACAAATACTGTATAATCACACTTATATGTTGAATCTAAAATAGTCAAACTTATAGAAGTAGAGAGTAGAAGGTGATTGTCAGAAGCTGGTGGGAGGGGAAAATGGAGAGGTGTTAGTCAAAGGATACAATGTTTCAGTTATACAAGATAAATACATTTTGAGGATCTACTATACAGCCTAGTGCTTAGAGCAAACAATACTGTATCCTGTATTTCCAATTTTCTAAAAGATATTATGCTAAGTGTTCTTACCACACAGGCAAAAATAATTTTAAAAAGAGTTGGAAGGAAATTTTGAGAGGTGATGAGTATGTCTGCCATCTTGGTTGTGGTGATGGTTTGATGGGTGTATTTTTATCCCTAAACTCATTGAAACATATATATATATATATGTTTGTATACATATATATTTGTGTGTGTGTGTGTGGGTGTGTGTTTTCAACATGCACGGCTTTAACAAATAAAATTAAGCCAGAATTGTGAATGGGGGCTAAAGAACATTTTGTTGATGTACTTTAACCCTATAAGTAAAAGGGTTCTGGGGTATAATGCACACACCGAGAAAGGTGATGAGAGGTCAGAACTATACAGGGAACAGAGCTGAAATAATGTCTGTCCCATCTTTATAAAAGCTAGAATCCATAAAGGAGTTTCCTATCCATTAATCCAGAAATGGAAAATATCTCTCACTGGCCCAAGAAATTATTACTGATACTATCTGATGACAAAGCACTTCAAGAGAAAAAGTATAACCTATTATAAATAAAATTTCAAGAAAAATGCTGAGGTTTGATTAGGAACTACTGTTGCTGGCCATGTGGAATAGCTGAAACCAGACTTCATCCCCCACTGTAACAAGAAAGCTAGAGGGTGTTTTAAAGCAGCTTTAAGATTTCATTACCACCCCTCTCAAATGCACAATTTCAAATTCATTTTTATATCTTGGGGTTTCTTGATGGTTTTAAAATTCTCAATATTGCAAGATGGCAACAGATGATAAAATTAAGAAATATCTTTTTATCAAAGATCAAATCAAAGGCACTGCCAGGGGAAGGTGTTTGAAAGATGAAACCAAGAGTGTGTCTGTAAATCCTTTTGTTAAGACCTCTGATAAATCAAAGGGAGTTTGTCAAAGTACTGTTTAGTCACACAAGAGATTCCTCATACAGATTAAGCCTGGGCTTCACAGATCCTCTCAGTAAAATAATAGCCAATCTTGGAAGCTTTGGGGTATTATCCCTCAGCCACCTCAGCAGAAGCCCAAGGTTAAGGAAGACTTATTTCAAGGAGGTTTGTGGGTTGGCTTTTGTCTGATGGAGTGAACCTTGAGAAGACTCAAGGATGCCCATGAGGTTCTTAAAAGAATTAGATACAAAGAAATATCACATGATTAGAAAGAATGAGGAGGGGCCTTTGAACCTTCAGAAGTGTATTGGGAGAAACAGGTTGAGAGAAATGTTAAAAAATAAATATATGTTACCTTTCATGAAAAAGAAGACATGATTCAGAGGGCAAAACCAATGGACCAGAGGGTAGAGCTGAGAACCATAAAGAGTCATCCCACGTCTTGAGACCTAACACAAGGAACTCCCAACACTTGCCTTTCTGAATTGAAGAGAGAGAGAGAGAGATATATAATATTATTATTAATTATTATATATTAATTGTATATATAATAATTATATATTAATATTATATATAATAATTATATATTAATATTATACATATTATATATTATATATTATTATAACTTTATTCCACATACTAGAAAAGTTAGAGACATGGAAGATATAAAAATACCTAAACTTCGAGAGATGAAAACTGTAACATCTGAGATATAAATGCATTAGGTACGATTAATGATATGTTACATAACAAAATCAAAGCTTAGTGAACATGGAAACACAGGATTAGAGACTAAAAAAAATGAAATATAGAAACAAAAAAGGATCCCTATCACCCATCCAATGAAAAGAGCATCAATGAGCTGTGAGATAATTTCAAGAAGCCTAATATAGGAGTTAGTAGAGTTCCTGAAAGGGGATCTCAAAAAATATTTGAGTAAATTTTGGATGAAAGTTTTTCAAACTGCACCAAAACTATATACCTACATACCCAAGAAGCTCAACACAACTAAGACACAAGAAACATGAACAAAACTATACCATTGAACATTAAAAGAAAGTTGTTCAAAACCAGTGAAAAAGAAAAATGTTTAAATAAATCAGAGTAAAAAGACACATTGTATACAGAAGAGTAAAGATGAAGAAAGCACATTTCTCATTGGAAAAAAGCAAGTGAGAGACAGTGGAGCAACATCTTCAAATTACTAAAAGAAAAAAATACCTGTAAACCTCGAAATTATTTCTAATGAGTAGAATATGGCAGAAGCAATGTGATATAACTCCCAGAATTAGGGTGTTAGAAATATTTGGCTTTTGTCTTGGGCATACTCACCCTCTCTTATATCTCTTACCCTGGGGAAATCCAGTTGACCTATCATGAGAAAATCTTGTGAAGTGGCCCATATTGTAAGAAACAGAGGCCCATAAATAATCATGTAAATAACCTTGGAAACAGATACTCCCTTTCCCCATCAATAAGCCTCAAGCCACAGATACCCAAGAGGGCTTTGCTTGATTCCTGACCCATAAAAATTAAAGTATTAAATATTTGTTGATTTAAATTGCTAGGCTTTCGTTTGTTTGTTTTCTCTCTTTCTCTTTTTTTTTTTTTTTTTTTTTTTGACAGAGTCTTACTCTGTCACACAGGCTGGAGTGCAGTGGCATGATCTCAGCTCACTGCAACCTCTGCTGCCCAGGTTCAAGCGATTCTCCTGCCTCAGCCACCCAAGTAGCTGGGATTATAGTCACCTGCCACCACGTCCAGCTAATTTTTATATTTTTAGTAGAGATGGGGTTTCACTATCTTAGCCAGGCTGGTCTTGAACTCCTGACCTCGTGATCCACCTGCCTTGGCCTCCCAAAGTGCTCGGATTACAGGCGTGAGCCACCGCACCTGGCTGCTAGGGTTTTTTTTTTTTTTTTTAAATGTATTTGTTATACAGCAATAGAAAAATATACAGGCATCCAAGAAATAAAAGTTGGAAGTTATTTCTATCCTTAATCCTACAAGGGAAAGAAAAGAAGAAGTGCTCTTAACAAACTCAGTGTGAGCTAGAGCCATGGAAAGTGGTAGCCTGACTTGACCTGTAATTAAAAGAGGTCCAGTCATTGCCAAAACCTCAGCACAGAGGAAGGAAGGAAATGACCATTATCTCTTCCTCCCCTCCTACCTCCTGCCAGTGACACCCATTGTCTAAATCTAGTAATAAGCCAGTGGGAGTAGTGTCCTAATGATACAGTTTTTAGGAACAGAACAAGGAAAAGAAGGACAGAGGGTAGATATGGTGGGGTAATAGCCAACAGTATTCACAGTGCACTAAAACACAGCTCTTTGTTCAAATTGAAGATATTGTGGCCTCATTTTAGAGAAACTTGAAAAAACAGAAAGAAGAAATAGTATACTGCAAAACCACTTATTAAAGCCTGTTTTTCAACATACTTGCTCCCTGTCAAACAATTTTAACTGTTTTTTTATTTAAAAGCAAGAAAATTAAAGGAGAAGTAGACTCTCATTGAATAATGTCTCTATCTCTAAATCTATATTACAGAAGAGAAATGTTCAGAAATTAATATCTGCTTTTGAAAAGATTTTTAAAAGACTTGTAAAAGAGTATTCCCTAGTATGACAAGTGGAAAAGTCTTGAATTGCCTTTGTGACAAAGCATCTTTTGAATGTCAGAGACTGAGGCATTTCTGATTTAGCAATAGGAAGCATGTGATTTTTATCAAAATTTCAGAAAAGCCATTACTGAGTTTGCAAATAATTTGTCACACTAACCTGAAACAATGTGAGTACTCAACAAATTTTGCAAACAATACTCTTTCTTTATTCTTTAAAGCTTTACTAATAATAGGAGAAAATGAGAAGATACAAGGGTCATGCAACAATAGAATTTGACAATAAATTTTGGCCGAGCACCTATTATAATTATCAATGTCTGTTTTAATACAGGGTAAATTCAATAGAGTGATTTAGGCATAGGCCTAAATATAGTTAGCTTGAAGGTAATTGGAATTAAAGAATATACCTAACAAATGAAGGTGACTTTTTTTTTTTAATAACTCTGGTTTTTCACAGGAAGAAAGATCGTGCAGAGCCTAAATAAGAAAGTAAACATTTTTGGCTTAGGAAAAGAACGTTAAATATTTTTAATATATGGGAAAGAGACATTAGAGGTAAAGAAGAAAGAGAAAATTGAAATGTCAACCCACTACATAGGTATAAAAGGATGAAATTCAGAGGAAAAGAGGAGATACCTATGAAAAAAGGAAAGGAGACAAATATGCAAATTCTACTGCTGCATATTTTTTGGTAGACGTTCTGGAGACTAGCTTGGGCATAAGAGTGGAGAAAGGAAGCATTTACATAGATTCAAAGAAAATATTTTGCTGATTAATGAAACAAAAGAACAAATGACCAAAGAGTGGAGGATAGTAATAATAAATAATAAATTATATGTCTAATATAGATAGGTGAGAAACTGCAGGGAGGAGGATAGGAAGAGACTTCCTAGGACAAAATGGTGAGATCTAGTATAGGCAATCTGGAGTTAAAGTGTAAAATAACTGGAATGGTAAGCAGTTATGACATATAGCAAAATGTATTAGAATTGAAGACTTTAGAGGATAAACAGTTCCAAGAGAGTATAAGGATTAGGGTGTGACCATGTATTCTGGTGGATGAAATTTAGAGAAACAAATCATCCTTGGTGAAAAAGAATTCAAATAAGTGTAAAGCCAGGGTATTATATAAGCTTTCAGCATGGACATTGAATTCCTTGGATGACCGCAAATCTTGAGGCGGAATAAAAGACTGTGAATAAATTGCTCGTCTTCAATAGAGATGGAATAATGGCCAGAATGTTGGTAGGTGAACACAGCAAGAAGAAGTATAGGATGGTATTGCCAGATGGTGCTATTCTCAAAGGAGAAATTTTGTTTATTCAACTAAAGAGATTTTATCGAGCTCTCACTCTATGACAAGGGTAGGCATTTGGGATCCAAATCTGTGTAAGATGTTCGCTAAACTTTGAAGATCCTAGAAGGCAAGTGAACAGGCTCTATTTTTTTTTTCTTTTTTAAGAAAAGCTTATTTTGCACAAATATGGAAGAGAAAGAATTTGGATGCAGCAGCATAAAATTCCAACCTCATCTCCCAACTCCAAGTTAAAGTGTGAGAAAATAAATAATCTACACACAAAAGACAATCAGAGAAAGAAAAAACACAAGAAAGAACGAACTGCATTGGTCTGGAGGAAATCCAGGAATTGATCTGTGAGCAGGTTGAGAATGTAAGAGTTTCAGTAGGTGTTGCAGAGGATGCAAATGACTAACACCAGTGACCTATGATTATAACATCTAATATATAAGTGTCAACTACCATCAGCCACAATAATGTTGCGTAACAAACAACCATAAATCCTTGTGACATATGAGTGTAAAAGGTAAAGTAGAGGTTCGTCTTCAAAGACTTTCCTCCCCATCTAATTAAGAATAAATAGTAACTTCTCTTAGAAGCAAAATTTATTCAAAGACCTGTGCTAACATTCTTAAATATCTGCTAGCAGTAATAAAGAAATCAATGTACTTTATGTTGTTAGCTCCCACAATTTAGCCTAAATATTTGCCCTGACATGCTTATCCTAGTCCAAGCAAGTATTAGGTCATAGCCTGTTCCTCTTCTTTATTGGAAGGTGTTTTTACCTTTATCAGCATTCCACAAGTTACTGCTCCTTCCTTTGTTCTCCTGTGCCTTTGCCTCTTTTAAAAAGTTCTAAGTTGCTAGCCGATCGGGACAAATACAGAATGTGAGGTCCCATTCCAGCCAATGGAAACTGGATACAGCAGTAGGGTGGATGCGTCAGGTTATAAATGACCCTGTCTCCTTTGTTCGGTATACTCTCCTGGCAAAACTGCTGGCGAATGTACCATTTCTGCAGAAAGTATAAAAATGGCCTTGCTGAGAAATTAAATTTATGTTCAAGTGCTATTTCTTTACGGCACCAGGGAATAAGCCTTTCAAACATGAGGATCATTTAATCAGCTCACTAATTTGCAGGGTTCAGCTGAACTGGGATAGGCTTAGCTAATGTTAGGCTCACTCATACATCTGGGAGTCAGCTGGCTGTGGCTGATCTAGAATTTTCGGGGCAGAAATGACTGGAATTACTCAGCTGTGTTCCATGCATGTCATCCTTTATCAGGATATCCTGCACGTGTTCTCATGACAGGAAATCCAGAGCAAGCACGTCAAATAGCAATTTTCAGGCCTCTGCTTGTGTCAAATTTGCAAACATCTCATAGGCTGAAGCAAGTTGCAAGTCCAATCCCAAAGTCAAATGCAAAGGCTGAAAGGGCATTAAAAAATGGGTTATCAGTTATCTTCCTTGGCTGAAGCCTGCTGTTAATAAAATCGATTGGGCAGTTAAGTAACTGATTCTCGCCTGCCATGGATTCATACTGTGACCTTGGAAAGTGGTTTTCTGGCTTTGGGTCTCATTCTTCTCTGGCAATACACACACACAAACACACACACACACAACAAATATATATACGTGCAAACACACTCCATAGCAAATTTCATAAATTTGTATATTTGTGTGTGTGTGTGTGTAATATGACTACAATCTTGTGATCTCAGGAAGGGAGAATTAATCTAAAATTTGTCTATGCAATGAAAATATTTTTATAATAGATGGAATGTAAGATATTTTAACTGGTAAACAATAGGTGGCCAAATAAATGTTCTTAGTAGTTTTAAACTACTGTTATTGAAGTTTGTGTCATTTAGAAAGAAAGAGTAGTTGAGTAGTGCCGCAATAAACATATGTGTGCATGTGTCTTTATAGCAGCGTGATTTATATTCCTTTGGGTTTATACCCAGTAATGGGATGGCTGGGTCAAATGGTATTTCTAGTTCTAGATCCCTGAGGAATCGCCACACTGTCTTGCACTATGGTTGAACTAGTTTACAGTCCCACCAACAGTGTATTTCTCCACATCCTCACCAGCACCTGTTGTTTCCTAACTTTTTAATGATTGCCATTCTAACTGTAAATGACGAGTTAATAGATGCAGCACACCAACATGTCACATGTATACATATGTAACAAACCTGCATGTTGTGCACATGTACCCTAGAACTTAAAGTATAATAAATATATATATATATATAAAAGAAAGAAAGAGTAATTGAGTAAATAAGTAGGTTATGCAAGTTCCCTGTGAAGTGATCTTCTAACAAATGGATCCTCTGGAAATAACAGCTATAAAGCCAAGATTAATTATTTTAAAAATAACTACTTGAGTACTCTAGGGATTGAAGAGAGGCAAGAAGATTTTGGAGGAGAATCAAAACATAGAACAAGCTATGGGCATAAAATGAATTATCTGGTGTGTATGTGCTTGCATGTGTATGTATGCTTGCCTTCAGGGTGAATGTAGTCAATAAAACTCAAAAAAAAATCTGTTTGGAGGAAGCAGAGGAAAGAGCCTAAGATAAGCAAGTTGCTGGATTCCATAGAGTAGAACCCGGGGGGAATAGTACCAGAGAAGGTGAATACCTAAGTATGTGTTTAAACTCAAGTTTCTGGATGAATCCTGAGCCACACACACCTCATGCAACCTAAAAGGAATTTGAAGCCATTGCTTAGAAATAAAACTAAACTGAGATCTGAGCCCAGGCATGACAGTTTGCAGTTTGAGTGTAACCAAGTTAATTGCACATTAATTAAAAAAAATCAACAGTCTTCAAAATAAGAACAGAATGCTGTTTCCACAACACAATAGGCACAATAAGGATAAAATACAAAATCAGCTGACATCCCCAAATCAGGAAAATGTGATCTAGCCTCAGAGAAAACCCAGGTATTGGAATTATTGCACGAGACTTTAAAGTAGCTATTGTAAATATGTTCAGTGAGTTAAAGGAAAATATATGAATAAACAATGTGAATATAGAAAATATCAGCAGAGAAAAATATAAAGAGAACCAAGTATAAATTTATAATTGAAAAATATCATATCTGCAGTTTAAAAAAATTAATGGATTGACTTAATAGCAGCAAAGAAATGATAAAGGAACAAGTCAGTGAACATCAAGACAAAAATAAACAGAAATCATCTATCCCAAAGAAGAGAGAGAAAAAAATGTTGAAAAAGTAAAGAAAGGTCAGAGAACTTCAGGAGAATTTCAGATGGTATAATATATGGGAAACTGGAATCCCAAATGGAGAAGAGATATGAGGACAGAAAAAGTATATCTTAGAAGGAATAATGGTTAAAAACTTCCCAAATCTGGTAAAAGACATACATTCACAGATTTCAGAAGTTCAATGGACTCTTACGAGAATAAATTTCTAAAATCCCATGTTGAGTCATATAATAGTGAAACAGAAGAGAAAGAGAAAGGAAATTGTAAAACTAACCACAAAGAAAAGATACATTGTATTTAGGAAAATAGTGATTCAAATGCCTAAGTAGTGTTCATCGAAAACTCTGGAGGTCCAAGACTGCAATGACACAGTAAAAGTATAAAAGAAATAAGTCAACCT
This sequence comes from Pongo pygmaeus, assembly GCF_028885625.2. NCBI lineage: Eukaryota > Metazoa > Chordata > Mammalia > Primates > Hominidae > Pongo > Pongo pygmaeus. The sequence continues at coordinate 149,992,686 of NC_072396.2, read as the reverse complement.
AGAATTATATATCAAATGAAAACATCCTTTAATAATGAAGTTAAAATAAAGACGTTTTTAGATAATGTAAGCTAAGTGAATTTCTTGCTACTATGCCATACTACAAGAAATGCTAGCATGGAGGGCTGTTGAATTTTGTCGAAGGCTTTTTCTGCATCTATTGAGATAATGATGTGGTTTTTGTCTTTGGTTCTGTTTATATGATGGATTACATTTATTGATTTGCGTATGTTGAACCAGCCTTGCATCCCAGGGATGAAGCCCACTTGATCATGGTGGATAAGCTTTTTGATGTGCTGTTGGATTCGGTTTGCCAGTATTTTATTGAGCTAAAAACTCTCAGTAAATTAGGTATTGATGGGACATATCTCAAAATAATAAGAGCTATTTATGACAAACCCACAGCCAATATCATACTGAATGGACAAAAACTGGAAGCATTCCCTTTGAAAACTGGCACAAGACAGGGATGCCCTCTCTCACCACTCCTTTTCAACATAGTGTTGGAAGTTCTGGCCAGGGCAATCAGGCAGGAGAAATAAATAAAAGGTATTCAATTAGGAAAAGAGGAAGTCAAATTGTCTCTGTTTGCAGATGACATGATTGTATATTTAGAAAACCCCATCATCTCAGCCCAGAATCTCCTTAAGCTGATAAGCAACTTCAGGAAAGTCTCAGGATACAAAATCAATGTGCAAAAATCACAAGCATTCTTATACACCAATAAGAGACAAACAGAGAGCCAAATCATGAGTGAACTCCCATTCACAATTGCTTCAAAGAGAATGAAATACCTGACAATCCAACTTACAAGGGATGTAAAGGACCTCTTCAAGGAGAACTACAAACCACTGTTCAACGAAATAAAAGAAGACACAAACAAATGGAAGAGCATTCCATGCTCATGGATAGGAAGAATCAGTATCATGAAAATAGCCATACTACCCAAGGTAATTTATAGATTCAATGCCATCCCCATCAAGCTACCAATGACTTTCTTCACAGAATTGGAAAAAACTACTTTAAAGTTCATATGGAACCAAAAAAGAGCCCGCATTGCCAAGTCAATCCTAAGCCAAAAGAACAAAGCTGGAGGCATCATGCTACCTGACTTCAAACTATACTACAAGGCTACAGTAACCAAAACAGCATGGTACTGATACCAAAACAGAGATATAGACCAATGGAACAGAACAGAGCCCTCAGAAATAATACCACACATCTACAACCATCTGATCTTTGACAAACCCGACAAAAACAAGAGATGGGGAAAGGATTCCCTATTTAATAAATGGTGCTGGGAAAACTAGCTACCCATATGTAGAAAGCTGAAACTGGATCCCTTCCTTACACCTTATACAAAAATTAATTCAAGATGGATTAAAGACTTAAATGTTAGACCTAAAACCAAAAAAATCCTAGAAGGAAACCTAGACAATACCATTCAGGACATAGGCATGGGCAAGGACTTCATGACTAAAACACCAAAAGCAATGGCAACAAAAGCCAAAATTGACAAATGGGATCTAATTAAACTAAAGAGCTTCTGCACAGCAAAAGAAACTACCATCAGAGTGAACAGGCAACCTACAGAATGGGAGAAAATTTTTGCAATCTACCCATCTGACAAAGGGCTAATATCCAGAATCTACAAAGAACTTAAACAAATTTACAAGAAAAAATCAAAAAACCCCATCAAAAAGTGAGTGAAGCATATGAACAGACACTTCTCAAAAGAAGACATTTATGCAGGCAACAGACACATGAAAAAATGCCCATCATCACTGGCCATCAGAGAAATGCAAATCAAAACCACAGTGAGATACCATCTCACACCAGTTAAAATGGCGATCATTAAAAAGTCAGGAAACAACAGGTGCTGGAGAGGATGTGGAGAAATAGGAACACTTTTACAATGTTGGTGGGACTGTAAAACTATACAAATACATGGAAATTAAACAACTTGCTTCCGAATAACTACTGGGTGAACATCAAAATTAAGGCAGAAATAAAAAAATATTTAAAATGAATGAAAATAGCGACATAACATACCAAAATCTCTAGGATGCAGGTAAATCAGTGTTAAGAAAAAAGTATAGCACTACGGCACTACATGCCTTCATCAAGAACTTGGAAAGATCTCAAATTAGCTAACTTTGCACCTAAAGAAACAATAATAAAAGAACAAACCACCCCAAAGTTAACAGAAGAAAAGAAATAGCTAAAACTAGAGAATAACTGAATAGAATTGAGATGCAAAAAAATTTATGAAAAGGTCGGTGAAACCAAGAGTTGATTTCCTGAAAAAAAAAAACACAAGATTAATACACCACTAACTACATTTACAAAGAAAAAGACCCAGAATACCCAAATAAGTACATACAAAAATGACAAAGATGGCATTACAACTCATTCCACAGTAATACAAAAGATCCTCAGAGAACAGTATAAACAATGTCATGAGCACAAGTTTGAAATCTAGAGAAAATGTACACATTTCTGCAAACAATTTCCTAAGATCGAATCAGAGACAAAACCCTAAATAGACCAATATTATGCTCTGAAATTGAATCAGTAGTAAGAAAACTAACAACCAAAAAAAGCCCTGGACAGATGAATTCACAGCTTAATTCTCCCAAATGTACAAGGAAAAAGTGGTACCTATCCAACTGAAACTATTCAAAAAGATTGAGGAGTAGAGCTCCTTCCTAACTCCTTCTATGAAGCCAGCATCAGCCTAATACTGAAATGTGACAGAGACACAACAAACAAAGAAAATTTCAGGATAGGGATGCAAGGATGGTTCAACATGCACGAATCAAAAAATGTGATTCACCAGATAAACAGAATTAAAAATATATATAGTCTCAATAGATGCAGAAAAAAGCTTTTGATAAAATCCCAACATTTCTTCATGACAAAAACCCTCAACAAACTAGGCATTGCAGGAACATAACTCAAAATAATAGGAGCCATCTATGACAAACCCATGGACAATATTATACTGAATGGGCAAAAGTGAGAATTATTCCCTTTGAGAACTAGAACAAGACAAGGAAGCTCACTCTCACCACTCATATTCAATGTAGCATTGGAAGTCCTAGCCAGAGCACTCTGGAAAGGAAAAGAAATAAAAGCCATCTAAATAGGAAAATAAGAAGTCAAACTATATTCACTGATGATGTGATAATATACCTAGAAAACACTACAGACTCTGCCAAAAGGCTACTAGAATACATAAATGATTCTAGTAATGTTTCAGAATACAAAGTCAATGTCAAATAATTAGTATCATTTTTATATGCCAATAGTTTCCAGGGTGAGAGTCAAATCAATAATACAATTCTATTTGTAACAGCCATAAAGAAAATAAAATATTTAGGAATACTCCTAACTAAGGAGGTAAAAGACCTCCAGAAGAACAACTACAAAATATTGCTGAAAGAAGTCAGAGTTGACAAAATAAATGGAAAAACATATCATGCTCATAGATAGGAAGAATAAGTATCATTAAAATGGTCATACTGCCCAAACAATTTTCAGATTCAAAGTTATTACTATCAAACTATGAAAGTCATTATTCACACAATTAGAAAGAAAACTATTGTAAATTTATATGGAACCAGAAAAGACTCTGAATCACAAAAGCAATCCCAAGCAAAAAGAATAAAGCCAGAGGCATCACACTACCCAACTTCAAACTATACCGTAAGGCTATAGTAACCAAAGAGCATCATACTGGTACGAAGACAGACACATAGACCAATGAAACAGAATAGAAAACGTGGAAATTATACCACACACCTACAGTTGTCTGATGTTCAACAAAGCCAACAATAACAAGAAATGGGGAAACATTACCTCATTCAATAAATAGTGCTGGGATAACTGGCTAGCCATATGCAGAAGAATAAAACTGGACCCTGACTGCATTAGTCCATTTTCATACTGCTATGAAGAAATACTCAAGACTGGGAAATTTATAAAGAAAAAGAGGTTTAATGGTCTCACAGTTTCACATGGCTGGGCAGGCTTCACAATCATGGCAGAAGGTGAAGGAGAAGCAAAAGCATGTCTTACATGGTGGCAGGCAAGAGAGTATGTGCAGGGGCACTTCCCTCTATAAAACCATCAGATCTTGTGGGACTTACTCACTATCATGAGAAGGGCATAGGAAAAACCCGCTCCTGTGATTCAGTTACCTCCCACTGGGTCCCTCCCATGACATGTGAGGATTATAGGAGCTACAATTCAAGAAGAGATTTGGGTGGTGACATAGCCAAGCCATATCGCTTACATTTGATCATTGATATTGTTTGGCTGTGTCCCCACCCACATTTCACCTTGAATTGTAATAATCCCCATATGTCAAGGGCAGGGCCAGGTGGAGGTAATTGAATCATGTGGTTGGTTTCCCTTACACTGTTTTTATGGTAGTGAATAAGTCATAAGATCTGATGGTTTTATAAATGAGAGTTTCCCTGCACAAGCTTTCTTGCCTGCCGCCAGGTAAGACGTGACTTTGCACCTCATTCGCTTTCCACCATGATTGTGAGGCCTCCACAGCCATGTGGAACTGTGAGTCAATTAAACCTCTTTCCTTTATAAATTACCCTGTCTCAGTTATGTCTTTATTAGGACCATGAAAACAGACTTATACAATCATATACAAAAACTAACTCAAGCTGCATTAAAGATTTAAATGTAAAACTTCAAACTGCAAAAATCCTAGAAAGAAACCTAGTAAGTGCCCCTCTTGTTATTGGCTTTGACAAAGAATTTTTGGCAAAGTCTTCAAAAGAATTTGCAACAAAAACAAAAATAGACAAGTGGAACCTAACTAAGCTAAAGAGCTTCTGCACAGAAAAAGAAACTATCAATAAAGTGAACAATTTACAGAATGAGAGAAAGTATTTGCAAACTATGCATCTGAGAAAGGTCTAATATCCACAAACTATGAGAAACTTAAACAAATGAATAAGCAAAAAACAAATAACCCCATTAAAAATGATAGGAACAGACAATTTTCAAAAGAAAACATACAAGTGACAAACAGACATATAAAAAATACTCATCATCACTAATCATCAGAGAAATGGAAATTAAAGCAACAATGAGATACTACCATCACAAACCAATTAGGATGACTATTATTAAAAATTCAAAAATAGTGAATGCTGGTGAGGCTGCATAGAAAATGGAATGTTTATACACTGCCAGTGGGAGTGTAAATTGGTTCAGCCATGGTGGAAAGCAGTTTGGAGATTTTTCTATAGATTAAATTGCATTTTCTATACCCTTATGTTGATGGAATCATACAGTATGTACTTTTTTTTGTCTTACTTCTTTCATTCTGTATAATTATTTTGAGTTTCATTAATGTTGTTGAATGTTTCATTCACTTTTGTGGCTGTTTATTTACCTGTTGATAGAAATTGTAGTTGTTTTTCATTTTCAGGTATTACATATAAAGCTACTATGAATATTTGTGTACAAGTCCTTTTGTGGATATACACTTTTATTTCTCTTTAATAAATACCTGCATGTGGAATGGCTGGGTGAAATCATAAGTATATGTTTAACTTTTTACCAAACTGAAAAATTCTTTTTCAAAGCGATTCTATGGTTTTGCATTTCCCTCAGCAATGTATAAGAGTTCTAGTTGCTCCTTGCAAACACTTGGTATGCCAGACTTTTTAATGTTAGCCACTTTAATGTATGTAGCAGTATCTCATTGTGGTTTCGATTTGCATTTTCATAATGGCTAAAAATATTGAGCCTTTTTTTCATGTGCTTGCATTTGGAGACATTATATGTTTTTTTAGCTTTTTAAAATTTTTTATTTTAATTTTTGTGGGTACACAGTAGGTATATATATTTATGGGTTACATGAAATGTTTTGATACAGGCATGCAATGTGTAATAATTATACCATGAAAATGGGGTATCCATCTCCTCAAATATTTATTATTTGTGTTACAAACAATCCAATTATACTATTCTAGTTACTTTAAAATGTACAATTATTATTCACTATAGTCAATTGTTGTGCTATCAGATAGTAGGTCTTATTCATTCTTTCTAACTATTTTTTCGTCCCTGTGTTACAGTAGGTAGCTAGTCAGGTATGAGCAGGGCAGGAGAGGGTTCTCCAAACACACACACACCAGGAGGATTGGGCAAACATCAGGTGATGATCAGTCAGTTGTTAACTGTTTCTCTAAAGTAATAATTGGTTACAGCCAGCGTCAGGGAAAGACAATCTTCTAATAGATTAAACACACACACACACACACACACACACACAGAGGAAACTGAGGAGCACAGTCCCAATAAGATCTTAGGAGTGTGAAGAAGTAACGCAAGATCCCGGAAGTATGCCAATGTACCCTTCTCTTTCCTTTCCTTCCTTTTCTTACTGTTCTAAAGCATTTTAACAAACTTTCACTCCCACTCTGAAACTGGCCTCGGTCCCTTCGCCTGTCTTATGCCCCTCGGTCAAATTATTTCTTCTGAGGAGTCAAGGACCGAAGTTGCTGCGGACAGACACGGATATGCCACAGGTAACTCGGATCTTTTCCACCGCTGACACCCATTAACCATTCCCAACCTCGTGCCACCCTCCCACTATCCTTCTCACCCTCTGGTTACAGCCTTCTCCTCTCTATCTCCATGAGTTCAATTGTTTTCTGTGTCAAAAATTTTCCTCCTGTGCATGTCTTCTCTTTTTATAATGTAGCAGTGTTTTCTAAGGAGCAAAAATTAAATTTAATGAATCCCAATTTGTGGAGTTTAACTTTTATGGATTTTTTTTATGATGTGCTTTTGATTTAGAAATAATCTTTCCTTAAATCAAGGTCACATAGACTTTCTCCTAAAAGCGTTAAATTTTGGGGTTTTACATTTATCTCTGTGAACCATTTTAAGTAATTTTTTATATGGAGTTGTATTTCAATGTTTGCCTGTAGATAAACAGTTATATTGGCACAATTTGCTGAAAAGAATAATTTTATTCATTGTATCGTCTTGCAACATTTGTGAAAAATCAGTTAACCAAATGTGTAGGTTTTTTTCTGGGCTTCCTATTCTGTTTCATTGATCTGTGTGTCTATCTTTATACCAGTACCACACTGTATCTTTATAATGAGTTTTGAAATCAGGTGGCATAAGTATTCCAGCTTTGTTTTACTATGGCAATATTGTTTTGGTTATTCTAGGTCCTTTCAATTTCCATATGCACTTTAGAATAAGCTTGTCAATTTCTGCCCCCAAAGCCACACACAATGAATTTCCCAAAACAAGCCTGTTATTTCTGGGTCGGTTTTAATCGTATTTTTCTCCTCACTATGGATGGCAATTTTTGACTGGATGGCGAATAATGTGAATTTTATGATGATTGTGCATGCATGTATGCATGTGCATGTGTGTGTGTGTGTGTGTGTGTGTGTTTTGAGTTTATTTTTTTCTGGCACACAAACAAGCTACTTGGAAACACATGATTCTTTCTATGCCAGCATTTAAGCTTTGTTATACAGGACCAGAGCAGCCTTTGATCTGAAGCTGTGTCTTTCCCAATACTAGAGCAATATCCTTCTGACTAATCTTGGCAGCACCCTGTGAATTGTCAAGTTTTCTTCCATGGCTTTTGGGAGCATGAAGTCTTTTCAATCCTGGAGATTGTTCTCTCTGCTCATGGTAGGCGATTCTTTCCCTAACTTCATGTAGTTTCCTCACGTGCATCTGTTGATCTCAGCTGACAACCTGAAGAGGACTCTCTGAGGACTGTGGAGAGCTTGCTGTGAAACTCTCTCCTCTCTTTCACTCTGCCCTATGAACTCTAACACCCTTGGCCTCCTTGAACTCCCAGCTCTGTTTTCTAAACTCAGTTATCCAGAGGGTATAGGTCATATGCCTTTGCAGCATACACATGGCATTAAGTCTGCAAGCACACAGAATGCTAGAGTTGTGGGGGAATAGTTTCCTCCACTTAGATTTCAAAGGATGCCATGAACAACCTGAGGGCAGAGGCTTGTTGCAGAGGCAGAGCGGGAGCCACTGTGGAGAGCCTCTACTAGAGTAATGCTGAGTGAAAATGTAGGGTCACAACGACCACACGGAGTCCTCTCTAGAGCAATGCCTGGCGAAGTTATGGAAGTTGGGACCTCCACCAAGACCACAGAACAGTAGGACAACTGGCATGCAGCTCCAACCCAAGAGAGCCGAAGCATGAACTGAGCCCAGAAAAGCCATAGGGGTGGGGATGCCCAAGGATTTGGGACCCCAATTCCACCCCTACTCCAGTGTATCCAGAAAGCAGGACATAGAGTCAAGGAAGGTTATTCTGGAGATATAAAATTTAATGTTGTTTTCCCTGTTGGGTTTTGGACTGACTTGTTACCACTTATCCCTCTTTCTTGCCTATTTTCCCCTTTCAGAATGGGAATGTCTATTCTTTGCCTGTCCCACCATTGTCCTTTGGAAGCAGATAACTTGCTTTCATTTCACAGGCTCACAGCTGGAAGAATTCTCCTCAGGATGAGTCAGGCCTTGAGTCTCACCCATGTCTGATTTACACAAAGATCTAGACTTTGGGCTTTCGGATCCATGCTAGAATAAGTTAAGACTTTGGGGTCTATTGAGATGGGATAAACGTATTTTGTATGTGAGAAGGACTTGCGTTTTGGAGGGCCAGGAGCAGAATTTTGTGGTTTGAATGTCTCCTCCAAGGCCCCTCCAAAGATCCACTTCAGATTTAATGTTGAAATTCAATTGCCATTGTCATAGTGTTGAAAAGGATAACCTTTGAGAAGTGATTAGATCATGGGGGCACTGCCCTTGTAAACAGATTAATGCCATTATTGTGAGAACAGGTTAGTTATCATGAGAGTGGACTCCTGATAAAAGAATAAGTTCATCCCTGTTTCTCTCCCCACTTCATGTGTTCCCTTGCCTTTTTGCCATGTTATAATGCAGCAAGAGGGTCTTCACCAGATAGACTTCCCAGTCTCCAGAACAATGAGTCAAATCAACATCTGTTCTTTAGAAATTATCCAGTCTATAATATTGCGTTATAGAAGCAGAAAACAGACTAAGACACTCAGTGAGATTGTGAAGTTCCATATGTATTTCCTTTGCCTATGAAGTGAACTGGAAACTCTCCTCAGTAAGTCAGCTGGAGTAATCTCAGGTCTCACCTCATTTATTTACCTTCATTCAAAGATCATACTCTTGATCATCCTTATGATCATTGCCACCATTTTGGTTTGTTCGCAATATCCAGTAACAGGGCTTTTTTGCATATTTTCTCTAGGTATTTAGATGTTTCAGATGGGAAGGTATATTCATGCCTTATTACTCCACCTTGACTGGAAGAGAAAGTCTGTGTCTAAGTCTTGATCTCACCGTGTCTTCATTGTGTAACCCTGGGCTAGTTCTTTAATCTTGCAAAGCCTCATCTTCCTCATCAGTGAAATGTAGGTAAAATTGTTCTTTTTTTTTTTTAGATGGAGTTTTGCTCTTGTTGCCTGGGCTGGAGTGCAATGGCATGATCTCAGCTCACTGAAACCTCCACCTCCCAGGTTCAAGTGATTCTGCTGCTTCAGGCTCCTGAGTAGCTGGGATTATGGGCACCTGCCACCAAGCCCGGCTAATTCTTGTATTTTTAATAGAGACAGGGTTTCACCTTCTTGACCAGGCTGGTCTCAAACTCCTGACCTCAGGTGATCCACCAGCCTCAGCCTCCCAAAGTGTTGGGATTACAGGCGTGAGCCACCGTGCCCAGCTGGTAAAATTGTTCTTGATTTATGAGGTTGTTTTAATAATTAAGTGCTATATTATTTGTAAAACAATACAAACAGAAAAAGAATAAATAATTAAATCAGCTATCCTAAGTGATTTGTAGCTCACAAATTATTCTGGAACATAGCATAAGAACATAGACAATGAATTAAATAAATGAATAAAATGATTAAGTATTAATAATAAGTAATATATTATTAAATCAGTATCCTTGGAACATTCACCTTGGTGCTAGTTTAGGAACTGACTATACAGTAATGCAGAAAACACATGCAATCAATATTTTTGTGATGATAGGGTTGTAATTGGGAGGAATTACAAGAATAAATATGTGATTACACATTGTGAGTGCTGTGAAGGAAAGGGTTGGCTGCTGATATAGAGAATAGTTGTGTGGTTCTAATTTATTTTTATTGCCAATCTGAGGAAGTTACATTTAAAATAATATGAAAGGAATGGGATTTATTAAGGCAAAAAGTATAGGGAAGGATATGAAAAGTAGCAGTCTCAGAAAAGAATGAATTAACTATAATAATGAATGTTTAGAAATATTTGGTCATATTTTATCTTCATCCGCTTCTTAGCTAATGCTATATATACTTACTATACAGAAGGGCTCATGCATTTAATCTTCTTAATAAGTTTGTATGGTAGATACTACTATTGTTTCTCTTATAAAATTAGACAATGGATGCTGGGTGCGGTGGCTCACGCCTGTAATCCCAGCATTTTGGGAGGCCAAGGTGGGTGGATCACTGAGATCAGGAGTTTGAGACCAGCCTGAGTAACATGGTGAAACCCCGTCTCTACTAAAAATACAAAAATTAGCTGAGCCTGGTGGTGTGTGCCTGTAATCCCAGCTACTTGGGAGGCTGAGGTAGGAGAATCACTTGAACCTGGGAGGCAGAGGTTGCAGTGAGCCGAGATTGTGCCACTGCACTCCAGCCTGGGCGACAGAGCAAAACTCCATCTCAAAAAAAAACAAAAAGCAAACAAACAAATAAAAAAAAATTAGACAGTGGAGAACTAGAGAAGTTCTATTTAATAATGTGTAGGATGCTACCCACCCCCCAAAAAAGAAATCCCCCAATGATTCAATGCCTTAATTTGGGAGTATTATAGAAGAAATGCCAGACACCTAGAGCTACTGTCATATTCTGCATTGTCCCTATCTGGGATGGACACTTGCAGGCAAACATTTCCTGTATTGCAATGTGGAAGTTTCAGAAGAAAAATTCAATGTCATGTAAACAATCCCAGGTAGGATAGTTACGATAGTGTTTATAGGCTTTGATCTGCTTCATGATTCTATGGATTGCCAAAGATATTTGCCTGCTATAAAAATCTCTGTTTCTAACAGAACTGCCCAAAATGAAATGTATAACATTTCTTTCTTTGTCTGCATGGCTGTTGAATTGCCTTTGTAATACACTTTGTGGTATAAATTATGATTTATAGCTTTTGGGAAAAATGATGACTCAAGTTCAAATACATTGAGCAGCAATAATGACAGAATTTATCTGGATGCTAGCAATGATCATGGATTTTTAGACTTTGAGGTTAATGATAATTTATTTATTTTTAACAATTAAGATTTTCTTTAGATTTTAAGAATAAAAATGAAATACTTTTGTTACATTTCAAACATGTTGCTTGTTACATAAATATATTTACTACTGTACTTAGTTTTGTTATATTTTACTTATTGTAAAATCAAACCAATCAAATATTGGTTTGATTCTGTGAGTAGATATTCACTGAACCATTTTGTTTTACTGCATGCATAAATTTGACATTGGGATATCGTAAATGTATTATTTACTGTATTCTAAAATATTTGCTTATACATACTGTAAATAAATTCATTTAAATTTATCTTATATTGATCTTGCTTTATGGCTTAGAGTCAATGTAAAGTATGTTTACAATATGGGCTCTAGGGTCAGATTAGATGCATTTGAACCTTGATTCCATCACTAACTGGCTATGTGATATCAGGCAAGTTCATCTCACAAGGCCTCATTTTCCTCTTCTGCAAACCAAGACCTAACTAGTACCTACTCTGATCATTTAGAAAATTAATAATATTAGATACATAAAGCACTTTAGTATAACATCCAGAATATAGGAAACATTTAATAAATATTTTATTTTCCTGTCACGATGACAAAGAAGAGCATTGTAGTTAAAAAGATAGACCCTGGAGTGAGCCTGAGTAGGTTTGAATCCTGGCTTCAGGATACTAACTTGCTTCATAAACTTGAACAAGTTTATTCTCCCAAGCTATCTTTCCCTTCTCCATAAAATGGGAATAATAATGGTACTGCCTCATAAGGTTGCTGTGAGAATAAGTGATATAATTTATGTAAAGCACTTAGCATGTTATCTATGTATATCAACAAACTTTAGATATCATCATAATTATATCCGTGAATGCTTTACTAGTATAGCACATATAAATTGAGACTATTTTCCACTAACATTTTTTTGGTGGCTCTGTGCCAGTATTCACTTATATTAATATATTTCTTTTTGAGATATATGTTTTTATAATTTTTGGATGGGTGGAAAAATTCTATACATTGATCAAATGTAATTTCCTACAGAATTCCTGTATAATATTTTTGTATTATATGAAATCATTCATTATTTCAAATTATTCTTTTGTAAAGAAACTTTAAAACTTAAAGGATTCTAAAATTTTGCTTTCTTTTCCTCAAGTTCTCCTTGAATAATTTGGATGCATCTTACTTATTTACAGCAAATAAGTGATTTTTGTAACCTTATACACATAGTAAATGGAGAATCCAGTTATAAACACAGTCAATCTGACATAAGTAGCTATACTCATTATATTTATAATTTATGAACTTTTTATAGGAAATAAAAATCAAGCTGTGCCTTAAAAGTATAGCACGGCTTGACAGAAGTCACTGAGAAACAAGAGAGTAAAGCTTGAGAAGGTCACTGATACAGTTTGGATTTGCATCCCTGCCTAAAACTCATGTCAAATTGTCAACCCCAACGTTGGAGGTGGGGCCTTGTCGAAGGTGATTGGATCATGGTGGTGTATTTCCCCCTTTGGTGCTGTTATCTAATAGAGTTCTCAGGAGATCCGGTTGTTTAAAAGTGTGTGGCTTATACACCCCCTCTCTCCTCCTCCTGTTCTGGCCATGATTGAAAGTTTCCTGCTTCCCCTTCCCCCTCTGCCGTGATTAAAAGTTTCCTAAGACCTTTTCAGAAGCTGTCATGCTTCCTGTAGAACCTGCAGAATCATGAGTCAATTAAGCCTCTTTTCTTTATAAATTACCCACTCTGAGTCATTTCTGTGTAGCAGTGCAAGAACGAACTGCTAGAATCACAGACGTGAGAGTGTTAAAGCTGATTCACAAGGAAAACCTACTCGTTTAGATAGAAGCATATTGCATTGGAAGATGTAAAATGAGCTAAACCTAAAAAGGTAGGCTTGGGCAAAATAGGAAAAAAATCCTTGAATGCAAGATTGAAGAGTTTTTCTTGAAGTTTTTCAAAAAGAGGAATGTTATCATCTACCTGTTGTTAAAGAAAGGGTCTCTGATGTTGTCCAATAGATTAATGAGGAGGGAGTAGGTTTCTGAAGACAGAGGTCATTTTGGAGATTTTACCAAGAGTTTAGGTTGCAGTTATTAATATCAGGAAATAGGGCATTGCATGACATAGAAAATGGAAATGAGGCAATAGATGCAATCAATTCTACAGAAAAAGAAGAGATAAAAATATGGTATAAAACAGAAGGGGAAAAAGATGTAAAAGAAAATAAATTTAAAGGTTAATTTTAGGCAAAGAACTTTGTACATTTAAGTGAACACAATGATCTTATTTTTACTTAATGTTCTTTTTTTAACTTTTAAGTTTAGGGGTCCATGTGCAGGTTTGTTATGTAGGTGAAATTGTGTCATGGGGGTTTGTTGTACAGATTATTTCATCACTCTGGTATTAAACCTAGTACCAATTATTTTTTCAGATGCTCTCCCTCCTCCTACCTTCCACCCTCTGATAAGCCCCGGTGTGTGTAAAATGGTCTTGGACTTTTTTTCTGTTAATTGACTATTTTTTTTTTGGCTTCTATAAATTCTGTTTGAAGTCCATATGTGCCAAATTTTTTTTTTGATTGTTCTGAATTAGTTTTCTTAGGAAAAGATTAATATAATGGTGAAAGAGAATAATCTTAGAGATCTCAAAATATCCTCCTCCCAAACACTTCCCCACAAAAGTAGAGTAATAAAATGAATGTAAACTACAGACTGGAAATGTTGTTTCTAACTTTTTTGAAGAAAACACAAATATGGAGAAGTGTGGTGACAATCATTATATACAATATACTACTAGGATTTGGTATTTGAACATGTTAAGTGCTCTTCAGATATCTGTTTGTTTATTTAAAATCATTTCTATTATATGTAATGGCTTTGAAATCAGTATTTATTTCAATAACAAGTTTTCAGTTCTATTAACTGAAATCCATAAAAGCATTCCAAACATAATTTATTATTATAGTTCAAGGAATTTCTAAACCAAATGATTGTTATATTGTGAATGTAACTAAAATAAAATTCTTGAACTATATAATTCATATAAAGCTATACAATTTAATCTACCTTATAGAGATGTAGAAAATGGCCATGGCATCTTTCAAGCATAAGTGACTAAAATTAATGAGAGGGAATGCTTGTTTCTTTGTTCATTAAAAGGAGTTACTTGAATAAGAAAATATGGATATTTTAAGATATGACAAATCATATGTTTAGTTTGCAAAATGTGATAGTCTGTTGTTATGTGATGCCCCAAATAACAGATATAAAATCATTATTAGAAGCTACAGTTAAAAACAAACAAATTCATAAACTAGAAGTATAGAAAAGACAAAGCTGGGAATAGATGTCAGCAAGAGCTCTCCAGCTCTCATTCCCCATCAATTTGAACAACTATCTATTTGTAAAAATACCTTCACAAGAGCTAAGGAAACCAGATAAGAGAATACAAAACCTGGATGTAACATGAAAATAAGAAAACATAAATTGAGAATGTAAAAATTACAATTTTACTTTGCTCATATCACCCCTCCAACAAACCAAGGCAACATAACATGAGGAGTTACTGTTAAATAGGGGAAGCAAAGGGAAGTGAGCACTAGGCTTTGCTTCAGACCCCAATAATGGGCTTGCTCCAGTAAAACTCAGCACTGAGGAGGAGCTCACAGGCCCAGAATCTAGGTTGGCTCCTGAAGACTGAGCCTCCAGTCCCATCCCATTGTTAGACCAGATCCTGCAGTCACAGGCCTAACCCTAACCCCCAGAGTTGTACTAACCCCAATAGCCACAGGATTCAGGCCCATTTCAGCACCAGGCCCTCTTCTACAGCCCTGGTACCATGAATCCAGCCTGCAGACCAGCCCTAAGGAAACAGGCTCCAGGTCTACCCAGCACCAGGATTGACTCCAGCAGCCTAATTATCTGGACCAACCCTTGCACAAGACAGGCCCCAACAGCTTTGGATTTGGGGCCCATCCCAGTATCAGGCTGCTTCCCCCAAATTCAGGCTTCAGGCACGCCCTAGGATGAGAGCAGCCTCAGTGACCCCCAGGTCCCAGACTACCCCAGTACTGGGTTGGCCACCATGGCCCCAGGCTTCAGGCCTGCCCCAGCACGTAGCCAGCTCCTGCAGCCCTGGTAATCAGGCTGGCATGTGCAGAGACTCAGCCTCCAGGATGGCCCCTGCAAATTCAGGATCCAGACTCATCCATCTCCAAGCCAGCCTTTGCAGCCCCAGCACCAGGTAGGCAACTCTGGCTTCAAATACCAGGAGTGTACTCATGGACACAGGTTCCAGGCCTGCTCAGTGCCAGGCGTATCCCTGCAACCACACTCTCCAGCTGACCCAGGGCCCAAGACTGTCCCAGTAGACCTTTGGTGCCAAACTGAATCCTGTTGACTGAGGATTCAAGTCACTCCTCTGGACTCAGGCACCAGGCTAGCCTTGATGTATGCAAACTGTCAAATAAAGAATATAAAATTATTATTTTAAGCAAGATCAGTGGAATTCAAAAAATACAGAAAAACAATTGAATGAAATTAGAGAAACAGTACATGATGAAAATGAGAAATTTAAAAGAGTAATTGAAATTACCTAGAAAATCAAACAAAAATTCTAGAGCTAAAATATATAATGAAGTGGAAAAAGCAATGGAGAGCCTCAAAAGCAGAATTGATCAAGAATAAAGAATCTGTAAGCTCAAAGACATTATTTGAAAATCTACAGTCAGAGGAAAAAGAATGAAAAGAAATGAAGAAACTTATGGAATTTATGAAACAGCAGAATAAGAAAAATTGTTTGAATTATAGAAGTTTGTGAAGAAGAGACAGATAAAAGGATAGAATCCTTATTTTAAAAAATAATAGCATAACACATTTCAAATTTGGAGAAAGATATAAATATCCACATACAGAAAGGTGAAAAGTCTCCAATCAGATTCAATCCAAACAAGACTACACCAAGATATATTCTAACCAAGCTGTCAAAAACCAAAGACAGAGAGGATCCCGACTGCAGCAAGAGGAACTAATAAAATAACCTATAAGGGAGTTTTAATGAGGTTGAAAGCAAATTTCTCAGCAGAGACCTTAAAGGCCAAGAGAGAAAGGAATGATATACTCATAGTGCTGAAGAAAGCAAACTTGCCAAACAAAAGCACTGTACCCAACAAAGGTGTCCTTCAGAAATGAAGGAGAAATAAAGACTTTTCCAGACAAATAAAAGCTGAGGGAGTTTATCACCACCAGACATCTCTTAGAAGATATACTAAAGGGAGTTCTTTAAGCTCAAAGAAAAATATGCTAATTAGTAACACAAAACATGTGAAAGTATAAAACTCAACTTGTCAAAGTAATTACACAGTCAAATTCAGAAACTTGAACACTGTGATGGTTAGGTAAATCACTTACATCTTTAGTATAAAGGTTAAATACAAAACTATTAAAATAATAATAGCTACAACAATTTGTTAAAGAATACACAGTATAAGATGTAAGTTGTGACATTATGATTTTAAAATGTGGGGGAATGGTAGAATAAAAGTGTAGAGGTGTTTCTGTGATCTAAATTAAGTTGCTAGCTGGGCATAGTGGCATGTGCCTGTAGATTTAGCTACTCAGGAAGGGGAGGCTGAGGCAGGAAGCTGCAGTGAGCTATCATCACAGCAGCCAGCATGACTGAGTGATACCCTCTCTCTTAAAAAAAAGAACCAAAAAAAAACCATTAAAAATGATAGTGGTAAGTCCTTATTAATAATTATGTTGAATGGAAATGTATCAAGTTCACTGATCAAAATATCTAGAGTGGTTGAATAGTCAAAACACAAGACTCAAATATATGCTGTCTACAAGAGTCTCACTTCACCTGTAAGGACACACATAAACTAAAAGTAAAGGGATGAAACAATACTTTCTATTCAAATAGAAACCAAAAGAGAACATATGAAGCTATATTTATCTTAGATAAAATATCCTTTAAGTCAAACACTTTAAGACAGGACAAAAAAGGTCATTATATATTGGTAAAGCAGTAAATTTATCAACACAATATAACATTATAAATATATATGCACTTAACATTAGACACCTGCATATATAAAGCATATGTTAATAAATCTGAAGGGAGCGGTAGACTGTAATACAATAATATTAGAGGGCTTCAATACCCTGCTTTCTGCAATGGCCAGATCATCCAGAAAGAAAATCAATAAGGTAACATGACACTTAACCTACATTTTAGACCAAATGGAACTCGCAGATATATATATAGAACATCCCATCCAACAGCAATGGAATACATATTTGTCTTAAATGTGCATAGGACATTTTCCAGGATAGATTCAATGTAGATTCAATGTTGGGCCACAAAACAAGATTTACATTATATTGAGTATATTTTCTGACCACAATATTATGAAACTAAAAATAACAGGAGAAATTTGGGGAATTTCAAAAATAAATGGAAATTTAAATATGCTTCTGAACAATAACGAAATTAAAAGAGAAATTAAAAAATCTGAGATAAGTGAAAATTGACAAACAAAATAACAAAACATTGTATGCACCTAAAGCTGTTCTAAGAGGGACGTTAACAGCAATAAATGCCTACACATAGAAAAAAGAAAGATCTCAAACAACTTAACTTTGCACATCATGAAACTAGAAAAGAAACAAATCCCAAAATTAGCAGAAGAAAGGAAATCATAAAGATTAGAGCAAAAATAAATTGAATAGAGACTAGAAAAACAATATGAAAGATTAACGAAACTAAGTTTTTTTTTAAAAGATAAACAATATCAACTCTAGAGATGCCACCAAAAAAAAAAATCCTGTTAGACTAATAAACAAGTAAAACTGCAGGATTTAAAATCAATATACCACAATCACAATCATTCCCTTACTCCCTTTAAGTGCTTTCTTCAGTTGGCTTCAAAACACCTCCTTCCTTACTCTTTTCATTTACTGTGATATCCTCATTCTTTTTTTTTTTTTTTAATTTTTGTACTGCTTCTTCCTACTCTCCCTGATCTCTAAACTTTGAAATGCTCCAGGGCTCAGTCCCTGGATCTATACTCTTTCCTAGTTATACTCACTCCATAAGTAATTACAACCAGTTTCATGACTTTTAATACCATCTATCCCCAGCCAAGATATCTCTTTTGAAGTCTCAACTCATATATCCAATGGCCTACTTAATATCCCTACTTGAATGTCTATTAATATGTAAATATGATCTTTCCTTCTCCCATAAGTGTACTCCTTCAGCAGTCACTCTCAACTTACTTAATGACAACTCTATACATACAGTGTTCAAGGAAAACTTGTTTATATTATTTATTCCCTTCTTTCTCTCTTTGCCTGACTCTCCCATGTCAGTTAAGTACAAGCTATTCTGATTGATTCATTCAATTCATGGAATAATTATAATGATATTTATCTTATGCTAATGAGAATTATATGCAATTAATATTGATGAATAAGGTTTGTATAGAAGACAAATTTTCTCTAATGTTAATTTTATTTTTATTTATTTTTTTATTTAGAGACAGGATTTTACTCCTCGTTGCCCAGACTGTAGTGCAATGGCATAATCTGAGCTCACTGCAACCTCTGGCTCCTGGGCTTAAGCGATTCTCCTGCCTTAGCCTCCCAAGTAGCTGGCACATATCACCATGCCCAGCTAAGTTTTGTATTATTTGTAAAGGCAGGGTTTCACCATATTGCCCAGGCTGGTCTTGAACTCCTGAGCTCAAGCAATCTTCCCACCTTGGCCTCCCAAAGTGCTATGATTACAGATATGAGTCACTATACCTGGCCTCTAATGTTAATTTTATTGAAGTTTAGGGGAAGAATAACACTATTTAAGTAGAAAACAGCTGCCAGTATATCATTTTACTACATATATTAAGACCACCTTTAACAAAAGTAGGTTTGCCACATCTTGATTCTTCTCTTCTTACTATTCGTTACCATCCAAAATAATTTTAAATATATTTTGTTACTGATTAATCTATTTTCTGATTCCCTTCGCCAAGAGAATGTGATCTCCTTGAGGCCAGTGCACATAATCTTTTTTCTTTTTAAGCTCCACACCTAAACAGTGCCTAGAACTTATAAGAAACTCAGTAACTATCTGTTGGAAGATTGCATGAATGAATGCATGGGTACAGAAAGCAACTAGTAATTCTGAAATTCAGAGAAAGCAGGAGAAAAGTTGAGGACTCTGATAAAAATGAACTTAATGCAGCTCGTTAAAGGCAATTAACACAATGAAAATAAGTTAAATATTAATATAAAGTCAGCACTTTTTTTTCCCCGTGGGACATGGGACTTCTCCAGAATCCTATCCCATAGGGGACATACATCATAGATCAAGGAAGCATTTGTCAGTGTGATATGTCTTTTCTAAAAAAACTTATATTTCTGAAACTTTCTTTCCATTTGTGCCTAGGGCAGGATTATTTCCACAAAACAGTAAATTATAGTATTATCTCAATATTTAAAAGTAACATTTCAGAAGACTATTTCAAATGTCAAATTTTTAATAACTGATATTGCAACTTTTCTTAGCCAAGCTCTATAGTTTCTGAAAATTATTAATATTTTCTAATGAATTGTCCTTTTATTTTAAAAAGTCCTGGTGTTCAGTTATTTTACTCAGGGTTGCCTTTCACATATACAAATATACAAATACAACTCTAGACAATGGTAACAGAAAATATGTTTCTTTATAAATAAGCTTATATTTCAAGGTATACTGAGAAATTATACAGTTGTTATTTGAGATTTATTGTGTGGTAGAAAAATACAATGAATAATGTCTGATAGTAAAATAAGAGCAAAAAAGACAAAACACTCCAGATTCTAAAGTGTATTAAGGAAATTATTTTAAAAACTGAGTCCTGAGAAATGTTACATTGATTAGAGGGGGCTTTCTGGAAGAGATATTTAACTCTATATAAAAAGAGGATATTCTATAGTATACATCAGAATAATTATGCTATTAAATGCTATTTCCATTTTCTCCAGTATTGACCCACTTACGCCTGCCATATATTTATTTCTACTTTAACCATTGGTGAAAAGTTTTAATACGAAAAAAAGGTAATGTACAGTTTTTTTTTTTTTCAGTGAAGGAGGTCAGACAAATAGGAAACAAGTGCGAAATAGTAAACATTAATTTACAAGGTCCTTGTATTAGTCCATTTTTATGCTGCTGATAAAGATATACCCAAGACTGGGCAATTTACAAAAGAAAGAGGTTTAATTGGACTTACAGTTCCACGTGGCTGGGGAAGCCTCACAGTCATGGTAGGAGGCAAGGAGGAGCAAGTCATGTCTTACATGGATGGCAGCAGGCGAAGAGAGCGAGATCTTGTGTAGGGGAGCTTCTCTTATTAAAACCATCAGATCTCGTGAAACTTATTCACTATCACAAGAACAGCACAGAAAAGACTTGTCCCCATGACTCAATTACCTCCCACCAGTTCCTTCCCACAACATGAGAGAATTCAAGATGAGATTTGGATGGGGACACAGCCAAACCATATCAGTACTTAATGGACTGAATTCATCAAGTGATTACAAGTAAATATTTTTCTTTCTAAAAATTTAACAAATATATTCTATTCCTATTTGTTATTATTTATAAATAATGAATGTATCAAGCAATAATTATCAAATGCTATATTTAAATGTCTAGTGTTTTTAGGAATATTGAATATCTTATTATTGTTATACTTTACTGATTAAAATGCCATGAATTAACATACATTGTATACTTGCTTTACATATTTAGGTATAGAAACAGAAAATTGTCTAAAATCTGTTCCACAGTTAACTAATGCTGTATCTTCTTTGTTAATACACAGATTACCAGCACAAGAGGTTGAATAAAAACATGTGGCCAAATAATTTTTGTTTAATGTGTAAGAATATACAAAAAAGGCCGGGCGTGGTGGCTCATGCCTGTAATCCCAGCACTTTGGGAGGCCGAGGCAGGTGGATCACGAGGTCAGGAGATCAAGACCATCCTGGCTAACACGGTGAAACCCCGTCTCTATTAAAAATAAAAATTAGCCAGGCGTGGTGGTGGGAGCCTGTAGTCCCAGCTACTCAGGAGGCTGAGGCAGGAGAATGGCATGAACCCGGGAGGCGGAGCTTGCAGTGAGCTGAGATGGCGCCACTATACTCCAACCTAGGCATCAGAGCAGACTCCGTCTCAAAAAAAAAAAAAGAATATACAAAAAATTTATTTTTATTTATTCAGTGAATTAAAATTATTTATATTGAATCAATTGGCAGTGATTCCATATAGACATGGATAGAACGAAATTTTAGATAGTAATAGAAAATTAAAAGTGCTATTAATTAAAATAAACTGTTTCAACAAGGAATGCCAAGTACTGGAAAGCATCAGTATTGCACTAACAAAAAGTCAGAGGTTATACAATTATTTGATCTTTTACTATTATTATCAAAAGTGAGCTGAAAATTGAGTATACTAATACAGAAAATAGGAAAAGTGATTACAAAAGGCTAGAATAAAAAAAGCTAGCAAATGGAAATCGAGCACTGGCAGACTCAGGTTCAATTTCATGGTAAGTAAATAATCATTCATGGTTCAAGCAATTGACTTTTTAATAAAATTATAGATAATATGTATAATTTTGAAAACACTACCAGTTCCACGGAATATTAAACATACAACTACCGTATAATTCAAAAATTCCACTGTGGGGCAAGGAGGCATAGCAAGACAGTGGAATTGAAGGCTCCACTGATCGTTTCCCCGAGAAGGACACCAATTCAACAACTATTAATATCTGCACAAAAGAAGCACCTTTATAAAAATGAAAAATCAGGTGAGCACTGAAAGTAACTGGTTTTAACTTTTGTAATGCTGAAAGAGGCACAGAAGTGGTAAAAAGAAACAGTCTCAAGTTGCAGACACTACGCCTAATTTATAACCTGGCAGTGGCAGCATGATCCAGAGAGCATTTCTGAGTGCTGGGAGAGGGAGAACACAACAATTGTAAGGCACTAAACTCAGTTCTGTCCTGTTAGAGCAGAATGTAAAACCAGACCAAACTCAGCCAATGCCTTTCCATGGAGGGAGCAGTCAAACCAGCTCTAGCCAGAGGGGAGTCACTGATCCCAGTGTTCAGAATTTGAATTACTGCAAGCCTCACCACCACAGCCTAAAGTACAATGGGGATCTAAATAATTGTGAAATACAGTCTAGGCCAAAAGAACTGCAACACTGAGGCAAGTGCTACTGCTGAACTGATCCCAGAAACAGTAGACAGGGACACATGACCTACTGAGACACCAGGTGGAAAGGCTTAAGGAAGTGCTGGCATCACTTGTCCCCTAATCTAAGGCTACAAAGCTCACAGCTATGAAAAACAAAAACAAAAACAAAAACAATAACAAAAAAAAAAACCCTTTCTTCCACCTAAGGAGAGGAGAGAAAAGAATGGGGAGGAGTTTGTTTTGCATATTGGATACCTGCTCAGACACAGCAGAATATAAAATTAGAATCATGAGGCCCTCTTTCCAGGACCTAGCTCCCAGATAATATTTCTATACATACCCTGGGCCAGAAGGAAACCTGTTGTTTTGGAGGGAAGGACCAGCCTTGGCAGCATTCATCCCCTCCTAACTGAAGAGCCCTTGGGTCCTGAATAATGAGCAGTGATACCCAGGTACTGCATTGAGGGCTTTGGGTGAGCCTCTGAGATATGTTGGATTCAGTTAAGACTCAGCACATTAACAACTGTGGTAGCTATAGGACAAAACTCCTTCTGCTTGAGAAAAGCAAAGAGAAAATAACGGGCACTTTGTATTGCATCTAGGTACCAGCTCGGTCACAGCAGTGTCAAGCACCAGGCAGGCTCTCAGGATCCCTGATTCCAGGACATGGTTCGTCGATGCCATTTCTGTAACTGTTCTAGGCTGTTCCACTGCTCTGAAGTTTGAGTCCCAGGCCAGGCAGCATTTATCAAAAGCTGACTAGAGAGCCCTTGGGCATTAAAGGAACATTGGCAGTAGTCTGACAGTGCTCCCATTCAGCCTGTGGTGGCAGTGGCCACAAGGTGAGGCTCCTCTACTTTTGGAAAGGGGAAGAAAGAGTGGTAAGGATGGTGTCTTGCAGTTTGAGTACCACAGTAGAACAGAACACCAGGTAGAAATCTAAGGTTTTTGAGTCTAGTCCCTTGCTCTTGATGGCACCTCTGGACCCACCCAGGGCCTGGGGAATTTCACTGCCCTGAAGGGAAGGACACAGGACTGGATATATTTGTCACCTGCTTATTTTAGAATTCAGGGTCTTGAGCAAACAAAAAGTAGCCAGGGAGTGGTTACTGCAGGCCTTGGGTGAGACCCACTGTTGTGATGGCTAGAGGTCTGACCCAGTGCAGTCCTAGGGGTGGTGACCAGAGGGTGCTTGTGTCACTCCACCCCCAGCATCAGGTGGCTGTGAACAGAAAGAGACATTCCATTTGTTTAAGATAAAGTAAGGGAAGAGAACTCTCCCAGGTTGTGTTCAAGACTATCAAAACAGTACCTCTACAAGTCTGGAAGAACCACAATGTTGCTGTGCTTGAGAAACCCCATAAGCATATACAGCTTATACCACAACCCTCAAGTCATTGTGAATATCTGGAAAGACTTCCCAAGAAGGATGGGTACAAACAAGCCCAGACAGTGAAGAGTAAAATAAATACCTAACTCTTCCATCCCCAGACATACACAAAATATGAAGACAAACATGACCAAACAAAGTAATCAGAAAAACATGACCACACAATGGACTAAATAAGTCACCAGGAACCCATCTTGAAGAAAGAGATATAGGACCTTTCAAACAGAAAATTCAAAATATCTATGTTGAGGAAACTGAAATAATTTCAATATAACACAGGTAGGAAACTCAGAATTCTATCAGATAGATTTAACAAAGAGATTGAAATACAAAGAATGGAGCAGAAATGCTGGAGCAGAGAAATGCAATTAGCATAGTGAAGAATGCACCCGAGTCTCTTAATAGCAGAATTTATCAAGCAGAAAAAAAATTAATGAGGTTGAAGTCAAGCTGTTTGAAAATACACAGTCAGAGGAGACAAAACAAACATGCAAACAAAAACCAATGAAGCATGCCTACAAGATCTAGAAAAAACCCTTAACAGGGCAAGTCTAAGTGTTAAAGAGGAGGTAGACAAAGAGATAAGGGTAGAGAAATTATTCAAAAAAATAGCAACAGAGAATTCCCTGAACCTAAACAAAAATATCAATATTCAAGTATAAAAATGTTATAGAACATGAAGATACAACCCAAAGAAGACTGCCACAAGGAATTTAACAATAAAATTCCAAAGATCAAAGGTAAAGAAGGGATCCTAAAAGCATCAAGAGAAAAGAAGCAAATAACATAAAATGGAGCTCCAATACATCTGGTAACAGACTTTCTAGTAGAAACCATACAATCCAGGAGAGAGTGGCATGATATATTTAAAGTGCTGAGGAAAAAATAACTTTTCTCTAAATAGCATATTCAGTGAAAATATCCTTCAAACATAAATGGAAAACAAACACTTTACCAGAAAAACAAAAGCTGAAGAATTTAATCTACATCATACCTGGCCTATAAGAAATGCTAAAGCAAATATGTCAATCAGAAAAGAAATGATGTTAATGAGCAATAAGTAATCACCTGATGGTATAAAACTCACTGGTTATAGCAAGTACACTGAAAAACACAATATATTATAATACTGTAACACAAGTATGTAAACTATTCTTATCCTCAGGATAAAATAATGGTGAACCCATCAAAAATGATAACTACGACAACTTTTCAAGACATAATTCAATAAGATGTAAATAAATACAGGGAAAAAATAAGGGGGGAAATGTAAAGATGTAGAGTTTGTATTTTTTATTGGTTATGCAAACAATGTGAAGTTATCAGGTTAAAATAATGGGTTATAAAATAGTATTTGCAAACCTTATGGTAACATAAAACCAAAAAACAAAAAATGGATACACAAAAAATAAAAAGCAAGAAATTAAATTATATCACCAGAGAAGATTACCTTCACTAAAGAAAGAGAAGAAGGAAAGAAAGAAGGAAGAAAAGACTATAAAACAATGAGAAAACAAATAACAAAATGATAGGAGTAAGCCTTTACTTATCAATAGTAATGTTGAATGTAAATGAACTAAACTCTAGTCAAAAGACATAGAATGGCTCAGTGGATGAAAAAACAAGATGCAATGAATAACCCGTTTCCCACAAAAAACACACTTTACCTCTCAAGACACACATAGAATGGAAATAAAGGGATGGAAAGATATTCCATGCCAAAGCAAACAAACAAACAAAAAGAAGCAAAAATAGCTAAGCTTATATCAGAAAAAGCAGATTAAAAAAAGGTATAAGAAGAGACAAAAAAAGTCACTATGTAATGATGAGCAGGTGGACTAAAAAAGAGAATATAACAAATGTAAATATATATGAGCCCAACACTGTGCCACCCTGATATATAAAGCAAATATTATTATAGCTAAAGAGAGATACCCCAGTACAATAATGGCTAGAGTTTTCAGCACCCCATTTTCAGCTTTGGACAGATCTTCCAGACAGAAAATCAGGAAATAAACATTGGACTTAATTTGCATGATAGACCAAATTGATCGAAGAGATAAATACTTACAGACTAATTCATTCATGGCTGTAGAATACACATTCTTTTCCTAAGAATATTGATCATTTTCAAGGATTGACCATATGTTAGGCCAAAAACAATTAACCATTTAACAAATTTAACCATTTAACATTGTTAAATAAACCGTTTAACAAATGGAAATAATATTAAGCATCTTTGACCACAGTTGAATAAGATGAAAATCAATAAGAAGAGGAATACTGGAAACTATACAAATATATAGAAATTAAATCATATGCTTCTAAATGACAAGTGGGCCAATGAAGAAATTAAGAAGGAAATTGAAAAAAAATTTGAAACCAATTATAATCAAAACACAGCATACCAAAACCTATGAAACACAGCAATAACAGTACTACAAGGAAAGTTTATAGCTATAAGTGCCTGCAAAAACAAAACAAATGTAATATTAGAAGAAGAGAAATAATAAAGATCAGAGCATAAATAAATAAAACTGAAGAAATAAAGATCAATGAAACAAAAAGGTGATTTACTGAAAAGTTACACAAAATTAACAAACTTTTAGCCAGACTAAAAAAAATCCAAATAATGTCAGAGATGAAAAAGGAGACAATGCAACTCATACTGCAAAAATTTGAATAATCATTAATAGCTACAGTAAGTCTATAAGTCTCAGACAAAGGAACTTTTACCACTCACAGTCTTTACCAGATGCTCAAGAGAAAGACATGGTACAGGGAGAGAGTACTGAGACACTATCTGCTGTGGCGCTGGCTTGAGGAAAGAGCACTGTAGCCACTGATGGAAGTAAATGAGGACCTTCTACATTTTTCTCCTCTCACTCCCCTATAAAACAAAAGGCTTAACCTGCTGGGGAAATAGCAGTTTACACTGCTGCCCATAGGAAACTACAGAAGACCAAACACAGCTTAGGGAGCTAAAAAGAAAAATAATTTTCTAGCTGTAGGAGAGAGACAGGATTGTGTCCTGGGCCCAGATCATTTGAGACTGGCCATAATAGACAGTAGGAAAGTCTTTGACATGGTCTCACTTGAAGACTCAGAAACACATAAGATACATTAAGGCCTAAAACTGAGGCTAGATGAAAACAAGAGAATGCCTTATGACATCCCCACAATCATCCTAGTGTAACAGGTTTACAATACCAAATGACAGCAATATACTTGCTCAGTATAAACTGGGGAAGGGACAAGAACGCAGAGACAAACCCTCTCTGGAGTACATGCAACAGTTCAGACCTAAAGCTAAAGGTGGAAAGGGCATTGTGAAAAATCCCTTTGACAAACCTGTCCTCATCCTAAATACAAAGCAAAACAAGTGGATTTTTGAATCCTGCTGTGCACTGAGAGTAACCATAGCAGGAACAAAATTCAAACAGCTCAACTCCAGACTATATTGACCTAATACCCCACACTAAGCGCCTAGCAGAAGAAAAAATACGCTTATTTACAGCCATAAAATGTATTTACCCTTTTCCCTATTTTCTACAAAAAAAGTCCAGCTTTCAACAAAAAAATTTGAGGGAGAAGAAGCAGGAAAAAGAAAAACAGTGCCAAGACACTAAGAAATCAACATAACTAGATTCAGATATGACAGAGCTGTTGGAACTATGTCAGACATGAAACTGAAAATAACTATGACTAAAATGATAAAAGGCTCTAATGGAAAAGAAAAACGTCCATGGTTAAATGGATAATTACAGCAAAGAGTTTCAAATTATAAGAAAGCATTAAATGGAAATGGCAAAAAGGAAAAACAGTAACAGAGATAAAGAATGCCTTCTATAGACTAATTACTAGAGTGGAACATGCTGAGAAAAGTATCACTGAACTTGAAGAAGATAAATCAATAGAAATTATCCAAAGTGAAGCAGAAAAAGAAGAGTGGGGGGAAAAAAAGCAAAGAGAACATCCAACATTTGTGAGACTATAAAAACAGCCTAGTGTTACTGGTAGAAGAGATTTGAGTTACCTCGAGTAACTTATGGTGGTGTATCCATAAGGGTCTGCAGCCACTTCAGTTCTTGCCTTCTCAGAAAAAAGAATTCAACTGAGGGGCATAAAGCAGAAAAAGAGCCCAAGGCAAGTTTCAGAGCAGGCATGGAAGTTTATTTACAAAGGGTTTAGAACAGGAAAGAAAGAAAAGTTCACTTGGAAGAGATCCAATAAGGGCGCCGGAAGGTCAAAGACGGTCAAAAAGAGGCATCTAACCTTGCTTGGTCCTAGGAATTTATAGGCTTACCTCTTTTCCATGGTTCTTCCCTTAGGGTGGGCTTCCCATATACAAGGTGCTCTTCTCACCCTTGGGAAGTGAGCACACACAGTGTGTTTCGTAAGTTGTATCCATGCCCATCTGAGGCTTTCTTCCCTTTCTCCGGTGGAGTGTCCCCAGAAGGTCATATTTCCCAGTTTTGTCTCTTAGTGCCCAAGCCCAGGACGTTTCTTCTCCCTGGCATCTGCATACAATTAACACTTTAATGGCAATAGCTGTGGGTCACCAGGAAATGGCTTCTCCCTGGTACGGGGCGATGGGGAGGTGTGGGCATGGGGCTGCCCAATTATCATTTTTAGAGAGACAGTGTGATAATTGTCAAACCAGCCCCTGACATCCCTAGTGGGTGGGAGAGGAGAGCCCTCTAGTGTCCCACTCATGCCAGCCTAACTACCTGTAACACTAGCATATGTGTAACTGGAATTGTAGAAGAAGAAATGCTAGGGAAGAAGAAATAGCTGAAGACAATTTACCCTGTTTAAAGGTGAAGATTAAATGGAATATAAAAATGAATTCAAAAGAAGGTATAAAGGAAGAGAAAGGACACAAAGATGTAACAAGTAGCAAACCACTAGCAAGATGGTAGATTTTAATCTAACCATAATTGTCACTTAACTATAAAGTACCTAGGACACAAAGTAAAATACAAGTTGGATTTTAATAGAAAGACACATATATATGCTACATACTAGAAATCATTTAAAATTAAAAGACATAGATACATTAAAAGGAGAAAAATATATAGTATGAAAACAAAAATCTAAACAAGGATAGAGTAGCTATATTAATATTACACAATATACACTTCAAGGACTATTACCAGAGATAAAGGGGGACATTACATAATTATAAAAAGATCAGACAACTTAACAATCCTAAGTGTATGTGCACCTAACAATAGAGCTTCAAATAATAGACCTGAAAGAAGAAATAAACAAATCCACAATTACATTTGGAGACTTCAACACTCTTTTCCTAGTAATAAATGCAATCATTAGAAAGAAAATCAGTAAGGATATTGAAGAACTGAACAATACTTTCAACCACCTTTATCTAACTGATATTTACCAAATACCCCATCCAACAACATGAGTATAAACATTAATTCAATTCATATAGAATATATACTGATATAAACCATATTCTGGGCCATAAGGAAAGCTCATTGAATTTCAAAAAAATTCAAATCATACAAAATATTATTTCTGACCACAAAGAAATGAAATTAGAATTCCAAAATGGAGATATATCAGGAAAATACCCAAATACTTGGACACTAAATAACACACCTCAAAATAAACCATGGGTCAAAGAAAAAATTAGGTAGCATTTTTAAATGAATGAAAATAAAAACACAATTTATCAACATTTGTGAGACGCAGCCAAGGTAGTGGTTAAATGAAAATTTAGAGGATTAAAGTCCTAAATAAGAAATGTCACAAAACTTAGGCCAGGTGCGGTGGCTCACTCCTGTAATCCCAGCACTTTGGGAGGTTGAAGCAGATGGATCACTTGAGGTCAGGAGTTCCAGACCAGAATGGCCAACATGGCAAAACCCCGTCTTTACTAACGATACAAAAATTAGCTGGGTGTGGTGGCATATGCCTATAGTCCCAGCTACTCCGGAGGCTGAGGCAGGAGAATCACTTGAACCTGGGAGGTGGAGGTTGCAGTGAACCGAGATGGCACCACTGCACTCCAGCCTGTGTGACAAAGTAAGACTCCATCTCAAAAAAAAAGAAAGAAATGTCGCAAAACTTAATCCAAGTTTCCACTTTAATAAGCTGAAAAAAATCAAAGAGCAAATTAAATCCAAATAAGCAGAAAGAGGTAAATAATGTATATGGGAACTGAAACCAACAACTCCATATACCACAAACATTTGTATGGCACATGTTGTACTTATTGTTGCAGGTGGATGCAATGATTTAAATTAAACTACTGCTTCTCCAAAACCATGTCCTGTCATCTGAGAAGAGGTGACTATAACGGAAGAAACCCTACTTATCTAAATGGTGCTCACAAAAGTATGCAAATTACTTTAAATTTAATTTAAATTTAATTAAACCAAATCCAAATATTATGAGAATCATCAAACTTTCTAAAGTATCTAATTATGTAAAGGCAACCATAAAATCAGAACAAATTGTGCTGGAAGTTTAGGTGTATGTTTGATTCTCAGGGAGGCAACTATTGCCCTTAAAACTCCAATAAACTCAAAAATGTTGTTATATATATATGTATATACATATATATATAGTATGTATGTGTGTGTGGGGTGTATATACATATACATATACTTAAACAAATATATCCTACAAGTCAATACGAAAAAGACAACTCTATAGAAAAACTCACAAAAGATTTAAATGGTTCCTTAAAAACAGGAATTTTACATGCCTCATCAATGTTTGAAATGGTGCTCAAGCTTATTAGTAATCACAAAAGTATACATTAAAACCACAGTATGAGATCATTACTCACATTCCAGATTGGCAAAATTTTAGAAATCTGACAGTATTCAGGGGTGAAGAGGATATTAAGGAAGATAAATTTGAATAATCTTCTGGTGGAAGTGTAGAATTAATACTACCACTTTGAAAAACATTTGGGAATTATCTAGTAAATTTGAAGACACATGCACTCTGTAGCCCATCAATTACACTCTTGAGTAAATACATCATAGAAAAGGGCATACATATATTTACCAGGAGACTTTGAAACAAATCCTTGTAGAAGTACTCTTCCTTACAGTCAAAACTGGAAACAATCCATAGGAACAGTATTGGTGAAGCTGGAAAAAATATGTGGCATTTTTTCCCATTATCAGCATAGAAATTCTAAATACGGAGTGTATCCATATTTTCTGAAATGACTATTTTCCTCAAGATTTTTTTTTTAACTATGGAAACTGTCAGAGCTCAGGGCAGACTCCATAAAATGGTATTGCACTCTTCTCTAGGAGTAACTGAGACCTTTACCAAGATTTGCTCTATTTTTAAAAGTATCATGATTTTCATAGTCTTACTTAAAATTTCACTTAATATATATTAGCATATTGAAACCTACACAATGCTAAAGAAGCATCACCTTATTGTTATTATATTAATAGGCATGTTTAATTCACTTAGGTTTCGTTTTCCTCATCTATTAAATGATGATGAATCCCAACTCCATTAGCTAAGAATGTATAACCAAATAACAAAATACCTGAATAATGGTGGTGATATGGTTTGGCTGTGTCCTCACCAAAATCTCATCTTGAATTGTAGCTCCCATAATCCTCACGTGTTATAGGAGGTAACTGGTTGGGGGGTAATTGAATCATGGGGGCAGGTTTTCTCATGCTGTTCTCATCAAAGTGAATAAGTCTCATGATACCTGATGGTTATATAAAGGGCAGTTTCCTGCACACACTCTCTTGCCTGCAGCCATGTAAGACATGCCTTTGCTCCTCCTTCGCCTTCCACCATGATTGTGAGGCCTCCCCAGCCATGTGGAAGTGTGGGTCCATTAAACCTCTTTTTCTTTATAAATTACCCAGTCTACAGGTGGCCTGACCAAATAAAGGTTATCTTCTCTCACAACAGCAACAACAAAAAATCCAAAAATAATCCATTGCAGCCATTGTTTTAAGTACTCAACAGTGAATTAAGGGACCCAAGCTCTTTCTAACTTTCTGTTTCACCATAATTACCATGTGGCTGTAAGATGGCTCCTGTACTTCTAGGCATCATATTATATGCCATTTTCAGAAAATGACGGTAAGGGAAAGGGGCTACACCAACTACATCTGTCACTCCTTTTATCAGTAATCACAGATATTTCTCAGAACACTACTTAGCGCTTTCCTTTTTTTATCTTTTTGGCTAGAACCATGTTTCAGGGAACTGGAAAACCAAGAATTCATTTTTCTAGCATCTAGGGTAGAAGAATGCAAAGAGAAGTTGAGAAATGAACATCATAGGTACCAATAGAACCTGGGGTACTCTCGCCTTACCTACCTCATTGGATTGTTATGAAGATCAATTGTACTATCATATTTGAAAATCTTTGAAATGTGCAAAGTGCTAAAGAAGTGTGAGGAATTATTGTGTGCTGTCTTTTGAAACTAATGATCTTTAAGGTGTTTTACTAAACTCAAATTATGATTCAATGATTAAGTACTAAAAAAGGTCTTATGTGCACACATTATACTAGATGATAAAAATCTATCTATCTTTTCCTATGTTAAACACCAGCTAGCATCTGCTTTCAGTACAGTTTGGGGCTTTGCTCAGGGTAGAATATTTCAACTTAATGAATCAATGTGGAAAATCCCTTTCTTTTCTAGGAGATGAATCTGGAAAGTTTGCCGTATTATTTCTCTCTGACTAAAGTTTCTACTGTGGACAGGTGGAAAGCAAAGAGAAAATATTCCCTATAGAAATATGGAAGGGAAACTGATATTGATTTTTGCAAAATAAATTCAGAGTAACTCTCAGAGGCTTTGGGTATATCTAGGTCACTGGGAAAAAAAATAAGCATTTTGCTGACAGTTAGGAGAAATATGGTTATTTCTTACACATGGCTATTAAATGGATTCAGAACCTTTTTATTATTATACCAAAATTATTCCAACCAAGTAGAAATTACATACATATATGAGCAGAATGCAGGAAAAAAATCTTTGACAACATTATGAATTTAGATCAGTTTTCCATAAGGAATTCATGGTTAAATTAACTTCAAAATCTCAAATAAGATTATGCTAATGGATTCTGGGCTTAATACCTAGGTGACGGGTTGGTCTGTGCAGCAAACCACCATGGCACACGTTTACTTTCGTAACAAACCTACACATCCTGCACATGTACCTGGAACTTAAACCTTGAAGGAAAAAACATGTCAGCTACTTTGCATATGATTATGTGGCCCAACACAGAGTGAATAAGTCACTGGCTATGTCTGTGTCTTTGAACTCCAAAAACATGCAGGGTACAACATGGGCACTCTAGGAGCTATCAAAATATTGGCCTTCAATATTTTCCATAGTAATAATTTAGGAATCTAAACATACGAATCCAATGGACTAGAAATAAAAATGTCTTCCTTAGCCAGGAGTAAACAGTAAAGGTTGAAATAACATATTTGACTCCTTAATCAGTCAACAAAGAAATATTAAGCACCTAATATGTGCCAGGCTTTCTGTCAGGCATTGATGATTCAATGGAGAACAAAAAGACATGATATCTGCTGTTATGGTGTACACAGTGTAGTGCAAAACACACATTTTAAATATACTTATATGAGATCTTTTTTTTGAAGCTTGTTTTAACTTTTCAGTTCTACATAGCTCTTTTTTCACTTTAATTTTAGGTTTAGGGGTACATGTGCATGTTTGTCTTATAGATAAACTGTGTGTCACTGGGGTTGGGTTTACAGATTATTTCATCGCCCAGGTAATCAGCACAGTATGCAATAGGTAGTTTTTCAGTCCTCACACTCCTCCCACCCTCCACCTTCAAGTAGGCCCTGGTGTCTGTTGTTCCTTTCTTTGTGTCCATACACACGCAGTGTTTAGCTCCAACTTATAAGTGAGAACACACAGTATTTGGTTTGCTGTTTCTGCATTATTTTGCTTAGGATAATGCCTTCCAGCTCCATTCATGTTGCTGGAAAGGCCATGTATTTCATAGGGTATATGTACCACATGTTCTTTATCCATTCTACCACTGATGGACATTTAGGTTGACTCCATGTCTTTATGGCAGAACAATGTATATTCCTTTGGGTATGTACCCTATAATGGGATTGCTGAGTTGAATGAAAATTCGGCTTTAAGTTCTTTGAGAAATCACTGAACTGCTTTTCACAATGGCTAATCTAATTTACATTTCCACCAGCAGTGTATAAGTGTTCCCTTTTCCCCACAACCTTGACAGCATCTGTTATTTTTTGACTTTTAATAATAGCCCTTCTGATTGGTGTGAGTTGGTATCTCATTGTGCTTTTGATTTGCATTTCTCTAATGATAGTACTATTAAGCATTTATGTATGCTTGTTGGACACGTGTATGTCTTCTTTTGAAAAGCATCTGTTCATGTCCTTTGCCCATCTTATAACTGGGTTGTTTTTTCCTTGTAAATTTGTTTAAGTGCCTTATAGATTCTGAATATTAGACCTATGTCAGATGTATAGTTTGCAAATATTTTCTCCCATTCTGTAGGTTTTCTGTTTACTCTGTTGATACTTTTTTGTTGCCACACAGAGGCCCTTTAGTTTAATTAGGTCCCATTTGTCAATTTTTGTTGTTGTTGCTATTGCTTTTGGAGTCTTCATCATGAAATTTTTTTCCAGATCCCATGCCAAAAACTCCCTAGGTAATCTTCCAGGATTTTTTTAATCCCCAATTTTACATTTAAATATTTAATCCATCTTGAGTTGATTTTCATATATGGTACAAGGAAAAAAGTATAGTTTCAATCTTCTGCATGTGGCTAGCCAATTATTGCAGCACCATTTATTGAATAGGGAAACCTTTCCTCATTGCTTGTTTTTGTCAGCTTTGTTGAAGATCAGATGCTTGTAGGTATGTGGCCTTATTTCTGGGCTCTTTATTATGTTGCAGTGGTCTATGTGTCTAGTTTTGTACCAGTACCAAGCTATTTTGGTTACTGTAGCCTTGTACTATAGTTTGAAGTCAGGTAAGTGTTGCCTCCAGCTTTTATCTTTTTGCTTAGAATTGCCTTGGTGATTTGGGCTTTAAGTCTCATATTAATTTCAAAATAGTTTTTAAATAATTTCATGAGAATATAGTTGGTAGTTTGATAAGAATAACCCTTATTGCTTTGGGCAGTATGGCCATTTTAACAATATTGATTCCTCCTATCCATGATCACGGAATGCTTTTTTATTTGTTTTTGTCATCTCTGATTTCTTTGAGCAGTATTTTGTAATTCTCACTGTAGAGATCTTTCACCTCCATGGTTAGCTGTATTCCTAGGTATTTTATTCTTTTTGTGGCTCTTGTGAATGGGATTGTATTCTTCACTTGGCTCTCAACTTGAATATTATAAGCGTCTAGGAATGCTGTCAATTTTTGAACATTTATTTTGTATCCTGAAACTTTGCTGATGTGTTTTATCAGATCAAGTTGCTTTTTGGCAGAGACTAAGAGGTTTTCTAGGTATGGAATCATATTGTGTGCAAACAGGGATATTTTGACTTACTGTCTTCCATTTTGGATGCCTTTTCTTTCTTTCTCTTGCCTGATTGCTCTGGCTACAACCTCCATTACTATGTTGAATAGGAGTGGTGACAGAACGCATCCTTGTCTTGTTCCAGTTTTCAAAGGGAGTGCTTCCAGCTTTTGCTCATTCACTATGATGTTGGATATAGGTTTTTCATACAAGGCTCTTGTTACTTTAAAGTATGTCCCCTCAATGCCTAGTTTATTGAGGGTTTTTAACATGAAAGGATGTTGAATATTATTGAAAGCCTTTTCTGCATCTATTGAGATTATTATATGGGTTTTGTGTTTAGTTCTGTTTATGTGGTGGATCACATGTATTGATATGTTGAACAAACCTTGCGTCTCAGGGATAAAGCCTACTTTATAGTAGGGGATGAGCTTTTTGATGTGCTGCCGGATTCTGTTTGCTAGTATTTTGTTGAGGACTTTTCCATCTATATTCATCAAGGATATTGACCTGAAGTTTTCTTTTTTAATTGTGTCTCTGCCAGGTTTTGGTATCAGGATAATACTGCCCTCGTAGAATGAGTTAGGGAGGACTTCTTCTTCCTTTATTTTTTGCAATAGTTTCAGTAGGAATGGTACAAGCTCTTCTTTATACATCTGGTAGATTTGGCCATTATTCTATCTGGTCCTGGACTTTTTCTGCTTGGTAAACTTTTTATTGCTGATTCAACTTCAGAACTTGTTATTGGTCTGTTCAGGGATTCAATTTCTTCCTGCTTCAGTCCTGGGAGGTTGTATGCTTCCAGGAATTCATCCATCTCTTCTAGGATTTCTAGTTTGTCTGCATTGAGGTGTTTATACTAGTGTCTGTGGGTTTTCTGTATTTCTATGCAATCAGTTGTAATGTCTCCTTCCTCATTTTTGATGGTGTTTATCTGGATCTTCTCTAATTTTCTTAATTAATCTAGCTAAGCGTCCTCTTTCTCATTTCTGATGGTGTTTATCTGGATCTTCTCTCATTTTTTATTAATCTAGCTAGCAGTCTATATTTTTAATTCTTTCAAATAATAAACTTATTGACTTGTTGATCTTTTGTATTTTTTTAATGTCTCAATCTCCATTTGTTCAGGTCTGATTTTGGTTATTTCTTTTCTTCTGCTAGCTTTGGGGTTGGTTTGCTCTTGGTTCTCTAGTTCTTTTTGTTGTGGTGTTAGGCTGTTACCTTGAGATATTTCGAAACTTTTCCTGTGGATGTTTAGCATATAAACTTTCCTCTTAACACTGCTTTAGCTGTGTCCCAGAGATTCTGGTATGTTGTATCTGTGTTCTCATTAGTTTCAAAGAATTTCTTGGTTTCTGCCTTAATTTCATTATTTACCCAGAAGTCATTAAGGAGCAGATTATTTAATTTTCATGTAATTGTGTGATTTGGGGTGATTTCTATTTAATTTTATTTCTGTTTTTATTGCCTGTAGTCTGAGAGTGTGGTTGGTATGATTTATTTTTTGAAATTGCTAAGGATTATTTTATGCCTAATTAGGTGGTCGATTTCAGATTGTGTGCCACGTGCAGATGAGAAAAATGTATATTCTGTTGTTTTTAGGTGGAGAGTTCTGTAGATGTCTGTTAAGTTCATTTGATCAAGTGTTGAGTTCAGGTCACAGATATGTTTGTTAGTTTTCTGCCTTGATGATCTGTCTAATGCTGTCAGTGCAATGTTGAAATATCCCTCTATTGTTGTGTGTATATCTAAGACTCTTCATAGGTCTCTAAGAACTTACTTTATGAATCTGGGTGCTCCTGTGTTGAGTACACATATATTTAGGATAGTTAAGTATTTTTAAATCGAGCTCTTAACCATTATGTAATGCCCTTCTTTGTCTTTTTTTTTTTTTTTTTTTTTTTTGGTATTTCTTGGTTTAAAGTTTGTTTTGTTTGAAATGCGAAATGCGAATAACAACCCCTGCCTTTTTTCTGTTTTCAATTTGCTTGGTAGATCTTTCTCCGTCCCTTTACATTGAGCGTATGGGTATCACTGCATGTGACATGGGTTTCTTGAAGACATCATACTATTGTGTATTGGTTCTTCATCCAACTTGCCACTCTGTGCCTTTTAATTGGAGCATTTAGCCCATTTACAGTCAGGGTTAGTATTGCTATCTGTGGATTTGATCCTGTTATCATGTTGTTAGCTAGTTATTATGCAGACTTGTTTGTGTGATTGTTTTATAGTTACTAGTCTGTGTACTTAAGTGTGTTTTTGTAGAGGCTGGTAACAGTCTTTCCTTTTCATATTTAGCACTCTTTTCAGGACCTCTTGTAAGTCAGGTCTGGTGGTAACAAATTCCTTTCGCATTTGCTTGTCTGAAAAGGATCTAATTTCTCTTTTGCTTATGAAGCATAGTTTGGCTAAATATGATATTCTTGGTTGAAATTTTTTTTTCATTAAGAATGTTGAATATAGGCCCCCAATATGTTCTTGCTTATAGGGTTTCTGCCAACAAGTCTGCTGTTAGCCTGATGGGGTTCCCTTTGTAAGTGACCTGCCCCTACTCTTTTGCTGCATTTAACATTTTTTTTTTTTTCATTTTAACCTTGAAGAGTCTGATGACTATTTGTCTTTGGGATGGTCTTCTTTTGTAGTATTTTGCAGAGGTTCTCTGCATTTCTTGAATTTGAATGTTGGCATCTCTAGCAAGTTTGGGGAAATTTTCATGGATGATATGTTAACACATGTTTTCCAAGTTGCTTGCTTTCTCTCCCTCTGTTTCAGAGATGCCAATGAGGTGTGGAATTTGCCTCTTTACGTAATCCTGTATTTCTTTGAGGTTTTATTCATTCTTCTTTATTTTCTTCCCTTTTTTTGTTTGAATTTTCTAGCTCTGAGATTCCCTCATAAGCTTATGCAATTCTGCTGTTAATACGTGCAATTGTATTATGAAATTGTTGAAGTCCGTTTTTCAGCTCTATCAGATCAGTTTGTTTCTTTCTTAATATGTCCATTTTGTCTTTCTTTCTTAATGTGTCTATTTTGTCTTTTGTCTCCTGTATCATTTTATTGTATTCCTTCGAATCTTTGGATTGGGTTGTGACCGTCTCCTGAATCTTGACGGTCTTTGCTCCTATTCATATTCTGAATACTATTTCTGTCATTTCCATGATTTCCACCTCTTTAAGAACCATTGCTGGGGAACTAGTGCAGTTGTTTGGAGGTAAGAAGACACGCTGACTTTTTGACTTGCCAGAGTTCTTGCACTGGGTCTTTGTCATCTTTGTGGTTTATGTTCCTTTAATCTTTGAAGTTGCTGTCCATTGGATTTTTTTTCTTTTATCCTCTTTGATGTCTTTGGGGGTTTGATTATGTTATAAGGTGAGTTTAACTGACTGGCTTCATTTTTGTAAGACATAAGGGGGCCAAGGTTCAGCGCAGTATTCCTGGGCTTCCTGCTAGGGGCTGGTATCACGTCCCCGGCTTTGTTCTCCAACTCCTCAATGTTAGGAACCTGCTGTGCTGGAGGGGCCCACCTGTTCCCCGACCACTGGTCACAATAATCCAATGGGTGGTTTCAGCCAAAGCACTTCATCAGGCAGTGACAGCAGGATCAGTGCTCATTAACATGTGCCAGCAGTAGTGTCAGTGCAGTGGGGTGTACACTCATCAACTGGGGTAGGGCACTGCTGGGTGCATGGGTGCTGGCCTTCATGCAGGTATTCACAGAGGCAGCATTGGTGACGTGGCATGATGGGGATAGGACTGCTGTTGTATGTGCATGTGTTCATGCTGATGGTGGTGTTGGTGTGGGGGCAGGGCACTGGCAGATGTGTGGGTGGTGCCCTCCATGTGCACATTCATGCTGGTGACAGTGGCAGCATAGGGTGATGGGGGCGAAGATCATTTTTAAGTGCTTACCACAGTATGTGACATACAGTAATCATTCAATAAGTGCCAGTTGCTACTATTACTATTGATAATACTAATATAAGCATAAATAAATAAATGTAAAAGCCTATAAAACTATAAAGCAGGAGGACTAAACCTATTTTGAGGTGATCATAAAATGCTTCCCAAGCCAGGCAGAGTGACTCACATCTGTAATCTTAGCACTTTGGGAGGTCAAACTGGGAGGATCTCATGAGGCCAGGAGTTTGAAACCAGTCTGGGCAACTTAGTAAGACCCCATCTCTACAAAAGGAAAATTAAACAACAAAATAGTCAGACATGGCAGTGCATGCTTGTAGTCCCAGCTACTTGGGAGGCTGAGGCAGGAGGATTACTTCAGTCTAGGAATTTGAAGCTGCAGTGAACTATGATGATCATATCACTGCACTCCAGACTGGGCAACAGAGTGAGGCCCTGTCTCGAAAAAGAAAGAAAGAAAGAAAATGCTTCCCGAAGATATGCTATTTAAGCTGAGTTCTAAAGGGTGAATATCTATTAACCCAGCAAAGAGAAGACATGACTTATCAATTTGTGAAATGAACACGTGTAGATTGCTGTATTTATTAATCTCTAAAAAATACCTTACAATTATGTGTTATTATATTTGCTCAAATCAATAACCCCTATTAAAGAGTGTTCTCTTTTCAGA
This sequence comes from Pongo pygmaeus, assembly GCF_028885625.2. Classification (NCBI taxonomy): domain Eukaryota; kingdom Metazoa; phylum Chordata; class Mammalia; order Primates; family Hominidae; genus Pongo; species Pongo pygmaeus. The sequence continues at coordinate 149,952,569 of NC_072396.2, read as the reverse complement.
TTTCCAACGATTCCATTTGCAGAGCCTACCTTTTAGAATAACTGCAGAGATAAATTGCTAAACCTGTTTAATTATTCCTCTAAATTTTGCCTTCTCCCCCAATTTGGTCTTAGTCATTAATTATCTAGGAGCTGAGAGATCTGAAAACATCTAGTACAGTGGTTAAGAACACAGTCTGGAACCAAACTATTTGTGTTAGTTTGCATCTTCACTGTGTCACTTACTCACCATGTAATTCCAGGAAATTGAACTAATCTCTGTGCTTCAGGTTGCTCATCTCTCAAATGGGGATAATAATAGCAATCTGTCTCATATGGCGTTTGTTAAGATGAAACCAATTAAAACATATATAGCACAGTAGGTGCTCTATAAGTATGCTATTAGTATTAAACATCAGAATCTAAGCATATAAATGAGTATGTTACCCATACTTTTTTTTGTTTGTTTGTTTGAGACAGTCTTGCCCTGTCGCCAGCCTGGAGTGCAATGAATGGCGCAATCTCCCCTCACTGTAACCTCTGCCTCCCAGGTTCAAGTGATTCTTCTGCCTCAGCTTCCTGAGTAGCTGGGATTACAGGCACGCACCACCACGCCTGGCTAATTTTTTGTATCTTTAGTAGAGACGGGGTTTCACCGTGTTGGCCAGGATGATCTCGAACTCCTGACCTCATGATCTGCCTGCCTCGGCCTCCCAATATGCTGGGATTACAGGCGTGAGCCATGGTACCTGGCCCCATACTTTCATTCAGTGTTTTCAGAATCTTCCTTTGGGAAAAGTCATCAAAGTTAGTTCATGAGCTATAAACTGTAGCCAATCACAATACATTAGAGTCTACCTTTTTTGTTTGTTTGTTTGTTTCTGGGGAAAGACAAAAACAAAAACAAAAACTCTATGCCTCACTCACCATATTCACTGAAGTAGTCTCTAGATTACATTTGCTGTGTATAAAGCTGAAATCCTCCTCATGGCAAAACTTTACCACTAATGAGGGGATTGAATGTAATGCATTAGAGTAGGTGACTAAAATGTTTTAACCACTGGTAGCAACTTGTAATAAACCTAGGGCTCATATAGGGGCTTAACTTGAATGAGACAACATGCATTTATATTCAAAAATAACATATTTTTAAATTCATTTGGGTTACTAAACATGTAGCAGTGACATCAACAATCATATACTGAGAACATACCACTTATCAGACACGTTAATGAGAACATATCTCATCTAATCATCACCACAACTTTATAAGAGGGGTATTAATATTTTTTTCCATTTTATAGATATAGAGGCTGAGACTTAGAGAGGTAGAATAACATAACCATGGTCACATGGTCAATAGCAGGCAGACCCAGAAAAAATCTTAACCACTACACAAGATACAAGTCACTGTGCGAGGTACTGTGGACGCAGTGTTCAACAAGGTAGTCAATATACTCAAAAAGCTTAGAATTTAGTGAAGGACATCACCTCAAATACTATTCTCAACTTCCTGTTCTTACCATCTATTACTAGGTTCATTTTTTGTCTATAATCATAGCAGTGATATTCGTCATCACCTAAGTATGATTCTTTTATTCCATATTCACATAAAAATGCACAGCCGTAAATGTTCCTATTACACCTAATTTTCTCCCATTACAAAGAAATGACTTATTTAGGGAGAAAGGAGGGCAGATTAGAATAAAACATAAGGGATCAGGATGGTATTTTCTGCAAAAAAGATAAAATGACTACAGTCAAGAGAAAAGAGGATATGGAAAGTAGAAGGTCTATATTCTTGGGGAAGAAGTAGGCCAAAAGAGCAACAAAAGAGCAAAATAGTACACTGAAATTAAATCATTTAAAAAATAGTTGTTGGATACTTATATTTCTGGCACCATTAAAATTTATTGGAATATAGCAGAGAATGAAACATTCTGACATTTCTGCACCCATAGACTTTACATGATAGTGAATAAGAGATAAATGATAAGAAAAATTTATAATATGTTAGGAGTTGGTTACTTCGGTGAAAAATAAAATTACTGAGGAAAGCAAAAGTGTAGAGGCATGGCTACAGGCTGTGATGCTACAGGGGGTGGCTTTATTGTAAAGGTGAGATATGAGTGAAAAATAGAAGGGAGTTTTGAGGGATAAAGTAATACAGATAACAGGAAGATCATTCCTGGCAGAAGAATAGGGTACAGGCCCTATAATGAGAGCTTTCTAGGAAAGTCGAGAAGGTCAATGTGCCTAAAGTAGAGTGAGAGAAATAAAAGCTGAAATATGTAACATGGGAACAGATCAAATTGGTCTTTTAGGATTTTGTGGGATTTTGAATTTTGAATTTACTTTGAGTGAAAAGAAACACTATTGAAAAATATTCAGCTTCATCCCTACAAAGGGCATGAACTCATCGTTTTTTATGGCTGCATAGTATTCCATGGTGTATATGTGCCACATTTTCTTAATCCAGTCTGTCATTGATGGACATTTGGGTTGGTTCCAAATCTTTGCTATTGTGAATAGTGCCACAATAAACATACGTGTGCATGTGTCTTTATAGCATCATTCTCAGCAAACTATCGCAGGGACAAAAAACCAAACACCACATGTTCTCACTCATAGGTGGGAATTGAACAATGAGAACACTTGGACTCAGGAAGGGGAACATCACACACTGGGGCCTGTTGTGGGGTGGGGGGAGGGGGGAAGGGATAGCATTAGGAGATATACCTAATGTAAATGACGAGTTAATGGGTGCAGCACACCAACATGGCACATGTATACATATGTAACAAACCTGCACGTTGTGCACCTGTACCCTAGAACTTAAAGTATAATAAAAAAATTTTAAAAAAAGTATTCGGAAAGAAAATTAATAAAGTATTGTTTTAAAGGGATTATCCTGGCTACTGTGTTGATGAGAAACTATACAGAGGCAGGAGTATATGTGGGGCTGTTTCCAAGATTTTGGCCTGAGCAACTAGAAGAATGGAGCTACTAACCATTGAGATAAAGATGGCTTTGGGTAGGGCAAGCTCAAAGGGAAAATATAAGAAGTCCAACTGTCAACATACTGAATTTAAGAATCCTATTAGAAAAAAAGAAAAAAGAAAAAATTTTGTCTGTTTTCTGTCTTGAAACTGTAAATAAATATCAAAAATGTTGCCTTAAGAAAAAAAAAATGCCTATTTGACTTCCAAGTGGAGATGTGGAGTAGGTAGTTGGATATATTAATTAGTTTAGAATTGGAGAAAGTGATCTAAGCAAGAAAGATACATTTGAAAGTCGTCAACTTCTAGATAGTATTTTAAAGTCATGCATTTAGATGAAATAATCAAGAAAGAGAGAAGAAAGCAGACCAAAGCCTTAGGATATTAATAACTTAGAAAGAAGAGGAAAAACTAGCTAAAGAAACTTAGAAGAAATGCCCAATGAGGTAGGAAAAAGAACAAGAGTGTAGAATGAAATGCACAATAACTGAATCCATGAATACTTGTATATTCAATTCTGTGAGGAGCCAAAGTTCATTCATACCGCAGAAAGTTCATTTTTATTTTTTTGGCCAAATGTGTTACATTTTTAAGGCAAGAAAATTGAGAGAGACTAAAAATCCTATTGCTGCATCTTCCATAACATTTTAGTTTGAAAAATTGCAAAATATTCCAATACATACCTGTATAACTTCACCTAGACCTACCACCAATTGTTAACATTTTGCCACATTTTGTTTTTCTTTTTTCTGAACCACTTGAAAGTAAATTACAGACACCTTAACACCTCACCCCTACATACTTTAGCCTGAATTTCATAACAATAAGAACAGTTACCATGAATTTACTGTCATCTAATATATATTTTATATTCAAGTTTTCTTGATTACTGCCCCAATCATTTGTATAGCTGTTTAAGTTTTTAGTCCAGTATCCAACTGAGGTTCATATTTTGCATTTAGTTATGATGACTCTTATTCTTTGAATCTGAAAATAATGCCAGGGACTTGTATGCCTGACATTATTTTTTCTATGATTGTGATAATTTTTTAAAACTCAGGTCGGTGGTCCCTTAGAATGTTCTAGATCCTGAATTTGTCTGTTTCCACATTATTAACTTTAGTTTAAACATGTTAACAAAAACTTTATATCACTTAAAAGGCTTAGGTACTGTTTTATGAAGTTATGTAGATTGTCTGATTTGTATGTTCCCCCAATATGTAATAGAAACTACTGTTATTACACTATACAATTGTCACAAAGATAAATGCACATATATATATACATAATCATCCAATATGTGTAATATATGAAAATATTGAATCTATATTTATATTAGTGTAAACTGATAATCAGAATATAAATTAAGGGCATGCAGTATCACAAAAATGGTTTATAGCAGAACATTACAATATTTCCTCATTTCCTGTGTTTCCTATGTCCTAAGTGATTTCTTATACTTTATATGTCCTAAGTGATTTCCTGTATTTCTTATATCACTTGAAGGAACAACATGTCAAGTATCACATATAGGTGATAATAATTTTGAATACTGGATTAAAATAGTGACTGCCAGTTTTTTACATTTTAATGGTACCTTTGTTTCTTTGCAATTAATAAATCTATGCGGTGAGATTTTAGACTACAAATATTGTGTTTCTCAATAATCTTTCAACCAATCAGAATCATCTGAATATATTTGATTGAAATTGTACAAAAGTGATTTTAAATATCTATAATAATTTCATAAAGAAAATTCCCTTTTGTCTCCATTCTCTCACTTATTTTGAGTTATCATGACAGATTCATGGTTTTCATAAATCAATATGTAATAATATATGTTAGATATATTTTTAATCTATGTTATAATTATGTTACCATAATTATAGGTAGCAAAATGTAACTCGCACATAAAAAAATTGTTACCCTTCAAACAGAAGAATAAAGTGATGATACAAATAAATTTGAGAAAGAAAAATAATAAGGGCATTTTCAACACAGATCACTGAAAAATCAAACTTTTATCTAGTGTGAGATAAAACAATAAACATACATATATCAAAAGACAAAATATGTGGCGTAGACTCTTTGAAGAAAACTTAACATTTAAGGGAAAAACATCAATTTGGAAACCCAGCTTATACTGCAACCACATAAAACTTTTACCAGAGAAATATCTATGATAACATTTTTAAGATTAAAATAATTTGCAGAAATATACATGTAATATATATACACACACAAAGATTCTGTTATTACAAAGAGAATCAACAACAAATTTTTATTTACTTACATGAAAATAAGTTAAATGAATGTGTATAGGTATTTGCACAGTTGTGCACTAATTTGAACATAGAGCAGGATGCTGAAAGATATGTACTAGGCCATCAATATTGGGCACACTGGATTGAATATAGAGGGTTGTAATAACGGGAAAGATAAAATCAGAAGAATAGAAGGGCATTATTACTTACCTGTGTTTATTTTTGTGTTATTTCTCTAGTAACAATTACCGTGTGTTCCTGTTTAAATAAAACTCTTAAATGAGAAAATATATCTTTAAATGATAAAAATGTCAGTTTATCACTTTTTCTTGACTTTACGAAAAGTATTTAATCTCTTCCACTTCAATGGTCCTGTTAACCAACAGCAACAAAAAATCACGAATAAAAAGAGGAATGGCAGCTTCCATTCATTCATCACTTATAAAAGCTCACTTACTGTCTTATGAAGTTACGAGGATGGTCTAATTTTCTGTTTCCTACAATATGTAATAGAGACTACTGAGGAGGTGGAGCAAGATGGCATACTAGAAAGCTCCACCGATCGTATCCCCACAAAGACTCCAAGTTAACAACTTTCTATACAGAAAAAAAACACCTTTATAAGAACCAAAAATCAGGTGAGCACTCATAGTATCTGGTTTTAAATTTATATCGCTAAAAGAGGGTCTAAAGAAATATTTTAAAAAGAAAGGCAGTCCTGAATCACTGATACCCCGCCTCCCCCATCCCCAGCAGCTGCAGCTTGGTGTAGAGAGCACCTCTGGGCACTGTGGGAGGAAGAACGTAGCACTTGTGAGGCATTGAACTAAGTGCTTTCTTGTTAAAGCAGAAAGAAAAACTGAACAAAACTCAGCTGATGCCCACCCACAGAGGGAGCACTTAAACCAGCCCTTGGCACAGAAGAATTTCCCATCCCAGTGGTCCTAACATTGGGGGCCTGCAAACCTCACCACCAAGGGCTGCAGCGCTCTGTGTTTCCAAGTAAACTTGAAGGACAGTCTAGGCCACAAGGACTGCAACTCTTAGGTGAGTTTTAGAGCTGAACAAGGCCCAGAGCCAGTGGACCGTGGGGGCATGCTACATATGGAGGCCCAAGCAGATACAAACTGGGGCAGCCAAGGGAGTGCTGGCATCAGCCTTCCCCTAACATCAGGCTTCACAAATTGTGGCTCCAAAAGAGACCCCTTCCTTCCACGTAAGGAGAGAAGATAGAAGAGTGCAGAGGACTTTGTTTTCATTGTGGATACCAGCTCAGCCATAGCAGAATAGGGTACTGGTCAGAGTTTTGAGGCCTCTGTTCCAGGCTCTGGCTCCCAGATGATACGTCTAGACACACAGTAGGCCAGAAGGGAACCCACTGCCTGGAATGGAAAGTCTGAGTCCTGACGACGTTTAGCCCTTGGGCCCTGAATAGCCACCAGTGTTACCCAGGTACTATTTTGAGGGCCTTGGGTGAGACCATGAGACTTACTGCATCCAGTTGTGACTCAGCACATTCCCAGATGTAGTGGCTTTAGGGTAAGATCACTTCTGCTTGAGAAAAGCAGAAGAAAACGTAAAGGGGATTTTGTCTTCCACTTTAGGTACCAGCACGATTACAGAGGGTAGAGTACCAAGCGGGCTCCTGGGATACCTGATTCTAGGATGTGACTTGTGGACAGCATTTCTGGACCTACCCTGGCCAGAGGGGAGCCCACTGTCCTGAAGGGCGAGTTCCAGGTAATCTAGGGATGGTGTCCTGAATCATGTCCTTGCCACCTCTTCCCTTGGTCCTTTCTCCCCTAATTTATTGCTCCATCAATCTTTCTTTTTTTTTCAGTACTAGTATCTATGTTTTGTTTGCAGTCTTTTGTTTGCTTTCAAATTTCTGTTAACTGTGTTTGGGCAATTATTTATGGCAGGACACTTGGCTGTGACAGGTAGCCCATTGTCAGAGTCATGCTGTTTTGTGACCTGAACTTGGTATTGGGTTCACTGTTTGCCACTTGCTAGGTTTTCCAGGATTTTCAGCATTTGGTGAGGCAATGTTTATTGGCTGGAACCTACGCACTCTGTGTTTTTAGCATTGATATTATAAGCTGCTCCCCCAGATGCTCTGGGTTTTTGGCGTTGACATTCTGTCTATGATTGTGGGTTACATAGACCCTCCCCGTAGAGGAATATTGGTCTTGAATTTTTCTGCCCTAAAATTAGAAGTATTTTTTTCCTAACAGCCAGTTTAAAGCCGCTTTCTGTGTGCTGTCTTGTAACAGCCTTGCTCAAGACCCTCCTGGTGTAAGGAATTGGGAGTTCCTAGGCTTCTGGACTAATGGACAGCCACCAATAGCAGTAGACAAGTGACCACTTGAGTATTTTTTTTTTTTGGTGTCTCTGCTACTGGGTAGGTTCTCCAGAAATTCAGAACAAGTCTCCCCATGGGTAATGTTTACCCCTTTCTCTTCCTTCATTTGTTTAGTGCATCACTGCACCCAACTCTCACTCTTTGTGGAATTTAGGCTTAACATCCAACTGCCCATTTGTAGCTCATAATCCACTTTTATAACACCTTGCTATCTATATTTACACCTTTATAGAAGTAGGGAATTTAAAAGGGAAAAGTAAGTAGGCTTTTGGTAAACTTAGGTTAACTAAAATGCCCTGTGGAGATCCTTACTAGACATGGAGACAACAGTGAGCATCCCAGAGGACTCACCACTAGGGCATCTTTTAGGCTATTGGAGCAAATTCGTATTTGGCATAAAGAAACATTAATATTTTCTATTGCAACACAATTTGGGTTTAATACAAATTATAAAGCCAAGAGATTTGACCTAAACATGGTTCTATATGTTATAATGGATTTTATAATTAGACTTATTTTGTAATAAAGAAGAAAAATGGGAAGAGGTCCCTTATGTACAGGATGTATGGCCCTTTACTAGCTCACATTACTTCTAGGCACCAGAAAGCCATGCCTAAGGGATCCCCTCCTAGCTGTTCCCCCTCGAAGGCTTATGCCCTCCCCAGAGTGCCCCTCATGCCTCAATTATGAGGGGATTACCGCCAGCCCTCTAATGAAGGATTCCACCCCAAGGTCATCAGGCACCTCTTCCCCTTATCCAACTAGCCCCAGCCTACACACCCTGCTGCCCAAGAAAGTAAACCCAACCAGTACCACCAGGAGTGGGGTCCCATATCAGCCTCTAAAGTCACACCTGTGCTTATTGCAAGAGTTAGTAAATGGAAATGAGGGAACACTTAGAGTATATGTGCCATTTTCTATGTCTAATTTGGCTTTTTAAAAGAAAAAATATGACCAGTTTTCAGAGAATCCAGAAAAGTTTATAGAGGAGCTTAAGTTGACCAGGCTATTTGATTTAACAAATATTTGTCATGACTTTCAAATATTGTCCTCCACTTGCTGTGCTGTGGGAGAAATGTGGAGGAAGAAGTGTGTGATTAAGCCAGTGAATTATGACAGGGTTAGAAAAATATCTCAGGAAAACAATAAAATCCTCGCTCTGTTTCTGGGACATTTAGTTGAGGCACTCAGGAAATATACTAACGCAGACCCAGACCCCCCCAGAAGGGCAAGCTTTCCTTGGTATACATTTTATTACTAAATTGCCCCTGATATTAGGAGGAAGCAACAAAAAGCAGCAATGGGACCTCATACCCCTATATGCCAACTCTTAAACATACCCTTTAGCGTTTACAGCAATAAGAACAGGGCAAAAGAGGGAAAAATAAGGAGAAAAAGCCAAAAAGTACAATTACCAACAGTTACTTTAATCCCCCTGCCCCTGCAGGGATACTCATCTTGAGAAAATGTTGCCGAATAAGCATCTGGGATGCCTAGACAAGAACCCTCAACTCACCAGCACCTAGGGCAGAATCAGTGTGCCTATTATAAGCAAAAGGGCCATTGGCAATGAAAATGTCCTAACTGTCCCTGGTGAGAGGAAAACAAAAGCTCCCTATCAATACTAGAGCTAACCTTATTCCACCAGCCTCAATAAGCTTGCTGAAGTAAGTTTGCTGGGAGTCTTGGACCCTGGACCCATCAGAAAGCTTCACGCAGTGGCAGATAAGCAGCTGCCCAGACATTTTTCTTCAGTGTCTCCACTATTGTGTGAGTTCTCTGGCGGCTCAGGGACTCCAGGGTTTCCCCTGAGCAATGCAGTTTGTACCCTCCCTTCCATATTTGATGCTATAGGATTCACTTTCCCGTGTCTTCCTGTTTTCCACACCTATTGTGGCAAACAAAATTTGGCCAGGTAGATTGGTCACAGTTTTGAAAATGACTTGAATCCAGTTGTCTTGTATAGGTTGTTTTATTTACTATGTTTGTTTAGGTATATATACAGGTATTGTGATGTGTGTTGTGTCTAGCAAGTTATCAAATTGGCTTATAAATAAAAGAGCACTCATAAGTAAGACTAGTCAAAGCTTATTAGTTTCAAGAGAATGTTCTCTCTTCTAAAATTTAACTTGAAGATATTTGCATAGGTAAATTACTGATGTTCACAGGCTTTAACATGATTAAGATGCTTTAAATGATGACTAACTTTTTGTGGTATCTTGGATCTTGGAGGAAGTCTAGATAAAACTGTTAAAAGTTAAAGAGCTAAATACAAGTGAATGAAATAGGTGCTTAAATTGTGAGCTAGTTGTGTGGTTAAAATCTTAAAATGGTAGAGTGGTTCTCATCTATAGAATGCCAATGTAAAATGAGTAGTTCAGGACTTCTTCCTTCCTAGGCTTACGTAAAATGTGCCAAAAAAGTGTATTTATTTATTTATTTATTTTTTTGAGATGGTGTCTTGCTTTGTCTCCCAGGCTGGTGTGTAATGGTACTATCTCGGCTCACTGCAACCTCTGCCTCCCGGGTTCAAAGGATTCTCCTGCCTCAGCCTTCTAAATAGCTGGGATTACAGGAGCATGCCACCACGCCTGGCTAATTTTTGTATTTTTAGTAGAGATGGGGTTTCACCATGTTGGTCAGGCTGATCTCAAACTCCTGACTTCATGATCCGCCTGCCTCAGCCTCCCGAAGTGCTGGGATTATAGGTGTGAGCCACCGCACCCGGCCAGGAAAAAAAAAAAAAAAAAAAGTATATTATTTATTGAGAAAAAATAAAAATATTTTTTGCTTAACTTTGAAGTTATCAAAAGAGAGGTTCAAAATACCAGGGAATCTGTGGGTAGAAAAGAGAGATATAAAGAAAGTTATGGGTAGAAAATGTATTTGTTTGTTTGCAAAGAAGGATACAAAAAAAAGTCATTTTGTACGAGGAGGGATCTTTTATATTACATTCTTGCCCTAGAGTAAAATGACTGGTTTTATTTAACAAAGAGGTAGTATAGGACAACTCAGAAAGTTCAAGCACATTATAGATGGTCTGTGTTAGTTGTTCAGAAAGGGGAATTTATAAAAGAAAATTTGTGGATGATTAAACTTGCTATGATTAAAGAAAATTGTTTGTGATAGGCTTTCTAGAAAATGGTCTATATAGCAGAGCCTAATTTAGTTTTGATATTAATTGATGAAATTACCAGAAATTTGGCTTTTCAACTTTGTAATCTATTTATTTGGAAATCTTCTGAGATTCCTTAACTCTTCCTTTGGCTTTCATGCCCGCTTCTGTGAGTTTTTCTCCTTTGGTTATGACTGCTATTATGGCCCAATGTTAAAATGTTTTGTCTTAAAGGTCCTTGGGAGCAGTGTTTTCTCCCACTATGGCTTAATTATATTCTCTTGTTTTTCTCAATGTGTAATCTTATTTTGGCTTTTGCTTTTGATTCATATTGCAGACACTTTTATAAGGTAAGGGAGAAATGAGCAAGGGGAGGGGTCCTCCCTGCTACTGGGCAGTTATCTACTGGGTAGTTGTCCAAGTGGACATGCTTTTGGCATATCCTCTTGAGGTGAACCCCTGGAGGTGGGAGTTCCATGGGGACATGCTTTGATCTGCAAATAGGCTGTCAACTCTGGAGGAGAGATCCAGAGCACACAGATGAACTTGCCCTGCAGAGAATGTTTGATGAAGGAGAGGTGAGAGTGTATTTTGCATTTCAAAAAGCACTAAGTAGGAAGTAAAGGGAAAGCGGAAAAGAGAAAAGAAAACCATTAAATTACCTCTTAGAAAAATGGGGGCACTTGGTTACAAAAAGAGTCAGAAAAGTTCTTATTTCTTGTTTTTCTTATTGTCGACACTTTTATTTTACACGCAGAGCATCCACCATTTTCCCATAATTATTATTTTTTTGATTATGAATGTTGTGCCCTGTATGAATTTTATATCGTACCTTGTAATTTAATTTGGTTTGGCTCTCTTTTGGCCCAAACCTAGACTATAATCATTCAGCACTAGTAGTATCCATATCTTCATCCTATAATCCTGATCTAACCTTCATGTTTTCCATTATTTAAGAATAAGAACAAGAACAAGATACAATATGTGCAATTAAATAAAGAAAACTATTTTCTTTGTTGTTGTTGTTCTAGCCAAAGGAGCCTGGGATTTTTAAATGATAGCAATTCAGATGACTTGTAGCTGCAAAGACTGACTCCAAACTTTTAATGTAAAAAAGTCTTTGAGGATATTTTTCTATGAAAACATCAGTGGATAAATTTCTGTGTATAAGTCCATAATACCACCTAACTCTTTGATATCATTTGAATAGACACTTGTACCATTCTCTCATAGGCAGACATTTGAAATGAGAATAAAACTTTGACTCAGTGGAGAAATTTTATTATTCAAATTCAAGGTGATTTGATGATGAGATCGAGATGTACAGCATAGTAATTTGGTTTCATCACAAAGTTATATGAAAACCCAATGTTTCAACATTTTTCCATAAAAAAAAGTGTCACCAAGTATAATATTGATGTTACTGTTCCTTTTTAATCATAGAGGCGATTAATTAAAATACCAAATCTGAGTTTTCTTTTTGGGTTACAAATGAGTTTCTAAAAATGTCCCCTATGTTTATGAGAACATTTTAAAAACCATACATATTTGAGTATAAACTTCTTCAACAATATGTATTGAGTGTAAACTATGTGGTACTCATTATGCTAGACGATATTTATACAATGTTGAACAAAAACAGACATGGTTCTCATACTTCTTATAGTTGTTAAAATAGATAGTAATTAGTCAATTACATAAGTATTTTATTATAATCTAAAATAAGTTTTATTAAGGCCAAGAACATGATTACATGGAACATATTATAAAGGACCCTAACCTAGACTAGGGAGAAAGGCTGTCCAGGGGAAATTTTCTGCAGGATCGTTACTTGAGCTGAGACCGAGAATATCAGTAGGCTTTAATTAGGTAAAGGGCATAGATGTATGAGAACATGCCAGAAGAAAGCAGTATGTATAATAATTGTATAGCAGGAGAGACAGATACTTTAAAGGCACTAAACTCAGGCTAGAGGGACTGGAGTGTAGAGGGTGAGGATGAGAATGCTGCTAGACATCGCTGGAAAAGTATGGGGAGGTCATACCATACAGAGCCTCGTAGGTCATGTCAAGAATTTTAATCCAGCACTGGGACTCAAGGATGGAAACTAGAGAGATATAGGTTTGAGCTTAAGAAGAAAAATGGTTTTCTAATGATCAGAGCTGTCTGAAACAGAAGCTTTATGGAAACACTGTAATCACTAATCACTACAAATACTCATGATAATCACCACTTTGGTGTTTAGACGCCTCCCCATTAAAAGGGGGTGGGAAGTTGAGCTAACTGACCTTTAAGGCTGTTTACAAATTGATTTATTAATGATACTGATAATCAAATATATCAGATTTATTATCATGTATTTTATAAACTTTATCTATAGCACCAAAAAAAAAAGAATTTTAGTTATTTGTTTATGAGAAATGAGACACTGATGACTTTTAAGCATGCAGTTTGGCATGCTCAATTTTGTGTTTTGAAACACTCTGGTTGCAGGAGGGTAAGTAGATTGAAGTATCCAGAGTAGAAGCAAGGAGATCAGTTAGGAGGTTATTTCAGGTGACTCAGGGAAAAATAATGGTAGCTTAGATTAGACTTGTAACAATGGAGACGAAGGGAAAGACAGGTTAAAAAAATATCAAGGAGGGAACCTTGACAGACTTGATAATGGATTGGAAATGTGTGGCAAGAAAAAGTGTCAAGAATGACTGTGAGGTTTTTGAGTAGCACTACTTAATGGGAATGATACGGAGACATTAAAGACTTCTGGATAGGACACTTCTATTTTAAAAAAAGGATCAGAATTCATTTGGAAACAGAGGTTATAGTATAAGGAAACCCAGACCGTTCCAAAATTCTAAAAATAATTTATAGTCCACATATCTGCTGTACGAAAGGACCAAAATGTTGCTATCTTGTAAATGTCATGCATTGCCAAGTGAATTGTTGTCTTGTAGGTTAAAATGGTTCCTCATTATTAACCTATTTATTCATAAGTCACGTTGATTGCACTGTACAAAAAAACTTTTTTTTTTTTAGATGGAGTTTCGCTTTTTTTGCCCAGGCTGGAGTGCAGTGGCGCGATATGGCTCACCACAAGCTCCGCCTCCCAGGTTCAAGTGATTCTTCTGCCTCAGCCTCCCAAGTAGCTGGGATTACAGGCATGTGCCACCACGCCCGGCTAATTTTGTGGTTTTAGTAGAGAAGGGGTTTCTCCATGTTGGTCAGGCTGGTCTTGAACTCCCGACCTCAGGTGATCTGCCCTCCTCGGCCTCCCAAAGTACTGGGATTACAGGCGTGAGCCACCGTGCCTGGCCAAAAAACTTTTATATTTATCTCCTTTCCTCCATCTTCTTTCTTCTTTTGTTACATCTGTATCTTCCTTCGTTTTCTTTCCTTTCTTCCTTCCTTCCTTTTTTACTTCATTTTGTCCTTCCTTCTTTCCTCTCTCTCTCTCTCTCCACATATTCATGGAACATTTATTAGGAATCATGCATTATGCCAGGCACTAGAGAAAATATGGCAAATCAAATGTATTTGTTGTCTTCATGAAGTTTAAAATCGATCAGGGTAGACATTTTAAAACAGACAGTAAGAAACAAAGAGGATTTGATTATATCTGTGATAAGTAGCATATGGAACCTTGTAGGTCTAATAAATAAGTAAAATAGATAGGATGCAATGAGAGCTATAACCAGCATGTTTGGTCACTTGGGTACAAAGAGAAGATGGCTACCTATGTATTGAAATAGCCCATTGCCTTTTGAACTGTGTTTCCTGAAGAAATAACATATGGGAGTTAGCAGTTAACAGTTAACAGTTAAAAGCTGTTAATCGCTTTAAAAAAGTTTCTTTGACTTTGAAAGGCAAAACAAAGGGTTAGCAATATTTTAAGCAAAACGTTAAACAGATTAGTTTCCTATTAGTTTGGTTTATGCAGTTAATTCCTGTCCTGCTTTTTATCAGAAACCTGCATTCAGAGCTCTATAGCTGATTATAAAACCACCCTTTGAAGAGGACTAAAACCAGACAACAATTGTTTATGGATGAAAAAAAGTTTTAGGGTAGCCATAGTTAAAGACACAGTTGACAAAGATATCTGTTACCTCTGTGGCACACAATAATTTTAACAAAACAATTATAAGGATTACTGATAATGTACACTAAGATATATTAGAATTATAGGAATCTGTCATAACTTTGGAACACATACCAATAGCATACTTATACGACTATATCCCAAAGAAAGCCAAATACCATTTTATATTTGACAATGCTTCCTGTATGATTTTATATCAGATAAGCCAAATTTTACCATTGTATTAGTGTGCTATTAATGTTAAACTCCATTTTTAATAAAACCTTGTAGACGCATTTACCCAATTTTCACGTTTGACCATAAGGTAAGATTTTTATAGACCCTTTTTAACCGTTTATAATTTTTGTTAAAGAGCAGGTTAGTGCTTTAACAGAAACCCATTGTGCTTTTATTTTAATGCTCAATTTACAGAAAAACTGAATGATACCCCTTTAACTTTAGCCAGTATGTATACACACGAAATTTTCTTTACAATTAACCTTCCCAAACTTGCTTAAACCTTTAAAACAATTTTTTAACCTTTTAATGCAGGCAAAAATCCACATTCTTAAGCCTCCTTATAATCTTTTTACCAAAAGTATATTTTACTCTCCTTACACACCTTGCTCATAAACTATTTCTTCAGTAGTTTTAAATACATGTTACACTGCTAACTTTTAGCCACATTTACTTTTGATGAAAACCTTGGTAAGTTTGGGAATTTAATTACGTACTAGGTGTAGGGCCTAGGACCTAGACAGAAGTGCGGATAAGGTCTGGCTTATTCCAGCATTTAACTCCATGTGTCCTAGGTTTTATTTAGCTGCAAAGCAGGCAAGTTGTACAGCTAAGAGTTAGAGTGAAATTTTATACAGCATTCAGGAGGCCTAATTACTTTTAAATTGTACGACATTTCTTGCACAAATTCCCTTTTATAAAATTTTTCACGACTTTCACAGACAATTTCTGACATGCCTTAACTTTCTGACTTGTTGTAAAGTCATCCCTTTTTTTAAACAACAGTTAATTTACTTTAGGACAAAAATTTACCATATAAGATTCTTTCTTATACAAATTATCTTTTCCTTAATGTTAAAGATGATAACAGTTCTTTCCCAAAACAAATTTCCTTCATGTCTGTGGACTAGACTGCCTAAGGCCACAAGGTTAGAAGTTAGGATATTTTACTAAATAGTTTAAGATATAGCTATCTTCATTAAACCAATATTAATGCTTTATTTCTTTAAAAAATTACACAGCAAAACTTGCTGTACCAGTAAGTTTTAAAGATTAAAGTTGTGAGAACTGAAAGGTCTCACAGCTTTTACTTTTCCCTTCAAAATATTTGATTTAACTGCTTTTTTTTTTGGCCAATTAATTAGAGTTCTTTTAACAGACATTGCACACATAAAACATATATGGCCACACAGACAATCAGAAGAAGATTTAGTAGTTATAAGATTTTTTTTCTGCTAATTTTCCAATTGGATTTTTGGCCTTTGGGTGAGGCCTTTTAAGAACAGGGCTAAGAAAACAGTTTCTAGGGCCTATTAAACTTAAGTACAGTTGGAAGACAAAGATAGATTTTTGAGAGGTACTTATTTATCTTTAAGTCTAGGGGTTTCATAAGGAAAACAGAGATTTTTCCCAAAACGGGATTTGTGGCACCTTTTTTGTTTTCCCAAGGAGTCCCAGGCCACCAGGAGTCATTTTAGGGTCTTTCATACATGCACCAAGAGTGGCAAGACAGAGTGGAGAAAAGTAACTCAGTTGACCAGGAAAAAACCCTTTCCAGGAAAACAAAATTTATGAAGAGAAAAACATAAACGCGGCCGGGCATGGTGGCTCACGCCTGTAATCCCAGCACTTTTGGAGGCCGAGGCGGGTGGATCTAGAGGTCAGGAGTTCCGAGACCAGCTGGGCCAACATAGTGAAACCCCGTCTCTACTGAAAATACAAAAATTAGCCGGGTGTGGAGGCACGCGCCTGTAGTCCCAGCTACTTGGCAGGCT
Organism: Pongo pygmaeus; assembly: GCF_028885625.2. NCBI lineage: Eukaryota > Metazoa > Chordata > Mammalia > Primates > Hominidae > Pongo > Pongo pygmaeus. The sequence continues at coordinate 149,935,764 of NC_072396.2, read as the reverse complement.
GAGACAGGAGAATCGCTTGAACCCAGGAGACGGAGGTTGCAGTGAGCTGAGACCACGCCATTGCACTCCAGCCTGGGTTACAGAGTGAGACACCATGTCAAAAAACAAAACCAAACCAGACAATGAAACCCATAAAGCCTTTTTGAGTATACTTATAGCTTTGATTTGTGACAAATGAGACATAGAGAAAGGGACATGAACACGAGCAAGGCCTTCAGCCCCAGCCACTTCCTGGAGAGGGAGAATGGGTTAAACGGAGTAAAAACAATGGGTTAAAAGTTTCAGAGGAGGGAGAGACCTGAGGAGGGAGAGTTTTTATTAGGAAGAAAGATTTTATGAGAGGTGCAAGCGTGACACAGAGAGGATGGGGATTGATGGTAGAAGTAGAAGAAAGCCTGAATATAGAGAACCTCTTGCCATTGCCATTCCTGGTTATGAAGTTGTTAAGGTTCTTGAAAATTTTCAAGTTAAAGGTGCCATTTTCGGGCCATCGGCTGTCATTATATAATGTGTATCGGGGCCAGGCCGTGTTACCATAAAAGACTAAATGCTTAAGCCAAGTTTGACGAGGTTGTGAAGGAGACAGTACAGTGGAGAGGGTGTAGAAATGTGGGATTGTTTGGCTTGCAAGTGGACTGGCGAGAAGAAGCCAAGGGTGTGTCTGTTTTTGTTCTAGGCATCCCCAGACAAAAGACAGAGACCCAGAGTCCTCTTTCTAAAGAGGACAGTCAAGCCGAGAAGAAACTGGACGTCCCCAAGATTTCCTCTAGCTTAGTCCCACCGGTCCTCTGAGGACTGGGATGGCAGACCTGACTTTTCCCAGGTACTGCGAGAAAGCCAGGGGAGGGCAGATCTTACCAGTCAGCTGGACTAGTATCCAATGTTGGATGTTCCAGTTGGAATCGCCAAAGGGGCTCTTGGACTGCAGCCGCACGAGGAAGAGAGAGAGAGAGAAAAGAGAGGATGAGGGAAAAGTGAAGTGAGAGAAAAAGATGGGGTGGGTGGCCAGAGACCCATAGGATTCAGGAATTAACTCAGGATGAGCTGTCGTTGCCCACTGCTTCCTGGGTTGCAAGAGAGCCTCTGACCCCAGCACCTGTCCCGGGTTTCAGCAGCAAATGTAAGAGTTAAAGAAAGAGGAGAGAAACATGAAACACAGGTTTACAGTTAAAGACAGGTTTATTTTAGAAAAAACATGAGAGGGGATTCTGGTAGATTTTGGTGAGGAGTTCTTTTTTTTTTTTTTTTTTTTTTTACAGACTAAGAGTCTATATTGGTTTTAGGGTGAGGGGGCTTATCACAAGCTTGGAATGTTTCTGTGTGGGAAAGAAGTTTACGGTGGGGTTGGAATGTCTCTGGGTGGAGGGGAGGTTATCTTGGGGCTGGCATCTTCCTGGCCAGGGTGGGGTTATCTTGGGGCTAGCTTGTCTCTGGTCGGGGAGGAGTCTGGAATGTTTCTGGTTGGAGATGTTATTTGTGGTTTATGGTCATGCTGACCTTAGCCATTAGGCTGATGCCCTTTGGATCTTGGCAGTTTTTGATTAAGGTGAATTTTAAAATGACAGAGCTTGTTCAAGATGGCAATACTCCTGCTTTGTCAGTAATGTCCTAAGCCTCTAGCCCCTGATGCCTTGGTATCGTCACTGATTGCAAAAGCTATGCCATGCCTAATGTGCATTTTCAGGAAGGAACAATTAGCATGTTTCTGAGTTTGGAGACCTGGATTCTTGCAAGAGACTATGGGTTCCTATGATCCTATGGTCTCTTCCAGCTTTAATATTCTATGATAAAATGATGTCCAATGCTTTCTCTATTGCAAAAATCTGGCCAGACGTGGTGGCTCACACTGTAATCCCAGCACGTTGGGAGGGCGAGGCAGGTGGATCACACGGTCAGGAGATCAAGACCGTCCTGGCTAACATGGTGAAACCCCATCTCTACTAAAAATACAAAAAATTACCCGGGCATGGTGGCACGCGCCTGTAGTCCCAGCTGCTCAGGAGGCTGAGACAGAAGAATTGCTTGAACCCGGGAGACAGAGGCTGCAGTGAGCCGAGATCACGCCACTGCACTCCAGCCTGGGTGTCAGAGCTAGACTCTGTTGCAACAACAACAAAAAAATGTGTGTGTGTGTGTGTGTTTGTATATACATATGTCTGTGTGTGTGTGTGTTTATATATACAAAACTCGGTTCTGGTTGTTTGATGTCATGAATTTTCACATCCTATTATACTCACTAGTAATAGTTTGTAATTACTGAACACACATTACGTACTAGGCTCTGTGCTAAAAGTTTAAATATATTAATTAATTTGTTTTTCACAACAATCCTGAGAAGTAGGTGCTAGCATTTTTTCCATTTTTCATACGAAGAATCTAAGACTCAGAGGAGTTAAGAAACTTGACCTAGATCACCCAACTAGGAAGTAGCAGAATTCAGATTTGAACAAGGCCCGTGATCTTACTTTTAGTCCATATTTCCTCTGAATATAATAAGAGTAATACTAATGAGTACAACATTAATATAAGTTTAGTACTACAGTTGGCAATTTAATAACCCTTGCCACAACTGTGAGACCATGTAGCATGAATAGTACTCTATCCATTTTATTGACAGGGAATTAATCACTTACCAGTGTTGCTCCCTGACAGTTAAAACGTGTAAATGCTTTCTAATAATGAAGACTGCAATACTAAATTCAGATTAACATGCATTCATTGACCAAATATTTCTTGAAAGTTTACATGTTCCAGGTACTGTAGTAAAATAACTGATAAAAGTATGATTTTTTTTTGAAAGAAGTACAAGTACCATTTAATGTCTTCACCATTAAATGGAGGATAGCCTTTCCAATAAAGTGACTTCTGACTAGTGACCTTAAGAAAATTCGGATACACAGGCCGGGCGTGGTGGCTCACGATTGTAATCTCAGCACTTTGGGAGGCGAAGGCGGGCAGATCACGAGGTCAGGAGTTCAAGACCAGCCTGGCCACCACAATGAAACCCCATCTATACTAAAAATACAAACATCAGCCAGGTGTGGTAGCAGGCGCCTGTAATCTCAGCTACTCAGGAGGCTGAGGCAGGAGAATTGCTTGAAACCAGCAGGCGGAGGTTGCAGAGAGCCGAGAACGCACCACTGCACTCCAGGCTAGCCGACAAAGCAAGGCTCCATCTCAAAAAAAAAAAAAAAAAGAAAAAGAAAATTAAGAAGGAAAAAAAAAAGAAAAGAAAAGAAAATTAGGATACATCGTGGATATTTTAGAGAAGAACCTTCCAGGCAGAAGTATGCAAAGACCCTGATATGGATGGCAGGTTAGAGGAATCACATGCATGGTGAGTTACAAGAGTCACAGATTGGGGAGTGTGATAGAAGCAGAGTGATTCATGAGAAGAATAAGTATTAATGTCAGAGAGGTAATAGGTGCCCAAATCATGTACAGCCTTATTAGGAATTTGGATTTTATTTGAATCAAGATGAAAAGTCTGTGGAGTTTTCATCAAAGGAAAAACATGATCTGGCTTAAAATATATTGTAGGAGATCAAGGATAGAGGAAATAACCCATTGTCATTATTACATTACCAAATATTTTTCAGAATTATTTTTTGTTTGCTCAGATGGTTTTCAGAAACATCTTTAGCTACTTAATTTAACTTTTTAAGTATTCAGACTTGGGAAGCTTTCTACCAATTTAGGTTTAGAGATCGTCTCCTCTCTTCTCTTCTCTCCTCTTCTCCTTTCCTCCCTCCCTCTCTCCTTCCCTCCCTCCCTTCCTTCCTCCCTCCCTTCCTCCCTCCCTTCCTTCCTTTCTTTCTTCCTTCCTTCCTTGTCTTTTCGATTCCTCCCAGAGCATAAGATAACATAGGACAAGGTTTGCTGTCTGAAATGAGTTCAAGTCCCCTGTTATTACAAGAGTTCAAAAACGTGATGACCTCCAAAGGATGATTAAGAAATAGAATCAGTCTTAAGTTGTAGTGCGGTGTATGGGGATCACTCTCTAGGGTCTATATTTAGTCAATGACAAAATATTTGCTGACTTTCAAATGGATCGGTGATTTCTTGTTTTTGTGTTTGTTGTTTTGAGACAGAGTCTGGCTCTGTCACCCAGGCTGGAGTGCAGTGGCACGATCTCGGCTCACTGCAACCTCCACTGCCTGGATTCAAGCAATTCTCCTGCCTCAGCCTCCCCAGTAGCTGGGATTACATGCGCCCGCCACCACGCCCAGCTAATTTTTTTTTGTATTTTAGCAGAGACGGGTTTCACCATGTTGGCCAGGCTTGTCTCAAACTCCTGACCTCAGGTGATCTGCCCGCCTCGGCCTCCCAAAGTGCTGGGATTACAGGCATGAGCCACTGCGCCTGGCCAGATCAGTGATTCTTGATTTTCTTGGCCATGAAGGAAATGATGCAATATGCTCTTCAAGGGCCTTTCTGCAGAATAGAGAAGATAAGATGCAAACTATTCTCATTTATTAACACCTTGGTTATGACCATATCTCTTTCTCTTACATTCAGAAAATTGTATTGGAATGCAAATGGTTGTGAGAGATAGCACTTTGTATTGAAATAGCTGGCACAGGAATATACCTGGTTACAATGCTTGGCTGAATGAGAAATGCAAGGCCATTTTATGTAATTGCACTTAATATGCATGAGTCTCACACTTAATCAATTCAGAATCTCAGAATTTCCCAATGTTGTATCCATGGAACATCTCCTGAGATGCGTATCATCCCATCTGGCCCTAAATGGCTGATTCATGCAGAACATTTTCATGTCATCCCTCAGTCCCAACCACAGGGCACCTTCAGATCCGACTCTCTTTAAAACACTTTAGTGTCCTTCTTAGGGGCATGAGAAACATGAAACTGTTTTCTTTCGCCATTCTGATTCTTCAAGAAAGGAAGTAGAGCTGTTATAGGCCATTTACTGACTATGTGCTGCTCTCAGGTCGCCCCACCCCCTCTGCTGCACTGCACAGAAAAACATAGTACACGATGAACTATGTAAGACTCTCTCAGGCTCATCTTCCCAGGCAGAACACTTGGACATTTCTTTCTTCTTTATTTTTATTATGTTAAACTGACAGATAAAATGGAATGTATTTATCATGTATCTAATGTTTGAAGTATATACATTGTAGAATGAATAAATATAGCTAATTAACATATGCATCATCCCACAAAGTTATCATTTTGTATTGAGAACACTTAACATCTACTCTCTTAGCGTTTATCAATAATACAACATATTATGATCACCTGTAGTCACCATGTTGTACAACGTATCTCTGGAGCTTATTCCTTCAGTCTAACAGAAATTTGGTATCCTTTGACCAATGTCTTTCCAGCCACCACCACCGAGCCCCTAATCACCACCATTCTACTCTCTACCTCCATGAGACTTCTCAATTTTTTATTACTTTATTTTTAAATTTTCGTTAACTTTTATTTTAGGTTCAGGGGTACATGTGCAGGCTCGTTATATAGGGAACTTGTGTGTCACACGGGTTTGGTGTACAGATTATTTCATCACCCAGGTAATCAGCATAATAGCTGATAGGTAGCTTTTCAATCCTCACCCTCCTCCCCATCCTTTACCCCCAAGTAGACACGGGTGTCTGTTGTTCCCTTCTTTGTGTCCATGCGTGCCGATGTTTAGCTCTTGCTTATAAATGGAAAAAGGTGGTATTCCATTTTCTGTTCCCATGTGAGTTCGCTTAGAATAATGGCCTCCAGCTCCATCCATGTTGCTGCAAAAGACATGATCTCGTTTTTTTATGGCTGCATAGTATTCCGTGCTGTTTATGTACCACATTGTCTTTATCCAGTCTGCTGTCGACGGGCCTTTAGGTTGATTCAATATCTTTGCTACTGTGAATAGTGCTGTCAAGAACATACGCATGCATAGGTCTTAATCGTAGAATGCTATATATCCTTTGGGTCTATATCCAGTAATGTGATTGCTGAGATGAATGGTAATTCTAAGTTCTTGCAGAAATCACCAAACTGCTTTCTACAGTGGCTGAACTAAGTTACATTCCCATAAACAGTGTATAGGTGTTCTCTTGTCATTTCTTTCAAGGCAGCAGGTTTCTTTCTGGCCTAGGGTGTGTCTAGAAATGTTATCTAGGAGCTAGTGTCTGGAACAGGGGCTTCACAACCCCGACCAGTGCCCTGTCCCGCTGCAGTTGAGCTGGTATTCAAGATGCAAGAAAAAAAACGCTCCTCACTATTCCATCTCCTCAAGTGGAAGGAGGGGGTCTTTTATGGAGCCGCTAGCTGGGCAGTCTGGGGCTAGGGCAGGGGTGACACCAGCACTCACTTGGCTGCCCCAGCTGGTATCTCAGTAGGTCATGTGCACCCCTCCGCATACCCGCCACAATCCACTGCCTCTGGGCCCAATTCTATGCTAGAACTCACCTACAAGTTACAGATCTTATGGCCTAGACTGCCTTTAAGGTTTTCTGCGAAACCTGGAACAGTTTAGCCTTTCGTGGCAAGGTTTGCAGAAACTCAAGTTCTGATTCCTGGGATGGGTAATTGCCCTCTGGCTAGAGGTGGTTTAAATGCTCCCTTCCCAGATGGGAGTCAGCTAAGTTTGGTCTGGTTTTCCTCTCTCCTGTAAGAGACAGCACTGAGTTCAGTGACCCACAACTGCTCTGCTCTTGCTCTTCCAGCTTCCAGAGATGCTCTTTACACCACACTGCCACTGCCTAGGGTAGGGAAGGGGTGGGGTCAGCGATTTAAGACTGTTTATTCTAACTCTTCAGAGCCTCTTTTAATGATACAACCAGGTACTATGAGAGTTTCCCTGATTTGGGGTTCTTATGGAGGTGTTTTCTACTGTGTGGATAGTTGTTAAATTTGTGTCCTTGCGAGGGGGCTGATCTGTGCAGCCTTCTGTTCTGTTTTTCTTGCTCCGCCTCTCTCAGCTTAGTTTTGGTTTTTGTTTGTTTGTTTGTTTTTCCTCTGCAATGCCTAAGGCTAGAGAATGTGATCCCATATTACTATCCTAAATATGAAAAATTCTTTAATGTCACGTGCTGGATGGAAATATTAGTTTGCAATGAGAAATACCTTCAATTGTACATATCAAAGAGTAAGAAAAAAAGCATTGGGATTTTTTGTTTTTACCTTGTGGTCCGACAACTTGAAAGAATATTCTTTTATTCCAAAGATGGTATGTGGGGGATTTTGTTCTGGAAATCAGTGCTAGGTATTTAGGTATTTGGTTGGAGAAAAGAAAACTGATTTTTGTCTATTGATATTTAGTATATTTTATTTTTTCATGTTATCAATGACAATGTTATGACTTAGCAAACAACAGTTACAAATAACTAAAATTGTAATTGCTCCTGCATTTTTATTTAACTCCCTCATGTATCCTGAGAAGACCTTCTTGTTTTACCTAATTATCTCTCCAACATCCCCTGAAATCTCAACAGGTAGACACTATGTGAAGGTCAATTCAAAGACAGAAACTAAAACCCCATCCACGGGTGACTCCATGCTGAATCCATGTGGTGTCTTTTCCCGCCAACCGATGTGTATCTATCAAGCAGTTTTCTTTTTCACTATAAATATTATACTGTTTGACATTTTAAGAAACATTGTCATCAAAATCTATAGCCTTAATTAAATGATGAATTTCAGGAAATTATCATGCAAAATGGAAGGGTTATGAAGCTGATAATAGACACACTCTCCTAAAAATGATCTCACCACATCACGCCTAACCCTTCTCACCACCTTACAGTTCACGTTCCATGGAAAGAGTGCCTCATACTTAAGAGTGTTTTACCTTCCTTTTCCCAAGTCATGGCGATTTTGAATATTCACACTTTGCGGACATCAACACATTTCTAAAGCATCCTTATCTTGATTAAAGACTGTCGAGGTCATGAAAACAGTCACATAAATATTTCAGATGCATTGAAAATTTTGTTTTAGAATTGGCTTTTCAATCATTTCATTACAAGCAGTGCTTTCCTGCCGTTTACTTACTCCTACATCTACTATCTTCTTTTGTATTGTGCTTTGTGTTTTACAGAACATTTCCTCTTTATAAAGCATATATTTCTAACCTAGGAAGATATCAAATGGAAAGGGGATGGGAATACCTTTGATATGTACATTCAGCAGAACTATGTGCCGCCAGGTACAGTTGCGTGAACATATACACATCTCCACTTCCTGTGAGATAAAATTTTAAGAAGAAAATTTTCTTTAGGAATCAGTCCTCCCCCAGGCCTTATTTACAATGTCTGGCTTACTGTCAACCTGTGGGTCTGTCCACCAACCCTACAGGACCTCACATCCCTCCCTTCTCAAATGCCTACCTCTTCCCTTCCCTTCCCGCCCACTGTCAGAAAACAGGCAGAGATAGACACAGCCATCAGCTTCTCAAACTTCATTTTATTATTATCATAGCCGTTGGTGGTGAGGATTTGTCCAATTTGGTTTCTCCATGTTTCACCACCGCTCCCCAGCTGCTCACGATCCTTCAGATTGTTATGGATCTTCTGCCTGCACTGATGGGTCTTCTGACTCCTTGGCAGGTGTTTCCACAACTTCTCGAATTCGTTCTTCTTCCTCTTGCACGGGATTGATTGTGTCCTCTCGGGACTGGTCATTCTCCAGTTGAGTTGAATATATTTTCTTAACGTTCCTGTAGCGAACCTTTATTCTTATTTTTTTAAGAACCGGTTGGGGGGCTGAGTCCCTCTCTGGTTGGGGGGCTGAGTCCCTCTCTCGTTGGGGTGCTGAGTCCCTCTCTGGTTGGGGGGCTGAGTCCCTCTCTGGTTGGGGGGCTGAGTCCCTCTCTGGTTGGGGGGCTGAGTTCCCCTCTGGTTGGGGGGCTGAGTCCCTCTCTGGTTGGGGGGCTGAGTCCCTCTCTGGTTGGGGGGCTGAGTCCCTCTCTGGTTGGGGAGCTGAGTTCCCCTGTGGTGTCTCCTGCGTCTGCTAAGAAAACAGGGAGAGGCCAGGAGGACGTTATTTTGGGTGAACAGGATAGAGACTGGATAGCAAGGGGGGCTTCCTGAGAAGAAGGAATGCAGGTTGAGGAAGGGGTTTGATCCAGAGAAGAACAAGGTTGAATCACAGAGTAGGGATCTATGGGGAAGAAGAAGAGGAGCCATGGGTAGGGTCATGTGTTAGTCCAAACTGCACCATTTTGTAAGTTCTTTGCTATTTTGCAGACCTTGGTCAAAGTGAAACATCCCACGGGTGTTCAGGCCATTAGAAACATCCTGCCTAACCACCTGTCCACAAGGCGGACAAAGGCCCAAATAAAGAAACATCCCTATCATATCTTGCTTGGCAAAGTTCTAAGGAACACCACAAGGATATTCCACCAGAAAAAGGGCCAAACCACCTGATCATAAGAACATCTTATCAATATCCTGCCGGGCAGCAAGCCATACTGCCCAGGCCCCTCCCACCCATACCTATAAGCACCCCAGCCTGTAAGCGGCGGTGGGCTCTGGCATTAAGCGGGTCCCCCACTTCCACAGGTGTCTACAATATTCCTGTGCTGCTGTTTGAGCCGCCCCCGCTGTGTGTGTCTGTCTTTCACCCTCGCCTTCACTTCAAAACCTAACAATCTTATTTGCTCATTATCGTAGTTGGTGTCACAGGGGCTCTTCCTCTTCTCCCCACTGGTGCTGGGATGTTTGTCATCCATAGTATGTACTATCTTTTTGCCTACAGTAGGCGTTTGTAGCTTTTGAATCTTCCCAGTGAGATGGCCCAAAGCCCTTGCACTTCTTATATATACTCTCCTGGTGACAAGGCAAAGCCACACCCTTGAGCTTTGTTTGGTCATACAGGCAGTGTCCCAGCTAATGGCAGCCCTAGGGTGGCTCGGACATCACAAAGCACCACTGCTGACCACTCCCTGGGCTTGCGGGTGAGAGGTGACGGGGTGTAGAGCAAACCAAATGCTGTTGTTGTTTCAGCATCCCCTGAAGATGCATCCCAAAGCGATCTGCTGCCGCTCCTCATTTCTCCATGTTTAATGTTCATGGTTCACATGGAAGTCAGAGGATGATTCCTTCAAGCCCTTCCCCACAGCCATTCCTATTAAGTGATTCATTCTTTTGTCTTCCAGCCCTCACCATGACTTAGTATTTTCGATGTCTCATCTCAAATCCCCCAAGCTAGTGTGGCTACATTTATTTATTGGCGGAGATGTGAATTATCCCATTTCCCTCCTACAGTTCCTTTACATGCACCTTGAAGACCATTTACTTTTGGGCTACTGCCAGGCAAATTTCAACCCATGTTCTTTTACCCAATGTCCATGTAGTTCTTTTAAGTTTCCTATTTCCAATCTGAAATAATGGCCTTCAGTCTGTCAAAACTTTAGTGAATAAACATTCTTTACCGTGTATCCTAGTCTTGTTTCAAATCAGGGGTGTATGTTTTTTTTCTTTTTTTGAAATGGAGTTTCACTCTTGTTGCCCAGCCTGGAGTGCAATGGCATGATCTCAGCTCACTGCAACCTCTGCCTCCTGGGTTTAAGTGATTCTCTGGCTCAGCCTCCTGAGTAGCTGGGATTACAGGCGTGTGCCACCACGCCCGGCTAATTTTTGTATTTTTAGGAGAGACGGGGTTTCACCGTCTTGGCCAAGCTGGTCTTGAACTCCTGACCTCGTGATCCACCCGCCTTGGCCTGCAAAGTGCTGGGATTACAGGCGTGAGCTACCACACCCAGCCAGGACGGCCATTATGAAAACCACCATTGACAAGGAAATTTTGGTTACTTCTGTAGCATACAACAATTTAACATAAAATTTATAATTAATAACATACACAAGTTATTTCAGAATTATAAGTTTCTCACAATTTTGGAGCACATATCAATAACATTTCTATAAATACAGCCCAAAGAAAGTCAAACACCATTTTATATGTGATGATGCTTCTTGTATGATTTTTATACCAAATAAGACAAATATGTCTCTTTTGGACTTCAGAGGACTAATATCAAAAAATTAATGAGGAATCAAGTTAGAATTTGACTTTGGAAAGTTCGTCAAAGATGAAAAGTTTAAAATGCTTGATATCACGAAATAGGGTCATGGTCATGGGTCATTGTAAAATAAGTCATTCATTTAACCAAAGCAGTAACTCAAAGATTTCAAAAAAAAAAAAAAAAAGGTGAAAATCTTTATTCTTTGAGAGAGGAGGCTTAATGTCCCAAACAATAAGTCCTAATAAAAACAGGATGCAGCAAATTAAATTTGTTTTTTTGAAATTTTATAATAAAAGCTTAATCATCTTGACTATAAAATATAATTTCTATAAACCTTGTAACCTTTATAATTTTGCATTAAGGAGTGAGTTAATGCTCCAAGAAAACCTTGTTAAACTGACACAGCAACCTAGATACTGGTTTTGCTTTAGTGTGCCTTTGATATTAATGGTTAATTCCTAGAGAAACTGAACTACTTTTCTCTTAATATCAGCCCTTACCATCTGACGTGCCGACCTCTTCCACGATAGTCTTTGGGCCTTGAGGAGTTGAATAGTTTTCATTTCTGGCCCTGCATCTCAGGAACGCAGTTTACTTTGATTAGCATCTTCTACTGGGCCTGAACATAAGGCTGTAATTGCTGTCAGTGTTTAAGATATAGCAGAACTTGGTATCCTTTTGAGACCCAGAAGTCAAAGCCCTATAAATCAATGGCACAAGGACTTTAAAAGCACATACAGAAAGTTCCACAGATGTAATAATCTCAAGTAAAAAATTTTTTATGTTTTTTTTTTCTAAGCAATCCAGAAGTTTATAATAATGACATAGGAATTATTTCAATAAAATGTAAAATCTCTTAGGCCAGTTACCAATAAGCAAAATAAAAGACCATCTGCAAGTGTACGGAATATTATGTTGGAAGAAAACACTTTTTTAGACCTTTAAGAAAAAATTTTTGGCCTGTCATAGTGGCTCATGCCTGTAATCGTAGCACTTTGGGAGGCTGAAGCAGGTGGATCACTTGAGGTCAGAAGTTCGAGACCAGCCTGGCCAACACGGTGAAACCCTGTCTCTACTACAAATACAAAAATTAGCTGGGCGTGGTGGCAGGAGAACTGCTTGAACCTGGAAGGGGGAGGTTGCAGTGAGTCAAGATTGTGCCACTGCACTCCAGCCTGGGTGACAGAGTGAGACCCCACCTCAAAAAAAAAAAAAAAAAGAAAGAAAGAAAGAAAAAAAAACATGTTTAGCATCAGGCCACGACAAACAGAACACAAGAGAAAAAAAGAAAAAACTTATATGAGCTGAAAATGAGTTGAAAGAGAGAATTATTATTTTGCACCTTTTAAAAGAGGAGAGTAAACCGAAAATGGTGAGATGTGATAAAAGTTAAACTTTGGGTTTAAAAAATTAAAATCTTTTGTTCTGCTCAGCTCCAAGATAACTGCTGCCGAAGTTCCTTGAGTTTGGAAATAGGGATGGGTTGACTTCTGTTTCACCCTTAACATGAAGATACAGTCCTATGGAATCCCAGATCCATTTGGAGAGAGTCGGCTATTAAACTCTTTTCATAAGTACGCCCTGGGCCTTGACTACTGTCTCTCTAGAGATAGGACGCTGATAGTTCCTTCCTGGCCCATCAGTTTTGGATACAATTAATGTTTCTTCCATTCAGAATTTTCAATTGTTTGGGAGGTGATATGGTTTGGCTGTGTCTCCATTCAAATCTCAACTTCAATTGTATCTCCCGGAATTCCTACGTGTTGTGGGAGGGGGACCCAGGGGGAGGTGATTGAATCATGGGGGCTGGTCTTTCTCATGCTAATCTTGTGATAATGAATAAGTCTCATGAGATCTGCTGGGTTCATCAGGGGTTTCCGCTTTTGCTTCTTCCTCATTCCCTCTTGGCACCCCCATGTAAGAATTGCCTTTGGTCCTATGCCATGAATCTGAGGCCTCCCCGGCCATGTGGAACTGTAAGTCCAATTAAACCTCCTTTTCTTCCCAGTTTCGGGTATGTCTTTATCAGCAGCGTGAAAATGAACTAATACAGGTTGGTCCAAATAACCTTGGCTTCCATTATAGAACATGGAAATTGGTGAAATTTTTAATCTTTCCTGTGGCAAACTTTAGCAGTGGGTATTATTTTTCTGACATTTTTTTTTTCTGTTCTATTCACCTTTGTTTCTCATAGGGTACTTTTTTTTTTTTTTTTTTTTGAGACGGAGTCTCCTTCTGTACGCCAGGCTGGAGTGCAGTGGCACGATCTTGGCTCACCGCGACCTCCACCTCCCAGGTTCAAGCGATTCTCCTGCCTCAGCCTCCTGAGTAGCTGAGATTACAGGCATTCATCATCACATCCAGCTAACTTTTTGAATTTTTAGTAGAGATGGGGTTTCACCATGTTGGTCAGGCTGGTCTCGAACTCCTGACCTCAGGTGATTCACCCGCCTCGGCCTCCTGAAGTGCTGGGATTACAGGTGTGAGCCACCCCTCCCGGCCCTCATAGGGTAATTTTTATTTATTTGTGCCTGCCCTGTTTTCAGCACATTTTTGATTGAAAAAAGGCTTTTCTGGGCCAAATAATTTCCATCTATCTATCTACGGAAAGTGCATGGGAAGAGTTTGGGGAAGGTAGGAATTTTCCTTAATATTCAGAATTTTGCACGTATGTGCATGTATGTGTATGTGTGTTGATGTGTATGAGTGTATTTATTTTTTCTTTTTAAGCTTCATTTTCCCCTATGTCAATGAAGACACTGGCTGCTCTAGGGATACTTACAATGCATAGTATTTGTCCTTTTCTTTTCATTCTAAGAATGAGTGCAAGAACGGGTGCAGGAAGTTTGCGAGGTGATCATTGGTCTTCCGAGTATGGGAGCAGGGAGAGTAAGACAGAGAAGAAAAGTGAATGGAGGGTGCATTATTGAGCTGGTTGTTGGTGTGGGCAACTGAGACTAAGTGTCACTGGGAATCTTTAAAGGAATTGTGTAGAGCATACCTCAGAATTGTCCCTCTGAAAGATAAGGTGGCTGGGGCAATTACCTTCTTACTCCCTCCCACCATCCTTGGAAGTCAGATGCTCGGGACATTAATTCTGCAACATTTCTAAGCTGCAGCTGTGCACCAGATGAATGGAAGTTGCTGTTCAATGGGTATAATGTTTCAGTTAGGCAAAGTGAGTTAAGTTCTAAACCTCTGCTTACAGCATGGTGCCTATGGTTAATAATATTGTACTGTGCACTTTAATATTTGTTAAGATGGTGGATCTCATGTTAAGTAGTGTTCTTAACACAATAAAAATATTAATTGTGTTAATACAATTTAATTAATTAATAAAATTAATTGTATTAATTATGCTGCAACATGGAGGAACTTCAAGAAAATCATGCTAAATGAAAACAGCCCGACACATAAGGCCACAAATTGTATGAATTGTCTGATTCCATTGATATGAAATATTCCAACAGGCAAATCCACAGAGCCAGAAAATGGATTAGTGGTTGCCAGGAGCTGAGGTGAAGAATAATGAGTGTCTCCTGATGAGTATGGAGTTTCTTTTTAGAGTGATTAAAATATTTTGGAATTAGTGTTGTTAGCTGCACAACTCTGAATATAATAACACCACCAAACTGTATACTTCTTAAAATGTTTCCTCATTTTGTTTTAAAAGAACCAGAATGTCTAATTAGGTTTATGTCATTGAATACATTTTTTAAAGGGACTTGATGCTTGAAAATGGGAGAGTAATGGGCATTTCTACCTTCTCCACTCTGAAATAACCCAAATATAGCAGAGAAAACATTAAGATAGCCAAGTTCGATATTAGCAAAATCTAAGAAACATTTTAATGTACCAACCCAAGATAGAAGAAAGAGCTGCCCCAAAGAAGTATAGATTTAAATATAATTGAGAGAGGAACCTGAGAAAGTATACCAGTGACCGTACTTTTTTTTCCTTCCAGCAGACCCTGGAAACCACCATTCTACTCTTTGTTTTATTATTTTTTTATTTTTTGAGGTGGAGTCTTGCTCTGTTGCCAGGCTGGAGTGCAGTGGTACAATCTCGGCTCACTGCAACCTCTGCCTCCTGGGTTCAAGCAATTCTCCTGCCTCAGCCTCCCCAGTAGCTGGGACTACAGGCATGCACCACCACACCCAGCTAATTTTTGTATTTTTAGTACAGACGGGGTTTCACCATGTTGGCCAGGATGGCCTTGATCTCCTGACATCTTGATCTGCCAGCCTCGGCCTCCCAAAGTGCTGGGATTACAGGCGTGAGCTACCGCGCCCGGCCCTCTTTGTTTTTATGGGTTTGATTATCTTAGATATCTCATATAAGTAGAAACACGAAGTAATTGCCCTTCTGTGACTGATTTATTTTACTTAGCATAACATCCTTCAGAATTATTTATGTCGTAGCATATGGCAGGATTTCATGGCTAAATAATATATTCCACTGAATGCATATATATTTTTCTTATTCATCCATCTACTGACAGACATTTAGGTTTTTCTATTATTAATTTTTTTGAGGAACCATCACACTGCTTTCCATAGTGGCTGCCGTATTTCACATTCCCACCAAGAGTTTACAGGTTCTCAATTTCTCAACATCATTGCCCCACTTGTTATCTTTTGATTTTTTAATTACAGCTATCCTAAAAGCATGAGTTAATATCTCATTGTGGTCTTGATTTGCATTGCTTTTATGATTAGTGACATTAAGGATCTTTTAATCTATGTTTTGGCCATTTGTATGTCTTTGAAGAAATGCCTATTCAACTCCACTGTCCAGGTGTGTGTGTGTGTGTGTGTGTGTGTGTGTGTGTGTGTGTTTTCTTTTGCTATTGAGTTGTAGGAGTTCCTAATATATTTGGACATTAATCGTTTGTCAGGAGTATGGTTTGGAAACATTTTCTTCCATTATGTAGGTTGTCTTTTCACTCTGTTGATTGTGTCCTTTCTACATCAAGCTTTTCAGTTTGATGTAGTACCACTTGTTTAATTTTGCTTCACCTGCTTGCACTTTTGGCTCATCAGTTAGCAGGTGAAGAATGCTGCCAGGACTGCATTCTTTCCTTCAAGCCAGCGGGCTCCCTTCTGGCCCAGGGTGCATCTAGAAATATCATCTAGGAGCTAGTGCCTGGAAAGGGGGTCTCATGATTCTGACTGGTGCCCTATCCTGCTATGGCTGAGCTGCTTTCCGAGATGCAAAACAAAGACCTCCCAACTATTTCCTCTCCTCCCCTTTAGTGGAAGGAAGGGGTGTATTTTAGAGCCATGAGCTGTGCAGCTTGGAGTTAGGGGAGCAGTGATGCCAGCACTTCCTTAGAAACTCTAGCTGAAGGCCGGATGTGGTGGCGCACGCCTGCCATTCCAGCACTTTGGGAGGCCGAGGCAGGTGGATCACCTGAGGTCAGGAGTTCACAACCAGCCTAACATGGTGAAACCCCGTCTCTACTAAATACAAAATAATTAGCCAGGCGTGGTGACACATGCCTGTAATCCGAGCTACTTGGGAGGCTGAGACAGGAGAATTGTTTGTACCTGGGAGGCAGAGGTTGCAGTGAGCCGAAGTCACGCCATTGCATTCCACCCTGGGCAACAAGAGTGAAACTGCATCTCAAAAAAAAAAAAAAAAGAAAAGAAAGAAGCTCCAGCTGTTTGCTGCGTGGGTCATGTCCACTGGTTCTAGGCCCAGTTCAGCACTAGGTTTCACCGAAAAGTTGCAGTCCTTGTGGTCTAAACTACCATTCAAATTTACTTAGAGCCGCAGGGCACTTTGTCCTGCAGTGATGAGGCTTGCAGGAACTCATGTTTAGACCACTGGTGTTAGAGGCGTTTGAACCAGAGCAATTCTATCTTGGGTAGGAGCTGGGTAAAATGAGGCTGAAACCTACTGGGCTGCATTTCCAGATGGTTAGGCATTCTAAGTCACAGGATGAGATAGGAGGTCGGCACAAGATACAGGTCACAAAGGCCTTGCTGATAAAACAGGTTGCAGTTTTAAAGAAGCCAATCAAACCCACCAATACCAAGATGTCGATAGAGTGATGTCTTGTCGTCCTCACTGCTACACTTCCAACAGTGCCATGACAGTTTACAAATGCCGTGGCAATGTCAGGAAGTTACCCTATATGGTCTAAAAGGGGAGGCATGAATAAGCCACCCCTTGCTTAGCATACAGTCATGAAATAACCATAAAAATGGGCAACCAGAGCCCTCTGGGCTGCTCTGTCTATGGAGTAACCACTCTTTTATTCCTTTACTTTCTTAAACTTGCTTTCACTGTACTCTATGGACTCGGCCTGAATTATTTCTTGCACCAGATCCAAGAACCCTCTCTTGGAGTCTGGATCGGGACCCCTTTCTGGTAACAAAAGAATCAGTGATTTCCCTCTGGCTGGGCTGGTTTAAATGCTCCCTCTGTGGGCAGGCATCAGCTGAATTTGGTCTGGTTTTATGTTATACTATGACAGGGCAGGAGTTACAGTGCTTCACAATTGCTGCACTGTCCCTCTCTCCTGCACAAGGAAATGCTCCCCACACCACACCACTGCTGCTGAGGGATGAGAGAGAAGTGGCATTGGTGATTCAAGGCACTTTTTCTTACCTCTTCAGTGACTCTTTCAGCAATTTGAAATTAAAACCATGTATTCTGTGTAAACCCCAAATATCTGAGACAAGTCTCAGTCAATTTAGCAAGTTTATCTTGTCAAAGTTAAGGACGTGCGCCCGTGACACAGCCTCCGGAGGTCCTGGCAACATGTGCCCATGTGCTCAAGGTGGTCGGGGCACAGCTTGGTTTTTTTGTTGTGTGTTTTTTTTTTTTTTTTTTGAGACGGAGTTTTGCTCTTGTCGCCCAGGCTAGAGTGCAGTGGTGTGATCTTGGTGTGATCTTGGCTCACTGCAATCTCCACCTCCCGGGTTCAAGCGATTCTCCTGCCTCAGTCTCCTGAGTAGCTGGGAGTACAGGCACAGGCCACCACGCCCAGCTAATTATTGTATATTTAGTAGAGACAGGGTGTCACCATGTTGGTCAGGCTGGTCGAACTCCTGACCTCGTGATCCGCCCACCTCAGCCCTCCCACAGTGCTGGGATTACAGGCGTGAGCCACCACGCGTGGCTACAGTTTGGTTTCATATATTTTTAGGGAGACATGAGACATCAACTAATATATGTAAGATGTCCATTGGTTTTGCCTGGAAAGGTAAGACAACTCGAAGTGGGGAGGAGGCTTCCAGGTCATAGGTATGTGAGGGACAAATGGTTGCATTTTTGAGTTTCTGATAAGCCTTTCCAAAGAAGGAAATCAGATACGCATTTATCTCAGTGAGCAGAGGGATGACTTCGAATAGAATGGGAGGTAGGTTTGCCCGAAGCAGTCCCCAGCTTGACTTTTCCCTTTAGTGTAGTGATTTCGGGGTTCCAAGATTTATTGTCCTTTCATAGTGAGTGCTTACTTGATTTTTGGTTCTTCTGAATGTGCTTTTTTTTGTGTGTAGATAATTGTTTACCTGATGTCTTTCTGAGGTGGATGACTGGTAGAACTGTCTATTCTGCCTTCTTGCTCCCTAACTTTTCATTTTCCACTAAAAAATTCTGCTGTGATTTCATTGAGATCATGATGAATGTATAAATTAAATTAGAGAGAACAGGCATTTAAACAATATTAAGTAATCCAATTCATGAACATAGTACATGTCTCTTTATTTAGGTCTTCTTTAATTTCTCTCAATGATGTCTTACAGTTTTTAGTGTGGAAGTTTTAGATACTTTATTAAATTCATTTCTAAGCATTTTCTGCTTTTGAATATTCTGAAAGTGGTATTTTAAGTTTATTTTGCAATTTTGGTTGCTGGTACATATATATAGTTTTTTTATGTCAACTTTGTATGCTGTGAATTTGCTAGATTAACTTTTTAATTTTACTAGTTGTTTTGTATATTACATAGAATTTTCTGTGCAAATGACCATGTTGTCTGCTAATAAAGTTTTAACTCTTTTCATACTAAAATGTAGACCTTTTATTTAATATTCTTGCTTTATTGCTCTGTCTAGGACTGCTTGTAAAACCATTTCCTTTTTGGAAGTCTTATGCAAACTGTTTACAATTTCACAATAAGTATGATACTAGCCATAAGCTTTTACAGATGATTTTTATTGGAATGAGGAAATTATTGTCTATAACTAGATTATCAAGAATGTTGAATTTTGCCAAGTAGTTGTACTGCATCTATTCAAAAATCAGATGTTCTTTATTTGGATTATTTTGTTAAGATGGTGAAATACACTGGTTGGACTTTAATTGTTAAAACATTTTCTTTTTATTGTCAGAATAAAACTCACGTGGTCATTGTTCAGAAAAATGTTAATATTGTAGGCCTAGATATTAGAAAGGCTTGCTTGCAAGTTTGGCCATTGGATGGTGTCTGGTAACGTGGATTTTGGGAGACTTCTCCCCAAACTAACTGATAAGAGTGGCTTACTGTGCTTAAACTGTACAATGTGGTTTATGCTGAACACCTACTTTACTTTTGGGGGACTGGAACTTTGGTATGCCCTAGGCAGAAAGTCACCACATAATCAACCTCTAATAAAAACTGAGTCTTTAAAGAAATTCTCTGGTAGAAAACATTTCACACATTTTGTTACCGCTTGTTGCTGCAAGAAGTAAGTGCATCCTATGTGACTCTCCCAGGAGAAGACTTGGAAACTTATTCCTGGTTCCCTCCATACCTTTTCTCTTTGCTGATTTTGCTTTATATCGTTTCATTTTATTACATCTTAGCCATGAATACAACGTCTATATCCTGAGTCAGTCCTGTAAGTCCTTCTAGTGAATCACCAAGGCTGGTTTTTGGACTTGAGGACACTTAGCAAAGTCATGATAAATTACCCTTTTGTTTACTTGATTTTATTTACTTGATTTTGTTGGCTAATGTTTTAATGATTTTTGTGCCTGCATTCATGAGGCATATTGATCTTTAGTTTTCTTTTCTAATAATATCTTTGATAGATTTTGATATCAGGGATTTGCTAGTCTCATAAAATGAGTTGAGGAACATTTCTTTCTCCTGTTTTTGACAGAATTTATGTAAATTAGGTATTTATTTAAATATGTCATAGAAGTCACTAGTGAAAACATTGGAGTCTTTTGTGGAGGGGAGTTAAATTACATATACATAATATAACATATATAACCTTTAAAAGTTCAATTTTTAACAGATTTTGGTCTGTTTGTATATTTATATATTTCAATTCATTCTTATATTAGTTTTTGTAAGTTGTATTTTTCAAGTAATTTTTTATTGAGTCTGAATTTTCAAATTAATTTTTTATTGAGTCTGAATTTTCAAATTTATTAGCATAAAGTTGCTCTCATTTTTTTTTTTCTTTTTTTTGAGACAGAGTTTCACTCTCGTTGCCCAGGCTGCAGTGCAGTGGCATGATCTCTGCTCACTGCAACGTCCACCTCCCTGGGTCAAGTGATTCTCCTGCCTCAGCCTCCCAAGTAGCTGGGATTACAGGTGCGCGCGACCACGCCTGCCTACTTTTGTATTTTTAGTAGAGACGGGGTTTTACCATGTTGGTCAGGCTGGTCTCAAACTTCTGACCTCAGGTGATCCGCCCGCCTTGGCCTCCCAAAGTGCTGGGATTACAGGCGTGAGCCACCGTGCCCGGCCAGCTTGCTCTCATATTCTATTAGTAGTATTTCACTTTCAGTAGGGCCGGTAGTGCTGTTAGGGGCGTGTCTTTGCTTCCAGTGCTCCCAAGATGGCGGCAAGCCTCTTGGCTCTGTGACCCGGGGTTCTTGGCCTCAGGGATTCCAAGGAATGGAACCTTGGGCCACGTGGTGATCGTTACAGTTCAGTTAGAAGCCCTGGGTTACGGAAGAGAACCGTGGAAACCAGCGACTAGTGTTCAGTTAGATTAGGACGAACCCCGGCACTTAGCTGCACAGGAACAATGGCGAGCCTCTTTGGGCGCCTCACTGGGTCAGAAGGGCAGAGGATGCCCTGCTGGATCTGGAGGAGTGGAAGTCAATGGCGGGTCTGCCAGGGCGGCATTCAGCGGTGGTGGACGGAGGGCGTTCATCGGTGGTGGACGGACGGCGTTCAGCGGTGGTGGACGGCGTTCAGCGGTGGTGGACGGACGGCCTTCAGCAGTGGTGAACGGTGAACGGTGAGCGAAAGCCGGAACAAACATGGACCAGAAGAGTGTGCAGTTGCAAGGTTTAACAGAGTGAAAACAGAGTTCCCATACAACGGGAGGGGACTCAAAAGGGGTTGCCCACTCCCGGCTTGAATGCCTGGGGGTTTATATCCCAATCATTGTCCCTCCCCCAGTGCTCTCAGGCGATAGATGATTTGGTATTTCTTTACCTCCTGTTTTTAGCCTAATTGGTACTTTAGTGAGCTCTCTTTACTACCTGATTGGTCGGGTGTGAGCTGCGTTACAAGCCCCATGTTTAAAGGTGAGTGCAGTCACCTTCCTCAGCTAGGCTTAGGAATTCTTAGTCGGCCTAGGAAATCCAGCTAGTCCTGTCTCTTAGTGCTGTTCCTCTTTGTTTCGTGACATTGAGAATTTGTATGTTCTCTTATTTTGTTTTCAGTTTTATTGGGAGATTAACAAATTTATTAATCTCTTGAAAAAACTTCTTCCATCCTTTTACATCTAATTGAAAGAAAAGAGCCACACATCTTACGTGTGGGTTTTTATTATTTAGTTTAAAATATTTTGTAAATTCCGGTATGATGCTTTTTCTAATATGTGAGTAATATGAGAGCAATTTGCTAATTTCCAAAAATTTAAACTCATCTTTTAATTTCTGATTTCTACTTTCTTTGTGTGTGTGTGTGTGTGTGTGTGTATTGTGTGTGTGTGTAAATGAGGCCTAAGATGTAAATTCTTTAACGTTTATTTAAATTTTTTTTTTTGAGACAGGGTCTTACTCAGTTGCCACAGCTGGAGTGCAGTGGTGTGATCACAGCTCACTGTAGCCTCCACCTCCAAGGCTCAAGCAATTCTTCTGCCTCAGCCTTGTGAGTAGCTGGGACTACAGGCACATGCCACCATGCCCAGCTAATCTTTAATTTTTGTTCTTTTTTTTTGGCAGAGATGGGGTTTTGCCATGGTGCCCAGGCTGGTCTCAACTCCTGAGCTCAAGCAATCCATCTTTCTTGGCCTCCCAAAGTGTTGGGATAACAGGCGTGAGCCATTGTGACTAAGCTGAAATTTTTTTATGAGATGAAACAGTCACATTGACAAATTTTTATAAGTAAAGATTTTTTGGCACACAGCCACGCTCATTCATGTAGGTATTAGCTATGGCTGCTTTTGTACTGTATTGGCAGAGTTGAATATTTGTAACAGAGACCTTATAACCCACAGAGCCTACTATATATCTGATTTTTTTTTTTTTTTTTGCGACACAGTCTCGCTCTGTCGCCCAGGCTGGAGTGCAGTGGCGCCATCTTGGCTCACTGCCACCTCCACCTCACGGGTTCAAGCGATTCTCCTGCCTCAGCCTCTCGAGTAGCTGGGAATACAGGCATGTGCCACCACGCCCGGCTAATTTTTTGTGTTTTTAGTAGAATCCGGGGTTTCACCATGTTAGCCAGGGTGGTCTTGATCTCCTGATGTCGTGATCTGTCCGCCTTGGCCTTCCAAAGTGCTGGGATTACAGGCATGAGCCACTGCGCCCAGCCACGTATCTGATTCTATACAGAAAAAATTCGCAGACCCCTGACCCAGAACACAGTCAATTTTTGTAAATGTTCACTGTGTGCATGAAAAAAAAAAAAACAAACTTTTCTTCTTATGTCTCTGTCTCTCTATTTTCTCCTTTTCGTCTCTTTTTCTACACACATGCACATACATGCATCAACACACACGTTAGATCAAGCATATTAACGGCATTGTTCAAATAATTTTTATAATTTGATATTTTAATTGTTCAGTTTTGAAAAGAAATTCATGTTAAAACTACCTTAGTGGTTTCTTTTTGTGTTTTCTTCAAGTTTTGTTTCATGTATTTTCAGGTTATGCTGTTCAGTTTTCACAAATTCAAGCTAGGTGGGCTAGGTGGATTATCCTTTCTATCATGATGAGGTATACTTCTTCATATATTTAGCATTTTTTTCTTTGAATTCAATTTATTTTCCTATTATATTGATTATTGATGTACCAACTTAATTATTTGCCTCATGTATCTTTTTTTTTGGAGATGAAGTCTCGCTCTGTCGCCCAGGCTGGAGTGCAGTGGCACGATCTCTTGCCTCATACATCTTTTTATATTGCTTTAATTATTTCAACCTTTCTGGTGTTTGTTGCTTTTTTTTTTTTAAAGTGAATTTCTTGTAAGTAGTAAATAGCTAGATTTTTAGATTCAAATATTACTATCTTTCTTGTTAAATAGGCAAATATAATCAACATTTATTTTCATTTTGTATATTTGGAATTATGTCATGTTATTTTATGTTTTCTACTTACAATTCCTTCTGTACCATATGGGTTTGGGCTTGATCCTCTGGGGTAAGAATATTACGAATCTCCATTTGTATGCAAAATGTGTCCAGTCAATCCAAAGTCATGTAGATGGAGGTAAAAGTTTCTGGAATACTATTTTCCCCTTGGTTCTTCCAACTTAATTTGAAATTAATAAGCAGTATAAGCACACTTGAGAAGCAACTTTAAAGCCTGCTTGGTGTCCCCATTTACTAAATAACTCTGTATTTAATAAAACTTACTTTTGCTAATGGCAGGAAATGGGAGACTCAGACTCTCCCAGAGATCACAGGCTTCATTTCCCTTCACACTTTCAGAGCTGGATCAGCAGTTACTGCTGTATCTGAGTTGTCTAAGGCTAATAACGCTGGAGCTGAGAAAAAAATACCTCACTTACTGTTTTACAGCAGTCACTGTCTGATAATCACAAAATGATCTCTGTGTCAGTTATGTGTCTTCAAGGTAAGACCAAAGTGCCAGCTCAAATAATGGGGCAATGCAGTGTCTTAATACAGATATTTCTATAAAATGCTCGGAACACCGGTCTTAAAATTGCAACAGATTTTCTTTCACGCCAGTTCCTAGTTAAACTAGGTACTCTATAACATGTATTTATTTAAAAGGTATAACTGAATTCCGTTGACGTGAATAGCAAATGTAATATTTGAATGTCTCCATTAAGAAAAATACTGTTGAGCAAATGGCTCATGAAGATGTGTACAAAAATATTCATACTTTATATAGAGGCTCCATCTTTTAGAGTTCAATTAAAATTCCTATACCCATGAAGCTCAGGTGCCAGAAAGGGTTTCAGCTGGAAATCTTCATAGAATTAAGGGATTGATAAGAAGAGAATATTTTTTTCATTCCTTTTTTATCAGTACTCAATGTTAATAATTAAAGTTTAATGAGGATTTTTCCTTAAGTAATTTTTTTTTAAATGCAGAGGTTTAAAAACTTTAAAAGAAAGGAGCTTTCCCTGTAGAGTACTCACACTAGTTGACTGTGAATTTTAAAAGAATACCTACCACAGGGTACAAGAAACTCACTGATATGTATCTGAGGCCTGTGTTTTTCCAATCTAGAAGCTGCAAGGATATTTGCTGGCAAAGTCCTTATAAGAAAAAGACTTAGCCAGGCACGGTGGCTCACGCTGTAATGCCGGCACTTTGGGAGGCTGAGGTGGGTGGATCACGAGGTCAGGGGATCGAGACCATCCTGGCCAACATGGTGAAACCCGTCTCTACTAAAAATACAAAAATTAGCTGGGCATGGTGGTGCGCGTCTGTAGTGCCAGCTACTCGGGAGGCTGAGGCAGGAGAATCACTTGAACCCAGGAGGTGGAGGTTGCAGTGAGCCGAGATCATGCCACTGCAGTCCAGCCTGGCGACCGAGTGAGACTCTGTCTCAAAAAAAAGAAAAAAAGATAAAACTTAACCAAGTTATGTAATAACTACAATTACTTACACCAGTTAACTCTATGCGGATCAAATTTAGCCTATTGGCGATGGCAATCTACTTCATAAATTTACTTCCAGGTCAGTGAGGGCCTATAGAAGTGTGATTCACATGGCTGAAATGAGAGAAGAATCTGAAGATTCTTTAAGAGAAAGACATCTTGGATAATACATACCCATCAACCAAGGGATAACTTACCTCAACTGAGATTCCCTGTTAAAAATTACTTACTTGATTTCATTCATTTATTTGTTTCAACTAATATTTATTGAGTGCCAGCTATGTGCCAAATACTGTTCTAGACACGGAGGATACAGCAGCAAAGAAAACAAATAGAAATTCTTACTGTCATAGAACTTACCTTTTAATAGAAGGATATAGGCAATAAATAAGAAACAGAAAAATTAAAAAAAAATAAAGCATGAGGAGAGATTGTGCAATGGTTGGGCGGAGTTTAAGTTTAGATAGGGTGGCCAAGGAAACTTCACTAGGAAAACGACATTTGAGTAAAGGCCTGAAGGAAGTGAGGAAGTGAACTATGCAGATATCTAAACGATAGCATTTTAGACATACGGAAGGAATAGCAATTGCAACAACCTTGAAGCACGAGCAAGCCTGATGTTTTCAAGGAATAGCTAGGAGGCTAGTATGGCTGGATCATAATGAGTGAGCAGGAGAGTAGGATGAAATGAAATGAGAAATATATAGAGGAAGATCATGCAGAACCTTAAAGACTATTGTGAGGACTGGAACTTTTACCGTGAGTGAGATGAAAATCCACTGGAGAGTTTGATGCAGGAGAGGCAAAATGGAAGGAGGGGAAAAGTTAGGATACTATTGCAGTGTTCTAGATGAAAGATGATGGTGTTTGGGATCAAAATGGCAGCAATGGAGGTTGTGGAAATGTCAGATTTGTTGATGAACCAGATGTGGGTTTTGTGAGGTGGTAGGGAGTATAATGGTGACTCTAATATATGTGTGTGTGTGTGTGTGTGTGTGTGTATGTGTGTATATATATGTGTATATATGTGTGTGTATATATACATATATGTGTGTATATATGTGTGTGTGTGTATATATGTGTATATATATGTGTGTATATATATGTGTATATATGTGTGTATATATATGTGTATATATATGTGTGTATATATATGTGTATATATATGTGTGTATATATATGTGTATATATATGTGTGTATATATATGTGTGTGTGTGTATATATATATATATATATGTATATATAGAGAGAGACGGAGTTTCGCTCTTGTTGCCCAAGCTGGAGTGCAATGGTGCAATGTCGGCTCACTGCAACCTCTGCCTTCCGGGTTCAAGCGATTCTTCTGCCTCAGCCTCCTGAGTACCTGGGATTATAGGCGCACACCACCACGCCCGGCTAATTTTTTTTGTATTTTTAATAGAAACGGGGATTCACCATGTTAGCCAGGCTGGTCTCGAACTCCTGACCTCAGGTAATCCACCTGCCTCGGCCTCCCAAAGTGCTGGGAATACAGGCGTGGCCTCCCCGGCCATGTGGAACTGTAAGTTCAATTAAACCTCTTTTTTTTCCCAGTCTCGGGTGTGTCTATCAGCAGTGTGAAAACGAGCTAATACAACACATCATAGGTTTTTGTGAGAATTGAATTAATATAGTTTTTAAAGTACTTACAATAAAGTCTGGCAAATAATAAGAACCTATCTTAACTATAAGAAATTAGCACACGCTGGGCAGTTTATAAACAATAGACTTTTATTTCACATTTCTGGAAGCTGAAAGTCCAAGATGAAGGTGCTGGCATGGTCAGGTTCTGGTGAGGGCCCTCTTTCCTGTTGCAGACTGTCGACTTCTCACTGAATATGCAAATGGCAGAGAGCAGAGAGAGAAAAAGCAACTGTTTTGCATCTTTATGTAAAGGCATAAATCTCATTTATGAGTGTGTCTTCATGACGTAATTACATCTCAAAAGTCTCTCTTTTAATACCATCACATCAGGGGTTAGGATCTCAACATACTAATTTTGAGAGAACAGGAACACTCAGTCCTTAATGGCACCATACAAGCATTAGTTGTTATTATTGTTTTTATTACTATTAGATATTTTAGTTGAGATGTTAACTAGGCCTTTTAAAAATTTGTACATATTTAGGGGGTACTAATGTGGTATTGTTATATTAATATATTGTATAGTGGTGAGGTCTGGGTTTTTAATGTAACCATCACCCTAATAGTGTACATTGTACCCATTACATAGTTTCTCATCTCCCTCAAAGCCTCCTACATTTCCAAGTTTCCAATATCTATTATTCCACCCTCCATATCTATGTGTACACATTATTTAGCTCCCACTTATAAGCGAGAACATGCAATATTTTATTTGTTTCTGAGTTATTTCACTTAAGATAATAAATTTTCAGTTTCATTCATGTTGCTGTAAGAGACATGATTTCATTTTCTTTTCTTTCTTTCTTTCAAGAGTTTCACTCTTGTTGCCCAGGCTGCAGTGCAGTGGTGCGATCTTGTCTCACTGCAACCTCTGTCTCCCGTGTTCAAGTGATTCATCTTGCCTCAGCCTCCCGAGTAGCTGGGATTACAGGCACCTGCCACCACACCCAGCTAATGTTTTGTATTTTTAGTAGAGATGGGTTTCACTATGTTGGCCAGTCTGGTCTCGAACTCTTAACCTCAGGTGATTCACCTGCCACAGCCTCCCAAAGTGCTGGGATTACAGGCGTGAGCCACCATGCCTGGCCATTTCATTCTTTTTTATAGCTGAGTAGTGCTCCATATACACATATACACACACATATATACACACATATATATACACATAGATATATATACATATCGCACACATATATATCTCTCTCACATTTGCTTTATCCAATCATCCATTGATGGGCACTCGCTGATTCCATGACTTTGCTGTTGCAAATAGGGCTGCGATAAACATTCGAGTGCAGGAATCTTTTTGATATCACAATTTCTTTTCCTTTGGGTAGGTACCAAGTAGTGGGATTGCTAGATTGAATGGTAGTTCTATTATTAGTTCTTTGAGAAATATCCGTACTGTTTCCCAAAGAAGCTGTACAAATTTGCATTCTCACCAACAGAGTATGTGTTCCATTTTCTATACATCCACACCAACATCTGTTGTTTTTTGACTTTTTAGTAATAGCCATTCAGACTGTTGTGAGATGGCAACTCATTGTTATTTTAATTTGCATTTCTCTGATGATTAGTGGTGGTGAGCCTTTTTTCATGTTTGTTGGCCATTTGTATGTCTTCTTCTGAAAAATATCTGTTCATGTCTATTGACCACCTTTTTTTTTTTTTTTTTTTGAGATGGAGTCTCCCTCTGTTGCCCAGGCTGGAAGGCTGGAGTGCAGTGGCACAATCTCGGCTCACTGCAACCTCCGCCTTCCGGGTTCAAGCGATCCTCCTGCTTTAGCCTCTCGAGTAGCTGGGATTATAGGAGTGTGCTACCATGCCCAGCTAATTTTTTGTATTTTTAGTAGAGACGGGGTTTCACCGTGTTAGGCAAGATGGTCTCGATCTGCTGACCTCATGATCACCTGCCTCGGCCTCCCAAAGTGCTGAGATTACAGGCGTGAGCCACCTCGCCCAGCCAAGAATATATAAGAATATTTATATATAGGAATGTTGTTATATATAAAATATAAAGGTATACGTATAAAGTTCAGAGAAGGGATCTCGTTTGGAAACATGTATTTTGGAGACACCAGCATAGAGATGGTATTTTGGCCAGGATACAAAGAGACTATCAAATATATGAATGTAGAGAGACTCTTTAAGGGCCAGAAACACTCTGCCATTTAGAAGCCTCGGAAATAACAAGGAACCTTGAAAGGGAACCAAGAAGCAGTGGAAAGAGTGTTGGGAAGAAATCCAAGTGTGTGGTATTCTGGAAGCTACATGAAGAAAGCCTATCAGAGAAGGGAATATGACCAACTTGTTGAAATGCTGTTGCTAACTTTAATAACATGAGGCCTCAGAATGAAAATAGTAGGTTTTAATTCATTTTATTTCAATTCAATTTATTTACTTGTGACTTTGACAAGAGCAGTTTTATTGGAATGGTGGGAGCTTAAGCTTTATTTGGGTTTAAAATGAATTAGAAACAGAGTATAGACAATACTTTCTAAGACTTTTGTTTTTCAGAGAAGGACAGAAATGGGCATGAAGCTGAACAAAGAAGTGGGATCAAGTTAATTTTTCTTAAGATGATAGAAATAATAGCATAGTTGTATCTGATGATATTGACCTAGAAGAGTGGGAAAAGAGCAATGCTAGATAGAGGGGAGAATTGCTGGAGTGATGTGATTAAGACATGTTTCTCGACATTACTGGAGAGAAGAAGACATTGTTTTTCGCTGTCCCTGAAGACTTTAGCTATCTAACAGGAAAAATGGAGTACTGACATTGAACTTGGAAAGACAAATTACCAGTAAAGTTGCAAACAAATCAGAGAAAGGGGTTATTTTGGAGCTTGCCTCTCTCCTCACTAATGATAAGCCTTATAAACTACTAGTAATGTTTATGGTCTGAAGAGGGGATATGTTGAAAAAAGCACATATCATCAATTCCTGCAAATTCAACAGCCAAATTTCTTATGAATCTCTATACTTTTTTCCATCTGCACCGACAGTGTCTTAGTCCAAGTTGCCATCATTTCTCATCAGAATTACTGTAAGACGCTCCTAAGTGGTGATTCTACTTTGATTGTTGCATCTTGCAATCTCTTCACCACATAACAGCAAAAGAAATTATTTAAAAAAAAAAGTCATATAATATCAACATTCTGTTCTGTATTAGTCTGTTTTGTGTTGCTAAAAAGGAATACCCGAGACTGGGTAATTGGCAAATAAAAGAGGTTTATTTGGCTCCCAATTCCGCAGACTGTACAAGCATCACATCAGCACCCTCAGCTTCTGGTGAGGCATCGGGAAACTTTTACTCATGGCAGAAGGTGAAGTGGAAATAGGCATGCCACGTGGTGAGAGAGGGAGCAAGAGAGAGAGAGGAGAAGGTGCTGGGCTCTTTTTAAGCAGCTAGCTCTCACGTGAATTGATAGAATGAGAACCATGGGTAGGGTACCAAGCCATTCATGAGGGATCCACTCTTATGACCCAAACACCTCCCATTAGGCCCCATCTCCAACACTGGGGGTCACATTTCAACGTGAAATTTGGAGGGGACAAACATCCAAACTATATCATACTCCCTCCAATGTCTTTGTGAAAGAAAGCTTTATCCAAAACTTGGAAAAATCACAAAATATGAATCACCTGATATGTTAATGTCATGTTATAATGTGTCCTAAGAAGCCTGATTGATTCTCATCTGACATTCATCTGACACACATTCTCATCTGATTGCAGCCTTGTCAAAATTTGGCTAATAATCATCCGCAGCTATTAACAGTGAAGTCAGTTTAGAACCCTGTGAAGTTAGAGGTTAACCAAGAAATTGATAAGGTGTTAGAATTGTGTAGTCTGGTGGAAAAGTTAATACCCAAACTGCTATGGTTTGCTTTTCCTGTAGAAAAGCATACAACCATATATCTAACTTAGAAGTCTTACATAGGCATTTTTTTTTGCCTTGACTATATAAATTCTTGCTTGTCAAATACTCTTGGAACTCACTTTTCTTTCTTCCCTATTGGTTCCCTTATTAATAAATTAAAAGGTTCACATCTATTTATATTAAAACATTGTCATATTACCCATAATATTTTAAATGAAATTCAAAGTTCTTTTTATTGCCGCAATGCCCTGTGTGATCACATTACTGCTTAACACTCTGGGGTCATCCACCACCAGTCTTCTAAGCTGTGCTGGCTTTCTTGCTGTCCTAAAACACAGCAGGTCATGTTTCATCTTAAAGCCCTTTCAGCTTGCTCTACCAACTGCTTGGAAATCTTTCCTCCCAGATTTCAGTTTGGATCCATCCCTCCCATCTGTCAGATCTCTGCTCAAATGTAAGCTCTTCATAGATGCCTCCCTGACCACCCTATCCAAAATGTCACAAGCACATCCACTTTATAAACCCCTTCACCTGCTGCGCTTTTTTCAGTGTTTCACTGTCTACCCACCATTGATTCTACCATTAACTTTTTTTTTTTTTTGAGATGGAGTTTCGCTCCTGTTGCCCAGGCTGGAGTGCAATGGTGCAATATCGGCTCGCTGCAACCTCCGGCTCCTGGGTTCAAGTGATTCTCCTGCCTCAGCCTCCCGAGTAGCTGGGATTACAGGCATGCGCCACCATGCCCGGCTAATTTTGTATTTTAAGTAGAGATGGGGTTTCTCCATGTTGTTCAGGCTGGTCTCGACTTCCTGACCTCAGGTGTTCTACCCGCCTCGGCCTCCCAAAGTGCTGGGATTACAAGCGTGAGCCATTGCACCTGGTCTACTATTAACATTTTTAACATTGTGTAACATTTTATAAATACACCTGGGGTTGTGCTCATTGTTTTCATGTTTCCACAACTGCAAGTTAAAACCCAGCAGCGTTGTGGCTTTGCCTGTTTTGAGCACTGATATATCCTCAGTGTTTGTAACAAGTCTTGGGATGCAGCAGATTTGGTTGATTAAATTGTCATAATTATTCAGTCACTTGTAGTACTGGTATTATACATACATTTCCCTGCCATGGCCTTGTGATAGTTGGATGATGTAATGGTTAATTTTATATGTCAAATTGATTGGGTCACCTGGTACCGAGATCTTGAATTAAACATTACTTCTGGGTATGTCTATGAAAGTGTTTCTAGAGGAGATTATCATGATATGAGAAGAGAGTTGAAATGTACCTTTGAAGTACCTTTAAAGCTGGTCTTGTCTCGTCTACTGCCATTGCTGTGAGAAAAAAAAAAAGATGCCCTGTCTAGTTGCGACTGCTTCAACCTATATACCAGAATGAGACACATAGTGAAGCACACCTATATTCAATTTTCAGCCTCAATTTATTCTGCCCTCGTTGACTTTGAAGACCCATGGATGAGAAAAATGAGTATTTTTGTCTACCTCTGAGATATTATACTTATTTGTTATGTAGCCTTACTGTACCAATAGCTACTTTAGGCTCTAAGTGTTCAATAAGTTATCATTAAATGAATGAATGAGTGGTAAGTATTTGGCACATGTTGCTTCGTATGATTAAAAAGCATTTTGTTAAACTACTATGCATTTTACATTGGGAATCATCATGTTCCTATATAGAATGTATTAGTAGAGGAAATTTTGGATGTTGGAGTATGGTGGCTCTTCTTCCTGTCTTCATAAATGTCCTATAATAGCTAAACATAAGCTGAATGTAGCACTTTGAAAGCTCTAGCAAGGAACGTGATATTGTTAGATTCAAAGCCCATGGTTTGACAAGATCTCTGGCTGGAGTTCCTAGCCAGTAGAATGGATTAAAAGTAAATAGGCTGAAAGCCTAGTTAATTTATGTGTGCTTTACTGCCAAAGAAACAAAAATCCTAGCCAACAACCTTGATCCCTTTGTCTGTATGCTTACACCAATACAAAGTAGACTACTAAAGCAGTGAAGCTTCTTATGAGGAATAATCTGGAAAATGATTATCCTGCATCTGACTTTGGGGAAATACTGATGAGGGATATTTTCCCAGAGAACAGAACCAGGGGAAGCCAGCTTGGGTGATCAGGAAACTCAATTCACTTCTAGGACAGAACATCCTCTCTATTGCTATCTGACAGATTATATTGTATCGTAAAGAATTATCACTTTGTTTTCCCTCCTGTTGTTTTCCAAAAATGGTAACTTTTGTTTTTACTGAGACGGAGTCTCACTCTATCACCAGGCTGGAGTGCAGTGGCGCGATCTTGGCTCACTGCAACCTCCGCCTCCCGGGTTCAAGCGATTCTCCTGCCTCAGCCTCCTGAGTAGCTGGAACTACAGGCGGGTGCCGTCGTGCACAGCTAATTTTTGTATTTCTAGTAGAGACGGGGTTTCACCATGTTGGCCAGGATGGTCTAAAATAATAACTTTTCTTAATGTTTCCTTGTTTTTCCTCCATCATGGATACATCAATGTGTTTGGGGTTAGTATAATACTATTTAGTCTTGGATCACTGATGCACCACTTAGAAATTATGGACTTGAGTGCATTACCCAGAAGAAACTTTAGGGAGCCTCTCTTTAGGGACACTTGAAGGAATTTCATGTAGGTGTGGACACGTTTAAAAATGTATGTATTAGAAGTACGCAGAACATGGTTGTTGTTTGCCTACAGATTATCCATTTCCCCCTTCTTTCTTCTTAAGAGAACCGTACTTTTCTTAAGGCATTTGCCTTCCTTCATGAAGCTCATGTAATTGAAAAAAAGGTGCCCTTATCTTCAGCTTCAGAATAAATGATAAACTAATCAATCATAATAATGCCTTTCCTCTTGCCAGCAATTATTTCAGGAAGCCAAGCTTAAGCTAATCAGTATGTGGCAATGTCTAGGGATGAAGATGTGATGTAATTTGGCTCAGCAAGAAAGAAGCTATAAGAGGGTAATAGAATTTCTCTGGTAGAAAATGAACAAAGACATGCATAGCTTTGATGGCTCTTGCAGGTATCATGTAACCATGAGGGGTACTAGCATTATTAATATGAAGCTGAAAATGTGGACAGGAGGGCTAAGAAATTACATGAACTAATTACATCATTAAAGAGTTGATCCAATCCACCCAGAAGCCTTCACTTCACTTGAAATACCTTTTGTGTGTGATAACATACGCCTCATTGCTTGAGTTGTAGATTTTGGTTACTTGCAGCTGTAAGCATTCTGACTGATAGAAGTCATTATTGGAGTGTGATTTTGAATTGGTGACTTAAATTCTCCAAGGTTCAATTTTCTCAACTTTTTTTTCTGAAAATACTATATCAATCACTTTTGTCTTCATAGTATCTAAATAACATTGGGGGTAATCCAAAGAGAAATGTGAGTCAGGACCTTACCTTTTACTTGGAAACTGAATGAGGGGCAGATATTCCTAACTTCAGCTTGTTGGCATAGACCCAGGGGATGAGCATAGCCATGTGGATGCTTCTGCCAGGAGCTTTGACACTTTAGGAGGTATACTAAGATGTAGAGAAAGTCAACACTTATTTTCAGTGTTTGTGGCAGAGGCTAGAGTCCAGTATTGTGACAGAGATTATTGAGAAGTGACAGTGCTTCCAGTGGGACCGTAAGAAAACTGCTTCTCTTGGGTGATTCTGGGTGAGCTCTTCCTCCCTTGACTATTGCCATATATTCTTCACCTGACTCTCTGCTCTTCTCATGGACTGTAAGAACAATGTGTTATCTCTCTAACAAATTGTTTTTCTGCTTATATTACCAGACTTGGTGTCTGTTGTTCGCAAATAAAAGCACCAACTAGAATAATTATTTGCCTAATAAGGTTGATTTGAGGACTAGATGAGATAACATTTAAGTAGATGCTGAATAAAATTAAATTTAAGGTTCACAAGGTTTTGCTTCAGTAACAAATGTATCCTACATTTTGGATACATATAATTATAAATATCTACTTTTCACTCATGCTACAAGTCTACTGTGGATTGGCTATTTCTCGGTGCTATGTCATTTTTTTGAGACGAAGTCTCGTTCTGTCGCCCAGGCTGGAGTGCAATAGTGCGATCTAGGGTCACTGCAACCTCTGCCTCCCAAGTAGCTGAAGTTAAAGTAGCTGTAGTTAAAGTGATTCTCCTGCCTCAGCCTCCCAAGTAGCTGGGATTACAGACGCCCACCACTATGCCTGGCTAATTTTTGTATTTTTAATACAGACAGGGTTTCACCAAGTTGGTCAGGCTGGTTTTGAACTCCTGACCTCAGGTGATCCGCCTGCCTCAGCCACCCAAAGTGCTGGGATTACAGGCGTGAACCACCGTGCCCAGCTGCTATGCTATGTCATCTTTACTTCAGAAAACAAGTTGATGGAGTATCTTCTTTCTGGAATACTGTCAGTCTTCATGGCAGAGAGAAAGGAGACAAAGTGAACCACTCTCTTAAACTTTCTGCCCAGAAAAGACACATATCACTTCCACATTTCACTAGCCCAAGCGAGTCCCATGGGCTCTCCTGAATTCATTTGGACAGGGATATATCCTTTTACAGGGAAGAAGACTAAAGGAGAAACACTGGAACATTTAGTGAATAGTTATAGAGTCTACCACAGTATATTTACCTATTCCTGATGTCTTTACATAGGGACTTGGCCGGTTATAAATTCCTTGACTGTCATGTTAGTTCCTATTAAGTGCTCTACGTGGAGCAGTACTTAGATTTTAGCTTCATTTTTTGGCCTCTAAGGATTTTCCTCATTTTTTGGATGGGTGATACATTTGAAAAGTTTAAAAAATAGGTTATACATGGTTTTTAGTGCTTTGCAGTGAAGGGAAGTTTAGTTTGCCTTGATGCTATAAACAGAATTTGACATTTACAATGCACAAACATATACAAATATATACCACCTGATATGTTGCTGGAGGTTGGGATCTCAAAAACAGACATTGAGGTTGAGTGTATGGGGTGTCAAATATTTATTAAGGATCAACAGCTGTGAGAGGGAGGAGGATGAAGCAGGATTGGGCAGAGAAAGAGGTTGAACTTCTATGCAGGCGCAACAAAGCCTCATTCAGCCTTACTGGCAGCTCTTGAGAAAGCATTGTGCATCAGTGATACCAGGCATTGGCCTGGTATGGTCTAGCCTTTATGGCTATAAAGCCACCTGTTCAGATGCCAGATGTAGGCTTCTGTGGGTGTTACCTTGAGCCAGGTGACTCTGCAGCTGAGGCAGACCCTGAAGGAGTTGACAGCTATAGGCTGTGTGCTGACCACACTTCCTGCAGATGGGCAGCAAGTCCTTCCTTGAAGTGGGAGCTGGGCAGTATATTTTGTGTCTCCCACACTCCTAGCATTTGATAAATGTTATATTTATTTGATTTTGCATAGATTATTTGAAACAAGTAGGCTTTGGATGAAGCTTTGATTTTTGGTTTGAAGAGATTTTCCCTGTAATGGTGGCTATTGCAACAGCATCTGGCCTACTGAAGGCTGAATCTAAGCTATCTAGCCAGTGATAATGACTTAGTATTACACTGTTTCTTTGTCGCTGGCCAGGTCATGAGGAATTACACACAAAGAGCAAGGCAAGACTTATCAACCCGTAAAATTAGGAAGCAGAGCAAGATATCTAACTATAGTCTAATATTATTTCATAGAGTCCGTGAAACAGCATCAAGGACTTGGCTTCAAAGGGTTATTTTATAGTACCCTGTGGTACTTGACTTTTACCAATAGCTAAAGTCCATGACCGTATGTGTTCCAATATTTGCCAGAGACATGTTGGTGCCTTTAAAGCTATATCAATAAATGATTACACTAGAAAAATTTACATTCCTAATAAAATTAATGTTTGGCAATCAAGAAATGTTTTACTTAACTATTAGAAATCATCTAATAATGCAGTAAGTATCATTATAGTAACATTTAACTCTTGTAATAAATGCATTACAGTCAATTACACAATTAAAGAAATAATGTGGTAGTATGAGTCGTAAGATAAAGAAATAGAGAACTATACTACCCAAATTAGATTATGCGTGAAACAATGGTGGATTAAAGAGTCCGTTTATTGGAATGAGCTAAAAGAAACATCACATGCAAAAGGGATAAAAATATACATTTTAGCTTTCATGGTAAAAAAAACTAAAGTAGATGATCATTTATTAGTTCATTTAATAGTCATAGGGGTGACATAACTCATGTTGAATTCACTAAATGATAATGTGACTGTGAGATGCAGTGTTAGGAATTCTGATTTAATTTTTAAAATGATTATTTGAGCATTAATTAACTTGGAAGCATTCATCTTTTGTTCTCGAAAACATTTTAAATGAAAAAAATGTTAATTGTGTTGCTGTCACAGTGATAGTATAGGATTAACCACTATAGTATTCACCTAGATACAACGAGTAATTTTAATGCTATTTAAATGAACTAGCTGTATTTTTGTGGATTTCAGTTTTAGATTTGCTTTGCAGAAATAATAAATAAACATAGTGTATTTTGACAGCATTATGGAAAGTGGTAAGTAGTTGCAGCCTTTAGATACTTCTGAAAACCGGTAGAATGCATTCCTTTATTTGCAAATGAGACCTTTGTATAAAGTAACCTGTAAAACGAAAATGTAAAATGATGATGTGAATGAGTATATCTGGATGTGTGGGAGGACCTTTAAGAGCATGGTGACTGAGAAACCCTTTCACATATTGGAGAGATTACAAATGGCAGGAGATTATAGGGATTCTTTAAAGGAATTCAGTTTCTATGGAGCAGGAGGCATTCCTATGGATAAGCCTGGGTGTGCTTTATCATTGCAGGGACGTTTCAATGTGGTCATTGGGTCAGATTGGCAAAGAAGGTTTCTTTATGGGGGCAAATTTGTTCTTAAGTTAGATTTGTGAATCTCTGTATAAAACCGGGATGGCTTTATATCAACACAGATTCCTTCATAGAGCTGCTGTGTCTGTGGGGTGACAATTGCCCTATTTAAGCAACCATCAGAGATCATTTATTCCAACTGTCTCATGTCATACATGAAGAAAATAGAACCTGCTCAGTGAATAAACTTTGAAATAGTGGTGTATTTTAGAAGACTACTCTGTAGAAACATAAATAAATATATAATTTATGTATAAATATATAAATGCTTAATTGTATTCAGATGCAGGATTTAGAGATAAATCTGACTTGTCCAACTCACAGTGAGATATTTAGCAGATGCAGGTCACTATTTTTTCCCGTCGTAGGAACTATGTTGTATTTCCCAGGAAAACAATATAATAATAGAAATAATATTTTCTTTATTTAAATTCAGAGATTTAATCCTAAGGATTTTAAATTAGCTGTCCTAAATTATTGTTAATTATATGTTTAAAATTAGAGTTTTAATTTTATGTATGTAAACTTATTTATGAGTTACATTCCTAGATAAATTCCATTTATCTTAGTTTTAGAATCCAAAATTAGAAATTATCTATTACACTAGCATTAGAAACAGAAATTGAATCAGTTATTCCCCTCACCCACGGGCTTTATAATTCCCATCAAACTCAGTGGGAATTTTCCAGTGTATTGTTGAAAAAAGTGGGCTAATTAAGAACTACCATATGAAATATTACACATTAATTTTATGGCATTCATTTTTATTTAATTTGTGAAATAACATCAATTTTTCTGATTACCAAAGTAATACGTATTAATTGCTGTCAATGTAGCAAATACATAAGACTAAAAAAAGTGAAATAATTATAATCTCAGTTCTGGAGAACTGTGAACAAGCTGGTATACATTTTCTAGTTATTTTTTCTGTGTATGTGTCCAAAGGATAGCTATAATTTAATGGTGTCTCATTCTGTAATGCTATTTAGTGATTGCTTTTTGGATATATCATAATAAACTTTTGCTATAAGAATTCAAGATTTGTCTAACATTACTCTTAATGGATTTATCATTTTTGGTGTAATTATGCCTTAGGTGCTGGACAAAGATCAGACCAGATGTGAGGAATGCTGAAAATGAAATGTATGGACACCTATGACTTCTACTCATAAGTTTTATCAAGCTAAAAAAGGTAAGAGAACAGATACGCATAGGACATATCTGAGGTAGGGTAGCTTCTGAATGTCCCTTTTCTGTCCATTGGCAGGCATTTGTTAGATCCATGGTGTCCTGAGCAAAAGAGTTTGTAGGCTTTTATTTTGACCTCTGCTTAAAGGGTCACATAAGTGCCCCAAAGCATCATATACTAGCCCAAAAGTGAATAGTTTTGCGACTCAAGAAGTACCATTCATTACTAAGGCTTAGCTTTACAATTCCGGGTCCTAAAATAATTGTTCTTTCACATTTATTCGCAAGCATAGCATTTTCATTCATCTGGGTCTGTGCATCAGGTTATACAATGGCCCTTTGTCTGTGCCTGTATTGGAACTAGCAATTTTTTATTCATGTCCAAGAAAGGGCATTCCTGGCTGTTACAACTACATGTGAGTGCACCAATGATTTATCTAATCACTGCTCTGTTGTGTGACAGTGGGTTATTACCAATCTTTTCTAATATAAACAATGTTGCAATGAACATTATGTTAAAATATATTTACGTGCAAGTCTGATTAGTTCCCTAAGGTAAATGCCTGAAAGAGAAGTTGCTGGTTTAAAGGATTTGTGTAATTTTAAGGTATTTGATACATACTGTGAAACAGCCTAATATAGTTAATGAGAATATTCCTTGTGTGC
This sequence comes from Pongo pygmaeus, assembly GCF_028885625.2. NCBI lineage: Eukaryota > Metazoa > Chordata > Mammalia > Primates > Hominidae > Pongo > Pongo pygmaeus. The sequence continues at coordinate 149,896,486 of NC_072396.2, read as the reverse complement.
TTGAAAATGAGACCAGGAGCGGTGGCTCAAGCCTGTAATCCCAGAACTTTGAGAGGCTAAGGTGGGTGGATGACCTGAGGTCAGGAGTTCAAGACCATCCAGCCTGATCAACATGGTGAAAACCCCATCTCTACTAAAAATAGAAAAATTAGCTGGCCATGGTGGCGCGTGCCTGTAATTCCAGCTACTTGGGAGACTGAGGCAGGAGAATCGCTTCAACCTGGGAGGTGGAGGTTTCAGTGAGCCGAGATTGCACCATTGCATTTCAGCCTGGGCAATTTCAGCCCGGGCAATTTCACTCCATTGCATTTCGCTCCTGGGCAACAGGAGCGAAACTCCGTCTTAAAAAAAAAAAAATAAAATGAAGTATATATTTTGTTTGCTGAATATAAATTTTAAATGTAAACGAATCTACAGTTGATTACACTAGTCTAAATTTTATCTGCTTGAACTACCAGTGTTTGAGAGGGGTGCGTTAAAATCTCCAAGTACATTTATCAACTTAATTATTTGGCTGCATAGTTCTGCCACATGCTTTATTTCAAAGCTGTATTATTGAGTGCATACATGCTCATAGTCATTGTATATTTTCCTCGATCTCTTGACCATTTACTGGTATATAATGACCTTTTCTTGAAATTAAAAGTTTTTACCTCTGCTTTTTTTTCTGGTTCACATTTGCTCAATTTACATTTTCCTGTATTTTTATTTTTGAATCACTATATCTTTTTGCTCTAAATGCATTTGCTCTAGATAATATCTTGGCATATATGTGTTTCTTAAAATAATCCAATCATTGAATCTCTTTTTATGATTCTAAAACAGATGTTGTAAGCTTCCTCTGTACAAGGCCAGATAGTAAAATATTTTCAGCATTGTGGGCCATATGGTATCTTTTCCAACTACTCAACTCTGCCATTATAGGATAAAAACATTTATAGACAATATGTAAACAGGTGGGGTCCCTACGAAACTTTATATTCTGTTGGGCCCTCAGGTCACAGTTTGTGGAAACTGGTTCTAGAGTTTACTTTGTTTACATTTATTATAGTTACTGTCATATTGGGACTTATATCTGTCATCATAGTCTATGTTTTCTATTTATCCTTCTATTTTTGTTTATTTTTTTCCTTCTTTCCCATCTTTCACCTGGTTTGGAATTTGGATTTTGCTCCTATTGTTATCCTCCCTTCACCTTTTCTGCGATAATATTTTTAGTTCCAGATTATGATTAGATTTCTTTTGTAGTATATCTTTTCTCTTTCATGTATACTACACATTCATAGTCACAATGGCATATTGCATTTAGATTTACTTATATATATTTCAGTATTTATTGTCACCTCTATTTCTTTCCTTTCATCATTGTTTCCTCTCTTAAGGCTTTGGCAGTTTATTAGATGTTTGATGGGGGTCCGTTAGTCTTTTCTTGAAAATATTACTCAAAGAGATCTATGGGCACTATGTATATCTTGCCTGGATTTGGGGGTCACACTTCCTTTTTTTCACAGTAGTTTGCCCCTTAGCCTACAACTTCTAGTTTTTGGTATTAGAGATGACAAGTCCAGTATTAATTTAATTTTTTAAAAAGTTACTTCCCTCTCCAGATGCTATACTCATTTTCTATTTTTTTTAAGATCAGGATATAGCTAGCTGTATATTCCTTAATGAGTGCCTTCTGGAAACCCCCATGTTATTTTCAATAGGTACACTCAAATATGTTCAATTATTTCCTTAATGATTACTTCTTCATCTGTTGATTTTTCTCTTTCTGGAACCCCTATTAATTTCAGGGTCTATGCTCAAAGTTCCTCAGCTTTTCTAGCCAGATTTACATATCTTATTTTAGTTTTATTTTATTTTTAATTGACATATAATTGTACATATTTGTGAAGTACAATGTAATGTTTCAGTACATGTATACATTGTTTAGAAATCAAATCGGGGGGCGGAGCCTGGTGGCTCACTCCTGTAATCCCAGCATTTTGGGAGGCCAAGGCGGGCAGATCAGGAGGTCAAGAGATTGAGACCATCCTGGCCAACATGGTGAAACCCCGTCTCTAGTAAAAATACAAAAATTAGCTGGGCGTGGTGGCATGCGCCTGTAGTCCCAGTTACTCGGGAGGCTGAGGCAGGAGAATCACTTGAACCCGGGACGCAGAGGTTACAGTCAACCAAGATTGCACCACTGCACTCCAGCCTGGCGACAGAGCGAGACTCCGTCTCAAAAAAAAAAAAAAAAAGAAAAGAAAAGAAAAGAAAAAAGGAAATAAAAGAAGTAAAATCAGGGTAATTAGCATATCCATTATCTTAACCATTTTTTTGTGATAAGAATATTCAGAATCCTCTTTTCTAGCTATTTTGAAATTCACAACACGTTATTGCTAACTGTATTCACCATTGTGCACTATAAAATACGAGAACTTTTTTCTCCTGGCTAGCTGTGACATACTCATTGACCAACCTCACCCTATCTCTCCTCCCCAGTACCCTCCTCAGCAACTGGTAACTGCTCTCTACTTTTATGAGATCAGCGTTTTTAAGATTCCATATATAAGTGAGGTTACGCAGTATTTGTCCTTCTGTGTCTGGCTTATTTCACTTAAAACAATGTCCTCTAGGTTCATCCGTGTTGTTGCAAAAGACAGGTTTTTATTATTTCTTAGGGTTGAATAGTATTCCATTGTGTACATGCACCACATTTTCTTTATGCATTCATTCACTGATGAACACTTAGGTTGATTCTGTATCTTGGCTACTGTAAATGGTACTGCAATAAACATGAGAATGCAGATATCTCTTGGACATAATGATTCTATCTCCTTTGGATATATACCCAGTACTGGGATTGCTGGATCATACAGTAGTTCCATTTTTACCATTTTGGGGAACTTTTCTACTATTGGCCATAATGGCTGTACTAATTTACATGCTCATCAACAGTATACAAAAGTTCGCCTTTCACCACATAGACACCAACATTTGTGGGGTTTTTTGGTCTTTTTCATAATAGCCATTCTAAAAGGTGTGAGATGATCTTATTGTGATTTTGATTTGCATTTCCCTAGTAATTAGTGATGTTCAGCATTTTTTCATATACCTGTTGGTCATTTGTATGTTTTCTTTTGAGAAATGTCTATTCAGATATTTTGCCCATTTTTAAATCATTTATTTTTTTGTTATTGAATTCTTTGAATTCCTTATAAATTCCAGATATACATTATATCCCTTATCAGAACATTGTTTGCAAGTATTTCTCCCGTTCTGTAGGTTGTAGCTTTGCTCTGTTGATTGTTTCTTTTCCTGTGCAGAAGCTTTTTAGTTTGACTTAATCCCATTAGTCTATTTTTGCTGTTGTTGCCTGTGCTTTTGAGTTCTTATCCAAAAAATCCTTGCCTAGACCAATGTCCTGAAGCATTTTCACTGTTTTCTTATAGTAGTTTTATAGTTTCAGGTCTTGCATTTAAGCCTTTAATCCATTTTGAGTTGACTTTTGTATATGATGAGATGTAGGGACGTAGTCTTATTTTTTTGCCTGTGGATATGAAGTTTTCCCATCATCATTTATCTTTTGAGATTTTTCTTCTACTTGATCTTCCAAGGATGTAATTTGTGTTTGGGAAGTATTATCCTGTCTCATTTCATCATTTAAATGTTTTAATTCACAACTGATATTTTTATTGTTTCACAATCTTTTAATGCCGTAATTGAATTTCTTTTTTTTTTTTTTTTTTTTGAGACAGAGTCTTGCTCTGTTGCTCAGGCTGGAGTGCAGTGGTGTGATCTCGGCTCACTGCAACCTCTGCCTCCCGTGTTCAAGCAATTCTCCTGCCTCAGCCTCCCGAGTAGGTGGGATTACAGGCACACGCCACCATGCTGGGCTAATTTTTGCATTTCGTTAGTAGAGACGAGGTTTCACCATGTTGGCTAGGCTAGTCTCAAACTCCTGACCTTGTGATCCGCCCACCTCGGCCTCCCAACCTCTTGGGATTACAGGCATGAGCCACTGTGCCCGGCTGAATTTCTTTAAGTGTTTTTTTTATTAACGTATTTTTATTGTCATCCATCTCTGCCAGCAGCTTCATTTCACTAGTAACTTGTTCTCTTGCTTTTTCATTCTTTACTTGACAATGGGTCGTCTTAAAGGAATTCTTACTTTCCTTTGCTTAGTCATGGATATATTTATTATCAGAGCTCAGATCAAGCTGTATGGTACCTTAAGCACTGGTAATCGTGATTGTGTCATGTGGCATGGTAGTCTTTATCCCTGTGCAGGTTACTAGTCCTCTGTGGCGATACTCGTATAATGTGTTTCTGCCCTCTGGTCTCAGTTGCAAAAATTTCCACTCTGTCCCATTAGGCATATAGAAGGCTCAAAGCATCTTATAAACTTCCGTAGCACAGTGGGAGCTAGGGACACCACTTCCCATCCTGCAGGAGGACTCACAGATATTCTCTGGCTAAACTCTTTCTAGCAGCTTCTCATCCCTGACTGGCAGTTCATGAAGCTCTAGTCTGAGCAGATAGCTACACAGTCATCCTCTAATTTTGTGAGGGCCCCAGCACACATGGGGCTTAGTTTTTATAGTCTTGGAGTTTCATAGATATTTCTGCCTCAGCGGCAATCTCGTAAATAGAGTAGACTTGTAGTTGGATTAGAATTGAGAGGTGAGGGTTGCACAGATATATGTTAAAGGCGGCATCTTCCCACAGCCTTTTTCCTGATTCCATCAACAATTCCTCACATAACCCTTCCAATTTGTAAATGCCTCCAGGTCATAGTAGTAAGTATTTGTAGAATTTATGATTGACAGGTTTCTGTCCCCAAACAACTGCAGACACTTATATTTGGAAACTTGAAGATAACACTATTTGAAAGTAAACTTCTAGGGCCAGGCGTGGTGGCTCATGCCTGTAATCCCAGCACTTTGGGCAGCCGAGGCGGGTGGATCACCTGAGGTCAGGAGTTCGAGACCAGCCTGGCCAACATGGTGAAACCGCATCTTTACTAAAAATACAAAAATTAGTTGGGCATGGTGGCGGGTGCCTGTAATCCCAGCTACTCGGGAGGCTGAGGCAGGAATCGCTTGAACCCGGGAAGCGGAGGTTGTGGGGAGCCAAGATTGTGCCACTGCACTGCAGCCTGGGAAGCAGATCGAGACTCCATCTAAAAATAAATAAATAAAATAAACTTCTGAGAAAATAAATTTCCTGACATTTCCTTAAAACCCATATGATTTTAGTTATCATAAACTAAATTACATATAAACTTTAATTGTTTATCTTCTTAATAATTAGAGCAGGAAAGTTTTAAATTGCAGGCAAAATAGAGGTAAAGTAAGATTTTTTTACCCCCCAGAGACCTGTAAATGAAATAAAATATTTTACAACTTTTCAGGAAAAGAAAAGTGATACTTTGTCAAGTGTCAATGCATGAAGCAAGATAAATGAAAACAAAAAATAATGAAATATCCAATGTTCATACCAGCATTAGTCTGTTCTCATCTTTTTAACAAAGACATACCCGAGACTTGGTAATTTATAAAGGAAAGAGGTTGAATGGACTTACAGCTCCACACGGCTGGGGAGGCCTCACAATCATGGTGGAAGATGAAGGAAGAGCAAAGGGACATCTTACATGGTGGCAGGCAAAGAGCATGTGAGAATCAAGCAAAGAGGAAAACCCCTTATAAAACCATCAGATCTCTACGAGAACAGTATGGGAGAAACAGCCCCCGTGATTCAATTATCTCCCACTGGCTCCCTCTCACAACACGTAGAAATTATGGAAGCTGGCTGGGTGCGGTGGCTCACCCCAACACTTTGGGAGGCCAAGACAGGTGGATCACCTGAGGTCAGGAGTTCGAGACCAACCTGGCCAACATGGCAAAATTCCGTCTCTACTAAAAATACAAAAATTAGCCAGGTGTGGTGGCACATGCCTGTAATCCCAGCTACTCAGTAGGCTGAGGCAGGAGAATCACTTGAACCTGGGAGACGGATGTTGCAGTGAGCTGAGATTGTGCCATTGCACTCCAGCCTGGGTGACAGAGCAAGACTCCATCTCAAAGAAAAAAAAGAAAAAAAAATTATGGGAGCTACAATTCAAGATGAGATTTGGGTGGAGACACAGCCAAACCATAAAAATACCTCATTTTCCCCAAAGCATTTATTCTTTAGAGTGATAGAAAAATGGATCCCTAAGAGGATGGTGTTTAACAATTTTGCAGAAAGTACCTTCTGGTAGCTACTATAATGTTAGGCCACTTTTTCCTGGGATCCAAAATTTACTGTAGCATTTCATTGACTTACAGCTAGTGTGACCATAGATTTTGGATTTTCTAGAAAGTTTTAATTTGGAGGATTCTGTAATATTGTCCAGCCATATTTTGTAGCACTAGGTTCAGAAATATGACCTGTATGTTGCCTTTGAATTTTGTGGCAGAGTTTCTTCAAGGTTATAGAGGATGAACATCTATTAACTAGGTGATGAATAGGTAATGGATTTCGAACCTCTAGCCTGTTTAGCAATTCCTTCCATGTAAAATGATCTTCCTTTTATGGAAATCTAGTCTTGACAGTGATATAGGAAAAAACCCCTAATTTAAATGGACAGATAATTCCCTAATGTATTACCAGAGAAGTTGCTCCATTCCTGTTGTTATCTGTTCTGACTTACCGCTGAGAAAATAATGTTTAATCTCAATTATAAAGACTTGGAATAAGTGAAGACCACAAATCACTAAAAACTTCCTGGGTTTAATATAACATTTTACTTTAATGTTCTTTTTGCTTCTTTTCATTTAAGCTTTCCAATGACCTAGCATGCTCAGGCATGACATAGAATAACTAAAGGAAGAAGTACACTTAATTGAAGTTCATAAGAATCTATCTGAAAAGGAGTTTTCCATCTGTTGTAATTTATTGTGTTAAATATGTTTTATAAATATAACATGTTTTGGTTGCATTTTAATTACTTGTTCAGAAATACATCAGGGACTAATTTAATATATGATATGAAGCTGTGTTGTCTACTATAGTAGCAACTGGCCACAAATGATTGCACATTTGTCATGTGGCCAGTTCAAATAGGAATATGCTGCAAATGTAAAATGCATGCTGGATTTTGAAGACTTAGTACAAATAAGATAATGTATAATATGACGTTAATACATTTTATATCAAATACATAGGAAATGACAATATGTTAGTTATATTGGGTTAAATCAAACGAATTAAAATAATTTCAACTATTTTATGTTTTTATTATGGCTATTAGGAAACTCTAAATGAAATAACTAGCTTATGTTATATTTCTATTAATCAGCACTTAGATAGAGAAAATAGATTTTTAAATGACTTAAAGGACCAGTTGATAAGAAGCTTTTTGCTGTTATTATCTCTGTTAGAGAGGATTTCAAGAAAGACTTGGGCTACTCCAGAAAAGCTAGTCAGCTGCTGGTCCTCCATCAGAAAAATGCCAGTGTCAGTGTGCTGTAGACAGGCCCCCGGGTCATATTTTACTATTGTGACTTATTGTGTTTGACTCATATTTAGTGCTCCAAAAATGTTTATTGAATTAATAATGACTTACAGTTGTAATTCATTGGCTTGAGAATCAGAAATAATGAGTTTTATTTCCAACTCTGCCCCAACTAGCTCTGTGATCTTGCACAAAACACATCCTCTTTCCTTATCTCATTGTTTTTTTTTTTGGGGGGGGACAGAATCTTGCTCTCTCGCCCAGGCTGGAGTGCAATGGTGTGGTCTCGGCTCACTGCAACTTCCGCCTCCCAGGTTCAAGCAATTCTCCCTGCCTCAGCCTCCCCAGTAGTTGAGATTACAGGCGGCCACCACCACACCTGGCTAATTTTTGTATTTTTAGTAGAGATAGGGGTTTTGCCATGTTGGCCAGGCTGATCTCGAACTCCTGACCTCAGGTGATCTGCCCGCCTCGGCCTCCCAAAGTGCTGGGATTACAGGTGTGGGTCACCGCACTGCGCTCGGCCTCCTTATCTCATTTTTTCCATCATAAAATGAGAAGGTTTAATGTGATGACTGAATAATTTTCAACTCAGACATACTGTGGTACTGTTCTGTGACTCTGTATTTCTAGTCTACTAGGCAGTTAGAATTTCCATTTCTAAAGTGGCAAATAAGCTTCTGCTTTAGTCAGGATTTTATTTTGCATGTGGCTACCCTCTGATACTGATTATTCTTTTTGTTGAATATGCTAACATAGGTTTCTGGAACCTGCAAAGAACCACTCTTCTGTCATCCTTATCTAATAAATAAAATATTCTCATCTCTCAGTTTTCTCTCTCCCCTGCCTACAAAATTAAACTCTTTGATTATCACCCTTCTTGGAATTTTAACTTTGATTTTGCATTAGAATATACCCAGCTTCTCACATGAAGAGTTTCAGTTCAGATGAGAAGATTAGGGCTTTGAGGCATAGTGATGGCTTACTGTGATGCCTTACCTTATTTTAACCTGATTGTCTCTCTTAGCTGAGAGAGCTGGACAGACTCCATTTTTGTTTCTTCACTTGCAGTCCCCCTTATCCCCTTCCCTCAAGGACATAACTAGTGCAAGCTGACTCCAAGCACATCCAGGAGTGCACTTACTGATAAGATATAGAGGCAAACTGAACGAGCAGCTCCTGGGGACGCGCTCGGTGGATGGTACCCAAAGCCCCTGCATTATCTCTTTGTGATAGTTTAAGCCCCTGCACCTGGAACTGTTTATTTTTCTGTAACTGTTTCTGTAACCATTAATCTTTTTAGCTTTTTGCCTGTTCTGCTTCTGTAAAAATTGCTTCAGCCAAACTCCCCCTCCCCTATTTAGACCAAGGTATAAAAAGAAATCTAGCTCCTTCTTCGGGGCTCTAGCCCTGAATTTTGAGCTCTAGCCGTCTCTCAGTTGCCGGAAATAAAGGACTCGTGAATTAATCTCGTAGTGTGGCATTTCTCTATAACTCGTTCGGTTACAGTATTACCAGATGACATGGAGAACCTGTCATAACTTGGGGCCTTAGTTTATTACTCCATAGAATCCATATAATAATACTCTATGTGTTTCTGCTGACCTATGTGAGAGAAAGTTCTAATCTGGCACCCATGCTTTCAAATGGGAGATAAAGAGGAACTAGGCTGGGTAGAAGGTACCAAGAAAGAAAGGAGTCTTTTAAGGAGATCATTCAACACACTTTATTTTTCCTCTTCATTCATGTTTCAAGCCCCATTATATTTATTCGCCTATGCATGTTCCCCAAAGCCATGTTCTCTCATCTATTTCCTGTAACGATGGAGAGGACTGGAAACACTGTTGAGTACTTTGAGCTCCTCAAGGAGTACAAATTGCTTGTTTCTGTACATTAAATAATTCTTTGACTTTTTCACACTTAGTTCCTTTCACTAAGAAGCTAATAGGCCGGGCTCGGTGGCTCAAGCCTGTAATCCCAGAACTTTGGGAGGCCAAGGTGGGTGGATCACGAGGTCAGGAGTTTGAGACCAGCCTGGCCAACATGGTGAAACCCTGTCTCTACTAAAAATACAAAAATTAGCTGGGCGTGGTGGTGGGTGCCTGTAATCCCAGCTACTTGGGAGGCTGAGGCAGGAGAATCACTTGAATCCGGGAGGCAGAGGTTGTGGTGAGCCAAGATCGCGTCATTATACTCCAGCCTGGGCAACAAGAGCAAAACTCAAAAGAAGCTAACAGTTCAGGAGTAGATGCCACATGCAGATACAAATAACAACTCCAAAACAAAGAACATATAAGAAGTGCCAGTAGAATTCAGAGAAGACAGGCTAGAGGCATGAAGGAAAGCTTCAGGAAATACTTGAACATGGGAAGAAAGAGAAGCGAGTAAAGCATTAAAGGCAGAAGGAAGAATGTAAGAAAGGGAATATGGCAAAAGTAGGAGCCAAGTTAGTGGAACAGCTGATACTCCCATTTGAATTGATATTCAGTCAGGATTAGTAAAATGAACTTTGTAAAATTACTTTAGAGGTTCAAGGGAAGTCTCATGGGAAATACTGCAGATGTGAAAGATCTACAATGTGATGGCAAGAGCTGTCGACAGGGAGAGGTGGAGCAAGATTGCAGAATAGAAGGCTCCACCATTCATCCCCTGCACAAGGACATCAGGTTAACAACTACTACACAGATAAAAACACCTTTATAAGAACCAAAAATTAGATGGGCACTCATAGTACCTGGCTTAACTTCATATGGCTGAAAGAGGAATGAAGAGATAGAAAAAAATGTCCAGAATCGCCTACGCCACCCTTCTTCCACCCTGGGTAGCAGCTGCGTGGTACAGAGAGACTTTCTGGGAGCTGTGAAGGAGAACACAGCAACTGTGAGGCATTGAACTAAGTGTCATCCTGTTAAATCAGAAAGGAAAACTAGACCAAACTCAGATGACACAGAAGGAGCATTCAAACTAGCTCTAGCCAGAGGGGAATCGCCAATCCCAGCTATCTGAACTTGAGTGCTCAGAAGCCTCACCACTGAAAGCCAAATTGCTCTTGGTCCCTAAGTAAACATGAAAGGCAGTCTAATCCATAAGGTCTGCAACTCATAGCCAAGTCCTAGTCTTGAATTAGGTTCAGAGACTGTGGACTAGAGGCACGCAGCATACCAAGACATCAGCTGGGGCAGGCAAGGGTGTGTTGGCATCGCCACCCCCCTAACCCCAGGCTGCACAGCTCACAGCTTCGAAAGAGACCCCTTCCTTCCACTTGAAGAGAGGATAAGGAAGAGTGCGTAGGACTTTGGCTTGCATCTGGGATACCAGCTCAGCCACAGAAAGATAGGGCAATGGTCAGAGTCAAGAGGCCCCTATTCCAGGCCCTAGCCCCAGATGACATTTCTAAGCACACTTTGGACCAGAAGGGAACAAGCTACCTTGAAGGAAAGGACCCAGTCCTGACAGCATTCATTATTTGCTAATTGAAGAGCCCTTGGGCCCTGAATAATGAACAGTGATACCCAGGTACTATGTTTAGGGCCTTGGTGAGCCTTTGAGACTTGCTGGCTTCAGGTAAGACTCAGCATATTACTAGTTGTGGTGGCTATGGGACAAAACTCCTTCTGCTTGAGAAATGCAGAGGGAAAGGCAGAGGGGACCTTGTCTTGCACTTTAGGTACCAGCACCATTATAGGGGGTTAGAGAGCCAAGTGGGCTCCTAGGGTCCCAAATTCCAGGACTTGAATCTTTGAATCTTTTTTTTTTTTTTTTTTTTTGGAGATAGAGTCTCACTCTATCACCCAGGCTGGAGTGCAGTGATATGATCTCAGCTTACTGCGACCGCTGCCCCGGGCTCAAGCGATCCTCCAACTTCAGCCTCCCAAGTAGCTGGGACCACAGATGCGCAACACCTCACCCAGCTAAGTTTTTGTATTTTTGGTAGAGACGGGGTTTCACCATGTTGCCCAGGCTGGTGTTGAACTCCTGAGCTCAAGCAATCCATCTGCCTCAGCCTTCCAAAGTGCTAGGATTATAGGCATGAGCCACTGTGCCTGGCCTGGGACTTGACTCTTGAATGGCATTTCCGGACCTGTCCTGGGCAACATGGATACAATAAAAAAAGTAAAGAAACAACCCACAGACTGGGATAAATTATTTTCAAAGTACCCATCTGACAAGGGATTAATATCCAGAATATATAAGATGCTCAAATAACTCTATAGGGGAAAAAAATCTAATAATTTGATCAAAGAATGGGCAAAATATTTGAATAGACATTTCTCATAAGAAGACATACTATGGCAAATAGGCATTTGAAAAGGTGCTGAACATCATTGATCATCAGAGAAATGCAAATCAAATCTACAGTGAGATATCTCACCCCAGTTAAACTGACTTACATCAAAAGGACAAGCAATAACAAATGCTGGTGAGGATATGGAGAAAAGGGAACCCTTCCACACTATTGGTGGGAATATAAATTAGCACAATCACTATGGAGAACAGTTTGGAGGTTTCTCAAAAAACTAAAATGAGGTACCATACGATCCAGCAATCCCACTGCTGGGTATACACAGCCAAAAAAAGGGAGATCAGTCTGTTGAAGAGATATCTGCACTACTATGTTTGTTGCAACACTATTTACAATAGCTAAGATTTGGAAGCAACCTGTGTCCATCAACAGATGAATGGAGAAAGAAAATGTGGTACATAGACACAGTGGAGTACTATTCAGCCATAAAAAAGAATGAGATCCAGTCATTTGGAACAACATTGATGGAACTGGAGATCATTATGTTCAGCAAAATAAGCTAGGCACAGAAAGACAGACATTGCATGTTCTCACTTATTTGTGGGATCTAAAAGTCAAATAAATTAAAATCATGGTCATAGAGAGTAGACAGGTGGTTAATAGAGGCTGGAAAGGGTAGTGGGGGATTATGGTGGAGGCTGGGATTGTTAATGGGTACAAAAAATAGAAAAAGTAAATAAAACCTACTATTTGATAGCATGATAGGATGACTATAGTCAATAATAATTTAATTGCGCATTTTGAAATAAGTTAAGGAGTGTAATTGGATTATTTGTAACTCAAGGTCTAAATGTTTCAGACGATCGATATCCTATTCTCCGTGATATGCCCTATTCTCCATATGTACTTATTTCACATTGCATGCCTGTATCAAAACATCTCATGTACTCTATAAATATACACAACTACTATGTACCCATCAAAATATAAAAAAAACTGGAAAACATTTAAAAAAAAGTTGTGGGCATTATTTTATAAGCACTGGAGGAAATGAATGATTTTGAGCAACGACATGACATGGTCAGACATGGGGATTGAAAATCGCACAGTTGCAGGATCATTAAAAAGAATGTTTTGAATACCAATTTAAAAAATAGAGAAATGCAGTTATATTAATTGCATTTCTATGGTGTTCCTTGGACTGAGTTCCTAAGTTTGGGATTTAGCCAAATATGGATGAGTTCAGGTCCTCCATTATGAATATCTTCTGATTAAAACAGTATTATTTCATATTCTTTGATTTGTTATTTATCCTGAAGAGCAGATGTATTTCTGTTCCCTTATTTTCTTTGTAGTTTCCATGTAGATTCCTGTCTTCCCATTTTTGCACCCTCCATCTAGAGAAGATTCTTGCCCAGTCCCTCCCATCTAAATTATTTTTATTCAACCATTTCCTCATGAGTGACATAATCTGAGGCTTCCAATTTAAGGCAGTTATCCTGCATTCTCAGCATCTCCTATGTTCTCACCAAAATACAAGAGAGAGTCAGAGAGGGGATGGAATCCTTAACATAATTCAAAGTAAAACTAACATCCAACCTTTTGCCAGAAGATGGGAAGAGTTTCTACCAACAGTACTGAAAAAAAAATTGCTATTGGCAGCAGATTTGAAACACTTTGCTGCTTGAGAAACCCACCAGCCTGAAGTGAAATATTTATCCCGCCCTCATTTCTAGTCTTAATTTCTCCCAAGGTCTTACTCAGCAGTCAGTAAACTGAGAAATTGATTCTATATATTCTGAAATTGCATTCTGAAGAGGCTATGGCAATAAAATCTCACTCTGACTCACATCCTCCTTCCTCCAATGAACGGATAATATACATAAAATTATCTCTACATCTATTATAAGAGTATAATCCCTATAAAGTATCATTGTGCCCAGGTTTTTTTGTGGAATAAGTATCAATTATCTACTTCCACAATATTGCTGTGTAACAAATTACTCTAAAACCAGTGGCATATAACAATACACAATAATTTCTCATGTGTTTACGAGGTTCAGTTGATGTACTCTGGGTTTACCTGAGCTTGCTCACATACCTGATGACGGGCTCTGCTCCTTGTCTCTTATTCTTTTTCTGAGACAAGTGTGTTAGCTTGGGCATGTTTTCAAGTTAACAGCAGAGGGCAACAGCAAGCAAGAGGATGCACACAATGAGTCATGGAAAACTAGGCTTGGAATTGATACATTGAAACTCTATTGCATTCTATTGGCCAAAGCAAGTCATAAGAGGAAAAGCAAAATCATGTAAGGGTAGATTCAGGAAAGGGTAAAATAATATGGCCATCATTGCTATCTACCATAGGAAGGCATTGCATGAATGCATAGGAATTAGCAATCATTGCATAAAAAGATATAACGGTGGCTCACGCCTGTAATCCTAGCACTTTGGGATGCCGAGGCGGGTGGATCACCTGAGGTCAAGAGTACGGGACCAACCTGGCCAACATGTTGAAACCCTGTCTCTACTAAAAATACAAAAATTAGCTGGACGTGGTGGCATGTGCCTGTAATCCCAGCTACTCGGGAGGCTGAGGCAGGAGAATTGCTTGAACCTGGGAGGCAGAGGTTGCAGTGAGCCGAGATCGCGCCACTGCACTCCAGCCTGGTGACAGAGTGAGCACTCGTCTCAAAAAGAAAAAAAAAAAAAGGAAAGAAGAAAAAGATACAAAGTTGGTAGAAGAAAAAGAAAGTGAGCTAAAAAAGAAATATTTCCTATATAGTTATTAGTTTTGATAGCTCTTTTATGCATACTTTAAAAAATATGCATTTTCCTAGTTTGCCTACAGTTTGTTGTGGAAATGGTTAAAATAGTTTTCCACTTAGTGAATAGTACATTCTTTTTCTACTAGTTTATTTTTAACAGTAGATAAATACTAATATCTTTTTATTGGTATTTGTATTCGTAAGAGTAATGCTAGGCTGTGCTGACTCCACGACAATCACAAAATAAAATCTCAGTGATTTCACATAACAAAGGTTTGTTTTCTGATGAATGAAACTTCTCTCTGGGTGAGCAGAGACTCTTTTCCATCCAATACCTTATGGAGCCAGGCTTCCTCCATCTTGTTCATTTCCTTGTCAACTCATGGTTTTCAAGGTCACTGTGACAGAAGTTTTAAAGAATGAAAAAGCCGCATGAGGGCATAAATGCCTCAACCTTAAATTGATGTATATGTTTTCTGCACATGGTTCACTGCCCAGAGCTAGTCAATTTTGAAACCATCTCAATCTGATTATAAAACAGGCTATAAAATATAGGGAAACACATAGAATCTTTGTGAGCACTCCCTATGGCACATCTTTACATCTACATATACTTGTGTAATTACCTCGTTAAATACATGATTATAAGGTTTTAATATCTGGTAGGATATAACTTCCTCTCATTAATCTTCTTCTAAAATTATCTTAGGCTGGAGATGGTGGGACACACCTGTAATCCCAGCACTTTGGGACGCTGAGGCAGGAGGATCTCCTGAGCTAAGAAGTTCCAGAAGAACCTAGGCAACCTAGTGAGACCTTGTTTCTACAATAATAATAATAATAATAATAATAATAACCACACATAATTAGCTGCGCATGGTGGCATGCACCTGTAGCCTCAGCTGCTCAGAGACTGAGGTGGAAGGATTTCATAAGCCCTGGAGGTGAGGCCGCAGTGAGCTGAGATTGCACCACTGCACTCCAGCGTGAGCAACAGAGGGAGACCTTGTTTAAAAAAAAATTATATTGGACATTATTTGATTTGAAAATGTATTCTGGGCTGGGCGTGGTGGCTCACGCCTGTAATCCCAGCACTTTGGGAGGCTGAGGCGGGTGGATCACCTGAGGTCAGGAGTTGAGACCAGCCTGACCAACATGGAAAAAACCTCGTCTCTACTAAAAATACAAAATTAGCCGGCCATGGTGGCACATGCCTGTAATCCCAGCTACTCAGGGGGCTGAGGCAGGAGAAACACGTGAACCCGGGAGGCGGAGGTTGCGGTGAGCCAAGATCACGCCATTGCACTCCAGCCTGGGCAACAGGAGCGAAACTCCGTCTCAAAAAAGAAAAAAGGAAATGTGTTTTGAAGGTATTAACAACTAGTATTTATTTATTTTTTTCTTTTTGTGTGTGTGTTTCTGTCTTCCTCTAATTATTATTATTATTTTATTATACTTTAAGTTCTAGGATACGTGTGCACAACGTGCAAGTGTGTTACATATGTATACATGTGCCATGTTGGTGTGCTGCACCCATTAACTCGTCATTTACATTAGGTATATCTCCTAATGCTATCCCTTCCCCCTCTCCCTACCCCCTGACAAGCCCCAGTGTGTGATGTTCCCCATCCTATGTCCAAGTGTTCTCATTGTTCAGTTCCTACCTATGAGTGAGAACATCTGGTGTTTGGTTTTCTGTCCTTGTGATAGTTTGCTGAGAATGATGGTTTCCAGCTTCATCCATGTCCCTACAAAGGACATGAACTCATCATTTTTTATGGCTGCATAGTATTCCATGGTGTATATGTGCCACATTTTCTTAATCCAGTCCATCATTGATGGACATTTGGGTTGGTTCCAAGTCTTTACTATTGTGAATAATGCCGCAATAAACGTACGTGTGCATATGTCTTTATAGGATGATTTATAATCCTTTGGGTATGTACCCAGTAATGGGATGGCTGGGTCAAATGGTATTTCTAGTTCTAGATCCCTGAGGAATAGCCACACTGTCTTCCACAATGGCTGAACTGGTTTACAGTCCCACCAACAGTGTAAAAGTGTTCCTATTTCTCCACATCCTCTGCAGCACCTGTTGTTCCCTGACTTTTTAATGATCGCCATTCTAACTGGTGTGAGATGGTATCTCATTGTGGTTTTGATTTGCATTTCTCTGATGGCCAGTGATGATGAGCATTTTTTCGTGTGTCTTTTGGCTGCATAAATGTCTTCTTTTGAGAAGTGTCTGTTCATATCCATTGCCCCCTTTTTGATGGGGTTGTTTGATTTTTTATTGTAAATTTGTTTAAGTTCTTTGTAGATTCTGGATATTAGCACTTTGTCAGATGGGTAGATTGTAAAAATTTTCTCCCATTCTGTAGGTTGCCTGTTCACTCTGATAGTAGTTTCTTCTGTTGTGCAGAAGCTCTTTAGTTTAATTAGATCCCATTTGTCAAGTCTGGCTTTTGTTGCCATTGCTTTTCGTATTTTAGTCATGAAGTCCTTGCCCATACCTATGTCCTGAATGGTATTGCCTAGGTTTTCTTCTAGGGTTTTTATGGTTTTGGGTCTAACATTTAAGTCTTTAATCCATCTTGAATTAATTTTTGTATAAGGTGTAAGAAAGGGATCCAGTTTCAGCTTTCTACATATGGCTAGCCAGTTTTCCCAGCACCATTTATTAAATAGGGAATCCTTTCCCCATTTCTTGTTTTTTGTCAGGTTTGTCAAAGATGAGATGGTTGTAGATGTGTGGTATTATTTCTGAGGGCTCTGTTCTGTTCCATTGGTCTATATCTCTGTTTTGGTACCTGTGCCATGCTATTTTGGTTACTGTAGTCTTGTAGTATAGTTTGAAGTCAGGTAGCGTGATGCTTCCAGCTTTGTTCTTTTGACTTAGGATTGACTTGGCAATGCGGGCTCTTTTTTGGTCCCATATGAACTTTAAAGTAGTTTTTTCCAATTCTGTGGAGAAAGTCATTGGTAGCTTGATGGGGATGGCATTGAATCTGTAAATTACCTTGGGCAGTATGGCCATTTTCTCGATGTTGATTCTTCCTATCCATGAGCCTGTAATGTTTTTCCATTTGTTTGTGTCCTCTTTTATTTCTTTGAGCAGTGGTTTGTAGTTCTCCTTGGAGAGGTCCTTCACCTCCCTTGTAAGTTGCATTTCTAGGTATTTTATTCTCTTTGAAACAATTGTGAATGGGAGTTCACTCATGATTTGGCTCTCTGTCTGTTATTGGTGTATAGGAGTGCTTGTGATTTTTGCACATTGATTTTGTATCCTGAGACTTTGCTGAAGTTGCTTATCAGCTTAAGGAGATTCGAGGCTGAGACGATGGGGTTTTCTAAATATACAATCATGTCCTCTGCAAACAAGGACGATTTGACTTCCTCTTTACCTAATTGAATACCCTTTATTTCTTTCTCCTGCCTGATCGCCCTGGCCAGAACTTCCAATACTATGTTGAGTAGGAGTGGTGAAAGAGGGCATCTCTGTCTTGTGCCAGTTTTCAAAGGGAATGCTTCCAGGTTTTGCCCATTCAGTATGATATTGGCTGTGGGTTTGTCATAAATAGCTCTTATTATTTTGAGATATGTCCCATTAATACCTAGTTTATTGAGAGTTTTTAGCATGAAGGGCTGTTGAATTTTGTCAAAGGCCTTTTCTGCATCTATTGAGATAATCATGTGGTTTTTGTCTTTGGATTACATTTATTGATTTGGGTATGTTGAAGCAGCCTTGCATCCCAGGGAC
Organism: Pongo pygmaeus; assembly: GCF_028885625.2. Classification (NCBI taxonomy): domain Eukaryota; kingdom Metazoa; phylum Chordata; class Mammalia; order Primates; family Hominidae; genus Pongo; species Pongo pygmaeus. The sequence continues at coordinate 149,878,232 of NC_072396.2, read as the reverse complement.
GAAGCCAACTTGATCATGGTGGATAAGCTTTTTGATGTGCTGCTGGATTCCATTTGCCAGTATTTTATTGAGGATTTTTGCATCAATGTTCACCAAGGATATTGGTCTAAAATTCTCTTTTTTGGTTGTGTCTCTGCCTGGCTTTGGTATCAGGATGATGCTGGCCTCATAAAATGAGTTAGGGAGGATTCCCTCTTTTTCTATTGATTGGAATAGTTTCAGAAGGAATGGTACCAGTTCCTCCTTGTACCTCTGGTAGAATTCGGCTGTGAGTCCATCTGGTCCTGGACTTTTTTAGCTGGTAGGCTATTAATTATTGCCTCAATTTCAGAGCCTGTTATTCGTCTAGGTATTCAACTTCTTCCTGGTTTAGTCTTAGGAGGGTGTGTATGTCCAGTAATTTATCCATTTTTTCTAGATTTTCTCGTTTATTTGTGTAGAGGTGTTTATAGTATTCTCTGATGGCAGTTTGCATTTCTGTGGGATCAGTGGTGATATCCCCTTTATCATTTTTTATTGCGTCTATTTGATTCTTCTCTCTCTTTTCTTTATTAGTCTTGCTAGCAGTCTATCAATTTTGTTGATCTTTTCAGAAAACCAGGTCCTGGATTCATTGATTTATTGAAGGGTTTTTTGTGTCTCTATCTCCTTCACTTCTGCTGTGATCTTAGTTATTTCTTGCCTTCTAGCTTTTGAATGTGTTTGCTGTTGCTTCTCTAGTTCTTTTAATTGTGATGTTAGGGTGTCCATTTTAGATCTTTCCTGCTTTCTCTTGTGGGCATTTAGTGCTATAAATTTTCCTCTACTCACTGCTTTGAATGTGTCCCAGAGATTCTGGTATGTTGTGTCTTTGTTCTCGTTGATTTCAAAGAACATCTTTATTTCTGGCTTCATTTCGTTATGTACCCCCAGTAGTCATTCAGGAGCAGGTTGTTCAGTTTCCATGTAGTTGAGTGGTTTTGAGTGAGTTTCTCAATCCTGAGTTCCAGTTTGATTGCACTGTGGTCTGAGAGACAGTTTGTTATAATTTCTGTTCTTTGCTGAGGAGTGCTTTACTTCCAACTATGTGGTCAATTTTGGAATAAGTGTGGTGCGGTGCTGAGCAGAATGTATATTCTGTTGAATTGGGGTGGAGAGTTCTGTAGATGTCTACTAGGTCCGCTTGGTGCAGAGCTGAGTTCAATTCCTGGATATCCTTGTTAACTTTCTGTCTCATTGATCTGTCTAGTGTTGACAGTGGGGTATTAAAGTCTTCCGTTATTATTGTGTGGGAGTCTAAGTCTCTTTGTAGGTCTCTGAGGGCTTGCTTTATGAATCTGGGTGTTCTTGTATTGTGTGCATATATATTTAGGATAGTTAGCTCTTCTTGTTGAATTGATCCCTTTACCATTATGTAATGGCCTTCTTTGTCTCTTTTGATGTTTGTTGGTTTAAAGTCTGTTTTATCAGAGACTAGGATTGCAACCCCTGCTTTTTTTTTGCTTTCCATTTGCTTGGTAGATCTTCCTCCATCCCTTTATTTTGAGCCTATGTGTGTCTCTGCACGTGAGATGTGTCTTCTGCATACAGCACACTGATGGGTCTTGACTCTTCATCCAATTTGTCAGTCTGTGTCTTTGAATTGGAGCATTTAGCCCATTTACATTTAAGGTTAATATTTTTATGTGTGAATTTGATCCTGTCACTATGATGCTAGCTGGTTATTTTGCTCGTTAGTTGATGCAGTTTCTTCCTAGCCTCGATGGTCTTTACAATTTGGCATGTTTTTGCAGTGGCTGGTACTGGTTGTTCCTTTCCATGTTTAGTGTTTCCTTCAGGAGCTCTTGTAAGGCAGGCCTGGTGGTGACAAAATCTCTTAGCATTTGTTTGTCTGTAAAGGATTTTGTTTCTCCTTTACTTATGAAGCTTAGTTTGGCTGGATATGAAATACTGGGTTGAAAATTTTTTCTTTAAGAATGTTGAATATTGGCCCCCACTCTTTTCTGGCTTTTGTAGAGTTTCTGCCGAGAGATCAGCTGTTAGTCTGATGGGCTTCCCTTTGTGGGTAACCCAACCTTTCTCTCTGGCTGCCCTTAACATTTTTTCCTTCATTTCAGCTTTGGTGAATCTGACAATTATGTGTCTTGGAGTTTGCTCTTCTCGAGGAGTATCTTTGTGGCATTCTCTGTATTTCCTGAATTTGAATGTTGGCCTGCCTTGCTAGGTTGGGGAAGTTCTCCTGGATAATATCCTGAAGAGTGCTTTCCAACTTGGTTCCATTCTCCCCATCACTTTCAGGTACACCAATCAGATGTAGATTTGGTCTTTTCACGTAGTCCCATATTTCTTGGAGGCTTTGTTCATTTCTTTTTACTCTTTTTTCTCTAAAGTTCTCTTCTCGCTTCATTTCATGCATTTGATCTTCAATCACTGACACCATTTCTTCCACTTGATCCAATCGGCTACTGAAGCTTGTGCATGCATCACGTAAGTCATTCTCCGTCCAGCTATGTTCTGTTGCTGGCGAAGAGCTGCATTCCTTTGGAGGAGAAGAGGCTCTCTGAGTTTTAGAATTTTCAGCTTTTCTGCTCTGGTTTCTCCCCATCTTTTTGGTTTTATCTACCTTTGGTCTTTGATGATAGTGACATACAGATAGGGTTTTGGTGTGGATGTCCTTTCTGTTTGTTAGTTTTCCTTCTAACAGTCAGGACCCTCACCTGCAGGTCTGTTGGAGTTTCCTGGAGGTCCACTCTAGACCCTGTTTGCCTGGGTATCACCAGCCGAGGCTGCAGAACACCAAATATTGCAGAACGGCAAATGTTGCTGCCTGATCCTTCCTCTGGAAGCTTTGTCTTAGATGGGCACCCAGCCGTATGAGGTATCAGTTGGCCCCTACTGGGAGGTGCCTCCCAGTTAGGCTACTCGGGTGTCAGGGACCCACTTGAGGAGGCAGTCTGTCCATTCTCAGATCTCAGATTCCATGCTGGGAGCACCACTACTCTCTTCAAAGCTGTCAGACAGGGACGTTTAAGTCTGTAGAAATTTCCCATGCCTTTTGTTCTGCTATGCCCTGCTCCCAGAGGTGGAGTCTACAGAGGCAGGTAAGCCTCCTTGAACTGTGGTGGGCTCCACCCAGTTCGAGCTTCCCAGCTGCTTTGTTTACCTACTCAAGCCTCAGTAATGGTGGACGCCCTTCCCCTAGCCTCGCTGCTGCCTTGCAGTTCGATCTCAGACTACTGTGCTATCAGTGAGGGAGGCTCCGTGGGCGTGGGACCCTCCAAGCCAGGCGTGGGATATAATCTCATGGTGTGCTGTTTGCTATGACTATTGGAAAAGTGTAGTATTAGGGTGAGCGTGTCCCGATTTTCCAGGTACCGTCTGTCATGGCATCCCTTGGATAGGAAAGGGAATTCCCGGACCCTTGCGCTTCCCGGGTGAGGCGATGCCCTGCCCTGCTTCAGCTCACGCTCCATGGGCTGCACCCACAGTCTGACATGCCCCAGTGAGATGAACCCTGTATCTCAGTTGGAAATGCAGAAATCACCTGTCTTCTGAGTCACTTGTGCTGGGAGCTGTAGACTGGAGCTGTTCCTATTCGGCCATCTTGGAGCCTTCACACGTAGCATTTTCAACAAATTTTTTACAATTGATTGATTTTCTTTTAAAATTTTAATGTATTTTTATGACATCCTAAAATTTATAATTTTGTGTAGCCAGATATATTACATTTTTCTTTAAGGTTTTTGACCTTGGTTCGTGTGGTATTTAAAAGAGTTTCCAAACTCAAGATTGTATGAATATTTACCAGTATTTCCTTTTCCCACATTTTATTTTCAGAAATTATTTAACCTATTTTTATTTCTTCTGGTGCATGATGTGACATTCTTTTCTTTTCAAATGGTGTTCTATTTCACCCAGTACCTTGAATAATTCATGTCCTGATGTCAATTGAGGATCCTATAGAGTTTACTTTTAAATATAGTTTCAGCTATTGATTTGGGATTGTCATTGTCGTTGAGGAAGTATGTATCCTAGTCTTAATTTACTATGTTCTTTCAGTTAAAACTCAATGCAGTGATGACAGCAGTAAATATCATTATATAATTTTCCAGTTATCATTGCATTATATATTGCTGCGTAAACAATTACTCTAATATTTAGGCTTAAAAGAAAAACCTGAATTACCTTACAGTTTCTGTAGGTCAACAGTCTGCATGTGGCTTATGTGGTTCCTCTGACTCAGGGATTTTGACAGGATCCAATCAAGGTTACAGTCATTTTATGGATGTGCTGGGGGAGGAAATAATTCTGTGCTTGTTGGAAAGTGAGTTTTTCCATTGTTCAGCATACATCAAGGCAGCTGGTTTCATCAGTATGTGCAGGTGAGAGGGCAAAATAGAGTGTCAGTAAGAGTACCAGTAACATAATAGGCAAAGTCTTTTGTCATGTAATTTGCAACTCATTCTCCGTCACTCATGCCTTATTCTACTTATTAGAAGGAAATCCGTGGGTTCAGCTCACACAAAAAGAGACTTGTAATTAGTCAGGGTTCTCCAGAGAAACAGAACCAGTAGGATGGATGGACAGACAGAGATTGAGAGAGAGAGAGAGAAAAAAAGAGAAAGAGAGAGAGAGAGAGAGAGAGAGACACAGAGAATGGGAACTTGCTCATGCAATTGTGAAGGCTAAGTTTCGCCATCTGATGTCTGAAAGTTGGAGAACCAGGAAAGCCAGTGGTGTAATTTAGTCTGAGTCTGAAGGCCCAAGAGCAAGGAGCTCCAATTTCTAAGGGTAGGAGAAGATGGATGTTTCAGCTCAAGTAGAAAGAATTCTCCATTCCTCTACCTTTTTATTCTGTTTTATCTCTCAACATATTAAATGATGTCTACCCACATTGGTGAGTGAAGATCTTTACTCAGTCTACTGATTGAAATACTAATCACTTCAGGAAACACCCTCACAGACATACTCAGAAATAATGTTTTACCAGCTTTCTGGGCATCCCTTAACTGTGTCAAGTTGACCTTTAAATTAACTATCCCAGAAGGGGATTACGCAAGAGCATAAATACTAAGCGATAGGGACCATTGGAAGACATTTTAAAAACTACCTACCACAGTCACATGAATATGGTTGATTCTATTTTTAATTTTCAAATATAGGATGATTATTTTAATTTCCTCATCAAACATTCCATGGCCCTAGTGTATTATTTATTTTAAAACTCTGCATAATTCAATTTCTAATGTTTTATTTAACATCGTTATGGTAATATTTATAAGTGAGAGTATTTTTTCTTTAAATTTGAAAAGTAACAAATCTGTTAACTGTGTTAAGTAAAATGGCAAAACAAGGACTTTTGAAATCATTTCCTCTGTAAAAGCAGTAAGAACACTGGCAAAAATAGTCAGAATAAATAAACCTCTTCAGAAGTCTGGAAATGATCCAAAGTCAGACTTTGAGAAACATCTGATCATTTATCTTTGTGTAATAAGTGCTTCTTCCTTGCCCCTCGGCAGAGTAAAGTCAAATATCAACCAAGAGCACCAGGGCAATCGGAGGCAGAGCTTAGATTAAGGGAAATCTTCTGGCTCCTACCATGTGCCTTGCCCACCTCATCTCATTAACTTTCTGAGAAAACAGTAAGGCTAGGGAGACATCCTCTAAAGTCATGGAGTCAAAACATTGCTATAGGGCCAAAAGTCATACATATTTTGTAAAATGTCTTACCTATGAACATCCAATTGAAGCTAACCATAAGAAAAAAAAATTACCTCTAAAAAGATTAAGGATTTTACAAAGAACTCTGTATAATTAAAACAGTAGAAAATCATAGGAAAAAATTAAAATGAAGTATTCACACAGACCTGGGTTTGAAACTTAGCTTTACCTTTTACTAGCTGTGTAACCTTAGGCAAGCTACCTGACTTCTCTAAGCCTCAATTTCCTCATGTGTGAATCAGGAATAATGAAAGTACTTAACCTCATAGAACCCTCTTTAGGATTAAATATAATAGTACTTAAAAAGCTATGGATAGCTTGGTAAATGCTTGAAAATGAAAGCCTATTTGTATTGCTGACTTGGTATTTTAAGATGCCTGAGCCAAGAATGGATTTTACTAATTTCTTCTCTACTTGTTGCCTCCCTTCATTTTAAAACATATTTTCACTCCCAATATATAACAAACAGTACATAATAAGGATTTAATAAATTAGAAAGGAAATTGGATTGCAAAAAGTTAACTGAAAAGGAAATCTAATATTGTTCTACTCAAATATTCTTCTTTTCATTTTTTTCTAAAGTCCTGATTTTTTTATTACTAGAATAAGTAAAAACCATAATGAGTAAAAACAGAAGTCATAAAGAGTAGCATTTCGAATACAGTAAACACTATATTATGATTGTTGTTCATGATTCAAAACCAGTTTCACATTAAATACCTTTGCCTTTGCTCTTCCTTTTCTAGGTAGAAAAAAATATGTTTCCCAATAATAACAGATTTTAGTTACTCTTTGATGTGGTTTTGCTGAGTTCCCACCGAAATCTCATCTTGAATTGTAGTAGTTCCCATAATCCCCATGTGTCGTTGGAGAGACCCGATGGGAGGTAATTTAATCATAGTGCCAGTTACCGCCATGCTGCTGTTCTCCTGATAGTGAGTGAGTTCTCATGATATTTGATGGTTTTATAAGAGGCGTTTCCCCCTTTTGTTGGGCACTTCTCCTTCCTGCCGTCATGTGAAGAAGGAAATGTTCGCTTCCCCTTCTGCCATGATTGTCAGGTTCCTGAGACCTCCCCAGCCATGTAGAACTGTGAGTCAATTAAACCTATTTTCTTTATAAATTACCCAGTCTCAGACAGTCCTTTATAGCAGCATGAGAATGGACTAATACACCCTTCCTGTAAGCCTACCTTCTCCCCTACTTAGGTAGCACAGACAAGAAATTACCAAGAGGGAAGAAAAGGCTATGACTCTTTTCTGGTTCTTTATATCCTGTTCTCATCCCAAAGTGCGAAGCTATTGACTAGTAAGAAACTCTATGATTTTATTTCTTCAATCAAACATTTTAAGGATTTTTACTTCTGTTTTTGTTCATTTTAAAAATTTAACCACATACCACCTACTGCCTAAAACTATCTATAGCCCATTGGTTACATCAGTACCCTGCCTTAAATAGCATATTAGAAAATGAAATGTATGTAGCAAGTGGCTTTGACTCACCTGATTATAATCTTGTCATCAAAAAAGTTATTTAAAATTACACTTATACAATCACAGCTTGCATATAAACTTTAAAAATGCATTTGTGAGAGAAATAAATAAGATATTTTGCAGATATGTAAAGTGGATCTACCTGATTCTATAAACTAGGATTCTGATAAGTGTTAAGAAATTCCACTCTGGAAAATTAAAGTACATTTCTCAGAAATAGCCAAAGTCATTGCTTTTTTTCTTTTCATTTCATAGTTACAGCAACAGAAGCCATAACCATTTTAATACATAGTGCCTAGCATATAGTAGCATCTCAGTAATTTTGTTGAGCATATAGACATAAGAATTAATAAAATAATGCAACATTATGTATAGGGATAGCAGTATACCACATGCACAGACGTATACATTGGAAGAAATGTTCATTAAAAATGCATTGATTATATACATATTAGTGAATATAACCTATAAAATGTTAACCAGATATTAAATAAAGTAAAGTAGAATTTTATCTATAGTATATCTTTGATATGTTTACAAAGGGGTGAGGTGGGGCTTGAAAATAGCAAAGAAATATATATGGTATGATTAAATTTTTAAATTAATTTTTGTAATTGATAAATAATACCTGTACATATTTATGCAGTACATAGTGATGCTTTGATATGTATGATAGGGTAATTAGCATATCCATCATCTCAAACATTTATCATTTATTTGTGTTAGGAATGTTCAATGACCTCTTTTGAGTTGTTTGAAACTATGTCATACATTATTGTTTACTAACTTCCACTTCTGTCCATGTTCTCTCCCAATGTGAACAACCAGAAAATGAGAAAAAATATTTGAAACAGATTTTTTCATTAATCAGGATAATGGGCAGTATAGCACTGTGTTCACTAAGAGAAACAAAGAGGTGAGCTCTACAATCACTCCAGCTTCCTATCAGAAAGGAATTTTAGAACAATGACACAGAAAGAATTCAAGTAAGAGACACTTTTGTTTCACTAAATTGATAAGATAGAAATCAGAATTTAGGTATTTGAAATGAATGGAATTTTATAGCAGAATAATAGAGAGGAGGGAGCTATGCAGAAAAAAAGCTCCAGAAATCTTTCTGTGGGCCCTTTGAATCCTTCACTACTAATCAACACATTTGCAGGGTGAGTCCCATGAGGCAAGAGAAAGAACGACTGCCTGGGAATCATGAATTGAAAATTTTTCAGAGCTCACTGTCACTGCCCTACAAGAACACAGTTGTTGTTAAAGAAGTTGGGTTTATTACTCATTCGTTGCAGTGAAGGAGAATAAACACCATCTCGTTTGTTTTCCTTCTTTTAGTGATCATAATCCTGCACTGCCCTTTGTCTAGATTAGAAAATAAATTGTTTCCAGTATGTTTTCTAGTTGTTTATATTGGGAGGAAAAGTTCTGTAAGTATATGACAACTCAGATATAGAGTATTAGAAAGAACTTCTTATAGGATTTGGGCTTTGGCTGGGTAATTTTGTGAAGGGTCTGAGGAAGAGGGAGTTTTGTCTAGATTAACTGCTGTCAGGAAACAGGAGCAATTCTATAACTGGGTATCTGAGTAGAATTTGTATAAAAGGAGGGCAGACTAGAACAAATATAAAGCTGTAATTGGGAAAACAAGAAGCAGTCACTCAAATTAGCAGGTAAGTGGGATATTTTGCAGTTTTTGGATTGCACAGTGATCTTATTTTTGTCTGTCCTTAGACAAAATTATGAAATGACCTTATTTTATCTTACTTTTTCATGGTCTGAAATTGGTGTTCTGTGAAAATGTCCATCTTCAACAAGAGAATAATATGGCTTAGCTGTGAGTGGCAGCCCAGCTTCTAATAGCACTGAGGCCTACTATGAGTGTCTGACCAGTTGCTGGCTGTCAAAGACTGCTTTTCAAAATTTCCTACCACATAGGACTGAAACATCTTTAATACCCTACCAGTGAAATAGAGAAACGTCACTTAATGCTCTAAGCACTCAGTAGGCACCAGAAGGCTAAACTATCCCAAGAGTAAAGGCTATTCTAGGTATAGCCTAGTGACGCTTATAAACAAACTTTAAAATTAGTATCCAAAAAGATTAAGCTGATCTTCAGTTTATTGCCTAGCAACAACAAAACAAAACAAAAAAAACAAACAATAAAACAACCAGCGCAACAGCAAATTGTGACCCATAACCTGGAGGAAATCAGAGATAATTAAATTGGCTGGCAAAGCTTTAAAATAGTTTTTGTTTGTTTGTTTGTTTTTGAGATGGAGTTTCGCTCTTGTCACCCAGGCTGGAATACAGTGGCCCGATCTCGGCTCACTGCAACTTCTGCCTCCCGGGTTCAAGCTGGTCTCCTGCCTCAGTCTCCCGAGTAGCTGGGATTACAGGTGCCTACTACCAGGCCAGCTACTTTTTGTGTTTTTAGTATAGACGGGGTTTCGCCATGTTGGGCAGGCTGGTCTCCAACTCTTGACCTCTGGTGATGCACCTGCCTTGGCCTCTCAAAGTGCTGGGATTACAGGCGTGAGCCACCAGGCCCAGCCTAAAATAGTTACTAAAATACTGTAATGAGGAGAGTAATGGAAGACAAAACATGGGATTTTTGAGCTGAAACATATGCCATCTGATACTGAAAGCGAAGTGTGTGTAATTACTATCACAGTAGACACTGCAAAATAAAAGATAAGGGAATTACTTAAACTGAAGCAAAGATAGAAAATTCAGACTGTGACAATAGAATATGACTGATTTACAAATATATTAAATAATCTTACTGGGGAGGTTAGGAGAAAAGGTGGAAATGAGCTTAGGAGATTAAATGTAAAAGGAGCTCACATAAACACTGCGTTCTGTTGTATAACATTGTTTCCCATGGGAACATGGGTTAACAATTCTAAAACCAGTGTACATTTACACTGCAACTAACCAAGTGAGCAAATAAATGATGGGTTGTGGGAGCCTAGTTTCTCACCGTTGGAATGAAAGGTTGTAGACAAATGAGGCAGAAAACTACAATGATACATGTAGTAATGGATTAGAGCTGAAGACATCAATATAAAGTTACGTTTAACATAACATACATACAGAAATATTTATAGATATGCTGATACACACAGCCTAGTACACATACATATATTTTCTTGCTTTGTCAACTGCGAGAGCCTAAAAACAATGGCAACTCATTCACAACCAACAAACCTAGGACGCAGGTCTAGGTTTCTAATATCATTATCTAATTAAAGAGAAAAACAAAATAGGAATGCCTGAAGAAATGGCTGTTTCTAGAACTAGGGCAGGAAGTACGTAAGATGAGCCTGAAGCTTCTTATGGTACCAGAAAGTAAAGAAATTTTTAAAAACAGAAAAATGAGAGCACATCAAAAGGGCACAGGAGCCAACTGAAAGAGCACACAATGGCCAAAGTTGAAATAATTTGAGGAAGAAATTAATGAGATAATATTAAATTTTACCCCAAAGCTTACAATAAATATCTGGGATTTTATAGTGATATAAATTAATTATTGAAAAAAACAAATAATGGAGAATAGAGAAATCCATATAGAAGAATTTCAAATATGTTATGTTGATACTCTCTAATCCAACAAGTGGTGTTTAATCCTACTCTCTTTTTAGTATTGGCTTCACTTAATGATTTGCTTTGAAAAAAGCAATGTATGGAAAACAAGAAGTACCTTTACAGTAGAGAAACCTGTCATATGCTAGTTTGACGACGTGATTAAGGCTCATATCCTCAGCAGTTTGTCATGCGATATCATGTAACCCTGATAAAATATGACAAGGAAAATAGTTTGTCTCTGTGAGATTCTGCCCCAAAACTCATAATCTTAGTCTAATAATAAGAGTATCACCAGACATATCCCAACTGAAGGATGCTCTAAGAAACACCTCACTAGTACCTCTCATAGCTGTCAAGGTCATAAAAAGTAAGGACAATCTGAAAAACTGTCACAGCCAAGAGGAGCCTAGGGAGACTTGAGGAGTAGATGTAATATGGTATCTTGCACAGGATCAGAAAGCAGCAACAGGTAAAACCTAAGGAATACTGAGTAATACAAGGACTTTAGTTAATAATATTGTATGAATATTGGCTATTAGTATTGGGAAATGCACTATACTAGTGTAAGATGTTAATAAAAAAAGAGGTATGAGATATTCTTATATGGGAAGTTACTGTACTATATTCATGTCTTTGCAGTAAATCTGAAACTATTCTGAAATGTTTATTAAATATTAACAGGCCAGGCACGGTGGCTCACGCCTGTAATCCCAGCACTTGGGGAGGCTGAGGTGGGCAGATCACAAGGTCAAGAGATCGAGACCATCCTGGCCAACATGGTGAAACCCCATCTCTACTAAAAATACAAAAGTTAGCTGGGCGTGGTGGTGCGTGCCTGTAGTCCCAGCTACTCGGGAGGCTGAGGCAGGAGAATTGCTTGAACCCGGGAGGCGGAGGTTGCAGTGAGCCGAGATTGCACCACTGCAGTCCAGCCTGGTGATAGAGTGAGACTCCATTTCAAAAAGAAAAAAAAAATTAACAAAAGCACTAGTGACCAGTAGAATAATAGTACATGATTCTGTATATGTATATTAAAAGACCAAGAATGAAAAGAGAGAGAGACACAAGATTAGAAAAATTATTGGAGGCCAGGTGTGTTGGCTCACACTTTGGGAGGTCAGGATGGATGGATCACAAGGTCAGGAGATCAAGACCATCCTGGCTAACACAGTGAAACCCCATCTCTACTAAAAGTACAAAAAATTAGCCAGGCATGGTGGCACGCACCTGTAGTCCCTGCTACTGGGGAGGCTGAGGCAGGAGAATCGCTTGAACCCAGGAGGCAGAGGTTACAGTGAGCCGGGATTGCACCAATACACTCCAGCCTGGGCAACAGAGCGAGACTCCATCTAAAGTGTGTGTGTATATATATATATATATATGGACATAATGAACATTTCGTAAATGTGATTAAAAGCTAAATTCATAGAACCAAGGAGTTCAATGAAACACGGGAGAATAAACACAAAGAAAACCAAACCAAATGTATCATGGTAAAATTTATAAAATAGGAGATGGCAAATGAAGTTAAAAAGAGAACAAAAAAAGATGTGTTACATGTAGAGGAAGAAAAAGAATTATTACAGACTTCTTGTCAGAAATTATAAAGCCAGAAGACACTTTAACGAAACTTGTAAAGCATTAAACAAATCCAGCTATCAGTGTAGATTTCTGTATCAAATAAAAAAATTTTGGAGTTAAAATATAGACACTTTCAGAAACACAAATCAAAAGCAGAGATAATTTTATACCAGCAGTCCTGAAACATCAGAAATGTTAAAGGAAGTTTTTCAGATTGAAGGAAAATGATAGGTACTATACAAGTTTTGGAGCTACACAAATTGAAGGGGCTTGAAATCATGATTATATCGTGTAAGTTTAGAAGAATTTTTTTTCAGTGATCAGGAGAAAAATATAGAAGACACAAATTATAAATATAAGGAGTGCAAAGGAGAATGTGACTATATATCCTGTAGTCATTAAAATATTTAAACACATTCCAAACAAGATTATGACAATACATTTGTAACATAGATTGAATGGACAACTGCTTTGATAGACACAACTTTGCAAACAACTACAATGCAAAATATGAACTCTGAGAATCCATATTCACATGAAAGTAATTGAGTTCAAAATGAATCCTGTTGCCACAAAGAAAACTCCAAGACAAGATAACTTTACTGGTGATCTTATCAAATTTTAAAATAGAATTTTAACTTTAAAAGTTATGTTTAACTTTTTGAGGAATTGCCAAACTGTTTTACATGGAGACTGCACCATTATACATTTCCTCCAGAAGTGTATGAGGGTTCCAGTTTATCCACATCCTCACCGACGCTTGTGATTTTCCATCTAAAAAATTATTTATATAGGCCAGGCACAGTGGCTCACGCCTGTAATCCCAGCACTTTGGGAGGCCAAGGCGAGCGGATCACCTGAGGTCAGGAGCGCGGGACCAGCCTGGCCAACATGGTGAAACCCCATCTGTACTAAAAATACAAAAAAAATTAGCTGGGCGTGGTGGCATGCGCCTGTAGTGCCAGCTACTTGCAAGGCCGAGGCAGGAGAATCACTTGAACCTGGGAGGTGGAGGTTGCAGTGAGCCGAGCTTGGGCTACTTCACTCCAGCCTGGGCGACAAAGCAAGACTCCGTCTCAAAAAAAAAAAAATAATAATAATTAATATAATTATCTTAGTAGGTGTGAAGTGGTTTCTTGTTGTGGTTTTGATTTGCATTTTCCCTAATGACTGATGATATTAGGCAGCTTTTCATGTATTTGTTGGTTATTTATACATCTTCCTTTGATAAATGTCAGCTTAAGTTCTTTACCTAACTTTTAATTGAGTGTTTTATTTCTTTGTTTTTGAGTTGTAAGAATATTCTGCCTACTAGATCTTTGCCAAATACGTGATTTGCAAATATGTTTCTCCTTTTCTTCGGGTTGCCTTTTCATTTTTTTGTATATTTTTTGCAGCGGATTTTTAAATTTGATATAGTCCAGTTTAATTTTGTTTGTTGCTTGTGCATTTGGTGGCAGATCTAAAAAATTACCTAACCAAGTTCTATGTGTTTCTGACCTAGTTCTATATGTTTCTATATGTAACTCTGACCAAATATTCAAACTCATTCACTCAACAGATATATTTGTGACCACTTACTACATACCAGTCCCTACTCTATGCGCTAGGAATAAAGTGATGATGGGACAGTTGTAGCAGATTGCTAGCTGATCACCAACACTCAAATAATCCTCTTCTTGGTAGATTCCGTTTATCCATCTCTCTTGCAGTTAAATATGGCTATGTGAGCTCTTGCCAATGAAATGTTAGTGGGAGTGATACATGTCCCTTTCAACCTGGCCTATAAATATTCCCATGCACTTTCCTCAATGATCTTTTCTGCTTCCACAATTGGAATGGAGGTGGCAAAAAGTGTTATTTTGCAAATTACCCCAATAGGGTTGTGACAAGCATTGAATATGGATGTGGTTATAGCTATGGTTTAAATGTGTCTCCTCCAAAGTTCAGATTTTGCCAATGTGACAGTATTAAGAGGCGGGTTCATTAAGAGGTGATTAGGGCATGAGGGCTCCTTGCTCATGAATAGGATCAGGGCCGTTAAAAAGAGTCTTCATACAACTTTAGACTGGCTTTTCCTTCTACCACTTTCCATGTGAAGACACAGCGTTCCTCCCCACCAGAGGATGCAGTAAAAAGGTACCATCTTGGAAGCAGAGAGCAAGCCCTTACCAGACAACCAAACCTGCTGGCACCTTGATCTTGGACTTCTCAGCATCTGGAATTGTGAGAAATAAATTTCTGATTTTTCTAACTTATCCAGTCTCAGGTATGACAATTATTTAGCTTAATTTCAGCATATATTTAGTGGTCAATAAATGTTGGCTTCTGTAATTATGATTACAGTCTTTAATGATCTGAGATAGGAAGAAGGTAAAAAGCCTCACATAATTCAGCAGATAGTGAAATTAGGTCTGCACTCCTGTAGACAGAGCAGCAGACTTGCTGATGGTAACAGCTTTGTCTTTCTGCACAGTTTCTCTGTTGATGAACCAAGATAATCCTAAGCTTTCTTAAAGAATATTTAAAGGACCATAATTTTGGTTATGCTAATGTAATGAAATGCAGCTTAAACCAAAAACAATATGAGAAGTTTGGTTACAGTGGTTTTGAAAATTCTAAATTTTGCTAGAACATTTTGCATTGACACAACACTTCTGTAAAATAGCTCTGTAATAGAATCTGACTCCATGTTTTACATTTGACGGCTAACAATTTTCAAGACCCACCACTTCCTCTTCCTCTTCTTACCTAGATCTGATAAGAAAGCCCAGGTGATTCCTTCTTTAGGGCTAGTGTGAAGGTCAAACCATGCAAGCCCTAGTCTGTGTGTGGGACACTCATACCAGCTTTACCCCCTAACCATCATAAAAGCCAAGCCAGTTTTTTTTTTTTTTCCTCTCTGTTCTCTCAAGCATTCTTTTACCTGCTTGGAAATCTGTCCTGATCTCCCCAGAAAGCCTCATTATGTGAGTAATAAAATTTTCCATTCCCTTTTGGTGCATGTATCATCAGTTTTGACATCCAAACCAAATTTTTGGTGTGGCATCCATCCTGTCACATTGAATCTGTGAACAGGATATCTAGGCACTCTTCACTACCACCAGGGGTCTTTTTTCTCTTGCTTTAGCTTCCTAACTGGCACTGCTACCTGCTGGTGACATGCAGTTTGAGCTACTGCCTGCGGCCTGGCTTGTACTTTAAACTGTACTGCTTTGTGCAGCATTGGTAGAGTTCTACCAAGCCTGTGCTAAAGATTTCAACAACGTAAGTCAGCAGTTTAACTGATTGACACTTATTGAGAGGAATATTGGATTGGAGCCCTTCTTAATGCAGCCCTGAATGTTGTGTTTCAGCCTGGATCTGTGAATTCAGATTGAATCATGTGTCTCAATTCCAATATAAGATATGACTGAAACTAGGCTCAAGGATAAACTCTTTCGTTTTTACCATCAGTTGTTTCTAAACCAGGTGTTAGTATTCTTTCTATAGACAGTTCAGGAGAAAGACTGAGAGTCTCTTCAATATATAGGCCCATTGGGTGGTCACTCATATGGAGGGAGAGCAGTTACTATTTGAAATGCTGAGAACACACTCCAAAAAGCAGATAACTCACTAGGAGATTTAAAAATGCTTCTTGCGATACTGCTTAGGTCAGTGTCACAGAAAAGATTTTGATCATCAGAGTTTTAGGGAGAAACATCCATGACACCCTCGTGGAAAAAAACAAGGGATTCATTCAACCATTTTCATGGAGGAGTCACATAATCCTGATGATATCGACTTGATATGAGGTTCTCTGAAAGAAGAAACTTATATGAATAAGGTAGAGAGGAATGTCCATGACTTGTATGCAGTAACGACACACACACACACACACACACACACACACACACACACACACACACACACACACACACACACACACACACACACACACACACACACACCCTGGGAAAGTTGCCTGGTAGAGGCGAGTGTTGGAGAAAAGTGAGATAACTCACATCTGTATTTAGACTTAAATATGGGCACACTGGCTCAGAAGGATTTTCGATAAGACATACAAAATATCCAGTATTGGTGAAGGCTGGGAGACAACAGAATGAATGACTGACTGGGGTAGCCATGGGGAATGGCTTGGGGAAAACACCCTTCTAAGCCATGTGACACACCACAATTAAACTAGGAGAGATGAAGAAGGGTGAGAGGTCACTTTAGAATGACCCTTATTGGTGTTGAGGAAGCTCCCCTTTTTCTCTAACCAGACCGTTTAGACTCCCCTGTACCCTGTCCCTCCCCACATGGAATAGTCAGGAGTGGTGCTTTGTGATGTGTAAGCCATGAAATTGTCAGGAGTGGTGCTTTGTGATGTCTAAGCCACCCCAGGGCTACCATTGGCAGAGTAATTTCTTGCTGGCCAATCAGGCTGAAGAATGTGGAATCTCATTGTCCTGAGGAGTATATATAGAGAGAGATCAGGAGGCCTGGAGTAGGCTACTGTTGCTCTAGGGTGGCAGAGGTTAGGGAAAAATCAGGAGAGGCTGTAGGCTACTGTTCATCTAGGATGGCAGAGTTTAGTGAAGAAGAGGAAGACACTGTACGCTACTGTTGTTCTAAGATAGAAGATGTTCCTGAAGAAATAAAAGAGGCTATAGCCTACTTTTGCTCTAAGATGGCGGAGATTAACAAGGAGCCAAAAGGGACTATAGGCCACCATTGCTACACTATCCCAAAGGATACCGAAGAAGTAGGAGAAGGTAGTTCAGACATGCCTGAACCATCCGCAAGCACAAGCCAAGAAAATCCCAGAATGAAAAGGAGAAAGAAAACTACTCGTGAAGCTAAAGAAGGTGAAACTGACGAGGTCAGATATCCCTAATTATGTGACTCTTCCTCCCCATTGATACCTAACCCAAGATTCCTACCTTGTCCTTATCTGGCACAAAATCTTTCCTCAACCTGTACTCATCATCACAAAATCTCCCTTTCCACACATTCCCTATCCACTTCTCCAAATTAATGTCTCTTTTGGCTCACTCTGTTTTTCTTCCAGTTGTTGAAGGCAGCAAAGAAGATAAGATCATTTGTTCAGCAGAATTCAGAAAGACGTAAAGCGGGGAAAAAGTCAACAGTATTAATTTTGTATACCCACAGTAATAAAAAAAGGGATGAAAATCAGCCAAATGAGGATGAAGACAGCCACAAGAAATCTCCCACCTAAAGTGATTCTGAGAGCTCATCAGAAGACCAAGACCTATCTCATCTCTAGGTTAACCTCTAGAAATGGTCTCCTGTGCAGAGAAACTACATATTGCACCAAGATTCTTGGATGTTGATGATTAAAATTCAACCAAAAGACTTTGAAAAGGTCTGTGTATCTCTGTGGTGTTTTCAAATAATGGAGAGGGAGGGAAAGAAGGGGAAGAGCATGTGTATGAGGAGGGAGGGAGTTGAGAACCTTCCAGGTTGTGAGACAGGCTGGCAGCCACAGTTAGCCAGACATTGGGATTAAGGACTAGATGAGGAATGAGCACTGAAGACAAATTTCCTGCTTAATAATTTATTCCACAGTGAAAGAGGAAAAGGAATTGGTGTTTCTGTGTGTGTGGGAAGGTGGCGGTGAGGGTGTAGATAGGGAGAGTTGTGATGTGTGTGGGGTGGTCGTATGCAATAATGAGTTTGATTCCGTTTTTGATGTTTGTCTGCCGCCAGATTTTAAGCTTCATCTCATTCCCTTCTCCTACCCCACATCTGATCAAGCTGATAAAAAAACAGCTGGAGAGTTACTGAATTTAAAATGGAAATGAACAGATACGCCCAGCCTCAACTATTTTAATTATTCCCTTGCCTAAAATCCCCATATCCATGGCATCAATTCTTTCCAAATATCCCCTACTGATCATGGACAATCTGACCTAATGAGTAATAAATTAAAATTAAGTCTTTGGTACTTGTAATCAGCTTGAAAAATGGGACCCTATGGCCTGCCTCACCCAGTTAAAATAAGTTAATAATTAACATCTTCCTCCGTTTTTTAAAAAAGCCCAATCTAAATTAAAATAGAATCTTCAATAATTGAAACCCATTATATAAGACCTATTTAGAGAATTAGACCTGTATAGATGATTACCCTCACTGCTTATGCATTTAACAGCCAAATTTGGATTGTTCTTAAATCTGGAAAATATAAATGGTGCCTCAGTGTATATTACTGTAACCTTAATGCCATGGTCCCGCTCATCAGGTCTTCATACCTAATATTATTTAAATTACTGATTCCATCCAATACGTAACTGGTAAATAATTTGCAGTAATAGCAAAGTATTTTGCTAAATGTCCTGTTCACTTCCTGTTTCAACAGCCTCTCACCTGCAGTGTACTTACCTTCACCTTCAAAGGGACACAATAGAACTCTACCAGGGTACTTGGTGGGGTATCTTTCCACTTCCGTCACCTCATATAATCTTCACAGGCAGAATATTAACTATATCTAGATTTTCCTAGATGCTCAGGTATGACATTACACTGATGACAACCTCTTCTGTGGAGTTTCCTATGAGCCACTTCTTCAGGACATAAAAATGTTAGCAAAAAAGATCACAGAAAGGAAATCAGCCGTTGCCCTCACACATAGTACATAGCCACACTACATCAGTTAAATGTCTGAAAATTATTTGGAAATCTGAGGGCTGCTCCAATTCAACAGTGTCAAGAAAAAGCTTTTAGTCTCAGCACCCACATTTTTAAAACAAGTCTAATATCATTTAGACATTTTTGGATCCTGGAGGTAATAAATTCCCTACATACAAATTTATTTAAGTGTATTTGTTCTGTCACTTGTAAATTGGTCCATCTTGAATGAAGCCACCTGCAACAAAAGGCTCTGGAATTTGTCTAAATTGCTATGCAACAGGCACTTGTGTTAGGTCTCCCCAGAGACTTATTCACTGTAGAGATTTTAGCAACCTCATTTCATACTTACTGAAGTCACCAGACCAGCGATGATAGCCTTTAGTTGCCCATGGGCTTCTGATACAAGGAACTGCTCTGTTTGGCTTTATGGTATATGCCATTAGCGTGGCAACTGGTGGCAACCTACTGGGTTTTGACCAGAAATATAAGCTCTCTCAGGCCCTGTACCTGTGACCCTCAACATCTAGGTGTTCATCATGCCTGGGTCATGGAAGTAGCAACCAGTTAGCTCATAATGGCTAGTGAGACTTCCTCTCTACAGGATGGAGCCACACCTGATTTTTCTGTATATTCCCACCTACAGGAGATGGTAACTCCTCTGTCCTCAGTCCCTCACTAGATTCCACAGTTCTGTAAGACGACATCGCTCTTTCAGACTCCTTGGATAACCAGGGAGTCCCTTAGAATCAAGAGTGACTACCAAAGGATTATCATTCCCTATTACCAATGGCATTACCACCCTCACCCCTAATAGAGGTTGCTTGGGAACTGCTGCTTTTCATATCTTAACCAAGATTTCCCTGATAAAGCACAAAACCCAAGATTCAGTCGGCCAAACTTTAAACAATCATCTTAACACTGGATGTCCTGGCCATTAATTGACCTCATCTGAACATTTTTAGAGACCTTTGAGCTACTGTCAATGGTCTGACTATTTGGTCTGGTGTTGTGGGAAGTCAGGGACCCCAAATGGAGGGACCGGCTGAAGCCCTGGCAGAAGAACGTGAATTGTGAAGATTTCATGGGCATTTATTAGTTCCCCAAATTAATACTTTTGTAATTTCTTACGCCTGTCTTTACTGCAGTCTCTAAACATAACTTGTAAAGATTTCATGGACACTTATCACTTCCCCAATCAATACCCTTGTGATTTCCTATGCTGTCTTTACTTTAATCTCTTAATCCTGTCAGCTGAGGAGGATGTATATTGCCTCAGGACCCTGTAATAATTGCATTAACTGCGCAAATTGTACAGCATGTGTGTTTGAGCAATATGAAATGTGGGCACCTTGAACAAAGAACAGGATAACAGCAATTGTTCAGGGAATAAGAGAGATAACCTTAAACTCTGACCGCTGGTGAGCCGGTTGAAACAGAGCCATATTTCTCTTCTTTCAAAAGCAAATGGGAGAAATATCGCTGAATTCTTTTTCTTAGCATGGAACATCCCTGAGAAACAGAATGCGTACCTGGGAATGGGTCTCTGAACTGCCCCCCTGGGCGTGGTCGTCTCTTTTGGTTGAGACTGCAGAGGTGAAATAGAGTCCAGTCTCCCATAGTGCTCCCAGGCTTATTAGGAAGAGGAAACTCCCGCCTAATAAATTTTGGTCAGACTGGTTGATCTCAAAACCCTGTCTCCTGATAAGATGTTATCAATGACAGTGGTGCCCGAAACTTCATTAGCAATTTTAATTTTGCCTCCGTCGTGTGGTCCTATCATCTCACCCTGCCTCCACTTGCCTTGTGATATTCTATTACCTTGTAAATTACTTGATGTCTGTGTCCCACACCTATTTGCACACTCCCTCCTCTTTTGAAACTCCCTAATAAAAACTTGCTGGTTTTTGCGGCTTGTGGGGCATCATGGAGCCTATGGACAAATGATGTCTTCCCCGGATGCCCAGCTTTAAAATTTCTCTCTTTTGTACTCTGTCCCTTTATCTCTCAAGCTGGTCGATGCTTAAGGAAAATAGAAAAGAACCTACCTGAATATCGGGGCAGATTACCCAATAGTCTGGCCATTGAGAAAACAATTCTTTATCCAAGGTTGCCCCATTTGGGTTAAAGAACTCTTGAGTTATTTTGACTCATAGATGCCCCAAATATAAATTAAGATTATGCATTTCTCTGCACATATGAAAACCTCAATACCATGTTCTTACCAAGGCACTCCCTTTGTGTTTGGTGTTGTAGACTTTTGAGTTCCAGACATCATTGATAGTGACCAAGGTACTCATTTCACTTCTTAAAATAAACAACATTCAGCTCTTGAATAAGGCAATAGAACTTTTACCTTCCTTGTTGATTTTAGGCAGGAGGTCTCATAGAATGTTATTTAAACTAGTTCAAAAGAAATACAACATGGCAAGTTTCAGTTGTCAGTCAAGCATCAGGGCTGAAGTTTCATACAGTCTTACTCTATTTTTGTTGTTTGACTCATGTAAGTAATAATCCTTATTGTACCCTCTTGGTGCATGTGTGGCACCATTAGTCTTGACTTTAAAACCAAATTTTGAGTGTTGGGTATAAATTCCACTTCTTCAGGATGACTACAAGAAGCTCATATACTGCACACTATATATATATGTATATATATGCATATACATTTATGCATATTATGCATTCATCTAATATATGTATTAATGGTCATATGAATATGACACTTTGTTGTACCAGTGTCTCAGGAAACAAATATTTTATGGAGTGCCTGATATGTGTCAGACCTGTTCTAGGTCCTGGGCTTACAGTTAAGAATGTATAGTCTATAGTTCTGCAGTTGTTTAATTTATATTTACATGGGCAAAGGGAAGGTTGAGAATGGTGGTAGTGGGACAGAGGCCAACATTTTACTTAGGAGATGTGGGAAAATCTTCTCTGAGGAGTTGACTTTTGAATTCAGAACTAAACAATGAGATAGAATCTGCTGTGTGAAGACTTTCTAAACAACATCTTAGATATAAAGAAGATCAAGTAGCAATGTCATGAAGTAAGAATAAGAACAATGTGTTGAGGAGCAGCAAATAGGCAAGTATGCCTGGAGTAGAGGGAGAGGAGGAAGAATGGAAATAGACAACTGAGACTAGAGAGCTTGGCAAAGATAAAGACACATAGAGACTCGTAGTGTTAAGAACTTGGGTTTTATTTTACATGTAGTGGAAAGCCATTTTGGCTTTGATGCATGACAGTGATGTAGATTGATTTAATTTTTAGAAAGATCACTGGATGTTGTGGATTCGATAAGACCACAGATGTGACAGATTGTAGCAACAATGCATGTATAAGATAATATTGGGTAAGACTAGGCTTGTAGCAGGAAGAATATAACTTAGTATCTAACACAGCAGTTTAGAGGATAGGCTTTGAAGTTTTACCTCATTTTAAAGCATCACCACCTAAAGGCTATTTGTCCCTGAGCAAGTTCCTTAACCTCTGTAAGGATTAATTCCCTGATGTATAAAATGAGATGATAATGGTACGCCTCTATGTCTTAGGGTCACTCTGGAATTGAACGAAGTAATTTATGTAAAAAACCTGGTAATATATTAGACACATAATAGGCATTTGATAAAATGGCTACTGTTATTAACAATCATAATATAAATAAATACATAAATAAAAGCAAGCTACTTCTTGCTTTTCTTTGCCAACTTTCCAAGTGCTAGCATGTCATGTATAAGCTGCTGTTAACTCATGATTACTGAGCCCTTATTTGTTTTTATTGAAGACACATTTATCTTTGGTCACCTGTGCTCAATAGCTAGGCATTCTGGTGCCCTTATGTATTAGTTCATTCTCACGCTGCTATGAAGAAATACCCAAGACTGGGTAATTTGTAAAGAAAAAAGTGTTAATTGACTCACAGCTCCACATGGCTGGGAAAGTCTCAGGAAATTTTCAATCATGGTGGAAGGGAAAGCAAACACATCCTTCTTCACAAGGCAACAAGAGAGAGGTACTCAGCAAAAGGGAAAAAAGTCCCTTATAAAACCATCAGATCTCCTGAGAACTCACTATCATGAGAACAGCATGAGGATAACTGACCCCATGATTCAATTACTTCCAAGCAAGTCCCTCCCACAACACGTGGGGATTATGGGAACTACAATTTAAAAAGAGATTTGGGTGGGGACACAGCCAATCCATATCACCTTAGATACTTCATAATAAGTGGTCATATATGGGTTATGATTAATTTATAAAATGAAGTTGTGGTAGTGGCTGATCTGTGACATTTTCTCTTTGTACCTGATGAATCATCATTTGAACACCTCTCCTCTCCAACCTCCTTCCACAGGCGTAAATGAGCAGCAACCCATATTTCTAACCTAACTGCAAACAAGTTGCTTAACTTAGCCAGATTTCTTTGGAGATTTTTTTTTCTGTTAAATGCATATTTGAGTGTTTCTTCATCCAGAAAACAATGTTTGCATTTTTTGAAGCCAGTTCTCATTTTATTACTTTCAAACCAGAACTTTCTCTAAATATCTTTGTCCCTTGGTGCTTTTAGTTGTTTCCCCCATGCTTTTATCCTGGACATCTGATACCTCATGAGATATGATGGTTTTATAAATGGGAGTTCCCCTGCATAAGATTTCTTGCCTGCCTCCACGTAAGATGTGATTTTGCTCCTCATTTGCCTTCTGCCACGATTGTGAGGCATCTCCAGCGATGTGGAACTGTGAGTCAATTAAACTCTTTCCTTTATAAATTACCCAGTCTTGGGTTTGTCTTTATTAGCAGCAAACTAATACAGCAACAGACTAATACAGCAAATTGGTACCGCAGAGAGTGGAGCACTGCTGTAAAGATATCCAAACATGTGGAAGCGTCTTTGGAACTGGGTAACAGGCATAGGTTGGAACAGAGGTTTGGAGGTCTCAGGAGAGGACAGGAAGATATAGAGAACTTTGGAACTTCCTAGAGACTTGTTGAATGGCTTTGACCAAAAGGCAGATAGTGATATAGACAATAAAGTCCAGGCTGAGGTGGTCTCAGATGGAGATGAGGAACTTGGGAACTGGAGTAAAGGTCATTCTTGCCATAGAAAGAGACTTATGGCATTTTGCCTCTGCCCTAGAGATCTGTGGAACTTTGAACTTGAGAGAGATAATTTAGGGTATCTGGCAGAAGAAATTTCTAAGCAGCAAAGTGTTCAAGAGGAAACAGAGCATAAAACTTTGAAAAGTTTGCAGCCTGATAATGCAACAGAAAAGAAAAACCTCTTTTCTGGGGAGAACTTCAAGCCAGCTCCAAAAATTTGCATAAGTAACGAGGAACCACATACTAATTGTCAAGACAATGGGGAAAATGACTCCAGGGCATGTCAGAGACCTTCATTGCAGCCCCTTCCATCACAGGCCTGGAGGCCTAGAAGAGAAAAATGGTTTCTTGGGCCAGATCCAGGGACCCTCTGCTGTGTGTAGCCTCTTGACTTGGTGCCTGCTTCCTAGGCACTTCAGTCCAAGGTTAAAAGTGGCCAAGGTGCATCTCAGGCCATTGCTTCAGAGGATTCAAGTCCTAAGCCTTGGTAGCTTCCACATGATGTTGGTCCCATGGGTATGTGGAAGACAAAAATTGAGATTTGGGAACCTCTTACTGCTAGATTTCAGAGGATACATAGAAACACATGGCTGTCCAGGCAGAGGTGTGCTGCAGGGGTGGACCCCTCATGGAGAACCTCTGCTTGGCCTGTGTGGAAGGGAAATGTGGGGTCAGAGCCCCCACACAGAGTCCCCACTGGGGCACTGCCTAGTGGAGCTGTGGGAAGAGGGCCACTGTCCTCCAGATCCCGGAATGGTAGATCCACTGACAGCTTGCACCATGCACCTAAAAAAGCTGCAGACACTCAATGCCAGCCTGTGAAAACAGCTGGGAGAGGGGCTGTACCCTGCAAAGCCACAGGGGCGGAGCTGCCCAAGGCCATGGGAGTCCACTACTTGCATCAGCATGAACTGGATGTGATACATGGAGTCAAAGGGGATCATGTTAGAACTTTAAGGTTTAATGACTGCCCTGTTGGATTTTGGACTTGCATGGGGCCTGTAGCCCCTTTGTTTTGGCCAATTTCTCCCATGTGGACTGGGCGTCTTTACCCAGTGCCTGTACCTGCATTGTGTCTTGGAAGTAACTAACTTGCTTTTGATTTTACAGGCTCATAGGCAGAAGGGACTTACATTGTCTCAGATGAGACCTTGGCCTGTGGACTTTTGAGTTAATGCTGAAATGATTTAAGCCTTTGGGGGACTGTTGGGAAGGCGTGATTGGTTTTGAAATGTGAGGACATGAGATTTGGGAAGGGCCGGGGGCAGAATGATATGGTTGGCTGTGTCCCCACCCAAATCTCACCTCGAATTGTAATAATTCCCATGTCAAGTGTTGGGCCAGGTGGAGATAATTGAATCATGGTGGTGACTTCCGCCCTACTGTTCCCATGGTAGTGAATACATCTCAGGAGATCTGATGGTTTTATAAATGGGAGTTAACCTGCACAAGCTCTCTTGCCTGCTGCCACGTAAGATGTGACTTTGCTTCTCATTTGCCTTCTGTGATGATTGTGGGGCCTCCCCAGTCATGTGGAATTGTGAGTCCATTAAACCTCTTTCCTTTATAAATTACCCGGTCTCAGTTATGTCTTTATTAGTAGTATAAGAACAGACTAATACACTCTCTTTCCACATTATTGTCATTTAGAACTATAATTAACAAGCTGTAGGCCGGGCACGGTGGCTCACGCCTATTATCCCAGCACTTTGGAAGGTGTGGTGGGCAGATCACGAGGTCAGGAGTTCGAGACCAGCCTGGCCAATATGGTGACACCCCATCTCTAATAAAAATACGAAAATTAGCTGGGCGTGGTGGCATGCACCTGTAGTTCCAGCTATTCGGGAGGCTGAGGCAGAAGAACTCTCTTGAATCCAGGAGGCGGAGGTTGCAGTGAGCCGAGACCATGCCACTGCACTCCAGCCTGGGCGACAGAGTGAGAGTCCATCTCAAACACACACACACACACACACACAAACAAACAAACAATAAACCAAGCTGTTTACTGCTCCTTACATGTCACTGATGAGCAAGTAAAATAGTGCTACGTGTTTTTCCTTCCTCTTTGAAGTAATTGCTTTCTCTTCCCCACCTACGTCTGATGAGTGATGAAAGCTTAATCATTCTTCAAGGCTAAGATCAAATGTTGCTCCCACTCTGATGTCTCCCCACCACCAACCCCAGCGGAGTTAGTGGCTCCTGTTGTCCTACTACTACTTGTATTAGAGCACTTACCATGTTGTGTTAAAATCATTGATTTACAACTTTGTCTCCCCCATTATACAGTATACACCAGAAAGAAGCATATTTCATTCATTTTTGTAATTGCATCCACCTTAATACACTTATCAGAACATCATGGTGGCTGCTCAATGTATGTTTGATGAATGAATGGAAGACAAAACAATCATCAATTTTATACATGTTAGGTTATTTTCTGAATCTGCTGTATAATGTTTTATTTAGAAATGTTGCTATGGTTTGAATGTGTCCCCAAAATTGCATGTATTGAAAATATAATCCTCAGATTCATATGTCAATAGGAGGTGAGGTATTTGGGAAGTAAGTTGGATTAGATAAATTCATCAGGATGGAGCCCCTATGATATGGGAATAGTAGCTTTATAGGAAGAGGTAGAGATAACCTGGGCTGACTCCAATGCTGTTGCCCTCTCACCGTGTGATGCCATCTCTCATCTTATGACGTAGGAAGAAGGCCCTCACCAGATGCTAACACCATGCTCTTGGACTTCCCAGTTCCAGAAAAATGAGCTAAATAAACTTTTATTTATTTATTTAATTTTTTTTTTTTTTAGATGGATTCTCGCTCTGTCACCCAGGCTGTAGTGCAGTGGTGTGATCTTGGCTCACTGCAACCTCCTCCTGGGGTTCAAGCAATTTTTCTGCCTCAGTCTCCTGAGT
Source organism: Pongo pygmaeus (assembly GCF_028885625.2). Lineage (NCBI taxonomy): Eukaryota > Metazoa > Chordata > Mammalia > Primates > Hominidae > Pongo > Pongo pygmaeus. Next base: position 149,851,213 of record NC_072396.2, on the reverse strand, counting down.
AGCTGGGACTACAGACTTCTGCCACAATGCCTAGCAATTTTTTTTTTGTATTTTTAGTAGATATGGGGTTTCACCATGTTAGCCAGGATGGTCTCAATCTCCTGACCTTGTGATCTGCCCACCTTGGTCTCCCAAAGTGTTGGGATTACAGGCATGAGCCACCACGCCCAGCCATAAACTCCTATTGTTTTTAATTTAGCCGGTATGTAGTATTACATTTTAGTAAGATTAAATGGATTAAGACAAAGCTTAAAGCTTAAAATCATTTAAAAATTTTATTTAAAAAAAATTCAGGGTGGGGAGCAGTGGCTCACACCTGTAATCCCAGCATTGTGGCAGGCCGAGGCGAATGGATCACGAGAGCAGGAGTTCAAGACCAGCCTGACCAATATGGTGAAACCCCATCTCTACTAAAAATACAAAAATTACCGGGATGTGGTGGTGCATGCTTGTAGTCCCAACTACTTGGGAGGCTGAGGCAGGAGAATCGCTTGAACTCGGGAGGTGGAGGTTGCAGTGAACTGAGATCACACCACTGCACTCCAGCCTGGGTGACAGAGCAAGCCTCCATCTCAAAAAAAAAAAAAAAAAAAAAAAAATTCAAGTTATAAGAAAGAAAGTTTACAAATACATAAAACACTGAAAACCAAAAATGTCCAGCAATATGCACAATATTGGCAACTGTCATTTCATATATACATAGCTCTATACCTATAAACGCTCATGTGAATTTACGTAAGAGTTATGTATACACGTATTTACATATATGTATATATTTAATGTTTAGAAAGACCATCTCTATAAAATTTTGTATTTCTTTACTCTCTCCTCCAATTGGATAACCAATGTTAAAAGGTGATTGTGCATTTTTCCATATCTTTGCCTATTTCATATAGTAATATAGCATATATACATATCCATACACCTGTATAGAAGCACTGTTTTACTCTTTAATGCATCTTGGTTATATAACTTAGAAACACTTCATAAAAATCTATCCACATTTTCCGGTATAGAATTATCATACTTTTACATGTAGTCATGTGAATGGGGATGGCTTAAATGCAACTTACTAAGCCATTTCTCTGTTGCAGCATTCAGGTTGATTCCAGTTTTTGGCCTCTGCACTGTATTGGTCTTTTCTGGCTGCTGTAACACAATACCACAGAATGGGTTGTTCAAACAACAGAAATTTATTTCTCGTTGTCTGGAGACCAGAAATCTGAGATTAGGGTGCCAGTATGATGAGTTCTGGTGATGATTTTTTTCTACTCTGGATACTTCAATCTACTTACCCTCCTGCAACCAGAGTGTTTCAAAACACAAAATTGAGCATGCCAAACTGCATGCTTAAAAGTCATCAGTGTCTCATTTCTCATAAACAAATAACTAAAATTCTTTTTTTTTTTTTTTTGGCTGCTAGAGATAAAGTTTATAAAATACATGATAATAAATCTGATATATTTGATTATCAGTATCATTAATAAATCAATTTGTAAACAGTCTTAAAGGTCAGTTAGCTCAACTTCCCACCCCCTTTTAATGGAGAGGTGTCTAAAGACCAAAGTAGTGATTATCATGAGTATTTGTAGTGATTAGTGAGTACAGTGTTTCCATATAGCTTCTGTTTCAGACAGCTCTGATCATTAGAAAACCATTTTTCTTCTCAAGCTCAAACCTATATCTCTCTAATTTCCATCCTTGAGTCCCAGTTCTGGATTAAAATTCTTAACATGACCTACGAGGCTCTGTATGGTATGACCTCCCCATACTTTTCCAGCGATGTCTAGCAGCATTCTCATCCTCACCCTCTACACTCCAGTCCCTCTAGCCTGAGTTTAGTGCCTTTAAAGTATCAGTCTCTCCTGCTATACAATTATTATACATACTGCTTTCTTCTGGCATGTTCTCATACATCTATGCCCTTTACCTAATTAAAGCCTACTGATATTCTCGGTCTCAGCTCAAGTAACGAGCCTGCAGAAAATTTCCCCTGGACAGCCTTTCTCCCTAGTCTAGGTTAGGGTCCTTTATAATATGTTCCATGTAATCATGTTCTTGGCCTTAATACAATTTATTTTAGATTATAATAAAATACTTATGTAATTGACTAATTACTATCTATTTTAACAATTATAAGAAGTATGAGAACCATGTCTGTTTTTGTTCAACATTGTATAAATATCGTCTAGCATAATGAGTACCACATAGTTTACACTCAATACATATTGTTGAAGAAGTTTATACTCAAATATGTATGGTTTTTAAAATGTTCTCATAAACATAGGGGACATTTTTAGAAACTCATTTGTAACCCAAAAAGAAAACTCAGATTTGGTATTTTAATTAATCACCTCTATGATTAAAAAGGAACAGTAACATCAATATTATACTTGGTGACACTTTTTTTTATGGAAAAATGTTGAAACATTGGGTTTTCATATAACTTTGTGATGAAACCAAATTACTATGCTGTACATCTCGATCTCATCATCAAATCACCTTGAATTTGAATAATGAAATTTCTCCACTGAGTTAAAGTTTTATTCTCATTTCAAATGTCTGCCTATGAGAGAATGGTACAAGTGTCTATTCAAATGATGTCAAAGAGTTAGGTGGTATTATGGACTTACACACAGAAATTTATCCACTGATGTTTTGATAGAAAAATATCCTCAAAGACTTTTTTACATTAAAAGTTTGGAGTCAGTCTTTGCAGCTACAAGTCATCTGAATTGCTATCATTTAAAAATCCCAGGCTCCTTTGGCTAGAACAACAACAACAAAGAAAATAGTTTTCTTTATTTAATTGCACATATTGTATCTTGTTCTTGTTCTTATTCTTAAATAATGGAAAACATGAAGGTTAGATCAGGATTATAGGATGAAGGTATGGATACTATTAGTGCTGAATGATTATAGTCTAGGTTTGGGCCAAAAGAGAGCCAAATCAAATTAAATTGCAAGGTACGATATAAAATTCATACAGGGCACAACATTCATAATCAAAAAAATAATAATTATGGGAAAATGGTGGATGCTCTGCGTGTAAAATAAAAGTGTCGACAATAAGAAAAACAAGAAATAAGAACTTTTCTGACTCTTTTTGTAACCAAGTGCCCCCATTTTTCTAAGAGATAATTTAATGGTTTTCTTTTCTCTTTTCCGCTTTCCCTTTACTTCCTACTTAGTGCTTTTTGAAATGCAAAATACACTGTCACCTCTCCTTCATCAAATATTCTCTGCAGGGCAAGTTCATCTGTGTGCTCTGGATCTCTCCTCCAGAGTTGACAGCCTATTTGCAGATCAAAGCATGTCCCCATGGAACTCCCACCTCCAGGGGTTCACCTCAAGAGGATATGCCAAAAGCATGTCCACTTGGACAACTACCCAGTAGATAACTGCCCAGTAGCAGGGAGGACCCCTCCCCTTGCTCATTTCTCCCTTACCCTATAAAAGTGTCTGCTTTTTGACACATGAAAAAATGCTCATCACTGGCCATCAGAGAAATGCAAACCAAAACCACAATGAGATACCATCTCACACCAGTTAGAATGGCGATCATTCAAAAGTCAGGAAACAACAGGTGCTGGAAAGGATGTGGAGAAATAGGAACACTTTTACACTGTTGGTGGGACTGTAAACTGGTTCAACCATTGTGGAAGACAGTGTGGCGATTCCTCAAGGATCTAGAACTAGAAATATAACTAGTTTCTCACAGTTATATTTCATTTGACTCAGTGATCCCATTACTGGGTATATACCCAAAGGATTATAAATCATGCTGCTATAAAGACACGTGCACACGTATGTTTATTGCGGCACTATTCACAATAGCAACGACTTGGAACCAACCCGAATGTCCATCAATGATAGACTGGATTAAGACAATGTGGCACATATACATCGTGGAATACTATGCAGCCATGAAAAAGGATGAGTTCACGTCCTTTGTAGGGACATGGATGAAGCTGGAAACCATCATTCTCAGCAAACTATCACAAGGACAGAAAACCAAACACCATAAGTTCTCATTCATAGGTGGGAATTGAACAATGAGAACACTTGGACACAGGGTGGGGAACATCACACACCGGGACCTGTCATGGGGTTGGGGGCAGGGGGAGGGACAGCATTAGGAGATATACCTAATGTAAATGACGAGTTAATGGCTGCAGCATACCAACATGTCACATGTATACATATGTAACAAACCTGCAAGTTGTACACATGTACCCTAGAACTTAAACTACGAAAAAAAAAGTGCTTTTTGCTCCAAAGGCCAGACAGCACATTTAAATCTTGGGGCTAGCATGTCTCTGGTCGTGGAGGAGTTTGGAATATTTATGATTGGAGATATTATTTGTGGTTTATGGTCATGCTGACCTTAGCTATTAGGCTGACGCCCTTTGGATTTAGGCAGTTTTTGATTAAGGTGAATTTTAAAATGACAGTGCTTGTTCAAGATGGCAATACTCCTGCTTTGTCAATCCAGACCCTATAGTTATAAAAGGGACAAGGGGCAGCGTGTTCTTTTTGGCTACTTCCTGCTGACGAGGGGACGGAGAGTTTTTTGGCTTTGGGTTGACGGTAGGAGCAATGCCGTCTGTAGATGTTTTTGGGTAGTTGTCTGTGAAACGGTCGTGATCCTGTTAGTTAAAATTTTCTGAAAAAGCTTAATTAGGCAGGCTAAGAAAATTAGTCTCAGGCATATTATTAGGAGAGGGCCCAGAAATAGGATGACCCATGCTATGATTTTGTTCCCAAACCAAGAATTTATTTGCTGGTTTTGGTACTCCCTTAGATTTTTAGCCTTTTCTTGAAGATTTTTTCGCAGCGTTTTTTACTAGGCCTGAGTGGTTGATAAAGAAACAATATTCCTTACCCAATGAGAGGTAGAAGCACATGTTTGGAAAGGCCCATGTGTTAGTTTCTGTTAGTAAGCGTTATTCCTGCTAAGAGGATCATAACTAAGCAAAATGCTACAGTAATTGAGATTTTTTTGTCTGACATTTTACCCTGAGGGTGCTACAGTATATAGTTTTACTGCAAACAGTAGAGTGAGTAAAGCAATTTCCACAAGGGTGGCGTAGGAAATAATTTCCATTAAAAAGTTGTAATATTTGGCTTCAAAGGAGAGGCAGGAATGACAAAAGTGTTTGGTGAGGTAGGGGTGAGACTGAGGAAGACGAGTAATTCTTTCTCGCTTATTTATTTTTTATGATTTTTAGCTTAAGATTTCCTATTTCTTTATTTGCTCCTGTGAGGGTTAGGGGGTTCAGAGGCAGTGCCTACTGAAACATCTAGTTTTCGGTTGATAGGGCTTTAAGAAAGCACAGCTTATTTTGAAGACTTGTAGTCAGAAAAATTAGAATTTAATTGAAACAATAGAAAATAATAACTGAAAAACATCAGGCAACTCTAGAATTTAACAAGAGGTGTGTCATAGTTTTGGAAACATAATTTTCTCTCTCCACTTTCCCATTTTTATTAAAAGACAAATTATGGTAGGTTTGCTTTATTCTACTTGGCTTAATTATCTGCATACGGTGCTGCAAGAATAATTATTTGTTACATAGGCCTTTTAAATTGGCTTTGATGGAATTTGGTTTTGTAGAAGTAATGTGAGATAATACTTTTTAGAGCCAAGCCCAGCCATGGATTTGTACCATTAAATACCTATGAGTTGGGTGAATTCCTCTCCTCTTGATGTTTCAAGATAACTTAGGGTTCCTGGCCTGTTAGAAAGTGACATGTTTTGTTTACCACAGATTACAAACCCTGTACGAGGACTGTGTACACAAAATATGAGGCCAGTTTTTCAAGGGCTTTATTGGCTTTATAAGTTAAAGCTTGATTCCTTGAAGGAAAAGCACACCATTCCAGTTAAAGCCTTGGTAAGAATAACCAGTTTTTCCAATTGTGTCCTGTTACAAAAGAAAACAGATTCTTGTTGCATTTATGCAAATAACTATATTGCCATTACTTAAGAATACTCATAGATCGTTTCCAAATTTTGGAGAAAATCAGGTAGAGAGAGAAACAAGTATCCTCCAAATTTTGTTTATGGGAGTTAACAGTTAAAAGTTAAAAGTTAAACAGTTAAAAGTGAACAGTTAACTCCCATACGTATGGGAGTTAGCAGTTAACAGTTAACTCCCATACATATGGGAGTTAGCAGTTAACAGTTAACTCCCATACATATGGGAGTTAGCAGTTAACAGTTAACAGTTAAAAGCTGTTAATCGCTTAAAAAAAGTTTCTTTGACTTTGAAAGGCAAAACAAAGGGTTAGCAATATTTTAAGCAAAACGTTAAACAGATTAGTTTCCTATTAGTTTGGTTTATGCAGTTAATTCCTGTCCTGCTTTTTATCAGAAACCTGCATTCAGAGCTTTATAGCTGATTATAAAACCACCCTTTGAAGAGGACTAAAACAAGACAACAATTGTTTATGGATGACAAAAAGTTTTAGGGTAGCCATAGTTAAAGACACAGTTGACAAAGATATCTGTTACCTCTGTGGCACACAATAATTTTAACAAAACAATTATAAGGATTACTGATAATGTACACTAATATATATTAGAATTATAGGAATCTGTCATAACTTTGGAACACATACCAATAGCATATTTATACGACTATATCCCAAAGAAAGCCAAATACCATTTTATATTTGACCATGCTTCCTGTATGATTTTATATCAGATAAGCCAAATTTTACCATTGTATTAGTGTGCTATTAATGTTAAACTCCATTTTTAATAAAACCTTGTAGACGCATTTACCCAATTTTCATGTTTGACCATAAGGTAAGATTTTTATAGACCCTTTTTAACCATTTATAATTTTTGTTAAAGAGCAGGTTAGTGCTTTAACAGAAACCCATTGTGCTTTTGTTTTAATGCTCAATTTCCAGAAAAACCGAATGATACCCCTTTAACTTTAGCCAGTATGTATACACACGAAATTTTCTTTACAATTAACCTTCCCAAACTTGCTTAAACCTTTAAAACAATTTTTTAACCTTTTAATGTAGGCAAAAATCCACATTCTTAAGCCTCCTTATAATCTTTTTACCAAAAGTGTATTTTACTTTCCTTACACACCTTGCTCATAAACTATTTCTTCAGTAGTTTTAAATACATGTTACACTGCTAACTTTTAGCCACATTTACTTTTGATGAAAACCTTGGTAAGTTTGGGAATTTAATTACGTACTAGGTGTAGGGCCTAGGACCTAGACAGAAGTGCGGATAAGGTCTGGCTTATTCCAGCATTTAACTCCATGTGTCCTAGGTTTTATTTAGCTGCAAAGCAGGCAAGTTGTACAGCTAAGAGTTAGAGTGAAATTTTATACAGCATTCAGGAGGCCTAATTACTTTTAAATTGTACGACATTTCTTGCACAAATTCCCTTTTATAAAATTTTTCACGACTTTCACAGACAATTTCTGACATGCCTTAACTTTCTGACTTGTTGTAAAGTCATCCCTTTTTTTAAACAACAGTTAATTTACTTTAGGACAAAAATTTACCATATAAGATTCTTTCTTATACAAATTATCTTTTCCTTAATGTTAAACATGATAACAGTTCTTTCCCAAAACAAATTTCCTTCATGTCTGTGGACTAGACTGCCTAAGGCCACAAGGTTAGAAGTTAGGATATGTTACTAAATAGTTTAAGATATAGCTATCTTCATTAAACCAATATTAATGCTTTATTTCTTTAAAAAATTACACAGCAAAACTTGCTGTACCAGTAAGTTTTAAAGATTAAAGTTGTGAGAACTGAAAGGTCTCACAGCTTTTACTTTTTCCTTCAAAATATTTGATTTAACTGCTTTTTTTTCGGCCAATTAATTAGAGTTCTTTTAACAGACATTGCACACATAAAACATATATAGCCACACAGACAATCAGAAGAAGATTTAGTAGTTATAAGATTTTTTTTCTGCTAATTTTCCAATTGGATTTTTGGCCTTTGGGTGAGGCCTTTTAAGAACAGGGCTAAGAAAACAGTTTCTAGGGCCTATTAAACTTAAGTACAGTTGGAAGACAAAGACAGATTTTTGAGAGGTACTTATTTATCTTTAAGTCTAGGGGTTTCATAAGGAAAACAGAGATTTTTCCCAAAACGGGATTTGTGGCACCTTTTTTGTTTTCCCAAGGAGTCCCAGGCCACCAGGAGTCATTTTAGGGTCTTTCATACATGCACCAAGAGTGGCAAGACAGAGTGGAGAAAAGTAACTCAGTTGACCAGGAAAAAACCTTTTCCAGGAAAACAAAATTTATGAAGAGAAAAACATAAACGCGGCTGGGCATGGTGGCTCACGCCTGTAATCCCAGCACTTTTGGAGGCCGAGGCGGGCGGATCTAGAGGTCAGGAGTTCCGAGACCAGCTGGGCCAACATAGTGAAACCCCGTCTCTACGGAAAATACAAAAATTAGCCGGGTGTGGAGGCACGCGCCTGTAGTCCCAGCTACTTGGCAGGCTGAGACAGGAGAATCGCTTGAACCCAGGAGGCGGAGGTTGCAGTGAGCTGAGACCACGCCATTGCACTCCAGCCTGGGTTACAGAGTGAGACACCATGTCAAAAAACAAAACCAAACCAGACAATGAAACCCATAAAGCCTTTTTGAGTATACTTATAGCTTTGATTTGTGACAAATGAGACATAGAGAAAGGGACATGAACACGAGCAAGGCCTTCAGCCCCAGCCACTTCCTGGAGAGGGAGAATGGGTTAAACGGAGTAAAAACAATGGGTTAAAAGTTTCAGAGGAGGGAGAGACCTGAGGAGGGAGAGTTTTTATTAGGAAGAAAGATTTTATGAGAGGTGCAAGCGTGACACAGAGAGGATGGGGATTGATGGTAGAAGTAGAAGAAAGCCTGAATATAGAGAACCTCTTGCCACTGCCATTCCTGGTTATGAAGTTGTTAAGGTTCTTGAAAATTTTCAAGTTAAAGGTGCCATTTTCGGGCCATCGGCTGTCATTATCTAATGTGTATCGGGGCCAGGCCGTGTTACCATAAAAGACTAAACGCTTAAGCCAAGTTTGACGAGGTTGTGAAGGAGACAGTAACAGTGGAGGGTGTAGAAATGTGGGATTGTTTGGCTTGCAAGTGGACTGGCAAGAAGAAGCCAAGGGTGTGTCTGTTTTTGTTCTAGGCATCCCCAGACAAAAGACAGAGACCCAGAGTCCTCTTTCTAAAGAGGACAGTCAAGCCGAGAAGAAACTGGACGTCCCCAAGATTTCCTCTAGCTTATTCCCACCGGTCCTTTGAGGACTGGGATGGCAGACCTGACTTTTCCCGGGTACTGCGAGAAAGCCAGGGGAGGGCAGATCTTACCAGTCAGCTGGACTAGTATCCAATGTTGGATGTTCCAGTTGGAATCGCCAAAGGGGCTCTTGGACTGCAGCCGCACGAGGAAGAGAGAGAGAGAGAAAAGGGAGGATGAGGGAAAAGTGAAGTGAGAGAAAAAGATGGGGTGGGTGGCCAGAGACCCATAGGATTCAGGAATTAACTCAGGATGAGCTGTCGTTGCCCACTGCTTCCTGGGTTGCAAGAGAGCCTCTGCCCCCAGCACCTGTCCCGGGTTTCAGCACCAAATGTAAGAGTTAAAGAAAGAGGAGAGAAACATGAAACACAGGTTTACAGTTAAAGACAGGTTTATTTTAGAAAAAACATGAGAGGGGATTCTGGTAGATTTTGGTGAGGAGTTCTTTTTTTTTTTTTTTTTTTTTTACAGACTAAGAGTCTATATTGGTTTTAGGGTGAGGGGGCTTATCACAAGCTTGGAATGTTTCTGTGAGGGGAAGAAGTTTACGGTGGGGTTGGAATGTCTCTGGGTGGAGGGGAGGTTATCTTGGGGCTGGCATCTTCCTGGCCAGGGTGGGGTTATCTTGGGGCTAGCTTGTCTCTGGTCGGGGAGGAGTCTGGAATGTTTCTGGTTGGAGATGTTATTTGTGGTTTATGGTCATGCTGACCTTAGCCATTAGGCTGATGCCCTTTGGATCTTGGCAGTTTTTGATTAAGGTGAATTTTAAAATGACAGAGCTTGTTCAAGATGGCAATACTCCTGCTTTGTCAGTAATGTCCTAAGCCTCTAGCCCCTGATGCCTTGGTATCGTCACTGATTGCAAAAGCTATGCCATGCCTAATGTGCATTTTCAGGAAGGAACAATTAGCATGTTTCTGAGTCTGGAGACCTGGATTCTTGCAAGAGACTATGGGTTCCTATGATCCTATGGTCTCTTCCAGCTTTAATATTCTATGATAAAATGATGTCCAATGCTTTCTCTATTGCAAAAATCTGGCCAGACGTGGTGGCTCACACTGTAATCCCAGCATGTTGGGAGGGCGAGGCAGGTGGATCACATGGTCAGGAGATCAAGACTGTCCTGGCTAACATGGTGAAACCCCATCTCTACTAAAAATACACAAAATTACCCGGGCATGGTGGCACGCGCCTGTAGTCCCAGCTGCTCAGGAGGCTGAGACAGAAGAATTGCTTGAACCTGGGAGACAGAGGCTGCAGTGAGCCGAGATCACGCCACTGCACTCCAGCCTGGGTGTCAGAGCTAGACTCTGTTGCAACAACAACAAAAAATTGTGTGTGTGTGTGTGTGTATATAAATATGTCTGTGTGTGTGTGTGTTTATATATACAAAACTCGGTTCTGGTTGTTTGATGTCATGAATTTTCACATCCTATTATACTCACTAGTAAGAGTTTGTAATTACAGAACACACATTATGTACTAGGCTCTGTGCTAAAAGTTTAAATATATTAATTAATTTGTTTTTCACAACAATCCTGAGAAGTAGGTGCTAGCATTTTTTCCATTTTTCATACGAAGAATCTAAGACTCAGAGGAGTTAAGAAACTTGACCTAGATCACCCAACTAGGAAGTAGCAGAATTCAGATTTGAACAAGGCCCGTGATCTTACTTTTAGTCCATATTTCCTCTGAATATAACAAGAGTAATACTAATGAGTACAACATTAATATAAGTTTAGTACTACAGTTGGCAATTTAATAACCCTTGCTACAACTGTGAGACCATGTAGCATGAATAGTGCTCTATCCATTTTATTGACAGGGAATTAATCACTTACCAGTGTTGCTCCCTGACAGTTAAAACGTGTAAATGCTTTCTAATAATGAAGACTGCAATACTAAATTCAGATTAACATGCATTCATTCACCAAATATTTCTTGAAAGTTTACATGTTCCAGGTACTGTAGTAAAATAACTGATAAAAGTATCATTTTTTTGTGAAAGAAGTACAAGTACCATTTAATGTCTTCACCATTAAATGGGGGATAGCCTTTCCAATAAAGTGACTTCTGACTAGTGACCTTAAGAAAATTCGGATACACAGGCCGGGCGTGGTGGCTCACGATTGTAATCTCAGCACTTTGGGAGACGAAGGCGGGCAGATCACGAGGTCAGGAGTTCAAGACCAGCCTGGCCACCACAATGAAACCCCATCTATACTAAAAATACAAACATCAGCCAGGTGTGGTAGCAGGCGCCTGTAATCTCAGCTACTCAGGAGGCTGAGGCAGGAGAATTGCTTGAAACCAGCAGGCGGAGGTTGCAGAGAGCCGAGAATGCACCACTGCACTCCAGGCTAGCCGACAAAGCAAGGCTCCATCTCAAAAAAAAAAAAAATGAAAAAGAAAAGAAAGAAGGAAAAAAAAAAGAAAAGAAAAGAAAATTAGGATACATCGTGGATATTTTAGAGAAGAACGTTCCAGGCAGAAGTATGCAAAGACCCTGATATGGATGGCAGGTTAGAGGAATCACATGCATGGTGAGTTACAAGAGTCACAGATTGGGGAGTGTGATAGAAGCAGAGTGATTCATGAGAAGAAAAAGTATTAATGTCAGAGAGGTAATAGGTGCCCAAATCATGTAGAGCCTTATTAGGAATTTGGATTTTATTTGAATCAAGATGAAAAGTCTGTGGAGTTTTCATCAAAGGAAAAACATGATCTGGCTTAAAATATATTGTAGGAGATCAAGGATAGAGGAAATAACCCATTGTCATTATTACATTACCAAATATTTTTCAGAATTATTTTTTGTTTGCTCAGATGGTTTTCAGAAACATCTTTAGCTACTTAATTTAACTTTTTAAGTATTCAGACTTGGGAAGCGCTCTACCAATTTAGGTTTAGAGATCGTCTCCTCTCTTCTCTTCTCTCCTCTTCTTTCCTCCCTCCCTCTCTCCTTCCCTCCCTCCCTTCCTTCCTCCCTTCCTTCCTCCCTCCCTTCCCTCCTTTCTTTCTTCCTTCCTTCCTTGTCTTTTCGATTCCTCCCAGAGCATAAGATAACATAGGACAAGGTTTGCTGTCTGAAATGAGTTCAAGTCCCCTGTTATTACAAGAGTTCAAAAACGTGATGACCTCCAAAGGATGATTAAGAAATAGAATCAGTCTTAAGTTGTAGTGCGGTGTATGGGGATCACTCTCTAGGGTCTATATTTAGTCAATGACAAAATATTTGCTGACTTTCAAATGGATCGGTGATTTCTTGTTTTTGTGTTTGTTGTTTTGAGACAGAGTCTGGCTCTGTCACCCAGGCTGGAGTGCAGTGGCACGATCTCGGCTCACTGCAACCTCCACTGCCTGGATTCAAGCAATTCTCCTGCCTCAGCCTCCCCAGTAGCTGGGATTACATGCGCCCGCCACCACGCCCAGCTAATTTTTTTTTGTATTATAGCACAGACAGGGTTTCACCATGTTGGCCAGGCTTGTCTCAAACTCCTGACGTCAGGTGATCCGCCCGCCTCGGCCTCCCAAAGTGCTGGGATTACAGGCATGAGCCACTGCGCCTGGCCAGATCAGTGATTCTTGATTTTCTTGGCCATGAAGGAAATGATGCAATATGCTCTTCAAGGGCCTTTCTGCAGAATAGAGAAGATAAGATGCAAACTATTCTCATTTATTAACACCTTGGTTATAACCATATCTCTTTCTCTTACATTCAGAAAATTGTACTGGAATGCAAATGGTTGTGAGAGATACCACTTTGTATTGAAATAGCTGGCACAGGAATATACCTGGTTACAATGCTTGGCTGAATGAGAAATGCAAGGCCATTTCATGTAATTGCACTTAATATGCATGAGTCTCACACTTAATCAATTCAGAATCTCAGAATTTCCCAATGTTGTATCCATGGAACATCTCCTGAGATGCGTATCATCCCATCTGGCCCTAAATGGCTGATTCATGCAGAACATTTTCATGTCATCCCTCAGTCCCAACCACAGGGCACCTTCAGATCCGACTCTCTTTAAAACACTTTAGTGTCCTTCTTAGGGGCATGAGAAACATTAAACTGTTTTCTTTCGCCATTCTGATTCTTCAAGAAAGGAAGTAGAGCTGTTATAGGCCATTTACTGACTATGTGCTGCTCTCAGGTCGCCCCACCCCCTCTGCTGCACTGCACAGAAAAACATAGTACATGATGAACTATGTAAGACTCTCTCAGGCCCATCTTCCCAGGCAGAACACTTGGACATTTCTTTCTTCTTTATTTTTATTATTTTAAACTGACAGATAAAATGGAATGTATTTATCATGTATCTAATGTTTGAAGTATATACATTGTAGAATGAATAAATATAGCTAATTAACATATGCATCATCCCACAAAGTTATCATTTTGTATTGAGAACACTTAACATCTACTCTCTTAGCATTTATCAATAATACAACATATTACGATCACCTGTAGTCACCATGTTGTACAACGTATCTCTGGAGCTTATTCCTTCAGTCTAACAGAAATTTGGTATCCTTTGACCAATGTCTTTCCAGCCACCACCACCGAACCCCTAGTCACCACCATTCTACTCTCTACCTCTATGAGACTTCTTAATTTTTTATTACTTTATTTTTAAATTTTCGTTAACTTTTATTTTAGGTTCAGGAGTACATGTGTAGGCTCGTTATATAGGGAACTTGTGTGTCACACGGGTTTGGTGTACAGATTATTTCATCACCCAGGTAATCAGCATAATAGCTGATAGGTAGCTTTTCAATCCTCACCCTCCTCCCCATCCTTTACCCCCAAGTAGACACGGGTGTCTGTTGTTCCCTTCTTTGTGTCCATGCATGCCGATGTTTAGCTCTTGCTTATAAATGGAAAAAGGTGGTATTCCATTTTCTGTTCCCATGTGAGTTCGCTTAGAATAATGGCCTCCAGCTCCATCCATGTTGCTGCAAAAGACATGATCTCGTTTTTTTATGGCTGCATAGTATTCCGTGCTGTTTATGTACCACATTGTCTTTATCCAGTCTGCTGTCGACGGGCCTTTAGGTTGATTCAATATCTTTGCTACTGTGAATAGTGCTGTCAAGAACATACGCATGCATAGGTCTTAATCGTAGAATGCTATATATCCTTTGGGTCTATATCCAGTAATGTGATTGCTGAGATGAATGGTAATTCTAAGTTCTTGCAGAAATCACCAAACTGCTTTCTACAATGGCTGAACTAAGTTACATTCCCATAAACAGTGTATAGGTGTTCTCTTGTCATTTCTTTCAAGGCAGCAGGTTTCTTTCTGGCCTAGGGTGTGTCTAGAAATGTTATCTAGGAGCTAGTGTCTGGAACAGGGGCTTCACAACCCCGACCAGTGCCCTGTCCCGCGGTAGTTGAGCTGGTATTCAAGATGCAAGAAAAAAAACGCTCCTCACTATTCCATCTCCTCAAGTGGAAGGAGGGGGTCTTTTATGGAGCCGCTAGCTGGGCAGTCTGGGGCTAGGGCAGGGGTGACACCAGCACTCACTTGGCTGCCCCAGCTGGTATCTCAGTAGGTCATGTGCACCCCTCCGCATACCCGCCACAATCCACTGCCTCTGGGCCCAATTCTATGCTAGAACTCACCTACAAGTTACAGATCTTATGGCCTAGACTGCCTTTAAGGTTTTCTGCGAAACCTGGAACAGTTTAGCCTTTCGTGGCAAGGTTTGCAGAAACTCAAGTTCTGATTCCTGGGATGGGTAATTGCCCTCTGGCTAGAGGTGGTTTAAATGCTCCCTTCCCAGATGGGAGTCAGCTAAGTTTGGTCTGGTTTTCCTTTCTCCTGTAAGAGACAGCACTGAGTTCAGTGACCCACAACTGCTCTGCTCTTGCTCTTCCAGCTTCCAGAGATGCTCTTTACACCACACTGCCACTGCCTAGGGTAGGGAAGGGGTGGGGTCAGCGATTCAAGACTGTTTATTCTAACTCTTCAGTGCCTCTTTTAGTGATACAACCAGGTACTATGAGAGTTTCCCTGATTTGGGGTTCTTATGGAGGTGTTTTCTACTGTGTGGATAGTTGTTAAATTTGTGTCCTTGCGAGGGGGCTGATCTGTGCAGCCTTCTGTTCTGTTTTTCTTGCTCCGCCTCTCTCAGCTTAGTTTTGGTTTTTGTTTGTTTGTTTGTTTTTCGTCTGCAATGCCTAAGGCTAGAGAATGTGATCCCATATTACTATCCTAAATATGAAAAATTCTTTAATGTCACGTGCTGGATGGAAATATTAGTTTGCAATGAGAAATACCTTCAATTGTACATATCAAAGAGTAAGAAAAAAAGCATTGGGATTTTTTGTTTTTACCTTGTGGTCCGACAACTTGAAAGAATATTCTTTTATTCCAAAGATGGTATGTGGGGGATTTTGTTCTGGAAATCAGTGCTAGGTATTTAGGTATTTGGTTGGAGAAAAGAAAACTGATTTTTGTCTACTGATATTTAGTATATTTTATTTTTTCATGTTATCAATGACAATGTTATGACTTAGCAAACAACAGTTACAAATAACTAAAATTGTAATTGCTCCTGCATTTTAATTTAACTCCCTCATGTATCCTGAGAAGACCTTCTTGTTTTACCTAATTATCTCTCCAACATCCCCTGAAATCTCAACAGGTAGACACTATGTGAAGGTCAATTCAAAGACAGAAACTAAAACCCCATCCACGGGTGACTCCATGCTGTATCCCTGTGGTGTCTTTTCCCGCCAACCGATGTGTATCTATCAAGCAGTTTTCTTTTTCACTATAAATATTATACTGTTTGACATTTTAAGAAACATTGTCATCAAAATCTATAGCCTTAATTAAATGATGAATTTCAGGAAATTATCATGCAAAATGGAAGGGTTATGAAGCCGATAATAGACACACTCTCTTAAAAATGATCTCACCACATCACGCCTAACCCTTCTCACCACCTTACAGTTCACGTTCCATGGAAAGAGTGCCTCATACTTAAGAGTGTTTTACCTTCCTTTTCCCAAGTCATGGCGATTTTGAATATTCACACTTTGCGGACATCAACACATTTCTAAAGCATCCTTATCTTGATTAAAGACTGTCGAGGTCATGAAAACAGTCACATAAATATTTCAGATGCATTGAAAATTTTGTTTTAGAATTGGCTTTTCAATCATTTCATTACAAGCAGTGCTTTCCTGCCGTTTACTTACTCCTACATCGACTATCTTCTTTTGTATTGTGCTTTGTGTTTTACAGAACATTTCCTCTTTATAAAGCATATATTTCTAACCTAGGAAGATATCAAATGGAAAGGGGATGGGAATACCTTTGATATGTACATTCAGCAGAACTATGTGCCGCCAGGTACAGTTGCGTGAACGTATACACATCTCCACTTCCTGTGAGATAAAATTTTAAGAAGAAAATTTTCTTTAGGAATCAGTCCTCCCCCAGGCCTTATTTACAATGTCTGGCTTACTGTCAACCTGTGGGTCTGTCCACCAACCCTACAGGACCTCACATCCCTCCCTTCTCAAATGCCTACCTCTTCCCTTCCCTTCCCGCCCACCGTCAGAAAACAGGCAGAGATAGACACAGCCATCAGCTTCTCAAACTTCATTTTATTATTATCATAGCCGTTGGTGGTGAGGATTTGTCCAATTTGGTTTCTCCATGTTTCACCACTGCTCCCCAGCTGCTCATGATCCTTCAGATTGTTATAGATCTTCTGCCTGCACTGATGGGTCTTCTGACTCCTTGGCAGGTGTTTCCACAACTTCTCGAATTCGTTCTTCTTCCTCTTGCACTGGATTGATTGTGTCCTCTCGGGACTGGTCATTCTCCAGTTGAGTTGAATATATTTTCTTAACGTTCCTGTAGCGAACTTTTATTCTTATTTTTTTAAGAACCGGTTGGGGGGCTGAGTCTCTCTCTGGTTGGGGTGCTGAGTCCCTCTCTGGTTGGGGGGCTGAGTCCCTCTCTGGTTGGGGAGCTGAGTTCCCCTCTGGTGTCTCCTGCGTCTGCAAAGAAAACAGGGAGATGCCAGGAGGACATTATTTTGGGTGAACAGGATACAGACTGGATAGCAAGGGGGGCTTCCTGAGAAGAAGGAATGCAAGTTGAGGAAGGGGTTTGATCCAGAGAAGAACAAGGTTGAATCACAGAGTAGGGATCTATGGGGAAGAAGAAGAAGAGCACGGGTAGGGTCATGTGTTAGTCCAAACTGCACCATTTTGTAAGTTCTTTGGTCTTTTGCAGACCTTGGTCAAAGTGAAACATCCCACGGGTGTTCAGGCCATTAGAAACATCCTGCCTAACCACCTGTCCACAAGGCGGACAAAGGCCCAAATAAAGAGACATCCCTATCATATCTTGCTTGGCAAAGTTCTAAGGAACACCACAATGATATTCCACCAGAAAAAGGGCCAAACCACCTGATCATAAGAACATCTTATCAATATCCTGCCGGGCAGCAAGCCATACTGCCCAGGCCTCTCCCACCCATACCTATACGCACCCCAGCCTGTAAGCGGCGGTGGGCTCTGGCATTAAGCGGGTCCCCCACTTCCACAATTGTCTGCAATATTCCTGTGCTGCTGTTTGAGCCGCCCCCGCTGTGTGTGTCTGTCTTTCACCCTCGCCTTCGCTTCAAAACCTAACAATCTTACTTGCTCATTTTGGTAGTTCGTGTCACAGGGGCTCTTCCTCTTCTCCCCACTGGTGCTGGGATGTTTGTCATCCATAGTATGTACTATCTTTTTGTCTACAGTAGGCTTTTGTAGCTTTTGAATCTTCCCAGTGAGATGGCCCAAAGCCCTTGCACTTCCTATATATACTCTCCTGGTGACAAGGCAAAGCCACACCCTTGAGCTTTGTTTGGTCATACAGGCAGTGTCCCAGCTAATGGCAGCCCTAGGGTGGCTTCGACATCACAAGGCACCACTGCTGACCACTCCCTGGGCTTGCGGGTGAGGGGTGACGGGGTGTAGAGCAAACCAAATGCTGTTGTTGTTTCAGCATCCCCTGAAGATGTATCCCAAAGCGATCTGCTGCCGCTCCTGATTTCTCCATGTTTAATGTTCATGGTTCACATGGAAGTCAGAGGATGATTCCTTCAAGCCCTTCCCCACAGCCATTCCTATTAAGTGATTCATTCTTTTGTCTTCCAGCCCTCACCATGACTTAGTATTTTCGATGTCTCACCTCAAATCCCCCAAGCTAGTGTGGCTACATTTATTTATTGGCGGAGATGTGAATTATCCCATTTCCCTCCTACAGTTCCTTTACATGCACCTTGAAGACCATTTACTTTTGGGCTACTGCCAGGCAAATTTCAACCCATGTTCTTTTACCCAATGTCCATGTAGTTCTTTTAAGTTTCCTATTTCCAATCTGAAATAATGGCCTTCAGTCTGTCAAAACTTTAGTGAATAAACATTCTTTCCCGTGTATCCTAGTCTTGTTTCAAATCAGGGACGTATGTTCATAGTAAATGTAGTATCCCAACATGAATTCTACCAGTATGTGGGGTGGGGGAAGGAGTAAATATTCAAGTGCTGGAAGTTGTTCTGAGTATGTACCTGCAGGATACTACAATCTAAGACTAACATGAGGGTAGAAGCTTCAAGCCTTGGTGGCTTCCACGTGGTATTAAGCCTGGAGATGCACCGAGGGTAAGAGTTGAGGCTTGGGAGGCTCTGCCTAGATTTCAGAAGATGTATGGAAATGCCTGGATGTTCAGGCAGAAGTATGCTGCAGGGTTGGATCCCTCATGAAGGACCTCTACTAGGGCAATGTGAAGGGGAAATCTGGGGTTGGAGCCCTGACACAGAATCTCCACTGGGTCACTGCCTAGTGGAGCTGTGAGAAAAGAGCCACTGTCCTCCAGCCTCGAGAATACTAGATCCACTGACGGCGTGCACTGTGAACCTGGAAAAGCCACAGGAACACAATGCCAGCCTGTGAAAGCAGTCATGGGGCTGTACCCGGCAAAGTCAAAGGGGTGGAGCTGCCCAAAGCCTTGGGAGCCCACCTTTTGCATCAGTGTGTCCTAGATGTGAGACATGGAGTCAAATGAGATTATTTCAAAGGTTTAAGATTTAATGACTGCCCTTCTGGGTTTTGGACTTGCATGGGGCCTATAGCCCCTTTGTTTTGACAAATTTCTTCTTTTTGGAATGGGAGCATGTACCCAATGCCTTTATCCCCATCATGTCTTGAAGGTAATTAACTTGCTTTTGATTTTACAGGCTCATAGGTGGAAGAGACTTGCCTTCTCTCAGATGAGACTTTGGACTTGTACTGTAGTCTTAATGCTGGAATGAGTTAAGACTTTGGGGGACTGTTGAGATGGGATGATTGTATTTTTCAATGTGAGAAAGACATGAGATTTGGGAGGGGCCGGGGCAAAACAAGATGGTTTGATTCTGTCTCCCCATCCAAATCTCATGTCGAATTGTAATTTCTAGTGTTGGAGGAGGGGCCTGATTGGAGGTGACTGGATCATGGGGGTTGTATCTAATGGTTTAGCATCATCCCTCTAGTGCTGTCACATAGTAGAGTTCTCACAACTCTACTACGGTTGTTTGATCTGGTGTAGCACTTCCCCTTTGCTCTCTCTCTCTCTCTCTCTCTCCTGCTCCACCATGGTAAGATGTGCTTGCTTCCCCTTCACCTTCTACCATGGTTATAAGTTTCCTAAGGCCTCTCCAGCCATGCTTCCTGTATAGCCCACTAAATTCTGAGTCAATTCAGCCTCTTTTCTTCATAAATTACCCAGTCTCAGGTATGTCTCTATAGCAAGAGAACAAACTAATACCATAACTTTATCAAAAAGAAAAAAACGTGTTTTCTCTGAGAAATCTACCATTAAAAAACTGAATGAAAAGCAATGAGCTGAAAGAAAATATTTGCCAATCTGACAGAAAACTTTTATCTGGCATATACATATAAAGACTTTTTAGAAATCAATTAAAACATTCAAACAGCAAATATGTGAACAGACATGAACAAAGAAGATATGTGGATGGCAAATGAACATATAAAAAGATGTCATTAAGAAAATGCAAATGAAATCCATGAAGTGATACCCCAACACTTCTGTTAAGATGGAAAAAGAACAACAATAACAACAACCAGGAAACACCAGGTGCTGGCAAGGAGGCAGAACAACTGGGTTCCGCATGCATTGCTCGTGGGGATGCAAAATGGTACACCCTCTTGATAACAGTTTGGCAGTTTCTATTTTTTATTTTTTTTATTTTTTTTATTTTTTTTTATTTTTTTAATTTATGAAGTATTTATTGATGATTCTTGGGTGTTTCTCGGAGAGGGGGATATGGGAGGGTCATAGGATAATAGTGGAGAGAAGGTCAGGAGATAAACACATGAACAAAGGTCTCTGGTTTTCCTAGGCAGAGGACCCTGCGGCCTTCTGCAGTGTTTGTGCCCCTGGGTACTGGAGATTAGGGAGTGGTGATGACTCTTAAAGAGCATGCTGCCTTCAAGCATCTGTTTAACAAAGTACATCTTGCACCGCCCTTAATCCATTTAACCCTGAGTTGACACAGCATATGTTTCAGAGAGCATGGGGCTGGGGGAAAGGCCATAGATCAACAGCATCCCAAGGCAGAAGAATTTCTCCTAGTCAGAACAAAATGGAATCTCCTATGCCCACCCCTTTCTACACAGACACAGCAACAATCTGATCTCTCCTTCCTTTCCCCACACTTCCCCCCCTCTTCCTTTCAACAAAACCACCATCGTCCTCATGGCCCGCTCCCGATGGTCGCTGTCTCTTCGGAGCTGTTGGGTACACCTCCCAGACAGGGCGGCCGGGCAGAGGCGCTCCTCGCTTCCCAGACGGGGCCGCCCGGGCAGAGGCGCTCCTCACTTCCCAGACGGGGCCGCCCGGGCAGAGGCGCTCCTCTCCTCCCAGACGGGGCGGCCGGGCAGAGGCGCTCCTCGCTTCCCAGACGGGGCCGCCCAGGCAGAGGCGCTCCTCGCTTCCCAGACCGGGCCGCCCGGGCAGAGGCGCTCCTCACTTCCTCCCAGACCGGGTGGCAGCCGGGCAGAGGCGCTCCTCACCTCCCAGACGGGGCGGCCGGGCAGAGGCGCTCCTCACTTCCCAGAGGGGGCGGCCGGGCAGAGGCGCTCCTCACTTCCCAGACCGGGCGGCCGGGCAGAGGCGCTCCTCACTTCCCAGATGGGGCGGCCGGGCAGAGACGCTCCTCACTTCCTCCCAGACGGGGTGGCGGCCGGGCAGAGGCGCTCCTCACCTCCCAGACAGGGCGGCCGGGCAGAGGCGCTCCTCACCTCCCAGACTGGGCGGCCGGGCAGAGGCGCTCCTCACTTCCCAGACTGGGCGGCCGGGCAGAGGCGCTCCTCACCTCCTAGACGGGGTGGCCAGGCAGAGGCGCTCCTCACTTCCCAGACAGTGTGGCGGCTGGGCAGAGGCGCTCCTCCCTTCCCAGATGGGGCAGCCAGGCAGAGGCGCTCCTCACTTCCTCCCAGACGGGGTGGCGGCCAGGCAGAGGCGCTCCTCACTTCCCAGAGGGGGCGGCCGGGCAGAGGTGCTCCTCACTTCCTCCCAGACGGGGTGGTGGCTGGGCAGAGGCACTCCTCACCTCCCAGACGGGGCGGCCGGGCAGAGGTGCTCCTCATCTCCCAGACGGGGCGGCCGGGCAGAGGTGCTCCTCACTTCCCCCCAGACGGGGTGACGGCCGGGCAGAGGCACTCCTCACCTCCCAGATGGGGCGGCCGGACAGAGGCGCTCCTCACTTCCCATACAGGGTGGCAGCCGGGCAGAGGTGCTCCTCACTTCCCAGATGGGGCAGCTGGGCAGAGGTGCTCCTCACTTCCTCCCAGACGGGGTGGCGGCCAGGCAGAGACGCTCCTCACTTCCCAGACTGGGCGGCCGGGCAGAGGCGCTCCTCACCTCCTAGACGGGGTGGCCAGGCAGAGGCGCTCCTCACTTCCCAGACGGTGTGGCGGCTGGGCAGAGGCGCTCCTCCCTTCCCAGATGGGGCAGCCAGGCAGAGGCGCTCCTCACTTCCCCCCAGACGGGGTGGCGGCCAGGCAGAGGTGCTCCTCACTTCCCAGAGGGGGCGGCCGGGCAGAGGTGCTCCTCACTTCCTCCCAGACGGGGTGGCGGCTGGGCAGAGGCGCTCCTCACCTCCCAGACGGGGCGGCCGGGCAGAGGTGCTCCTCATCTCCCAGACGGGGCGGCCGGGCAGAGGTGCTCCTCACTTCCCCCCAGACGGGGTGACGGCCGGGCAGAGGCACTCCTCACCTCCCAGACGGGGCGGCCGGACAGAGGCGCTCCTCACTTCCCATACGGGGTGGCAGCCGGGCAGAGGCGCTCCTCACTTCCCAGATGGGGCAGCCGGGCAGAGGCGCTCCTCACTTCCTCCCAGATGGGGTGGCGGCCGGGCAGAGGCGCTCCTCACTTCCCAGACGGGGCGGCCGGGCAGAGGTGCTCCTCACTTCCTCCCAGACGGGGTGGCGGCCGGGCAGAGGCGCTCCTCACCTCCCAGACGGGGTGGCCGGGCAGAGGCGCTCCTCCCTTCACAGACGGAGTGGCCAGGCAGAGGCGCTCCTCACCTCCCAGAGTGGGCGGCCAGGCAGAGGCGCTCCTCACTTCCCAGAGTGGGCGGCCGGGCAGAGGCGCTCCTCACTTCCCATAGGGAGTGGCAGCCAGGCAGAGGCGCTCCTCACTTCCCAGATGGGGCAGCTGGGCAGAGGTGCTCCTCACTTCCTCCCAGACGGGGTGGCGGCCAGGCAGAGGCGCTCCTCACCTCCCAGACGGGGCGGCCGGGCAGAGGCGCTCCTCACCTCCCAGACGGGGCGGCTGGGCAGAGGCGCTCCTCACCTCCCAGAAGGGGCGGCTGGGCAGAGGCGCTCCTCACTTCCCATATGGGGTGGCAGCCGGGCAGAGGCGCTCCTCACTTCCCAGACGGGGTGGCGGCCAGGCAGAGGCGCTCCTCACCTCCCAGACGGGGCGGCCGGGCAGAGGTGCTCCTCATCTCCCAGACGGGGCAGCCGGGCAGAGGCGCTCCTCACTTCCTCCCAGACGGGGTGGCGGCCAGGCAGAGGCGCTCCTCACCTCCCAGACGGGGCGGCCGGGCAGAGGTGCTCCTCATCTCCCAGACGGGGCAGCCGGGCAGAGGCGCTCCTCACTTCCTCCCAGACGGGGTGGCGGCCGGGCAGAGGCACTCCTCACCTCCCAGACGGGGCGGCCGGGCAGAGGCGCTCCTCACTTCCTCCCAGACGGGGTGGCGGCCGGGCAGAGGCGCTCCTCACCTCCCAGAAGGGGTGGCCAGGCAGAGGCGCTCCTCACCTCCCAGACGGGGCGGCCGGGCAGAGGTGCTCCTCATCTCCCAGACGGGGCAGCCGGGCAGAGGCGCTCCTCCCTTCCTCCCAGACGGGGTGGCAGCCGGGCAGAGGCGCTCCTCACATCCCAGACGATGGGCGGCCGGGCAGAGGCGCTCCTCACTTCCCAGATAGGGCGGCCGGGCAGAGGGGTTCCTCACATCCCAGACGATGGGCGGCCAGGCAGAGATGCTCCTCACTTTCTAGACGGGGTGGCGGCGGGGCAGAGGCTGTAATCTTAGCACTTTAAGAGGCCAAGGCAGGAGGCTGGTAGGTGGAGGTTGCAGCGAGCCGAGATCACACCACTGCACTCCAGCCTGAGCACCATTGAGCATTGAGTTAGCGAGACTCCGTCTGCAATCCCAGCACCTCGGGAGGCCGAGGCAGGCAGATCACTCCAGGCCAGGAGCTGGAGACCAGCCCGGTCAACACGGCGAAACCCCGTCTCCACCAAAAATACAAAAACCATTCAGGCGTGGCGGCGTGCGCCTGCAATCCCAGGCACTCGGCAGGCCGAGGCAGGAGAGTCACCGGAACCCGAGGCAGGGAGGTTGCAGCGAGCCGGATCATGGCAGTACAGTCCAGCTTCGGTAACAGCGGGAGACCAAAAAAAGAAGGAGAGGGAGACCGAAGAAAGGGGAGAGGGAGAGGGAGAGGGAGAGGGAGAGGGAGAGGGAGAGGGAGAGGGAGAGGGAGAGGGAGAGGGAGAGGGAGAGGGAGAGGGAGAGGGAGAGGGAGAGGGAGAGGGAGAGGGAGAGGGAGAGGGAGAGGGAGAGGGAGAGGGAGAGGGAGAGGGAGAGGGAGAGGGAGAGGGAGAGGGAGAGGGAGAGGGAGAGGGAGAGGGAGAGGGAGAGGGAGAGGGAGAGGGAGAGGGAGAGGGAGAGGGAGAGGGAAGGGGAGGAGAGGGAGAGGGAGAGGGAGACAGTTTCTAGAAGTGAAGTTTACACTCACTCTATAGACCAGCAATCCTACCTCTATTATATTTACCCTTGGAATTTACCTAAGTGAATTATATTCACAAAATAACTGTTCATGAATGTTTAGTAGTATCTTTATTCAAAATCACCATAAACTGTAAACAACATAAATGCCTTCAATTGGAGAACTGATAACCAGAATGTAGTACAGATATATAATGGAATAATACCTAGCATTGAATAGTTTAAAAACTACTAACACAAGCAAGTTGAATGATTGTCTAGAGAAATATGATGACTGAAAAAAAGACAATCTCAAAAGAACATGTATTGTAGGATTCCATTTATATAACATTCTTAAAAAGTGAAAACTATAAGATGGAGAACACATCCATGACTGCCAGGGGCTCGGGGTGTGCAGAGAGTTTAACAGTAAAGAGTTTCTCAAGACAACATGAGACAATGTGAGGGGGGTGGTGGAACTGTTGTGTATCCAGATTGTGTTGTGGTTACATAAATCTAAACATGGGTTATAATTCATAAAACTGTACATGCATAAAAGTTAATTGTACAGAGTGTTAATTATAGATAATCACACAGGTAAGACTCAAGTTGAGGATAGCTCAGTATGTGAAAGAATGTGATGCTTCTTGAGGAAAGTCTACACAATATCTCACAGTCTAAGCTCCATGAGGGAAGGGACCATAGCTTAAAGCCATGTACCACTAGTAATGACTGTCATCCCTGGAGCAAAGTTGGTGTTTACTACATGTTTGTAGACTGAATAAATAAGTACTGAAGTCTGTTGTGGCCACTTTATTCCTTCTTTGCCTATTCTGAGACTTTTTAGGTAATATTATTTAATCTATCTCAAATATAGGGGCCAGAAACCAAATTGGAACAGATATAAATCACTTTAACATCTCAGGCAACAAAGTTTTCTATACATTTTTCCATTCCTAGCAAAAATATAAGTCCCTCTTAAAAGAAAAAATAAGTGAATAGATCACTGTTTGGTAGATTGAGGCTAAGGAATCTATTAGACAACCCAAGTACAGGTGTTGAAGCGGCAGTTGAATCTCTAGAAGAGAGAGCTGATCTGTAGATTCAGATGTGTGGGTTTGGTGGCAATGGAGGTCAGCAAATAAATTAGAGGAACTGGTCAAATCTGAACAGTAACAATGACAAGTGGATCCAGGGCAAATGACTAGGAAACATAAACTTTTAAAATGATAGCAGAGACAGTAGAATCTCAGAGTTTGAAATAGAATTGACCTCAGAGAGAAACAGAAAACCAGGAGACAATGGTGTCACATAAACAAGAACAAAGTCGTATCAAGAACAGGGTAGTCACAGTGGCAATGACTGCAAAAATGTCTGTAGACGGAGAGAATGAGGACAAAAGAAGGTGTGATGTTCCCGGGGCCTGTCGGGGGGTGGGAGGCTAGGAGAGGGATAACATTAGGAGAAATACCTAATGTAGATGACAGGTTGATGGGTGCAGCAAACCACCATGGCACGTGTGTACCTATGTAACATAACTGCACGTTCTGCACATGTACCCCAGAACTTAAAGTATAATTAAAAAAAAAAGAAGGTGTGATGTTCACTGATTATCAGAAAAAGTTCCAACTATTAATTTTCTATTGTGTGCCTGTTTTATTCAGGAAAGGTAATGTTCTTTAAATTAGAAAGAATAGAACAGACAGTTTAAGAAGGGAATTCCCAACCCAGATCAACAAAAAGGTAGCAGGAGATTATCTGACTATTTACTAAAAATGTAAGCCCTTGGGTCCAGCCTAATGAAATCCCCAGTGTGAAAAGACCTTACAGGTATAATTTCAGTCACTGTCAGTAATTTTTGACGTGGCTTGTAAAACTGGAGAGAGATGCTCACAGAATGAGGAGAGACGAAGGTTGCTTAGAATTTCAAGAAAAAGAAACAATTGAAGATGTATACAATAACACTGTCTGGCCCTGAATCCTGACAAGGTGTTTGGTAGCAGGAGAAGTCAGAGATCACTCCAGGTTTTAGGATCAGGTCACTTATTGATGATGAGAATATTTTTTAAAATACAGAATCTAGACAACAATTTGGAAGGAGAGGTGAAGGGTGTCATTTTGGCATCTCAGGGTTGAGCTGAAGCTTGGCTGTGCAAATGTAAACGCTGGAGGCAAGAACTGCCACTCAGCTGGAGTTTCATACGGTGGGTGGGTGGGGGGGGGGGTCCTGGGAGGGATGATATTTTATGTAATGGCATTTTTTAAATTTTTCAAAAGTAGTAAAAGGAGAATATCACTGGGCCAGGAACTGAACTTTGCACAGTGCTTAGCATGAGTAGTGGGAGAGAAAATGATGCTCAGGAGAGGCGATGGAGAACCAGAAACATGAAGTGTCAGGGCAAAGGTCAGAGCAGGAAGGAGTCCTGCGAGCATACCATCCTCTCTTACTCACCCACCTCTGACATTACACAAGTTGTCTCCTCTGCCTGGGATACCCTTCTCCCACACTGCATCCCAGTCACCAGGTTAACGTCTGTTCCTCCATACATCTGCAGCGTAGGTGTCATTATTTCCAGACAATCCTCCCTGGACCTCCTCCCTACCACTTCCTCACAAATTCATAATAATAGCCACGCCCGTGCTATTCATCTATTGTGTTTGTACAAGTGCACACAAGACTATAAATTGGCTTTGAGATAAGGATGTATATCAGGTCTCTCCGTGGCTTGGAAATGTCTGTCTTCTCACCTTGTGTCTTCACATCATCTTCCTTCTATGCATTTCTCTCTGGCCAAATTTAATTTTTTTTATTTTTATATATTTTTTTGAGACAGAGTCTCACTCTGTCACCCAGGCTGGAGTGCAGTGGCATGATCTCGGCTCACTGCAACCTCCGCCTCCCAGGTTCAAGAAATTCTCCTGCCTCAGCCTCCCGAGTAGCTGGGATTATAGGTGCCTGCCACCACACCCAGCTAATTTTTGTATTTTTAGTAGACACAGGGTTTCATCATGTTGGCCAGGCTGATCTCGAACTCCTGACCTCAGGTGATCTGCGCACCTCAGCCTCCCAAAGTGCAGGGATTTACAGGCGTGAGACACTGTGCCCGGCCCCAAATTTCCATTTTCTATAAGGACACCCATCACATTGAATCTCATTTAACATGATTAACTCTGTAAAGCAGAGGTTTCCAACCTCCAGGCCATGGACCAGACCGGTTCGTGGCCGGTTAGAAACTAGGCCGCACAGCAGGAGGTGAGTGTTTGGTGAGCGAGCATTACCAGTGGCATTAGATTCTCACAGGAGCATGAAATCTATTGTGAACTGCACATGTGAGGAATCTAGACTGTGCTCTCTTTATGAGACTCCAAGTAACGCTTGATGATCTGAGGTGGAACAGTTTCATCCTGAAACCATTTTCCCACCTGTCCGTGAAAATGTTGTCTCTCACGAAACCGGTCCCTGGTGTCAAAAAGGTTGGGAATCGCTGCTGTAAAGAATGTATGTCTAAATAAAGACATATTTTGAGTTACCGGGAGTTAAAACTTCAACATAAGAATTTCAGCAGACACAGTTCAACTCCTAACACTGTCTAAACCAGGGCTGTGCAATCTTTCGGCTTCCCTCAACCACATTGGAAGAGGAATTGTCTTGGGCCACACAGAAAATACACTAACACTAATGACAGCTGAGGAGCTTTAAAACAATAATCAAAAGAAAACCTCATAATGTTTTAAGAAAGTTTACAAATTTGTGTTGGGCCACATTCAAAGCCGTCCTGGGCCACACGTGGCCCATGGGCTGCGGGTTGGACAAGGTTGGTCTAAACCTACCTTTATTGCCTACAAACATAGCAACAACAAGATATGCATGATGATGGTCTACACTCAGACCTGAAATCCTCTGCATTTTATGTGAAATAAAGATGGAGAACACTGGCATAGCCTCATCCATACACAGTGAGCAAACACAAAACCAAAGGAATCTTGGCACTGCAGCCTCTTCTGTAAATGCACGCATGCAATAGACTCATTCCTGACTTCATCCATTACTCAATTCACAGAGTTAGTCATTTACCAGTAGTGGAGAACCAGAAGAAATTCAGGGTAAGTGAAGACCTCAACTACTGCCTAATAGATAAGCTCACAGGAAGCCACAGCCAGGCATAAAAAGAGTAGAGTCAGCCGGGCGCAGTGGCTCATGCCTGTAATCCCAGCACTTTGGGAGGCCGAGGTGGGTGGATCACGAGCTCAGGAGTGTGAGACCAGCCTGACCAACCTGGTGAAACCCCGTCTCTACTAAAAATATAAAAATTAGCCGGGCGTGGTTGTGCGCACCTGTAATCCCAGCTACTCAGGAGGCTGAGGCAGGAGAATCACTTGAACCCGGGAGATGGAACTTGCAGTGAGCCGAGATCGCACCACTGCACTCCAGCCTGGGCGACAGAGTGAGACTCCGTCTCAAAAAAAAAAAAAGAAAAAAAAGAAAGAGTAGAGTCAGGCTGATCTTGCGCAAGTCACTTCATGTCTTTAGCCCCAGTTTCTCATGAGTAAAACGGAGATGAGAATAACTACACTACCACGCTGAGCTGTTCTGAGGATTGAATAAGATGTGAAACAAAACTTTGCATCACGGTGCCTGAAATATGGTAAGCAGTCAATAAATGTTAAAAGTATGTAATCCATGGCCAGGTGTGAGGTAAACTTTCATCCTACAAGGTTCACTGAATTTACAAATGGTAACCAGATGGTCACCATTTACTTTATTTAGCATTCTCTGAAGACCAAAATGTTAGTCCACTTCCATTACAGATTTCTAATGTGTTAAAATAGTTTCCCACTGATGATTCCAAGTTTCGTAGGAGGCTTTCTTTGAGATCGGAAATAGAGAAGAGGTTATTCTAAACATACGTAGATGGTACAGACAAGGGTAATTGTTTCCATAGAAACAAGGGCCACGTGAAAATGCTCGGCAAACTTCCACTCCATCGCAGTAGCCTCGCCTCCTCCCACTCTTCTCCTCAGCCCAAGTTTTTTGCTTCATGGTTTTCAGAGATTGAAAAACCCAACAACGTATTTTGAATATGTACCACAAAAAACATATTTTAAAAGACAGGTACTGCCATCCTAAGGTTTTAAATTGGTATCAATCATTTCTTCAGATTAATGGAGTTGTCAAAGTGTGAAATGTATGTGTGTGGTGGGAGGCAACATTAATGGGTTGTAATTCCAAATATCTGTTAAAAGAATCCTTGATTTCATTGAGGATAAGAAATAATAATCTCAGCACTTTGGGAGGCTGAGGCGGGCGGATCACGAGGTCAGGAGATCGAGACCATCCTGGCCAAAATGGTGAAACCCCATCTCTACTAAAAATACAAAAATTAGCTGGGCATGGTGGCACGCACCTGTAGCCCCAGCTACTCAGGATGCTGAGGCAGGAGAATTGCTTGAACCCGGGAGGTAGAGGTTGCAGTGCGCCGAGATCGCGCCATTGCACTCCAGCCTGGCGACAGCGCGAGACTCTGTCTAAAAAAAAAAAAAAAAAAAGAAAAGAAAAGAAAAGAAACTCTCGTTTTAAGGTGAGAAAGTCTGGTAAGATAAACTGTAGAGCATTTTATTAAACTATAGAGTTACATTGATTAGAGGAAGTACACTATCAAAACATTTACCTTGAGCCTTCCAGTACTAGAAATGTCTTTGCAAAAACAAACTTCCCCGTCGTCTGCTGCCACAACACAGGGATGCCCAGCAAATGGTGGATAAACTGAATAAAATTGAATTTGGTGAATCTCTTTACCAAAACTGAAACCTCAGAATCTTCGATCTCTTCCTCTCTCTGAAAAATTTAATGAGAGTCAGCCAATTCTGCCATTAAACTATCTTTGGAGTCTTGCCAATCATTTTTGTTTTCATTGCTGCAGCCAGTGTTTCAGGCTCTTACAACTCACATTTGTCCTTGCAGTCATTTGGTACTACAGATAAAATGAAATCTGAACTTTCTGGCATGGCATTCCAAGGCTCTCTACATTTGGAGATTCAAGCTGTCTACCACTAGCCCC
The DNA here is from genome assembly GCF_028885625.2 of Pongo pygmaeus. Taxonomy (NCBI): domain Eukaryota; kingdom Metazoa; phylum Chordata; class Mammalia; order Primates; family Hominidae; genus Pongo; species Pongo pygmaeus. The sequence continues at coordinate 149,820,576 of NC_072396.2, read as the reverse complement.
CTATGCCCTTGGGGGGTGAAACTCCTGGAGCACAAGTTTATCTATAAGACAAAATGGCACATGTACCCCTGAACTTAATATAAAAGTGAAATAAATAAAACATAGTTAACTACCCTAAAATCTACGCTTTAAAGTTTACACTTGACTGGTTTTGAGTTTGTTTACAGGGTGGTGCAATCATTACCACTATCTCACTTCAGGACATTTAGTCACCCCTAAAAGAAACCCTGTACCATTAGCAGTCACTCTCTGTCTCCTCTCCCCTAGAACCTGGCAACCACTATTCTACTTTGTATCTCTATGTGTTTGTTTATAATGGACACTTTTATATAAAATAAATGATGCTATATATACATGCACTTTTTGTGTCTGTCTTCTTTCAGTTACCATAATATTTTCAAATTTTGTTGATGTATCATGTGTCAATATTTCATTCCTTCTAATCGCTGAATACTATTTCCTTGTATGAATATGCCATATTTTGTTTTTTCACTCGTATGTTCATGGTCGTGTAAATGATTCCCACTTTTTGGCTATTATGAGTAGTGCTCCCATATATACTCATGCACAAGTTTTTGTTTGCTCATATATTTTTTCTTCTTTTGGGTATATATCTAGGTAGAATTGCTGGTCATATGGTAACTCCATGTGTAACATTTTTAAGAACTATGAGACTTTGTTTATAAGTGGCTGTAATATTTTACATTCCCACCAGCAACATTTCCTTCATGTCTTCTCAAAGAATTACTATTGTCTGGTATTTGTTTGTTGGTTTGTTTGAATTTTTTAGCCATTCTCTCGGGTGTGAAATGATAATTCATGGTGGTTTGCATTCTAACACCTGTTATGGTGAGCATCATTTCATGTACTTATTGCCTATTTGGAGAAATGGCTATTCAAGTACTTTTCTTATTTTTTTTTTAAATGAGTTGTTTTCTCTACTGTCAAGTTGCAAAAGCTCTTTATATAATCTAGATAATAGGTCCTTATCAGATAAATTATTTGCAATTTTTTTTCTTTTTCTATGGGCTGTCTTTTCACTTTTGTATAGTGTCCTTTGAACTACAAAATATCTTAATTTTGATGAAGTCCAATTTATCTACTTATTTCTTTGGTTGCTTATGCTTTATGTGTCATAATAAGTAAGCTTTGGTACAGTAGGTTACTCTCTCCTCCTGTTAACACTTTATTCAGTTGGCCTCTGTATTAGTCCATTCTCATACTACTATAAAGAAACAACCTAACCTTGGCTAATTTATAAAGAAAAGAGGTTTAATTGGCTCATAGTTCTGCAGGCTGTACAGGAAGCATGGCAGCATCTGCTTCCGGCAAGGCCTCAGGGAACTTTAACTCTTGGCAGGAGGCAAAGCAGGAGAAGTCATCTTACATGTCAGGAGCAGGACCAAGACAAAGCAAAAAGGGAGGTGCTGCACACTTTTTAACAACCAGATATCATGAGAACTCACTCACTATCACAAGAACAGCACTAAGGGAATGGTGGTAAACCTTCATGAGAATTCCACCCCCATGATCCAACCACCTCCCATCAGGTCCCACCTCCAACACTGGGGACTACAATTCACCTTGAGATTTGGGTGGGGATGCAGATGCAAACCATATCGGCCACCTAGGCACAATTTTCTGAGTTTTCTGCTTAAGTCACTGGTTCCCATGCAGTCTCTTTAGCTGGTTCTTCTCTTCCTTGTGTCTAGGTTCCTCTTTGCTTTATGTACATGCAGATACTCCCTGAATGAGTATTTCCAGTCTAATGGTGTTATGTACAATCTGTATACTAATAACATCTAAGTTTATATTTCCGGTTTAGACCTCCTTTCTGACCTCCAGAGAACATAATTGCCTACTCAGCATCTCCATTTGTATGTCTAACAATAATACCAAGTTTAACTGATCTCCTAACCAATACCACATTTTTCTTGAAATGGAAATCTCCTCATTTCAATAAGTGGACATCTCATTCATCAGGAAATCCTATAGGCATGCTTTCTAAAAATGTATTCAAAATAACCATTTTAACTGGTAAGTCAGAAAATGACATACACTGTGGTGCCAAACCTCAGTAGCTCCCCTATTGATCTTGGATTAAAAGCCAGTCACTGTAGTAACTTCCAAAGCCCTACATTAAGCAGTGTTCTTTTATCTCTCTGATTTCATCCCTAAAGACTCTTCCTGGGTCACAGCGCTGTCGCCACACTGGCCTCCCTGATGTTCCTAGAACTGACCAGCCACTCTTCTATATTACGGCATTTTCACAGGATGTTCCTTAGGCCTGTTCTTCTGTGTTAGTTTCTATGATGCCTTTCTCACATCCTTCATATATTCTAGCAGTTTCTTCAGAAAACACCTTCTCATTGAAGACCTTCTTGACCACTTTAGTTTTGCAACCAGTCCCCACACCAGAACTCCAGAACCCCTTTAACCTGGATGTGTATTTTTGCCCTCAACCTTTATATTTTATCACTTCCCAACAGTACTTACATCTCTGCCCTCTCCCTGTACTTAGAATGCAAGTTCCATGATGATGAGTATTATTATTATTTCTTGCTTAATGATGACAGACTATTGACACCAATAAATATTTATTGAATGAGTACCAAGTGGCACTGTATAGCTAAATAATTAAAGCAATTGAACATCTGGTTTGAGAAGCGACCTGAGGATCATTGTAACAAAACTGAAAACTCAAGTGTTGCCAGGACAAATTTCATATTACCAAAAAAAGGAAAGTTAAAAACCTCACCTCTCTAGCATTTACCAAAATAAATTCCATATGGGTTAGAGAGTTGATGTATAAAATGCAAACCATAAAATCTCCCCCACTGATCTGGGGAGAAACCTATATTATCTTTTTTAAGCAAGAAAAACAAATTGCAGACCAGGTGCAGTGGCTCATGCCTGTAATCCCAGCACTTTGGGAGGCCAAGGTGGACAGAGTGCATGAGCCAAGGAATTTAAGACCAGCCTGGAAAACATGGCAAAACCACATCTCTACTACAAATACCAAAAAGTTAGTTAGGCGTGATGATATATGCACCTCTAGTCCCAGATACTCGGAAGCCTAGGTGGGAGGATCACTTGAGCCCAGGAAGTTAAGGCTGCAGTGAGTTATGGTCATGCCACTGCACTCCAGCCTGGATGATGGGAATCAGACCCTATCTCAAAAAAAAAAAAAAATGCAGAAAACTGCTTTTGTATAATGAGCTCATATTTGCACAAACAAATACGGGGAAAAAAGCCTTCCATGTGCATATGGGAGTTAGTAGATGATTGTGTGAGCAAGGACAACAGTGTGGAGGGACGAGTTGGGGGTTTTTGTAATGGTTGAGTCAGGGTACGGGGATGGACTACAAACTTTCCTCTTTATATAGTTGAGCATTGTCTCAAATATTAGAATAAGCAAGTCGTATCTTTCAATAAACTTTTCATACAATTTTTTAAAATTAAAGTGAACTTACCTCGTACCACTTACATGTCCTGTGACATTTCACAATGTCTGCAAGTTTCAAGCTTCCTAAGCTGTAAATAAGGGAAAATTCATGCCATGATGACTGGTAATGACAATCATGACAATGACAATTACTAACATTTCCTGAGTTTTCACTGACATTTCAGGCAGCACACGAAGAGCTTTTATTTAATTCTACTCATTTAATCTGCCTAATGAACTAATGACAGGTCATATTATCACTTTTACCTCAAAAATCCATCAACACGATTAAATGAACAACACACGGAAGTACTCCTGTAAACTGAACAAAACTTAGAAATAGAAGCAATTACATTATTTTAATGTGCTGTCACACATCTAACAAAACATATTATTTAATTAAAGTTAGTTTAGTTCTTGAGATCTTACATACCTGGCTCTCAGAATATGAACATTATGAACAACCCAATACATTAGCTAGACTTAACCACTACCGTAATATCACCATGTTGTCCAGTATGATAGCTATTAGTCACATATATCTATCAGCCCTTAAAATGTGCTTTGCCCAAATGAAGATGTGCTTCAGGTGTGAAATACACACCACCACTTGCTGGGCATTTGGTATGAAAAAATAAAGGGAAATATCTCATTAACATGTTGGTTACATTGATTACATGTTGACATTATACCATTTTCATGCATCTAACTAAATAAAACATATTACTAATATTTCCACATCTTTTTTATTTTTAAAATATGGCTACTAGAAAATTTAAAATTACATATGTCGCTAACATTGTGTTTCTTTTGGCTAGTGATGCTTTACAACTTGTTTCTAGAGAGCTTTCATGTGCGTACTAGGGCATCACTAATTAGTTTGCATTCAAGGCCTTGCAAAATATTACCTGAGGGCCCACGTATCAGAATAAGGTTGAAAAAAACTTGGAGTAAAAGGATTGGTTGAAATGGTGGCATTGAACATAGGCTGTAAACTCAAAAGCAAGGAAACTGAAAAACTTTTCAGTTTCATGATCCATAGAGAGCTTTAATGAATGTGATGATCCAATATTTCTTGGCTATGATATTGGAATACATCTAACACACATGTAACATTACCAATATAGAACATTCAATAACTTTCATAGAAAATCTGTGAGTACTACTGGCAAGACATTTCTGAAAGTTTGGCAGAAAAATGAGCAATTTACATTTAGATCTATAGTTTTCTTGTATTCCAGCAGTTATCAACTATAATATATAAATATACAAATATAAAAACACCACTCAGAATAAATTTTTCATTAATATTTCAAGAAACATATTGAGAAAAATTCCAAGGTTTACAAAAAAGATGTATTGAATACATAAGTGAGCATTTTCAATACCAGATACTAGATTCTGGTCAATATACTATAGAAGATATTGACTCAAGACTTCCAGAGATCGCCACACTGACTTCCACAATGATTGAACTAGTTTACAGTCCCACCAACAGTGTAAAAGTGTTCCTATTTCTCCACATCCTCTCCAGCACCTGTTGTTTCCTGACTTTTTAATGATCGCCATTCTAACTGGTGTGAGATGGTATCTCATTGTGGTTTTGATTTGCATTTCTCTGATGGCCAGTGATGATGAGCATTTTTTCACATGTTTTTTGGCTGCATAAATGTCTTCTTTTGAGAAGTGTCTGTTCATATCCTTTGCCCACTTTTTGATGGGGTTGTGGCACATATACACCATGGAATACTATGCAGCCATAAAAAATGATGAGTTCATGTCCTTTGTAGGGACATGGATGAAACTGGAAACCATCATTCTCAGCAAACTATCGCAAGGACAAAAAATCAAACACCGCATGTTCTCACTCATAGGTGGGAACTGAACAATGAGAACACATGGACACAGGAAGGGGAACATCACACACCAGGGACTGTTGTGGGGTGCGGGGAGTGGGGAGGGATAGCATGAGGAGATATACCTAATGCTAAATGACGAGTTAATGGGTGCAGCACACCAACATGGTACATGTATACATATGTAACAAACCTGCACGTTGTACACATGTACCCAAAAACTTAAAGTATAATAATAATACAATAATAAAAAAAAGACTTCCAGAGATCATCGGAACAGAACTGCCATGACTCCAGTGCTCCTGTTACCAGTTACTCTTAAATTAAATGCTAGGTTTGGAGTCAGTATGTTTAAAACAATTATTGGATCAAACAATATTAAAGGTCATCTGCAACCAATCAATTGGTGAGAAAATTCATGAAATTAACCACAAAAGATAAGTAATGAGGGATACTTGCCAGACAAATTGTTGTAAAATGACGACAGTATTAAAAATGCCATCAGGCAGACTTCGGTATTGACGCAGATCAAAAGATGAGAACCAAGAGCTCTTATGACAAACTGCACATTTGTAGATGAGTCTTGGGAAAAGCAGTTAATTCTTGCATCTCACCAAAATTCTCCTCCCCCAAAAAATCCAAAAACTTTCCTGGAAATAAAAATCCAAACAAATCCTGTGCCAGATTATGATTTGGGCATTAAAACAGGAAACATAAAAACCTCTCCCTAAAGGGATATCCTCTACCTCCTAAGCGATCAGAGTATGAAGTGCATGTGGACCAAGGAAGAAATCGAGCCCCTGCCCATCTGTCTTCTGAGCTGCGGGGCAGGGGTCAGGAGTGAGGGAGGCTACCCAAGATCAGGTGGGCCTTAAAACTGGTTTTTCAGTGGGGCAGCCTTGGAGGGCTGGTCCAGGGAACGCCACTCGATTTCTGCTTATACATCTTTGCAGCATTTCACCGGTTAAGATGAACAAGTGATACTTTTGTAAGTAAAATATCAATACAAAACTGATCAAAATAAATATTAACTCATGTGTGTGCTCTTACGAAGTCCCTCAATTTCTCTGTCTCAAAAGCTCCCATCTGTAACAATCAGATAATTCCTGTTCTTTGAATACAATAATGATTTACTGAGTGCTGTGTAGAGCCCTTATAAATAAATCTATAAAACGATAATGAGGAATATAACAAAACCTTGCACCAAAGGATATATCCACATATCTATCTGCATGGCAAGATACTGTACTGCAAGATGTTGGTTTTTATCTCGTTGGTGGTTTTCGGAAACTGCATTAAAAACCCCAAAGCCGTGACACTCTGGGGCACTGCTGTCCAAGAGAGATTTCTGCAATGACGGAAATGCTTTACATGCATATTGCCCATGTGACAGACACTGGCCACTTGTGGCTACTAAACACTTGAGATGGGACTAGATTGTATTTAATTTAAAACAAATCCAAATTTAAATGGTCACATGTGGTCAGTTCAGCTTTAGGCAATTCATTCATGAAATAAAGAGTAATGAGATATTTCTCATACTAGATACTGAAAGGGAATTATAAAACTACCAAATTAAAACTGTATGGTTTTTTTTTTTTTTTTCTCAAGAATGAACAGAGTTGAAACAGGTACTGTACTAAGGTCAAATGCTGCTGGGAAAATTAGATATTTGTGAAAAAATTAAACTGTTAAATCAGCACTTCAAAATATACACTCAATAAAGCTTACACGAGTTATGAGTTGGAATTTTAAAATGTAATACAAGATAAATCTATGGATCTGGAAAGACATATTTGGCATATTTTAAGTGAGAAAACATTAGAAAAATTAAAATGCATAGCATGCTGGCTGTTTTCAAAAAGGAAATAATTTCGAAAGGTTACCTGTATATTGACAGAGGGAACTCTCTGCCTGAGCTGAATGTGCAGAAGTGCAGGTAAACATGCCCTGCCCTCCAGAGTAGAGTTGGAGCAGCGCAGTTGGCGGGGTGGCAGAATTAGGGGATGTGGGTGTGCATACGGACATATTTAAGTGGCTTTGTATCTATTTATCTTATCAGGGCTGCCAACAATGGATGCCTTAAGGGTAAGTGGGGGTGGGGACGGGGGTGGAGAACGGGTTCCAGAGATCCTCTTTGTCTCTTGAAATATCTTTGCTTTCCTTCCTCCAGTCACTTGAACATGCATAACTCCTCTAATCAATACATTTTATTTCTAAAACTTCAAGGAAATGCTCATCTTTCATTTGGTCTACTACCCTTAACTTCGATTTTTCACATATTCAGGAAGAAAATGATATCTTCTAGTGAGAACAATTGCAATAGTGAGGATTTATTGAGCATTTTGTCCAGGCCAGGAACTGAACTGTGGCCACATGAAGATTCTCTCCTCAAATCTTCACAGCAGCCCATGTGGCAGATGTAATAATTGCTCCATCTCCCTTGCCAAGTAGTCACATAGGTCAAGTGTGAATCCACTGGAAAATACTCTGATAAACTGCAAATTAACCCTGCATTCTAAGAGGTTATGTTACAAAACATGATTCCAACTCTACAGCCCACATCTCCTGGTAGCACGTTGCTTTGCTATCTAATGTCTACATACTTTCCACTATGTGAGTGAGTGCAGGGAACTTCTCTAATTGCTATGATTTTAGCCCCTTGCAAGCACTATGGGCATTTGCTATAACCAAAATATCTCAGAGCATTTGGGGTTTCATTTAGGCAATTACCCCACCCCCCGGCCCCGCACCACAAAAAAAAAAAAAAAAAAAAAAATGCTCTCTGACTCATGCTATATGGCCATGTGTATGAAGCGTATATGAGGATGTGATGAGTGCTTTTTACAAAATCTTTTTTTAAATTGTTAAATGTATGGTATTCACTTGGTTTATATCCTTAGAAATCCAAAGTTAATAAATTTAAAACTATGAAAACCACTAAAACAGTTTATTCTGGTGAGTATAAATAAATAAATAATCTATATCTATACCTATGTATACACGTCCTAAAGACAAGCAGTGATTTTAGGAAATGTGGTCAAGTCATTCTTGAAAAAGAACAAAAATGCACAGGAATAAACAAACATATCAAGAATCATTCCACATGTATAGGGAGAAATCACAAATATTTCCTTAAGTCATAGGAAAAGAAAGTTGAATGAATATATATAAATACTCATATTACTGAAAGGGAACATTTGGTATTTGTAATGAGTTTTTGTTCCCCAAATTCAATGTATGTTTTATGGTAATTGCATTTAAAAAGTCCTTGCTAAGTTTTTTTATTACATGAATTTACAAAGTGATGTTAAATTCATCCAGGAGTACACCCAGGTACATATTATAATAAAATGTAAAAAAGTGAGACTAATGAAGGATACCAGGCACTAATTGGCATTTTATGGTCAGAATAATTAGCCCAGTGTGGTCCGGGCTCACACACTGACAGTCAGGTCCGCCGAACTACGTTAATGAAGGAAATGCTGAGGAGGTGTCGCAGCACAGTGTCAGTTTACACACCATGCAACCAGATGATACTGTAGAATAACTTAAACAATTTCATTTAGAAATTTATGAAACCACTAACACTTCGACATGTATTTCTACAAAGCAGCTTTAAGTTAGGGAAGAATGTTTCTCTTCAGTGTTCAAAGTACAAAAGCATTTAAGCAAGAGTTGCAGCCAAGGCCGGGCTCGGTGGCTCATGCCTGTAATCCCAGCACTTTGGGAGGCCCAGGAGGGCGGATCACGAGGTCAGGAGATCGCGACCATCCTGGCTAACACAGTGAAACCCCGTCTCTACTAAAAAAATACAAAAAAAAAATAGCTGGGCATGGTGGCGGGCGCCTGTAGTCCCAGCTACTCAGGAGGCTGAGGCAGGAGAATGGCGTGAACCCAGGAGGTGGAGCTTGCAGTGAGCAGAGATCGAGCCACTGCACTCCAGCCTGGGCGACTGAGCGAGACTCTAATAAAAAAAAAAAAAGAGTTGCAGCCAAGCCCTATGAGAGGCAGATCTGTGTACAGTTATCTCTGCCCCCCGGGAGGATGGCACAGCACTAGGTGATTGATTATGCAGGGGCTTCCTCATCTCATCTTCCCAGCAAGCCTTTGATGCTGATGTAATTATTACAACTAATTCACTGAGGTGCAGCACAGATCCGATGAGGAAACCAGGAAACCGTAAAGTCAGCACACACAGTTAAGGATAGTTGTCACGTTAACTCCATGTCTCGAAAAATGCATTTGCTGATGAGCACTAGACTTCCTATTTGGAATCTCCAGAACTATCAGGATGGGGGCTGTGAGTCAACCTGCTAACTAGCTGAGTTTAACCCTTGTGGTTATATTGCCAAGCAGTCTACCAAAACTATGCTAAGAGTGTGGCTTCCATGTGGCTGCCAGCACAAACCTGGGCAGCAAAATCATACGTAACTGGTTACCTGAAGGTCCAGATGACATCACAGAGCTAATGGGGTCACTGTCCAGGGAGGAAAGGTCCCCAAAGCAAGAGGCCTCCTTCTTCTAGATGAAAATGTCTAGCACTTAAAGAATACGATGTGCTTTTAAAGTTATACTGCATCAAATATACAGACGGCATTACCTGTTTGAGACCCTCAGGATACCACAGTAAATAAATAGAAAACGTTTTAATATAATGTTTACTAAAATATATAACATGTCTGACAAGAAGTAAATGTTATATGTTTGTTAAGTGCAATAAATATATAAGCTGTATAAAAAAATTAGTACTTGTAGACCAGCAAAAATCCATCAGAAAATAAAATGGAAAAAAACAAAGCAATTTGTGACAGTGATAAAATCAAAATGCCTAGAATGAACTATTCAGTGACATTTGTTAATGAATTATATATAAGAAAAAAATTAAAATTCACTCTAGAATCTAAAAGAAGACTTGAGTAAATGGATATTTATTCCAGGAATTTTCCTAAAAGGAAAACCTAAAACTAGAAAGATGTTGACTTTTTAAAAATGTGTTTTTGAGTTGTAAAAGAATGTTTGTGTAGTCCCAGTGGAACTCTTTTGAGGGGAATCTGACAAGGAAATTTTAGGCCATCCACAAGACAAGTAAGAATAGCTGGGGAGGGACAAGGAAGAAACACACCTCAATGAATCCACTGGAATTCCATGGCAATAACAATGAACCCCTTTCAGTCTTTGCCTAGGACTTAACACATGATGGAGCAGGAATAACTAAGGTAATTAATTTGGATATGTGAGGAACAATAATTTGTTAGAGCGTGTCTTTACCCAGACCCAAAAAGACTTTCAAAATGGATTACAGAATTAGATTTTTAAGACATGAAACCACAATCATCTACGGACACAAAATATTCTCCACGACTTACTATTCAATTAGACCAGCAAGTTGAAGAGGAATCCACATGAACTAGCCCCATTTCTGTAAATCCAATGACAACCAAGCCTTCTTCCAGGACGTTTGGGCCTTCATTTATGTTTCAGTATTCTCCTTGAAGAAGATGATTAGGGAAAGCCTTGTGTCAAGTATTAAAACTGTTCACCTCAGTAGAGTAGAAATGAAGCTCAGGTGGGTGAGGAGATTACAAATTTTTTCTTTATGTATCTTTGCTGCAAGATCTTTTTGTTTATGCATCTTTGATTCTATCCGCTGCAATTCAAATGTACTATTTTTCTAACTAACACATTTCAGTAGATACTTTTTGAATGATTGATAATATGGCAACTCAAGGCATGAGCTTCTCTAAGCCTCAAGTTCTAGGTTCTGCACAACAAAGATCCGACCTGCTCTTAGGAGTAACAGCAAAACATGCGTTCTCACTAAACATATCCCAACTCCATGTGCATAAGGCAGATAGAGCCCCCGCTGCTGTTTTGTCATTACTGTGACAGCAGTCCTGTGAAAACACAGTGTCATTATTTCAAGAAATGACACTTCAGAGAGGGCATTGAGCAAAATAGTGCAGCATAGACTTTGAAGCCAGAAGCCAGAATCCAGGACTAAATCCACTCCTTGCCCCCACTCATTTGCTCAGTGATATTAGGCAAGATGGCTGAATTACTTTCTTTGTGTTTATGTGGACAGTTACACATAACAATTATCTTTTGGAAATTTTGAACATCTCTTAGACTCATTTTCTTGAATTCTTAGCATTAATAATAGATACTGTATGTTTTTTGAGGGAGGAAGGCATAAATTAATAACAGGTAGGAGTGTTCTTTTTTCTTTTTATGTTTGTCTTTCCTGATATATAGCATGAATTTATCTTATCTAATTTGTCAATCCTGAGGAATAACTTTGAGGAAGGTCTTACTGATTGTCTTCTAAAGATATACATTAGGGGACCTGATAAGCTTTCTGCTAAAAACATACATAAATTGAGCAAGAATATTTTTAAAGGTACAGTTAACCTTAGAAAAAAGTAAGGGACACTCCTAGAAGCCAAAGACAAAGAGGAAGCTAAAGAGGAGCCTGGCAAAGGCATGGAGAGCTGAAAAAAGAAGCTTGTTAGTCTCTGTGAGCTTTGCAGGGGAGTGGGGACTTTCTTCCTATGTGTAACCTGAAGCCTACCCTCAATGCCTTTCAGATTAAACTGAGACTATCTGCAAAACATAGATACCCTGAGCTGAGAAAGTAATATAAAAACGATTACCAGCTTCTATTTGTAAAAACAAATACAAGATATCTTTGGAGGTAAATTCTATGAACTTGAACATTTACAAGATAAAACTGAGGATAAACTCGCAATCCAAATTTCCAAAATCACAATGAAACAATTTAACATGAGAGTCCACTGACATGAGAGATAGCAAGTTTATATTTCCAAAACAGAAAATAAAATGAAAATTCCAAAATGGGTATGTTTAAAATAAATAAGGATCTAAATATATGAACCTAAAATATAAGAAAAGAGCAAAATGTTATTAAAAATGGATCATACATAGGAAAAAAATCAACAGAACTTCCAGAAATAAAAAATATTTTCATTGCAGTTAATTCTCAACAAGCCTCCTAGACAAATATCACAAATAAACTCTTGCACATGTGTAGAAGCCTTGGTTTTATCAATACTTCTCCCAAAGATCCAAGGAATAAGTTTGAATATCTCACAAACCCCTAAGTCATTGTAGAATAAAATCCTCAACTCATTTAATAAAACTAACAACATTTTAAAACCAAAAGTTAGCAAGGACAGTATAATAATTAACATTATAGGACAAAATTCTCTTGAACATAGATGCAATGACCATTAGCAAAATATTAGCAAAAAAATCCAGTAGTGTTTACCTCAGGAATGTTAAAGATGGTTTTACAGAAGAAAATCAATTAGCTTACCATGTTTACTTATTGAAAAAAATTATAACCATCAATAGGTGCAGAAAAAAAATTTGATAAAATTCCACATCTACTTTATTTAAAAAGAGAAAAACATCTTTAGCAAAGTAGAAATAGAAGGTACCTTTACTAGCCTGAAAAATGGTACCTACAAAAATTCACAGCAAGTAGCATACTTAATCATGAAATAATAAAGACATTCCATTTGAAATCTGGAATGGCAAAAGGTTTCTCACTGCCACTACTTCTCTTCAACACAGTACTTAATATCTGAGTCAGTGCATTAAGGCGAAATAAAAATATATAAGGAATAGAAAGATGCCTCTCATTATTCCCATAAGATGATCACTTATGCGCAAAATCCAAAATATATGCATATAAATTACTAGGCTTAAGATAATTTTGCGAAGTGGTGGGATGCATAATCAACACACAAAAAATATACTACCCACGAACATTGCAGAATTAGAAAACATAATAAAGATGATACAGTTATAAAAGCATCAACAATGATAAATTATCCAAGAATAAATCTTACCCCAAAAGGGTCTTTAAAGAGAAAATGGTATAATTTTACTAAAAGATATTAGAGAAACCTAAAGAACTGGAGAGATATACGACATTCATGGATTAGAAGGCTCTGCATTATAAAGAAATAAAGCTTCCCCAAATTGATTTATAAAGACAATGAAATTCCAGTCAAAACCCCACATTATGTTGTGGAACTTGAGAAGCTAAATCTAAAATGTATATGGAAAATCAAAAGTCCTAGAATAACCAATACGATACTGAAGTAGACACTAATGTATAAGAAGGGATTGCCTTACCAGGTTTCACAAATTTACATGAAGCTATGGCAATGAAAATACTGTGGGGTATTGGTACAGAAAGAGTCAAATAGACCATTGTTGTGGAGAAGACAGATAGAATCACACATATTTGGAAACTTGAATTATGGCAGAGGTGGCTATGCAAATAATCTGGGAAAGGAAGACTCATCAATAAATACTGATGGGACAAATGTTTATTCATATTTAATAAGCGAAATTAGATATCTACCTAAAAACAAACAAAAATCAAATTCAGGTAAATTAAATATTTAAATATGAACTGAAAACATTTTAAACTGTTAGAAATAAATGTAATAACATTAGGTCTTTGGGGTAAGAAACTATCTCTTAAACAAGACATAGAAAGCACAACATCATTTTATGCACCCATAAGCTTTTGGATATGGAGCAACCTGAACTCATTATTACTGCACATAGGACACTAAATTTGTTCAAACGCTTTGAAAAACAGTTTGCCATTATCTCAAAAATTAAAAGTGCTTATCTCTTACAAACCAGCAAAGCCATTTTCTAATTATTACCCCAATCTCTTGAACAAGGAGATGTGTATAAGGATTCTCAAGGTTTCACTGTTTCTAACTGCAAAACCTGGAAACAACTCTCACTATGTTGCTCAGGCTGGTCTCGAACTTCTGGGGCTCAAGGGACCCACTGCCTGGGCCTCCCAAAGTGCTGGGATTACAGGTGTGAGCCACTGTGCCCAGCTTTCACCTATTTATTAGTTAGGACAAATAACCAAAAAGGAAGAAAAAAAATTTAGTGCAACCACTAAAAGAACAGAAATGGAACCTATAACATCCACAGCCAGGCATCAGCATCATCACTAGGATGTGACAGAAAGGGGTGATTATATTCTTGCACTCCTAAGAGAGTAAGGAGAATTGGTGGCCTGCATATTTAAAAAAAAAAAAAAAAAAAAACAGGAGTTGGATGTTGTCTTAGTCCATTCTGGCTGCTATGGCAAAATGCAGTAAATGGGTGGCTTATAAACAGAAATTTATTTCTCACATTTCTGAAGATTGAGAAGTCCAACATCAAGGCACCAGTAGGTTTGATGTCTGGTGAGGGCCCACTTTCTGGTTCAAAGATGGCATCTTCTTGCTGTATCCACATGGTAGAAGGGGTGAGGGATCTGTCTGGGGCCCCTTTTATAAGGCCACTAATTCCATTCATGCTGGCTCTATCTCCATGACCTAATGACCTCCCAAAGCCCCACCTCCTAATACTATCACCTTGGTGATTAGCATTTCAACATAGGAATTTTGAGGGGACACAAACATTCAGACCATAGTAGACGTGTGGACAAGTGATTAGCATAGGAAAGGGGAGTATAGGAAGAGGAAGCATTCCAAGCTGATGCTAAGAATATTTTAAGACTTAAGAAAACAATATTTTAATTATGAACTCACTTTTCTTGTTTGTCATGAAACCTGTGCCTCAAACAAAAGTCAATATTTTCTAACTATTTGCAAGTTAGAAAAGTATATACTGGGGTTAAGGTGGAGCAGCAGATGAAAGGTTGAGTATTAAATGACTATTTAAGGGTTTTTCTTCAAAATGCTTTATGATTGAAAACCCCTTTAAAATCACATTACATGTCCACAGCAAACATTCTCAGCAAAAAATTATTTTTAGTTGAGGAGTGAAAGAATGTTGACAGAATGGATATTGTTACTGAATGCTAGCATTCATGCTAAGCTTGTTGCCCTAAATCCAATACTTCTCTCAAAACAAATTGGCTAACAGCCTATTGAGTCTTTTATAACTGGGGTTAATGAAATCTTGATCTGGAATATTCCTAAGGTCCTTTATCACTGTGAGCCTCCATGACTCAGTTATTAATTAATTGGAAATTGTCACTCTTTTCCCAAGCCTAGTGATAGTGATAGGAGGCAGACAAATTCCTAGGCAGATATGGGCGGGTCCCCAGTGACACTTGACCTTCAACCCAATGACAGTCTGAACACCAAACTACCAGTTCTCGATAGAGCCCGTGGACCAGAGTGAGAACTTCCATTCACGTTCAGTGCACTTAGCCTCTGATTGGTCCCAGGCCAAGCCTTCACTTCAGCCCCTGGCTGGTTCTTTACACTATCATACCTTTCTGAATAGTACCTTTTCCAAGCCTACCCATAAACCAATCAGCATGTATTTCCCCATTCTAAACCCATAAAAACCCTGGACTCAGCCTTGCAGCCTCACAGCTGGCAACCCGCTTTTAGGTCCCCTCTCACTCTGAGAGCTTTCTTTCTGCCCCTCAATAAAATTCTACTCTGCATTACTCACTGTCTGGTGTCCGTGTATCTCATTACTCTTGGTCCTGAGACAAGGACTTGGACTTGGAACTTGCCAAACCACAGGAGTAAAAGAGCTGTAACACTCCCTCCCACTTGCCAAATTATGAGAGTGCAGAAGCCCCAACATCAGCTTAAAAGAGATGTTGCTTCTCAGATGGGTTCTGGAAGGATCAAAATGGATTTCTGTAGGTCACCTGGAAAATTGGGATTCTGAAGCGTCAAAAAAACATTTTTGTCAGAGCTGGCATGTTACCTTTCTCCATCTTAGACCTCATATGACACTAGTACCGGAATCACAAATTTGAATCTCTGAGATCTGGCCCAGAGAGAGACCAAAATTGTTACTCCTTCTATGTGATTCTTCGAACTGTGAACATTTTCTGATTATCACCACATTGATTGATCTAGTTGTCCAGAGATATGCCTTATACTCCTGCCTCTGCCTTAATATGTCATATGCTTTTGTGCATGTTATTTTCAGGTCCTCAGTTTCTCCATAGATAACATGAGAAATTCAGACCAGGTGATCTCTAAAGCCGCCTCATAGGTCAGACATACTGAGCTTCTATGATTCTAGATGATTTCATCTACTTTCATGGTACCTATCTGAGGTACATTGGTGAAGGACCCCATCCCCCAAGTCTATTAAATGAAAAAATAATTAAAATAAAACAAAACTACAAGAAAAATACAGGCATATTGAAACTGTGTCTCTCAAAAGTCTTAGAAAAAGCATACAACATGGTCTATTCCACTATTGTGTCATTTATTGTTTTCGTATTTTTACCAGTAGTGTAGGAAAAACATTTTAATTACATCTGAAAAGGTCATAGGAATACATTGTGATGTTAGAGTTTGAGTATTGATAGTTAATAATTATGTTATTGGTAAAATTAAACTGTATAACATGTTCTAGGGTGGGATATTGTAAACCATATTGTTCTTCTGCCCCCTTGTGGCTTACCCTTGCAAAACAGATTCACTAAGTCCTGAAGAAGTTTAGAGGTTTACTCTATAAGAGCTTTAAGCTCTTATAGAGTTTATGTAGAGCTTTGATATGTATGCAGAAAATTTTTTGATAATTTGTTTGTATTACTCCATTCAAAGCAAACATTATTTTCTGAGCAACTTCTACTGAGGAATCTTCAGGGATTCTAAAAATTTATTTTCTGAATGATCCTGCGTGAAACACATTTTACTACTATAAAATTTTAAATGTTTGTAGTCCCAAACCCTGCTATGGTTTACTTAGACTGTGTATAATTTAAGAATAAGTAATATGAAAACGATTTACTATCATATTTTTGAGGAAATAAAAAATCAATATATTTTCATTCTAAACTAGATGTTCATTAGATAACATTTTGAAAATGTAGAAAGATACAAAGAAGAAAAATCACCAATATATCCAATAACCACTACTGACACTTGCAAGTATGTTATTTCAAATTATTTTTCTAAGTATATTAACTATTGTGCACAAAAAGCAATTAGTAAACAACTGCGGGATATATAAGAATATATACATATAAATATTTGCTTTTTAAACTAAATGTGCTGTGTAATATTTTAATCTCTTAAAATATTTATTTAAATAAATTTCCTGTTAATTGCATCTCATTATATTTCATGGTACATCTGTACAAAACACTTTCCAGAAGGTTTGTACCATTTTCTATCCCTAATAGTAGTATATAAAATTATCTATATCACTAAATCTTCACTAAAATTGAATATGACTATGTTTTACTAAATTAAAGAGTTGAAATTTATCTCACTCAAATTTCTATCATTATATTCATCCATATATGTGTTTATACATACATGCGTACATACACATAACAGGTACATACATACTATACATGTACTACGTGTGACATATGTACACACATATATACACAACATACATAGATAAGTGTTGTGATTTGCCTCTCTATTCTGTTTTTGGCCTACGCAAATTTCAATTTTTTTAGAAGCAAACATACATATTTTTATTGATAATTACTTTCAAGCTTTGTGTCACCATCAACAATTTAATAATCACTTGCATTGTTTATGGTCTGATTTTCTGTAATCACTCTTAAATAGTATGACTCATACTAGAAACTTCAGATAAAGCATTCTTGATTTTTCTTTTCTTTCTCTTGTCTTTACAAGGTGAAGATGAAGCATTCTTTAGCAACAAGAAGTCATTAAATTGAACATGTTTCAGGGAAAAAATTATTGTCTTCTTTGGGTAAAATGTTACCACAGTATATTTCCAAAATCGGTTTCTTAAAATACATATTTTTTTTTTCTCAGTAAATATCAAGTTGCTTAGGCTAATTGTTCAAAAGTTGTACAACCTGAGGCTGGGCGCGGTGGCTCATGCCTGTAATCCCAGCACTTTGGGAGTCCGAAATGGGTGGATCACCTGAGGTCACGAGTTCAAGACCAGCCTGGCCAACATGGCGAAACCCCGTCTCTGCTAAAAAAAAACAAAATACAAAAATTAGTCGGGCATTGTGGTGATGCCTGTAGTCTCAACTACTTGGTAGGCTGAGGCAGGAGATCGCATGAACCCCAGAGGCGGAGGTTGCAGTGAGCTGAGATATCACCACTGCACTCCAGCCTGGGTGACAGACCCAGCCTCTGTCTCAAAAAAATAATAATAAAAAAAGTTTTACAACCTGATTAGCATTTTTTAAAATAGCTGGTATTTTCTGAGCTCTTTCTAAACTGGTGTGAAATATGAAGCTACAAAAGGAACTTGGAATCTGCATCTGGTCAATCTTGGTTACTAAGAAAATAACAAATGAGCCTCGAGAAACTTTTAAGATTGTTTCCTCAACCCCAACTCTTTTAAAATGTATGAGAATATGGGTGAGACATTGTAAATAAAACATCATTGAAAAAAGAAATTATTTGTGAAATTCTAAAATGACAAATTAACATGGTTATAACTCTATCAATACTCTTTTGACCTTCTCCAAAATGCAGAGAAAAATGACAGATTGCCTGTTCATGTGGAATTCAAGATATTTGAGATGAGGTGTGAGATGAGGTGTAAGGCCCAGGATTTCAGAGATTTCTTTCTGTTGACTCATTTCATTAGAATAAAAGATAGTCTCTAACAGATAAGTTAATCAGCAAGATAAAGTGCCTATGGTACGTTTTGCTAAACATAGAGAAAGATAAAAGAAGAGTATGAAATTTGCTCCCACTCGAAGGAACTTAGAGCTCTGTTGAAGAGGAATAGCAAAAAAACACAAAAAAAGAAGAAGATTTCAGGAATATTGTCTTTTAAAAAATTTTTCCTTTCCTATATTTATTTTTAATTTTTGTGGGTACATAGCAGGTGTATATATTTAGGCGGGTACATGAGATGTTTTGATACAGGCATGCAATGTGAAATAATCACATCGTGGAGAATGAAGAATCCATCCTCTTAAGCATTTATCCTTTATGTTACAAATAATTCAATTACACTCTTTTACTTATTTTTAAATATACAATTAAATTATTATTGACTATAGTCACTCTTTTGTGCTATCAAATAGCAGGTCTTATTCATTCTTTCTAACCATTTGTTTGTACCCGTTAACCATTTCTGCCTACCTCTCAGTGCCCCACGATACCCTTGCCTCTGGTAACCAACCTTTCTACTCTCTATGTCTGTCAATTCAATTGTCTTGATTTTTAGACCCCACAAATAAGTGAGAACATGTGATATTTGTCTTTCTGTGCCTGGCTTATTTCACTTAACACAATGATCTCTAGTTCCATCCATGTGGTTGCAAATGACAAGTTTTTTTTTTAATGGCTGGATAGTACTTCATTATGTATATGTACATTTACTGTATTTTCTTTATCAATTCGTCTATGGATAAACAGTTAGGTTGCTTCCAATTCTTGGCTATTGTGAACAGTGCTGCAACAGACATTGGAGTGCAAACATCTTTTGATGTACTGATTTCCATTCTTTTGGGTATATACCCAGCAGTGGGATTGCTGGATCATACGGTAGCTCTATTTTTAGAGTTGAAGAAGCTACAAACTGTTCTCTATAGTGGTTGTACTAATTTCCAGTCCCACCAAAAGTGTGGGAAAAAAGTGTGTACCAAAAGTGTATGAGGGTTCCCTTTTCTCCACGTCCTCTCCTGTATTTTTATTTCCTGACTTTTGAATATAAGCCACTTTAACTGGGGTCAGATCATATCTCATTGTAGTTTTGAATTGCATTTCTCTCATGATTTTGGGTACCTTTTCATAAGCCTGTTAGCCATTTATATGTCTTCTTTTGAGAAACGTGAGTTTATGTCTTTTTCCCATTTTAGATCAGATTGTTTATTTTCCTATAGAGTTGTTTGAGCTCCTTATATAATCTGCCTATTAATCCCTTCTTAGATCAGTGGTTTGCAAATATTTTCTCCCATCCTATGGTTGTCTCTTCACATTTTTTATTGTTTTCATTTCTGTGCAGAAGCTTTTTAAGTTTTGATCCCATTTGTCCATTTTTGCTTTGGTTGCCTGTGCTTGTGCAGTATTGCTCAATATATTTTTGTCTATTCCAACGTCCTGGAGAGTTTCCTCCAAGTTTTCATGTAGTAATTTTGTTTTTGAGACAGAGTCTCACTCTGCTGCCCAGGTTGGAGTGCAGTGGCATGATCTCGGCTCACTGCAACCTCTGCCTCCCAGATTCAAGTGATTCTCCCACTTCAATCCCCCAAGTAGCTGGGATTACAAGAGCATGCCACTACACCCTGCCAACTTTTGTATTTTTTGGTAGAGACAGGGTTTCACCATGTTGGTCAGACTGGTCTCAAACTCCTTACCTCAAGTGATCTGCCTGCCTCGGCTTTCCAAAGTGCTGGGATTACAGGTGTGAGCCACCATGCCCAGGCTTCTTGTAGTAATTTTATAGTTTGAGGTCTTAGATTTAAGTTTTCAATCCATTTTTTATTTGTTTTTTGTATTTGACAAGAGATAGAGGTCTAGTTTCGTTCTTCTGCTTATGGATATTCAGTTTTCCGAGCACCATTTATTGAAGAGACTGTCTTTTTCCTGGTGTACATTCTCGGCACCTTTGTTGAAAATGAGTTAACTGTAGGCATTTGGATTTGTTTCTGGGTTTTCTATTCTGTTCCATTGGACTATTTCTATTTTTGTCAGTACCGTGCTGTTTTGGTTACTATAGCTCTGTAGTATAATTTGAAGTCAGGTAATGTGATTCCTCTAGTTTTGTTCTTTATGCTTAGGATAGCTTTGGCTATTCTGGGTCCTTTGTGGTTCCATATAAGTTTTAAGATCTTTTTTCTCTTTCTGTGAAGATTGTCATTGGTATTTTGATAGGGATTGCATTGAATGTGTAGATTGCTTTGGGGAATAGGAACATTTTAACAATATTATTTCTTCCAATCTATGAACATGGAATCCCTTTCAATTTTTTTGGTGTCCTCTTCAATTTCTTTCACCAGTGTTTCATACTTTTTTATTATAAAGATATTTCACTTATTTGGTTAATTCCTAGGTATTGGATTTTATTTGTGGCTATTGTAAATGGGATTTTTAAAAATTTCTTTTTCAGATTGTTCACTGTTGGCATATAGAAATTTTACTAAATTTGTATATTGATTTTGTATCTTGCAACTTTACTAAATTTGTTTAGCAGTTGAAATAGTTGTAGGCATCTTTAGGTTTTACCAAATACAAAATCATATCCTCTGCAAACAAGGGTAATTTTACTTCTTCCATTATAATTTAGATGCCCTATATTTGTTTGCTTTTCTGAATGCACTAGCTAGGACTTCCAGTATTATGTTGAATAAACTATGTTGAATAAAGTGGTGAAAGTGGGTATTCTTGTCATGTTCCAGCTCTTAGAAAAAAAGGCTTTCAGTTTATCCCCATTCAGTATGATACTAGCCATGGTTCTGTCATATATGGCTTTCCTTACATTGAGATATGTTTCTTCTATCCCCAGTTATTTTAGGGTTCTATCATGAAGGGATGGTCGAGGTTATCAAATGCTTTTTCAGCATCAGTTGAAATGATCATATGGTTTTTGAACATTCTGTTGATATGATAATCACATTGATTGATTTTTGTATGTTGAACTACTCTTGCATGCAATGGATACGTGCCATTTGGTCATGATAAATGATCTTTCTAATATATTGTTGAATTCAATTTGCTAGTGTTTTGTTGAGGATTCTTACATCAATATTCTTCAGAGATATCGGCCTGTAGGTTTTTTTTTTTTTATTGTTGTGTCTTTGGTTTTGGTATCAGGGTAATACTGGCTTCATAGAATGAGTATAGAACTGTTCCCACTTCCTCTATTTTTCAGAATAGTTTGACTAGGTGTAGCAGTAATTTTTTTTGTAATGTTTGGTACAACAATGAAGCCATGGTTTCCCAGGCTTTTCTTTATTGGGAGAATTTTTATTTCAGCTTCAACTTTGTTATTTGTTATCAGTCTGGTCAGATTTTGGATTTTCTTATGGTTCAGTCTTGGTGGGTTGCATGTGTCTGGGAATTTGTCCATTTCTTCTAGATTTCCAAACATATTCATATATCCTTTGAATTTCTGCAGTATCATTTGCAATGTCTGCTTTTTCATTTCTAATTTTATTTGTATTTTCCCTCTTTTTTCTTAGCTAGGCTAAACGTTTGTCAATTGTGTTTAACTTTTCAAAAAAATGCACAACTTTTTGTTTCATCGTAATTTTGTAGTCTTTTCTTCATTTCAATCTCACTTATTTCTGCTCTGATCTTTATTGTTTATTTTCTTCTGCAGATCTTGGATTTGGTTTGCTTCTGCTTTACTAGTTCATTAAAATGCATCATTGGATTGTTTATTTGAGGTTTCCCATTGTTTTTGATGTATACATTAACAGCTATAAACTTCCCTCAGTACTGCTTTAGCTGTATCTCAT
This sequence comes from Pongo pygmaeus, assembly GCF_028885625.2. Taxonomy (NCBI): domain Eukaryota; kingdom Metazoa; phylum Chordata; class Mammalia; order Primates; family Hominidae; genus Pongo; species Pongo pygmaeus. Next base: position 149,797,874 of record NC_072396.2, on the reverse strand, counting down.
AGGTTTTGGTATGTTGTGTTTCCATTATCATTTATTTCAAGAAATTTTTTCAAATTTCTTCTGAGTTTCTTCATTGGCCCACTGTTGATAAGCATATGGTTTAATTTCAATAAATTTGTATAGTTCAAAAACTTATCTTGTTATTGATTTTTAGTTTTATTCCATTGTGGTTAGTGAAGATGCTGGATATTATTTCAATTTTTGAATGTTTTAAGACTTGTTTTGTGACCTACCATATGGTCTATCCTTGAGAATGATCCATGTGCTCGGGCAAAAAATCTGTAGTCTGCAGCAGTTGGATAAAATGTTCTGTAAATATCTATTAAATCCATTTGGTCTGTAATGCAGATTAAGTCCATTGTTTCTCTTTTGTTGTTTTTGATTTTCTATCTGGGAGACCTGCCCAGTGCTAAAAGTAGGATGTTGAAGTCTCCAGGTATTGTTGTATCGGGGTGTCTCTCTCTTTAGCTCTAATGGTATTTGCCTTATATATCTGGGTGCTCAGTGTTGAGTGCATTTATATTTAAAATTTTTATGTCCTCCTCCTTACTTGACCCCTTTATCATTATATAATGACCTTGTCTCTTTTAATCGTTTTTTTCTTGAAACCTGTGTTGTCTGATGTAAGTATAGCTACTCCTCCTCTTTCTTGGTTTCCAATGGCATGAAATGTCTATTTTCCATTCCTTTATTTTCTGTCTATGTGTCTTTATAAGTAAACTGTCTTTCTTGTAGGCAACAGATCATCAGAGGAACTTCAACCTATAGCCACCACTACCACATGCCATGAGGTATACTGCCAGACTATCACTGATGTTTCCATAAGGCCCATGTGCTCTTTAGTCAGCTTGTGGTGAATGCTGCCTGGCTGGAACTCACCATTCAGGGCAATGGTATCCCCTCTGGTCCAGGGTAGGTCCAGAAAGGCCATTGAAGAGTCAAGTCCTGGAACTGAGAACCCCAAGAACCCGGTTGGTGCTCTGCTCCCACATGGCCATTCTTGTACCTAAGGTGCAACACCAGGTCCCCTTTACTTTTCCTTATACTTTTCTCTAGCAGAAGGTGTTTTGCACCACAGCTGTGCTGAATCTCAGCTGAAGACATCAAGTCTCAGAGGCTCACTCAGGACCCTTGGTGTAGTACCTGGGTATTTCTGCTGGTTATTCAGGGCTCAAAGGCTCTTCAGTTAGCAGGCAATGAATGCTGCCAGGGCTGGGCCCTTTCCTTCAAGGCAGCAGGTTCCCTTCTGGCCCAGGGTGTGTCTAGAAATGTTATCTGGTAGCTAGGGCCTGGAATGGGGCCTCACAACTCTGACTAGTGCCCTATCCTGCTGTGGCTGAGTTAAAATCCAAGACGCAAGACAAAGTCCTCCCCACTCTTCCCTCTGCTCTCTTCAAGTGGAAAGAAGGGGTCTCTTTTGAAGCCATGAGCTGTGAAGCCCAGGATTGGAGGATGGGTGATGCCAGCACTGCCTTAGCCACCCCAAATGGTGTCTCAGTAGGTCACTTGCCTCCCCAGCTCACTGTCTGTGGGTCCAGTTCAGCACTAGGACTCTCCTAGGAGTTGCAGTCTTTATGGCCTAGTCTGCCTTTCAAGTTTATTTAGAGCCTTTTCAGCCGTCAGTGGCACAGTCTGTAGGAACTCAAGTTGCAAATGCTGGGATTTGTCTTTCTCCTCTGGCTAGGGCTGGTTCAAATTCTCTCTCTCTGGGTTGGAGTCAGCTGAGTTTGGTCCAGTTCTTTTTTTTCTTCTCTAGAAGGACAGCACTGAATCCAATGCCTCACAATTTCTGTGCTCTTTCTGCCTGGCACACAGAAACCATCTCTGCCTCACACTGCCACTGCCAGGGCAGTGAGGAAAGGGTGGCATTGGTGATTCAAGACCTTTTTTTCTACCTCTTCTATGCCTCTTTGAGTGATGCAAAGTTAAAGCCAAATACTGTAAATGCTCACCTGATTTTTCATTCTTATGAATGCGCTTTTTTTGTATGTTGATAGTTGTTAAATTAGTGTCCTTGAGGGGGAGATAATTGGTGGAGCTCTTTATTCTGTCATGTTGCTCCAGTTTATGTCTGTTGATGTCCTTTTGAGATGTCCTTGAAGCACCCTGAGACAATTCTAAAAAATATTAATGTATCCTGCTAGGAAGACATATGCCATCATTGTGCGTTCGTTTAGTGTCATCAATCTTTCCAAGTAACTATAACTTCTGGAGTCTTGGCATAATGGGATAGGATATGTTGATGAGCAACAAAGCATTTTCAAATGGAACCATACTCTCAACATCTTCATGGCAATGGTAATCTTCATATCTCTTTAAAGACTTAACATCAGTAGATTAGGTGATGGTTAATTAGCTAAGGCCTATAGGCCAAATCTGGCTAGTGACCTATTTCTGTGAATAAAGATACTGTGTATCATAGCCACACCCATTAATTTGCTTATTGCCTGTCGCTGCCAGTTGAGTGGTTGTGACAAACTGTATGTCCCACAAAACCTAAAGTATTTGCTTTACAGAAAATGTTTGCAGAACCATGGATTAGATAAATATACAATACGAATAATTATCTATTAAACAGGAAACTATAAAATATTCTAAGGCAAAGGAAATGCAGATTATAACTGATGGCCATGTGTTTCTTAAGACATATGTAGATGGCACCATTTTGCTGCCATCAGCATAATGCCCATTAAAAATACTTTTTTTCAATAAGAGAGTGCTTCACTTGTTTATCACAGGAGACCTACACACAACAACAGCAAATGTTTTGTATAGTACTTTACCATTAACAAAATGTGTCATCCACATTTTATCTTATCCTTCCCACCAACTAGTCTCAGAATTCTTATGTGACATTTTACAAACTAGGAAACTGAGATTCAGGATTTTAATCAAGTCATACAGTGTTACACAGCTTGCTAACTCAAATATAGGGTCTTCTGTAAATCTTACAGTCATGTTGTTTCATATGCTTTCACCACACTGTGAGTTAGCATGTAAGGAAGTAAAAATAAACTACTTTCTGTAATTTGCAGATATTGGTGAGTCTAAATTTGTTATTAAAGTAGAAAAAGATTTATTTTGATAATAACACATGCAAACAATGATTGAAGGTGTAATAAACATCTGTAATATCTTTTGCTCCTTGTAATCTTCAATGGGTTGAGATCAAGCAGGTACAAAAGAAAACAAAGATAACATAAATTTTAAAAGGAATGAGAAGTGAAGTCTGTGATTTATAAATAGAAGACCACACTCACTGTTCTTTGCAGGATTCTGTTTACTAGTATTATGCTCTGTGGTCCAAATGCTGACTACTAAGTCTTTATCTCCTATAACTCACCCTCATAAACACTGCTGATAAAACTTTGTCTGAGGCTATCAATTTCTTTCGGTCTACTTATTTATGTTTCTTCTAAAATGCATAGTAAACAAGAAAACCTTTCTCCACTAAAAATTCTGTGCCATTTTTGTCTCTGCCAGATGAATTTCATTTACTTATCTGGCTTTTGTGCCAAATTCTAATGGCATTTGGCCACATGACCACTGCCCTCCTTAAACTTAGGGACATAAACTAATGCGCTTTGTATGTTTGTTGCTACCCTTCGCCTGCAACTTCCTGTCCACTGCAGTACATAAATAATAAGGCATATTTCAGGAGGATCTTTTACCCATCACGTAATATTTTTCCCTTTAATGGTCCATAAATTTGACTACCATTTGTCTGGCTTTTGGCTTTTATAAAACAGCGTTCTCATTTTCAAAACATATTTTAAATAATTTAAAATTGTTAATAATTTCAAAATTGTTTCAAAGTATAACTTTTTTTTTCCTGTGGCATCCGAGATATTGGTGTTGGTTTTAAGACTTTTACTACTTACAGTTCTAGTGCCTTAATCTCCATTAACAGATATTTTTTGAACGTTTACTAAGGGTAAGGCTTTCTACTAAGCTCTATACCAAACTAATATCTATCATACAACTAGAACATGTAGATAAATATTTGAGACAAATATCAAAGCTACATGCTTAAACTACCAACAAAATCATTTAAAGTAGGATATTGTCTACAAGTATCTTCATACTACACTCTATGTTCTGCTTCATTTTCCTAATGGATATTGATGTTTAATGTTCTTGATACAAAATATAGTAGTAAGTTCTGAAAAAAAAATTATCCAAACTTGTTATTTGCTCAGCAAAGATAGAAATATGAGCTTTTTAGCACAGCATGGCATTTTCTTAGTCAAGAATTGTGCCTTTGAGGAAAACTATTTATGTAGTTGAGTTCACAGAGAATACATAATTTTATACCCTTGATTATTTTTAACAGTTTAAAATTAGTATTTCCTCATGCGATTATAAAATCATTGTGAATCATCTTTTTCTTGAGATGCAGTTTTGCTCTTGTTGCCCAGGCTGGAGTGCAATGGCACAATCTCGACTCACTGCAACCTCCGCCTCCTGGGTTCAAGTGATTCTCCTTCCTCAGCCTCCCAAGTAGCTGGGATTACAGGTGCCCACCATCACACCAGGCTAATGTTTTTTGTATTTTTAGTAGAGATGGGGTTTCACTGTGTTGGCCAGGCTGGTCTCGAACTCCTGGCCTCAAGTGATCCACCCACCTTGGCCTCCCAAAGTGCTGGGATTACAGGCCTGGGCGCTCGCACCTGGCCGTGAATCATCTTTTTAATCACTGCCTGAAATTTCATTGTTAAAGAGAATACCATACTTCTCTATTTTTTTCAGCATTAATGAAGTAAATTGACAAGCAAATATTATATGCATTTATGGTGTACAACATGATGTATTCATATATGTATATATACCAATACTGTAAAAACATATATATATATATTTATAGTGAAATAATTACCATTACCAAGCTAACTAACATATCCACAACTTCACATAGTTACCTTTTATTTTGGTGCTGAGAAAATGTAAGATATGCTATCTTACCAAATTTCAAGTGTACAATATTGTACCATTAACTATAGTCACCATGCTATACATTAGACCTCCAGAAAGTATTTATCCTGTATAACTGAAACTTTGTACCCTTCCACAGGTTGTCTCTTTACTCTGTTGAATGTTTCCTTTGATACACAGAAGTTTTAAAGTTTGATGTAGTTCTACTTGTCTATTTTTACTCTTGTTGCCTATGATTTGGAGATCATATTTAAAAAAATTATTGCCCAGACCAAAGTCAAGAAGCTTTTTCTCTAGGTTTTATTCTAATAGTTTGACAGTTTGGGGTCTTATGTTTAAGTCTTTAATCCATTTTGTGTTGATTTTTTACAATAGTGTTAAATAAGGGTTCTTTTTTTTTTTATGTGAATGTCCAGTTTTCACTTCAACATTTATCGAAAATATAACCTTTTCCCCATTGTAAGGCTTTGCATCTTTGTGAAAGATCAGTTGAGCATAAATACATGGATTCATTTCTAGTTTCTCATCATGCATGAGCTCTTAACAGGCAATTCAATATGGCTGGATTGGGAGACGGTATTAACTTTGAACACATTAGGGGACTTCCCTAGGGAAAAGAAATGGAGGCTATCGGCATCCAGCCTGGCTTTTTGGGATTGAGAGAGCACATACAATTCTAAAACTTTCCCTGCTCCCAAGAGAGAACAAGAAGAATAGAGTGGGTCCACCCATAGAAAAGGCCTGAGACCCCCAGAACCCCTAATCTGGCTGAGTGGTGAAAGCCTTTTTCTTTCCAAACCAGTCAGTGAAGACTGAAGGATGAGATGATTATTTCTTCAAATGTGACAAAACAAACAAACAAACAAAAACCCCAAAACTTGAGACTTCAAGGAATACTAAAAATCAAGGAAATATGAAACCGTCAAATGAACGCAATAATTTTCCACAACTGACTAGAAGAAATTGCGAACTATGAATTACTTGGCAAAGATTTCAAATAACTATTATACGGAAGCTCAATAGGCTACAGAGGAACACAAACAACTCAATGGAATCAGAAAATAACACACGAACAAAACCAGAATTTCAACAAAGAGAAAATATTTTAAAAATCTGGAAATTCTGAAGAATAGAATTAGTAAAAAATACAATGGAAATTTCTTTCTGCTTTGAAATTGAGAATGTGTCACACATTTATACTTGAAAAAGTTTATTTCTCTTATCTTCTAGGGTTTTACTGATTAATCGATTTTAATTTTTTTGTCATCTAACTGCAATTTATTTTGCTGCGTGAAATAAGATGAATACATAATTTCCTCAGTTGCTAAGAAATTATACCAGTGTCATTCATTTATTTCTTCTCTGGGACTTTACGATTTTCTTTATTACATATTATATTTTATACATGACAAGATCTTTTTCTGAATTATCTAGTAGAGAGGTCTTCAATCTTTGTTGATCACACATGTCCACCAATACAAAATATTTGTGCATTCACTATCAGTATATTACACTATAAGTGTTATTGTATATATATGTATTACTGTCAATTCATATGTTGGCAATAATATTAATGTATACCTTGATGTCAAGTCAAAATAGACTTTTTTACGTTTTTTATTTCACCCCTGGTAAATTTATTTTTTTCCATGCCACACGCTACTTATCATATGATTTCCATTATTTTAACTTTATAACTTAGTTTAGTTTTTCTTATCACTACTTTTCCTCTGAGGATTATTCTTTCTTCAAATACTTATTTGGCATTTGCTTCTGTAAAAGAATGTGCATCATGATGTAAAGTTTTCTGAAAAATCCCACTTGGACTGTCATTACAATTTCATTCAAATAATTTCTTCCTCACTATATTTAGATAGTCTAATTCTTGGTCACAGTGTAGCTTTTGCCATCTTTATGTTTCTTGGTAGAATATTGAAAATGGCTCTAAAACTGGTTAACACTGCTTATTCCTAGGTACTGTATGTATGTGTGTATTTATGCTGCTATTTGCTGCTATGAGAATTGTACATTTTCTTTTTCAAAAAATATTTTTAACATGTTGTTACAGATATAGGGTGACCATATAATTTTATTATCCAACTCATTTCATTTTAGAGAGTGAAAGAAGGCACTATTAATAATAACACTGGGACAGGAAACGTAAATAGGTCTATCCAAAAAAAAACAGGTCATCTGTTAATTCTAGGGAGTTGCAAAGTTTTTCACAGTGGAAAATGCAAATATAGACAATTCTTGAATTTTTTCCTATTTATTTATTTTAAATGACAAATAAAAAAGGTGTACAAATGATGTTTATATATATATATATATGCATTGTGGAATATCTAAATCAAGCAAATAACATATGCATTACCTCACATACTTATCACTTTTTGTGATGAGAGCACTTGAAATCTATTCTCTTAGCAATTTCAATTATACAGTACATTGTTATTAACTATAATCACCATGTTGTGCAATGGATCTCTGGGAACTTACTTCCCATGTCTAACTGAAATTTGGTATCTTTTGACCAAAGTCTCCCCAGAACCTCGCCCCTCTCCTCCAGTCCTTGGTAACCACCATTCTGCTCCTTGTTTCTATAAACTTGTTTGAAATAACTTTTTCTGTGAAGTGTAGGCATAAGACAGAGTGGTAGATGTAGGGCGATGTAGGATCAAATAATATTGTTTATTTTTAATTGAACATGTTTAAGTGTTGTTAGAAAGGCATCAGTAAAATTAGAGATATTCAAGTGACTTAAGGATATTGAGAAATTAATGAAGAACAGTCTGTGAAGAGGTCACAGCGGGTGGGATTAAGAGCACAGGAAGGTAAACAGGCATTGTGCTTAGAAGGGAGCAGGGGAAGAATGGTTTGGATGCAAAAAAGTTTGCAGGTAGAAAGTAGGTAACTGATGGAATTATGATTACCTGTTCAAACACATAGCACTATATAATACTAAAAATACTCAATAAACTTATCAAAGTATCCTGTGACACCTGCGTTGGAAATGGGATTTAATATTTTTGTTTTCATTTTTGTTTCAATTACAATTTCAGTGCAATTCACCGATCTTTAAAATAACCCTGCAAATGTGTATTCGTGCTTTCATAATCTCCATCAGTATTTACTATACTATTGTCATTTTACCATTTTTCATTTTTCATCCGTTGGTTTCCGTAAATCTTCCTTAGATAAACTCCTAAGAGAAAGTTTGCACATAAATAAAAAGCAGTGCAATGTGGTGTTTATTTCACTTAAATCTCTTCAAGCCCTTGGCATTCCATTAATTCCTTTTCTTAGAATAAGTATGCATAGTTTTGCTACATTAAATTGTATTACTTGCGGATTCTTTATAGCACTTCCATTTGGCAGTGTATGTTGTGTTTAGCCTAGGATTCAGACACAGATGAGCATATGTGAAAGGTCTGTCAGGTAGGACCTCTGGGGATCCATTTATCATGAGTGACTGTGAAGTCTTCCTGGAAGGAATTCATCCCAGGGCAAGACATATTTCAGCTACACCAGTTGTTTCAGGGACCCTGGGTAAGTGTACTATGCGCGTAATAGAAAGTACACTGTACTCAGCTTTATCCTTTCCACTGGGACTAGACAGCTGTCTTCTGGAGTCTCTATCACTTCTCATGGTCCCCTTTTTTGTCTCCCAGGTACACTCAACCTTTATTCCAAACCTTGAGTAGAGTCCCATGATTCTGCACTTCCTTGCCCTTCTCTCTCCTGCCTTCTCCCTTCCACCAGTCTGCCAGTTTGCGTCCTGTTCCATGATCTTCTAGGATTTGGTTTGACAGAATTGATATGGAATAGCCTTATTCTATGTATCATGCTCATATCTTCAAAAATTAGAGAGCTTACAAAAGAGACTACCTGAAGATATACTTTCTTAACCAAGGTTTCCCCAAAGATTTGGCATTTGTTTATCATCTTCGTGGCTTTTCCCATACCTGTTGAACTACCTGTGTTATCATTTACTTTACGTTTTGAATCAACTCATTGCTAACATTTCCACTTACTTTTGCTTTGTTCTACGTAGTAATACCAGTATATTCACAAGTTTGATGTGCTAGCTATGGTTTTATAATATGTATACATATTATATATAATATATACAAGTACATATAAAATATAGCATAACAAACCAACAGGAAGATATTTGGGGTAAGAATGGTTGCTGCCTACTTCATTTGCTAATGGGAGCAAGTGTTTCTTTTTCCTTACTTGTTCTACCTTCTACATTATTTTCTAAATGGCCAGAATTCTTATAGCATTTTAATGTTTTGAAGCAGCGCACTTTGAAGCCTTTCTTAGCACTAATAGGCATTCTTTTTTTAAAAAAAAGAGTGATTAGCACATTATCATTTTATCTAAAAGTCAAAAATTTATGTTATAAAGTGGTATCCCAGCACATGTTTTGAAGAAGTGTTTGCTAAAGATAATTTAAAGATTCTGAAGTATTTAAGAGAAAAGGATCAAATATCAAAATTTTAAGGCCTTAAAACTAAGCAAAATTGAGATTTGGAGTTGAAAAATTGTTATTGTATAGTATATTTTCTGGGGCAACAAGCAATAACAAGAATATGAATATCCAAGACTGAAAGAAAATTATTTGGTCATAAAAAGTCTTCAATAAAATCCCCACTGTAAATCATACTACAGAATTTTCCAGAGTGCCATCGTACATGTGAAGGGTATTTCTAGCAATTTTATCCAAAATATTGGATCATACTAATAGAGATACAATATTAGGGTATATTAGCTATTAGGGTTTATATGGTGTTCTTATAAATTTTGTGACAGAGTTAAAGATACATTGAGTTACTCTCACTGTTAGGGAGGCAGCATGATATAGTATAATAAGAATCATAAAGTTAATAACTATGCTATGTTAAATCACCTTAGCCTTGGCGGGTGCCTGTAGTCCCAGCTACTCGGGAGGCTGAGGTGGAATGGTTTGAACTCCAGAGGCGGAGCTTGCAGTGAGCAGCCTGGGCCACAGAGCGAGACTCCGTCTCAAAAAAAAAAAAAAAAAAAATCATCTTAGCCTTGTATACCTCAGTTTTGTTAGTTATAAAACTAAATCAATAATGATACTTTTGCAGAGATTTTGTAACTTAAATTATAGGATGCATATAAAATAATTTTATATAGTGATATATAATCTATACTTTTTAAGCCTTCTGATATTAGTATTTACCCTTTCTCTGGATGTGGTTATAACATTTTGAATTTGGAAAAGGTGTTTTTGCCCCTATGCTTTTGATGAATGTATGTTGGAATCTTTATATTTTTCAGAAAGAATGATGTCACTTTTAAGTGTTTTTTTTTTTTTTTTAACTTTGTTCTGGCTTTCTTTTTACAAATTAAATTTTATTTCCATTACTTTTGGCAGTGGTATTATTCTCTGGGTACCTGACGTTGCTTAGGCATTTGAAAAATATGTTAAAATTGCATAACTATCTTGGTAAAAAAGACACCTGGATTTGGTTATTTACTGAAGGTAAAAGACTTGCTTTCTTATCATATAACCTCATCTGCCATATGCCATCAACTATAAATATCAGGACATTTTCCAAGGGTTAGCTTTGTTAACTTCCTGCAGTTAGATGTGCACACTCAGACCTACTGAACTGTTTTCACCAACTCTCGTTGCTACCTAACTTTTAAAGACTACAACTTTTGTTATGGAAAAAAGCCTATATAATTTCATTCCTTCAATAAAAATTTATTGCTCATCTATCCCAGGAAGGGACTGTGATAGGTGCTAAAGATTCCAAGGTGAATATAATTAAACACTTGCCTTCAAAAAGGTCAGGAGATAGTCATGGAGACAAAGTTATAAACAGTTATAGTGTCTTGTGCTCAGATAAATGAAAGGGAAACACACTTCTGCTGTGGAAAATAGAAGAGGGACACCCAGTCTAGGCCTGTTAGGGAAAGCTTTCTAGAGGAGGCAAGAACTAAACTTTGTTATTCAGTAATTCACTCAGAAAACGTGCATTGATCGTCACCTATGAATGTGCAAACTATTGTTCTAGGAACTTCAGATATATGGTAAGTAAAAGCAGCCCTCTTAGGGAGAGCTTACCTGCTAATAGAAGAGACAGATAATCAGACAATTACACAAATAAATAGAAAATTACCACCATAGTAATTGATGCAAACAAGAGGTATCTAGTATCAGAGGAACTTATCATAGGCATATGTGACCTAGTTTCAGGTTAGGTTGAGGAGGGCTTCTCTTAGAAAGTAACTGATGTTTGAAGGATGAATAGGAGTTGATTGATTTAAATTGGGTCATGTTTTGATTCTAGACACAAAGAATAGCATGTTTAGGTGGGAATGTAGATGTTGGGGACTACGAGTAGTGCTGAATAAATAGCAATCCTTTTCATTGTCTAGATTCTGAATAAATTCAGGGGAAAAAGACTAACGACTAGGACACAAAGAAACCAAAGCATCATCCTTATTAATGACAAAGTTGCTATTAGTGAACGCTGACAAGGTGGGAGAGCCAAATTTACTTCCTATTACTGAATACCAAAACTATTCATATTTAACTACTGTGTTAGCCAGAATTTTCCAGAGAAAACAGAACTAACAGAATATATAATTTATATGAGATATTTATTATGGGAATTGGCTTATACGATTACAGAGGTTGATAAGTCCCAAAATCTGCCATCTGCAAGCTGGAGACTCAGGAAAGCCAGTTATGTAATTTAGTCTGAGTCTGAAGGTATGAGAACCACTACTTCAGATGTCCTTGGACAGGAGATAATGAATGTCCTAGCTCAAGAAAGGAGTGAAGTAGCCTTTCTTGTGCCTTTTTGATCTATTCAAGCCCTCAACAGATTGGATGGCGCCTGATGACACTGGGGAAGGAAGATCTGCTTTTTTCAGTCTATTAAGTTAAATGCTAATTTCTTCCAGAAACACCCTCACAGGCACGCCCAGAAATATCTTTTTTACCAGTTTCCTGGGCATCATTTAACTCAGGCAAGTTGACACATAAAATTAACCATCACAAGGGCCTAGTTACAAAAGGTCGTAAACCAGTCACGACCTCTATGGAAGAAGGCATTTTGTGAAATTCACAATATAAAGAAACAGAGCATGACTTGAACATTGTGTAGGATGAGTAGAAAGACTGTGTAGTAGAGAGAGGTTAAAAATAAAGGAAGTGTGGATGCATGATGCATCAGGCCTTTGGAGGAGGCTGAGGGCAAGATCTAAATTAGGGTGAGGCAAATTAAGCTTCCAAGGCACAAAGTGTAAGCATGCAATCGCTCCCAGGGTCATACAAGTGTAAAGTCAGCATCCAAGGATGGGCCTCCTTACATCTTGTGCCCTGGGCACCTCTCTTGCTTCGCCCTAGTCCTGGTCCTGCTGAAGGCCTGTTATTGAAGGCACAGGGGAGGCACTGGCCTTGAAAAAGAGTAGGGATATTTCATCCTTTGAGACTGGAAAAACAATATGAGAGTAGACACGTATGCAGTTAATTTAATAATGGACAGAAAATTAAGGAAGAACACATCAGATTGAGTCGTGTTTCTTGATGATGAACCAGGAAGCTAAATTGACAGCTTAACATGAGTACAGAGTTTGAGTAGGAGGCTGATCGTTGTGAACATTTGGAACATGCTGGCAAAGGATAAGAGGTAATCACAAGCAGTACTGAATGCCTTGTTAAGACTAAAGATCAGTTTGTAGTGCTTGATCACCTCCACTAGTGTGCAGCTGCCAAGATGCATGAGTGGTGGGGGCATGACATGGCACTAGTCCATGGTAGAGCTTTTACAAGGTGAGTACGACAGTGGATAGGAGTAAAAGGTACAGGTGAGAGAGAAATCCAGATGGTAAACCATGGGAACTAGGTATGATATAGAGATAGGAGAGGCCAGTAGGTTGACAATTGGCTGGGGGAAACTGTAAGATCAAGGGGGACAGTAATGATCTTGGTGTAGCTGAAGAACAGAGCTGGTCAGAGTCAGATCGAGTATGTGAGAACTAGGAAGAACAAGACTTATTTATTGGCATTCTTTCCAGCAGATGAGTTGATTCCAGAGTGTTTCTGAGTGAGGCCTTGGATGCAGATGGTTGTGGTTGTGTAGCAGTGAAGGTCAATGTAGTTTAAAAAATGAAGGAACTGAGGCTTGATGGCTACATGGCAAGTCCACACAAACCGTGAATTATCCTAGGATGATCGTTGGAATTGGATTACAAATATCCTAATTCTCATATCAAAATGCCCGGTGAATATCAGTGAGGGCCTCAGGAGAAAGCCTGTAGCTGACAGTAAATGAGAAGGCATTAGAATCTGGTTGGAAGTGGGAAAATAATGAGAAAAGTTAGGGTGATTCTTTTTCCCACTTTCTTCTACTTTGCTACAGAGAGAACAATCATATCTAGGTAAAGACTTAGGGATTGTGAAGAAGGATGTATTAATTGCCATTTAAAATATGTTGTATTATTATTCCGCAGTTATGGCTATGTAGAGTTGTTTTCCACATAAAGATTCCTTCCCTGTGGCTTGAAGTATTGCAACACTTAGTTCTATCAAGCTTGGGAAGTGCAGTACTTCAATTCAAAGAACACTTGTTGAATAATTGCTATGTGCCTGAGTTGTCTTGCTAGATCCTAGGCTTATCCAGAAGTGTATCTTACCTTTGTATCCTTCCCTGACAACCCTAGGTTCTTGTAGGAATCTTGTGATTTAGCTACGATGTCCAGTGAAGAATAGGAAGTGTCAAGTCTGCTAATTGAGAAAGAGAATCTCAGCTTTGAATTAGGCATGGGAGCAAAAATAAATAATAATTGTTTTAAAGTCACTTAATTGTGGCTGGGCGCGGTGGCTCAGGCCTGTAATCCCAGCACTTTGGGAGGCCGAGGCGGGCGGATCACGAGGTCAGGAGATCGAGACCATCCTGGCTAACATGGTGAAACCCCGTCTCTACTAAAAAACAAAAATAGAAAAAATTAGCTGGGCGTTGTGGCGGGCGCCTGTAGTCCTAGATAATTGAAGGCTGAGGCAGGAGAATGGCGTGAACTCGGGAGGCGGAGCTTGCAGTGAGCCGAGATCGCGCCACTGCACTCCAGCTTGGGTGGCAGAGCAAGACTCCCTGTCAAAAATAAATAAATAAATAAATAAAAGAAAAAACAAAAATAAAGCCACTTAATTTTTGGGTTAATTTTATGTAGGCTTATTTGAGAACTAGGTAATAGAGACAATATTTGTTTTCAATAGTCTACTGCTGACAAAAATTCTGCTACAAATAATGTACCAGTTGCCTTAGTGTATGTTGTGGGTTTCTATAAGGTACACATCTAGTAGTTGAATTGCTGGCTTATATAGTATTTACATTTTCAACTCTACTAGACACAAGGGCTAGTTTTCTCTGCAAAGCAATTGTAGTGAAAGAAACATGTTTTAGTGTTTGTTTCTCCTTCTTACTAATAATTGTATTTCTTCTTACCAATAATTTGTATTTTCAGAATTGTATTTGTTGGTCATTCTGAGAGATATGCAATGATATCTCATTTTAATTGACATCTCCATGATTACTGATGAGGTTTAACATATTTTCAAATTTATTGACCATTTGAGTATGTGTGTTTGTTTTCTGTTACAATCTTTTGCCCATTTTTCATTTATTTTACAAGAATTTAATTGATTGATTGATTGATTGATTTGTATTTATTTGTTATTTTTCGAGACAAGGTCTCTCTCTGTCACTCACACTGGAGTGCAATGGCGCAATTATTGCTCAATGCAACCTCAACCTCTGGGTTCAAGCAATCCTCCTGCCTCAGCTTCCCAAGTAGCTGGGACTACAGGCATGTGCCACCACACTCGAATAATTTTTTATTTTTATTTTTGTAAAGACAGAGTCTCACTATGTTTCCCAGGCTGGTCTCACACTTCTGGCCTCAAGCAAGCCTCCTACTTCTCCCTCCCAAAGTGCTGTGATTATGGGCATGAGCCACCATGCCTAATCAACACAATTTTTAACATTTTCTTTTCTTATATTCATCTGCTCTTGTTTCATTTCTCCCATTGTTCGTAACTACTTTTTTTAAATGGTTGTGATGCTTTATTTAGGTCTTTGAGCATAAGTAAAGAATACTTACTTGAAAATCTTTCTCCAATTCAAAGATTGGCAAACTTTTTCTATAAAAGGCAGGATAGTAAATATTTTAGGCTTTGCAGGATATACAGTCTCCGTTACAACTACTGAACTCTGCCTTGTAGTGCAAAAGCAGCATACATGAATGCGCATTGCAGTACTCCAATAAAACTTTATTTACAAGACAGGCATTGAGCTGGATTTAACAGGAGGGCCACTGGACTAACTATGCTATACAACTAATTGCATCTGGAATAAATTCCTATTCAGATGGTTGATTTTGCTCATTGTCCCTATATGTCTCCATGTGTTTTAGATTTTGGTTTCTCTTTAGGAGGAAGTGGTTTTGCTGTTGTTGTTATTGTTGTCAATTTCTTGATCATTTCTTATTTTCTTATTACTCCCAGGCCATCTGTTTCTGGCTGGGAAGGAAAATGGGGAGAGCAGTTAAACACATTTTTCCTGGTATATTTGTATATATTTATATAGTTCCTCCTTTGAAACAGGGTCTGTGTCTTATTTCTGTATGCCTAATGACTATTAAAATATCCACTTGACCTTTGGGTACATTTTCATTATGAGTTTTAGAGGAATGTAGATTTAAAGAAAACAATAAATTTCAACTAAAATATTTGATTTAAAAAGGTTTCTCCTCTTGCACTGCTAACTGTGAAGTAGAAAATCTTAAAAGATATTTATAATACTGTCTTTCTTATTACTTGATTAATAAGAATTGACCTGAAATAAATTATTGCTCTAATGAGTATTCTGACAGACTCATTTAAAGAAAGTTAATACAGACAAGACTCTTCCCTTAGTATAATAACATTGATTATAATTAACTATTGTACATACATTTATCTAAACATAATTTGAATCAATTTATTTGAGAACCCTTGTACACAGGAAAACATTAAAGAGAGTAAAATGAAGTCTCAGAAGTGTTTCAAAGTAAGTGATTAACACTGAGGACATAATTGAGGGGCAGTTAAGGGGATATTTCAAAGACATGCTTTCCAAATGAATGTCTTGTTATATAGTAGTTAATTTTATTTTCTGACTTAAAAAATCATTGAAGGCTTGCTTATATGCACTTGGTTATCAATTTGCTTGTTAGTTATAATTGCTTCTAATTTGTGTTCTTTCTTTGCTTGATTCTCACATTGTGCAGTGGACCTTGCTTATTTTTAAGTGATTTTCCCATCATGATTTCATTTTATATTTTATTAAAGATATTCCACATTTTTTCTGTTATCTTTCTAAGTTAAATGCTGCACCATTATTTTACATCAATGTGATCACCGATTGAAGCCTTTGTCCACAATTTAAGAAACCATTTAATAAAGTTTTAAAAGTGCACCACTCTGGAGTTTAGGATTTCCCTTGTTATTTCATTTGATGTCAGTTTCTATTTATGTAGTTTGTACATATGAAGCATGTGATTTATATGTATCTTTGACCAAAGGGTAAAATATTGTGGAGTGTCATAGTGCATTCTCACTTTTGAATGATCCCCACTAAGTTATTCCACAAGAAAAGTCAAATTTAATGTTGTTTTTGCCTTTGACTCCAGGGGGCAGTAGAAAATAAGAAATTATAATACCTTGCCTCCTTGCAGTTTACATTTAATGCAATTATTAAAGCCAGAAGGAAATGACAGATTTTCTGAAGCCAATTAGGATTTCACTGTGTATCTTTTAAGAGATGGACTTTTAAAGGTGGAATCTGGGGTGTCCATTCAGATCCTCATCTGGAGACCAATAACTTTTTCTGTCATGTTTCTGTGTTCTCTTTTGCAATCCTTTTATGATTTTAACACAGACAATGTGCTTCCTCTGAAGGATTTATTTAAAATTCTCTATATTTAAAATTGACCTCTCCTTATGCATACACATGTACACATGAGCAGGCAGGCTTACACACATACACATCACATATACAGCCAGGGAGATAAGAAGCTGCTAGCATACCATCGTGATGGTATACATAAGCAAGTAATATACTAAAATAGTGGTAACAAAAGCTTTTTATTGAGTATCTTCTTAATGGCAGGTCCTGTGCTAGGACCTTTATATATCAAGTCTCGTTTGACTTTATAACAAAATCTCATTTTTACAGGTAAGGAAATTGAATTTCAATTTGCCCAATGACTGCCAGCTAGCAAATGGCTAAAGCTGATTAATAAACATATGTTCTTTTCACTATGGTAACCTGGATGTCTATACCCTACGTAGCATATATTTTATGCAAGAAAGAATAAGGATCAGATGGAAACAGATTTGATGATCCCATTCTATGTGTCTGTTTTGTGCACAACAGTTATTTTTAAAGACTTTGTTTTGTTTGAAGTGAACATTTTTTACCACTTCAATATTTAGTCTACACTTGCTAAAAGTCACATCTCCAGACTAATAGATTTTAAGAAGCTACTTTGCTCAACTTCTAAAGCAATTATGGGCTTCAGCATAAGCTTTTGTGTTCAATACATAGGTTCTGGTTGCACAAGCTAGAAGTGGTTGAGTCATCATATTAGAGTGACGTAAAAAGCATTTTTGGCTGAAGAAACAAGGAATTAATATTTGGCCATTACTCTCTTATGATTAGTTCATTACAGATCCTGCCTTTATCTACTTCACAGAAGAGTGCTGAGGGCATCTAAGAGGACAAGTACTGGGAAGTCTTTTTAGAAAAACAAAAGCAAGCAGACCAATATCCATCTTCATTTGAATGTATATTCTCTAAAAAGAAAATGATAATATCAGAAGAAAGGATTAAATACAGATTTAAGATTAATAAATGGTTATTGAAAATCACTGAAGAACATATGATTTAAACTATAAGGTAATCAGCACTGATAAACATTGTAAAGTAGTTGTCAATGCTTAGAATAGTACATTGTTAGACCTCGTCTAGACCATTAAGTTCACTTTCTCTAACTCCATCTTTTCACAGATCTGGAAACTGATCCACACATAGGTTTCAAATTGCTGATATGTTTGTCATGTGTGGCACATCCATAATGGAGTAAATGCCATTATAACATCATTTTATGAGAGGCACTGCTTACATGACCTTGACAATCAAGTCCCCAACCTGGAATATAATTGTCAGTTAACATATTACGAGTCCAGATATGTATGTAACAGGAATTTTGAAGGGCCTCTTTAACTTGGGATTTATGAACATAATACAATGATTGAGGATAAAACAGTGTTCCTATGTTGGTTTATTACTCTCATTCAACAAGAAGTGCTGAAACCCTGAAGAACAAATGGCTCCCTTTGTTTTTTTTTTAAGTCTTTCTTTCTTCTTCATGCAGGTCCTGCATAGCATCATTTTGAACCCCACATTTTGGAGTCTTAATGTCCATCCTGGAATGGATTTCTTTCTTGTAGCAAGATATTGATTCTAAATGGCAAGTTAATGGGTGCAGCACACCAGCATGGCACATGTATACATATGTAACTAACCTGCACATTGTGCACATGTACCCTAAAACTTAAAGTATAATAATAATAATAAAAATAAATAAATAAAAATAAAAATAATTACAAATAATTCTTGGTCTCTTTACATCTGGAATTATTTATTTATTTATTTGAGACAGAGTTTTGATCTTGTTGCCAATACTGGAGTACAATGGCACGATCTCCGCTTACTGCGACCTCCCCCTCCCAGGTTCAAATGACTCTCCTGCCTCAGCCTCCCGAGTAGCTGGGATTACAGGTGCCTGCCACGGCACTTGGCTAATTTTTTTTTTTTTTTGTATTTTTCGTAGAGACGGGGTTTCACCATGTTGGCCAGACTGGTCTGGAACTCCTGATCTCAGGTGATCCACCCGCCTCAGCCTCCCAAAGTGCTGGGATTACAGTCATAAGCCAACGTGCCAGGCCTGGAATTATTTAAAGTACAGATTTGTAAATAACAACTCTTCCTGATTGATTCTAAGATTTCTTTTTCCTCTAAATTGGATTAGCAAGATGCCTTCTTGTTTTCCAGAAAATGGCTCATCTTTCTATTTGCATAGGTCTGCAAATTTCTGCTTCTTGAATGCTCCCTCTGCTAGTGATTTCTCCTTGCTGAGGCAGTTGGTGGGAGAGTGGCAGGGACGTTATATTCCTCTTCTTTTTTGTGGGGCGCATAACATCTAGATTGGAATCTGATCTACAAAAATAGCATCCAGTGGAAAGAGGCATAGACACTACAGTACTTTCCATAAATAAAATTTCATGTAGTCTGGATCTAGCATATCTGAAATTTACCCCTATAACCATTTCATTTCTCATGTGCCTAATAAGCATTAGGAGTTTGATCTTTCATAACTATTACATTTATTTTAAATATTATATGAGTAAATAAAAACATCCAGATAGGAACTCCTGCATCTTCTCATCACTTAATCGCACAGACAACTTGTCTCTACACCCATTCTCCATCTTCTGTCCAAGTAAAATAGAAGAAAGAAACACCATCATCCCTGTTAAAGGTTCTCTTCTCCATGTTTACCTTGTATCCCATCCTTTCTTGCTTGTTTCAGAACTGCAGTTTCTCAACCAACTCCTTTCTCTCTTGCATTATCAGTGTCTCATTCTCTGCAGAATTATTCTCAGCAGCAAAAAAGTCTCAATAGCTCTGATTCTTAAATTAATTTTCCTTCATCCCTTGCTTCTAAATCCTCTCTTTCCTACACGTGAAAACTCAACATGTTTGTATTTGCCTCCATATTAACTGTTATCTCAAATTCACGCTCATTTAGGCTTGTGTCCCCTCCATTCCACAGAAACTGCTCTGGTCAAAGTTACTGACAACCTCCATGGTGCTAAATCCAGTGGTTAATGCTCCATTCTCAACTCATTCAACCTCTAAGCATAGTTAACAAAGCGAGCTAAGCCCTCTGAAACACTCTTCTCTTCTGGGCTTTAGTGTCACCAGCCTATCCAGCTCACACCCCTGCTTCATTGGCTACTGTTTGTCAGTATCCTGCATATGCCTTACCTCTTCTTCCTAATTTTTTTTTTTTGAGACGGAGTGTTGCTCTGTCACCAGGCTGGAGTGCAATGGCGCAATCTCAGCTTACTGCGACCTCCGCCTCCCGGGTTCAAGAGATTCTCCTGCCTCAGCCTCCCGAATAGCTGGGACTACAGGTGCATGCCACCATGCCTGGCTAATTTTCGTATTTTTAGTAGAGATGGGGTTTCATCATGTTGGTCAGGATGGTCTCGATCTCCTGACCTCGTGATCTGCCCGCCTTGGCCTCTCAAAATGCTGGAATTACAGGCGTGAGCCACTGCGCCTGGCCTCTTCTTCCCAATTTTTAAGTGTTGGAGTGCTCAGGGCTTCATTCTTGGCCCGGTTTCCACCTCTAACTGTACTCACATTCTTCAGTCCCTTGACTACATTCTATCTGTATCTTTACAATTCTGTGAATTCATATTTTAGCTTGAATTCTTCTCAAGTTCCAGACTCAAGTTTCAGCTACCTGCATGCCATTTGGAGAGCTTTCTTAAACTTAACATGGCAGAAAGAGAATTGAATCCCTGCCCTTTCAGCCTCACCTCATAACAACTCCTCTCCTATTTTTACCCATTTCAACAATTAGCATTACATTCATCCATCTCCTTAAACAAAAATATAGGGTATCATCCTCACCCCCTATATAAAATCCAGAGCAAATTCTGTAGGGGGCACCCTTTCTCTCATGCTCACTGGCGCACACACTTTCTCCTTTCTCTTCATGCATATATATGTATATGTGCGTGTATATATATACACACACATATGTATATGTAAAGGTCTATGTATATGTATTTTTTCTTCCATGCTGGCCTTCCTTCTGTTTCTCCAACATACCAAGCTACTTTCTACCTTAGGTATTTGCACTTCCTATATGATTTTCTAGGAATTATGTTCCCTAAAAATCTTAGTAGCCTTGCTTTTCTCTCTCCTTGTCTTAGCTTTAGTACTTTGTAAAGTTGCATCCCCCTTATCTGTTATTCTATTATATTATGTTGTTTTTTACAAAAAATCTTCCTACATTTATCTCTGAAATGATCTTATTTATTTGTATACATTTTAAAATTCACTATCAGAGTCCCCTAAGCTCCCAGAAAAAGGAGGCTTGTCTATCTTGTTCATCACTGTATCCCCAGGACCTAGAACAATGTCTGGATAAATTAGGTGCAGAGTAACTACTTGTCAGATGATTTGATTTTTAGTGATTTTCAAGTTATTTGAAGTTTACAAACTTTGTATGAAGAGATATGCATACAAAGAGATATACAAAATTTTTATACTATAAAAATTTTAAACATATAACAAAGTTGAAAAAATTTTACAATCAATACCTATATTTCCACCACCTAGGTTCTAACATTAAAATGTTATTATACTTGACTTATCACATATCTATTTATGTATCCATCCTTCTGTCTACATAAATGAATTTTAAAAACTTTTCAAATAGTTTTATAAAGCCTACTTAAAGGAGAGACTTCAGATAGTGAATATTTTCCAAGTTCTTAAATTTCTGTGTATCAGAGAAGAAGCAGGTGGCTGCTTATTTTGGCATCCAGAGATTTAGAGTGGAATCTCGTGGTGTGTTAAACCACTGTACATTGAACTTTTAAAATTCACAGAAGCCAAAAATTAAAATTGTGTTTTGAAGCTGTTGCTCAGTCACAGTGACAGACAGTATCATTATGGGAGATTAAGTGACTGTGTTAAAATGAATTCTAGCATTTAATTGAGGATGTTTAGTCTAACTGAGAAACAATGGGAAAATTAAGCTTTGTAATTAATAAATCTGTTAGAAAAATAACCACGGTTGATTTAATTCTTCTTCTCTTGGTAGACATTGATGCTCATTGTTTCTTTTACTCCTTTATTTTATTTAATTAGTCTGTTTCACTGTTTACTGACACTCGTACTTTTGAGTAGAGAGGAGGAAGTATAATCAGTTCCCAAACTGGCTTAAGTCATAGGATGAAATAATGAAGTATGTTGGTGTTGATTAATTCATACAATCATATAATATTGTTTGTTAATTATACTTATAATGTCAGAACTGTAAAGCCCTTTATAATCATCTAGTCCAATCTTCTCATTTTATTGATAGAAAAACTGAGACTCTGAGAAGGCAAAGGGGGTTTTTCAAGGTTATGTATTTCCAAATCTTGTATAAACCTAATATGTCTAGAAGCTAATTCTCTTCTCTTCTTGCAGAAAGTCAGAAGAGTTCATTTTCCTGGCCTAGATGATCTCTTGGGTTCTTCTAGTTCTGATATCGCTTCACTGTCTAATTGGACTACAACTTAAACCTGATGTGCTTTGTATGTTTCCTTTGTATTTATAATACTTCAAATTACACTAGTACTTAGGCTTTAATTAATAATAAAAATTACTGGTTTAATGGACAGTTATTTTCTTTTTAATTTGCATATTATTCCTCTTAATATTCTACTGAAGCTTCTTCCAGTTTTCCTGAGTTATCAAGCTTTGAGCGTAAAAAAATTCAAAAATTTATACTATCTTCTGCCCTAGTGCAGACTAGAGCTCTTACCTGGCTGTTTGGAGGCCAGTATGAGTGGTAGAGGGTGGGGAAGAGTCAAAGTCAACTGTTCTGAGATTATTTTACTTTCTTTCTTTTCTTAAAGGAGTTCCTTTTGTGCTGGGGAAGGGAGAGGGAAATAGTACACAGAGTTCATCTTACATCATTTATTGGTCACCTACTGTGGCTGGTGATCCCATTTTGTCCAACTTGGTAGCATCTTCTGCTGCGTGGTTTTCCCATATATGAAGTGTGTGGCTTTCTTGAGGCACTGTTTTGCTTCATCTTGGCCCCTTCTAATACTGAAGGCTATCACAGGAAGGAGCAGTTGTGTCTTCCTTTAGTCTCTCCAGGTAGGGAGGCACCTTATTTGCACAGCATCTCTCTGTGTAGTCCTACACCTTCCACCCTTTGTGCTTAGGCTCTCTTATAAGTCCTCCAAGTCCATAAAACTAAGACTGAGAGGGTTTTACCCGTATTCTTCCAAGGCATAGCTCTCTATAATCTCTTTTGGCCTTGCTGGTATAGACAATTTCAGCAGAACTCCTACCTTTAGAACTAACTAGACCACAAGAGGATATATATTTCTATGCTATTTTATGCCTCAGATGTCTTAAGGGCCGTCAAGAGCTCTCAATATCCTCCTGTCTCATGGCATTACCAGGGAGAAATTGCAGCCTCACATGGGAAGTGAGAGACGTCTCATTTTCTTGCAAGCACCATGATCTCTCTGAATTATTCTTTTGAAGCTACCCTTTGGCCTCACTTAGCCTGTGTTAATGGCAGAAAGTACTCCCTCTACTCTCCCATCAGGAAGGAAGTAATTTCTTACTAGAAGCTCTTTACAAACCACAAAGCCAGTGATTCCACTTATCATACACCTTCTTCTAGGCCATGCAAAAATAGGTTATGTGGGCTATTTGCTAAACTTTCCAAGGATAAATAGAAACTCTTAGAAACATTAATGCAGAAATAATAAATTACCTAGAAAGGAAAAAAATATCAAATTTGAATTTTATTTCTCATTTGCAACACTGAAGCTGTAAGCTCTTGAATAGAATCTACAGACCACTGACAAAAAGCACCACAACAAATATCACTCTTACAACAAAGAAAAAGGGCTTCTTGCCCCAACCCGTGATTATTAGAGTGAAACACTCTGACCGTTTTCTGGCTATTCCCCTCCTCATAGAGCAATGAATTTAGTGAGTCACGGGGCTGTGCTCACCTGGAGCCGATGGTCACGAGCCAGAAATTGGCCCTTTCTGTACTACCACTTTCTGATGCAGAACTGTAGCCAAATAATTGATTAGAACCTAGATTGTCAGTTGTTATAAAGGCAATGCTTATCAAGGTAGGATACTATAACATGTTTAATGATTTATTAACTTGGTTTATAACTTTTAGTTTATTTTTTAGTTGACAGCATACAATTTGACATTCTGATATATGTATGTGTAATTTTTAGATATTTAGGCATATGATGTGTTGAACTCTAGTTTTGTCATTGTTCTGGGGCCCTCAAATTGTTAGAAGTAAGCCTGACCATAACCCAAGGATTATCCTCCAGCCAAGATATCAGTGATATGTCAAGATACAGCAGATATTTGGAAATGTTTGGGAATTTAGAGACTATATTATCCATGAACCTCATATGAGTAATACACTTGAGAGAAAAAAATAAAATAACCAAACACTAAAGGAACCAAAAGAGAAACTTTAGGATAGAAGGAAGGAAGATGAGAAAAACTGTGGTGAGCAAAATTTTATAGATATCTATATTCATCTCTACCTCTGTCTCTGTCTCTATCTCTATCTCTATCTCTATCTCTATCTGTATATCTCTATCTATATCTTTATCACTATCTCTATCATTATCTTAATGTAATAGGTTAGAAAGTTTGCAACATATGCCTTAAGGGTTAAAGTGAAAATAAGGGCTCTCAGAATAAACTTAATATAGAGAAAATTTGAATAAGTACTAAGCTATCTTCACAAAACCTAGAATCTGGGGATGGGGAAAGGAGGAAATAAATGTCTTCCAAAGATCACTTGTGGTTGTGGTGGTGGTAGTGTGGTAGGAATACTAGAAAATGTGAAGAATGGACAAATATTCTAAAGTAATCATATAATTGAAAAAGGGGTAATTAGGGAAGACATGGAGCATCTTGGCAGAGGACATACTGCTTCTTGACATGGGAAATATGGGAGTGGCTTAAACAATCACAGTCTTATCCACAGGATGGAATATTACGCAGTTATTTAAAAAGTATCAATTAGACTTATATCACCTGAATTGGAGGGGATTTCTATGAGTATTGTTGTGTGAATAACATATTAAAGTAAGGTACGTAAAACATGATCTCATGTTGTGGAACAAGTAATAGGGGATAAAACCTCTCTTGTATCTATATGTCGTATGTGTAGAACTGTATGAGCCTTCAACCAAATATGGAGTGATATACATATCTACATATAAGGTTGTTAACACAGGTTACATGGGGTGTGGTGGGCATCAGAAAATGACAACAGGGAAAAATGTAAGACTCAATTAAAAAAAGATGCAAAAAAGTCCCCACACTAAAATAAAGACAGTGCTGCTTGCCTTCTCTCAAAATAGTATTCCATTCTCAAAAAAGTTTGGGAAATGCCAGATTACACTAAATTAAATAGGTTTTATTATGTCAGGCCTTCACGGAATCTTTACCATATTAAATATGTACCATGAATCTTTAATGTAAGAATACATTACATAGAATAAATCTTGTGGTGCACCCATTAATAACTTCCAAAAGAAGAATTTTGCAGAATTATTTGGGGGAAATGCTGCTCTAGTCATTTTTAATATGAAAGTATCAATATTGCCCTCTGGTAGATATATTACCATGATCTTGTTCTATGTCTTTATTAAATACTGTATTAGTTTGTTTTCACACTGCTAATAAAGACATACCCCAGACTGGGAAGAAAAAGAGGTTTAATTGGACCTACAATTTCACATAGCTGGGGAGGTCTCAGGATCATGGTGGGAGGTGAAAGGCACTTCTTACATGGCAGCAAGAGAAAAATGAGAAAAAAGTGAGAGCAGAAACCCCTGATAAACCCATCAGATATAGTGAGACTTATTCACTATCACGAGAATAGCACAGGAAATACCGGCCCTCATGATTCAATTACCTCCCCGCTGGGTCCCTCCCACAACACATGGGAATTCTGGGAGATAGAATTCAAGTTGAGATTTGGGTTGGGACACAGCCAAACCATATCAAGTACTTAAAGTGCCTTGTCACATTGCTTACCATCATTTAGCACCCCTAAACTGCTGAAAATGATTATGTAGGCATTTCACATTCTTCTCATGCATCTACTATTGATTTGATGAGGGCTGGTTATCACCATCTTGATTACTCCTCTGTCAAATATTACTCGTCCATTCATGTTGCTAGTAGATTTTGTGATTTATGTTTATATTTTCTTTTCTTCACACTCCCTCACAAGTTTCAAGTATCACCATGACTCTATATTTAGAGTACTACAATGTTTTAGACACTGAACAACACTTTTCCTTTTCTTAGCTCAAACTTGTACAAGCTGACAGTTTAATCCAGACACTTGAAATCCTTTGATTTCAAGGCTTGGACAGTGGTGGAATAAAAGAAATTTATGTTTTCTATCATCTCAGTCAAAAGACAGAATTGAAAAAGAAAATCTTGAACTACAATTATTTCCAGTCTCTCACTGGATACTGTCAGGTTGAGAAAGGTACACAAATTGATAACTGACTTAGATATTTTCAAGGACTTAGAAGATAGGGTTCAGAGATTTGCTCATTTAACAGGCATTGATTGACATAGTTTTCCCAGCTATCTGGTAGTGACAAATTTTTTTTGAGCAGTAATTTTTTTTTTTTTTTTTTTTTACTGTATTTCAGACTCTGAATACAAAGCTCCAAATAATGTGGAGGTATAGAGTCTCAAGAAACAACCTGTGGTATTCAGGTGAACTAGGGTGTGCTGCAGGAACATATGACCTCCAAATCTTAGTGACTTAAACCAACACAGTTGCTTGCATTTGCTCTGGGCTCTCCTCCAACGTTATCCTCCCTCTAAAACCCAGGCTGCTCAAATTGCCATCCTCTAGAATGTTCCTGAATGCTGTGGCACAGAGAAACACTGAGTGTAAAGGCTCTCAAAACTTCCATTGGTGCCCAGAAATGAAGTGTTTCACTTTTGTTCACATTGCACAGGCCAAAGCAAGTCACAACTAACTTCAAGTGGTTAGAGAAGTACAATCAACCTATGCCCAGAACAAGTTATAATATTGTGAAGAAACCTAAAGTGTACCACACAGCCTGTTGAAAGGCCATCTAGTTTATGCCTGAACAAAATTCTATCTTTGCTACGGCTAAATTGTACATTCACACACACACCAAAGTCATATGCTTATAAAGTGACAACATGTCTGTATTATTGCTGCCAGTATTCGAATTCTTTACGTATGAACAAGGTCTTAAAATTTGAGTAACCAGTCGAGCACATAATTGCATTATTTGTTTGGGCTGAATACTCTTCAGGCTCTTACCAGGATTTGTATGTGTGATTTTCTGAATTAAATACATTTAAAGAATATTTTCAACACAAATACTGCTTATTGCAGAAAGGGAAAGAGTAATATCTAATATTTAAATATCCTTTGATTATTTTTTAATGGTATCTCAAGAGCTTTAGTAATGACCAAAATGATTGGAGATAGGAAGGTGGAATGAAAGAAGGGGTATGAAGACAATACTTGAAACATATTTTTAGTCTTTACAAATCAGAATTTGTATCTATGAGAAATTATTGAATTTAAAATGAATTTAGTCTTGTTTACTTTTCATTGCATTAGACTTCAGTATTCAATGTTTACTAAATTATGCTTCTAAATCATATTATCAATAGTATAATATTACAAATTTAAATAATATCATGCTTAAATATGAAAATGTGTGAACATCTTTTATAAACCAGTTTTAACTTGTTAAGAGAAGAAAGATAGACTCTAAAATATGTGAAGGGTACAGCCTTTTCAATGATAATCTAAAGCATAATGCTCAAGATATATTTTTAGAGAATCTCTAATATCACCACTAGGGGCACTGAGGGAATAATTTTCTTTTGGAACATTCCTTATTATCTTCACCCCCTAGATAAAGTCTCATAGATCCAGAGATCACCTTTCTAGACCTTTCAGGCTTTTGTTCAGAAAACATCTGCTAACTTCTTTTCAAGTCACTATAACCATTTAAAATGCTCACTCTCAAGCTCCTCAGTCACCTTAACTAGAAAAATGAGAAATACTTTAACTAAACAAAAGATACATCTGCAAAATTAGGAGCATTTTTGAAACCAAAGAGAATTTGATGGTGTTTTGATTTAGGAAATTACAGGGATAGGAAAAAGCCACTTCTTGCCAATTTAGAAATTGTTAATATCTATTAAAAGGAGTAAGTTACCAAAATTGCTAAAGGCATAACAATGATGCTTAATATGGGGTGCATGATTTCTAAGTCCAAATTTGGGCTCCTTTCATTTCAGCTGCCCTGCTTCCAGGTAGTAGATTGTATCAGGTTCATACAACCTGTTGATGTGGAGAAGAAGTGGGTTATTCTCTCTGTTTCTATACCCTGGAGTTCCTTTGCCAACTGTGATCCTTAGCTAATCCTAACCCTGAGTGTTCCTAAACATCATGTCCAGATGATCTGATGTTCATGTCAAGAGTTCCCAGGTTTTGTCTCTTTTTTTTTTTCCTTAGACATCACCAAATTCTGTGCACCCTGTCTTACTTCATTTTTTTTGGTCTGTGGTTTTGTTTTTAATTATTTTAAGTCTTATGATCACATATTATTCTTAAATTTGTGTGTATCTCCTCTACTTTAACTCTTTTAAGTTGGCAAAAGCACCATTCCCAATCACAAATACACAGCAGTTCTACAGCTTTATGTTTCTGAATGGCTGTTTAAAGACAATCCTAAATTATAACTTGGTCTGACTTAGATAGTAAATAATTCAAGAATGAAGTTTAACTTGCTACTATTTTAAAAGCGTCTGCTGTTATAGATCATCTATAAAATGTGAGAAGTGTTAAATAATCTTTATTTGATACTACACATAAACCTCACTAAAATGCTTTTCAGTAAGTAAAATGAACCATTTTAGATACAGAGAATTCTAATTAGATTGGTATAGTTGAGGCCAAAAATATAAAGTAGGTGTTGCTACTTTATCTTTAGCCCTTACCTTTTAGAGGCAAATGAACACAAAGCACAGGTGGTTTTGAGACAGTGAAGGAATTTCTCCAGTATTTAAATATATTAATATAACCAGTTATATAACTCTAAATATAAAACCAATCTCCAATAAGTTTTAAGATGGCATTCACCATATTTGTGAAAAGTTGAACATTACTAATGAAGTCCAGTCATATCTTTAGAAGGAGTAAACAGCGATAGCATTTAGTGAATTGTAATTACTATTAAAATTCAAAACATTGAACATATTCATTTAACCACAACCCAGTCTTAGTTAAATCAGGACTGCCCAGCAAAAATATTCTGTCAGTCATTGATGATATGAATTCTGGTGTGTGAGATCTATTAAATTATGGTGCACATAGAAAAGTCATGAGACATTTCTGTTTTGTAATAAATAAGGAAGTGACCAATTATTACTCATTAGTAGCTTTTTTTGAGATAAGCTATCAACTCTGCCCTTTCTGTCTTCTTCTTAATGCTGGAAAAGATCATTTTTGTTCCAGGAATGTACTTTTGGAGATTCTCCAAATACTCCATCAGTGTATCCTTTTCCCCAGGTGATGCTTTGTTCTTATTGGCATCTGTGTAAGAGAATCCAACGGCCTGACCTGTCTTCCGCCCGAAGAGACCACCCAGATTAGCCCAGTCTTGCGCTTTTGCCTCCCTTTTCCATGGTGTGACACTGGGCAGACTTCTGAACAAAAACCTTCTTGCCTTTCTCAACATCACCCATGTTTAATTCTTTTGTCGCTGGGGCTATGAGGGTTCCTGCTCGGAAGCCAGATGTCCCTCTCTATCCTGTCTTACTTAATTTTGTGCTGCTATAACAGAATACCTAAGACTGGGTAATTTATAATTAACAGAAACTTATTGTCATGTGGTTCTGGAGGCTGGGAAGTCTATGATTGAGGGGCTGGCATCTCTCGAGGGCCTTCTTGCTATATCATTTCATGGCTGAAGGGCAAAGAAGGTGACAGAAATGAAGAGAAAAGGGGACTGAATTTGCCCTTTTAAAACAAACCCACTTCTGTGATAACAGCATTAATCTATTCATGAGGGGTAAAACCCTCATGGCCTAATAGCCTTGTACTAGGCCTCACCTCCCAACACTGATGCAATGGGGGTTAAGTTTCCAACATATGTTTTCAGAGGACACGTTCAAACCATAGTACATCCCTATTTTGCAATATGATGGCTAATACTTAATCTAATTATTTTATTGTATGCATAAGCTAATCCAAGAGAAAAAATGTGTCTCTATTTTAAAAATGAGAAATCAGAATCAGAGAGATTTAATGACTTGTGTAAGGAGAGCCAATATTCGAACTAAGGTCTCTCCTCTTTTAAAACCTGTGGTTTTCTACTATAACATAACCTAATCATTAATCTTCATACATGTATTGTAGCAAAAATACTGTGCATTGAAAAGCTAGAAAAAGTGAGGCTGAGAGATGATACTATTGTTGTCATTTTAGCAAAATAGTTATATTGTTATGTAGAATAGGAATAGACAATCTACCTTTAAGAAGTATGCTATTTCAATGCTTCAATAATTGACTATTAATACCATGATTTGGAATAAGTAGGCACTAAAATTCACTAGTTTTTGTGGTAAAAACCCCTAAACTGATAATCCTTTCAAAAAATTTTCATTTGTCTCTTTGGTGTTGCTAAGCATACATTTTTTTCCAAGAGCCCAAAATTGCACTGAAGAGTGTCATTAATGGAACGAAGAAAATGCAGTCAATAATTCAAAATTTATTGATACTATTTCATCTAGGATGTTGGCATTGAATATAACCTTGATTATCTTTTTTTTTTACATTCCATTGAACAGTAAAAAACACAAGACATGCTTGTTATTCCACTTTTAAGCATTTTGGTGAAATATAGCAGTTAAGATAATGAAAATGCAGTACTTCATTACAGTGAGATTAGTTTTTCTGGCTTAACTGATTTTCCTCTTAGGCTATAGAATTAATAGAACTGAATTGTTAAATGAGTATGTTTAAAGTATTCACAGTGACCAATGACCCCACTTATGGAACACAAGAATTAGACCTTTGCTCATACCCTTCATATACCTACACCCTCCCACCTCAGTCAATAGCCTTATTCTAATGGGCAAATACATTCTGTGATCAGTTTACCCAATTCAGAGAGTTTTTGGCACCTCGATTCTGAAGTATATCCCTCTCATGCCAGCTTTTGCAGAAAGTGTTGTGTTTTACTTTGCTCAGGCCACTGTAACAAAATACCATAAACTGAGTGACTTATAAACAACATCAATTTATTTCTCACAGTCCTGGAGACTGGGAAGCTCAAGGCATCAGCAGATTTCAGTGTCTTGTGAGAGCCCATTTCATAGATAGCACCCTCTTGCTGCGCCCTCATATGGTGGAAGGGAAAAGGGATCTCACTGGATCCTCTTTTATAAGAGCACTAATCCCATTTATGAAGGCTTTGTCCTCATGACCTAATCACCTCCCGAAGGGTCCAACTCTTAATACCATCACACTGGGGATTAGGTATCAACATATGAATTCTGGGGGAGACACACACATACCATGTTTCAGAGGCAGATTTGTTAGCAAGTTCATGAGTATAGCTTATACTTAAGGCAATTATGGAGCTGATGTCGGTTGATTATTTTGCATCCCTTATGTTTTACTTGTATTCCTTCTTACAGGGTATTATTAGCTGTATTCTTTCTCTGGCACCCTAGTGTATTCTCCATGAGTACCTATTTTTCCGTTATCTAGTAACATTGGCTTTACTAGGGATAAATCTGGGGGACCAAATAATACTACTGGGAATCTTGAAGACATAACCTCAATGAGACATGGGAACACAAGCCAATGGTGGAAGATGTGGGTCTATAAGTAAGGAATTCTTTAAGGCTGCAGTTAGTACAGACTATTTACAGTTGCTTAAACAAACAGCAGTTAGTTTTTCTCACAAAATAGAAAGCCTGGACGTAGGCAAGTGTATCGATGTTAGGGTGTCAAGAGGCCTCTTTTCCCTGATGGTCATAAGATGACATTCGTAGCTCCATAACTTATAGCTTCATTCAAAAGTATGGGTGGGTGGCAGTGGCAGTGTCACCTCTTTTGTCAAAGATGCCAACTCTTTCTTAGAGCTCCGGGGAAGACTTCATTTTATTTCCAGGAGTGTGTCACATAGGTAACCTTAGTAGTAAGAAGGGCTTGGGGCCAGCTCGGTGGCTCACGCCTGTAATCTCAGCACTTTGGGAGGCCGAGGTGGGTGGATCACCTGAGGTCAGGAGTTCGAGACCAGCCTGGCCAACATGGTGAAACCCTGTTTCTACTAAAAATACAAAAATTATCTGGGCGTGTTGGTGGGCACCTGTAATCCCAGCTACTCAGGAGGCGAGAGGCTGAGGCAGGAGAATCACTTGAACCCCGGAGGCGGCGGTTGTTGTAGTGAGCTGAGATCACGCCACTGCACTCCAGTCTGGGTGACAGAGCAAGACCCTGTCTCAAAAAAAATAAATAAATAAAAAAATAAAAAAGTGGGCTTGGAAAGCAGATTTAGACTTTTTAGCTTCTATGATGAAGGTGGAGAGGTAGGAGAGAATGTTGAGTTGCCCAACTGCATGGACCTTTAGAATGTTTTAGTGCCCTTGCTCCATCTGAGGACTTTTATGCTTCTCCAGGGTGTAGCCCCGGGAAAAAATTTTCAGCTTCCCTGCAGTTATATCTTATTCATGTGACCTAGACATACTTGTGTGAGACTTTGATTTTGAGATGAGAAGATGGAGGAAGGTGATTTCATGTGAAATCCATTTTGCTGAAAAAAGTTGAGGTATAACTGTCTGATTTTGGGGGGACTGACAATTGCAAAGTTTAGTTTCTGGCTCAACATTTGCCTGGGCAGGGGACAGTGGAAGCAATGGCAGTGATTTCCTCTAGTGCTCATCGGAAAAGCAACTGTGGCTGTGTTCCTTCTTTCTTTCTTTCTTTCTTTCTTTCTTTCTTTCTTTCTTTCTTTCTTTCTTTCTTGTGGCTGTGTTTCTTTCTTTCTTTCTTTCTTTCTTTCTTTCTTTCTTTCTTTCTTTCTTTCTTTCTTTCTTTCCTTTCTTTCTTTCTTTCTTTCCCCTTCCTTCTTTCCTTCCTTCCTTCCTTTTCTTTCCTTCCTTCCTTCCTTCCTTCTTTCTTTCTCTTCTTTCTTTCTTTCTTTCTCTTTCTTTCTTTCTTTCTTTTCTTTCTTTCTTTCTTTCTTTTTCTTTCTTTCCTTTTCTTTTTAAATCAATCTAGCATTGTAGCCTGGCCTTAGGCATTATTCCTAAAGGCTTAACCTTTAGTCCCATCCTACATACCTCCAGACGATTCTGTGAATGATCCAATATTCTTTAGTTCACTTTGTTTTCTTCTTAAGTAACTAGAATCATGCTGGTTGCTTGCAACTAAAACCCTAGGTGATACAGTGAGCAAAATTAGGGGTGTTAAATTCAAGAGGGGTGGGAGGTCTAAAAGTCATAAAAATATCTTCCAAACAGAGAAGAGAAAAGAAAGACATTGCAGGCTGAAAGAAC
The DNA here is from genome assembly GCF_028885625.2 of Pongo pygmaeus. Classification (NCBI taxonomy): domain Eukaryota; kingdom Metazoa; phylum Chordata; class Mammalia; order Primates; family Hominidae; genus Pongo; species Pongo pygmaeus. The sequence continues at coordinate 149,764,404 of NC_072396.2, read as the reverse complement.
CACATAAGAAAATATATAAAGATAGACCTGGGCTTGAAATATCTGTAAAGCAAAAAGAATATTGCTTGGGCTTGAACACTGGCTTCATACAGAGAAATACTGGAAGATATAGTTGGGTAATAAACAGTCATGGATGCTCAGTGAAGGGCTTTGAAATTTAACTTGGAATGAGTAATTATTTTTGATAACGTCTAGTCTGTTAACAGTATACATGGTAAAATTATAAAAGAGAAACTAGTATCAAGGAAGCCAGTCAGCATACTATTGTAATAATGCAGGTATGATGTAATTAGATCTGAACTAAAATATTTATAACAGATCTCAAAAAGGAAAAGAGAAACAGATGTAGAGAACAATTAAGTCTTAAAAGTTTAATAAGAATCCCTTGTAGGGGAGATCTTGGTGTCTCATAGTAGCTGACAGGACCACATTATAGAAAAGATAAAATAGCTGATCTGAAAATGGCCTGTGATTTTTTAATTAGTGAATAGGTGGGAGATGAGGTCATCCCCCAAGTGGCAGGGATAATATGGGTAAAGGCACAAAGGAAAGACTGAGTATGCCTAATACAGAGGCCAGGGAGACTTCTGACATTACTGCAATCAAATTTTTATTTGGGGGGTTAAAGGGAAACATGTTTGTAAAAGAAATACACTACAGGTAACATGTAAAAGTGATAGAAATCGGGCTTTGTTATAGTACATATCTATCTCTTAGAGGATCTTGAAGAAGTGAAGGCATAGATGTATCTTCAATTGCGTGATTATACCAGTATTTGAAATGACTGGATTATAAGTCATTTCCAGGACTATAGGGACTGCAATAAGTGTGGCCAAGCAGATAGCTAATATATTAAACTCAGTGCGCATTAGAAGGTCCAAGATAGCTGTGGTCACACTTAAAAAGGAAAGGAAAGAGAAATGGTAGGAATGGGTGACAATTGGGAGAAAGATGAAATGCAAACAGATGTCAAAGGTGACTACAAAGTCTTTTGCCCAGCAGAGCTGTGGTCATATGGAAAGGAGAGCTGTTCTATGAGGAATTGTAGGTGGTACTCAAGGTGCATATAAAGCATTTGCTTTCTTATCTAGCAAAATTGATTCAGGTTCCAGCTCTGCCACTTACTAGCCAAGCCTTCATTTCATAATGAACACCTGATACAAGTACAGTTTAGTAGAAATAAGAAGTTGATCACTTTTTCAATGACTCTACCTCTCATTCAGAATCAAGTCTAAATTCATGAACATTTCATATCATATTCAGTTTTTCCTCTGTCACCAGACTCAATCTTTGTAACCATGCATCATCCCTCTCCATACACACACTGACACATTAGCCATATAGAGCTTCTTAAAGGACCACGGTTTGCCTCATTTTCTCATGTCTCTTTTCCTTTATTCATGTTCACTTGTAACACTTTCTCTCCCTATCCTTGCTAATATATCTTTTCTTTTTTTTCAACTTAACCTTCATCTCTTTTAGGAAAAGCCTCATTTGGCCTCATCTTAGTGATTGTAATATACATTTATGTCAGTGCAAGCCTTTATTACAGTGCATTATCATAGCATTTTGTGCATGTTTGACTTCTCCGTTAGACTGCATTCATTGACAGCACCAATACTGTCTCATTTGTCTTTGTGTTTCAAGTGCCTACCAAAATATCCGCATATAGTAGGGTCGCAATAAATATTGAATGTATAAGTGATCACCTTATGAGCCTGAGCTTGATGAATCATGCTAAGGATCAGGGCTGTTATGTTTGTAATGCCAAGTATCTTTTATGTAATGTAGCTTTGTAAACAACATTCCTTGCTCCCTCTCAAGCTGAAGTCAGGGTTTGGAAGCTGTCTATACAGCTACCACAATGGCTGGCAGAGCAGCTTCTATGACATCTATAGAGCACATTGCTTATCCACAAGAGAGAATATTTTTTCTTGGTGCCTAGTAAGAATGAGTTGTTTCTCCTGTAATATACAAAAAAGAGAAAAAAATAAATTTGTTAATAGAAAAATAAAGCATGTGGCTAGATATTTAAAATGTAATAATTTTAGAAAACCTTTGCTAGAAAGTTATAATTTTCTTCAAAAAAGGGACAGGGTAGTTAATATTCCAACTATGTAATGAATTCAAATGACCCAATAGCAAGAAAACAAACAACCTGATTAAGAAATGGGCAAAGATCCTGAATAGACATTTCTCAAAAAAGACGTACAAATAGCCAGCAGGTATATAAAAAAATGCCATTACTCATCATCAGAAAAATGCAAATCGAAACCATGATGAGGTATAACTTCATATCTGTTAGAATGGCTATTATTTTTTAAAAAGAGCATTGGTGAAGATGTGAAGAAAAGAGAATGCTTTTACACCTTGGGTAGTATATAAATTGGTGCAGCCACTCTGGAAAACAGTATGGAGATTCCTCTAAAAATTAAAAATGCCACATGGTCTAGCAATCCCACTTCTGGGTATATGTCCAGAGAAATGGAAATCAATATGCCAAAGAGGTATCTGCTCTCCCATGCTCGTTCCAGCAGTATTCACAAATGGCCAAGTTGTGGAAGCAATGTAAGTACCCATCGTGGATGAACTGATAAAGAACATCTGGTCTATACATACAGTAGAATATTATTTACACTCTGAAAAGGAAATCCTGTCATTTACAACAACACAAATGAATTGGAAGACATGATGCTAAGTGAAATAAATCAGAAAGACAAGTACTACATTATATCACTTAAATGAGGATTCTAACACAGTCATAGTCATAGGAACAGAGAGTAGGATGATGGTTGTTAATGGCTGACAAAAGGGGGAAACAGAGAGGTATCAGTCAAAAGGTGCAAAGTTTCAGTTATGTGAGATGAATAAGCTCTAGAGCTCTACTGTACAGCCTAGGGTCTACAGTTAACAATACTGTGCTATATATTTTAAAAATTGTGAAATATTCTTATCATGAATAATAAATAATTATAATAAAAAAGGGCAATAGGAAATTTTGGAGTAGATGAATATGTTTATGGCATAGATTATGGTGATGGTTGTATGGGTATATACTTATACCCAAAGTCATCAAGTTGCATACATTAAGTCTGTGCGGATTTTTATGTCAATCATACCTCAATAAAATAGTTAAAATTTTTTTATAACAATAATCTATGTGGCACTGGCAAGAAAAAAAAATAGGGAGGGAAAGAGGTGTCTTGGGCTGGATCCAGAAACAGAAAAATAACTTTAAATGGAAAACAAATGAAAAATGTACAAGGTCTAGAATCAATGTTGGTTTCTTGGATTCGTCAAATGTCCCATTATACTGTAAGATGTTAATAATAGGGGACAATAGGTAAGCAGTGTGGGCAAAATCTGTACTAACTGTGCAACTTTTCTGTGAATCTAAGTATTCCAAAACAGTATTTATTTTAAAACATAGGGTAGAGGTTGCACAACAGCATGGCTGTACTAAATGCCACTGAAATGTACACATAAATATACTTAAAATGGTAAACTTTTTGTTATATATAATGTATGTTTTATGACATTTGAAAAAATAAGTACCTGGGTGGCAGAAACAATCATACTCCAAGCCTCAGCATCACACGATATACCTAGGTAGCAGACCTGCATGTGTACCTCCTGAATTTAAAATAAAAGATAAAATTATTTTTAAAAAATTAAAAAATAATGAAATAAAATAGAGCCAAGTGATCATTTGCGGACTACAAGTTGCACACATACTCTGAATTTCTGGAAAACCTACATGTCTGCTTGACTTTGGGACTTTCATAACTGACTGTTCTTGTCTATGCCACTTGAATCACCCAATAATAGGCTGTGGCCTGCTTTAACCAATCAGAACTCAGCTGCATCAACTAATCAGAACTAAGCAAGTTTGAATCCTGTATTTGCATAAGATGACCTGAGTGGGAATTTTATAAATGCCAAAACCTTCCTTTGTTTCATGGAATGCACTTTCCCTTGATGCTGAAGGTTGTGTCACCCCAGTTTGCAAACTGTTTACTGAAATAAAGTCTCTTTCCTCTGAAAGACAAAATAGGGAGAAGCTTAGGTATGCTCTGGGAGAGGTGTAGTAAGGGGAATGAGAGAGCAATTTTTAAGCAATTTTTGCACGTCTGCAGTATTTCAGGCACTGTACTAGAAATAAAAAGGATATTTTCATTTCCAGTGTTACTGATGAGTCCACTGAGATTTCATGAATTTACGTAATTAGCATATCTGTGTTCCACTCTGGGTTTGCTTTAATCCAAGTTTAAGTGAGAGGCCCTGGAGTGTATATTTTTCAAAGAGTAACCCGGATGAGTGCAATGATCAGCCAAGTTTGAAAACTGCTGCTCTAAGCCTTTTACATCCTCTGCCTCTACGAGTGTTTCTCTTATCTTGAAGATGAAAGCAGGCAGTGTAGGATCTTGTTTAATGTGGACCCTGAGAACTGGACAGACTCTTGTAGCCCAAGGTCAATGCATTAAATACTGCAGTGAAGCTAGAAGAGCAAGATATAAGGAGAAATGTCATAGAATTGGATCAAATATCATACTCCATCTAAAGTTCCAACTAGAGAAGTACAATTTGCCCTGAAAATTCTGGGTCATGTATTGCAGACTGAACTCAGCTCTGCAATATCAATTGGTATATTTGGCCACTTCTTGCATTCCATCTCCATAGGTGTCATTGACTGCAGAGACCTCTAGTCACCAGGGAATTTTCAGATATAGTAAAAAAGGTAATTAGAGGCTGGCTGGGTGAATGGATTAAGGCAGTATGCACAGAGGTTCAGAAAATAAGCAAGCAAACACTTAAGAAAACAAACAATCGTGTTTCTTAATTCACTGAGAAAATAGAAGCAATTACAAGAGACTTCCACAGACTTCCAGAGCTACATCTCTTCATCTATTTATATATGTGGTCGTATTCACTGTCTGTTCTGCTGTAACTATGCATTAGCTGTGTTCCTATCTAAAGGCCAGCCTGTATACTTCTTTCATTAGATCCCAAACACTCTGACCTACTAACATGAAGATATTGCTGCAGCATCATGACCTTTCCTACTAGATATTTCAATTTGGAAGACAGCTATGCTGCTGTTTTACCTATCCATTAAAAAAAAAATCTAACTGAACAAAACAAAAGGACCCAAACCAAGAAACATTTCTCTTAACCTTTGGATCACACCCTGATTAGCTATCTACCATCGTATTTCTCTGTCCTGCTTTACTGCAGAGATCTTTAAAAGAAATGTCTCAATAGCCTGTCTTGAATTCCTCTCCTATAATTCTCCCTTGAATCCAGAATCTTGCCTCTGCTCCTCTGCCAAAAGCTCTCTTGGTTAAGATCACCAATGCCATCTTCATTGCTAAATCCAATTTTCAGTCCTCATTTCTCAACTCACTAGGCTGATTCAGCAGCATTTCCCACAGCTGATTACTCCTTTCTCTCAGAAACACTTTCTTCACTTGGCTTCCAGGACCAAGTCTTCCTGCTCCCTCTCACTGACTGCACCTTCTTAGTCTTTGGATTCCTCCTCATTCCTCTGACTTCTGAAATTTGGAAAATACCAGGCTCAGTCTAGGACCCTCTTTTTCTGTCACTGACTCTCACTCTACTGGATATATTTTTCCGTCTTTTTTAAGATTACACTTTAAGTTTTGGGGATACATGTGCAGAACGTGCAGGTTTGTTACATAGGTATAAACGTGCCATGGTGGTTTGCTGCTCCCATCAACCCATCATCTACGTTAGGTATTTCTCCTAATGGCATCCCTCCCCTAGACCCACACCCCCTGACAGGCCCGGATGTGTGATGTTCCCCTTCCTGTGTCCAAGTGTTCTCATTGTTCAATTCCCACCTATGATTGAGAACATGCAGTGTTTGGTTTTTTTTGTCTTTGCGATAGTTTGCTGAGAATGATGGTTTCCAGTTTCATCCATGTTCCTGCAAAGGACATGAACTCATCCTTTCTTATGGCTGCATAGTATTCCATGGTGTATATGTGCCACATTTTCTTTATCAAGTCTGTCATTGATGGGCATTTGGGTTGGTTCCAAGTCTTTGCTATTGTGAACAGTGCTGCAACAAACATATGTGTGCATGTGTCTTTATAGTAGAATAATTTATAATCCTTTGGGTATATACCCAGTAATGGGATTGCTGGGTCAAATGGTATTTCTGGTTCTAGATCCTCGAGAAATCACCACACTGTCTTCCACAATGGTTGAACTAATTTACACTCCCACCAACTGTCTAAAAGCATTCCTGTTTCTCCACATCCTCTCCAGCATCTGTTGTTTCCTGAGTTTTTAATGATCACTATTCTAACTGGCGTGAGATGGTATCTCATTGTGGTTTTGATTTGCATTTCTCTAATGACCAGTGATGATGAGCTTTTTTTCATATGTTTGTTTGCTGCATAAATGTCGTCTTTTGAAAAGTGTGTGTTCATATCCTTCCCCCACTTTTTGATGGGGTTGTTTGTTTTTTTCTTGTAAATTTGTTTAAGTTCCATGTAGATTCTGGATGTTAGCCCTTTGTCAGATGGATAGATTGCAAAAATGTTCCCCCTTTCTGTAGGTTTCCCGTTCACTCTGATCTCTGATGATGGTTTCTTTTGCTATGCAGAAGTTCTTTAGTTTAATTAGATCCCATTTGTCCATTTTGGCTTTTGTTGTCATTGCTTTTGGTTTTAGTCATGAAGCCTTTGGCCATGCCTATGACCTGAATGGCATTGCCTAGGTTTTCTTGTAGAGTTTTTGTGGTTTTAGGTCTTACATTTAAGTCTTTCATCTATCTTGAGTTAATTTTTGCATAAAGTGTAAGGAAGGGGTCCAGTTTCAGTTTTCTGCATATGGCTAGCTGGTTTTCCCAACACCATTCATTAAATAGGGAATTTTTTTCCCCATTGCTTGTTTTTGTCAGGTTTGTCAAAGATCTGATGGTTGTAGATGTGTGGCGTTATTTCTAAGGCCTGTGTTCTGTTCCATTGGTCTATATATCTGTTTTGGTACCAGTATTAATATTCCATTTATGTGTTGATGGTTCCCAAGTGTATTGGTCTGTTCTCATGCTGCTAATAAAGACATACCTGAGACTGGGTAATTTATAAAGCAAAGAGGTTTAATGAACTCACAGGTAGACATGGCTGGGGAGGCCTCACAATTATGGCGGAAGAAAAAGGAAGAGCAAAGGGATGTCTTACATGGTGGAAGGCAAGAGAGAGCGTGTACAGGGGAACTCCCCTTTTACAAAACCGTAAGATCCCATGAGACTTACTTACTATCACAGGAATAGCGTGGGAAAGACCCACCCCCATGATTCAATTACCTGCCACCGAGTCCCTCCCATGACACGTGGGAATTATGAGAACTACAGTTCAAGATGAGATTTGGGTGGGCACACAGCCAAACCATCCAAGTTTATGTTGCCATCCTGGGGTCCTCCCTTGAACTCCATTTTTTTCTATAGAAAACTGCCACCTTGACATCTCCACTTAGATATCTAATGCCCAATTGAGTTGCTCATCTTCCCCAAACAAGCCCCCTTCTGCAGTTTTCCCATCTCAGTTAATTGTAAGTCTATTCTTCTGGTTTCTCAGGCTGAAAACCTAGAGTGATCTCTGACGATTCTGTTTTTCTCACACCCCAACTATTACTACATACATATATTAAGTCTTCTCCAATCTAACTTCCACACTTTCACAGAGTAAAGTTTTAGAAAATGTAAATTCTATTACAGTATTTTGGTATTTAAAGTAATATCTACACTGATTAGCATGGGATTCAATTGTCTACCTTACCTGCCCCCTCCTACCTCTTACTTCAGTTTTCCCCTAGCCCAAAAATATTATGCTCCACCCTACCGACATCCTTGCAATTATCCTAAACCATTAGGGACTTTAGGAAATTGTGCATCTTTCATACTTTCCCTTCTCCCTGAAATCTCCTCCTCCTCACTCCAGGAGGGTTATTTCCTGAGTCCATGAATATGTGATTGGAGTAGACACATCTGGTAGTGAGCAGAGCTCTCACATTAGTTTCTTAGCCTGTGAGGTAAGAACATTAGACCAATCAACTTACTTCATAGTAAAGGAGGTTCAGCAGTGAGCATGTAATCATGAGAGCTACTGTTCCTGTCATATATCACATGACCAAGATGCTACTGACCTGAGAATGATAAAATAACCAATTAAAAACATGGCAGAGGTGCCAGCTTACAGATGATACCCCACTGGGACAGGACACCATCCTCAAGGACACAGAATCTACTCTAAATTAAGGTAGTCATATTGAGCTTTGCGCCCAGTAGTAAAATGCGTGAGTCTAGGAAACAAGTCCTATAAGTCCTCACTCATCATAATTCCCAGTGACCCCACTCATAGAATTTGTCCTTCTTGTTACCACAGCTCTGGGACCTTCAGGTTTAGCAGTCTTAATTCCTAGAGGGGGGATGCTTTCGCCAGGGGACACATCAAGGGTCTCATCAAATTTAAGCTATGGCTTCCTCCCTCTCACTTGAGGCTCAGTGTTCCAAAAGACCGCATCAGGTACAGAAATACATCACTTCCAACAGGAACTGTTGGCATTGATCATCAGAAGGAGATAGGGCTGCTGTTTCACAATGGAGCTGAGAGAATACGTTTGACACCCAGATAATCCACTTGTATTTCTCTTGTTACTTCCTTGGCTGAGGCTCTTCCTCTTCCTAAATCTACGTTATTTCCTTGCCCATGGATGTTGCTTCTGAGAGCATGCCCAATAAATAAATCTATCGCACACTAATCTCTCTCTCTGGGTCTGTTTCCCAGGGACCCTGACCAAAGCCAAATGCTTTTTCCATCTTTGTAGAATAAGGCTCTCCTTTCTGTTAAGACCCCACAACATATAACCTTTACACAATTTCATGTAGGTCCTACTCCGTTTAGGCTCTATGCCCCTCATGAGCAGAGGACATTTGCTTCGTCAATGTGTTTTCAGCACCTAGTGGAGTGTTTATCAAATGAAAAATGAAGCCATTCTCCTGGCCCCTATCAAATGGCTTAACCCTGGGAGACTGGATTTAGCATGGGATCAGAGGACAGGTAAGTAAACAGAGTGTTTGATGGGCATTAGAGTTAGTGGTAGGATAATTGTGTGGAAGGATTTGCAATTTGCTCCAATTAGAAGGCATTTTGAGGAAAATTATTCTAGCAGATTTTAAATCAGTATAAGTAAAGTAAGGAGTTTGGGTACCCTGAGGTTATGAATGAAATTTTCTGAAATTCCTCTGTTACCTCAGCAAAGTTTCAGTTGTCTTAGATTCTTACTTTGGCCAGTCAGCAATATGGATAAATCTGAGAATTTTGCAGGGGACCGGGGAAAGTGATTACTAGTGTTGATTTCTTAATATTATTTAGAAATATTTATAATTCCTTTAATAAAGTATACAAATAATTTAATAAAATTCTTTGAAATAAATTCATTTTTAAGTCTTAATATTTTATAAAATTGGCTAAATCTTGATATGAATTTAAAAAGGAAGAATTCTATACTCATTGGCAATAGCCATAACTCTCTTTTAACATTATCTCAGTTAACATTATTCAATGATTGATCTTTGATAATGAGAATGACCCAGTAGAGATATATTTTATTTTTAAGTACACTGATCTGCAGCCTGTACTTCTTATGCAAGCCTTTTATTTTCAAATGTGCAATGTGCTGATTTGTTCTCCAAATAGCATTGAAGCAGTCATTACAATTCTGTTTTATTTTCCCTTTTATAGAGAATATTTGCACAGTTAATATACTTAAGCATTTATAAATATATCCAAATTCTCAATTCAGCTTTTAGTTTGTTATATTGTACTGCCTGAGACACTGTTCGTATGTTTCCTTTGATGACAGAATTTCTTTTTCCATCTTTTTAGAATAAGATTCTACAAAGATTTCTCATGTGGGTAGTGCCGTTCCATTGGCATCGTAGTTAATGACTGTAATGGCATCTCTATAACAAAAAATTCAAATTGTTACCATAATAACAATGCCACATATTGGGGTACTGAATATGTCACTGTTACACTGATTAGTTTGATATTGTGTAATCTTGGTATGTTTCTAAGTATTTGAACAAATGAAGAAAATGCAGTCGATGTTTAGTTGCTATAGGAAACCAGCAGAGACACGTTTTTTTTTTTAAATATGAAAACCCAGCAATAGCTATTTGCAGAAGATCTGCTAAATTAGGAGTCAGACCACCTAGATTCTAGTCTTGGTCCTGTCATTAAGAAGATAAATTTAGGCAACTCTTGGGACTTGTTATAAGTGTGATCATGTGTTCCATGCCTCCTGTCGTCTCATTTTATATCCCAAAAAGCTCCTTTAAGATTGCCATGTGCCCATTTTACAGAATAGGAAACTAAGTCTCAGAATGTTCAAGGAACTTGCTCAAGGTCACAAAGAATCAAGATTTAAACTGGGGTCTGACTCTGCAGTCCATGCTTTATTATTATTATTATTATTATTATTATTATTATTTTAGAGACAGGGTATCACTCTATCATGCAGGCTGGAGTGCAGTGGCACAATCATAGTTCACTGCAGCCTCAAATTCCTGGGCTCAAGGAATCCTCCCACATCAGCCTCCTGAGTGGCTAAGACTACAGGTGCATCCCAACATGCACATTTAATTTAAAAAAAAAGGTTTTGTAGAGAGAGGATCTCGCTATGTTGCCCAAGCTGGTCTCAAACTCCTGGCCTCAAGCCATCCTCCCGCCTCAGCCTCACGAAGCTTTGGGATTACAGGCGTGAACACCATGCCTGGTTCATGCTTTTTCAAACTACAATATTCAGCATTCTCATTTGTCATCCAAAAGTCTGAAACAATAATACTTGCCTTGCCTATTTTATAACTCTCTCTCTCTCTGTCTCTCTCTCTCTCTCGGGGTGTGTGTGTGTGTGTGTGAGAGAGAGAGAGAGAGAGGAAGAGAGAGAGAAACAGTAACTGAGATAGAGACACAGAATAAAATGAAGAGATGATTGTGAGAAAAACTGCATAAATTTCAAAGAGCAGTCCGACTGTCATCATTACTGATTGACTCAGCTGTTGATGAAATGTATGTTTCAGTTATACCATCTAACTCTTTATTATCTATGCATTTTTGAAAAAAGTTTCTCCCCTTGAAGGAAAAAAATGATACATGAGAAAGGCAATAAAATACTATTTATGAGATATGGAAATTGAGACATAACTATTTATGAGATATGGAAATTGAGATATTTGTTTGAAGGTCTTATGTGTTGTTACAATGACTGGAGGCTAGGAAGTCATTTTAGGAGAGGTGAGAGAAAGATGTGGGAGGTCAAAAAGATATGAATCAATCTCTTTTAGTTTGTAAAAGTGTCCTGAATTTTATTTTGTCATAAACCCTTCACTATCACCCCAAATTTTCTAATGTAGATCTGGCTTTTAGGTAACTTATAAGATGGTTACTATTAGCACCATTTCATGGATGAGAAAAATCAAGTTTGGTGACAATACGTACTTTGGCCCATGATGTAGTTTGGCTCTGTGTCACCACCAAAATTGCACCTCAAATTTTAATTCCCAAAATCCCCATGTGTTGAGGGAGGGACCTGGTGGGAGATGATTGGATCATGGGGGCAGTTTCCTCCATGCCGTTCTCATGTTACTGAATGAGTTCTCATGAGATCTGATGGTTTTATAAGGGGCTCTTCCCCCTTCACTCATTCACTGTCTCTTGCCTGCTGCCATGTAAGACATGCCTCTTCCCCTTCTACTAAGATTGTAGGTTTCCTGAGGCCTCCCCAGCCCTGTGGAACTGAGTCAATTAAACCTCTTTTCTTTATAAATCACCCACTCTTGGGTATGTCTTTATAGTAAAGTGAAGATGGAGTAACATAGTAAATTGGTACCGGTAGAATGGGGCACTGCTATAGGGATACCAGAAAATGTGGAAGCAACTTTGGAACTGGGTAATGGGCAGAGGTTGGAACAGTTTGAAGAGCTTTGAAGAAGACAGGAAGATGTGGGAAAGTTTGGAGCTTCCTAGAGACTTGTTGAATGGCTTTGACCAAAATGCTGATAATGCTATGGACAATGAAGTCCAGGCTGAAGTGGTCTCAGATGGAGATGAGGAACTTCTTGGGAACTAGAGCAAAGGTTACTCTTTCTATGCTTTAGCAAAGAGACTGGCAGCATGTTGCCTTTGCCCTAGAGATCTGCGAAACTTTGAACTTGAGATAGATGCTCTGAAATTGGAATTTATGTTTAAAGTGGAAGCAGAGCATAAAAGTTTGGAAAATTTGCAGCCTGACGATGCAATAGAAAAGAAAAACACATTTTATGAAGAGAAGTTCAAGCTTGCTGCAGAAATTTGCATAAAAAATGAGGAGCCAAATGTTAATCACCAAGACAATAGGGAAAATGTCTCCAGGGCATGTCAAAGACCTTCACAGTAGCCCCTTCTATCACAGGCCTAGGAGAGAAAAATGGTTTCATAGGCTGGATCCAGGAATCCCCTGCTGTGTGCAGTCTCAGGACTTGGTGTCCTGTATCCCAGCCACTCCAGCCGTGGCTAAAAGGGGCAAGATACAGTTCAGACCATTGCCTCAGAAAGTGCAAGCCCCAAGCCTTGGCAGCTTCCATGTGGGGTTGGTCTTGTGGTTGCGCAGAAGACAAGAATTGAGATTTGGGAACCTCCACCTTGATTTCAAAGGACGTATGGAAATGCCTGGATGTCCAGGCAGAGGTGTGCTGCAGAGGTGGAGCACACATGGAGAGCCTCTGCTGGGGCAGAGAGAAAAGGAAATGTGAGGTGTGAGCCCTGAAACTGGGGACACTGCCTAGTGGAGCTGTGAGAAGAAGGCCACTGTCCTCCAGACCCCAGAATGATAGATGTACCAAGAGCTTGCACTATGCACCTGGAAAAGCCACAGTTGCTCAATGCCCACCAGTGAAATCAGCTGGGAGGGGAATTGTACCCTGTAAAGCCACAGAGGCAGAACTGGCCAAGACTACGGGAGCCTACCTCTTGCATCAGTGTGCCCTGGACATGAAACATGGAGTCAAAGGAGATCATTTTGGAGCTTTAAGTTAGAACAACTGCCCTACCTGGTTTCAGATTTGCATGGGGCCTATAGCCCCTTTGTTCTGACCAATTTTTCCCATTTGGAATGGGAACATTTACCCAATGCCTGTACCCACATTGTGTCTTGGAAACAACTAACTTGTTTTTTATTGTACAGGCTCATAGGCAGAAGGGACTTGCATTGTCTCAGATGAGACTTTGGACTGTGGACTTATGAGTTAATGCTGAAATGAATTAAGACTTTGGGGGACAGTCGGAAGGCATGATTGGTTTTGAAATGTGAAAAGACATGAGATTTGGGAGGAGCTGGGGCAGAATGATTTGATTTGGCTCTGTGTTCCTACTCAAATCTCATCTTGAATTGTAATCCTCGTAATTCTCATGTGTCGAGGGCAGGACCTAGTGGGAGGTGATTGGATCATGATGGAGGTTTCCCCATGCTGTTTTCATGATACTGAGTGAGTTCTCATGAGATCTGATGGTTTTATAAGGGGCTCTTCCCCCTTCACTTTCTCTCTCTCTTTCCTGCTGCCATATAAGACATGCTTCTTCACCTTTTTTCATGATTGTAAGTTTTCTGAGGCTTCCCACCCTGTGGAACTGTGAGTCAATTAAATTTCCTTTGTTTATGAATTACCCAGTCTCAGGTATGTCTTTATAGCAGTGTGAAAATGGACTAATACAACCCAAAACACACACTAACTGGTATTGCCAAGCTAAGGATCCTGATCGGTGTGATTTCAATGCTTCCCTTCTAAATGCTAGCTTAAATTGCAGGATTGTGTCCCATTATTGAACACATAGTGGGCTCAAAAGGAAGGAAGAGGTTCATTTTGTAATTGTTTGCTGTGGAATTTAGATGTAGGACTGAGGTTTGCTTTTGCTCCCTTGACATTCTCATGTCCTTCACATATGCATTTAGTTTTTCTTCGGAAACAGCATCCTTCCTTTTTTTTTTTTTTTTTTTTTTTGTGGAACAAAATCAATCATAAATACTGACACACTTCAGGCTGAGCAAAATAAAGCCCTTTGTTAAACAAACATGTATTAGCCGCCTACTGCCTGCCAGGCACTGCAGTATGTATCAGAATCACAAGGATGAGAGAATTATTGAAATATAATGACATTCCTATAACAATGATATGTACTAAGTGCTGTAAGAACACAGTAAACCGAGTGACTACGTTGAATGTATTTTATTTAAATTTAAATCTAATGCAATTGATTGGTGTTCTATCTTTAAACACCCCGGCACCATATAATCCTGGTGCTTTTTTTTTTAGCTAGCAACTGACTTGTTCAAAATCCTGAGTTTTGCATGTGTATATAAATGAAAGAATAAGCAACTATTTCCAGTATTTTACAATCCTAATGAATAATATACACTTTCTAATTATAAGGCTCAAAAAGCTAACCAAAATGTAAAGCACTTTTACTTTTTGGCTGGTTTATATCAAACTGGTATCAAAGGAAGAACACTCAATTGGCTCTTGATGACTTCATAGGAATTTCTGGGCAGGTGATAGTTACACCAATCATGATTAAACAGAGCCCCATGTGAGGCAGTTATAGTACGCAAATTAAATACACCCAGTATGTGACTAATTTTGGACTTGAGCACAGATTGATGACCACATTTAAATGATTGCTATTAGTGAGCAGTACATAAGTTTTTTGCCGGCTTGCTTGACTTTATAGCTTATCACAAACATGACAGTGATATGTAATTCACAATATTATAAAACCTTCATAACTATGGATTGTTGGTAAAAATCTGAATCAAAAGTGAAGCTGGTAAATAATAATAATACAGATGGCATGAATTAATTATGACTTACTAAATGTAATTTGGTAGGAAAAATAGTTCCAATGCAGGGCCCAGGGTAGAAGTAAACATTATAAAAGGTGATTTGAAGGTTGGATACCAAGGGATTGGCTCCTTTGCAATCCCCAATTTTCCTTCTGTTTGTCTCTCTTATTTTTTTTTAACCAACTCTGTACTTCATTTAATAGTCATCTGAAGCTTTATATGTAACAGGGGAAATTAATTGGTTCCTTTTGTTCTGAGTCATTACTGTAGTGTATGTTTCTGTGAACTAACTAAAGGTTTTCTTCTTCATCACCAAAACATAGGTATGCAGACAACATAGCTTGATGAGTAATTGATATATTCTTTACAGAAGCCAATGTGAATGTTCAATGACTATTTTGAATAATGACATTTTATTGTCTTATTCAAAAGTACCGTAGTCATACTAATTCTGATTACTTCCTGGGTATCTGATTCCAATATATATTTTTTCAAAGGTCTTAGTCCTGCCAGAATTTTCTCATAGGCCCAATGTCAAGTGTTCTTATTTGTAGTGTTTTAATATTAACAATTTGTATGCATATATTATTGTGTTTCTTTGAAGGACAGCCAAATCTACTATCCTATCATAGTTATTTGTGCTAGCCATATTGCTTTGATACATATCCCCTTTTAAAAACTTACTGTGTACTAATAGTTAAGAGGAATTTTTCAAATAAAAAATCAAAGTACATTATGACATGGCTATAAGACAGCACTGAGAACACCACATTTTTTTGTGGTAAAGTGCACAAATTTTCCATTTAAAATATTTTAATGTGTAGAATTCAGTGGCATTTGGAACATTGCATTCTAAATGTCTTTGGGAAGCCACTACAGCCCAAGGGCCAAAACAAAGTTTTCTCAGGGCACCAACAGACCTATAAAAATACACAACCCCAAATGTTTTTGGAACAGTGTTCTTACTGGCCGCTGTGGCACAAATCAGGTACTCCAAAAATGTGAGATGCTTATTCCCACAGTTAAGGTGAGGGTAAGGAATGGGGAATGGTAGCTGTTTTGTGCAGGCTGCCTCCTTACACATGATCAGCATCCTCTCCCTTCATCAAGCACCTCCCTTCCTGCTACGTTTCCAATTAGGTCTCAGAATTATAAAATAGATGCTTCTAATAGTTTTGGTTTTGGGTTTATTTGTTTGCTTGGTTTGTTTGTTTGTTTTTTCAGTTTAAGGGTTGTTTCAGTGGAGGGATTGACCTCTAGGGGTTCCTACTTCACCATTTTGTGCGACGTCCTCCTCTGAGAGTTTTGCAAGTTTTAGTTTAAATAGGTGATTACTAGTTCAATCACTCCAGATGATGGAGATAGTAAAGACATTATAATTTGTAGGACAAATAAATATCTTATTGGATTTCTTAGAGGATTTTACCAGTAAAGTGGACAACTTATTCTAAGAAGTTTAATAACAGTAGCGGTAGTGACTTTTTTTTTTTTTTTTTTACATGGGAGAGCTTCTAGCCAATGAGAGAACATGTGAATAATGGTAAGGGCATATTCATGAGCCATGAGATGTAGGGAGTCGAACAAAATCTAATTGCCAATGGAGAAAGTCACTGGAAATGACTTTCTATGTTGTCCCACCTTTAGAGTTTTGCCAGGATTATGGTTTTGGAAGATGTGGCAAGAGAATACCATTTGTTTGAGGTAAGGAGGGTAGTTTCACTTCCAAGGTCAGCATAGAAGTTGATTTTGTTATTCTTGCTCATGATATGTAATCTTGCAAAGGTCATAGAACACATTTCAGGCAAGGAACTGAGGAGAGACCCAAGTGGATGTCTAGGTGTCTCCAAAGCTCATCAGGGTGGATAAAACAGACATTTCTCACTTCCTTCATTCGAGGATGTGGTGGTAAGCAGAATAGCTTTTAATATCTTGTCTGATGGTGGTGGGATTGGGATAGATTTATAAACTGCTAGCTTGGCGTATTTATAAACTAATGAGTTTCCCTTTGCCTCAGATGTTTTATTGCACATGTGAGCTTCAGTTTTGAATAAGATCACCCCTTGTGGTAATAAAGCCTCTAGGAGGTCAGCTGCCTGCTTCTCATTTTTAATTGGTGTTTCAGGTGCAGTCATAAATCCTTTGCAGTCAGGAGAGGGTTTTGGACTGCATGAGATACATACCAAATTCATATACTACTCCAAAAGCACACGCACAACCTACATAGGTGATAACTCTTCTATCCTGAGCTAAAGTGCAAGCTTTTGAGAAGGTTTGAGATCCACTATCTGAGCTGAGTTTACATCAGTAGAGGCTCATATTCTACAGGACTGTGAAAATCTGTAATGACATGTCGCACCTGGAAACCTCTTTCTGAGTAGCAGATGTGTGAACTGTCAACAAAGTGGGTGAAATCTGGATGTAGAATAGAAAATTCAGCAAGATCAGAACAGGGGAAAGCTAAAGTTTGAGCAGCTGCAATACAGTCAAGGGATTTAGACTTTGATAGCAGTAGACAGTAATATGAAAAGGACAAAGCAAAAGGATCTCATATAATATAAGGCGAGAGGTTTACAAATGTTGTTTTTTCTTCAGTCAGGAGAGGGTTTTGGACTGCATGAGATACATAAATATTCAAAGTACGATCCAGCACAAGATCAGTCATTGCTTGAACCAATTTTGGTGCTACTATGACTGCTAATAAGTAGGGCATGAAGGTTTGAGCTAAAAGGCCTGCTGGGAAGCTAAAATATTCAGTAGGTCTCTGGTTCCTGTTATGCTTCTGAGATAGGATGCCTAGAGCATATCCCTCTCTATCAGAGATGAATAGCAAGAATGGCAATAAACAATTTTAGATCCCCAAGGTGGGGACAGAGGAAAGGGAAATTTCTGAAAATGCAGATGTTATTGTAGAGGATAAGTCCCATGGTAGGGATTTAAACACTGTTTCCTTAGTCATAGTATATGAAGGTTATAGCAGAAAAATTAATAATCCACATCTCATAATGACCAACCAATCCTGCAAAGCCCCTAAGTTGTCAGTTCCTTTTAGATAAAAGTTAATTGAAGAAGCTTTTGGTGCACTCTGGGGCAAAGATTTTCCCTCAAGGGAGATGTCATGTCTTTGACAATGAGCCTGAGGTTAACAAAATTGTATTTTGTTTCTGAAAATCTTATGTTCCTTTTGAGACAGTGTTTCTAATAGATATTGGCTATCTATAAATTATAGAATAAGAATTATATGATCTAGCAATTTCACTTCTGAGTATATTTTCAAAAGAATTGAAAGCAAACATCTTAAAGAGATATTTGTACACCCATGTTTAGAGCAGCACTATTCAGAATAGACAAAGTGTGGAAGCAACCCAAGGGTCCATTGACAGATTAATAGATAACCAAATTAGAGGAAACATTAAGACTGCAGTTTTTTGAATTACCGTTCTTTGGACAATCTTTATCTCAATGTCCCTTTTCCTTGTAACATTTATAGATGTATGAGTCTATGGGAGAATTTAGGGAAGTTAAAGGTGGCTCGAAGGCCTTGAGATAATTTCCCTGGAGTTGTTTTAATTAGAGGGTCAATACTTTATTTTGTGTAGATTTAGCTTTGCCAGCCTGTGCATCTTCATGTTATTGTGTTAAAAGCATGGATCTCAGAGAGACGGTAATTTTGACAATTAGTGTAATGTTATCTTAAAAAAATTTCCCAGTGCCATTTATTGCATGTATTTCTGCACTGAATTAAAACACTTCATTGACTTTCTGTATTAAATTCAAATATATATATATATCTGGGATTTTTGTATTTATTCATCTCTGGAATAAATACAAAATTCTGGAGCATGCTGCTTCACAAATGCCATGTCATTGTAACATTTTTTTTAAAATTGTTTACTTCCATAGGTTTTTGGGGAATAGGTGGTGTTTGGTTACATGAGTAAATTCTTTAGTAGTGATTTCTGAGATTTTGGTGCACCCATCACCCAAGCAGTATACACTGAACCCAAATTGTGGTATTTTATCCCTCACTCCTCTCCCACCGTTTCTCCCGAGTCCCCAAAATTTATTGTATCATTCTTATGCCTTTGCATCCCCATAGCTTAGCTCCCATTTATGAGTGAGAACATACGATGTCTGCTTTTCCATTCCTTAGTTACTTCGCTTAGAATAATCATCTCCAGTTCCATCCAGGTTGCTGCCAATACCATTAATTCATTTCTTTTTATGTGCTGAGTAGTATTCCATCATATAGATATATATGTATATGATATATATATATATGCTGTATAAGTATATGATATATATATATATGCTATATATGTATATGATATATATATATGCTATATATGTATATGACCACAGTTTCTTTATCTACTCGTTGATTGATGGGCATTTGGGCTGGTTCCATATTTTAGCAATTGCAAATAGTGCTGCAGTAACATGCATGTGCAAGTATCATTTTCATGTAAAGACTTCTTTTCCTCTGGGTACATAGCCAGTAGTGGGATTGCTGGATCAAATGGTAATTCTAGTTTTAGTTCTTTAAGGAATCTCCATACTGTTTTCCATAGTGGTTGTACTAGTGTACATTCCCACCAGCAGTGTAGAAGTGTTCCCTTTTCACTGCATCCATACCAACATCTATTATTTATTGCATTTTTTTGCTTATGGCCATTCTTGCAGGAGTAAGGTGGTATTACATTGTGGTTTTGATTTGCATTTCTCTGATCATTAGTGATGTTGAGCATTTTTAAAATATTTTTGTTGGCCATTTGTATATCTTCTTTTGAGAATTGTCTATTTATGTCCTTAGCACACTTTTTGATGGGATTGTTTGTTTCTTTCTTGCTAATTTGAGTTCCGTGTAGATTCTGGATATTATTCATTTGTTGTGTAGATTGTGAACCACTCTGTGGATTGTCTGTTTACTCTGATGACTGTTTCTTTTGTTGTGCAGAAGCTCTTTAATTAAGTCTCACCTAGTTATCTTCATTTTGTTGCATCTGGTTTTGGGTTCTTGGTCATGAAGTCTTTGCCTAAGCTGATGTCTAGAAGGGTTTTTTTCGATATTATCTTCTAGGATTTTTATAGTTTCAGGTCTTAGATTTAGGTCCTTGATCCATCTTGAGTTGATTTTTGTATAAGGTGAGAGATGAGGATCCAGTTTCATTCTCCTACATGTGGCTTGCCAATTATCCCAGCACCATTTGTTGAATAGGGTGTCCTTTCTCCACTTTATGTCTTTGTTTACTTTGGCTGGCTGTAAGTATTTGGGCTTATTTCTGGGTTCTCTATTCTGTTCCATTGGTCTATGTGCCTATTTTTATACCAATACTACGCTGTTTTGGTGAATATGGCCTTATAATATATTGGAGGTCAGGTAATGTGATGTCTTCAGTTTTGTTCTTCTTGCTTAGTCTTGCTTTGGCTATGCGGGCTCTTTTTTGGTTCCATATGAATTATAGGATTGTTTTTTCTAGTTCTGTGAAGAATGATGGTGGTATTTTGATGAGAATTGTGTTGAATTTGTAGATTGCTTTTGGCAGTATGGTTATTTTCACAATATCGATTCTACCAATCCATGAGCATGGGATTTGTTTTCATTTGTTTGTGTCATCTATGATTTCTTTCAGCCATGTTTTGTAGTTTTCCTTTTAGAGGTCTTTTACTTCCTTGGTTAGGTATATTCCTAAGTATTTTATTTATTTTTTTTGCAGCTATTGTGAAAGGAGTTGAGTTCTTGATTTGATTCTCAACTGGGCAGCTGTTGGTGTATAGCAGAGCTACTGATTTGTGTACATTAATTTTGTATCCTGAACTTTGCTGAATTCATTTATCAGTTCAAAGAGCTTTTTGGAGGAGTCTTTAAGGTTTTCTAACTATATGATCATGTCATCAGAAAACAGCAACAGTTTGATTTCCTTGTCACCAATTTGGATGCCCTTTATTTCTTTCTCTTGTCTGATTGCTCTGGCTAGGACTTCCGGTGCTATGTTGAAGAGGAGTGGTGAGAGTAGGCATCCTTGTCTTGTTCCGATTCTCAGATGGAAAGGTTTCAACTTTTCCCCATTCAGTATTATGTTGGGTGTGGGTTTATCATAGATGGCTTTTATTACATTGAGGTATGTCCCTTGTATGCTGATTTTACAGAGGGTTTCTTCAATCATAAAGGGATGCTTAATTTTGTCAAATTTTTTTTCTGTGTCTATGAGATGATTGTGTGATTTTTGTTTTTAATTCTGTTTATGTGGTGTATCACATTTATTGACTTGTGTATGTTAAACCATCCCTCCATCTCTGGTATGAAACCCACTTGACCATGGTGGATTATTGTTATTATTTTTTTTTTTGATACACTGTTGGATTTGGTTACCCAGTATTTTGTTAAGGATTTTTGCATCTATGTTCATCAGAGATATTGGTCTGTAGTTTTCTTTTTTGTCATGTCCTTTCCATGGTTTTTGTATTAGGGTGATACTGGCTTCGTACAATGATTTAGAGAGGAGGTCCTGTTTCTTTATCTTGTGGAATAGTGTCAGTAGGATTAGTACCAATTCTTCGATGAATGTCTGATAGAATTCAGATGTAAATTCATCTGGTCCAGGACTTTTTTTTGGTTGCTAAATTTTAAATTACCATTTCAGTCTTGCTGCCTGTTATTTGTCTGTTCAGGGTTTCTAATTTTTCCTGATTTAAGCTAGGAGGATTGCATATTTTCAGGAATTTTTTCATCTCCCTTAGGCTTTCCAGTTTCTGTGCATAAAGGTGTTCATAGTAGCCTGGGATGATCTTTTGTATTTCTATGGTGTTGGTTGTAATATGTCCTATTTTGTTTCTAATTGAGCTTATTGTGGATCTTCTCTCTTCTTTTCTTGGTTAATCTTGCTAATGGTCTGTCAGTTTTATTTATCTTTTCAAAGAACCAGCATTTTGTTTCATTTATCTTTAGTATTTTTGTTTGTTTCAATTTCATTTAGTTCTGCTCTGATATTGGTTATTTCTTTTCTTCTGCTGAGTTTGGGTTTGGTTTGTTCTTTTTTCTCTGGTTCCTTGAGGTGTGACCTTAGATTGTCTATTTGTGCCCTTTTAGACTTTTTGATATAGGCATTTAAGGCTGATGAATTGAATGTATATTCTGCTTTTGTTGGGTAGAATGTTCTGTAAATATCTGTTAAGTCCATTTCTTCTAGGGTATAGTTTAAATTCATTGTTTCTTTGTTGACTTTCTGTCTTAATGACCTCTCTAGTGCTGTCAGTGGAGTGTTGAAGTCCCCCACTAGTATTGTGTTGCTGTCTATCTCATTTCTTAGGTGTAGCAGTAATTTTTTTTTGTAAATTTGGGAACTCCAGTGTTAGGTTCATATTTATTTAGGGTTGTGATATTTTCCTGTTGGACAAGGCCTTTTATCATTATATAACGTTCTTCTTTGTCTTTTTTAACTGCTGTTGCTTTAAAGTTTGTTTTAGCTGATATAAAAATAGCTATACCTGCTCGCTCTTGGTGTCCATTTGCATGGAAATACTTGGTTGGTAAATTCTTATCCATTCTGCACTTCTGTATTTTTTAAGTGGAGCACTTAGGCCATTTACATTCAATGTTAGTATTGAGATGTGAGGTACTATTCTATTCATCATAACATTTGTTGCTAGAATACTTTGGTTTTATTTATTTATTTATTGTATTTTTGTTTTATAGTTTCTGTGATATTCATCTTTTAAAGGGGTTCTGTTTTAATATGTTTCCAGGATTTGTTTCAAGATTTATAGCTCCTTTTAGCAGTTCTTGTAGTGCTGGCTTGGTAGTGGTGAATTATCTCAGCATTTGTTTGTCTGAAAAAGACTGTATCTTTCCTTTATTTGTGAAGCTTAGTTTTGCTGAATACGAAATTCTTGGCTCATAATTGTTTTGTTTAATGAGGCTAAAGATAGGGTCCCAATCCCTTCTAGTTTGTAGGGTTTCTGCTGAGAAATCTGCTGTTAATCTGATAGGTTTACCTGGTGTTTCTGCCTCAGAGCTCTTAAGATTTTTTTTTTCCATCTTTAGATGATCTGATGCTGTGTGCTTAGTTGATGATCTTTTTGTGATGAATTTTCCAGGTGTTCTTTGAGCTTCTCGTATTTGGATGTCTTGGATGTCTTGATTTCTTGCAAGGCCAGGAAAGTTTTCCTCGATTATTCCCTGAAATATGTTTTCCAAAATTTTACATTTCTCTTCTTCCTCAGGAATGCCAATTATTCTTAGATTTGGTCATTTAACATAATCCCAGACTTCTTGGAGGGTTTGTTTATTCTTTTTATCTTTCTCTTTTTTGGATTGAATTATTTCAAAAACCTTGTCTTTGAGCTCTGAAGTTCTTTCATCTCCTTGTTTGGTTCTATTGCTGGGGCTTCCAGTATATTTTATATTTCTCTAAGTGTGTCCTTTATATTGTGAAGTTGTGATTCCTTTTATTTATGCTATATATTCACTGAAGATTTCTCCCTTCACATCTTGTGTCTTTTATCTTATTTCCTTAAGTTGGACTTCACCTTCTCTGGTGCCTCCTTGATTAGTTTAATAATCGGCATTCTAAATTCTTTTCTGGCAATTCAGGGATTTCTTTTTGGTTTGGATCCATTGCTGGTGAGCTATGTGTGATATTTTGGAGGTGTTAAAGAACCTTGCTTTGTTATATTACTAGAATTTCTTTTCTGCTTCCTTCTCATTTGGGTAGGCTATGTCAGAGGGAAGATCTGAGGCTCAACGCTGCTGTTCAGATTATTTTGTCCTATGGGGTGCTCCCTTATGTAATACTCTCTCCCTTTTCCTAGGGGTGTGGATTCCCGAGAGCCATACTGTAGTGATTGATATTTCTCTTCTGAATCTAGCCACCCAGCAGGGCTACCAGGCTCTGGGCTGGTACTGGGGAGTGTCTGCACAGAGTCCTGTGATGTGAACCATCTTTGAGCCTCTCAGCTGTGGATACCAGCACAGTATTTGGGCTGTCTCCCAGGTCCTGCAGGAGCAATCTGTTTCCTTCAAAGGGTCTGTGGATTCTCCTGGCTCCTGGTATATTCCCGCAGTAGTTCTTGGAGCAAATGTTCATGATGAGAGTTGACATTAACATTAGTATGACGTTTTTGAAATAGTTTCTCTGAGTTTAGCATAGAGTCCATTAACAAAACTCATAAATAAAGCAGGTTCTATACTGCTTATCTAGGGTTAGAACCTGAATAATTGTTCCAGATGTTTCCTAAATGATGCTTATAGTTATAAAAAGATTCATCTCCTTGCTCTCTGCATTCTTGAATCTTTGTCCAGTCGATTATTGGTGAAAAGGCCATGGAAATAAAATCTCATTGAAGGGAGGAGGCAATTAAAGTCCTACAGCTTCCTGTCTTTGTATGCTGAGGATCAGAGACATAAGACCAAAGTCATGAGTGCCTCTAAGAAACTGGAGGACTGGCAAAGTGAGGTTAGGTTTGGGGTGAGTGGAATTTAGAGTTGGGGGCAAAGGTGACAGAATGTCTTGGAGAAGTTGAGGAATAATGAGAGGAAAAAGAAGAAAATCAAAGTGATGCTGACATTGGAGTAGGTGAAGGAATGACATTTGAGAAGAGCAGATAATCTTTGAGAGATTAAATAGCCTCAGATAAGGTAGACTGAGATTGCTGAATGGCTCGATTAAATTTAAACTGAGAAAGTTAGTTTTCAGTTTCCTCACCAAAAGGAAGAAGCAAATAATTGTTTACAGGGAATTCTGGATGCACAGGATTCAAGGTCCCCCAGAGATAAACGTTAGAGAAGTCATTGTAGTTCCAAACTACACTTAATGAAATCATATCATTTTTGTAGATATGGAATCAAATTGCTGCTATATTAGCAGGGCATATAGTCACTGGGAAAAGAGGATGGAGAGCACTCAGTAGAGTGAGAATTACCTATAGATTTTGCAGCCAATTACCCTAAGGAAAGACCTTAGAGGATCTGAGGAGTCCCATTTGATTATTTCTTTATTCAGTCCTTGCCTGAAGAGCCAAGGAGATTTCTTCACACAATCCTTAACAGTGGAGCTGAGGAAGAACAGAAGACACATCACAGAAGGGCCAAAGAAAAGTCTATTTGCGCAAATAATAAAAGTACTTCTTACTTTGCTTCAACACATAAGACATCTGGAGCACTGGTTCTAGAGTTGTACTCACTGAAGGATCCCCAAATTGATGAACAGGAGAGGAGTTAGAAGGACTCATAAAGCACTCTTATCTGGGCAGGAGCAGCAGGTTCTGTAGGTGAGTTCAATCTCAGTCTGAGTTGTTGTACCAGAAACTTTCAAATGCGAAAAAAAAAAAAATCTGGAGATACGTTAACAAAAGCACAGTCAATACAAGCAAAAAATAGAGAAATGAGACTACATAAAAATGTGCCAAACAAAACAATGAACAGAATAAAAAGGCAGCCTATGGAGCAAGAGAAAATATTTGCAAACCGTGTATCTGATAAGAAGATAATATGAAGAATGTATAAATAACTCCTAAAACTCAACAACAACAAGAAGAACGGCCCAATTAAAAAAGGGACAAAGGACAAATCATCCCATTACAAAGTGAGGAAAGGACACGAATAGACATTTCTCTAGAGAAGGCCGTATAAGACTATCAAAAAGAGAAATAGTTTCACAGAGAAGTTTGACTTCCTTAAGCTTAACAATGAGGGTGGTTAATTTTTTTCTCCCTTAGGCAGCCAGTTTGGGGGACATAACAGTACTAGGCATTTGTAATTGAGAGGGTTAATGGTCCTATACATGCCCCACTAGATGGACCTTACTGCTGGAAATTGAGTCAAGGTATTGGGGCAAATGCTAATGGAATTGCACATACACAATTTATCTATACCAACAATGCTCTTAATAGTTGGGGCCATAACAATGGAGGTTTATGGGGCCAGAAGACACTCTCCCACCTGGGCATTGTCAAGGATCCCAGTGATAGTGGTAGCCTTAGATCCTAAATCAGAGAGCATCAGTTGTTTCCACTTTATTGTTATGCCAGCGGTTGCAGGAATCATAGTTACCTGTGTGTAGGTATCCAAAAGACTCAAGAGGTACAATTTTACCCTCCCTCCCCATTATCCTGATTTTGATATAGGGCATTTGTCCCATCCTCTCCCCAGGGACAGAGAACTCTCACCCTATTGAGTGATCTGGGTAAAGGTTGGCAAATCTCTTTATCTTCAGACTTAGTGGAGGGGTCAAGGTGATAGCACTTGTATCAGTCACAGAGGCTGTCATTGTCGGGACCCTAATGGAGGTACCCTTAAGCCCCCCTGCCATGGTCCAATATCAAGCAATCAGTTTTCTTCTGGGATAGGGGAGTGGAGAGCCGAGGAAGACACATGTCCAGGATAGGCAGCTGTTTCTGGGCTGGGACCCCAAGTGAGGGTTCAAGGTAGGGTGGTTAGGGCACATTTCAGACTTCTATGGGGCAAGTAGTGCCTGGAAAGCCATGGGCAGGAAACATGGACACCCTGCCCCACCGGGCACTGCACAGCAGTGGTGTTGGGGTGGGAATCCCATTCCTCTCTCTCTCTCTCTTTCTGCTGGTCAATCTTTGAGGGAGGAGGCACCAGGAGCTGCATTGCTACCATATCACAAAGCCGGAGTCAGTGTAGCATGGGCTCCTCTGGCCACCAAACAACATGCAGGTGGCACCACTTCTACTGATGCTCATGCTCTGCTAAATTGGCAGTGGCTATTGCCAAGACACCTGAAGGAAAAGCTGTGTAGTAACGTGCACCACATGTCATAACTCCCTTAATAAGTTTAATAATTATATCTCCTTTATCATGGAGGTGAACTAACCAACTCTCTAATATCTCTGAAAAGCCACTGGGAGAAGTGAGCCTGGAGGGAGATATATGTATATGTGTGTGTATATATATATATATAATTATTTTTTTTTTTCACTGAATCCCAACAGTTTGTTGTGACAGAAGGTGTTTATTAGCACCAGGGACCTACTTAGAGCACAAAATACTTATTTGGTGCAACTCAGCTCAAGTGGCCTCTGGCAGTCTCTGGTCCTATTGCCAGAGGATGATGAGCAGTTGCTAAGAAACTACTTCCCTAGTTCTTTAGGGACCCTTTTTTATATTGCTGATTTACCCCATGCACTGGGTGAGCTCATCCAGGTAGTCAGAAGCAAAATAGAAGGACCAGTGTTCCCCCTCAGAACTAAAAAGTTTCTGTAAACGATCCATCAAACTCCTGGAGACCCACTGGTGAAGTGCCTCCGGCTCTTGGAGATATTTCTTTAGCACTTACCAAGATTGCCTCGTGGAACCTTCAGACATTTTTGTATTTCAGAACAGCATTGTGCTCAATTGACCACATTTGCTGTACCTATTTGTCAACCTGCCTGGTGTCAAGGTAGTCAATGGTAATCTAGGACAAGAAACAAAACTGAAAATAGCAAAATCAATCCTTTATTCATGTATTAGGACAGTACAGGAAAAAGACAAAAGAAACAGGTGGCAGCTCCCCAGTATTTCATTTTCACCCACAGAATGGCACTGGATGAGAATTAGATGGCATGCAGTGCAAGAAGGGGTAATCACTCATTCCTCAGGAGCCCTGAACACAGAGCTTTTTTTTTTTTTCTTTCTGAAGGTTGCTGGGGGCAACGAGAGGGGGTAGGGTAGGAATGGGAGAGTACTGATCCAGAGGGGACAAAGTGCCTGATAGGATTTGGCTCTGTCTCCACCCAAATCTCACCTTGAATTGTAATCATCCCCACATGTCAAAGGCAGGACCAGGTGGAGGTAATTGGATTACGGGGGCGGTTTCTCCCATGCTGTTCTCATGATTGTGAGTGAGTTCTCACGAGATCTGATGGTTTTATAAACGTCTGGTATTTCCCCTGCGGGCATGCATTTGTTCTCTCCTGCCACCCTGTTAAGTGGTGCCTTCTGCCATGATTGTAAGTTTCCTTAGGCCTCACCAGCCATGCGGAACTGTGAGTCAATTAAACCTCTTTCCTTTATAAATTACCCAGTCTCAGGTATTTCTTCATAGCAGTGTGAGAATGGACTACTACAGTGCCTCAGTCAAGGCTCCTCAACAAGGATGTCTCATTGGAGGCACCTGGGGAGTGCCTTAGCTGACACCCCTGATAAGGGGACATCTGAATGAAAGCTCCGGGGCTGAAAATGCAGATATGTGTATGAGGATGGCTGTACCAGTGAGAGGCTGAGTTCCTGACTGCAATTCCCTCTAGGAAGTTGCTGTTTTATTCTGTTGTGGCTACTACAACAAAGTACCATAGACTGAGTGGCTTATAAGAAATAGAAATGTATTTGTCACAATTCTGGAGGCTGGAAACTCCAAGATGAAGGTAGATAATGTCTAGTGATGCCACAATTTGTGATTCATAGTGGTACCACTTTGCTTTGTCCTCACATTGTGGGAGGGATGAGGGATCACTCTGGGGCCTCTTTTTATAAGGGTGATAATCCCAATAATTAGGGCTCCACCTGCATGACCTAACCACTTCTCACAAGTCCCACCTCTCAAAACTATCACTTAGGGGGTTAGAGTTTCAACATATGAGTTTTAGGGGGACAGAAACATTCAGACTTTGCAATGTCTGTCTTTGCAATGTAATGACTGCGCCCCAAGTCTGGTGTGGGGAGGATAGCTTTACCTCGTGAGGCCTGCTGGGTAAAGGCTTGTAATTGCTTGTGGTTGGGCTAGAAAGATCACATGAAGATTTTGGCCTAGAGCTAGACTCCTCAACACTGACAAATAGAAATAATTTATTATTTTTTCAAACATTTATTTTTATTCTACATGTATAAGGTGTACAACATGATGTTTTGATATAGATATACACAGTGAAATGATTACTATGGTCGAACAAATTAATATGTCTGTAATTACCATAATTACTTTTTTTTGTGTGGCAAGAGCATCTAAAATCTAATCTCTTGGCAAATTTTCAGTACACAATACAATATCATTAACTATAGTCCTCATGCTATACATTACATCCCTTGACTTATTTGTCCTACCTAATGGCAAATTTTTACCCTTTTACCTAATTATCTCAATCTCTTCTTCCTCCTTGACCCTGGTAATCATATTCTACTCTCTGTTTCTGTTTATTTAACTTTTTAAAGAAAGATTCTGTATATAAGTGTGATCATGTGCTATCTGCCTTTCTGTGTCTGGTTAGTTTCACTTAGCATAATGTCCTCCAGATTTGTTCATGCTGTCACAAATGGCAGGATCTTCTTTTTTAGGTGTGAATAATATTCCATCATATACCACAATTTCTTTATCCATTTATCTGTCAACAGACAGGTTGTTTTTGTATCTTTGCTATCATGAATCATGCTGCAGTGAACATGAGAATGTGGATATCTCTACAAAGTGCTGATTTCATTTCTTTTGAGTGTATGCCCAGAAAACAGACTGATGGGTCATATAGTAGTTTTATTTTTAATTTTTGGAGGATTCTCTTACTCTTTTCCATATAGTTGTACCAATTTAAATTCCCACTAACACTGTACAAGTATTCCCCTTTCTCCATATCTTTGTCAACAATTGTTATCTTTTGTCCTTTTTATAGTAGTCATTCTAACAAGTGTGGGGTGAAATCTCATTGTGGTTTTAATGTGCATTTCCCTGATGATCAGTGATGCTGGGCACTTTTTCATAAACTTGTTGGTCATTTCTATGTCTTCTTTGGAAAAATGTCTACTTAGGTCCTTTGCCCATTTTTAATTGGGGTATTTGCTTTTTTGCTATTCAGTTGTATGAGTTCCTTATATATTTTATATATTAACCTTATATCAAACATATGGCTTGCAAGTATTTTCTTCCAATAGTAGTCTGCTTTTCTTGTTTTGTCGTTTGTTTTATTTTCTGTGCAGAAACCTTTAAGTCTGATGTAGTTCCACTTACCCAGAGATGTACAAATTCAAAGTAATCCCTACCAAAATTGCAATGACATTTTTCACAGAAATAGAACAAAATGTAACATTCATATGGAAACACAAAAGACACCAAATAGCCAAAACAATATTAAGAAAGAAAAACAAAGTTGGAAGCATTACATTTCCTGATTTCAAGTTATATTACAAAGCTATAGTAATCAAAATAGTATAATACTGGCATAAAAATAGGAACATAGACCAATAAAACAGAAAACAAAGCCCAGAAATAAACCCCAGCATATACTGTCAACTAATCTTTGACAAGCCCACCAAGATGACACAATAGAAAAATGATAGTCTCTTCGATAAATCCTGTTGGGAAAATTGTCTATCTACATGCCGAAGAATGACAATAAGTTCTTATCTTACATCACACACAAAAATCAACTCAAAATATATTAACAACCTAAATGTAAAGATCTAAAGCTGCAAAACTCTTAGAAGAAAACATAGGGGAAAAGTTTCTTAATATTAACCTTCACAATAATTTTTTAGATATCACACTGAAAGTTCAGGCTTAATAAAAGGCAAAAAAAAAAAAACAGCACAGCAATTTGGTTGTATTCATGCTCTTTCTGAAACTTTCAGGCGGTATACATAGGAATTGGGCGTTATAATGTGATTTACCATTTAGACTTGGCTACAAATGATTATCTAAAATTTACAGGTTAACTTTTATAGCAGATAGCTACATGATTTAATAGGAGTTGTTTTACCATTAATATTAAGTGCTCCTAGTAGTGACTAGAATTTAATCATCATGCTATATTGCTTTGATTTTTGGCATGCTGGGGAATATATCTGTCTATTGGTCAAATTTTGTTGGAAATAACTTAAGAGATTGTCAGTTCTCCTGTGTGTGCTGTGAGCTTGTATTTAAAATTGCTTGATATTAGTGTAGTATCAGTGGGAGTTTGGACATTTGTTTTGGTATACAGTAATATTATAATCATATTTGTTGTATTAGTACTTGATTTGAAGTCACTTTTAAAAGAGGGAAAACAAAAGTAGAGAGAGATTATTTCTATTTGTTTATTTTTAATTACTGTCTTTTTTCTGACATTTCATATCCCAATGTGTATAAATACAAAATATTACCCCATTAGAAAAAGTGATACGTCTTATATACATTTTATTCTTACTGTTGGCTATTACACATGACTTGTCCTCATGTATTTTTTACTCCAATTTCAGGAGAGATCAAAGCGTGGCAGATTATTGTGACCTAAGGATTTTTGGTTTAACAAATGCTCATTTACTGAATCATAGAATTGTGGAGCTGGGAGAAACCTGAGAGTATATTTTCATACACTCAAGGACTGGGTTTGGGTCCTAGATCTACCATAGTTTTGTGGTTTGAGGCAGGTTTTCTAACCTGTGTCTTAGTGGCCTCATCTATAAAATCAAAACATTGTACCAGTCCTATTTACTTCCCTGAGTTCTAAGTAGGCTTATAGCCAATAACACAATTTGAAAAGAAAATTCAGCTAACAAAACTTCAGTGTAATTTATCTTTAACATGAGGTATGTTTAATTAGTTTGCACAAGGCCACAGTGTAGTTCAGCGGTAAAGCAAGAATGAAAATCTAGGTCTTTTGATTCTTCCTATGCAAGTGTTGGTGAAGCATTGTTGGGGTTCCTTGTTTGTAGGTAAATCCCAGAAAAAGAACAAGATTGTGTTGGTAAAGTCTGATACAGCAGTCTTATAAATATAGTGTTTATCAGAGATGGGAGTGTTACCCTCTGGGAGATAACACGCAAGGTGGAAAGAGGTTTCAGAGACATAGTTCTAAAGAAATAACAAGTTATTCCAATTAAAACTCAAGGACCATTAATTTTGAAGGCAAGATATTTGCAGAGAGATAAATCCTACCAGTAAAAATGTTTAAATGCAAGTTTATCAAGTGACTTAAGCTGACTTGACAATTAAGCAATTGATAGTTTCTTTCAGTAAATATTCAGGTAGCCCCTGATAGTTAGAGAGTGTGAGTTATACATTTCCCTCACTATATCCCCCACCCCGTCCTGCCACAGCCTCCTTAGCAAGTGATATGTTATGAAAAGAAGTGTTTGACAAAATTCCAACAAGCGTACAAACTTTCATAAACTGGCAGGCCAAAATAAAACTACATAACCTATGGTATGTAGCTCAGAGAAAGCCTGTTCTCTGACTTTAGACACTCTGCTTGCTCTTTGTACTGTGGATATCATTTACTGGTGGATGCGAAGATATTGGAATAATAGGACCCTATAGTCAGGCAGGCAATAGATTGTCAAGAGCTGAGCTGGAGAGAGCTGAGCTGCCAGGTATCAAGGTGGTCAATTAAAACAAGCCAAAGTGAAAATAACAAGCCTTGATTCACCTTCTGTGATAGCATAAACAGGAGCCCCAGAAGACAAGTGTAAGTTTCCTAAGGAGACTGTAATGCAGTACCACAAACTGGGTGGCCTGAATGAGGGAAATTTTTTGTCTGAAAGATTTTTAAGCCAGAAGTTCAAGATCAAGGTGTGGACAGAGTGGATTCCTTCTGAGGGTAGTGGGATGAGGGCATCTTCTATGCCTCTCTTTTCTTTTCATGGTGTTCCAGCAATCTTAGGCTTTCTCTGACTTGTAAGTATATCATCCTGATTTCTGCTTTTATCTTCACACAGCATTCTCCCTGTTTGTGTGTATAAGTTTCGCTTTTTAATAAGGGCATCAGTCATGTTGGACGAGGGCACACTCTGATGATCTCATTTTAATTTGATTACCTGTTAAAAACAATAGCTACAAGTAAGGTCACATTCTCAGGTACCAGGGGTCAGGACTTCAACACGTGAGTTTTAGAAGGACAAATTCAATCTCCAACATGCCAGTTTCTTGGCATTTTATTTTATTTTATTTTTTCGTGGAATAGAACTGAGTGAAGGTCAGATGTATTAGCGCACAGAAGAGGAAACATCTCATTGCCAAGGGAGCCGTTAACAAAAGGCTCCTGCTATTTTATGAACCCAGTTGGCTGAGGGGAGGTAGGAGGAAAAAGACTAGTGGTAGAAAAGTACTGAAGACTGAGTCAGAGTGGAAATGATTTCAAATGTCCCTGATAAGGTGGTCTCAGCAAAAATCCCAGCCAAGGACTCATTGATAAGAAGGCTTCCTAATGACGGTGTCTGGGCCAGGATTGCAGATATGCTTAACAGTGTGGTCAGCTTGGAGGCCTGAGTCCTTGACTATAACTCCCTCCAGACTATGTACCTTGTCTGCTGTGGGGAAGACAGTTTTTTCCCATGAGTCCTGCCAAAAAAGCCTTGTTATTGCCTATGGGTGGGCCTAAGGGATCACCCAGTGGATTTTGGCCTGGGGCTGGACCTGCACGATGTGGAGAGTCACAAAACTAACAGCATTTACCCTTCATGCACTGCTCCAAAGATATTAGGTAGTTGGGTTCTTAGAACTTGTAAAGTGAGGATTAAAATAATATTCTACCTTAGTTATCACAAACACTTTTTTTTTGGTAATAGATCAGTGTGGACTAATATCAAATTTAAGATCACAAGTTGTATAACTTTAAGTTTTGTTTTGTTTGTTTATTTCATTTTTAGCAGTTGCTTTTGTGAGGAAATTTTGACTGGCTGGAAAGTACATGTCATTTGTTCTGTTGAATGACCCAATTTCTAAATTTGTTTTGTTATTTTCTTGTGGTTTAATTTGTTGCTCTATCCTTTCTAATGAAAATCAAATTGAAAACTTTTAGCAATGTGAGAATATAGGTGATGCTATTTATTTTATATTATGTTACATGGGGAGACATGACACCTCACTGTTTCTCTATTAGTCATCCTGAGATTGGCTATGTGATTAAAAGCCTGGTTCCTCCACTGTTTCTCCCTTTGTGGCCCGAAAATTATCTGTATGTTGTTACCTGACACCACACAAATGTCTAATCTCCTAACACCCATTCACTTAATGGTTTTAATAGCAGTTGAAAACCCTTGCATAATTAATAGTCTCATTAGGGATTGTATATGGTGACTTTCCAATATTAGCTGGATGTGTCTTGTAAAGTAACATTTTCCCCATCAATTGAAGTGATTTGGTGTATTATTTTTTATTACTATATGACAAATTACCATACACTTACTGGCTTAATGCAACATCCATTTATTATCTCACATTTGAAAGTCAAAGCAGGCTCAACTGGGTTCTCTGTTGGCAAGGCTGAAATCGCACTGCTGACTGAGATGGACTGTTATGTAGAGGCTCTGGAAACAGAAGAATCTGTTTCCAAGCTCACTTGGACTGTTGGTGGAATCTAGTTCCTTGTGAATGTAGTCTGAAGCTGCCTTTTCCTTGCTGGCTGTCATCCAGGGGCCAATTCTCTGTTCCTAGAAGCCCTCTGCATCAAATCCTTCTCATGTTTCAAATTTTTTGGACTTTCTCTTCTGTCACCATATAAAGAAAGCTTTCTTTTTTTGAAATATTTGTGTGATCAGATTAGACCCACACTTTGGCATGTGAGGTAATATCATCATATGGTAAAATCATATTCACAGTTTTCATTCATCGGGGGGTAATTCTTAGA
This sequence comes from Pongo pygmaeus, assembly GCF_028885625.2. NCBI lineage: Eukaryota > Metazoa > Chordata > Mammalia > Primates > Hominidae > Pongo > Pongo pygmaeus. Next base: position 149,729,970 of record NC_072396.2, on the reverse strand, counting down.
AATTTGTCTACCACATTTGGTTACCTTGGACACAATATGTACAAGAAAGCCCCATAAATATTCAATTCTCCTCAGTCTATTTAAATACCTCTCAAATTGGTGTTTGGCCATAGCTTGTTGAACATCTGTCTCTAGGTCTCCAAACAATTTAGGTTCCTTTGGGTCATTTAATAAAATTATTATGCTAATTCAGTAATTGAAGTTGTCCACAATTTTAGTTATCTGTTACTGTGGAAGGTACATTAAAACTCCGTGATGTGAAACAACAACTATTTACTATTTCTTATCATTCTATGTGCTGACTGGGCAGTTCTGCTCTCCACATAGTGTCACCTGGGGTTTCTCATTCAGCTGGTTTTAGCTGGTGGCTAGGCCAGGCTTGGAAGCTCCAAGGAGATTTTTTCACATACCTGTAGTCTTGCTATTTACTGTTGGCTGAAGTGCCCTAGTTTTTCTACCAAGTGGCCCCTCTCTTTATATGATATCTCACCTCCCAGGGCTTTTTCACATGCTTCTTGCTCCAGATAGCAAGACACTACTTGCATCATGCCTGTTACCCTCCTGTACCAGTTTGAATAACGTTTCCCCAAAATTAATGTTCACCTGGAACCTATGAATATGACCTTATTGGGAAACAGTGTATTTGCTGATGCAATCAAGTTAATATGAGGTCATATTGGATTAGAGTAGGCCCTTACTCAAATGACTGGTGTCCTAATAAGGAGAGACAGACACAGAGACATAGAAAAAATGCCATGTGAAGACAGAGATTAGAGTGATGCAGCTATAAACCAATGAATGTCAATGGTTGCCAAGAGCCACCAGAAGCTAAGAATAGGCAGGAAAGAACACTCCCTTAGAGCCTTAAAAGGGAGCGTGACCATGCTGACACCTTAGCCTCTACTAGAGCTAAGAGATAATACATTGCTGTTTTAAGTCAACTTGTTTGTGGCACTCTTTTACATTCGTCTTAAGAAACAAACACATTGCCCATTAGCCAAAGCAAGTCACATGACCAAGCCCAGAGTCAGTGTGGGAGGGGGCTAGAAAAGGGTGCAGTTGATAGGAGGCCACCAGTGTAATAGTCTACCACAGTTTGCCATCTGACACTTTATGGTTCATGTCTCTCTTGCATGCAGAATACATGTAACCCCATCCCCACCCCCTGTCAAAGCCCTGAAGTCTTATTCCATGAAGGCATTGGGCTTAAGTTTGAGTTCAGAATCTCATATCAATCAGGTCCAGATGCAAATGAAGCTCCTTGGTTGCAATTGCTCAACTCTGGAAGTCTGTGAACTAAAATATATTACCTTCCTTCCACACCCAACATACAATGGCAAGACAGGGTTATAACTGCAATAAATACTGTCCTTCCAAAAGGGGATGGGATGGGGTGCAGGAAATACTTAGCAGTCATTGATTCATAGCAGTTCTGAAATCCAGCTGGGCAAGTGGCACAAGTTCTCTCTGTTCCAGCGGCAGATAATATTTTAACAGTTGTCAAATTAACAAAAAATTGTTTGGAATTTGAGGACGTTATTTGAAAAGATTATTGCAATAAGGGGGAAGGGACAATTGTAATGGGAGAGGATGACTATTGCAGTAGACAGAGGGAAAATATTACAATAGAACAAACACTCAATCATGGCATCTACAAGTGTCTCAACAGTCAGGCAGAGAAATGCTTTTCATTTTTTTAGAAAAATAATTTTTAATTGAGGGGATACATGTGCAGGTTTGTTACAAGTGTAGATTGTGTGATGGGGGAGTGTGGACTTGTATTGATCCCATAACCCAGACAGTGAACATGGCACCCAGTAGGAAGTTTTTCCGCCCTAGCTCCCCTCCCTCCCTCCATTCTCTTGGAGTCCCCAATGCCTCTTGTTTCTATTTTTATGTCCATGTGAATCCAAGATTTAGCACCCAATTATAAGTGAGAACATGTAATATTTGATTTTCTGTTTCTGCATGAATTTGCTCAGGATAATGGCCTCCAGCTCCATCCATGTTGCTTCAGAGGACATGATTTCATTCTTTTTATGGCTGTATAGTATTCCATGGTGTATATGGACTACATTTTATTCATCCAATCCACTGTTGATGGGCACCTAGGTGGATTCCATGTGTTTGTGATTGTGAATAGTGCCATGATGAACATGTGAGTGCATGTGTCTTTTTGGTGGAATGATTTATTTTCCTTTGAATATATACCCAGTAGTAGGATTGCTCAGTTGAATGGTAGGTGTGTTTTTATTTGATAAATCTCCAAACTGCTTTCTGCAGGGGCTGAATTAATTTACATTCCTACCAACAGTGTATAGGTGTTCCCTTTACTCTGCAACCTCACCAAAATTTGTTTTTTGACTTTTTAATAACAGCCATTATCACTGGAGTGAGATGGTGTCTCATATTGGTTTTGATTCGGGTCTCTCAGATGATTAGTGTTATTGAGCATTGTTTTTTATGTTTCTTGGCCACTTGTGTGTCTTTTTGGGGAAGTGTTTGTTTATGTCATTTGCCCTCTTTTTAATAGGGTTGTTTGTGCTTTTGTTATTGATTAGTTTAAATTCCTTAGAGTTGTGGGTATTGGTCCTTTTTCAGATGCATAGTCTGCAAATTCTGTTGAATGGGTGGTTCTGTTTCTGTTAGACTCTCTTTTTAATCTGTTGAGTATTTTTCTTGCTGTGCAGAAGCTCTTTAGTTAAATTAAATCACATTTGTCTATTTTTTGATTTTGTGCAATTGCTTTTCAGGTCTTCATCATTAATTACTTGACTAGGACCAAGTCTAGAAGTGTATTTCCTAGATTTTCTTCTAGAATTCATAGTTTTAGGTCTTACATTTAAGTCTTTCATCTATCTAGATTTAATTTTTGTGTATGGTGAGAGGTAGGGGTCCAGTTTCAATCTTCTGCATATGGCTAGCCAGTTATCCCAGCACTATTTATGGAATAGCAAGTCCTTTCAGCGTTGCTTGTTTTTAATCAACTTTATCCAAGATCAGATGTTGGTAGGTGTGTGTCATTATTTCTGCATTCTCTATTCTGTTCCATTTGTCTATGCATCTGTATTTTATTTTCTAGGGGGTTGTAAGTAGTCTTTGCCCCTTGTAATTTCTTGCACTGAAATCTTTCTGAATTCTGGAGGAAACCACAGTTGGGTTCATCCAACATTTATCCTAACCTCCTTCCTACCCCATAGAAGCTGAAAAGCCAGAAATTATACTTCATAGACTCCCTTGTTTCTGAAGAGGTTTAGGTTTTGCAGATTAGATCTTATTTAGAAATTAAGTGGAAGATGAGAAGCTGCAGTCAATGATGCATCGGTTTTGCTGGTGTACATCCAGTAGATGTAGCATGGCTCTGGAACCTCCATAATCTTCAAATTACAACTACAGGTAGTGGTACAGCAACAGCTTCTAGCTCCTTGGATCATAGCGTGCACCTGGATCCAGAAGTTCAGACAGTGGCCCCATATGTCAGCTTCTTGACTCTTCATTTTCCTGACTGAGAGTGAGAGAGCAGTTTCCCTGACAAGTTTGTTCTCTGGTGGTGTTCTGGTAATTATTCCAAAGCTCAGACTGGAGGTTGGTCCTTTGACCCTTCTACAATTTCACAAATACTTAATTCCTGCAGTGAACACTTTTATTTGTCTATAATAACAAGAGAGATTTCTGTTATCTGCAGTTAAGTCCTGACTGATACACAGCTGGTCCTTTCATGATTCTGCAGGGACCATTTCCAGACACTAAGATGCAGAATTCCTGAAGTTTGGTGATTTACGTGTCTAAACTAAGTATATGGTCTAATGGATTGCCACTAATACTATACTCTTCTCGAATACTATTTTAAACTAGTGTAGACTGATGTTGCCTCCCTCCTCTCCCCCCTTCCCTATAAAATATTTAGGTTTTAAAGATGATATAACCTTACTGAAGGAAGACAAATGTATACTGCATTCCTGGACAAATGATGGCAGGAAGGTAAACCTGAGGATGTAAACCTTGGTAAAGATAAACCTTGAGGACATTATGCTAAGTAAAATAAGCCTGTCACAAAAAGACAAATATTGTATGATTCCACTTATATGAGATATCTAGAGTAGTAAAATTTATAAAAACAAAAAAGTAGAAACTTCTATACCCATAAAAAAACAATTCTCCATTTGCATTTTCCCCAGCCCCTGAGGAGGAAAGAAAGACTCCTGGAGGATATTGCTAAATCTACAGCAGCATACTGTAAAAAAATAAATAAATAAAAAATTGGGAAAGATTATATCATCTTTAAAAACCAAGTATTTTATAGGGAGGAACGCAGAAGAGGGAGGCAACATCAGTCTACACTGATTTATAATAGTTGTCAAGCAGAGTATAGTAATAATGACAATCCACCAGATCATATATTTAGTTTAGTAATTAATTAATATTAAGGCAAATTAATTAATTTACCTTCCTTTTCAGTTGATACATTGAAAAACATAATAGGGAAGTCAATTACAACTAAATATTTTTCAGGGGCTTTAATTAATTCATTAGTTATTTGGACAATGTAGTCAGTACACCCACTGCTATAACAATTAATAATTGATGTAAGGCTTTTTTACACCATTATCTCTGAGAATTAAATGGATATATAGACTTTTAAATTACCCCTATATCTTTCAAATACTTTGTTTGAGGAGGTTTCAGCTTTTTTCCCCCAATTTGCTTTCTGTGAATATTAAATATATGCTTTTTTCTGGTAATATTTTATTTCTTGATTTACATGGTAGGTACACAAATGTTCAGTTATCAATTACCCCTTGAGTTTTTAAAATAGTGGTAAAAGCACACATCATAACATTTATCATTTTAACTATTTTTATGTGTACAGTTAAGTAGTGTATTCACATTGTTGTGAAAGCAACATCCAGAAGTTTTTCATCTTTCAAAACTGAAACTCTATAGCCATGAAACAGCAACGCTCCATTTCCCTTTTCCACAGCCCCTGGTAACCACCTTTCTAGGTTTTCGTTTCTATAAATTATACTACTCCAGATATCTCATGTAAGTGGAATCATACAAGATTTGTCTTTTTGTGACAGCCTTATTTCACTAAGCATAACGTCCTCAAGGTTCATCTATGTTGTATCATGTATAAAACTGTATATCCTTTTTAAGACCGAATAATATTTCGCTGTATGTATATGCCACATTTTATCTGTTTACATGTCCATGAACCCTTCGGTTGCTTTTACAGTTTAGCTATTGAAAATAACGCTGCTATGAGCCTGGCTGGACAATAGATCTTTGAGATATTTGCTTTCAATTCTTCTAAATATATACTCAAAAGTGGGATTTGGGGATCATATGGTAATTATATTTTTAATTTTTTGAGGAGCTTTCATACTGTTTTCCATTGTCATTGTATTAAATACATACTTTCTGTCAGACAGTTTGACATGTTGCTATTTATTCTTCTGACAGTAATCATAAAAATATTTAACTTGTTTATCAAATTCAAAATGCCCTTTCCACCACAATCTATCCATTTCAATGATTTCTTCTGAGGTTTTGGCTACTACCAGTTCAATTTTCCTGCTCGATCACCAGAATATTTCCAGTTTAATTTTAGTTTTCAAAACAAGTCTGTATGTTACTCAAACTTTTAAACAATTCTGTATTTCCTAAAGCAATCATCACTTGGGAGCCACTGCCAATTCATATTAATTCCTTCATTAAATCCTGCAAGATAATCAGGGACCACTTCAATCTCAGAATACCTTTGTGGATCTCTTACCAACTTTAATTGTAGTGGGCTTCTTCCCTAAAAAATCTTTAGAAACAAGTTCAGCTTGGTTTATTTTGCCTTCAGAAGCCTTATCACCAAACTTTACTGCCTCTTAGGATTGCCTCAGTAGGTACTACCTCTGGAATCTAAGGTTGTTTTCTTGGTACTGGCTTAACTACCTCGTCTGACTGCACTCTTCTGGAGGATTTTCTGCCCCATTTCTATCAATGAATGGCTAAAGTAAGCCTACTTTCACATGAGCATTAGCCTACTAAATGCAGCACATCTACTACTGCCCTTTCCTGGTCTCTGTGATCCTTAATATGTTAGAGAAATCATCTTGGTGAAAAGTGATATGAATTTCATTTCCCTTATTAAAGTCAATTACTGAATTATAAACTCTACTTTAGTTCCAGTGGGGTGTTAAGTATATTAGTAAACCCATCTATTCATGGCTAGCTTTATCTTTGGCTTTAGGAATAATTTCTCTCATTTGCCACTAAATCTGTTAGTAGTTTTGAGACAGCTCTTTCACTAGGCTGTAAATACTCATTTCATGGGGGAGCTAGAGAAGACTTCTCCATCTTTGAAGGGGACTCTAGACTTTTAAAATATGTTCCAAGTCTTTCATTGTAAGGAGATTTTCTAACCTATTTTATTTTTGTTAATATAATGGTGTCTATATGTTTAGTGTATATTAAACCACCAATTCTGATCTCTTTATATTGTTTTGGCAAATTATTTCCTATGATTAGTAACTTGAACAGTAAACTTGGAAGTTTACATCCAACTTCTTAAAATCTTAAAGCCAAGCCAAATCCTTCAGAAGGATGGTTTTAATTGTCTCCTATGTTAAGTTGGTTTTCTGATCCCCACTCTTGTTCTCCCCCTTTTTTTTTCCAATGCGCTACTATAGACTTACTTAGAAATATTATCCAGGATTCTTTATTTCCTCCTTTACAAAACATGAACACTTAAAAATGACAACAATATCATAGTACCTTAATAACTTAGTTTTTGTCTCTTATGGAAAGTGATCTGTTTCCTCCTTTTGCTCGAACCCTAGGTAAATATCACAAATTCCACACACTTGTTTGCACCAGGTTTTAGAAAGTGACCTAATTTATCCATTCAGCAAGTGTTTGGTTATTTTGTCATTTTCTAATAGCCTTTGTAAATCAGAGGCAGTTGGTGCTTTATATGGTTGCTTCACCCAAGATCTTTCTATTAGGTGATATAAAAACCAATCTTAGATCTGATTTTGCTATCGATACACTTGTTAACAAAAGCAGGCAGACACAATCATACTATCTGTTCTTGTAGTTCAGGAGTCAACCCACTCTCTTTCCTTAGTTCCTCTGGCTAGTACTTGGTGCTGGATCATCCAGCTTTGTAGATAGTTCAGGGAAGAGAGTCTTCCATGAAATAAAGTTATACACAACTGATATTGTTTGGCTCTGTGTCCCCACCCAAATCTCATCTCTAATTTTAATCCCCACATATCAAGGGAGGGACCTGGTGGGAGGTGATTGGTTGTGGTAATGGTTTCCCCCATGCTGTCCTCATGATAATGAGTGAGTTCTCATAAGATCTGATGGTTTAAAAGTGTTTGGCACTCATCCCGCCCTGATGCCAGGTAAGATGTGCTCTGCTTTCCATTTGCCTTCTGCCTTGATTGTAAGTTCCCTGAGGCCTCCCCTGCCCTGCAGAACTGTGAGTCAGTTAAACCTCCTTTGTTTGTAAATTACAAAGTCTCAGGGACTATTTTATAGCAGTGTGAAAACAGACTAATACAAGAACCAATGGGACTTGAGACTTTAAGGACTGCATTAAAAGTGTTAGGTTATGGGGTTTGCCAGACTATTGAGCCTTGTTCATACAAGAACAACGAGACCTAAGCAATATTTCAACTGTATATCTTGAACATCATTTATTTCACCAATGAAAAAATTCATTTTTAACATCTCTCATGCTGATTAACATACCTTCAGGGTATATCTTTTTATATCCGTATTGAAGATGCTTAATACCCTTTCCTGGGGATGGATTCTTGATAAGGGTACATCATATGCTAGCTAACCACCTTTATGATGAAGATGACAGTTATCTTGGATACATCACACCGAAAATATAAAGTTAGTAATCTAATTAGGTAATAGTTATATGAAAAGAAAAATAGAAATCTGAAGTTTTTCTGTATTAAAAGATAAACTTGGCAAGTGCGTGTAACATTTATCTCCCCCAGCCTTTCTGTCAGTCCCTCTTCTACCACTAGTGATGGCCCTCCTTCTCCCTGGAAGACAGTTAATGTTCTTCTGATCTTCTTCCTTTATCAAAACAGGTTCTTAGACAAATATTTGGTGAACTCTTACACAATAAGAGGTTGATAACAGTTTAGAGAAGGTGATGAGAACAGGTTGAAAGCTTGTTGTGTGCTAAATGCCAGGCTTATTTGTACATTTGAAGATACTTGAAAAGGACAAATAGTTGAGCAAAATCCTACCACCTCAAGTTACTATTTACTGAGCATGTACTATGCATGGACCCTGATACATATGTCATATATATGTGTGTGTGTATATACATATAAGTGTGTGTGTGTATATATATACACACTTACATATATATGTGTGTATGTATATATATACATTGCACAGCTTGCTGTTCAAAGGAGTTAGCTACCATATATATACACACACACTTATATATATGTGTGTGTATGTATGTATATATATATATATATACATACACACACACATATAAACACATTATCTCATTTAACCCTCATAACCTTATGATGCAGCTAGCATTATTTCTATTTTATCATTTAGGAAACTGAGGCTCAGAGAGGTTAAGTAAATTGCCTAAGGTCTTTTCACTGCCATCACAGTGATCCAATTTCCTGGGGCTTGCATTTTAACAGTGAAAAAAGTCTTAGGACATATGAATTCATGTCTCATTGTGATTTTCAGGCTTCACTAAACTGGTGGGAAAAATAATTGTTACATTAAACAATTGCTCGCTTTTGTAGTGGGATATCTCAGTGAGAAATTTGCAAGTGAAGGCATCCATGTGTGCTAGATCTATATTTTAACAGTTTTGTCCGTTGGTGTTTTTTCTCCCCCATCTATCTCACCTTCTTTATACATACACATGCACAAACACTCATATATGCACACATACAAACACACATTATTCCTTGCAGATTCAGCTAATATTATTATGTAAGAGTGTAGTGTTTAGAATGTTATGATATATTTTATTAATATTTTCTGGGAATTGAATGGAGGCTTAATATTCCCATTGGTATCTTTCAATGTCAGAATATTCTGCCTTCCTTTTTGCTTTGAAGTTCGTATATAAATCCTTCTGTATTGAAACTATCCTTCAGTCAGGTTTTGTGATAAAAATTAATTGCAAGTAAGTTGTACATCGACTCTTACACATTATTTTGCATTGATTATTCATAGCTCTGTATTTCAACTCTTTTTTGATCAATTGGCAAAAAGACAAACCATCTTATTAAGGTGGCCATTGAATACACACTATTAGCCATTAATGGCAAGTATCATCAATGTAATAGTTATTAACAATATGTCAGCATCATGTACCTTCATTAATATAATAATGATTATTATCTGTGTGTCAGTCATACAAATGGGAACTATCTGCCTATTGCTAATCACAGTCAGACGCAAAAAAATGTTATGGAGCAAAAGGTGAAACTTATATTTAAGATGACATCACATGTTCATGTTTTGAAGTCCTCTATTTCAGACCCAAAGCTATGTTAGATAAAATAAAAAAAAAAGAGGCTCTGCTCAGAAATATGATACATGTCTCTCTGAAATGAAGCTGAAATCAAGCATCAGAATCTTGAAAGAAGCTGTGGTATACAGAATTTGTGTTCCCTTAGTGTAAGAGTAATTAAATTAAAAGTGCCCCACTTGATGTGGAGAAACAAAGATCCACTGCTTTGTAGAAATAAATAAAGACCACACAAATGAGAATAAGCAAAGGATATTTATTCAGAGCTTGCTGTGCAAAGGAGTTAGCCACCATCATTTGTGTTTGGCAGAGATTCAAAAGCAGGCAAAGCAGTGAGAAAGCTTTAGAGTGAATGAAGGAGAAGGTTTCAGGAGGCTCTGATTGGAGGTTGTTGGCATATGGGAATCCAGAAGCAGACTATCTAGAAGTGGAGTATCCCATATGATCAGTTGGTGGGAGCAGGCTTGGCTTTCTTGGTCCTGAGCAAGCAGTAGGGACAAAAATTGGATAAGTGGGCAGTCATTGACCAAGTCCATTCTGTTTGGGGCCAATTGCTAAAGAGTTGGTGGTGTGGCTTCTAAGGATGATTGCTGCAGTGGCTGTGCATCAGAATTCTATTGTCATATATGGTCTGATCGTTGTCTGTTTGTGTATTCGATTTCTCTGCTTGAAACAAACGGGTGAGATTGCCCATTTTCCATAAGACAGGGTTGAGAAAAGCAACAACTTGCTGCTACTTGGTGCAATGTCTTATACAAAGCTCTGATACACCATCCTAATTGTAGTAAGGAGTGTTGAGCCTGCATTCCAGACTGAGAACTAGGTTGCAACTCCCACAAAGTTGCTACATATAGACATATGAGGTTGTTAGTGGTGGTGGCAGTGGGGTGAGTAGAGATTGAGGGTGGAACAAGAAACAAAATAAATCACAGTCTAGATCAGCCTGCAAACAAAAATTACAAAGCATATAAGAAAAATTACCACAATGAAGGACAACAGATGTATCAGCAACTGGGAAATATATTCACTTAAAAGAAACCGAAGACTACATGGCCATCTAACAGTGACCTTATATTCAAAATGTTTGATCTTCAAAGAGGTAAGATAAAGAAAAAGTTTGTGTAAACTAGTAAGAAATTATTAAATAAAAGCTGGCAGAAGGGAGACAAAAGCAGATGGTTGTCACAAAATACAATTAGAGATTCTGTAAATAAAAATTACAGTCATTGAGATGTAAGAAACAATATTTTATTTATATAAATGCAGTAGTTAAGCCAAGTAGTCTTAGAATGATTAATCCAGGGACTAAAAATATAATTCTTTAAAATAATCTCAATTTTTAAAAATTTTTCTGTGCAGTTAGAACAGACACATGAAGATATCCAAGTAGCATGTCCTACAGATTGTTTTGGAGCAATGTTAGCCAGTCTAAAATTTTTTGTGATTCTATGATTGTAAGAAACTTATGCACAGACTTTTGATAATGATGAAAAGGAATCTTGGAAAACTGATTGTGCTACCTGAAATAGTCATGCTGCAATTAATAATTTCCAAGTCTTCTATCATTAACCAATGTTGATTTTGGAGCTGGAATATAGACTTTATAAACTAAACCAGCCTATTAGTATTTTATTCCCTTCATAATATTAAACTTAGTTTAAAAGCAAGTTTAAGAAAAGGAGTACAATGAGAAGCCCTGAATTTTTTCCTAGAAGACATTCATTTTCACTCTCATGATATTTACACTGGAATGTAAAGTTTAGAACAGTGAATAATATGACTTACTAGTTATGATATCTGTAAAACTGGTAGTGTTTATGTTTTAGAAAATGATCACAAAATATTTGTTAAAAATCTTACTGAATTCAAGAGTACTTAAAATGGGGAATGTTCATTTCAGTAGACAGTGCCACACCCTTTCTTACAAATATTGTGTAAGACTCTCAAGGATCTATAGGAATTTATCATTGAGAAGATCTAAATGACATAGAAATGGCAAAAACTTATTTGGTTGTACTAATGATGTTTTTCTGCCTTCCACATGACCTTGACTAGAAAAGGCCAGACTACATATTGGAGAGTTTCAGTGATGAGTCTGCTAATACAAATATTAGACACATTAAAACAATGTATTTGTCCACTTGATATAATGCTATGATTTTATTCAGATATAATTTTGGAATATAAATTTAATATTTTCTAAAGCTTTCGATCCAGGCTGAAAATGAATTCAATGCATCTAATTCACAGTATTTATCCTAATAAACAATGCCTATTTTATTTCAAATGGTTACCAGCTGTTAGGGCTTTGTCGTTGACTGACCTATACAAATAGCAAGGTGTTTCCACCAATTAGCACTTTCACTTCTCCTCATATTTTCCCTTTATTTTTCCTACCTTTTCTAAGATTGTATTTTCTGTCCATTTTCTCCCTCTTAACATGTTAAACATTGATAAATTTTGATCCTTTTAAGATGTGTATTTTCCTTTATTTCTACTGCACATGGGCATTCTCATCATTGAAAATTATGTGACTATGTCATTTATCTGAGGCTACTATACCTTTATTATGTAACTTTTAAGAATCTTACTCATGATTTGGCTCTCTGTTTGTCTGTTATTGGTGTATAAGAATGCTTGTGATTTTTGTACATTGATTTTGTATCCTGAGACTTTGCTGAAGTTGCTTATCAGCTTAAGGAGATTTGCTTCAAAGAGAATAAAATACCTAGGAATCCAACTTATAAGGGACATGAAGGGCCTCTTCAAGGAGAACTACAAACCACTGCTCAATGAAATAAAAGAGGATACAAACAAATGGAAGAACATTCCGTGCTCATGGGTAGGAAGAATCAATATCATGAAAATGGCCATACTGCCCAAGGTAATTTATAGATCCAATGCCATCTCCATCAAGCTACCAATGACTTTCTTCACAGAATTGGAAAAAACTACTTTAAAGTTCATGTGGAACCAAAAAAGAGCCCGCATCGCCAAGTCAATCCTAAGCCAAAAGAACAAAGCTGGAGGCATCACGTGACCTGACTTCAAACTATACTACAAGGCTACAGTAACCAAAACAGCATGGTACTGGTACCAAAACAGAGATATAGATCAATGGAACAGAACAGAGCCCTCAGAAATAATGCTGCATATCTACAACTATCTGATCTTTGACAAACCTGAGAAAACCAAGCAATGGGGAAAGGATTCCCTATTTAATAAATGGTGCTGGGAAAACTAGCTAGCCATATGTAGAAAGCTGAAACTGGATCCCTTCCTTACACCTTATACAAAAATTAATTCAAGATGGATTAAAGACTTAAACGTTAGACCTAAAACCATAAAAACCCTAGAAGAACACCTAGGCATTACCATTCAGGACATAGGCATGGGCAAGGACTTCATGTCTAAAACACCAAAAGCAATGGCAACAAAAGCCAAAATTGACAAATGGGATCTAATTAAACTAAAGAGCTTCTGCACAGCAAAAGAAACTACCATCAGAGTGAACAGGCAACCTACAAAATGGGAAAAAATTTTTGCAACCTACTCATCTGACAAAGAGCTAATATCCAGAATCTACAACGAACTCAAACAAATTCACAAGAAAAAAACAAACAACCCCATCAAAAAGTGGGCAAAGGACATGAACAGACACTTCTCAAAAGAAGACATTTATGCAGCCAAAAAACACATGAAAAAATGCTCACCATCACTGGCCATCAGGGAAATGCAAATCAAAACCACAATGAGATACCATCTCACACCTGTTAGAACGGCAATCATTAAAAAGTCAGGAAACAACAGGTGCTGGAGAGGATGTGGAGAAATAGGAACACTTTTACACTGTTGGTGGGACTGTAAACTAGTTCAACCATTGTGGAAGTCAGTGTGGCGATTCCTCAGGGATCTAGAACTAGAAATACCATTTGACCCAGCCATCCCATTACTGGGTATATACCCAAAGGACTATAAATCATGCTGCTATAAAGACACATGCACACGTATGTTTATTGCGGCACTATTCACAATAGCAAAGACTTGGAACCAACCCAAATGTCCAACAATGATAGACTGGATTGAGAAAATGTGGCACATACACACCATGGAATACTATGCAGCCATAAAAAGTGATGAGTTCATGTCCTTTGTAGGGACATGGATGAAATTGGAAATCATCATTCTCAGTAAACTATCGCAAGGACAAAAAACCAAACACCGCATATTCTCACTCATAGATGGGAATTGAACAATGAGAACACATGGACACAGGACGGGGAACATCACACTCTGGGGACTGTTGTGGGGTGGGGGGAGGGGGGAGGGATGGCTTTGGGAGATGTGCCTAATGCTAAATGACGAGTTGATGGGTACAGCACATCAGCATGGCACATGTATACATGTGTAACTAACCTGCACATTGTGCACATGAACCCTAGAACTTAAAGTATAATAATAATAAAATTAAAAAAAAAAAAGAATCTTACTACCTAAGTTTTTTTCAGCATTCAATATTGAAAGCTGGATTAATTTCTCACTAAACAATTGAAATTACTTATTGTAATTGTTTATTATAATGTCCTGTTAATTTTCAAAACCAATATCCTTGTCTCAGTTTTCATATCTTGAAGACTTTGTGGTATGGAACAATGTTGACTAATCAAACTTCAATCTATACATTTCTATCTTAATCAAAATCTCAGAATTAAAAAAAATCTGTGTAGTAAGCAGAGAACACAGAATTGCAGACACATTGCTTTACCTATTAACCTGGTTAAAATCAGATAGCAGTATAATGCCAATTATTGGCAGAAATATGTAAATATAGAAACCTTCAGGCACTGCTGATGAAAGGGTAAATTACTGTCATTCTGGAGAACAATACAGCACCCCAAATTATTTCCCAGACAGGGTCTTCAAAGAACTTATGTGATATGGTTTGGCTGTGTCTCCACCCAAATCTCACCTTGAATTGTAATAATCCCCATGTGTGGAGGGTGGGTCCAGGGGGAGATAATTGAATCATGGGGGTGGTTTCCCTCATACTGTTCTCATGGTAGTGAACAATTCTCACAAGATCTGATGGTTTTATAAATGGGAGTTTGCCTGCACAAGCTCTTTTTCCTGCCACCATGTAAGATGTGCCTTTGCTCCTCCTGTGCCTTCCACCATGATTGTGAGGCCTCTACAGCCATGTGGAACTGTGAGTCCATTAAACCTCTTTTTCTTTATGAATTACCCAGTCTTGGGTATGTCTTTATTAGCAGTATGAGAATGGACTAATACAATAAATTGCTAAAGAGTAGTGGAGTGCTATTGTAAAGATACCAGAAAATGGGGAAGTGACTTTGGAACTGGGTAACAGGCAGAGGTTGGAACAGTTTAGATGGCTTAGAAGACAGGAAGATATGGGAAAGTTTGGAACTTCCTAGAGAATTGTTGAATGGTTTTGACCAAAATGCTCATAGTAATATGGACAATGAAGTCCAGGCTGAGTTGGTCTGAGATGGAGATGAGGAACTTGTTGGTAACTGGAGTAAAGGTTACCCTTGCTATGCAAAGAGACTGGTGACATTTTGCCCCTGCCCTAGAGATCTGTGGAACTTTGAACTTGAGAGAGATGATTTAGGGTATCTGGGGGAAGAAATTTCTAAGCAGTAAAGCATTGAAGAGGAAGTAGAGCATAAAAGTTTGAAAAATTTGCAGCCTGAGGATGAGATAGAAAGAAAAACCCATTTTCTGAGGAGAAACTCAAGCCAGCTGCAGAAATCTGTGTAAGTAACAAGGAGCTGAATATTAATCACCAAGACAAGGGAGAACATTTTTCCAGGGCATGTCCAAGACTTTCATGGCAGCCTCTGCCATCAGAGGCCCAAAGGCCTAAGAGGGAAAATTGGTTTCCCAGATTTGGTCCGGGGCCCCCCTAGCTGTGTGCAGCCTTGGGACTTGGTGCCGTGCATCTAAGCTGCTCTAGCTGTGGCTAAAAGAGGCCAACATACAGCTTAGGCCATTGCTTCAGAGGGTGCAAGCCCCAAGCCTTCACAGATTCCTTGTGGTGTTGGGCCTGGGGTGTGCAGAAATCAAGAATTGAGGTTTGGGAACCTCTGCTTAGATTGCAGAGGATATATGAAAACTCCTGAATGTCCAGGCAGAAGTCTGCTGCAGGGGTGGAACCCTCATGGAGAACCACTGGTAGGGCAGTGAGGAAGGGAAATGTGGGGTTGAAGCCCCCACACAGAGTCTTCACCGAAGAACTGCCTAGTGGACCTGTGGGAAGAGGGCCACCATCCTCCAGACCCCAGAATGGTAGATCCACCAACAGCTTGTACCGTGCACCTAGAAAAGTCATAGACGCTCTACATCAGCCCATGAAAGCAGCCAGGAGGCAGACTGTAACCTGCAAAGCCACAAGAGCAGAGCTGCTCAAAGCCATGGGAGCCGACTTCTTGCAACAGCATGACCTGGATATGAGACACGGAGTCAAAGGAGATCATTTCTGAGATTTAAGATTTGACTGCCCTGCTGGATTTTGGACTTGCATGGGGCCTGTACCCCCTTTGTTTTTGCCATTTTCTCCCATTTGGAATGGGTGAATTTACCCAATGCCTGTACCCCCATTGTATGTAGGAAGTAACCAACTTGCTTTTGATTTTACAGGCTCATAGGCAGAAGGGACTTGCCTTGTCTTGGGTAAAACTTTGGACTGTAGACTTTTGAGTTAATGCAGAAATGAGTTAAGACTTTGGGGGACTGTTGGGAAGGCATGCTTGGTTTTGAAATGTGAGGTCATGAGATTTGGGAGTGGCCGGGGTGGAATGAAATGGTTTGTCTGTGTCCCCACCCACATCTCACCTTGAATTGTAATAATCCCCATGTGTGAAGGGTGGGGCCAGGTGGAGATAATTGAATCATAGAGGCATTTTGCCCCATATCGTTCTTGTGGTAGTGAATAAGTCTCATGATATCTGATAGTTTTATAAATGGGAGTTCCCCTGTACAAACTCTCTCGCCTGCTGCCATGTAAGACATGCCTTTGCTCCTCCTTTGCCTTCCACCGTGATTGTGAGGCCTCCCCAGCCATGTGGAACTGTGCATCCATTAAATTTCTTATTCTTTGTACATTACACAGTCTCAGGTATGTCTTTATTAGCAGTGTAAGAATGGACTACTACATTACGCAAGGCTATCCATCATTGTACTTGTTAGTGGAGATTTTGAAGCAATCTGGATATTTCCAGATTCAATCTCCAGTGGAAGATTGAATAGGTCAAATGTAGCTGATGTAAGAAAGTCTTAACTAATTGCATCTGTGATAAGACTATTTCCAAATAAAGTCACATTTTGAGGTGCTGGAAGTTAAGATTTCAACACAGATTATTTGGAAGTAGGTGTACTATTCAACCTATAACAGTAACTAACAAAAATCATTCCGTAACAAAGTGATGGATGTGAGGAAATCACTAGATATAAACTACTGAGACATTTGTACATGTCCGAAAGTATAGGCTTCAGCAGGGTGAAAGCTGGGAGCAGGTATAAAAATAATTATAGAGGTTTTCATATAAGGGTTGGGGAGGGTGAAAACTTCCTCTTTTTTGAGTCATCCAGTTCCAAGTTTATGCCTCTCTTTTCTAGTGTTCAGTTGACTCCAGGAACTCTCCCACCTGCTTCTCTTTCAATAACTGTGACTTTGCAGATATGATTAAGCAAAGGATCTTGAGATGGACAGGTCATTCTGTATTATCCAGGTAGGCCCTGAATGTAGCCACGTGTACATTCTTATGTAAGAGAGAGATATTTTATGACAGAGAGAAGAAGAGAAGGAAAAGTCACTATAAAGGCCAAGATTGGAATAATGTGCCCACAAGCCAAGGAATACTGGCAGCCACCAGAAGCCGAAGAGACAAGAAAGCAATTTTTCATTAACTCTTCTTAAGGGAATGTGGCCCTGACAACACTTTGATTTCACTCTAGTAATACTGATTTCAGATTTCTGGCCTTCAGAACTGTGAGATAATACATTTTTGTTGTTTTAAGCCACCAAGTTCGTGGTGATATTTTACAGCAGGCACAGGAAACTAATACACATGAATCAATCATAACAATTAAATAAAGATAGTATGTATCTCAGATTATCATTGTGAGGATTACATCAGGTAATATATTAGAAAGCTCTTAATAGAACCAAATACATACTGGACTCCTCATAAATAGTAACTATCTTTATAATATTATTATTATTTAATCTGGACTTGATTATTTGGGGATATTTTTTCAAAGGAGCCTGGGTTCTGGGGTAGATAGCATGACTGGAGTTTAGTGTATATGCTGATTAAGAGATGAGGGAAAGGAGAGTGTAGTAAAGATTTAGAGTTGAGATTAAATCTGATTTCGAACTAGAAAGTGGAATCTGCAGCAATTGATTACCTTCTCCTTTACATAATCAATTCTTCCACCACAGTCCTGTCCTACCACAGCCCTGGACAAGGTGAAGAGGAATATAGGAAGTAAAAGGAGGAGGGAAAAAGAGTTGCTCTAGGAAGTAGCCCATCATAGGAAATACATGGAGAATTCCAGCTAAAGGCTGTTGCCCCTGAGTGGTTAACATATGCAAGGACATAAAGAATTTCGTCACATAGGAGTCAGGAGTGAAAGCATATTTTTAATTGACAAAAATGTTTTCAATTGTTGACCAAAATGATTGTTTTTGCTGTGTAATTTTTCTTTAGGGTCACTTTTCCTCTAGGGATTCTGCAGTCAACTTATATCATGAATAGTCCAAAGGACTGATTATTTCATGGAAAAATTTCTGCTTGTCTATTTTTGTTTGTGGCATTAACTGTCATAAAATGATAGCAATGCTTTGTAGAAGCTGGAAATTTCACCCCAGTGTACCACCTAGGAAAAGAGCAAATCATATTTAGACAATTCCTTGTTTGCAGCTAATAAAATCTACTCCAATCTATCAGTGACATGAACTATTGCATATTAAGGCAATTTCCAAGATTTGAATTCAATAAATAGTGAGCTGAATTAGAGGCTGTAATTGTGTCTGATGAAGGTAAGCTTTTCAGCTTTCTAATAGGTTGTTATGGAGCATCCAGTTTCTGGACTTCTCTAACTTCATATTCTACTCCTTGTACCACCATATAAATGGGAACTCATATATCTGCACATATGTTAAAGAAAATGAGGAAACTAAATTCAAAATAAGATTGCCATATTAAAAGAAGCAGTGACATAGAGTATTTATGAGGACATTTATCATATTCTCTGTCTTTCAATATTTCAACATGAGGTCAACAAAATACCAAGCTGTACATCAAACTATACATCAGGAGACCTAAATTGCTACTTTCAGATCTGCAACTAGCTAACTATGTGACACTAGACAAATCAATTTGCCTTTATAAACCTGAGTTTTCAAATTTTTATAAAGACATGATAGACTAAATGATCTCCAGTAGCATATCTGGAGCCAACATTTTCTAACCTGTATACATTGGATTTTAAGTTTTTATTCCTACACCTTTGATGTCCCAAGTGAAAATTTACACGTACTAGGGCAAAATGATTCTGACCAGAAGATTTAATGGATCCTAACTTTCCAAGATAACTTTTTTTCTATGTTTTCCAGAATTTGATGGTCTGAAACCTTATTTACCCCTGCCTTCCTTGTTTATTCATTTGTACTGTAGTACATGGTCATTTATTGTGTTTCTGGCAGGGGTGCAGAGTCCTAGGTTCTTGTCTTATTGGAAAAAAAAAATTCAGCCAAGAGACGCACAGCAAGAGTTAAGTAGCAGAGTTCATTGAAGGACGATAAAGTATGTTCCAAGGGAGGAGCAGGCTGACACAAAAAACAGCACCAGGCTGCTCCAGCTGGAAAACAGCTCTGGGTTGGTTTGGCTGGAAAAATAGCAGTAGCATTGTTTATTTAAAAAGACCGTACACTCTGGAAGATGAGTCAGAGTGGGCTGCTCCAAAAAGAGAACAAGCCAGCAGCAGCTAGTGCTGGGGGACTCTCCATATGATAATTTTACATCATTATTCATGAAGGGGCATGATGGGAGGTTATTTGCAGTCATCTTTTAGGTGGTCCCCTTGGGTACACATGCTCTGTGGTTCTACATACTAGTACACATGCTGCATGTCTCATTAGCATTTAAAATCTCCACCTAGAGGTGTGTTTTTTTTACTATTATAATGAGCAAAAGGCTACTCTAGGGCGAGTTATTGGAGGAGTGCACATGCTCATCAGTGGGGTAATTCCCTACCATAGTAATCCCCAGTTAGGGCCTGATAGGTCCCCCTTAGGCCCAACAACAAGGCCAGAAGTAGCCAGTGTAGCCATCGCCTATTTGTTGACTGTCAGTGGGCAGCTTCTCCAGGACTTATTTCCTCAGTGGCTCCCTTGCTTGTGCATTTCTGGCTATCTCTCTAGTCTAACAGTTGTACTTGGCACTGAGTCAGTGAGCCATGGCACAGTTGTTGTCATGGGACATTCACTGTCCATACCCAGGTGTGCACAGTCGAGCTGTTTTCTATACTCCTGGCAATTACCTGCCATGGTGAAAGTGTGTCATAGAACTTAGCCTAAATGGTCTTCCTGATCTCTTAATACCACATTTTAAAATCAGTCTTTAAATGAACCACCGTGTTCATTTGATCATTGCTGATACTTTCTCCCCCATGTGTAAACCCTTCAGTGGAACTCTGGGGTTATATTAAATGTCTAAACTCTTTACATAATTTACAGGAACCTTTATGGTATTATATGACCCCTGATACTCACTCTTACTTCATTTTTCAACACATCTCCCACCTCACATTGCTCTCTCTCCACACAAAATACTCCATCCACACTGAACTACTTGTGGCTTGGTAAACACACTGCACTATACTGACTTATATGTTCTGTGCTTTGATATACACCTGTTGTTCCCTCCATGTAAAATGCTCTCTCCCTACCATTTCAGTACTCTTCCCCAAGGTCATCTTTATGCTCTTTCTTTACCAGGGACAGTTATCTTATTGAAAATGTCTTGCTGGCCTTACATTTGAGTATTTTATTTGCCCCTTAGAAGAGCTATGATAAGAAGTGGTTTTTTATTACTTTTTATTATGTTTTTAATTTTTTATTTCTGTAGTCACATATTAAGTGTATGTATTTATGGGATACATAAGATGTTTTGATACAGGCATGCAATGTGAAATAATTGCATCATGGAAAACGGTATGGTATCCATCACCTCAAGCATTTATCCTTTGTGTCACAAACAATCCCATTACACTCTCTGAGTTATTTTAAAAGGGCCAATTCAGTTATTGACCATAGTAACCCTGTTTTGCAATCAATAGTAGGTCTTCTTCATTCTTTTAAACATTTTTTGTACCCAATAACCATCCCCACCTCTTCCCAAGGCCCCCACTATGCTTCCCAGCCTTTGATAACCATCCTTCTACTTTCTATGCCCATGGAGTTCAATTGTTTCGATTTCTAGAACCCACAAATAAGCGAAAACATGTGATATTTGTCTTTCTATACCTGACTTATTTCAATTAACATAATGATCTCCAGTTCCATCTATGTTGTTGCAAATGACAGCATCACATTCTTTTATGGCTAAATAATACTCTATTATGTATGTGTACTATATTTTCTTTATCCCTTCATCTGTAATGGACACTTAGGTTGCTTCCAAATCTTAGCTGTTATTAACAGTACAGCAACAAACACGGGAGTGCAGATATCTTTTCTATATATTGATTTCCTTTGTTTTGGTTATATACTCAGCAGTGGGATTGCTGGATCATATGGTAGCTCAATTTTTAGTTTTTTGAGGAAACTTCAAACTGTTCTCCATATTGGTTGTACTAATTTCCACTCCCATCAACAGTGTCCATGAAACTGGCTTCATGTACATGAACATGAAAGAGGGTTCCCTTTTATCCACAACCTCACCAGCATTTGTTATTGCCTGTTTTTTGGATATAAGCTATTTTAAATGGGATGTGATAACATCTCATTGTAGTTTTTATTTGCATTTCTCTGATGATCAGTGATGTTGAGCACCTTATTATATACTTGTGTTCAGCACCTTATTATATACTTGTGTGCCATTTGCTTTTCTTCTTTTGAGAAATTGTCCATTCAAATATTTTTCTCATATTTTAATCAGATTATTAGATTTTTTCCTATAGAGTTGTTTGAGCTCCTTATATATTCTGGTTATTAATCCCTTGTCAGATGGATAATTTGCAAGTATTCTTGCCCATTCTGTGGGTTGTCTCTTCACTTTGTTGATTGTATCCTTTCCTGTGCAGAAGCTTTTTAACTTGATGTGATCCCATTTGTCCATTTTTGCATTGCTTGCCTGTGCTTGTGGGGCATTACTCAATACATCATTGCCCAGACCAATGTCCTGGAGACTTTCAACAATGTATCCTTGTAGTAGTTTCCTAGTTTGAGGTCTTAGTTTTAGTCTTTAATCCATTTTGATTTGAGTTTTTGTATACAGCGAAATATAGAGGTCCAGTTTTATTCTTTTATATTTGGATATCCAGTTTTCCCAGCAGCATTTATTGAAGACACTGTCTTTTCCCCAGTGTATGTTCTTGGCAACTTTGTTGAACCTGAGTTCACTGTAGATGTGTGGTTTGTTTCTTGGTTCTCTATTCTGTTCCATTGCTCTACATGTCTGTTTTTATGCCAGTACCATGCTCTTTTGATAACTATAACTCTATAGTAGAATTTGAAGTCAGGCAATGTGATTCCTCCAGTTTTGTTCACTTTGCTTAGGATAGCTTTGGCTATTCTGGGTCTTCTGTGGTTCCAAAGAAGTTTTAAGATTGTTTTATTTTATTTCTATGAAGACTGTCATTGGTATATTGGTAGGAATTACATTGAATCTGTAGATTGCTATGAGTAGTGTGGACATTTTAACAATTTTTTTTTTTTTTTTTGAGATGGAGTCTCGCTCTGTCACCCAGGCTGGAGTGCAGTGACACCATCTCAGCTCACTGCAAACTCCGCCTCCTGGGTTCACGCCATTCTCCTGCCTCAGTCTCCCGAGTGGCTGGGACTACAGGCACCTGGCACTGCGCCCGGCTAATTTTTTTGTATTTTTATTAGAGACGGGGTTTCACCGTGTTTGCCAGGATGGTCTTGATCTCCTGACTTCATGATCCACCCACCTCTGCCTCCCAAAGTGCTGGGATTACAGGTGTGAGCCACTGCACCCGGCCTTGATTTTTCCCATCTATGAACATGGAATATCTTTCCAAATTTTTGTATTCTTTTCAATTTCTTTCATCAGCATTTTATAGTTTTCATTATAGAAATATTTCATTTCTCAGGTTAAGTTAATTCCTAGGTATTTATTTTATCTGTAGCTATTGTAAATGGGATTACTTTTTAAATTTCCTTTTCACATTGCTCACTGTTGGAATGTAGAAATGCTACTGATTTTTGTATATTGATTTTATATACTGTAACTTTACTGAATCTGTTTATCAGTTCTAATTGTTTTCTTGTAAAGTATAAATGTTTTTTCAAACATAAAATCATATAATCTACAAACAAGGATAATTTGAATGCTTCCTTTCTAATTTAGATATCCTTTATATCTTTCCCTTGGCTGATTGCTGTAGCTAGGGCTTCCAGTACTATGTTGAATAACAGTGATGACAGTGGACATCCCTGTCATGTTCCAGATCTTAGAGGAAAGGCTTTCAGTTTTTCTCTATTCAGTAGGATACTACCTGTGTGTTTGTCATATATAGTTTTTATTATGTTTAGGTATGTTCCTTTTGTACCCAGTTTGTGTGTGTGTGTGTGTGTGTGTGTGTGTGTTTATCATAAAGTGATGTTAAAGTTTTACAAATACTTTGTTAATATTAATTGAAATGTTCATATGGTTTTTATCCTTCATTCTGTTGATATGGTGTATCACATTGTATGATTTGCATATGTTGAACCATCCTTGCATCCCAGAAAAAAACTCCTACTTTGTCATGATCAATACTTCTAATATACTGTTGAATTCAGTTTGCATTCCCATGTATTTTCTGGGTATTCTCAGAAAACCAGAGCAGCTCTGACATCATGACCTAACCCTGCTTCTTTATTTTTCTAAACTTTATTTACATTTAGGCAATGTATTGACAGCTTGATATGGTTTGGCTGTGTCCCTACCCAAATCTCCTCTTGAATTGTAGCTCCCAAAATTACCACATGTTGCAGGAGGGACCCGGTGGAAGACAATTGAAACATGGGGGCAGTTTCCCCTATAGTGTTCTCATGGTAGTGAATAAGTCTCACAAGATCTGATGATTTTATAAAGGGTTTCCTCTTTCACTAGGCTTTCATTGTGTCTTGTCTGCCACCATGTAAGATGTGCCTTCCTCCTTCTGCCATGATTGTGAGGCCATGTGTAACTGTGGGTACATTAAACCTCTTTTTATTTATAAATTACCCTGTCTCAGGTATGTCTTCATCAGTAGCATGGAAATAAAGTAATATATAACTCTAAATTTTAGTGTTTCAATTGTAAAATTTGGATAATAATTAAACTTTAACCATAGGGTCATCATAAAGACATAATAAGTTCATATATAATTAAGGCTTAACACTGAGCCTGGTAAATTGCAGACACTCTGTAAACATTGGCTATATACACAATTATTTCATAGTGCTTTAAATAGAACAACTATTTTCTTTTGTTTAGTTTTGTATAACCAGACCAGACTCAATCCTCCTTCATCATAAATTCTCACTTAGAAACCTGGCTTTGTGGTTATACCTGGATGTGGTTCAGACAAACCTAACTACAACCTACCACCTTTAGAAATGTCTGTAGTATCTTAACCAATCCTGTTCCATGTGCCAAAGATTGCAAATGTGTATCTCTAGCTTGGACCTCTCTACTGAGTGTCAGATACCTAGATCTAGCTGCCTACTTGATATATCCATCTCATATCTATAAGAGGTATCTCAAATTTCTTAAGACAGCAAAAGAAAACTCTTTATTTCTATCAACCCATGAGTCTGTTTCTACCCTCTACTCCTTCACCATGCATCAAGGATTGACTACCTTAGATTTTAGAATCTATGTTGGGATTGTCTTAGTTTATTTGTGTTGCTATAAAGGAATATCTGAGGGTGGGTAATTTATCTTAAGAAGAGGTTTATTTCACTTGAAGTTCAGCAGGCTGCTCCTGAAGCATGGTGCTGGCATCTGCTTGGCTTCAGGTGAGGACTTCAGGCCACTTCCACTCATGGCAGAAGAGGAACGAGAGCCAGCTTTTGCAGAGATCACATGGTAAGAGAGGAAGCAAGACAGAGCAGAGATCGTACCAGGCTTTTTTGTTTGTTTGTTCGGCTCTTACAGAAACAAATAGAGAAAGAACTCAGTCACCTCCAGTCCAGGCAGAGCATTCATCTATTCATGAGAGATCTGCTCCTATGTCCAAAACATCTCCCATTAGGCCACACCTCCAACATTGGGGATCAAATTTTGACATGAGATTTGGAGGAATCAAATATTTAAACTATTGCAGGGATGTTATATCACAGCTCTGGTTTTTATTGACTTACATCAACTTAAAAATGTCTTTTTTATGTAGGTTGCTTTGAGTCACATTGTGCTAATCTCATACTAAGACTAAATTGAATTATCAAATTTAATGGAAAAGTAAGTATACTGTTTTATTTGTAGTTCACTTGAAATTTTGATTGTCTATGCAACAGTCCTACCTGCCTTCATTTGTGTTAGTAAAGCCCAACTTTTCCTCAGTTATTTTCCCTCATGAAAGGGAATCTTATCTCTAGCTACGGGATAATTCCTGATTAGTGAACAAACAATCAATTTATGAGTTGGGGGTGGGTGTGAAACCCATTTATGGATAATGAGACATGAGGGAAGCTCAGCTAGGGGCTTTCAGAGGAAATCTTCCTTGCTCCTAAAAATAAACACGTACAGGGAAAGCCGTTCTGCAGGAAATTGTTGAGTTTAGATGTGATGCTTGGCTTTACAGCAGCCATCATATAAGCATAGGGTAAAATAACCTGAGAAAAGGTCCCCGTTGTGAGTATGGCAAAGCAAAACAATGGAAAGAACTTTCTTCCTAGACAACGTGCTGTAAGAGATGACATCTTTATTGGTTGAGTCATTCTGAGTTGAATTTGCTGTTACTTGTAACTGAGAGCATACTAATTCTTATACTAGGATTAGCTAACAGTGAAAAACATAGCACAAGATAATTCTGAGGGGACTAATGTTGGCATCTTGGAAAACATGCATATAGTGACCCTTGCCCATTTTCACCAAGACAAGGCCCCACATGCAGTTTCCTGGACTGATGCAGCTTTTGCTTCTTCCATGAATTGATAACTGTAGACTCATGGTCACATAGTATTCAGTTCTCTACAATCAGATGGTACTTTGTATAGCAGCTTTGGAAAAAAGATGTAAAGTTCAGCAAGAAACATTTAAAAATATGCTCAGGATGGAACTGAAAATAATGCTTACCTGTAATTTTGATTTCTGAAAAATGAAGACAGGCCACTGGGTTTATTGCTTCTTACTTTACATTAATAGGTATGTGCAGGTGATTAGTTTCCTAGAGATGCTGTAACAAATAACCACAAAATTAGTGGCTTAAATCAAAGAAATTTATATTCTCAATGTTCTAGAGACCAGAAGTATGAAATCATTTTTAGTGAGCACAAATTAAGATGTCAGCAGGGCTGTACTTTCTCCAGAAGCTCTAAAAAAGAATATGTTTCTTGTTTCTTCCAGCTTCTTATGGCTTCCAGTGTTTCTTGGGTTGTGGTTACCACTCCATTCTCTGTGTCCATGGTTACATTGCCTTTTGCTTTTCTCTCTGGGACAAATCTCCCTCTGCCTCTGTAACTAGGACACATGTGATTGCATTTTAGGACCCACCTAGATAATACAGGAGAATATCCTTAATCACAGTGAAAAGACTTTTTCCAAATAAAGTAATATTTCTTCCAATACAAGTTACCAAGACTAGGGTCTACTAAAGCAGGTAACTATACTTCTTTTTCTTGACTCCTTTTTTAAGTGATTCATTATTTGATTCATTTTTCTCCAAAATCTTCTCAAGCATAAAGTTCAACTAGCTGTATATGTGCCAGGCAATATTGTTTAGCAGATATCTACATGTATCTTATAAAAAGAAAGCTTGCAGAAAAGGTAGCAACTCCTTGCGTGGGACCAGCATTTTTAAGGAGAATTATGTAATGGAAATAGCATTAAAATAGGCTTGAAAGACCTGGGTTTTTATAGAATACTTGACAACCTTCCCATTTTCTTGAGATCTGTAAATTTCGTGCATGTTAACTTGAAAATGTCCCCTCAATTCTTTTAATCTAAGGGTTTTTTTCTGTAAAAGAAACTGATTTCCAAATATAATTTCAGCTTCGATATTCTAAGATTCCATTCACGAAGACCTTATTTTTCTCAGCTATTGCAGGAGATTCATCTTCCTATTTTTCTTACCAAGTACATATGTTTCTGTGCTCCTTTCTATATTGTGCTTTGTAAGTGTGAGGATCAAAATGAGCTCATTATATAGCATTGGATCCACAAGCCAAGACATTACTAACACTGGTCAGGAGTACTCTCATATGAGGGACCCAGAAAAACAAGCCTAGAACCCCTTATAAGAGGCACTTTTACAATCCAGGGCAAGACAGAGTCCCCTGAATAAACAACCCTTTCTGATTGAGAAGTCAGAATCTAATTACATATTTTAAAGGAAAAATACTGCCAATTAAATCTGAAACCTCCATGTACAAGATATGCAGCAAAATAGATAAGATAGGGGTTGAGAATTAGTGAAGTGAACTGAGAGGTAGAACTGAAAAACCATCCAGAATATAGAGAAATTGTTTAAAAGAGAACTTACGATTGCAAAATGTGAGAAAGAAGCACCATGAACAAAGTTAAAAAGCCATAACTTGGAAGAGGATACCTCCAATACATACAACCAACAAAGGTTAGCTGGTGGTGTTTACTGATATAGAGGGTGCATGGTGGAGGAGCACAGAGTAGAAGCAGATTCA
The DNA here is from genome assembly GCF_028885625.2 of Pongo pygmaeus. NCBI lineage: Eukaryota > Metazoa > Chordata > Mammalia > Primates > Hominidae > Pongo > Pongo pygmaeus. The sequence goes on along the minus strand of NC_072396.2, from coordinate 149,702,338 downwards.
TAGGTTGGTAGAAGTAAAGAGTTAGCTTTTGTTATCTCAAGAAATATATAGCAAATGAAGATATCAAGTAGGCAGCTAGAGCTAGACATCTGACATTCAAGAGAGAGGTCCAGGATAGAGATATACATTTTTAGTCTTTGGTACATGGAACAGGATGGGTTGAGGTACATATAGGCATTTTAAAGGACTCAGAACCCAGGTGGTGGGCTGTAGTTTGGTTTGCCTGAACCAAAGCCAGTTTGTGAACACAGACCAAGGTTCCTAAGTAAAGATTTACTGTAAAGGAAGATTGAATCTGGCCTGGTTACACAAGACTAACTAAATGAAATAAGTGATTCTAAAACACCATGAAATCATTGTGTATGCAGCCAGTGTTTGTGTAGTGTTTGCAATTTAGTATGCTCAATGTTAAGTATGTATTGATTCATTATGTCTTTAAGATGACTTTATGGTTAAGTTTTCATTATTATCTAAATTTTACAATTGAAGATACTGACATTTAAAGCTGTCAATATCTTGCCTAAATTCACACAGAATGAAGAAACAGGGCTAGGACTTGATGTCAGAGCCGCTCTGGTTTTCTGGGAGTACCATGGTGTCATGTTTGTTCATGTGAACAAGAAAAAAGAAGCTGTTAACTGGTAGCTCGCCCTCAGTAAACATTTACACTTCAGCATTCAAAGAATGTTGCTGTGGGACTCTTCCCCTAAACTGATCACAGCTCAGAGGGAGGGACCATACACTTATGTTTGGTGTTGGGAACTTGAAGCTAGCAAGATTTTAGTATTAATATGAATGTGACCTTATTCATACCTAAAGGAAGGTAAAACTTGGGGACATTTTGAGTCATGTTTTAAGAATATAATGAAATTCATTTTTACTGAACAGAGAGCTGCATCTGCAAATCTAAAGGGCTTACCATGGATGAGGTATCATTAATAAGAAAAATTTACATCTACAATACATTAGGTCAAATTTCTGATTTTTGAAGATAAATAAAGAATACTATAGGCATATAAGTAGAAAATTAGGTTATCAAAAATTCAAAAAAATTAGCTGAGCGTGGTGGTGGGAGCCTGTAGTCCCAGCTACTCGGGAGGCTGAGGCAGGAGAATGCTGTGAACCTGGGAGGCGGAGCTTCCAGTGAGCCGAGATTGCGCCACTGTGCTCCAGCCTGGGCGACAGAGCGAGACTCCCTCTCAAAAAAAAAAAAAAAAAAAAAAAAAGAAAATTAGGTTATCTACAGATGGAAAAAAGGCTGGATGGCCTTATATCTGGTTATTAAAAAGCATATTTGAAAAAATAAACTGGCCAGCAGAGACATGATTAAAACATAGATTTAAATAAAAATTTATATGTAAATTTGCTTCTAAAACAATGCAAATATAATTCTTGAAAAAGAAAATACATAATGAAAAAATAATGTAATAATATGAAACTGGGACACAATTTCCAGATCACAGGCAACAAAAACTGGGAAGTGTGAGAAATTGGGTGGGGGGATGGTGCAAAGATGAATGTGCTAATTTTGTCAACTTAGCTAGGGGAAATCACTAGAAATGGCTATTATTAATGTTTATAATTAAAAATGAAGGTTTAAATATTATTTCAAAAGCCAAAATAACAACTAGTAAAACTGAAAGCTTACTACCTACCTTCTAAATTAATTGTGGGTGGGATAGGGAGACAACAATAAGGAAAACATACCATAAAATTAAAAGATTAAGAACAAAAGGATAAGCAAGAAAGTACAAAAAAACAGAAAATATTGATTATAAGTATGTGATCTTATTCATATTAGATACATTCACAAATTAAAATAACAATTTATCAGACTAGGTCAGAATATAAAGCCCAACTATATGCCATCTACAATAGCATACTCCAATAAAATTACTCATGAAAATTAAAAGTAAATAGTTGGACACCATGGCCAGGCGTGGTGGCTCATGGCTATAATCCCAGCACTGTGGGAGGCCGAGGCAGGCATATCACCTGAGGTCGGGAGTTCAAGACCAGCCTGGCCAACATGGAGAAACCACATCTCTACTAAAAATACAAAATTAGCCTGGCGTGATGGCACATGCCTGTAATCCCAGCTACTCGGGAGGCTGAGGCAGGAGAATCACTTGAACCCGGGAGGCAGAGGTTGTGGTGAGCTAAGATCAGGCCATTGCACTCCAGCCTGGGCAAAAATTGCAAAACTCTGTCTCAAAAAAAAAAAAAAAAAAGTAATTTAAATTAAAAGAAGCATTCACTATATTGATGATATGACAGATTCCTATGACAAGTAGAAATCATCCTTTATTCTCAAATAACCGTATAATCTTAACAAAAGTTGATCATTTATTAAGCCACAAGGAAACCAATATTACAAATAGGAGTAGTATAGACTACATTCTTTGTCAATACTGCCATAAAATATGAATTGAATCACAAAAGTTGTAAATGCATTGCTAAGGCAATGATAAGACAATAAGGAAATAAAAACTCAAATGCATAGCGTTCATAAAGTAATACTGTTGAGATCAATACATACAAGATTTTATAGTTTGAGGCCAAAACTGTATCAGGAGCTGTGTCACAAAAGTTCTCCAAAGATGTTTCACATCAGAAGCTCTACTATCATATCTCAAGAGCCCAACAAAAATTTACTTTTTCCTTTGGCACTTTCTGCTTAAGTACCACCAAATGTAAAAATGACCCCATGCCAGTTCTTGCCTGACTGTTTGTTGCTGCAAATGCTGTTCTTGGTACAGGTGCCACTGATGCTACCACAATTGATGCTGTAGGTACTACTAAGTGTTGCTGAATATGGTAGGTGGCAGGAAGCAGAGATTTCCTCTGGCTGTCATCATTAGCCACAGTCTAAGGGATGCTCTGTTGTTCATTGATTTTTTTTTTTTTTTTTTTTTTTTTGCTAATGTGAATAGCTGCTGCATTGAGAGACAGGTTAATCTATGATATGGATATATTATCCCCCTTACCTGTTTATTTTCTACATTGCTGTCTGGATAATCTCAATCTGAGAATGTCACCTCCCACTTTCACATTGTTTCTTAGTCTCACTCCACAGAATTGTATTATTTTTGTATTTATAGAATTGTATTTATAGAATAAAATTAAAATCCCTTAAGAATACAAGGCTCAACATGTTACAGTGTTTTGCATGCTTCTCTCTGTTCCTCCACTTGTCACCACCTCCCCTTGCAAAACTCCTTTCTCTAGCTCTGCCAAAATACTTGTTTTTACCTCTACTTGGAATGATTGATGCTTTAATTATTGTGCAGGAATGATCATGTTAAGTTACAAAAAATCTGCAAAAATACTTATCAAGGTTATGAAAAAGAGTTAAAATCACAATATAGAGGGAGTTTCCACAATTAATGGGAAACACAAAAGAAAATACAATAGAATAATAGACCAAAAAACATGAAAAAGATGATTAACAGATTGAACAACAAATCATTGATAAGCAGCTAGGGTATAAGGAAACGTAATTTCATGAGTAGTCAAGTAAATGCAAATTAAAATATCATGTTTCACTGTATTTCAAGTAATGATTTAAAAATTCATGCCAGTAAAATGTCTTGTTCTAGCGAAGTCAGTTTATTTTCTAACAGACGAAAGAAAAGTATCTTAAAAAAGGAGCACTTTTTCCTACTTTTAACCAAAGCATATTTGCTGTGGCTGCCCTCTGCATAGTACTTTCTGCGTGCCAGGTAATATTCTAAGAACTTTATATGTGTGCATTCCTTTAATCTTCATAGCACATCCTTTGAGGCAAGTATCACAATTTTCTGCATTTTACACATGAAGAGACTGAAGCCCAGAGGGATGAAGTAACTTTCAAAAGATCAAACAACTAGTAGGGTGAAGACAAGTCAGCCTCTAATAGTATGACTATAATGTCTTCCCTTTTAACCACTGTGTATACCGCCTCAAATATGTTCGTATTAATAGTTTTGAGGGAGTAGATGTATGCGTTTTCGTTATATCTGGTTGTTTTTTTGTTTTTTTGTTTGTTTTTTTGTTTGTTTTGAAACGGAGTCTCACTCTGTCCCACAGGCTGGAGTGCAGTGGCGCGATCTCAGCTCACTGCAAACTCCGCCTCCCGAGTTCACGCCATTCTCCTGCCTCAGCCTCCCGAGTAGCTGGGACTACGGGCGCCCACCACCATGCCCGGCTAATTTTTTGTGTTTTTAGTAGAGACGGGGTTTCACCGTGTTAGCCAGGATGGTCTCGATCTCCTGACCTGGTGATCCGCCCGCCTCGGCCTCCCAAAGTGCTGGGATTACAGGCATGAGCCACCGTGCCTGGCTGCATTTTCATTATATTTGATTATACAGACAAATTATAGCCATTGCTACTATTTATTAAACATATATTGTATATCAAACATTGGAATATATATTTTATAACAATCATATGGGGTAGATATTGTTAACCTCATGATGCAGTTGAGAAAAATGAAGCCTAAGGAGTTCATATAACACGCCTATAGTCATTCATATAGCAAGTGCCAAGCTAGGATTTGAATCAGGTGTGTTATACTCAAAGACTTCATGCTTTTGCCTTCTGTGTAACACTAGTGCACAAATATTAAAATATATGCAGATATTTATAAGTCAGATCACATCGCTTCCCTAATCCAAGCCTTCCACTAGGTTTCTACCCTAATTGAAATGAAACCAAAACTCATTACTATGGCCTAAGGGGCTCTCCATGTCCTGACCCTAGCTTACCTTTCCATCCTCATTTACTGCTCTTCTTCTCCTTCCTGCACTCCACCCACATGTGCCTCTTTGATCTGCCCTAAACACACTTGGTGCTCATCCACCTTAGTGACAATACATGTGCCTTTCTTTTCGTCTCAATTGCTCTTGCCCCTGACATTTGCATGGTTCACTTATTCACTTCCTTCAGGGATCTACTCCACTCTTACCTAATTAGAAAGACCTTCTCAGACCACCATGTCTAGAATTGTGACCCTTAGTACTCTGCACCCATATTTATCTTTCTTGATAGTCTGTATTGCTACCAGACATTAACCATATAAACCTACCTGTTCACTGTCTATATTCCTTTTCAGACTGTAAGTCCTGGGAGGCCAAGACGTTTCTTTGTTCATTATTGTCCCTTAGAGCCTAGATAAGGAGTTGGTGCTTGTTGTTTTTTTTGTTTTTTTGGTTTTTTTTGTCAAGAGCCAGATATTAAATGTTTTAGACTTTGCAATCCATACACTCTTCCGTACAATTACTTAACTCTGCTATTGTAGCATGAAATCTACCACAGACAATATGTAAATCAATAAGTGTGAAAATGAAAGGGCTGTGTTTAAATAAAACATTATTTACAAAAACAGACAGTATGCTATAGAGGCTAGTTTTGGCATATGGGCCATAGTTTGTCAACTCCTGGTCTAGGGCATCACCTGGTTGGCACTCAAGAATATTGGTTGAATTAATGAATTTATATTTCTACCTAACACACACATGTTTATATACACACACATCTATATTTATACATATGTGCATGTGAGTCTGTGTATGTGTACACGAAAAGGATACTGAAAGGAATCAAATCAATATAACTTAGTAGATATCTCTGGTGGCAGGATTATGGCTTTTTAAATTTCTCCTACATATTTTCTGTAGTCTTTAAATTTTTAATAAACATGCATTACTTTTGCTTCTTAATGTTTTTCTTAACATATGCTATAAATACAGAAAAAATATACAGTTCATAATTGTGAAGCTTAGAGAAATATTATAAGTGAAACATACTTATGTAATTATCATTTCTTTTAAGTACTTTCGAGTCTTTAGGACAATGTTCCCATTTTATTTTGAAATGATCTGTTTCTAAAATCAAGATGAGCCATTTAGTTTTCTGGTAGGTATAGATCCTATGTATGGTAGTCAGAGTACATATCACAGTGGAGATAATAAACTCTTTTTATTCTTTTTTGAGATGTGATATTCTCCCATTTCCCAAAGTGAAACACGGAAAGGACAAATTTTTTTTCTTTTCATCCTACTCCAACTCAGTTGAAAATTCCTTATGGATACTAATAATAGTGTATCAGTCTTAGGGTTTAGAGCAGTTAATTTTTAACTTTTTGTATTTTTTCCTTGTTACTCTCCTGGCTGACTGGGAGAAGCTGCCTCTTGATTTGTTTGCCAGATATCATTTTGAACTGAAAATAGCCTAGATTTCTTGACTTTTTATTTTAAATCTCTCCTGTTACCCTTTCTTTGGAAATACACCTTTTCTAGCAAAATAGGTGCTAATAGCCTCCAGATTAGCTTTCTAGCCCCTCACTAGACAGCGACGAACTGAAAAAAATAAAGATGCTCTCAGAGGCAATCTTATTTCCTTAGATACTTAATTATCAAACAGAAATAATGCAAGCAAATCATTTAACTCAAGAAGCTAAAAAAAGCAAGATAAACCTAGAGAAGGTGAAAAGATATGAAATGCTGAAAAATTAATTTTATATCAAAATATTCATTAGATTGGTTGAATTAATTTGAGCTGCTTTTTTTGACCAAAAAAACTGACTATAAATGCTCTAGTAGCCCTAATTCAAAAAAGGAATGAAAACAGCTCCAGGAATAAAAATTAATAAGATGTTAGTTAGGTCTCTCCAAATTAAACATAAATTTTATGTAATTCCAATTAAAACTCCAAAAGCATTTTAAAAACTTGATGAAATTATTTCAAGTTCTCCTAGAATACTATTTGTATGAAATTGACCAATAAAATCCTAAAATTGAACAGTAATAAATGATGACTTCTATTAACAGATGTTTAAAAATAGCTTAGTAATAAAATCATCCTAAAGGTTTGGTGCAATGATAGAAAAGACAGAGAAACCACCTCAAAGGAGTAATAAATACAGAAAGAGCCAAGTTTGTATGATGGTTTCATTTAAATGAAGGTGGTATTTTATAATGTTGTGATGGATTATTTAACAAATTATGTTGGAACAACACTTCATTAAAACTAGCTACATTAAGCCATAGCTAGCAAATTCCAGTGCTTTCAGGAGCCAGACAGATAAGATGTACAATTAAATTATTGAATCAAAAAGGATCTTCTAATCCATTTAGCATGCTATACCAAGGCATCATAGACTGGGTAGCTTATAAACAACAGATTTATTTCTCACAGTTCTTGAGGCTGGGAAGACCAAGATCAGGGTGCCAAGATGGTCAGGTTCTGGTGAAGCCTCTCTTCTGGATTGCAGACTGCTGACTCATGTGGTGGAATGAGAGAAAGAAAGCAATCTCTCTCATGAAGCTTATAAGGGAATTAATCTCATTCCTTTGGGCTCCACTGTCATAACCTAATCTAATACTAATTACCCTCCTAAGTCCCCACCTTCTCATACTATCACATTGGAAGGTATAGATTAAACATATGAGTTTTGGAGGGACATGAACATTCAGTCTATAGTAAGGAATAAACAAAATATATTTAAAAGAGAAGGAAGTCTAAACCAAGCTGCTTATATGTGAGGAAGATGAACGTATATTCATGGGAAATATGCAAATATAAATCACTTAAGTATGCAAAACAGTGATCTCCAATAAAAGAATGTTCCCAGCAACTGCCTCTCACTATAAAATTAGTAAGAACATGAATCCAGCAAATCAGATACTTAAAGCAAGATGACAAAACATCAGAATGATTTAAACAGGGAGGTTGAAGAGGTAAACGGACAAATTGAGGAAAAAAATATACATATATAAAATCAAAGAGCAGAATAAGCATAGCTGAAAATTGAATTATTAGCCAATCATAAAAGAAAATTAATTATTGATCATCAATCATCAGTTTTTTCTCTGTTGGGCAAAATCCAACATAATACAAATAGTTTGTATTAACATTCATCAAACACAAACAAATCCAAAAGTTCTTCCATTGATCTCTCCCAACTAGTTGAAACATTGTTGAAACCCTTCTCTTTGATTTCTTCTCGAACACGTGTCTGTCAGACTTTTGATTCCGCCACTCAACCAAAACAACTCTTGTCAAGTTCACCAATGACTTTTGCAGTTTGTTTCTACTTCCGACATTCTCCCTGTACTTGATTGCCGTATCCCCCTGATTTCTTTTCTTGAAGCTGTGCTAAGTATCTCAAATTTAACATGTTCAAAACAAAATTCACTAGTCTCTAAACCTGGACTTTCCTCACTGTTTTTCTTCTTCATAAGTGGAACCATCATATTCATCCACTTATCAGGGTCCCAAAACTTAAGACTATCCTTGAGAATCTATCTCACAGTCTACATGCAACATATCATTAAATCTATAAGCTCGAATGTAAAAGGATATCCCAAATCTCCAGCTTTATACAATTCTTTCCTTTTCTTAAAAAAAAATCATTATTTGGAGGTAGTTGTAGATTTAGGCAATGGTAATAATTCTGGGAGACCTTGTTAACTCTTACTTCAGTTTTTCCTAATGGTAATATCTTGCATAGGTATAATACAATACCACAACCAGGAAATCAGCTTTGATAAAATCTAGTAACTTTATTCAGATTTCACCAGCTTTACATACATTCCTATGTGTGGCTGTGTGTATATTTAATTCTGTGAAATTTCATCACATGTGCATTCATGTAACCACCACCACAGTTGATCCAGCAATCCCACTCCTGGGTATATATCCCTTACCATTATTAATCTTGAATTATTCTAGCCCAATCACACTTGTTGTCTGCTGTTTCTGGAACACATCAGACAAGCTTCCACCTTAGGGCCTTTGTATTGTCTGTTCTCTGTGTCTGAAATGCTTCCCCACCTCTTTCCCACACCCCAGGCCCCAAATCTGCACCTTCCTCAAGTCTCTTTTGAAATATCACCTTCTCAGGCCATCCTATGTAAATAGGGATCACTCGCCATTTTTCCATACCCCCTTAATCTGCTTCTTTTTTATAGCACTTATCACCATGGGAAATATAATTACTGTCTTTCTCCATTAAGAAGTGAGTTAAAACAATGCAGATGTTTCATTTCTTTAAAACTGTGATCTTGTATCTAGTATATCTTGTATCTGTTAATTTTCTTATTTATTTCCAAGTAGATGAACATATCAGATGGAAATTTTTGACAGTTGTTCTTTATTTCAATTTTTTTTACATTATGAAAACCATTTACTTGATGAAGGAACATTTCCTTATACTAAAATATTGTTTGTAATGTCTTGAAAATAGTTTATCATGGAACCAATTTATATTTAAAGGTAAAAAAAAGTTATAGTTAAAATTTTTGCCTAAGAAATGAAGTGAATTTTGCACTTAATATGCAAGGCTATTCATTGACAGCTGAAACTCACTCACACATGTTTTCCTCAATTATATCTTTCATTTGATTTATTTCCTTACATAATTGGCAATTATTTCATATGATATGTTAAACACTAGTACTTGTGAACATATGTTTTCTCCCTGATCATATAAATTGCACAGAACTAAATAGACACACAAAAACACACATGAATGCATATAAAAGTGGTGAAATTTGAGTAAGGTCATTGGATTTTACCAATGTTGATTTCCTGGTTGTGATATTGTACTATAGTTATGCAAGATGTTACTATAATATTTTTTCACTTAAGTGATGTTTACTCTAGGTTTTTGGCATGTAATTTTTACAAAGTTAGGGAGGTTTCTACAATTTCACACATTGTTAAGAATTTTGTTTTTATCAGCTCGGCTCTCAGGAAGCCACATCCCTAGGAAAAGGAGGAGAGTACTACATCAAGGAAACACCCCGTGGGACAAAAGAATCTGAAAAACAGCCCTGAGTCCTAGACCTTCCCTCTGACAGAGCCTACACAAATCAGAAGGAACCAGAAAAACGACTCTGGTAATATGACAAAACAAGGTTTTTTAACACCCCTAAAAAATCACACTGGCTCACCAGCAATGGATCCAAACCTAGAAGAAATCCCTGATTTACCTGAACAAGAGTTCAGAAGGCTAGTTAATAAGCTAATCAGGGAGGCACCAGAGAAAGGCAAAGCCCAGTGTAAGGAAATAAAAAAAAATGATACAAGAAGTGAAGGGAGAAATATTCAGTGAAATAGATAACATAAATAACAAATGAAAACTTCAGGAAACAACGGACGTACTCATAGAAACGCAAAATGCTCTGCAAAGCCTCGGCAATAGAATCGAACAATCAGAAGAAAGAACTTCATTGCTCAAAGACAAGGTTGTCAGATTAACCCAATCCAACAAGACAAAGAAAAAAGAATAAGAAAATACGAACAAAGCCTTCAAGAAGTCTGGGATTATGTTAAACAACCAAACCTAAGAATAATTGGCACACTTGTGGAAGAAGAGATATCATCAATACGTTTTCAACCTATTTGCACAGACATCAACATATGACTTTTTTCTTCAATCTGTTGATATTTTAAATTGTAGTTATTTGTTATATTAATATATAATTATATTCCCAGGTAAAAATCCTACTTATTAATCATGCATTGTACTCATCTTGCACTGTGGATTTTTTCAGCTCATATTTTATTTAGGATCTTTCCATCTGGATTCATGACTGAAAAGTATGTATATTTTTATTTTATTGTCATCTGGTTTTATAATCAACATTAGGGTTACCAGGTAAAGTTTTTTTGGCAGCTTTGACTTGATTTCTGTTCCCTAGAACATTATGCATATGATTAGAAGTAACTGTTGTTTTATACTTTAGCATAATTCACCTGTAAAATTGTCTCACTGTTAACGTGGGCGTTATGTTTTTAAGACACTTTATTTTTTACAGCAGTTCTAGGTTTACAGCAAAATCAAGTACACGGTACAGAGATTTCCTGTATATATCCTGTTAGACATTATTATTATATTTTCCCTAGGAGGGGTTTTGAGTACCATTTCAACTCATTTAAAGGATGTTCATCTACTTAATTTTTTATTTCCTCTTACATCAATATTAGTGTTTTATGTTTTCTAATGATTTATACATTTCCTGTATGTTTCATATAATTTATTTTAAATGTGTATTTTTGTGCTTGTTTTCTCTTTTACATACTTATTTATCTATATTTTTTCACTTTTTGGTAGAAATCAGACTTGCTAAAACATCTGTCCTTTTAGTTAATGTTTTTAGAGAACAAGCTTTCTCTTTTATTAATATTCTGTAGCATTTTTATTTGTCTATCATTAATTTCTGCCTTTATCTTTATTATTTTAAAAATTGTCTTCATGTGAGTTTGCACTATTGCTCTTTTTTTCCAGTTACCTGGATTGAATGCTCAGCTGATTTTTTAAAAATTTTCTTTTTATTCAATTTGCAAAGTAATACATGCTTATTATTTAAAAAGACAATAATCATAGAAAATGTAAGTGACCCATAAGCTTACTGCCCATGAGTAAATATTGTTAATAATGTAATGTGTTTCCACCTTGTAGGGGTAACATATATATAGTCATATATAAATATAATTATAAATTGAAATATGATGGTATAGTGAGGTATACTGTGCATATCGTTTTTTCTCAATTGGAGAAATATTTTCTCTCTCAACTTCTTATTTTGAAAAATTTCAAGCCTACTGAAAAGCTTAAATAATAGTAGAACAAACATCACTTTCATGAAGCTTCACCAAGTACTAACATACATTTTTGAACATTTGACAGAGAGAGAGGGAGGGAGGGAGGGAGAAGAGAGAAGAGGTTTTTAACTTTGCCAAACCAGTTAAAATTGTTTTGCCCCCAAAACTTCAAAATATATCTCATAAAAACAAGAACATTCTCCTACACAATAATGAAGCATTATCATGTTCATCTAAAAAATTTAACATTGAGACAATACTATTAACAAGCGCATGATTTGTATTCAAATTTCCCCGGTTGTCCCCCAAGTTTTCTCTGTAGCTCTTTTGTCTGTTGGTCCAGAATCCAAAGATCACAAGTTGTGCAAGGCTGTCACATCTCTTTAGTATTTCTTATTATAGGACAATTTCTACCTGTTTTGCCTTTCATGACACTGACATTTTTTTGAATCCAGTCCAGTTGTACTGAAGACTGTCCACAATATGGATTTGTCTGATTTTTCCTCATGATGAGATACAGGTTAAGAATTACTGTCAAGAACATTACATAAATGATGTTGTATATTTTCTGTTGTGTTATATTACATTATGTCAGGAGGTGCCTAACACCAGTCTGTCACTTCATAATTCATACTGACTAACTACTTGGTTTAAGTGGGAATTGTCGTATTTCTTCGTTTACTAAGGTAATATTTCCCCTTTGTAATTAATGTATACTCTGTGAAGTGTTACTTTGAAATTGCATTAATATATCCTTGCCCCTCAAAATATTTCACCTAATAATTTTAGCATCCACTGATATTATTTGCCAGAATTATACAGTTTTTAAAATAAAATTTTTATTGAAGTATAACAAAAATATACAAATCATAAAAATAGTTCTTACTCAATTTTCACATTGTATGAACCAACATGAACAGAATCCAGATTAAGAAATACTTTATCAGCATCACGAAGCTCCTCCATGCTCATCTCTAGCCCTGTCTACCCCAAAGGAAACCTTTATTGTAACTCTGTCACTCTGAGATTAGTTTTGAGCTATTGGGGGAGCTTTATTTAAATGAATCATGTGCTCTGTACTATTTTGTTTCTGGTTTCTTTCTCTCAGCATTGCTGGTGTGAATCATCTATACCACTGCATGTAACAATGGTTTATTCATTCTCATTGTCTTGTAATATTCCATTGCATTGATGTAGCACAATTTATTTAATCATATATAGTTCATGGACATTTGGGTTATTTCTAGCTTTTGGTTATTATGAATACTGCTGTTGTGAACAGCCTTGGCAATTGTGTGTAGGTCTCTTGGATCTAGTCCTGGGAGCGGAATTCATATTTCATAAAGTATATGTATGTTTGGCTTTGTAGATACAACCAAAATCATTTTCTAAAGTATTAACAATTTACACGTCTACCAGGAATATTTATGTCCCAATTGCACCTTATAAATACTTAGTATATTAATTCTTTCAAACTGTAAAAATTCATATATGTATGCCTAAAGTGGTATCTTATTATGGATTTAATTTCAATTTTTCTGATTACCAATTAGGTTGAGCACTTTTTCATATGTTTATTGGCCACCTGGATATCCTTTTTTTAAAAATGTGTTTTTTCCATTTTTCAACTGGGTTGTATATTTCTTTCTTATTTATTTGTGGGAATATATATACACACTCTTTATTACTTATATATTTGCAGATATTTTCTCCAAATGCACGGTTTGCCTTTTCACTCTCATATTTTTGCTTTGAATCTTTCTTCTTTTCATATGTGATATTCTTTTTAAGATGTGTTTTGTTATTAAATATCTAATTTGATTGCGCAGGTTGGAGAATATGGTTTATGAGATATTGATTTTTCTAAATGTGTGTAGGATGACTTTACAGCTTCATATATGGCATATTTTATCAATAATTCATGTGTGCTTAAAAATAATGTGCATCAACTATTCAATGTGTGTAGAGTTGTCTATATATCTAATAACCGAGACCCAATTATGTTTATATAAAAATGATGTTACATTTTTGTCATGCCATTTCTACTTTTAGGACACAGGAAGAATGAATTTCATCAGATCTCTGTGAAGTTGGCTTGGGTACATGTGAGTGACTTCAAGATGGTGATTTTTTAAAGCAGAAAATATATAGGATATTTTTAATCCTGGCAATGAAACTTCCTATGCCATATTTCCTTTATTTCCTTTTTACTGGATAGGCCACTTTTGAGGTCATGTTTATATATATATATATGGTTGTCAGATACTATACAGGAGGCCCAGTTAAATTTGAATTTTAGATAAATAACAAATTTGTTTAGGATAAGTATGGTCCAAATGTTGCATGGTATATACATTTTAAAAAAATTATTGTTTATCTGAAATTCAAATTTAACTGGCTGTCCTGTATTTTTATTTGCTAAGGTGAGGAAGCTGGACATGCAGATGAAAAAGCAGAGAAGTAAAGCATATTAATGAAATATGTCTATAAATAGAACACTGAATGCAGTTACTGCCACATAGAACTGGCTAAAAACAAATAGGTCAGAAGCCTGCTACGTTTCTGAGAGAATTTTATTGCCCAGAAAGGAAAGCACAATTCTGGACAAAAAGTCTTTGATAGTTCAAGATTCAAAAGAATCCTTCAACCTCCAACTTTGCAGAATTGACAAATTTGCTGAGAAGGTTGTGCAGTTTCAGCATATTCCCCAATATCTTCTTTAGGCATGGGCAGACAAAAAAGATAAACAAAATTATAAAAAGAACCTCTCAGAAGGTGGATCCAGATACCAAGAAGTCCTTCCAGAGAACAGAATTGGGCTGTATGCAAGTAATCTTTTTAGCTCCGAGATAAGAGCCCTTCACCGAGGTAAGAGCCCTTCACCATATTTTTCAGCAGTCTTCTAGAAGTTCTATTGACAATCATTAGCTTCTGTGTGTCTCCCATTTCACATTGTTTGAGTGGGGTGGGGTTGATTGCAGCTCTTCTGCTCCAAATCCTGCCCCATCGTTGTAAACTGGGTGTACGAGGAGTCATAGCAGAGAATTTGTCTTTTTAGTGCATAAGACCCTGGAATCAGAGGAGCCACATCCTAGCCCTTGGGCCACATGCAATTATAGATTGATTTTCAGATTGTCTTCTGTGGAAAGGGAATGAGTGTTTCCTATATGTAAACATGAAAATTAAAGTTTCATGACGAGAAGGCCAGACTGTGACAGAGTCAATATTATATGTTTATTCTATCATTTCTACTTCCTGGAATCAAAGAAAGAAGACTGTATTTCCTAGCCTTTTCTTCAGACATGTTGAGGGCTGAGTTTGGCTTATGGTATGTAGATATAAGTGATCTGTATGTTATTAATCAGGGTATATAGTCAGGAAAACCATGATAGATGTATCAATCAGAGATTAAAAGCAATGAATTAGTTACAAAAGTGTTGAAAAGACTAAAAGAATAAAGGCGATAAGGACAGGGTTTCCCACATTTCAGGAAGATGCTATTGCCTGTGGTCTGGAACCTACAACCCATATTCCCCACTAACCTGGTGGAGGTGCCTACTGCTTAGCAGCAATTCAGGAGTCTGCACTCCTATTAATGCTGCTGATATTGTTACTGATACTGCCTTTTGTAACAAATGCAATTGCATTTTTTATAACTTCACTATCTCTGCTTTTCTTTTTTTTCTTCCTGTTTGATCTTTCAGTGTTTCAGAAAGGATCTCTGCTTTTCTTTTCTTTTTCCTGCTTGATCTCTCAGTGTCTGAGAAAGGGTCTTTAAAAGTTCCATATATTTTTATATATAATTCTTTATAAAAAGGCCATAACTCTATGATGAGATAGTATTGTTAGGTCCATAAATGTTCCTGATGGTCTTCTTGCTTAATTTTATCTTTTATCAATGTATTGTATCTTTCTGTATTTGTTATGATTTTTTGGCTTGAATTATATTTTGTCATATATTAACATTTCTATCTTAGCTTTATATAATTCATATATGGCTGGCACATATATTTAACCACTTAAAAATTTTCTATGTATCTATTTGTGTGAAAACAAAACAAAAAAAGATCCTGTTTGCCCAGAAAGCTAATGGGAGACTGATCCTTTCACTAGGAAGTTTTCTAGTGCATCTGGGCTATGTTTTAATCTGTTCTTATTTTTGTTTGACATATTAAGCTTGTTTCTTATTTTCGAGAACAGGAATAGAAAAGTCCTTGGAAATATTGACAGTGTAACATGAAAAACATTCAGGTATAGCTTAGGATAACAAATAAAAGGTGTAATCATATTTTATCATTCCCACCTAGTAGTTAACATATTACACATCTATTTAATATATTTAGGTTGGTGCAAAAGTAATTGCAGTTTTGCCATTGAACGTAATAGTCTTGAAAGTAATATATTTGTTAAATGGGCTTCAAGAGATTATTTGTATGCTTGAGTTACTTTAATAATAATAATTATAGAGGCGAGTAGTCACTGAGCACCATCAATATGCCAGATATAAAATGCATTACGAGAATTTACTTGCGTTCCTAATAACAACAAAAATAAACCTAATTGTGTAGATGAAGAAAGTTGAGTAACCACCTAAGGTCATACAGATCATAAGTAATAGAGCTGGAATTCAAACCAAGGAATCTTAGGCTCTAGAACAGAGGTTTTCAAATTGGGCATGATTGACATTTTAGGTGACAAAATTCTTTCATAAGGGTAGGGGTGTTCTGTGCCTCATTGAATGTTGGGCAGCCTCCCTGGCCTCTGCCCACTAGATTCCAGTGGCATCTTCCTAGCTGGGGCAAACAAACAACAAACATGTCACCAGACATTTCTTTCTTTTTTTTTTTAAATTAAAAAACTTTTTAATTGGTTTACAAAAGAGGCTACAGACTACATTGAAACTAATCTTTGTACAAAAGGCCAAAAAAAAAAAAAAAAGTCCCAAAACACCAAGAGACAAAAGGTAGGAGGAAAGACAAGAAAGGAAGATACAAAAGGAGCAGGAAGAAACTTACTTAGGGACAAGATTAGCATCATATATACCTAAGAGTGGGGGGTGAGGGGGAAGAGTAAGATGAGAGAGCATTTAAAAGCATTTACCCACACAACCCTGGTGATAATTGGATTGGAATCAACAACAAACATGGCATGAGATTATTAAGAGGTTTTAAAAGGCAACAGTGGTGTGGACTGGTTATTGCCAGTGTTAAGAGAGAAATAAACTTGGGTTTTTAGGCACCAGAGATTGGAGCACCACCTCTCCCTTCCAGAGGATGACAGACTTAGGAAGAGGAAGCAGGCCCTGAGGCAGCTGCCACTGGTGTGTGTAGATGTCTCCTCAGGTCAATCTCAGTGTATCTTCCCCAAAGTCTTTGTGCCCTAGACTCTAGGTAAGGGCTATGGGATTTTACTGGGAGAAAGGGATGATCAGAAATATGAAGACCTGCCCTTGTCCACAATGTTCCAGAGCAGTTACCGGGAAACTGCAGCACTGGGTAGACAGAGCCCATATCCCTGGGGAAAAGGCACAGTGTAATTCCTGAAGGCAAGATATGGGAAAGCACAACACATCCCAGGAGAGGTATCAACAAAATCCTCACTACTTGCAGCCCTCGTCTAATCCCATTTGTTCGGCTTTTTTTTTTTTCTCTGATACTTAGCTAGGACTTAGGGCAGTTGAGGGACAGATCGTCATACCTCTACTCTCTTAGCAGAGACAAGGAAGACTGGGGCTGTTTGACAATGAGGAAGGGGAAAATGGGACAAAATATTCCTCTTTCAAATGTTCCTGGTGAGCAAAATCTCCCCCTGTTGAGAACTACTATTCTAGAATGTGCACCCTAGCCAAGTGCTCTATGGTCTTGAGAGTAAACACTTTAAATAAGGGAGAATAGATATGAGATCTATATGTACAAATGAATATTAATTGTCCTCAGTGACCCAGTCAGTTTTTAGCATTGTAGTTATTATAGGTGAATTCAATCCTTCACTCATCAGTATTTGGTTGTCTGACATTTATTGGTTAACTTCATTGTTCCTAGCACTGGAATAGGAACTAGGATTCTACGTAATGTATTGTTCCTGCAGGAAGTATAACCTTAGCCCAATGGTGGAATGCCTTTAACAGAGTCTTACAGCTTCAAGGTGATACATCATTTTATCTCAAGAAGTCATTTCTTTATTTAAATTTTCTTAGTCTAGGGTACGTTTAGTAAAAGATTAGGAAAGTCCATAGATAACAAGATAACAGGGCATTTAGATGGTTGGGGAAACATCTTCCCAGTCAAGCCTATAATAGAATATATTATTTTCCCAACTTAAAAGTATGCAAATCTATAAAGCCCTTCCCACTGCAAGCAAGCCCAGATAGTCCAAAGCGTTTGGGAGAGGTTCTGTATTCTCTGCATTACCCAACTTCTATGTAGCTGGCAGGGACAAGAGATCACATAAGGTTTCCGGAGTTGAAGCAGATACATAGTATCATAATTAGCACCATAATAAGAACTTTGTCAATATGTAGGAATAATAACAATAATCATCATCATAGCTGGTATTGAGCACTTGTTATGGTCCAGAGACTCTGCTAAGCAGTCCTTTATACCCTTTCAACCACTGTATCTGCTGGGTATGGTTACGTTTTACAAATGAGAAAACTGAGTTTCAGACTAAGTAACTTCCTAATGTCATGCAAGGAATGCTTTGTAGAAACAGGATGGAAATTCGAATGGTGGCAGAAATGACTCTAGCCCCCACATTAAGACTATACTACTTCTAAAACATTACTTTTAATATGCTGTATACTTTCATATACATGTGAGTACACACATGTATATATTTAGAGAAAAATCGAAATTAGTCAAGTTAAGTATATATATCCCCTTTGATCTAGAATTTCAGTCCTCTTTGTGTGTGTTTGTATATGTGTGTATCAAAAAATTCTTACATAGGTCCATAAGGAGACATGTGCAAAGGTGTATATCACAGTGTTATTTTAGAGGGTGGGATTTGGAGGCAATCTCACTATTTATTGTTGGGCAAGTGGATAAAGAAAAGGTGGTACCTGAAGACCTGTAATACTATGCAGTAGTTACAGCTATTAAACTAGATATAAATAGAGCAACAAGGATGGTTCATTAAAATAAATCACTGAATAAAAAAAGAAATTGTATGAGGTATAGCACAATATCATTTTTATAAATTCAAAATGCATGAACAAAGAACAATGTATGTATTTTAGAAAATAAGGTAACAAAAGGATATGTATTAAACAGATTATAATGGCTCCCTATGACATGAAGGGAATGGGGAAACACAAGTGCAGATAAGATGGAAAAATAAATAAAACAGAAGAGGAGCCTTGCTGTGTCCAATAATGACAAAAATACCCCAATTCTCTGCACTTAGTCCAAAACAAGAAGTATCATCTGAAAATGGGCTCAAAACTAATTTAATATGAAAATCTTAAATGTTGAAAAAGTACTTCTGCAATAAAAATAGAATGGCTTATGTTTTCTTGACTATGACATCGTCACAGCATTACTTTTATTATGGTGAGGTACCCTATGGGCCTATAGGACTGAGTGACTTCCTACTGGCCCTTTGTGCTTTAGATGCTTATCTTGTTCCATTACTGGCACTTCAAATGTATCTACCCTACTGAAGCTATAAAGAACACATACCCAATTATATACTGCCAAGATTTTTGGATGAGAGAGAATCTTCCATTCAAAGAATTTACCTAGGACTTGCCTTCTACTTCTCTGCTTCAGTTATTCATCTCTGTTACGTTTTTCTTAGCTCTTTAATCTAATGTCTTTGAGTTTATTCATTAAATTATGTAGTCGTCATTAATCATATTCACCAAACATTTCGAGTTCTTCCCCATTTTGACTCTGTTATGTTTTTTTTGTTAGCTCTTTAATCTAATGTCTTTGAGTTTATTCATTAAATTATGTAGTCGTCATTAATCATATTCACCAAACATTTCGAGTTCTTCCCCATTTTGACTCTGTTATGTTTTTTTTGTTAGCTCTTTAATCTAATGTCTTTGAGTTTATTCATTAAATTATGTGGTAGTCATTAATTATATTCACCAAATATTTCAAGTTCTTCCCCATTCTGAGTACACAGAGCCATTTCCGGGCTCTGGTGGAGTTGGGTGGGACTGACTTGATCTGGCCAATGAAGCTGATTCTTCTTTGGAAGTGCAAGACCCTCCAAAGCCACCTATTCCATCTGGCACAGCAACCAGCAAAGTTTGAGATGGTGGCTATTCTCTTTGCCTAAATCTCTGAGCAACTAAAATGTATATGGAACCCAGCTATCCTACCATGGACATATTATATGAGTTTAAAATAAATATTTCTGATTTTAAATTTCTGATATTTGTGAGATTGCTTATTTTACTGCAGTATAATTTAGTATCTCCTAACTGAAAAAATTCCAACAATGAAATTATTAGTGAAAATTACTTAGATCTTCTGGACTGTCAGTTGATTTGGTTAATGAGTTTCTATTTACAAAAACTTGAAAACATCAGTTTAGGCAACCATATCAGCTCAACACAGTGATTGTCTTATATGGTATAACATGAAAATGTGAACTCAAATCAAGACAAAGAATCTTTGTTCTTATCATATATAAAAAGATAACAGATCGATAAGAAGAAAAGATCGGTCCTTCATGAAGTATCATTTATCATTTCTAAGATTTTTGTACAGACTTATTATTTATTTTTTGGATGATTTATTTTAAATAATTTTTCTCCCTGAGAAAGAATATGAAGCCAACTCACCTGTCTATTTTCTTGCTAAATGTGTCATAACGGGGCACTTGTTTCATTTAATCCACTCTTGCCTCTTTTCATCATGAATTTGCTATGTAGCAAATCTTAACTCTCATTAGGAGATGTTTTTGTTCTCATTTGAATGAAAAATAATTTGCAATTAATTTGACAGTTACAAATGAACACGTTCTCATTTGTTTTGTCTGAGACATCTGTGTAAAAACTGCTTTTGTACCTTCAGTGAAGAAAAATGAAGCATAGCCTTTGAAATTAATGTGCCAAAAAAAGATTAAAAACTTACCATTACCTAGAGGGCATTAAAATAAACCAGGTGTATAGGCATACAAGGTACTTTTGTTCACTATATATCTATTGTCAGGTCGAGTCCATTGACTGTCTTCCTGTGCTGGTATGTATGTGTGAGTGTGTAAGTGGTATTTACTGTTAGGTTCAGTGTAATTCAGAGGACCTTGCCTCTCTTCCATCAAAAAGTGAAAGCTATGACCCTTTTCCATGAAACTCAGTGAGATTTTTCTGACTGCTGGGTCTGACAAAGTATGTCAGAAGTGATACAATGTAATTTCCCAGACAGCCATAAAAGTTGATACAACCTCCACCTAGTGGAGTGATACAACCTCCACCTAGTGGTCTCTTATGTTGTCCCTGTCCCCCTCAGGATGCTTACCCTCAGGATGCTTACCCTTGGCACTCTGCTGACATACTATGAAGAAGCCTCCACCATGTGGAGAAACCACCTGTAGCTGTTTCAGCTGACAGGTGCCTCTGTGGTCTCAGCCAACAGCCTGAATTAACTGCTACACAGATGAGGAAAGAAGCCTTCAACATGAATCAAGTCTTGCTCACCATCTGACTGCAATCGTGTAGAGATCCCAAGCAAGAACCATCTAGCTGAGTACAGTAACTCCCCACCTTTGTGTGAAATAATAATAATAATAATTGCTGTAGTGTGCTGCAAAGTTTGAGGTGATTTCTTTTGGAGTGATACGTAAGTATGACAGAAGTCAAATGGTCAAGTGACTGGCTTGTGGTCATACAACAGTCAGGTCACAAAACTCCAAGGTGTGTTTGCTATCTTGTAATTGAAGACCTTCAAATTATTGTACCTATAACCTATTCTTTGAGCAACAGAAACCAGGTATGGATGGATGCTCGTAAAAAAAAAAAATCATACATTTTCATGACCCTTAACCACAGGTAATAAATAGCAAAGATTATAGTGTTAAAAAATACTAAGCTACTGCTGTAGTCTGTCCTATAGTATTTCATCTTCTCATTTTGTTGTTGTTGGGTGGGAAGGGGGTAGGGCAGGGTTCGAATTTACATGGTACCCTTTCTTTTTTTTGTGGAAGTCCCAAGGGATCCCATAAAATGGCAAGTTTTGAGTAAAAATAGAACCCAGATTGTGTGTCAAACCTGTGTATGGGTCTGACACTTGCTAGGTCCATGATCTGGAAAAAGGGCCAAATGAGCCAATACACATTTTTACAGATAACCAGTTCTTCTAAATTCAAATCAGTTGTTCTGTCAACTATATCTTGCTGTCCTATTTGTTTTCACTGGGATAAAAGAGAATAAAAGAAGCATTTATCAATTGCTTAATATGGAGTAAAAAAAATGAACCATACACATATTATCAAATTTTGTCCTTATAAGAATCCTTTGCAATTGATGCTGGTGTTACTATACCATTGAATAAGAGCTGAAAAAACTGAGGTTTCTAAAACTATCTCAAGGTCACAGATAGCATACACAAGAGACTATATTTAGACCTATACTTCAGTCATGAATCTGTTTACCATCAAATCATTGTACCATATTCTTGATTAAATTCATTTTATTTTCCTTAATGTTCATTTGAAAAAATAGGATCTCTTTCGTTTTGCATTATTTTCAGATTAGAAGTTTTTTCCTCTTCTCTGTCTAAAACTTAAATTAATTTTGGCATCCTTTGCTTTGTATAGTTCTGTTCTTTAATTAAAAATACACTTTAAGTGTCATGTGTTTCTAAAAATTGTGCAAAGTTATTTCACTTGAAGTTTCAGAAAAGGCAAAACCTTAACTGAAAGGTATTTTTCATCCATCTTCCTGCTCTGTATTCTTTTCCTCCAGCACTTCTGTTGGACTTTGCAGAAGGAATTTAGCTCAGCAATGAAAGGACAAAGCTTTCCTTTGAGGACCACTCCCCAGGGCCTTCGTACCTTAGCCTCACAGAGTGATTCTGGCAGATCTCAAACACAAACAAACCCAATAGTGATTTGGGAGGACTGGACTGTGGATTTAACTATAAAATTAAACTATAAAATCTTGACTATTGACTATACATTGTGGACATCCAGAAATATTATATGCATTTAATCTATTCACTTAGCTTATGGGAGGAGAGATTAAATTACATATATCAAAGACCACCAGGTGTGTAGCTTCTGAATTTAATCAATTTCAATTATAAAATTACTTCATGAATTTGGTGAAAGACATAATGGAGAAAAAAAATGTCTTCTTACTCCAGTTAAAAACCATACTGATGACAGATCCTGGGTGGTTTAAAAATAAAATGAAAATATAAAAAAGTTTAAAATTCACATTATAAGGTGGTTTATTAAAAATAATACAAATTTTAGAGTCAGATCTGACTTCAAGCCTTATGATAAACTATTATTTACAACTATTATGTATAGCCCCATTTTGTATTATTTCCATAGCATGGGGTCAATGGTTCAACCTTCTTGAAACTTATTTATATATCATATGAAATGACAAAACAATACCTACCTTAAAAGGTTTTGATTACAATGAAAAGAGATACGTATTTTAAAAGATTTGACATGCACTTATCAGTGTACAATAAATACTCAGTAATTTCCAGAAAATAATATTACAAAGATGGGTTAGATCTCAACAGCCCAGTTTTAAATGTATTGACAGGCATTATGAACTAAAACATCGTCAGGGCACTGGAGACCTAAAGACGGTTAACCCAACTAAAGGTTCTGTATTAGCCTGTTTTCACACTGCTATAAAGAACTACCCAAGACTGGGTAATTTATAAAGGAAAGAAGTTTAATTGATTCACAGTTCAGGATGGCTGAGGAGGCCTCAGGACATTCACAATCATGGTGGAAGGTGAAGGGGAAGCAAGACGCCTTCTTCATAAGGCAGCAGGAAGGAGAATGCACACGGGAGGAACTACCAAACACTTATAAAACCATCAGATCTCTTGAGAACTCACTATCACAAGAACAGCATGGGGAAAACCACCTCCATGATTCAATTACCTCCACCTGTTCTCTCCCTTCACACATGGGGATTATAATTCCAGATGATGTTTGGGTGTGGACACAAAGCCTAACCATATCATTCCACTCCTGGCCCTTCCCAAATCTCACGTCCCTTTCACATTTCAAAACCAATCATGCCTTCCCAACAGTCCTCCAAAGTCTTAATTCATTCCAGCATTAACCCAAAAGTTCAAGTCCAAAGTCTCATCTGAGACAAGGCAAGTCTCTTCTGCCTAGGAGCCTGTAAAATCAAAAGCAAGTTAGTTACTTACTAGATACAACGGAGATACAGGAATTGGGTAAATGTTCTCATTCAAATGGGAGAAATCAGCCAAAGCAAAGGGGCTACAGGTCTCATGCAAGTCCATAATTAGGCTGGGCAGTCATTAAATCTTAAAGTTCCAAAATAATCTCTTTTGACTCCATGTCTCACATCTAGGTCATGCTGATGCAATAGGTGGGATCCTGTGGCCTTGGGAAGCTCTGACCCTGTGACATTGCAGCGTACAGTGCCCCTTCTGGCTGCTCATATGGCTGGTATTGAGTGTCTGTCTATAGCTTTTCCAGGTGCACAGTGGAAGCTGTCAGTGGATCTTCCATTATGGGGTCTGAAGGATGATGTCTGTCTTAGAGCTCCATTAGGCAGTGTCCCAGTGGGGATTCTGTGCGGGGGCTCCAAACCCACATTTCCTTTTCTCACTGCCCTAGCAGAGGTTCTTCACGAGGGGTCCACCTCTGCAGCAAACTTCTGCCTGGACATTGAGGCATTTCCATACATCCTCTGAAATCTAGGCAGAAGTTCCCAAAGCTCAAGTATTGACTTCTTTGCACCCACAGGCTGAACACCATGTGTAAGCCACCAAGTCTTAGGGCTTTCAATGGCCTGAGCTGTATGTTGGCCCCTTTTAGCCATGACTGGGATGAAAGACACAAAGTCCCAAGACTGCACAAAACAGCAGGGTTCTAGGATGCAAAGCCCATAAAATTATTTTTTCCTCATAGGCCTCCAGACCTGTGATGGGAGGGGCTGCTGTGAAGACCTCTGACATGCTCTGGAGACATTTCCCCCTTTTTTTCTTGCTGATTAACATTTGGCTCTGTGTTACTTATGCAAATTTCTGAAGCGCGCTTGATTTTCTCTCCAAAAAAATGGGATTTTCTTTTCTATTGCATCATCAGGCTGCAAATTTTTCAAACTTTTATGCTCTGCTTCCTCCTGAATGCTTTGCTGCTTAGAAAATTCTTCCGCCATGTACTGTAAATCCAATCTCTCAAGTACAAAGTTCCATAGACCTCTAGGGCAGGGGTAAAATGCTGCCAGTCTTTTTGCAAAAGCATAGCAAGTATCACCTTTCTTCCAGTTCCCAAGAAGTTCCTCATCTCCATCTTACACAACCTCAGGCGGAACTTCATTGTCCATATGACTATCACCATTTTGGTCAAAGCCATTCAACAAATCTCTAGGAAGTTCCAGACTTTCCCACATTTTCCTGTCTTCTTCTAAGCACTCCAAACTGTTTCAATCTCTGCCTGTTACCCAGTTCCAAAGTCGTTTCCACATTTTTGGGTATCTTTACAGCAGCACCACATTTTTGGTACCAATTTACTGTATTAGTTGGTTTTCACGCTGCTTAAAGATCTGCCCAAGACTGGGTAATTTATAAAGAAAAAGGGATTTAATTGACTCACAGTTTAGAATGGCTGGGGAGGCTTCAGGAAACTTATAATCATGATAAAAGGTGAAGGGGAAGCAAAGCACCTTTTTCACAAGGCAGCAGGAAGGAGAATGAATGCAGGAGGGACTACCAAACACTTAAAAAGCCATCAGACCTCATGAGAACTCACTCACTATCAGGAGAACAGCATGGGGGAAACTGCCCCCATGATCCAGTTACCTCCACCTGGTCTCTCCCTTGACATGTGGGTATTATGGGAATTGTAATTCAAGATGAGATTTGAGGGGGGACACAAAGCCTGACTATATCAGGTTCAATTCAATTTTTACAAGAAACACTGTACTAAATAAAAAAAGCATATGTGCCTTGTTTGCATCCCACTGGCTACCAGTTCAATATCCATGAAATACAGAAATAATACAAAAAATTCTTTATTCTTCCTATATCCAAGCAGTCTTTTATATAAGACATCTATAGGTATTTGTCTGATTAAATAGTAAATCAATATACAGCAACATGTCAAACTCTAACTAGAAACACAAAGAAATATGAGACTATATCAAAATAAAAATTTTATTATATAGGCAAGTTCAAAAAAGAAAAATATCTCCAGACACTATAAATTAGAAGAGAATTAAAACTTTCACATTAAACATGAGCTGATATTGCAGTGGTCCATAACGGTTTCGAAGCTCCATATATGCTTCTCTAAGGAGACAGGGCTCTAACACAAATGTGGATAAGATATATGACCCAGAACCTACTGGAGGAAAAGAAACTACACCTCTCACATAAAGCAAAATGCCTTCAAGTACTATCCTGTCTGACAAAATAGGACTTGAATACCTCTCACTAATACCCTGAAGATACTGCAACGAAGCTTCCCATTTAAGGCCTTTCACCTGATTCAGCCTCCAAAATTTGTCACTTGATTTACCATACGTATTTATTCTCATTCACAGACGATACAGTTATCTACACAGAAGTCAGTCAGACTGGCTCTAGAGTTTGTGACCTTCATCACTATGCTGTGCTGTCTCTCGTGTAAATTTTTTGTTATGCCTGAAATATCCACTTGGAAATATAATAAAATTGCATTGGATTCATATATTAATAAAGGTAGAATTGATATCATTATCTTAATTTTCATTCAGAGACAGATGCTTCAGTCTCTTCATCTATAAGGTACAGATGATAATAGTAATACCTAATAGTGTAGTTGTGAGGAACGAATAAGCTACTGCTTTTAAATCACATAGAACAGAACTTGTTACATAGTAAGCGCAATATGTTTTTTAAACACGTATCAAAATATGAAACAAAAAATATAATGAAGTCCAATACAATTTTTGAGAAGACTAAGGAGTCCAACTACAGATCAGAATTTATTAAAAAATGGTAGTAATTAAGACATTGTATTTTTGATGCAGGAGTAGACAGTCCAAAGTAATAGAGAGCTGAACAACTAATGGAAGCACACTAGGGAACTTGGCATATGACACAGATGGCAATAAAAATCCCTGGGGAAACAAGGTAATCAATAAATGATTCTGGGACAATTGATTTCCCATTTGGAAAAATCATATTCCTATTTCACAGCATAGTGAAAGATAAATATCAGATGTATTAAAGATAAAAATGTAAAAAAAAGAACAAATTTCAAAGCTATTAGATAAAAATGTAAGAGACTACGTCTATAACCTTAGGGTATAGAAGGATATTTTTAAGTAGAATAAACACAAAATGTCAAGGAAAATATTGGTTAATTTGACTACATGAAAATACAAACTCTTTGTACAATGAGGTCAAAACACTATGAACAAATAAAAACTTAAACCACTAACTTGGAAAAAAAAAAAAAACACGTGGAAACATATTACCCATAAAGATTACTAACCACATTATATAAAGAACTTCTAATGAATAAGAAAAACAAACAACACAAAAGAAAATAATGAAAAAAGATATAATTAGGCACTAGAGACAAGAACATGGATGGGGCTTTGTATTTGGTGATATATTTATGAAGAGATGATTAGCCTGGAAAATTAAAGCAGTGCAAATTATATTACATGGGTAGAATTAGAAGGTCTTATACTTTAAACTCAGCAGATGTAGAGAAATTGGATCTCTCACACACTTCTGATATGAAGATAAACTGGCATGCTACCACTTTGAAGGGCAATATGACAGTGTCTTGTAAGGTGGAAGATTCACATACCATATGACTCAATTCTACTTCCAGGTATAGAGAATATCTCTACATGTACAAATGTATTGAGGGCTGATTCTGTGCCATAACTCTTCTGAGTGCTTTACATGAATTATCTTACTTTCACAACAATTGCATAAGATAGTCACTGTCATAACTTCATGTTACAGATAGCAAACCTAGGAAGAAAGAGAATTAACAATTTGTCCAGGTATACGTAGCTAATAAACCAAAGATCTGGGATTGAAACACAACAGTTTGGCTAGCACTATCATATGTCTTATACACAAAAGTGTGATTCTACATTGTTAGTAATTTTCATACACATAAACATAATTCAACATTGTTAGTAATAATAAAATAATAATTATTATTAAAATTACCTAAATATCCCCAGTATAAAATGGCTTGATAAATCGTTAATAATAACAAAATAATAATAATTAAAATTACCTAAGTATTCTCTAGTATTAAATGGCTTGATAAATCGTTAATAATAACAAAATAATAATAATTAAAATTACCTAAGTATCCTCTAGTATTAAATGGCTTGATAAATCGTTAATAATAACAAAATAGTAATAATTAAAATTACCTAAATATCATCTAGTATAAAATGGCTTGATAAATCGTTAATAATCATATGCCAGTTAAAATAAGGGAAGTAGATCTACATGTGTCAACACAGATCTCAAAACATAAAATTAAGTCATAAAACAAAAGTACAGAGTGATTCATGCTTTCTTTATATAATTTCTAAAACAAAATAATATATTAGTCATGAACATGAAAATATTTAATCAAATATAAATTTATGGACAGCAGTAGTATACACTCATTTTAAAATAGTGGTCACTTCTGGAAGTGTTTAGGGAATGAGAATATGGAATTAGGCATAAAAAGAGGATTTTAACTAGACTTTCAACATTTCATTTTTCAAAAAACCTGAGGCAAATTCCGGCAACTCAACAGTACAAAGACAAACCACTCAGTTAAAAATGGGCAAAGGACTTGAATAAACATTTCTCCAAGGATGATATGCACATGTCTAATAAGCATATGGAAAGATGCTCAACATTGATAATCATCAGAGATATGCAAGTCAAAACCATGATAATATGACTGTCCGTATCTACTAAGATGGCTATAACAAAAAAACTAAAGCTAATGTTGGCAAAGTGCAGAGAAATTGGAACTCCTATAACTTGACAGTGGGAATGGAGAATAGTGTGGCTGCTGTGGAAATTAGTTTGGTGGTTTTTCAAAAAGTTAAACATAGAATTACCATATGACCCAAAATTTTACTCCTAATTGAAAACAGGAACTCAAACCGATATATGTGTATGCTAATGTTCATTGCAGCATTATCTATAACAGACAAAATGTGGATATAACTCAGATGTTCATCAACAAATGCATGTATAATCAAAAGTGGCATATACATATAATGGAATATTATTCAGCCATAAAAGGCATTAAATTCTAATATATGCTACAACATGAAGTAATCTTGAAGATATGCGAAATGAAATAAGCCAGACACAAAAGGACAAATATTACGTGACTCCATTTACATGAGGTACCTAGAATAGGTAAGCTCACAAATACAAAGTAGATTAGAGGTTATCTGGGGCTGGGAAAAGAGTAAATGGAGAATTATTGTTTAGTGGGTATAGTTTCCGTTTGGGGTAATGAGAAAGTTTTGGAAAGTGATAGTGATGGTGGTTGTACCACATTGTATATATAATTATTCCAGCTGAATTGTAGACATGAAAATGGATAAAATGAGAAATTTTGTTATATTAATTTTACCACAATTTCTAAACCAGAGGTAAATATGGCTAAATATTAACATTTTTATTTTTCAGT
This sequence comes from Pongo pygmaeus, assembly GCF_028885625.2. Lineage (NCBI taxonomy): Eukaryota > Metazoa > Chordata > Mammalia > Primates > Hominidae > Pongo > Pongo pygmaeus. Next base: position 149,672,908 of record NC_072396.2, on the reverse strand, counting down.
GATGAATACTTGTGTGCTATGTTATTTGTATTTGTCTTTATGCTTGAAATATTTTATAATAAAAATATCAATGATTGATTTAATTGGAAGAAAAAGTAATAAATTATTGAAAAATAGTAACTTTGAATGTTTTTAAGATGTCTGGATATAGGGACTTCATGAATTCACTAACCGAAGATATCATGATGCATTGCATTAAATATTAAAACTAATGATTTAAAGCAACCCAAATCTGCTGAAATGATTTGGAAGCTGAAGCAATGCATGCTTTTATGTGCGTGAAAGCTTAAGTTTATTTGACTGTGAAGCAGACAAAGGGCCATACACTTGGACAATCTCAGCAGTTTAGGGAGAAAGTGGCATTTAAATTTTAAAAGGCAAGCAAAACAGACGTACTACATTTACGCTGTCCCCATTAGAACTGCAAACTATGAATAAGCAGGAAAGAGTGCTATCAATGCTACTTCCAAGCCTATGACTAATTGTGTGAAAATTTCTCATATACTATGTTTTCCCCGTATAGTCTATAGTAAGGGTATCTTTTTTCAATAAGAGTTTTATAAGAGGAACTTAACTACTGGTTCGTTTTCAACTGTTTGATGTTCATCTTAAAACAGTGGAGCTTAATTTCTATGGTTAAAAAAGACTTGGAAATAGTCTTTAAGTGTGCTGTATTAATAAGAAAAAATTCAGAACAGGTGATAGAACTGAATTCAGATTGTGCCTTATCATTTATTGAGTAGGTGATGTTGAGCCAATTGCTTACCTTGTCTAGGTCTTCATCTCATCATGAAAAAATGAATGGGTTGACACCAGATGATCTCTGAGGATCAACTATTCTATATTAATAAAGCTCTGTGCTCATTTTATACAGTAAAGTAAAAATGATTCCAGAATCTTAAAATAAAAGCCAATTTAAAACAGAATTTTCCATGGATCATACCAGTTAGGCCGAATGATATTTTTTCACTTTCCTTTGGATAAATTTAAATAGAAGAATGAACACAGTTAAGAGGAAGGTCAAACTGATGACAGGTTCATGATGAATAAACACTCTTAATGATGCAAAATATCATTTTGAAGATCTTGTTTTTCAAACCCACAAGCCTATTTAGTTGCTTATTTCATTGCAAAGTTGTTTTATGTACACCAAGAAAATGTGGGTATTTGTTTATTTGGTTGTTGTTTGACTTTGGGTTTTCATTCTTATAAAGATAAATTTATATTTGTCCTTCAAAAGTAATAAGCAGAAGTAAGGCAAGTAGGTACCCACTATTTGGGAGCAGCCCTGTCCAAAAGAAAGGTAATGTGAACCACATATATAAATTTAAAATCTTTAGTAGCCACATTAAATATTAAAAAGAAATGAATAAAATTCATTTTAACAATAGATTTTATTTAACATATTTTCATCTCAAAATGTGATCAATATCAAAAGTCATATTAGTGACACATTTTGCATTTATTCTTACTTGGCCTTTGAAATCCAATGTGTGTTTTATATTTATAGAACATGGAAATTTGGACTAGCCACATTTCAAGTGCTCTTGGCTACTGTACTACACAGTGATGATCTAGAAAAATGGTATAATATGGCTTTTACAAATTATTAAGTGAAAGCTATCTCTAGTATTGCCATGCCAAACAGGTCACTGGTGGGGAAATGCACTGATCTGAATAAAAAACCCAAGCTGGCTGGTGGAGCAAAGATTTCTAGTCCAGCTTTCGGTCCCCAAGATTCGAACTTCAGGGGGATGCATCAGGATGGACATAAGTGACTAAGTTGGGACCCATATGCAGATAATTGCAATATGGAGTAGTTCTGTGAAAGTAACATTTGCCAGACGTGATGTTATTGCAAACTTAAAATGCACGCAGTTCAGTAAATTTGGTTTGTTGATTATTTGATTATAATTTCACAGTATCTGTGAGAAGCTTTTTTTTATTTTAATTTTTATTTTTTGCTTGTTATGGTTTGAATGTCCCCTCCAAAACTCACACTGAAACTTGCTCCCCAACGCAGTAATGTTGACAAGTGAGGCCTTTAACAGGTAATTGTACTGTGAGGGCTGTGCCCTAATGAATAAATCAATCTATTCATAGAATAATGGATTCATGAATTAATGAGTTAATGAGTTTTCATGAGAGAACTGATAGCTTTATAGGAAGAAGGAGAGAGGCTTGCGCTAGCACGTAGCACACTTAGCCCTATTACTACGTGAAGAAACCACCTCAGGTCTCTTCACAGAGTACCCCCCAGCAAGAATGATCTTACCATATACGGCCCCTTGACTTGAGACATGTCAGACTACATAACTGTAATAAATAAATTCCTTTCCTTATAAATTACTCAGCTTCAGGTATTCTTTAATAAGCAACATAAAATGAACTAATACAAGGTTGTAGACAGAGGATAAGAGCATGATTTTTCATTTTATTGGTATCGTTGGGGTGTATCCTGGATTAGGTGGGAATGACTGGAATAATTATGATGCAGGGACTGCATTGCATAACATTTGTCCACAGTCTTCCATAAGCTCAGAAGTGGCCCTTTGAGTTTCACTTTCTCTAGATCAATCAATCAATATATAGAAAGAAAGAAAAAGAAAGTTAGAAAGTTGAAAGAAGGAAAGGAAGAAAGAAGGAAGGAAGTAAGGAAAGAAAGAAAAGAAAGGAAAGGAAGAAAGAAAGAAAGGGAGAGAGAAAAGGAGTCTGTGAAGCTCTGGCAGATGTAGACGGCCCTATGCTCTTTATTTTATAGTAATGGCCCTTAGGCCTTTGCTCAGCAACTTTTCCTTCTTAAGTTTAGATGCCAACATATTATAAGAGTAATGATGATAACGTTACCCTCTGTTTATATTTCGTTTTCATTTTCAAAGTCACTTTCACATATATTATTTTGATTTCCATGAACTATTTGTAAGTTAAAGAAAGAAATTCATCCCTGCTATCCCCATGGTATTTAACCCTGATAAAATAAGCTCTGGTTCCTGAGCCTTACTCCTCTACCCTGTAATGTGAATAATGTCACTTTTCTCATATAATTGTTAGATTAAATAAGAGGGCATATTTAAAATGCATTGCATAATGTATGTGATCATTAGATGTTAGTTACTCTCATGGATAGAAACTTAACTTAAAAATTTAGCAAACTGTATGGCCAGTTTTAGACATATTGCAACCAAATACGTAAACATTTTGTCAGATAAAATCATGCTCTCATAAAGCTAGAAGGATCTAAGATTCAATTCATTGGGAAGCTGCAGTGTAGCAGACACTGTGCTAGGCACAGATGATCTAATCCACACTTAAAGAGACTGAAGCTGAGGAGAGGAAGTGCTTTGTTCAAGGTCGCATGGTTAATGTATAATGACAGTGTCATGAAAATATAAGTTTTTAAAGTAAGCACAAACACTTTTCAAGAGACTACTTTCATCCCTTCTTCGAAACTCATAATAATTTTGTGATTTAGCTTGGGTATCTACAGAAACAGCACACTGCGGGCAACCTTGATGGTATACGAGTCAGGTATACTGACAACAGTAGTGACAGTTGACATCCTGGGTTTAAGGGGAGAAAGCCAAAATAGTACATTCCTATGGTCCATGACAATATCTCATGTTCACAATGATGACACCGATTCTTCCAAAAACAGAGTTGAACATATTAAAAAAACAAAAAACAAAAAACAAACACTTTTTGAACTTTTTTGAAAAGTTCAAAAAATTTTCATCAAAATCGTTAAAATGAAACTAGAAAAGATATTAGGCAATAAATGATTTTCAAACGTGTTCCTTACAGAGGGGGCTCAGAGGCCACTGACTACAAATTTCATATAAGGTTTTATTTGACAATAGATAGATAGATAGATAGACATAGAGATACAACTCTATTTGTATCTCAACACTAATGTTGTTCAACCACTTTCTGTTGTCAAATGTGGAAACTTAGGCCTGGTTGTAGCTGCCCTTCAAGTCTTCTCCCATCCTTGTTTCCCTGGGTCCAGTAGGCTAGACTACTAAACCAGGTTCTAGCATATCACTAGGCTGCACACACTACTAAGATAAGCCAAGGAGATCACCCTATTCTAGGAATTTAAATCTCACACAGAGATATACGGAGACTGATAATGTTTTGACCTCCATCATCTGATAGCAGTTCCCTAAAGATGGAGTTCATGAGTTTCTTTTGCTGTAATCTCCAGCGCTACTCTGGTTCCTGTCCTTCCTGAGATTTGCTTATCTAGTTCTTTTCATTTAGTGAGTTAACCCAATACCCTCTCAATACATCACCTTAGTTGCTTAAATTAGTCAGATTATGTATCTTCTGTTTGCAACAAAGCTGCTTAAGGAAAGCCTTGGGGAAGAAAAGTGATTTGCTCAAAGTCAGACAGTGAATGGTAAAAACTTCAAAAAATGATAGTCTCCTGATTCTCAATCTGGTCTGTAGAGCTAGATGCCTCACCTCCCATGTGGAACTCCCCATTCTATAATGCTTCTGAATGAATGTGGCATTACTGTAGCAGACCAACACAAAATTGAGGGTTAAAATTGAGAAAGAGCTTTTCGGTCCCTGAGCTCAAAACATACCTACATAACATACGCCATTTGTATAGTACTTTCTCTCCATGACTTGCTCAAAGATCAAAGGTCCAGAAATTAAAAAGCTGGATTGCTGTCTTTGTTTTGGCACACTAAACCTGACAGCACCTTCCTATCTGAAGAAAGGATAACTGTGCTTCAGCTCTTATTAGTCAGGATCATCTAGGCTTTGCTCTAGTAACAAAAACAAATCCTGAAATTTGATGGATTAACACACGGAAGTATTTTCATTTACATATAGGTCTGCTGGTCTGTCCACTATGTGGACCAATTCCCTTCCAGGAGTGACTCAGAAATCCAGGTTTTCCTCATCTTGTAGCGCTGCTATTTCAACAGGAGGCTTCTTTGGTGACAGTGAGGGTTAAAATACAGGAAGGCTTTTCACCTTCTCAGTTCAAAGAATGACAATGCACTTTACTTCTGCTTACGGCACGGCACTGGTTTACCTAGAATATTCAATATCTGAACTGAATAATTTTGTAACACTTCCCTCCTCTATATGACACAATTATTTTCAGTAACAATCATTACATAAAATAAATAATAATAATGATCCGAAAAGTTCAAACTTTTGTTTTCCTATGAAGCCTGTAAAAACTAAAAGATTAAAAATAAAATATTTTAGCTAAAAAAATTAAAAAGTAATAGATTAATACTTCATATTTATAAAAAGGTCATTTTTGATAATAGGGAGAAATTATACCTACATATTGGTAGGACACAGTAATAAATAACAATGGTATTACTGTTTCTGATTTTAATATTTCTGCTAATTTGTCAGATTCATCAAAATCAACCTCATATTCATGTTCGCTCAGAGTCAATTGAAAAATACTTTTTGTTAGTTTTAATTTTAAAATGTTTCTTTTCTGTGAAACAGATTTACAAATAATTAGGAAACATTATACATAAGGATAAGTTTGATAGAGATTCATCAAATACAGCTTCAAAATAAATTCTACAAATTACAGTACTGTCCATGTCTTTGTTTCTTTAGGATTTCTTTCAGAGGCCTCCAAGTTTCTCTGCCGTCAAAACAAAATTTAAACACAAATTAAAATGCTGAGTGGTTGTATAGAAAGAAAGGTTTATGGTAACTCACGTCTAGGTCTTTGTCTTCAGGATCCCTATGCTATCATGGTTTATTTGGTATCTACTGGAGGGATATATAGTATCCCAGGAGTTGGAGATAAGAACTATGTTCCAAGGAGCTCAAATGATTCCAAACTCTGACAAACTTACCCTTAAAGGAAACTTGTGTAGCTGAGTCTGTGTCTTGGAATTGACTTTATCCCTGGTAGTTCTCCAAATTCACTTTCATATTAGAATATAGTATTTCTTTTTTTTTTAATACTTTAAGTTTTAGGGTACAAGTGCACAACGTGCAGGTTTGTTCCATATGTATACATGTGCCATGCTGGTGCGCTGCACCCATTAACTCGTCATTTAACATTAGGTCTATCTCCTAATGCTATTCCTCCCCCCTCCCCCCACCCCACAACAGGCCCCGGTGTGTGAGGTTCCCCTTCCTGTGTCCATGTGTTCTCATTGTTCATTTCCCACCTATGAGTGAGAACATGCGGTGTTTGGTTTTTTGTCCTTGTGAGAATATAGTATTTCTTAAAGCAGGGGTCCCCAACCCCTGGGTCATGGACAGATATCAGTTCGTGGTTTGTTAGGAACTGGGCTGCTCAGCAGGAGATGAGCGGCACGTGAGCGAGCGAAGCTTCCCTGCATTCACAGCCTCTCCCCATCACTCACATTAGTGCCTGAGCTCCACCTCCTGTCAGATCAGCGGCAGCAATAGATTCTCATAGGCTCCTTATCAGAATCTAATGTCTGATGGTCTGTCACTGTCTCCCATCACCCCCAGACGGGAGTGTCTAGTCGCAGGAAAACAAGCTCAACGCTCCCACTGATTCTACATTGTGGTGAGTTGTATCATGATGTCATTATATATTACAATGTAATAATAATAGAAATAAAGTGCAAAATAAATGTAACGCCCTTGAATCATCTCAAAACCATCCCCCAACCCCCAGTCCGGGAAAAAATTGTCTTCCATGAAAACGGTCCCTGGTGCCAAAAAGGTTGGGAAACACTGTCTTAAGGGATTAGTAATAGCAAAGTGCTAAGTTGAGATGTAGAGATATATGATTAAAACTCAACAGTAACCACGGCAATTACTTTGAACGTAGACTGCCAAAATATACAGTGTGTGTGCATATATATGTGTGTGTGTGTGTGTGTGCGTGTGTATTAAGGAAGGAATAATATATCACTGATACTTTATCGAATTGCCAAAATGAGGTGGGAATAGGTTGGTTTTAAATTCTCTACAGACTACCTTATTATATGTGCCCTGGGGTTGCTACAACAGTGGCTCACAATTCATTGGTGAGAACTAGTCACTCAACTTTCCTCAGCTGCAGGAGGTCTGGGAAGTGTGGGGCGCTACGAATTTGAAGTGCTCAAGCCACGCTATCCAGCTCTGTGCCCCAGGTTCTGCAGGATATTTCCAAGTGTGTGTGTAGAAACACTTCTGGCAATAGGGGGTCAGATTCTATCGGGCCTGGTAGAGATCGAGAGAAGAGATACACGTATATTAATGAAAAAGTTTTCCTACATAAGGCCAGAGGTTATTGTTCAGAGAGGTTTCAGTAAGAACACTGCATAAATCATAGCTTTGGTACAGAGGGATTAATTTTCTGATTGTTTTCAAGGCCTCCTTCTATTCTCAGAATTCAGTGCTATCTTCTGGGGTTTGGCTGCACCCCAGATAAGCCTAATCCTTGGTCAGAAGAGATACAATTGGGAAAATATACAGTAATGGAGTATTTTCAAAAAATGCTTGCTAAGAATCACCTGGGACAACCTGTTAACTATACACATTACCAGATCTTTCTCCAGGAAATTCTACTTCAGTAGTTCTGGTTTAGGCCCCAGGACTCTGTGTGTAGAACAAGTATACCAGGTGATTATTGTCTTCAGGTGATTTTGGAGAACACTGTGCTAGTTAGAAGAGTAGAGTCTCTGTAGTGGGGGGGAAAAAAAAAAACCAAAACCCCTGGGTTTGACTATCTGTTTAAAGGAAAATGTGAGTTTCCCTGAGTCAAGAGCAATTTTTAGCTGTCTGGTCCTGACAGCTTCATGCCCGACCAAAGGCAGACCCAGCACTCTTCAGTTACAGTTCTGGCTCATCTGGTCAATGTGGTTACTGGCCTCAAGGGGAACAATTGTAGCAGGTGACGGAACGAATTGTCTTGGTCGCTTGTGGGGATAGGTAGGACGATAGAGACGTATAAGGCAGGGGTTTTCAACATGTTCGGGGGAAGATGCATTGTAGTTTAAAGGAGATTTTCAGGTGCTTTTAGATGCATTCCACAAGTACTCAATCAGCGTATTTCAATGTTGGTCCCATCCAGAATCAGAAAGTAAGGGTAGCTTTAAAAAATAATGATGCCTAGATCCCAACCCCAGAGATTCTAATTTAATTGCTCTTGGGTATGGCGTGGGCACTGGGATTATTTTTAAGCTCCCAAGGTGATTTTAATGCTCATTCAATGTTTAGAACTGCTCCCTTAGATTGAAAAACCAATGATCAATGACTTCCACCTGGCAGGTAGTGGTTAGGGTTTTTCCTTTACATGGAGAGGCATGCAATTGGTAAATGGAAGCAGTAGGAAATGTAGTCAAAGTTTACCTTGGAACCAGGGTAGACTGGCAGCAAACTGTGACGTTTCAGGTTTGCATATATAGGTCAGGTCTGCGTTACAGACTCTGAGAAATCTTGAGATAAAAAGACTTTCAAAGATGCCTGGCACAGAGAAGATGATCAATGCAAAATAAGTGAATGGCAGTGCAATCTGACACCTGGATGAACTGGAGTATTTGAAAGTGAGCAGAAGAGGGCACTCTAAAACGGGTCAAATTGCAGCATGATCCCTAAGTATGTATGAGGTGGGGGCTTGATATGAGAATAAGGCAAGAGCCCAAATTGTAAAACCAGATTTTACCAGTTTAGATAATGTGGATGCAAGTAATAGAATACCCAACTAAAAGTAGCTTAAACAGTAAGAGTATATTAATCTCATATTGGAATTTTGGAGGTAGGCGGCTCCACATTAATTCATCTCAATGATCTCAGGGCTGTAGACCAGCTCGTCTGTTCCGTGATTCTGTTTGCTTAACCTTTACGGTCACAAGACACATGCCATGTCTCTAAGTTTTGTGTCTTTGAAAAACTGCCTACAAGAGCACAAGAAAGAAGTTGAATCTGAGCTGGTGTCTTCAGGAAAAAAATGAGAAAAACAATTCTTTTCTAGAACACTCTGCACCCTACTCACCAACAGACTCCCCTCACGCTTCATTGGCCGTGCCAACCTCTACATTAATTACCGTCAAAAAGGTACGGAGCTACCATGACTGTCTTAGATTACTGTTCATTCCCTGGGACCTTTACTTTGCCATTTCATATTTTCTGTTGGAAAGGAAGGGGGAGAACATCGAGGGGACTTGCACTACTCAGTTGATTTGAAATTGAGCTTATAACATCAGGATGTAACCCTCTTTGTATTTTCTTAGCTTGGGAATGGTTTCATCTTGGGATCTGGATTACTTTGCTCATGAATGATGACTGGGGTAGCCTTAGCAAGGAAGCAAGCCAGTTATTGCAGAGTATTGGATACTGAGTTTTGTTATTAGTTTGCACAACTGCTAACTAGAGGGCAAATGCATGTGTATTATTAACAAAGAGTGACAAAAGACATGCATGCTCTCATATACAAAGAGACTTGACAGAAAATGATGCAGCCAGCTGGAAGGTATTATTTTAATGGCCACCAGTTAAAGGATGGTTAGGCTGGACACCTGCCAAGTTGTATTTTCATTTTTTCTCTCTTTCTCTTTCTGTCTCTCTCTCACTCACCCTTGCAAGCACATAGAGCTTTGAGAGGGCACTTGATCTTGTTCTTGTTTGGAGATGCTTATTGACATATGTAGGGACTTGTTGAGGTCAAACAATTCCTCATTTGTACACATTTGCTCCTTTTGCCCCAGTCTGCACAAATTTCATATGCTTCTGAGAATCCCATCTTGGTGAGTAAATTCTAGAGAAGCCTGTCTCCTGTCCGAGGAAACCAGATACCCAGCCTGAAGCAGACTGTTGTATATATTTGATGTAAAAAAGAATAGAAATTATGCACTGCGGTTTTATATGGCAGTACTAGGAGCTTATTGCTGGTAACAATATCAACACATTGCGTGAGTCTTCTAGTGAACGTTTTTATCAATCTGATAGGTGACTATTGTCTGGTATTGATTCTTTGATGAATTTGCTGATTGCAGTGCAAGGAAACCTCAGATGAAACATGAGTGAACTCTAGCAATTTACTATTAATGAGCACCTATGGATTAATATCTGTTATGATAACCATATCTCCTAGAGTCGTATTTTTCATTACAATTGCCAAGAATTATTATAATAATTACAATAGCTAACACAAAATGCTTTCCTATATTCTGGGCACATTTGTAATTTGTTTATTCACCTTGACTTAATCTTCACAGCGATGCTATATGTACTAATGTTATCCCAATATTACAGGTGAGAAATCTGAGGTTTAGAAAGATTAAGAAATTAGGTAATTGAACACAGATATTAAAAACAGAGTCTGTGTTAAAATCCAAACTGTCAAATGTTAAAAATAATATATTTGCTCATTCTGCTAGAACACCAAACATTGTGGAACCATGTCATGTAAGTAGCAGGAATAGTGGAATTGTTTAGTTCCTCATTTTAATGGGACTGTCTATAATACAATGTTTCACATAGAAGTTTGATATTGGCTGTGATTTATCATGTTAAACGGTACCCTTTAATTTCTAATTTGTTAAACATTTTGTCAGGAATAAATTTTAATATGACCAAAAACATTTTCTGTATTTAATGAGAAGGTTGTCTCATCTTTTATTTTTTTCCTAGTGATGCAATTAATTATACTGATAAAATTTCAAATGTTACATAATCCTTGCATTTCAGGGATTTGAAAACCATTTTAATGCAAATCAAAACCACAGAGAGATGTCACCTTGTGCCTGTAAGGATGGTTATTAAACAAAGTATAGCAAGTATTGGAGAGGATGTGGAGAAATTGGAACCCTTGTTACACTGTTAGTGAGAATGTAAAGTGGTATAGCTGTTATGGAAAACAGTATAGAGGTTCCTAAAAAATTTCAAAATAGAGCTACCATGTGATACAGCAATCCTATTTCTCAGTGTTTATTCAAAATAAATGAAATCAGGATCTCAAAGAGATATATACACTGCAATATATATTGCAGCATTATTTAAAATAGCCATGATATGGAGATAACCTAAGTGTCTATCAATGGATGAATGGATAAAGAAAATGTGGTATATACATACAATGTAATACACTTCAACCTTAAAAAAGAAATCCTGGCCCGGCGCAGTGGCTCAGGCCTGTAATCCCAACACTTTGGGAGGCCGAGGCGGGCCTATCACAAGGTCAGGAGATCGAGACCATCCTGGCTAACACGGTGAAACCCCGTCTCTACTAAAAATACAAAAAATTAGCCAGGCGTGGTGGCGGGCGCCTGTAGTCCCAGCTACTCGGGAGGCTGAGGCAGAAGAATGGTGTGAACCCGGGAGGCGGAGCTTGCAGTGAGCCGAGATCGCGCCACTGCACTCCAGCCTGGGCAACAGAGCAAGACTCCATCTCAAAAAAAAAAAAAAAAAGAGAAAGAAATCCTGTCATATGTGACAACATGGAGGAATCTGGGAAGACGTTATTCTAAATGAAATAAACCAGTCTCAGAAGCACAAATACTGCATGATTTCACTTAGATGAGGTATCTAAAGAAGTCAAACCCACAGAAGGACAGAGAAAAATGTTGGTTGCTGGGCGCTGGCAGGATGAAAAAATCGGGGGAGGAGGTTGTTGTTCAATGGGTCTAGAGTTTCAGTTCTGCAAGATGAGTGAGTTCTGGAGGTCTGCTGTACAATGCTGTGCCTATAGTTAACGATAACGAATTGTGCACTTTAAGATGTGTTCAAAGAATAGATCTCACGTTAAGTGTTCCTACTGGAATAAACAATTATTAAATATATTATACACACTGCTAGATGTGTTTTATTATCATTTTACTTGGTGTTTTTTGCATATGTAAGTATAGTCTATAGAGTACTGTATGTTTTTGGTATTAACTGTCTGATTTCCAAATATCAGAATAATGTTTGCTATAGAAGTTGCTTTGAGGAACTTTCCTTATTTTCCTATGTGTTGGAATGTTTTATATAGCACAGAAATTCTTTTTAAGGGTAGAGAAGGGTTTCTTAACCTCAGCACTATTGGCAGTTTCAGCTGGGTAATTATAAACTATAGAGTGTTTAGCAGCACCCTTGGCCTTAACCCACTACGTGTCAGTAATGATCCTCCCCACCCCGTTTGTGACAACCAAAAATATCTTCAGACATTGATGAGAGATTTTTGCCCCTGGGGGCAAAATCTACCCCCAAACCCTGCTGCCACACACACACCAGTTAAAAACACTGATGTAAAGGAATTCTGCTACTAACTGCCTGGGCCTGGAGCCTTTTTAAGAAGATTTTTCTTTAATAGCATTTTCTATTCCTTTCATGAGTATTATCTTTCCAAGTTTTCCACTTTGTGTGCCAGTTATGGTAGTTCTCATATATTCATAGAATCATTTATTTCCTCAAGAATTTCTTCATTATTAATAGAATCTCCATTGTATCTATTATTAGCAATATCATCTTTCCCATATTTTTTTATTTGAATTTTCTCTTTTGTTTGCAGTTACCAGAGGTCTCTCTATTTCAATGTTTTGCTGTTCATTTCCCAAATTCATTTCCTGATTTCTTACCAGGTACTAGGTACTGGGCCATGTACATCAAACAAGTTCCCTGATATAGTAAATGAGCCTGGCCGGGCGCAGTGGCTCACACCTGTAATCCCAGCACTTTGGGAGGCCAAGGCGGGTGGATCACCTGAGGTCAGGAGTTCAAGGCCAGCCTGACCAACATGGAGAAACCCTGTCTCTACTAAAAATACAAAATTAGCCAGGTGTGGTGGCGTGTGCCTGTAATCCCAGCTACTCGTGAGGCTGAGGCAGGAGAATCACTTGAGCCCAGGAGGTGGAGGTTACGGTAAGCCGAGATCGCACCACTGCACTCTAGCCTGGGCAACAAGAGTGAAACTCCGTCTCAAAAAAAATAAATAAAATAAATAAAAATACATGAGCCAGTTGCAGGGTACACATTTGTAAACCTATAATTGCAGTATTATAAATTGTAGAATAACAGCATAGACTAGGTACTGTCAAAAGACAAGAAGAACAAGTAAATATGAACTCTAGAGTCAAGGAACGCTTACCAGAAGCTTGATTGGAGTCTCGAAGAAGTTAAAGCAAAATGATCTTAGAGATTATTATGTGGAACTGATGATAAATGTTCTAAAATTTTTAAGAAAGCACAGCTGAGTATGGGAAGATCTGGAGAACAGGTTACATTTTGGATAGAGTTGTTAGTGGTGGAGATAACTTCGGGTCAGGAGAACTGCAGAAAAAGAATTTTAAAATGTAAAAGTCAAAAAATTAAGGTACCTTTTTATATTTGAAAGAAAAAAGAATGCTTATGAAAATCTCTAGAATTAGTGACAGGAATGTGTGTGCTGTATGAAAATTAGGATGCTGAAGTAATTAGAGGGCAAAACCATTAAAGTCTACTTTCACTCATACTTATTCATTATATTTCTGCATGTACCATGCACTTTCTAACTCTCCTTTTCTCTCTCTGATATGTCCTTTTCTGAAGTCTTACATTCATTTCCATAACTATAGGAATTTTGCTGTTGCCTGAGGAAACCTGTTCTTAATGTGAAAAACTAAAATGTTTCACATCCCTTAGCATAAGTGTTATGGTCATTGTACATACATTTCTCAAATTATTTTTATAAGGAATGGCAGGATCTCCCTTTGCGTCCATCTGATTTCTGGCATGAATCATAGTCCTGCTAGGCAGTGCACCAATGTAAGAAGGACTGAGTCAAGGTCAGGACTACTAAAGAGGAAAACGCTGAAGTGATAATGTTGTTAAATTAATATGAACTGAAGATTTGGTTTCTGTTCACCTCTCTCGAAATTAGAATTGCCTAGCTTGTGCTCTGGAAATGTGTGCATTGCTTTCCAAGTCACCTTATCTATTGCCGTTTCCAAAATTGTAATGTGACTTGTTCAGTTCTTTCCACGTGTTCATGTCCCTAAGTAGAAGAGCTATTATACTGCACCTTGCCAAATGGCAAGTGTACCAGCCTTTCTGAGGAATCCCATGTGACTTTAAAGAGATAAGCCAGAAATAATGGATTTTCAGTCAAACTAACTTTTACAATGGAAAATGTTTGATGCAATGCACATAAGTCGTGAAAGACCTATGCCAAGAATTAAAAGCACTTGGTGTACCACTTGGCTATTTTAAGAGTGAGGTGTTATATAAAGTTAGTCCGTGTGGAGTGGATTGGGATTCTCACTGGCGAGCATTTCCTGGTGTTTATGCAAGCATACTTGTGTTTACTTTTGAATAGCCTTTCCCCTCTCCATACTTTTCTTCCCGTTGAGAGAGACGGAAAGGAAAAATCATTTAGGAAAAATACAGACAGCGGAAGTGGCCTGCCTGAAAAATCACAGCAATGGGCAAAAATGAAACAACCTGGGAAAAATAAAACACTCAGCCTGCACCTGCACACAGATAAGCAAACAGGGTCCAGCACAGAAGGTCTTTTTCTTTGTATGATTGCTGAGTTCCCAGGAAAACGTTTCCTCCCCTTTTCAGGCATATACATGGTGGGAACTTGCACAGGGAGGAGGGAACTTACCTAAAACAAACACACAGTTATACAAAAAAGAGAAGCAGTGCTTTGTGCTTCCCTAGAGACATACCCATAGCTGCATAAGATAAGGGAAGTTGCACAGACAGCTTTACTGAAAAGTTACTCATACTGCTGCAGAGATGAGAGGAGTTTCTTACAAAAGCTTTTAAACTCAGCTATAACTCAGCAATCCACTTGGACTCCCCTCTCTGGGGAGCTTTCTTCTTTCACTTATTAAACTTTTGCTCCAACCCCCGCTTTATGTCCATGTTCCTTAATTTTCTTGGAAGTTGGACAAAGAGCCTGGGGTACTGGTTCAGACAACAAGAAACTGCTACAATAAGGCGCATTGGTGAGACTGCAACATCATGGGCATGGCAGTGGGCCCTTTTTCATTCTTCAAGACTTCACTCCAGTCACTTATGCTAGGAGGCTGTCTGTGATTATTTTCTCTTATCCAAGGGGAGTTTGCCATTCATTTTTTTGTGCTTCCACTATAATATGTACATACCCTTTTCATTACATTTATCATGCTGTATTATAGTATGTTTGTCTACTGTCCTCTCCTCCAGCAATTAATACACTCTGAGGTGGAGTGCCTAGCATGGGTCCTATCAAGCATTTGGGAAATGAATTGAATGCTGCCCTCTCTGCTGATGTGTCTGACTTCTATATAACTGTCACGTATTGTTCAGTCTTTGAAGCTAATGGAAACCTTCCCTTTGGCTTAGGGTAAAGACTTTATCTGGGGCCCCATAGAGCACTGAGTGCTTTTGCTCTAACAAAAAACTTTTGCACTGTATTATCCTTTTATTTTCTAAGCCTGTTTCCTGTGATTTTTTTGAGGGAAGAGTTTGCACTGGATTTATCTTTGTAGCACCCACAGCCTAGTGTTTGCCTGGTGCATAACACATAATCAATAAATGTTGGAAGAATGAATGGATGAATGGGTTTGTGGATAACTATTGGAAGTAATATGACAGAACAGTGACTTAGAATCACAACATCTGGGTGTAATTCCCAGACCTGTCCATTATTATCTGTTTGATTTTGGACCAGTCACTTGATTGTGTGAAGGCTCACTTTTCTCAGTTATACCATAGAAACAGAAATCCTTATTCTGCCTACCTGAGGGGTCCGGTGCAAAGAGAAAACAAATAAATAAAGGCTATGAGATTAAAAACAAAAAAAACTTTAAGTGCAAAATTATGGGTGATTATAAAAGGAAAAAAAAAAAATGGCCAGGCGTGGTGGCTCACGCCTGTAATCCCAGCACTTTGTGAGGGCGGGTGGATCACGAGGTCAGGAGTTCAAGACCAGCCTAGCCAACATGGTGAAACGCTGTCTCTACTAAAAATACAAAAATTAGCCAGGTGTGGTGGCCCATGCCTATAGACCCAGCTACTCATGAGGCTAAGGCAGGAGAATCCCTTGAACCCGTGAGACATAAGTTGCTGTGAGCCAAGATCGTGCCACTGCACTCCAGCCTGCGCGACAGAGCGAAACTCCGTCTCAAAAAAAAAAAAAAAAAAAGTCAAAAAATGACCTACCTTTATCTTTTTTATATAAAGCTGGAATAGTATTTTTCTTTTCTTGAAAAAAGATCTCACTCTGTCACCCAGGCTGGCGTACAGTGGCTGGATCTCAGCTCACTGCAACTTCAGCCTCCTGGGCTCAAGCAATCCTCCCACCTTAGCCTCCCGAGCAGCTGGGACTACAGGCACAGTCTACCATACCTGGTTAATTTTTTATATTTTTTTGTGGAGATAAGGTTTTGCCATGTTGCACAGGCTGGAATAGTCTTCTTTTGACAATAAGATTTAAACACTGTTTTTGATGGTGGGCCACAACATGCTGACACTGGGCTAGATGAAATGCAGAACTCTTTGTTACACATGTCCCCAAGTGAGAGAAGGCTACTAGGTAGGACCACATAGGGGATTGCACCTGGGGACAGGGTGACAACCAAGTGGAGCCGTAGGGGGCAACTTATGTATGACAAGCAGGTTGGGATTAGCTAGGTTTTTCAGGCTCCCTAAAGATTGGTTAATTTGAATAATTTCTCATACACCCAGTGGCATACAGGCTGTGCCTACTTGTCTGGCATCTAGCCCTTAGGCAAATAGGGTGAGTGCATACTGTCCCAAGTGTGAGAGTCTGGATAAGGGTTGCCAGCCAGTGTCTCAAAAGTGGGTCAAGAATGAACTGAAGGCCGGGCATGGTGGCTCACACCTGTAATCCCAGCACTTTGGGAGACAGAGGCGGGGGGATCACGGGGTCAGGAGTTCGAGACCAGCCTGGCCAAGATGGTGAAACCCCATGTCTACTCCAATTAAAAAAAAAAAAATAGCCAGACGTGGTGGCAGGCGCCTATAATCCCAGCTACTCGGGAGGCTGAGGCAGACAATTACTTGAACCCGGGAGGCAGAGGTCGCAGTGAGCCAAGATCACGCCACTGCTCTCCAGTCTGGGTGGCAGAGTGAGACTGTCTCAAAAAAAAAAAAAAATGTACTGACAGCAGCAACAACACAAACAAAACTATAATAAAGTCTAAGGATCTCTAATATATATATTTTATCTACAACAACTACATGAGAAATATTTTTCCTACAGAAACTCCTAGTTTCTATCTAAATCAATGGATGGTAGATATGGAGGAGAAGAGTGGGGGCCAAATTCTCAGCTCTGTTTTACCTGAGATTCTTGGTAAAAGTGCAGCATTATAGATATAAACCAGAATTTGGACTTTCATCCTCTGCTTTCAAAATTTAGTTCTGTATTCTATTTGCTTTCGAATATATCACCTAAAGTGCAAGGTTGTTAATAAGACAGAAGATAATACATGTAAAGTGCCTATGTAGAAATTATAGCTATATTTCAATTCCCAGTGAATATATGAATATAAGCAATAAGTTAAAATATCTGCTAAAATTAAAAAAGAGAGACATCCAGAGATAATATGCATCTGTATAAAAGTATATAAACCATCTATAAAACCATCTTGGAAAAGAAATATAAATAAGCAAAAAGTAGAAAAGACAGAAGAACATATTTAAAAAATCAAAGGCTTGAAATCTGCAAAAGCCACAATGCAGGAAATTTTACAGAAAAAAAATTATTCATTTCCTAGGGCTGCCATAACAAATTACCAGAAACTTGTTGGCTTAAAACAGCAGAAATTTATTCTCCCACAGTTCCGAAAGACAGAAGTCTGAAATGAATATCAATAGGCTGAATTCAAGGTATCAGCAGGGCAAGACTTCCTTTTCCAGCTTCTGGTGACTGCTGGCATTGCTTGGCTTCTGGCTGCATCACTCCAATCTCTGCCTCTCTGGTCACTTTGCCACCTCCTCTTCTGTAAAATTTCCCTCTGCCTCTTACTTATAAGGACGCTTACAGTTGCCTTGAAAGATCACCCAGATAATCCAGGATAATCCCTTATTTCCAATATCCTTAACTTAATCACATCTGCAAAAACACTTTATTCTCATATAAGATAACATTCCAGGTTTCCATGAGTTCGGATTTGGATATCTTTGAGAGGAGTCATTTTTACCACAGATAACGATCAAGTTTCCTCAAAAATAATTTCAAAATTTAAAACAAAGAAGAGAAAGAATGGAGAAGAAACTATGAAAGAGATTTAAGAGCCAGTCACTGACTCTTGCCTGTAATTCAATTACTTTGGCAGGCTGAGATGGTAGGATCGCTTGAGGCCAGGAGTTCAAGACACACCCGGTCCACATAGTGAGACCGTATCTCTATTAAAAAATTAAAAATTATCTGGGCATGTTGGCAGGCTTCTGTGGTCCCAACTTCTTGGGAAGCTGAGGTAGGAGGATGGCTTGAGGCCAGGAGTTCAAGGTTACAGTAAGCTGTGATCATGTCACTGCACTTCAGACTGGGCAATGAAGGGGGTGGGTCGCCCGTTCACACCTGTGGGTGTTTCTCGTTGGGTGGAACGAGAGACTTGGAAAAGAAAAAAACACAGAGACAAAGTATAGAGAAAGAAATAAGGGGACCCAGGGGACCAGCGTTCAGCATATGGAGGATCCCACTGGCTTCTGAGTTCCCTTAGTATTTATTACGGTGTTTTTCAGAGAGGGGGATGTGTCATGGTCACAAGACAATAGTGGGGAGAGGGTCAGCAGACAAACACGTGAACAAAGGTCTTTGCATCATAGACAAGGTAAAGAATCAAGTGCTGTGCTTTAGATATGCATAGACATAAACATCTCAATGCTTTGTTAAGCAGTATTGCTGCCCGCATGTCTCACCTCCAGCCCTAAGGCGGTTTTTCCCTATCTCAGTAGATGGAAGGTACAATCGGGTTTTATACCTTATACCGAGACATTCCATTGCCCAGGGACGGGCAGGAGACAGATGCCTTCCTCTTGTCTCAACTGCAAGAGGCATGCCTTCCTCTTATACTAATCCTCCTCAGCACAGACCCTTTACGGGTGTCGGGCTGGGGGACGGTCAGATCTTTCCCTTCCCACGAGGCCATATTTCAGACTATCACATGGGGAGAAACCTTGGATAATACCTGGCTTTCCTAGGCAGAGGTCCCTGCGGCCTTCCGCAGTTTTTGTGTCCCTGGGTACTTGAGATTAGGGAGTGGTGATGACTCTTAAGGAGCATGCTGCCTTCAAGCATTTGTTTAACAAAGCACATCTTGCACAACCCTTAATCCATTTAACCCTGAGTTTGACACAGCACATGTTTCAGAGAGCACGGGGTTGGGGGTAAGGTCACAGATTAACAGCATCTCAAGGCGGAAGAATTTTTCTTAATACAGAACAAAATGGAGTCTCTTATGTCTACTTCTTTCTATACAGACATAATAACAATCTGATCTCTCTTGCTTTTCCCCACAGGGCAACACAGTGAGACCTGTCTCTATAAATAATTAATTAATTAAATGAGATTTAAGAGATAACATGAACCAATATCAAGATGTGAAACTTATTTGGATCCTGATTCAAACAAATACATTGAAAAAAAAAAGATGACCTTTGTGAAATTTGCACATCAAGTGATATTTCATGATGATAAAAGTTTGTTTTTTTCTGAGAGATAATGGTATTGTGGTATTCCTTAATGAAATAATTCTTATCTTCTAGAAATACATGATGGAAATACATGATGGAATAGTTAAAGAGGAAACGATATGACACTTCCATGATGAGACAAGATATAATGAAAAGCAGCCTATCTAAAGGCTTGGGACATAGTAGGAGCTAAATAACCATAGCTGCTATTATTAGAGTTACCAAATAATATTGCCAATTTTGGATGGAATAAGTTTCATATTTGAGTAATAATAATGTTTTACTAAGTCATTTGGTTTTGAGATTTATTTGATATTGCTATTTATTTTCTTAGTGTTACAATGTTATAGCTTTTCTGGGATCTGAGTATTTTATCATAAGTAGTCAAATAGTATTTGTTCAGATGTATATAGTCATCCATCAGTATCTCCAAAGGGTTGGTGCCGGCATCCATGCAGATACCAAAATCTGCAGATGTTCAAGTCGCTTATATAAAAGGGTATAGTATTTGCATATGACCTATGTACATCCTTCCATATACTTTATTTATTTTATTATTATTTTTTTTGAGACAGAGTCTCGTGCTGTCACCCAGGAGTGCAATGGTACGATTTTGGCTCACTGCAACCTCCACCTCCTGGATTCAAATGATTCTCCTGCCTCAGCCTCCTGAGTAGCTAGAACTACAGGCACCCACCAGTATGCCCAGCTAATTTTTGTATTTATTTATTTATTTATTTAGTGGAGATGGGGTTTCACCATGTTGGCCAGGGTGGTCTCTAACTCCTGACCTCAAGTGATCTGCCTGCCTCGTCCTCCCAAAGTGCTGGAATTACAGGCGTGAGCCACCATGCCCAGCAATCCTTTCATACACTTTAAATCATCTCTAGTTTATTTATACCTAGTACAATGTAAGTGTTATGTAAATACTGGTTTTACTGTCTTGTTTTTGTTTGTATTATATTTTTAAAATATTTTCACCTTGCAGTTTGTTGCATCTCATGATGCAAAACCCATGGATATAGAGGGTGAACTATATAAATATACACATGCATACGTAGACACATACACACATAACATATATGTATATGTACATACACATATTCATATTTGCATACAGATAGATGTGCATATCTATCATCTATCTATCTATCTGTAGGTTCAGCATCCCTAACTCAAAAACTTGAAATCCAAAATGCTCTAAAATCCGAAACTTTTCGAGCACCAACATGGTGCCACAGTGGAAAATTTCACACTGGACCCCATGTGATTGTTCAGAGCAAAAATATAGCTGAAACTTTGTTTCATGCATAAAATTATTAAAATTATTGTCTAAAATTATCTTCAGGGTATGTGTATAATTAATAAGGTGTATGTGAAACATAAATGAATTTTGCATTGAGACTTGGGTCCCATCCCTACAATACCTCATTATATATATGCAAAATTCCAAAATCCAAATCTGAATTCCAAAACACTTTTGATGCGAGATAAGGGATAATCAACCTGTACTATATGTGCGCATATGTATATTATATATATACACATGTGTCATATGTGTATATGTAACATATACGTATATATAATATATACGTATATAACATATACGTATATATAATATATACGTATATAACATATACGTATATATAATATATACGTATATAACATATATGTTATATATGTGTATATAATATATACATATATAACATATATGTATATATTATATACACATATATAACATATATTATTGTGTGTGTGTGTGTAGTATATATACACATAGTATTAATGAGGGATCTCCAGAGAGGCAGAACCAATAGAATGTATATATTAGGTTGGTGCAAAAGTAATTGCGGTTTTGGACCCTGAATTTTAAATCTTTATAACTATGCTCAAACACATCTTTATTCATCAAAATAAGAACCATTACAATCAACACATTTTTGTCAATGAGAAATACATTTGTTTATTCCTGTGGTGTAAAAATCCATGCTTTGGGATTCAATGAACTCTTAGAAAGCATTTTCTGCATCCTGGTTGTGGAAGCATTTTTCCTCAAAAAGTTGTTGAGATGCTTGAAGAAGTGGTAGTCTGTTGGTCAGAGGTCAGGTGAATATGGCGGATGAGGCAAAACTTGGTAGCCCAATTTGTTCAACTTTTGAAGCGTTGATTGTGTGACGTGCAGTCAGGCGTTGTAGAGAAGAATTAGGCGCTTTCTGTTGACCAATGCCAGCTGCAGGTGTTGCAGTTTCTGGTGCTTCTCATTGATTTGCTGAGCATACTTCTCAGATGTAATGGTTTCGCTGAGATTCAGAAACCTGTAGTGGATCAGACCGGCAGCAGACCACCACCAAACAGTGACCATAATCTTTTTTTTTTTTTTGTGGTGCAAGTTTGGCTTTGGGAAGTGCTTTGGAGCTTCTTCTCAGTCCAACTACTGAGCTGGTCGCAGCTGGTTGTCGGATAAAATCCACTTTTCATCGCATGTCCCAATCCAATCAAAAAGTGGTTCATTGTTGTTGGGTAGAATAAAAGAACACAACACTTCAAAAGGATGATTTTTTTTTAAATTTTTCACTCAGTTCATGAGGCACCCACTTACCAAGCTTTTTCACATTTCCAATTTGCTTAAAATGCCGAATGACCATAGATAGCCCCTGTTGCCACAATTAGTCTCAGAGGTAAAATTGCTGTGTATTATCTCCCTTCTCCAATACCCATTCTAGATTTTCTTACATGAATCACCTCTTCTAGACCAGATGACTTTCCTGGAGTTCTGACGCAGCGATGCAGATTTGTTTTTTTTAAACTGAGACTTGAGTCTGTGTTCACATTTTTTTTTTTTTTTTGAGACAGAGTCTTGATCTGTTTCCCAGGCTGCAGTGCACAGTGGTGCAATCACAGTTCACTGCAGTATCAACCTCCCAGTCTGAAATGACTCTCCCAACTCAGCCTCCTTGCTAGCTGGGACTACAGGCATGTGCCACCACACCTGGCTAATTTTTAACTTTCTGTAGAGATGGGGTTTCTCTGTGTTGCTCAAGCTGGTCCCAAACTCCTGGGCTCAAGCAATCTTCCTGCCTCAGCCTCCTAAAGTGCTGGGATTGCAGGCATGAGCCACCGCCCCTGGCAAGATTCTTAAGCTTAAACCTTTTTGCTACTCTACTTGTCCATTGACCATCAAAATTGGATAAGGAAGAAGCAAAAACACAGCTTACTATGGCCCTTTTAAAAGCATTCCTTCTCTGGGAACCAACATGTCTAGAACCACTGAGTCTAAAGAAGTTGCAGGGATAGGACACACAAATTTCCTAAATAGGTCACAGAAAGTAATTATAAGCAGGCATTCCTATTGTCACCCATTGAGTTCTATCTATTGGTGATAATGTTCAATGTTTTAGAGCGTTATCTCTAAACTATAGCCTCAGCTGTATGTTTAAAAAGTCATTCCATTGCTCTATCAGACTGATCACTTCTGGGTATTGCTGTATGTGATAAAGACAGTGGACCCAAATGTCATGTGCCAAATACTATACTTCTTTTGATATAAAGTAGATCATTTGATCCAAGATCATGTTGTACAGAACCCCATAGCAGTGGGCTAAACATTCTATATTCCTTGAATAATTGTGCTGCCTGAGATCCTGCAAGCGGGAAAGTTCTATCCAAAATATACGTTGATCTCAGTCAATATGCCACCATCAAGTTGCTGGTGGGTCTAATTAATAAATATCGCCATATTAGAGCATTAGTTTTGGTCTCCTTTTATAGCATATTGAACAGTGGATGGTGGTAATAGCTATATCAGACTTGATGAATCAAGAGTTCCTGCCATTAGGCCCATGCATAGCCTTCATTCATATCTATCAACATGGCTACTTCATCTATGTGCCTTTTATGCCAGCTGAGGTAGCCAATAAAAGAAACTGGTTAATGTCAGCTGACCAAGCAATTCTGTCTATTTGTTTGTTTAGTGCCTTTCTCGTGGTCGATGGTTGTTGGAGAGTATTAGCATGTAATGCAGATGTCTTCACGGTGTGCACACTACCATAAGTCCGTTCACATGCCTCTTCCTTAGACCTCCTTGTCTGTGATCCTCCAGTCTTTTTTATTCTAAGTCTTGGAGCAATAAGCCAAACAATGATTTTTTTTTAATAATTATTCTAGACCACTTCTCTTTTCACATGAAATGGATAAGCAGGTGCATTGGCTTCAGCTCTAAGGATTTAGAGGATTTTCTTTCTCTGCTATCTTAGGGGGCCATCCCTGTGGGAAGCTGTAATGTAGTCACAGTCCACCTGGGGGCTGTACCCACATACCAAGCAGACCCTACTGTAAACCAAGGTTGGCTTTCCTTAGCCTCAATTATGTGGCCATAGGGGTGAGCTGAGGGAAAAATGCCAGTGCAAGAACTGGGGGTGTCATAGGGTTTGAGGCCACTTGCCCATGCAGATTACCTGCATCATTGGCCAAATACCATTTACCCGAGGGCATAATTATCTGATCTGGCAAAGCTATTACATCAGCACAAAAGGTAAGATTGAGGATATTATTTGGTTGAGTTTTTTAATAGTCCAATTTCATCTGCCAGGGTACATTTATTTTTGTAGGATCCAAAAACAGATGGAAATATAATGATGGATGACTATCTCTGTTTCCCTGAAGTCTTTTAATAGGGTACTAATTTCTGCCATTTTTTCTGGGATCCAATATTGTTTTAGATTTGCTATGTTGGCCAGCAGTGAAAGGATTGTGGTGTTGAGTGTTTCAGAGACTATTGCTCGGTTTTATGCAGAATGATAACTCTTACCTTCAAGCCAAAACCCTAAGTGGGGTCTCTGCAAGCTCCCAAGTATGTACATTCCAATTATACAATCAGTAACTAGAATAATTACCATGAGGTAGGCCTGCAGACCCAGTGATCTCTATATGCTCCATAACTCCATTTATTATTTGCTCCCTGTAAGTACCAACTCTAAAAGGGGGGCCCTAATGACATTTAAGGTCTCTGAGAATCAATGCCAACTTGGACTCCATGTCTCAAAATGTCTGGTATTATCCTTTCTACAATGTGCAATTACCCAAGTGGATGGTTATAGGTTCTTTTGGAGAAATACTGTGGTACTACTCACCTTATATCCTTACCATGGTGTTGGCAGGGTCTTTCTTTATGGGAACCTGGCCTATTTTTCAGTCAGTGAGTTCTGGGTCTGAGAACTATCATCCAGAACTTGGGTGAATTGACTGTCATCCAGAATGTGGGCAAGAGACCATAATTTTTCACTGGATCACCTACTTTCAGTTTCTTCATCACCTATTCTTGATTTGTCTTGGTTGTATAAATTAAAAAATACCATTGTTTACTGTCCATTTATCTTGCCCTCAGAGACACTGTATTCTATTTAGTCATCCTTAAAGCTCTTTGTGGATCAGAATCCTTTGGCTACCTGATCCACTCTGATCTTGATGCACTTTATGATCATTGTGTCTACTGGGCTTCTATGATTTAATTGCTGTCACCTGGTCTCTAGTTATTTTTTGACTCCTTTTATCCTCTTTGCTGTCAGGAAACATAAATCTGTAACACAATCTCCTACTCTCAACACTGACATAGAGAGTACAGCCAGTGTATAAATCCTAAGATAACACTCAATATCTCACATGCCATTGTATAATCTCCTCCTCTTGAGTGTGGGAAGAACCTTTCACTTGCTTCTAGCCAATAGGATATAGCAGAGGTCATGGGATGTCATTCCTCGATTAGGTCACATTATATAACACTCTGTCTTAGTAGACTAGAATGAAAGTTTCTCCTTCCAGACTTAGAGAAGCAAAAAGCCATGTTGTGAAATGCCTATGGATAGGGCCAGCCACATGATGTTACTGTGGGCAGCCTCTATGACCTGAGGACAATTTCCAGTGAATATCCAGTAAGAAGCCAGGCTTCTCAGTTCTACAAATAAATGGATTCTGCCAACAACCATGGAAGCTTGGAAAGAGAACCCTGAGCCCCAGGAAGGAATGCAGGATGGCTGGTACCTTGACTGTAGCCTTTTGAGAGATCTTCAAACAGAGGATCCAGTTAAGCTATACCTTGACTCCTGACCACAAAAATTGTTATATAATAATTGTATGTTGTTTTAAGCAATAAATTTGTGGTAATTTGGTACACAGCAATATAAAAGTAACACAGCCACACACTTGTTTCTCAACATTGCCAGTTCCTTTGTTACCAGAGTATTCCATATTCCTTTGTTAAATGGATTTTCATCTGGACCTGTCTGCAGCCTATGATGGGTTGGGTTTTCTGGCCTTATATAGTAAATCTGCTCTAGCATGTCTAACTAATTATGTGAACTTTTGGATTCCTTCTTCTTCCTTCTACCATGGTATTTATTTTTCACTTAGAGTAGGCACTTTTTACATTACTCTTCTTCACTTCAAGTAGGGACTTTTTTGCACTTTCTCCTTGGCCTTTGCTAGGTTTTTAAATCCTTAATCCTAAGAGATCCATTCCATATTGATAAACTCACCCCTTCCATCTGCATTTTCTCTCCCTTTGAGTCATCATCTCCAGGGTCTAGCCCTGTTTATACCCTTCTTTTAGTATCTCCAGTTCATTCAGCATATGCTCCCTTTCCCTCCTTTGCCAGCCCAGTACTTTCCCTAGCCAAGTTATGTTATGACTTCACCTTAGTTATTTTTCTGTTGGCCAGAAGGTGGATGGAGATTAATTGTGACTCTAAATTGTCATACAAAGCAAAAACCTGTGTACTTTCTTCAAGAAAAGAATGTATGCTATTTTGAAAGAGAACAGTGAGACACTGGGCCAACCCAGTGGGTTCAAGGGAACCTGAGGAATCAAGAATTGCAGATATATTGACACAGATGGCCCCATCCCAAGATTCAGAGTTTTTTTCTTCTCTGTGATTGTTCTGTCTAACATAATCAGGATTAAACATTCAATCTTCTTGAGAGCTTGTTTGGGGGCTCCAGCAGGGGAGCGCAGCTACTCCTATACCCTTGACTGAAGACTGGTCCTCCTCTATCAGGGATGGTTGTCCTCTTTGACCAAGCAAGCAGCTTCAGGAGGGATGTACATGGAGTGGTGAGGCAGGAAGGGGACACCCACCTAGCCAGCCATATCAACCGGATCAACCCTGGCAATCAATGGGGTAACAGATGTCACAGCCAGACCACCCTCACATCCATGCATTCAAGCTTCTTGAGCTACGCTACCCTTGTAAATAATTTCTGATTCATAACCTCATCTTTTTCTGCCCTTCAGCTGCAGGAGAGGAAAGGTTCTTTATATAAAAGAATCCCTCAGATTTTTCTATTTTGCCTTAAATTGGGAATTCGTTACACTCAGCCTTTCCTTGTTTTTCTCCAGTGCATCATTAATAACCACAAAATCATCCAATTTCATACCCCTTATAATTACCACTCTCCTAAAACCTCATAAAGGCCTCAGATATTGTGTATACTATTACATTCTTTTCTATCCCCTATTCCATTCCAGTTTACCACCAATGAATATTTTAATAATTGCACTGCTCTATCATGCCAGTGACTATTAGTACTCCAACTACTACCAGAAATGAGGTCATCCCATCTATCTTACCAGTGAATAATCCAGCTCCAAAATCCCATGGTTGAGACTATAGGTCAGGTTTCTCAGGGAAACCAACAGTTGTAAAATGTAGGTTTATTGGAGAATGGCCTCACAAGTGGCATCTTTAGGTGAACGAGAGAAGAGGGAAGAGCAGAGAGAGAATTTAAACCTTGATGTGGTTGCAATCAAACTGTCCCACAGGGACCTCTGAAACTGGAGTTGTCCTTCAGAATTGTCCTGAATTGAGGCAAGGGGGTCAGGTCTTTGTCCCGTCACACTGACCGGACATTCAGTGCAGGCTGTTGCAAAGGAGAGGGTATAGCTTTGGGCAGGGTTGCTTCATTAAGTCAAAGGTAATTTCCAGAGGGGACTCATAAGCTGTGAGTCATTAGCAGCCACCAACAAGTGGGAAAAAGAGTGGCTTTGTCTCGGTGGGAATATTTGTATGGAGCACTGCACCATGTACTCTTACTTCTAAAGAGGCTGGTAGCCTGTGATTGTAGATTATATTGTAGTTAAGGAGGTTTTCTCATCAGATCCATTTTTCCCAATAGTATACTTTAAAACAGAATGAACATTTTAACAATATTTTCCTTAGTCAATAAATATTTGTGGAATGCCTACTATGATAGGCACTGTGGATACAGCCATAAACACTCTGCAACTGAAGAAATAAAAGCATCCCCTTCAGTCCTGCCAGATGGAGACTGGGAATTAGAATCATCCTTGATTTAGAATGTAGTCATTATAAACACTATTTTGAAAGCTTCAGCTGCATCTTTCTGTAGTTAAAGGACATAAAGAAATGTATGGCTCAGCAACCACGTTATTTTCCATTCACAGTTGACAAAATAAAACCCTGAAAGGAAAGTAGGTATTAAGGCAATGAAGACGAGGAACTAACACTTCTCTGTACAATAGAATAAACTAGCATCAGTGTGAGAGAGCCAGTTTTGCAAATTATGGGGCACTTGATAGGTTGATACTGTACTATCTTTGCCAATTAGTAATTGTCTGTTTTCTTGGTCGGTTTTATTAAGGTAAAATTTACATAATTTTTTTTTACCAACTTTAAGTGCACAATTTGATGAGTTTTGGCAAATGTACATAGGCATGGAGCAACACCAAAATCAAGATATAGAGTATTTCTATCACTCCTAAAATTTATTTGTGTTCCTTTGCCACTGATCAGATATCAGTCACTATACTTTGTCTCTTCTATAATATGTAAATAAAATTAGACAATATGTAGTCTTTTGTGTCTGAATTCTTTCACTTAGCGGTAATCTTTTTGAGGTACACCAACATAGATTTGTGCACAAATATTGATAGCAGCTTTATTCATAATAAACCCAAACTAGAAACAGCCCAAAGTCCATCAGCTGGTGAAAGGATGAAGAAACTGTGTTAAACTTTTACTATGGGATAGTACGCAGCATTAAAATGGAGCAAACTACTGATAAATATAATAAGGGTTTTCTGTTTTACAGGCATAATAAGTAGTTATGTTTTTATTCACTGAAAAATTGAATTTATAAGATAAGAGAAAAAATTACTCAATACTTTGATACAGCTAGGGGTTAGCTCAATGGAGGATGCTGAGGAGTCAAGAAGAGACAAACCTACTACCTTTGTTTTCCTATTAGAATAAGCATTTTGTTATTTCTATCCATATCCTCATGACTTAGCATACATGTAACCAATATATACTCTTTTGTGAGTTGACTTGACAGGATTAGAGTAGAGTAGTTCAAAAAATTGAAAATCCCCTACAAGAGTCTGAGATGGAACAGTGATCATTGGTGTGGGGATTGGTAAAACACTTTGGCAAATTCATTAATATATAACAATCATCTTAAATATAACCATACACATGTTTTTAACTTTTATTTTAGATTCAGGGTACATGTGCAGGTTTTTTATATAGGTAAATTGTGTGTCATGGGGGTTTGGTATACAGATTATTTTGTCACCCAGCTAATAAGCATATTACCCAATAGATGATAGTTTTTCAGTCTCACCATCCTCCTACCCTGAACCCTCAAGCAGGCCCTGGTGTCTATTGTTTCCTTTTTTGTGTTCATTAGTACTCACTGTTTAGTTCCCACTTACAGGTGAGGACATGCAGAATTTAATTTTCTGTTCCTATATTAGTTCACTTGGGATAATGGCCTCCAGCTCCATCCATGTTACTCCAAAGGAAATTATCTCATATATATCATTTATGTCTATGTACCATGTTTCCTTTACCCAGTCTACTGTTGATGGGCATTTAGGTTGATTCCATGTGTTTGCCATGGGGAACAGTGCTGCGATGAAAATATGCATGTATGTGTCTTTATGGTAGAATATTCCTTCGGGTATATGCCTAGTAGTGGGATTTTTGGGTAGAATGGTAGTTCTGTTTTTAGGTCTTTGAGGCATCTCCAAACTAATTTCCACAATGGCTGACCTAATTTACAATTTCCTCCAGCAGTGTTTAAGCCTTTCCTTTCCTCCGCAACCTTATCAGCATCTTTTATTTATTGACTTTTTAATAATAGCCATTCTGACTGTTGTGAGATAGTATTTCATTGTGGCTTTGATTTGTATTCCTCTAATGATTAATGATGTTGAGCATTTTTTCATATGCTTGTTGGCCATGTGTAAATCCTCTTTTGAAAATGTTTGTTCATGTATTTTGCCCACTTTTTAGTGGGGTTGTCTGTTTTTTGCTTGTTAATTTGTTTAAATTTCTTAATAGATTCTTCATATTAGATCTTTGTCCGAAGCATACTTTGCAAATAATTTTTTGGTATAAATTTTTGTTTTTGGTATAACAATGCCCTGTATGGCAATGGGAAAAAAATATAGCAATAGTATTTATCACCAAAGCTGTGCTCCCTCATTTTTCATTAGATGCATTTCATGTTGCTTGTACTACCTAGCTTTCTATTAATAATAATAACTTTAATAAAAATGTTTAACTTTTGTACACCAACTATGTGTCAGACTCTGGACACTTTATCTATGTTAAACTATGAAA
This sequence comes from Pongo pygmaeus, assembly GCF_028885625.2. Taxonomy (NCBI): domain Eukaryota; kingdom Metazoa; phylum Chordata; class Mammalia; order Primates; family Hominidae; genus Pongo; species Pongo pygmaeus. Next base: position 149,642,711 of record NC_072396.2, on the reverse strand, counting down.
TCCTCACAAAAATTTTCTGAAGTGTATGTTATTATTTTCAGTTAAACATAATGTGAGTTTCAGAAATAATAGTGGATCCAGGGCTGGGAGCATTGTCTACGTCTTTAGCTGGTGCTTTTATCTTCCAGCACTGATTCCCACTTTGAAGACATAATTGTGTTTTATAACTGGTATCTATTCTTATAGCTTCTTGCATCTATCTGTGTCCAACACAGTGAGTGGCATCATAGCAGATATCTCAATGACCATTGAAATAAATATTTGAAACAAAATTTGTTTAGAGATTTGAATTCTATGTAGAATCCTAGATTGAAGTTTAATATTTTGGTCTAGAACTTTGAAATAAAATCAGTTGACTGTGGAATTACTCCTAACTTTGCTATCTGAATCAGAAACCAAAGGGCCCATTTCCTGCATTTTGGGGCTTGGAATCAGATTCCAACACGTTGAGGAGCTCACACAGACCCTTTGGAAACTGTAAAGTTTCCAATAATATCTACTTAAAATGATTTTCTTTCCTTCAGGTACCCTAAGTATTCACAGGTTAGAAATTTATCTAGTACCACCAGCTGTGTTAATTAATGTATTTTGGCAGAATTTATTGTGTAGATAATTTATTCAGAATCTGAACACATGGTCAGGATTTGGTACCAGGCTATGTGGAATATGTTACAGAGGAGAAAATGACCTGAAGTGATTCTAATTCATAACTCTAGGCTGCTATCAACAACCTCAGAAAGGAATGTTAATTAGAAAATGGCAATGTTGTAGAGTGAAGAAAGCAATGTCCTATTTCTCTGAAGACCCGGGTACATGTCATGAATAACACTTCTCAAATGGGTGGCTTTATAGTGTTCCTTCAACTCTCTGAGCCTCTGGTGTTTTCATCTAGAAAGAGAGGATTATAATTGTATCTTCATCATTGGGTTGTTGTGAGGATTACTTGAGATAACATATATACATAACTGGCTAGAATACAAGTTGTTGCAATATAAATATCACCTGCCTCTAATGTAAAACTTCTAAGGTTTTTAATAATGTCCTCTGAAGTCAAAGAAAGTCGAGTGAAAGGTGGATTTTCAAGTTCTCTGTGGCTTGGCTCTTCAGTCTAGTTCATTTAACAAGTTGTCATCTTGTTTCTCTGTTAAAAATAAGTCTGCTCCATGTCAATGAAAATGAAAAAAAAGGAACTCTTCAATCAGCTTTGTTGCTAGTCCTGTAGGGATGCTATGCCTGCCTAGTCTGAAATGTAGTCATTTCACAATATTAGTTGCCTATCAACCATAAATTTTTATTAAAGCGTTTTCATGTATGTCTGTTATAATGATAAATCCTGGGTTGAAGGCTCTTTAAGTATTAATCTATAAATCTGATTATAGCATAAGTTAATTTTTTCTCTAAATAGTATTCAATATTAATTAATTAATTCAACCAGTATTTTCTGAGCACTTATGTGCTAGAACATATTCTAGGCACGGGGATACAGCAGAGAAAAAGGTGATGTTTCTATACACAATTAGCTGTCATTCTAGTAGGGAGTAGTCAGAAAACAAATTTTAAGTAAATAAATAAATATATTGTATGTTAGATAGCAGGTACCACAATGAACAATAAACAGAAGGTATATGAAGATATGCTAGCAAGGGAAATAGAAAGTTATGACTTTTAAAAGAATGGTCAATTAAGACTTCACTGACAATGTATAATTTTAGCCAAAGTTGGAAGAAAATAAGGTAAGATAAATTATATTGATCGATAAATTACTGTCAGTTTATATGCTAAATTATTTAGAAATGATTATCTTATTTAATCTTCACAACCACTCAATAAAGTAGACATTTTTGTACTCATTTTTTCATTGAGGAAACAGAAGATTAAAGAAATTACGTAAGTTGTTCAAGGTCACACTATTAATCTTTCGATGAATAAATGAACTAGGAATCATCAAAGACTTTTCTAATGTCAAAATTTTAATTTCTTTTTGTTACATGATTCTATCTTAGGTTTACATATATGGACAAGTTTATAATAGATTAATTTCCCCTGTTATGGGGAACCTTTTGTGTTCCCCCAAAAGTCATGTATTGAAGTCTTAAAACTCGGTAGCTCAGAATGTGACTGTATTTGGAGATAGTGCTCTTAAAAAGCTGATAAAATTAAAATGAGGCCTTTAGGGTGGGCCTAAACCAATCTGACTGGTGTCCTTATGAAACAAGAAATTTTGGACACCTAAGGAGATATCTGGGATACAAACAAACTGAAGAAAGGTTATATGACACCAGAGTGAGAAGACAGCTATCTGCAAGCCCAGGAGAGAGGCCTAAGGAGAAACCAACCCTGCTGACACTTGACCTTGGACTTCCAGCCTCCAGAGCTCTGTTTAAACTACCAAGTCTGTGGTATTTTGTTATGGCAGCCCTAATAAACTAATATAGATACACAGTGATATTTCACGGTATTTCATTGTGTCATCTGACATACTCTTCTTTCACGGTACTTTTAACACTGGTACTTTGCCTCAGGCTGTTTACTTCACCTTAAACCTTCCTTCTTAGGCTTTCCCTTCTCTTCATTACAGATCAGTACCACATAAAATGCAAATTAGTGTATAAAACTTTTCTCTACTTTTTGAAACTAGAAGCAATTTTCTTTTCCTTCACAACCGACTAGCAATTGTCTTGAACCTTATTTACTTATTTATTTATTGAGACAGAGTTTTGCTCTTGTTCTCCAGGCTGGAGTGGAATAGCATGATCTCGGCTCACCACAACCTTCGCCTCCCAGGTTCAAGCGATTCTCCTGCCTCAGCCTCCCGAGTAGCTGGGATTACAGGCATGCACCACCATGCCTGGCTAATTTTGTATTTTTAGTAGAGATGGGGTTTCTCCATGTCGGTCAGGTTGGTCTCGAACTCCCGACCTCGGGTGATCTGCCCGCCTTGGCCTCCCAAAGTGCTGGGATTACAGGCGTGAGCCACCACACTCGGCTTTGAACCTTTCTTATAGCATTATTCATAGTATCTTTGGCATTATAATTATTTGAGTACTTACCTTAGCAAAGTTGGTTAGCTCTTGGGCCCTTGAATAACCACTGGAGGGGAGTGAATAGCCTTCCATATGAAGCAGCATCTTGTTTTCACTACCCGACAAAGTTGACTTAGGCCTCCATATTTTTGTGGGTGGAGTTAGACCACAGTCTACTGAGTTTCTCAAACTTCAAGAAATCCACCTTAGGATTTTAAAATTGGATGCATTAAAGCTTCTTTTCCTAAGTTTGACATGAAAAGGTTATCTCTCCCCCACCACCAAAAAAAAAAAAAAAAGAAAGAAAAAAAAACACTTTTCTTCTTCAGAGCACAGCAATAATTCTCTTTTAAATAACATAAATTATTCACAAATCCTCCCCTTATCTCTCTTAACTTAAATTTTTAATATCTTTGTTTGGGATTAGAACTTTGTAATAGGTAAGGTGTCAATCCACCAAGATCTCTTCAGGACCAATGTTGGGAATGTCTTCTGCTGGCAGCTCACAGTTGGGAACCCCAAAGAACACTGCATCCTTACCCAAATTTACAACAACTCTTATGTCATTTAGTCTATGGACAATGACTGGCTCTCTGAGGGTTCAAAAGTAAAAGCCCCTTTCTTCAATTTGAGACAACACCGAAGAGCTGGAAATTCAAGCTCCAGTTATTTCTGAAGTATACTCTAAGGCTCCATTTGCAAAGTAGTGGGAATAAAATTTTTCCTCTGCTCCACCTTGCCTTCCCTACTTCCTTATACGTATATCTTCTGAGAACATTCCCAGTAAACCTCCTGCATATAAACCCTCATCTCACAGTCTGTTTCCAAGAAATCAAATCTGTCATAAAAACAAAATCAGGTATATACTTTGGAAAGATGCCTCTGCTGACAATGTAGAGTAAAGAATGGAGGGATATGGGTGAGACTAGAGGCAGTCGGACAAATTAGAAGACTAACTTAGGTAAGATTTGATGAAGTCATTGACATGGTCTTGTTGCACAATTTATTGGTTTATAAATTATAAACATGTATAACCATACCAGTATTTATGTGAATTACAAAACACAAAAAAACAAGAATTAAAAGACATGAGATAAAAATAAACATGAGTTTTTAAAATTATTTTCTTCTAACACCTCTTTGGATGATATTTGTTTCACTTATCTTGGAATTATCTTTTAGCAAGAAGACTTTTTTGAAGAAGAAATAAAGTGCTTTTCTTCATTCTCCTTTTTGTACAAGAAGAATTTTATTACCATACCCTGCCATTATCATTTCACTTAACTTATAACATAATGGCTTCCATCAATTCTTACAATGAATGTTATTCTACAATTACGTTATGTGTTGGCACAGCATTAAAAGGGCATGCAATGGAATATATTTTACAGTGCAAAAACATATAAATATACTACTGTGATGTTAAATGCTTGAGTCCTTTTCAAGTGATTATAGAGATCTGTAATTTGCAATAACACACGAGGACTTTGTCATTTATCACACTGGTTATTTTCTGTGTGTTAATTTATTTTGTGTTTGTATTCCTTTGTTTTAACATGTAAACTTTCATCATAAACTGACAAATAGCCTTTGAATAGTATTTGAAAGTTTATAATAAATCCTGTGTTCGCTAAGTATCATCTTAGTTCCACAGTTAAAATAAAAAGCAGTAATGACGTTTTTGTCTCTTGTACCAGTAGCAAATCTTGTCAGAGATGAACCCCGAGTCCCCTGACACATAATAGAGTTCTTTGTTAAAAACCTTTGTTAACTATTCCAAATTTCAGGTGAAAAAAAAATGTCATTTGCTCCTCTGTATGGAGCTATGGATAATTAATCTCCAATTAGTTTTCAAGTAACCATAAGGAAGCAATAGGAAATAATACTATGTGGGATGTCAGTCCCTTTGAATCAAGCAACATTACAAACAGTCATTTCATCACTGATTTTCTTTTTGCATTTTATTAGAAAAGTAACAGCCTGAAATGTTGAAAGTACTGAGTTGATATGAAGTGGGATTTGCCTGGACTAAAAATGCAGAATCATTTCCTTCTTTCATTTACTTTTACAGGAGAGATATAAGAAAAAGTGGTTTGACAGTAGATAGACATTTCATTTCATTTCACAGCAAAATTATTTTGTATAATATTTAAAGGCAGTAACAAATGTACCCTTATTGAAAATGCCATCCTACAGAACTATCTGGTAAAGTGAATAATATCTGTGAAAACTGTCTCCAAACTGCTAAACTTTGTAATTCTTTTGATGGAAAAAGTGGCAGATAGGTAGAGAAGGGCCTGTCTTAAATTCTTTCCTACAAAACGGCATAAGGAGGTGAAGGAATTCAGGAATAAAAGCTCCTATTGTGTTGTGCCCTCCTTTATGAGAGCAGGTAGGAAGAGGCTTGTTCAAGTTATACCAGCCCATAACTTCCATCAGAGTGGTTTTCCCAGGAGATGACTTTTGTTACCTCATTACTTCAAAAACGATGTTTTACCTCCAATAGTCTATTAAATAAAAAACAAATTTATGACTTCAAGACGCTTACTGTCACTCAACTTTCTTTTCATCCTTTTTTCATCCAAGTATAACATGAATATTGCTTAATGTCTATATTATCTTCTATTCCTCTTCCCAAGACCTCTAACCCTTTAAATGAGGTGACACACACACATGCACACACAAAGATTGCTTGATTCTTTTATTGCTGTTTATCCCAAATTCAACTTTAGCCTAGAAATAGCCTGCTAACCCAAAGAATATTTTGTTCTTTGCCCCACTCAAAAAGTCCAGTTAGTTTCATATGAACCCAAGTTTTATGTATATAGGTAGTTTTGTATATATATGAAGTTTAAACATACAAAATACAAGAAAACATAAGGTGCTGATAGCAATATCTGTATACCTATCACTGAGATTTAACAAATATTAATATTTGATTCAGATTTATTTTTATTTTTATTTTTTAGTTTTGTATGTACATGGAAGGTTTATGTAGTTATGGGTTACATGACATATTTTGTCACAAGAATGCAATGCGTAATAATCACATCAGAGTAAATAGTGTATCCATCACCTCAAGCATTTATCCTTTGTATTACAATCTAATTATACTCATTTAGTAACTTTAAAATGTACAATTAAATTACATTTGATTATAAATTACATTTGACTATTGTGCTAGAAAACACTAGGTCTTATTTATTATTTCTAACTTTTTTTTGTACCCATTAACCATTGCCACTTAAGCCCCACACCCCCACTACCATTCCCAGCTTCTGGTAGCCAGTCTTCTACTCTCCATCTCCATGAGTTCAATTGTTTTAACTTTTACCTCCCACAAATAATTAAGACCATGAAAGGTTAGTCTTTCTATGTCTGGTTTATTTCACGTAACATCATGACACCCACTTCAAACTATGTTGTAGCAAATGACAGACTATCATTCTTTTTGAAGGAGGAATAGTACTCCATTGTGTATATATACCACTTTTTCTTTATCCATGTATAGGTTGATGGACATTAAGGTTGCTTCCAAATCTTGGCTATTGTGAATAGCCAAGGTGTAATAAACATGAGAGTGTAGATATCTCTTTGATATACTGATTTCCTTTCTTTGAATATATACGTAGGAGTAGGATTGATGGATCTTATGGAAGTTCTATTTTTAGTTTGTTGAGAAACCTCCAAACAGTTCTCCATAGTAATTTTAGTAATTTATATTCCCACCAGCAGTATACAAGGGTTCCCTTTTCCCAACAGCCTCATCCACATGTGTTATTGCCTTACACTTGGATAAAAGCCATTCTAACTAAGATGAGATGGTATCTCATTGTAGTTTTGATTTGCATTTCTCTTATCAATGATATTGGTCAGCTTTTCATATATATGTTGGCCATTTGTATGTCTTCTTTTGAGAAATGTATATTCAGATCTTCAGCCCATTTTTTATTGGATTATTAGATTTTTTTTCTATAGAGTTGTTTGAGCTCCTTATATATTCTGGTTATTAGTTGACAGGTGATTAGTTTGCAAATATTTTCTTCCAGTATGTGGGTTGCTTCTTCCCTTTCTTGACTGTATTCTTCGCTATGCAGAAGCTTTTTAACTTGTGATTCCATTTGTCCATGTTTGCTTTGGTTGCCTGTGCTTGTGGGGTATTACTCAAGAAATCTTTGCTCAGACCAATGCCCTGGAGATTTTCCCAAAAGTTTTCTTGTACTAGTTTTATAATGCTATGTCTTAGGTTTAAGGTTTTTTTTTTTTTTCAATCAGTGTAGATTTTATTTTTGTATATGGTGAGAGACAGTGGTCCAGCTTCATTCTTTTCCATATAGATGTCTAGTTTTCCCAACACCATTTATTGAGGAGAACCTCCTTTCCTCCATGTATGTTCTTGGCCCCCTTGTGGAAAATGAGCTCACCGTAAGTGTATGGATTTATTTCTGGGTTGTCTATTCTGTTCTTTTTGTCTGTGTGTCTGTTTTTATTCCTGTGCTATGCTGTCTTGGTTACTATACCTCTGTAGTATAATTTGAAGTTAAGTAATGTAATTTCTCCAGTTTGGTTCTTTTTGCTTAGGATAGCTTTAGCTATTCTGGGTCTTTTGTGACTCCATATATATTTTAGCATCGTTTTCTCTATTTCTGTGAAGAAGATCATTGGTATTTTGATAGAGATTGGTTAGTATGGATATTTTAACAATATTTATTCTTCTAACACATAAACATAAAATATCTTTGCAGTTTTGTCTTTTCTTTAATTTATTTCATCAGTATATTACAGTTTTTATGGTAGAGATCTTTCACTTCTTTGGTTAAGTTTAATTCCTAGGTACATTATTTGTATCTATTGTAAATTCAATTAGCTTATTGATTTCTTTTTCAGATTGTTCCCTGTTGGCATATAAAAATGCTACTGATTTTTTTGCATGTTGACTTTGTATCCTGCAACTTTATTGAATTAGTTTATCAGTTCTCATAGTATTGTGGTGGAGTCTTTAGGTTTCTCCAAAGGTAAGGTCATATCATCTGACCATCAGGATAATTTGACTTCTTTATTTGTAATTTGGATGCCCTTTATTTCATTCTCTTGTCTGATCACTCTAGCTAGGACTTCCAGTACTATGTTGAACTGCAGTGGTTAAAGTGGGCATTCTTGTCATGTTCCAACTCTTTGAGGAAAGGCCCTCATATTTCCCCATTCAGTAGGATACTATCTGTGAGTCTGCTGTATATGGCTTTTATTATGTTGAGGTATTATTATGTTGAGGTATGTTCTTTCTACACCCAGGTTTTTAATGTCTTTTTTTTTTATCATGAAGACATGTTGAATTGTATCAAATGCTTTTTGAGAATCAACTGAAATGATCATATAATTTTTGTCCTTCAGTTTGTTGATATGATATATCACATTGATTGTTTTGCATATGTTAAACATCCTTGCATCCCTGGAAGGATAAATACTTGCATCCTTGCATCCCTGGATAAGTCCCACTTGGTCTTGATGAATGATCTTTCAAATGTGTTATTGAATTCAATTTGCCAGTATTTTGTTTCAGATTTTTTCATCCATATTTATCAGCAATATTGGCTTGTAGTTTTCTCCTTTTGATGTGTCTTTGTCTATTTTTTTTGTATCAGGGTAATATTGGCATTGTAGAATGAGTTTGGAAGTGTTTCCTCTGTTTCTATTTTCAGGATACTTTTGGCAGGACTGCTATTTGTTCTTCCTTAAATACTTGGTAGAATTCAGCAGTGAAGCCATTGGGTGTTGGGCTTTTCTTTGCTTGGTACTTGTTGTTACAACTTCAATCATGTTACTTATTGTTCTGTTCATGTTTTAGAGTTATTCACAGTTCAATCTTGATAGGTTGTATGTGTCTAGAAATTTATCCATTTATTTTAGATTTTCTGATTTATTGGCATATAGTTGCTCTAAGTTGTCACTAATGATCCTTTGATTTTCTGTGGTGTCAAATTTAATGTCTCCTTAAACAGAACAGCTTTGTTCTGTTGCTGGTGAGGAGCTGCATTCCTTTGAAGGAGAAGAGGAGCTCTGATTTTTAGAATTTTCAGCTTTTCTGCTCCGGTTTCTCCCCATCTTTGTGGTTTTATCTACCTTTGGTCTTTGATGATGGTGACGTACAGATGGGGTTTTGGTATGGATGTCCTTTCTGTTTGTTAGTTTTCCTTCTAACAGTCAGGACCCTCAGCTGCAGGTCTGTTGGAGTTTGCTGTAGGTCCACTCCAGACCCTGTTTGCCTGGGTATCACCAGCAGAGGCTGCAGAACAGCAAATATTGCAGAACAGCAAATGTTGCTGCCTGATCCTTCCTCTAGAAACTTCGTCTCGGGGGGCATCCAGCCGTATGAGGTATCAGTCAGCCCCTACTGGGAGGTGCCTCCCAGTTAGGCTACTTGGGGGCCAGGGACCCACTTGCGGAGGCAGTCTGTCCATTCTCAGATCTCACACTCCGTGCTGGGAGAACCACTACTCTCTTCAAAGCTGTCAGACAGGGACGTTTCCAGATATTTTTTTTTTTTAATAAAAGGAAAACTGTAGGTTGAGCTGATCCCTTTGTATTCCTGAACAGTCTAATTTCTCTTTTTTCTAACATGAAACAATCACAAACAGAAATTTATTAAATCAATCAAGTACCTAATTTTGTTTACTTGATAGTAGTTGCCTCTATTTAAAATGTAAATTGTTTTAGCATTGGGGAGCTGTTATTACATTGCTCTTCTTTACTTATACTAGCAATGTTTAACCACCTTCTCATAAGCACTTGTGGGGTACAGGTTCCAATCTGATAGATTATTGTGCTGGTTTCTTTTCCTCAGACCGCTAGTGATGTTCAACATATTTTGTGTTTTTTTTTTCTTAGATATTCCAATTTCCTCTTCCGCAAGATGGCCATTTTCTATTGTGTCTCATGAATTTGATTTTCCTTATATTGCAATTGCTAAATAAATTTTTAACGTGAAAGTCACAAATAGCTTCTCCAAGTTCGGCTTGTCTTATAACTCTCTCTTTTTAAATTATTTTAACATTTTGATATAGTCAACTCCATCAATATTTTATTTTCTAATATGTGCTTTGTTGTGTCACATTTAAGAGCTTCTTTCCTACCACGAGGTTACAAAGATATCCCTTATGTTTTCTAATAATTATAAATTATATTTTAAACATACATATAGCTAAGCATCTTTAATTCAATTTAGGTATACTGAGAAAAAGAACTTTCGCTTTTATCACAAGGGAAGCCAATTTTCTCATGTAGTTATAATGCCAACTACATCATGTATTAATATGCATAGATTTTTTTCTGGGGTGTCAATTCTGAATCTTTAAATTTTATTGATTCATAATATACATACATACTTTTAGAATACATGTTGTAATTTAATACATTCATATAATTTTTAAAGATTAAATTCATATACTTTGGATATGCATCACCTTAAATATGTGTCTTTATGCTAGAAACATTTGAATTATTCTCTTCTAGCTATTTTGAAATAAACAATAGATTGTTTTAAACTATAGTCACCCTACTTATCTAACACTAGGTCTTACTTCATTTATTAAACCATGTATTTCTACTCATTAACTAATTTCTCTTCATTCCATCCTTCCCATTAAAATTCCTGTCCTCTGGTAACCACAAATCTATTCTCTGTCTCCAGGAGATCCAGTTTTTGGGAACCAAATATGACTGAGCACATGTGATATTTGTCTTTCTGTGTTTACATGACCTCCAGTTCCACTTACATTGCTGCAGATGACAGAATTTCATTCTTTTTATGCCTGAAGAATATTCCATTTTGTATATATACCACATTTTCTTTATCCAGTCATCTGTTGATGAACACTTAGTTTGATTTCATATTTTGGCTATTGTGAACAATGTGCAATAAATGTGGAAGTGCACATTTTTTTTTATGTATTGATTTTCTTTTGGACATAGACCAAGTGGTGAAATTGCTGGATCATATGGTAGTTACATTTTTAGCTTTTTGAGGCGCCTTCATACTGTTCTCCATAGTGGCTGACTTAATTTACATTCTTATCTACAGTGTTTGAGGTTTCCTATTTCTCCACGTTTGCCAGCATTTATTACTGTCTGTCTATTTCATAAAAGCCATTTTATCTTGGGCTAGATGGTATCTTGTAGTTTTTACTTTTATTTTTCTTATGATTAGTTATGTTGAGCATGTTCTTCTTATATCTGTTGGCCATTTGGATGTCTTCTTTGGAGAAATGTCTATTCAGATATTTTGCCCATGTTAATTGAATTATTCTCTCTCTCTCTTTTTATTTTTATTTTGCTGGTGAGTTGTTTGAGCTCCTTATATTTTCTGGTTACTAATCCCTTGTCAGATGGGTACTTTGGAAATATTTTCTCTCATTCTGTGGATTGTCTGTTCACCTTTTTTATTCTTTCCTGTGCTTTGCAGAAGCTTTTTAGCTTGATGTGATCCCATTGGTTTACTTTTGCTTTTGTTTCCTATGCTTTTGATGTCTTACACACAAAAAACTCTTTGCCCAGACCAATGCCCTAGTGTGTATTTTCAATATTTTCTTCTAGCACTTTTGTGATTTCAGGCCTTACATTTAAGTCTATAATATATTTTGATTTGATTTTTTTGTATGATGTGAGATAGAGGTCTGGTTTCTATCTTCTGCATACAAGTTTACTAAACTGGATAGTTTTTCCAGCACCATTTATTAAAAGACTATCCTTTCCCTGTTGAATATTTTTAGCATCTTTGTTGAAGACGAGTTGAGTGTAAGTGTGTGTATTTATATCTGGGTTCTCTAATGTCTTCCATTGGTCTATGTGTCTCTTTTTAGGCTGGTATCTTGCCGATTTGGTTTCTATAGCTTTGTGGTAAATTTTGAAGTCAGGTAGTGTGATGGCTCCAGCTTCGTTCTTTTTGCCCAGCATTGTTTTGGCTATTCTGGGTCTTCTGTGGTTCCATATACATTTTAGGATTTATTTTCTATTTTAATGAAGAATGTCATTGGTGTTTTGATAGGGACTGCATTGATTCTGTAGATTGGTTTGGTCAGTATGCTTATCTTAACAATATTGAATCTTCCAATCCATGTGCATGGGAAATCTTTCCATTTGGGGGTCTTCTTCATTTTGCTCATCAGTGTTTTACAGTTTTTCTCGTATAAATCTTCGGCTAGGCTGGGCGTGGTGGCTCACGCCTGTAATCCCTACAGTTTGGGAGGCAGAGGTGGGCAGATCATGAGGTCAGGAGTTCGAGACCAGCCTGGCCAACATAGTGAAACCCTATCTCTGCTAAAAATACAAAAAAAAAAAAAAATTGGCTGGGTGTGGTGGTGAGCGTCTGTAGTCCCAGCTACTTGGGAGGCTGAAGCAGGAGAATTGCTTGAACCTGGGAAGCGGAGTTTGTAGTGAGCCAAGATCGCGCCGCTGCACTCCAGCCTGAGTGACAGAGTGAGACTCTGTCTCAAAAATAAATAAATAAATAAATAATTTAGCCAAATATTTTTTATTTAACACCTATGTCTTCTACATTCTTTGTAGCTATTGTAAATGGAATTTCTTTCATTATTGTTTTTGGATTGTTTGTTGTTAGTATATAGGAATGCTACTAATTTTTGTATGTCAATTTTGTTTTCTGCAAGTTTACTAAATTTATCAGTTCTAATAGTGTTTTGGTTGTCTTTAGGTTTTTCTAAGTATAAGATCATGCCATCTGCTAACAAGGCTAATTTGACTTCTTTTTCAGTTTGAATGTCCTTTATTTTTTTTTTCTCTTACTTAATTGCTCTGACTAGGAAATCTAGTACTATTCAATAAAAGTGGGAAAAATGGCCATCCTATGTCTTTTTCATCATCTTAAAGGAAAGGTCTTCAAATTTCCCTGATTCACAATTCTGTTAGCTGTGGGTTTTTCATGCATGGCCTTTATTATTTTAAAGTATGTTCCTTCTATAACCAGTTTAATGAGGAGTTCTACCATAAATTGAGGTTAAATTTTACCAAATGCCTTTTCAGCATATAATGAATTAACCATATGTGTGTTTTCTGGGTTTTGTTAATGTGATGTATCATGTTCATTGATTTGCACACATTAAACCACTCTTGCATCCCTGGGATTAATCCCACTTTATCATTGTGAATTCAGTTTGTTAGTATTTTGCTTAGGATTTTTGCATCTGTCTTTGTTGTCGTTTTCTTTTAGTTTGGATGTCAAGGTAATGCTGGCCTCAGAGAATGAGGTTGGAAGTATTCCCTTCTCTTTAATTTTTTGGAAAGTTTGAGTAGAATTGGTATTAGTACTTCTTTAGATATTTGGTAGAGTTCAGCAGTGAATCCATAAGGTCCTGAGCTTATCTTTAATGGGAGACTTTTTATTATGTCTTTTCTCTCACTATATATTATTGACATATTGAGGTTTTTTATTTCTGTATGGTTCCATCTTGGTAGGTTGTATTTTCCGTCTGGCTTGCTTTGGTGTTTAGTGAATATATTTGCCTAGAGGTTCTTTGCTGCTAGCTTGCTGCTGGCTTTCCAGCTCTAGGTGGTACCCTAAGTCCAGGCTCTTTTCAGCTCTAGTCAAAGATCAGTATTTTATTGAGGATTTTTGCATCGATGTTCATCAGGGATGTTGGTCTAAAATTCTCTTTTTTTGTAGTGTCTCTGCAAACTATCACAAGGACAAAAAACCAAACACTGCATGTTCTCACTCATAGGTGGGAATTGAACAATGAGAACGCTTGGACATAGGAAGGGGAACATCACACACTGGGGCCTGTCGTGGGTTGGGGGAAGGGGGAAGGGATAGCATTAGGAGAGATACCTAATGTAAATGACGAGTTAATGGGTACAGCACACCAATATGGTACATGTATACATATGTAACAAACCTGCACGTTGTGCACATGTACCCTAGAACTTAAAGTATAATAAAACAAACAAAAAAAAGATCAGAGTGCTGCTAAGCCTGAATGGTGGAAGTTTCAAAGGGAATATCCTGATGGTACGGGAAGAGTGGTTGGGGTTAATGCCCAGGGAACCTCTGGAATAAAAGTCCTATAGCGTGGTGCTGCTGAATTGCTAGTTTGATTTGGTGTTTCCTATGGCTGAATTACAGATCAGAATTTTCCAGGTTTGGGGATGGTACACCCACCCCACCCTGCCCGCTCCCCTCTGCCCTGACTTTGTCTTTGACTGCCCTCAGGGATACTGCCCTCTTCAGGCACTCACAATGCTTCACATGGGTTCGGCAGTGACAGGTCTTCTGCCAGAGAAATCAAGATGGTGGGGAAACTGATTGTCCATCTCAATTTTACATCTTTCAAAGTAGAAACTGTGAGTTGGGGGACTTTTTTGTTTTTAGCATACTTGGTGCCCAGCAGAATGGGGAGAGGGGCATTGTAAATATGGAAATCTAATACTCTTACCATCTGCTCAGAGCTTTTTTACTTCTCTGGCTCACATTTGAGTTCTGAGCTACTAATGGTAATAACTACTATATGTTTGTTTTTGTGTTTCTGTGGAGAGGAGTGACACCAACTTGCTTCTATGCCACCATTTTTGAGCTGGAAGTCTTTGTTTTATTGATCAGCATCAATACTAAGATAACTTTGTCCTATGTATTGATATCTAGTAGAAAAACTCTTTCTTCTATTATTGTTTTAAGTAGAATTATTTTTGTTATTTTCTTGACTTTTAGTCCTCAATATGAATTTTAGAATCTATCTAGTGCCCAAAAATTCCTTATAGGGTTTTGATTGAAATGGTGTTAAATTTACAGTTAAATTTGAGGGATAATTTTCGTTTTATAATACCGAGCTTTTTTATACATGAATATAGTTTACAGTCCATTTGTTTAAACTTTTATTTCTTTGAAAACGTTGTATACTTTTCTGTTTAAAAGTATTTCTCATATGTTTTATATTTATTCTATGAAAGTTACACTGTAAATGATTATAGCATTTTATCATTTCTTTTCCATTAGAATTTTTATTGATTATTGCTGATATGTAGAAACACTGTTAGTTATCTTATGTTGACATGCTTAGAAACCTTGCTGGACATTCTTATCAGTTTCATTTATCTATGGATCCTCTTGGTTTCATTATGAAGAAATTCATCATCAGCAACAACAATTTTGTTTCTTTCTTTGTTTTTTTCATTGTAATGTATCTTAATTATTTTTCTTATAATATTTCATTTTGAATTCCCAGTACAATGTTAAGTAGTAGGGGTCATAGAAGAAATTTTTTTTGTTTCTCAATAAAATGGACATCCTTCTAATATTTTACAATTAAATACATATTTTCATTAGGTTTTTTAAATAGATTTCTTTTTTCATAATGAGAAAAATATTAATCTATTCTTTGTTAGTAATTTTAGTTATGTATAAGTTTAAACATTTATTGAATCATTTTTCTCCATCTTTCAATATTGTTTTTCTTTACCAATATGATAAGTTGCATAGTTAGTACTATAATTTGAATGTTTGTTCATATGTTGAAATCATAACCCCAAAAATGATAGTATTAAGTGGAGGGTTTTTGGGAGGTGGTTAGGTCATTGAGATTCAGTCCTCCTGAATGGGATTAGTGCCGTTATGGAAGAGACCCAGTGGAGAACTTTAGCCCTTCTGCCATGTGAGGACACAGTGAAAAGATGGCCATTTATGAACCATAAAATGAGCCCTCACTAGACACAAAACTCTGCTGGCACCTTGACCTTGGTCTTTCTAGCCTCCAGCACTGTGATAACTTAGTTTATTGTAAGCCACCCAGTCTATCACAGTTTGTTATCATGGCACAAATGGACTAAGACAATTAGATTTTCTTTAAAAATTAGAGACAGGATATTGCCGTGTTGCCCAGGCTGGACTTGAAGTCCTGGACTCAAACAGTCCTTTTGCTTCAGTATTCCAAGTAGCAAAAACTATAGGCACATACCACCTTGCCTAGCTAATATTTTCTGACATTAATGCATCCTTATGTTTCTAAGAGAAACCGTCCTTGACCATTATGTTTATGTACACACATCCATGGATTAAATTGCATAATAATTTAAGATCTTTGCTTCTATACTATGTGCTTACTTTGGTAATATTATTTTATTGTTTGTCACCAACATTGTATTAGTTTCATAAAATGAATTGAATAGTTTTCTCTCTTTTATATTATTTGATATAATTTGTATTCTGTGGCCGGCCACAGTGACACACGCCTGTAATCTCAGCACTTTGGGAGGCTGAGGTGGGTGAATCACTTGAGGTCAGGAGTTCGAGACCAGCCTGGCCAACATGGTGAAATCCCGTCTCCACTAAAGACACAAAAATTAGCCGGGCATGGTGGTGGGCGCCTATAATCCCAGCTACTTGGGAGGCTGAGGCAGGAGAATCACTTGAACCCGGGAGGTGGAGGTTGCAGTGAGCCAAGATCGTGCCACTGCACTCCAGCCTCAGCGACAGAGTAAAACTCCATCTTAAATAAATAAATGAAATAAAATAATAATAACTTGTATTCTATAGGAACGATCAGTCACTTGAATATTTGATTAAATTTGCCTATAATACTTCCTGGCCCTGGTGTCTTTTTCATTAGGGCAGAGGTAGAAATCAACTGTCAGTTCAATTTTATTAATGATTGTGGATATATTCAGTTATTTGTTTAGTTTTAAAAATACATTTTAGTAATAATTTTCAAAAAATTTGGCAAAATGTTACTTATACTATTTTTTCTTATAATTTTTTTAAATTCCTGTCTGTAATATGGCAATTTTTATAATACACAGGTTTTATCTTTTCATTTCCTATAGAAGCACATTATTCTTTAGTTACCATGAGAATTAGATCTATAGACATTTTTTTAGTTAGTTACTCTGATCCAGAAAGTCAAATGATTACAACTCACAGTAGGTACCTAGTTAAGTCTCAAGGTGCCCGGAACACTGGGGCACTATCTCTGTAGGTATTTACATATCAGAATATATGAATCTCATACCAGAAAACATCTCTAGGTCTGGAGACACCAGAGTTTATCTGGCTCTTGAAAAAAAAAAGGTATTTATATTTAAAATGTTAGGGTGAGAACCCATAGATACTTTCTATTCCACCTCAAAGGAGCAAATTTAAAAAAAATTATTTCTGCAGAGGAGGGACAGGGTTGTCACTGTGCTGTACATAAATAAAGAAAAACATTGTTCTCTGTTCCCTGCTTATGTAATTTCTCTTTCCTTTGCTTATGCAGTGTCTGGCTACTTATATAGGCAGGTTTTTCGTCTGCCTTTTATCACGTTATCCTAAGGGTAAGGTGAGGGGTGGGAGAGAGTAATATACTTATTCTTCCTCTGAGGTAATTAATAAGAAATATGTCTCTGATCTGGAAACACCTTGTACATGTATAATTGTATTTCCATAGCATGTAATATTACATAAAGATGAAATTTAAAACCTCATCAGGGTACCTGCGGGAATTGGGGACTTTGTGTGTTCCCACAAGAGACGTGAAGGGAATATTTTTGTGCCTACTATATTCTTTTGCCCTAATAATGATTCTCTTCTAAAATAGTATTTATGTCATATTAATTTTGCTGCATCTGGTTTATTTTGGTTAATATTTCTTCTCTCATACTCATAATTTTTAAAAAATTATATTCTCTTTTAGGTCAGTACAGAAGCTAGATTTTGTTTGTATACTTTTAATCCAATCTGATTTTTTAAACAATATATGTGTTTAGTTTATTTATATTTATTATGAGTGGTTGTTTAACTAGACATATTTTATTCCAAAAATACTTATTCAGAGTCTGTTCTGTGCCAGGTACATTATAGGTACTAGAGATAAAGCAGCAAAGAAAATGGACAAACATCCCTGCCTTCATGGAATACACATTTTATTGTCATGTTTAACATTTTTAATTAGTATTATTTTTCTTTCTTGCCCTTTCTTCCACCCACCTTCTGTGAAATGTAGTTTTTAAATTACTGTTTGTTTTTTTCCACTGGTTTGGAAGCTGTAGCTTCTATTCCTTATTGATTATCTTTAATTTTTAAAAGATGACCACTAAACCAAATATATTCTATTTAAGCCTAAATAATTCTATCTTTTCAAACACAAAAACTATTTTTGTATTATTTTATTGCCAATACTCAATTAAATTTGGCAGCATTTTCATACAAATGTATGTGTTTGCCATTAATTCTTACTTCCAAACCCTTCTGTATTTAATTTCCTTCTTTAATTATTTATTTTCTTTCAGTGAGATTCTGTAGGTAGTAAAATTTCCTATTATGTCTGAACACAATTTTTTTATTCTTGCTCTTCAATGAGAAGTTAGCTCGGTATGAATTGTAGATTGTCAGACATTTTACCCAACAATGATATTACGGATATTCTTCTAGAATCTACTTTTGCTGATGTAGTAAATCAGCCAAATGATCATTTTATTTTAATTTCTCTGATGATTTTTGAGATTCATCTTGTTTTTTTATGTTTTCGGTTTCAGTACAGTATACATATGTATAGATTTACTTTATGTCAATTGGATGTTACTTGATATGTACTCTTAATGTCTACCTGGAAAATTACTTCCCTGTTATTTTCTGTATTCTCCTCCTCAGGAATTACAATTAGATGTATAGTAGAATATCTCAATTATCCCTCAGAGCTCTTAAACTGTCTTTTTAAAAGTTTTCATGTTTTACGTCTTTATCTTTTTTGTGAAATACCTTCAGGGTGACATTGTCCAGTTTAAATAATAACTTCAAATAACTTCAAATTCTCCAACATCCGTCTTGTCAAACTGTCTGTTTTAGAATTTATTCCACCTATTTTTTTAATTTAAATAATCGTATTTTCACTTTACTTTTTAAATTTTGTGGGTGTATAATAGGTGTACATTTTATGGGGTACATGAGATGCTTTGATACAGGCATACAATGCATGATAATCACATAGGAGTAAATGGAGTAGCCATTACTTCAATCATTTATAATTTGTTTTAAAAACAATCCAATTATACTCTTATAGATATTTTAAGATATACAATTAAATTATTATTGACAATAATTACCCTGTTTTGCTATCAAATACTAGAGCGTATTCATTCTTTCTACATATTATTTTGTACCCATTAACTATCCTCACTTCCTCCCGTCCCCTCACTATCCTTCCCAGCCTTCGGTAACCTTCCTTCTACTCTCTATCTTCATAAGTTCAATTCTTTTAATTTTTACCTCCCACAAATAAGTGTGAACATGTGAAGTTTGTCTTGCTGTGCCTGGTTTATTTCACTTAACATAACAACTCACAGTTCCATCCATGTTGTTTCAAATAACTGGATCTCATTCTTTTTATGGCTGAATAGTATTCTGTTGTGTATATGTACCACATTTTCTTTATCCGTTCTTCTGTTGATGGATTAAAAAATTGGAAGCACTTAAGTTGCTTCTAAATCTTGCCTATTGTGAATAGTGCTACAATAAACATAGAAGTGCAGATATCCCTTCCATATACCGATTTCCTTTATTTTGAGTATATACCTAGCAGTGTGATTGCTGGATTATAAGGTAGCTCTATTTTTAGTTTTTGTGAAAACGTCTATATTGTTCTCCTTGGGGGTTGTACTAATTAACATTCCCACCAACAGTGTGTGAGGGTATCTTGTTCTCCACATCCTCACCAGTATTTATTATAGCCTATCTTTTGGATGAAAGCTATTTTTACTAGGGTGAGATGATACCTTATTGTTCATTTTATTTTTCAATTGGTTACTTTTTCATTGATTCAGTAGTCCACATGTATTGACTGAACACTTATCATAGTCCAGGCCATGTTCTATGTGCTCATTATGGATTAGAAAATAACATCCTTAATTCTTTGTTCTTCAATTCTAGTGTGAAGAGTCTGACAGTATAAACGCACACAATAATTTTACCTGATTATAAGTTCAGTACAGTGAATTGACAGAATATGATGTGATACAAATGACTTGGCTATCAGTTAAGACTGGTGAGTAAAGAATTTCACTTTGAAGAAGAAACCTTGAAGCTGAGACCTTGAGTGAGATGATCCAACTGTTTCTTAATTCATATCTCCTACTTTTTACCACATACATTATAGAAATGTCTTATTTTTTATATTTGGAGGATGTAAGCCAGCTTCTGAAGTTCTTTACGATACGGTTTCCATTTCTAGTGTATGAATCCTTCTATTTCCTTTAGCTTGTTGGTTCTTCTGGTTTTTTATCATTTAAATAATAATGTTAAATTTGATCATTAAATTCATAATATTAATTTCCTTTGTATTCTTTGGAATTTTAATTTGCAAGCTTAATCTGAGTATTGATTGCTCATTTGCTTGCTTTTGTTTTTGTCTGTGTATTTGTTTTTCTTTCTCTTCACTCATGACTACTTATATCTAGCAATTTTGTAGTTCTTCTACTCACCTTTTAAATTCCCCATTAACAACCCTGTTCTGAGATCTCCTCCTGTGAAGCTATCTAAAGCTAATGTGTAACTTTACCCTATTCCCAGTTGCAGGGCTACCTCAACCTTTTTTGTGCCATTACTTAAGGAAGTGGTCATAGATTTTTTTCAACCTGGGATCATAGGTTAGGGTTGTACCTGAGCCTCCACTTCCAAAGTGTAATTCTTGCCTTGAGGATACCCTATCCACCCACCACTGCATGTGTTCTATTCAAAGGCTCAGCCACAGGTCTAACTTCTTTTGAGTCTGGAAACTCAAAAAGCCTTTTATTGGCTTCATGTAACTAAAAGATGGACAGCTGGCATTGGCTTCAAGACAACTAAATAAGGACTGAAATTCAGCATGTAACTGCTGACCTACTGTCCAGTGAAATTTTCCTTGTTCTTAAAGTCATTCCTTCCCCACTCCTTGCCCTAGATTCTGGGCACAAAATGTTGAATATCATCTCTGGCTTGTCTCCAACATTAGGATATAGAGCAGGAAGTAGCTGACTTATGAGTAATTGTTCATCCACCCACCCGACATCCACAATGTGGTAACTGTTCCTGCCTCTTTTGCCTCCACTACTTGATCTCAGTTGTTTATACCAAGAGAGGATATAGGGGCTGGCTAAAGCTATACTACTGTAAAATTCATGTGTCTCTTCCAGATATCCTTAAATTCCCCAAATAAGCCTTGCATTCTGTGTGACTATGTGTTTTCTAAATAAGTACCATCTACCATGAAATGTCCGTGGCTCTCTATAAGTAGGAAAAAAAGAAGGATGTTTTCATTGTTCTAAAGTTTTAGTGACTGAGAAGTGCCATCACAGTTTCTCTGCCACTGCCCTAAGATATTATCTTGAGGGCAGATTTAGGGGTGTATCCATTTGGTAAGGAATTAAGTTCCCTTTTACTAGGCAGTTTGTACTTAGACACAGTGCATAGGCATGTTGCAACCTGGCTTCCCACACGTTTGCGAAGTGGTTGTCAGGACTTCTTCTCCAGCCAAAACCCATGCCAAATGGTATCTGGGTCTAAATTTCCTGGGCTAGTCTCCTCTGTTACAGAATCTCTGTCATCTGTGTGAATGCAGATGACTTTTTCTCCAGCTCTCTGAAGTGTTTTTAAGAGGTTTATCCAGTATGCATTCTGATTTTCAGCAAGAAGGAAAGCCTCTTCTAAAGCTTGCAAAGATTCAGCCAAAGTCACTTGTATGCTTTCAGATTCCAAACACCTTTGGCCATTACATCAAATTTGGCAGTTTCTTGGCCTCAGATGACTACAGCATCTTTTGTGTCTATTCTGAACAAGATTCAAAAGTCTTTTCTCCCTAATAGAATTTCCAGTGCTAGAAATATGCTTGAGTTTTGGTAGGTTATCATTCGTATAGCAAGCAAAATATTCTGTCCAAGTAAGATAGTCTATGTCTTAAGCAGGATATCTAGGCAAGGGTGAATTAGGGCTCTTTCATATCCCAGGAAATGCTAACATCTGTTGTTATATGCCACTTTCTCTCAGAAAAGAATTTCCTGTTTTGTTTTATTTCTGGTTTTAATTTAAATAAATTAAAAATCTAATATAAGGCCACAAACATGAAAATTTATGAACTTTCTCTTTCTACATATTCTCCTGTGAATCACAGAGAAGTTAATCTCATCATCAAAATGTAGTACAAGTGCATTCATTCTCTTCTCCTGAGAATCCATTCTATAGATCATCATGCCAAGGGGGTAAAACATATACTGCAGCACTCTCTCCAACTTAACAATGCAATGTCCTCATCTCATAGCTTTGGTGTGTTTATATATCTTAAAATAACAGAAAAGTTGCAAATATACTACAAATAACTTTTATTTTTTGCTTGTAACATTTGAGAGTAAATTGATTATCTTTTTTGCAATCCCTTCTGAATAATTGGGTGTATATTGCCTTCAGTCAAGGATATTCTCCTACATAACTGCAATATAGCCACAAAATTAGAAAATTAACCCTGATATATTCTGACCATATAATCACACATAGGAGTGTACAGATTTAGAAACAGCCAGATCAAATCTTGAATGCTTTGTTGCTTAGAAATATCTTCTGCCAGATTCCCTAAATCATCTTTCTCAAGTTCAAAGTTCTACAGATCTCTAGGGCAGGGGCAAAATGTCACAGGTCTATTCGTAAAACCATAGCAAGAGTGACCCTTCCTTCAGTTCCCAATAAGATCCTCATCTCCATCTGAGACCACCTTAGCCTGGACTTTATTGTCCATATCAGTGCCATCATTTTGGTCAAATCCATTTAACAAGTCTCTAAGAAGTTTCAAGCTTTCCCACGTTTTCCAGCCTTCTTCTGAGCTCTCCAAACTTTTCCAACCTCTGCCTGTTACCCAGTTTCAAACTCGCTTCCACATTTTCAGGTATGTTTATAGCAGTGCCCCATGCTCGGTACAAATTTTCTGTATTAGTTTGTTTTCACATTGCTCAAAGGAGCTACCTGAAATGGGGTAATTTATAAACCGAAGAGGTTTAATTGACTCATAGTTCCACATGGCTGGGGAGACCTCAGGAAACTTATGATTATAGCAGAAAGTGAAGGGGAAGCAAGGCATGTCTTACATGGCAGCAGGAGAGAGTGAGAGTGGGGATGTATCACACACTTTAAACTATCAGATCTCGTGAGTACTCATTATAACAAGAATAGTAAAGGGCAAGTCCACCCCTGTGATTCAGTCATCTCCCTCTAGGCCCCTCCCCTGACATGTGGAGATTACACTTCAGTATGAGATTTTGGTAGAGACACAGAGTGAAACCATATTAGGGTTTCTTTTCTTTTTTCTTTTCCATATTTGTTAAAGCCTTCTTTTGTCCCCGCTAGCTTTAATATATTTACATGTGTGATCAATACCTTCACACAGACACAATCTCTCTTTGCTGCCACCTTAATTTCCATATCAGCCTAGATTTCTTTCTCACCTATTTTGGGCTCCAAAATCCTGTCACCTTTTTGTATGAGTGTACTTTTTACCTCATTTTTGCACCCGCACATTAAGCCAGACTGTTGCTGATGCCACCACCCTGTATGGAAACCTTGCTCACCCTGCTCAGTTATCTACACCTCACACTGATACGCCTTCCATGTGGAAGCCCTCTTCATTCTGCTTGTCTCTCATACCACATGTCAGATTGCCCCTCCACACACCCTGTGCATGGATTCTTTCCTTACCCCACTCAGGCCCTGACCTTTTAATTCAGAACACTCCTCTTTCTCAGGTATATCCTTTTCATCCTACTTGCTCACTGACGCTCATGTCTAGGCCAGTCTACTTAATCTGCTTATTGATATAATACTCTGGTGTATGTGTGTGGTTGAACTCATACACTTGTGATTGGTGCTGCTAATGACCATTTCACAGCCAACCTAAGAGTACATGGATGTGTAGGAGTCTTTGGATGTACCATATGTGTTTAAGAGGTTAGCGATGCTATGGTTCCTTTCTTGACCCTGGATAAAGCTCTAAACTAGATAAGAAAAAAATGACATCTGAATTAATGTCCTACTAATGCATACCAACATGCAGCACTAACAATATGAAAATAGTTGAAATGAGCTTCCATAAACTTTAGTGTTGAATTTGAAGCTTACTTCTTCCAGATTGAAATCTGACATCTAGAAAAGGCTAACCAGAATATTCCAAAAATAAAAGGATTTAAAGCACAATTAAAATAAAGAGGTAAGCTTAAATATTGAAAGAACTAATTTCATCTTATTTTCCTCACATTATTACATAATCTTCTAAAATTATTCCTATTTTATTTCAGTGAAATGCTTTTACAGAATAACTGAAATCATTCTTAAAGTCTCTAAGATGGATATAGGTAGCCCAACAAGAATTAGGCAGAGGTAGAATATTGGAAATACAGTGTGGTTTAGGAAAGAAAAAATACATATTTGGTGTATTCTCAGAGACGAAGGCAGTTTAAACCATTTACAGATTCAGTTGTTTGTGTTTGCAATACCTGTATTGTTTAAAATGGTGGTTGGTAAACATTTTCTGTAAAGTTAGATAGCAATATTTGCTTCATGGGAAATATATAGTCACTGTTGTATATCCTTGGGTGGCGGGGTGTTTTAACAACCCTTTAAGACTTAAAAAAAAAATTCTTAGATCATGGACTGTATAAAAATATGCTAAGGGTGAATTGACCAGCTGGCTATAGTTTGTTTTCCTCTGGTTTAAAAAAAATGTCCAATGGTTCTCAAAGTGTGATTCCTAGAGTAGTAGCTTTAGTGTCCCTTGCGAACATGACAGAAATGCAAATTATTACCCCAGACTTACTGTATCAAATTCTGGCAATCCATCGTTTAACAAACTTCAGTTGATAATGATGCCTCCTCAATTTGCAAGACACTGATTTAGATTCAAACAAGAGCCTTTTAACCAGATGTTATGTTAGATGCTGTCAATCTAAAGATGAACCAAATCCACCTTCATCTGCAAATACCTTATAATTTATTAATAAGTAATTTATTGCCTAAGGAGTGCTGCAGATTTAAAATTCACACTGAGACTTTTCCCGCAATTCTAGTGCTCAGTCTATGTTACCATGGTGCCTCTTTGAGGGGAAGGATTTCCTTAAGGATAACTATTTATCTGATTATAATTCTTTTCCTAATTTGTTTGTATGAATCTCTTTCCTTTTTCCTATGCCTTCCCTCTCTTTCATTTTTCAGGGTTTGGGCCATTTGACAGTTGTCTACCTTCAGAGTCCCCCAGTCTCCACAACCCCTTATCATAACCTAGACATTACTTTTGATTGATAATAACTCTTTCCACCAATTGCCAATCAGAAAGACTTTAAAACTACATGTGACCTGGAAGTACTCCTCTGAGTTGCCCTGACCTCCCAGATAAAACCAATGTAAATCTTACAAGTATTAGTTGATGTATTACATCTTCCTAAAATGTGTAAATGCAAGCTGTACCCCAACCACCTTGGGCACATTTCGTTACGGCCTCTTGCTGGTGTATCACAGGCATGTCCTTAACGTAGGCAAAATAAACTTTCTAAAATGATTGAGATCTGTCTCAGATATTTTGAGGTTCACAAATTGGTAACCATGAAGGGATTCTTAGTGCAGGTGCCCCTGAGCTTTGACAAGTCTCCTATAGGTGCTTAGTGCCAGCTTGAGATAATCTTATGGCTCAGAGCAATAGGGTAATTTGCTGAAGCCTAAGAGCTCACCCTTTAATAGAATCCCTGATCTTCCAAAATTCGGTTGGGTTCTAACATTTGTTTTGCTCTACAACAACTTTTCTGGAGTTTTACTTGCTTCAAACAAGTAAGGCAAGTTTTCCTGCTTCCATTGACAATGGATTACAGGCAGTGCCTTTCTGGAGTTTGAGCTTGCTTCCAAGAGGGAAAGTGAGTTTGAGTTTTTGCCTAGTTCTAGGATGGTAGACAGCAGTCTTCAGCCTGAAACCCATACCTAGGTAAGTAACTGAATTGGGGTTCGTCTGGGCTAAAGTTAAGATTAACAACCAGCTGGTCTTTATTCCTTCTTACCACTAGAACCCTCTGTAATCATACTGTTGGGATTTTTTGTTATTCTGGTATTTCTCCCGTTATATCTTACTAAGTCTCATTTGGTCAAATCTAAATGAGAATTCCAAATTATGGAAAACAAGACTCTGAATTGGCTAAAATTCCTCACAGCTACAAAAGAAAAGAAAAACACATAAAACTATGTGCTTGGTTTCTGTGTTTGCTTCCTGTCTTAAAAAAATATTCTTTCATTTACTTTTCTTCCACTCTATTCCTCCCTCCTCCTTCTCCATCTTCAGTGTCAAGATAAAAAAATCTAAGAAGGCTTGTAATGACTCAAAACCCTTGAAGGACTCATAACAAAGGTGCTACTCAACCCTTTTTGGGGTGTTCTATTTTCTTTGTGAAGTTTAAAGAGTCATGGGCAGATTCTTAAGTCTAAAGCTCTGATTTCCTGTATTGCACTACCTTATATCTTTGGCTTTGGGGAATCCCAGAGATTACCTTGTACTGTTAGAGGATTTGACCTTGGCATGTGTAATGGTGGATTCCTAAGAGCTACAAAGTTAGTGGTGGCTGAGAACAGTTTACAGGAAAGGGTCTTAGCTGTTTTTCTTTCTTCCTTTTTTCCTAGGAAGTTGTTGTTTGGGATCCTAATTGTAGTTTGGAGGTACATTCTAATTAGTCTTCTCCATTTACTTTCCTCAAAAAAATAATTTCAATTGGTTTGTCTGTGCATTGGGAACTGAACTGTTGTTTTGTAGATAAATGAGAGAGACTGACTTTTCTCTGCTCTGAAGAGAAATGGTATTTTTCTCATCCCAACCAAAAGATGCCCCTGGGTTACTGGGGGCAGGGTGGGGGGGATGCTGAGTAGAAGTGTCTGAGGGGTTGACACCCCACAATGTGCAAAAACCCTACAGGGAACCTCCAAAAAATTAGCTTAAAAAGGCTCATCCAGGAAATGCATATAAGAGCTGGTTACTCTACATTTGAGACCTCTCAGAAGTGCTAAACCTTCAAAGAGAAAAACTAAGACATGTAAGAGGGTGGAAATGACTCAGTGGTGACATACTGTGGCGTCCCATTCACAATCAGCACATTTTTATCCACTACACTAAACCCTAGGCCACAGCTCATTTTCTCCTTTTGAGAAAAACCGTGGGAAACAAATGATCTACGAATGAGAAAACAGAAAGAGAATGACTTCCTTTCAGGCACCCCATTTGGTTTAATGGTGCCTCTACTTACAGATAGTTGTGGAAATGGAAGGGCATGCTGGGTTTTCTAATACTTCCAGTGGTTACACATTAGGTCTGTTTTTGTGAACATTTAAAACTGATGAGTAAATTATATCAAGGAAAACTTAGATGTCAGTTATCAACCTGCAACTATAAAGTTCCCAAGTTATTTATATATCACTCTGGTGTTTTCTTTTCTGCCTGCTTTAAGTCTGCTGTTACATTTTACTGAGATAAAATCCACTGTTTGTATCCAACCATTTCTTATTGTTGTTATTTTTGCAAACTGGTGAGTTTGTAATACTATCTCATTGCTAGAGTTCTGAGTAAAAGCTGTGGAATCTTTGTATTAGTATGTGTTCATTTATGTGTACATACACATATTTTGTTACGTGTTTTTGGCCACAAGGTACCAAATTGGCTTAAAGTTAAAGAGTACTTACAAATCATAAGCCCAAATACTTTTCAAATTCACACTACTTAAGTAATATATTTACAGAATGGGAAAAAATATTTGCAAACTATGCATCCAACAAAGGTCTAACATCCAGAATCTATAAGGAACTTAAGCAAATAAGCAACAAACAACCCCATTAAAAAGTGGGCAAAGGCTGGGTGCAATGGCTCACGCCTGTAATCCCAGCACTTCAGGAGGCTGAGGTGGGTTGATCACTTGAGGTCAGGAGTTCAAGACCAGCTTGGCTATCATGGTGAAACCCTGTCTCTACTAAAAATACAAAAATTAGCTGGGTGTGGTGGTGCACACCTGTAATCCCAGCTACTCGGGAGGCTGAGGCAGGAGAATCGCTTGAACTCAGGAGGTGGAGGTTGCATTGAGTCAAGATTTGGCCACTGCACTCCAGCCTGGGAGACTCTGTCTCAAGAAAAAAGTGGGCAAAGGATGTGATCAGAAACTATTCAAAAGAAGACGTATATCCAACAAGCATACAAAAATGCTCAGTATTACTAATAATTAGAAAAAAAATCAAAATTGCAATGAGATACTGTCTCACACCAGTCAGAATTGTTATTACTAAAAAGTGAAATAAAAACAAATGCTGATTAGGTTGGGGAGAATAGGAAACACACCTGCTGGTGGGAATGTAAATTAGTTCAGCCAGTGTGAAAAGAAATTTGGTGATTTCTCAAAGAACTTCAAACAAAATTGTCATTTGATCCAACAGTCCCTTTATTGGGTATATACCCAAGGGAATATAAATTGTCCTATCATATAGACACATATGTTCATTGCAGCACTATTCACAAAAGCAGACATAAAATCAATCTGTATGCTCACCGATGGTAGACTGGATAAAGAAAATGTGGTAATCATACATCATAGAATACTACAGAGACATAAAAAAGAATGAGATCATGTCCTTTGCAGCAACAGAGATGGAGTGGGAGGCCTTTAGCAAACTAACTCAGGAACAGAAAACCAAGTACTGCATGTTCTCAATTATAAGTGGAGATAAATGTTGAGTAACTATGGACATGAAGAAAAGAACAACAGGGACTAGGACAACAGGAGTGCCTACTTGAGGGTGGAGGGTGGAGGGTGGGAGGAGAGTGAGGATTAAAATACTATCTATTGCATACTATGTCAAGTGTGTGTATGTGTGTGTGTGTGTGTGTTTGTGTGTGTGTAAATAAGGCCCTCATGAGGACCTAGCCATGCTTCTATAACTGTGAGAGAGAAATTTCTGTTGTTTATAAGCTACCAAGTTAATAGTAATTTGTTATAGTAGCCAAAACTGAATGAGCATTTGCCTTTATTAAAACTTTTTTAAATTTAAAGCTTATGTTAAAAGTGAGGAAATAGGGAAATCTATACCATGCTATCACAAAATGAAAGGATAATGGCTGTTTGAATTTTAGACAAAGTGGTCTTCAGAACAAAAGACAAAAATCAGGAATAAAGAGGAGCATTGTGTAATGATAAAGAAGTCATTTTTTCATGAGGCCTTCACAATCTTAAATGTGTATTCACCTAACAACATAGCATCAAAGTTACATGAGCAGAAACTGATGAGACTGAAAGGAAGAGACAAATCCGTTACAGTTGGAAACATTAACATACCTCTATGAATAATTCACACATCAAGCAGGCAGAAAATCAGTAGGGGTATAGTTGACCTAAACAGTACCATTAGTCAGCTTGATCTACTTGACAGTTGTGGAATATTCCATACAGGAACAACAGAATACAAACTATAGTGAAGTTAACATAGAACATCCTAAGATAGGAAACACACATTAACAAATTTTAAAAAGTAGAAATCATACATAGTGTATTTTGGACCATAATGAAATTAATCTAGAAATCAATAAAGAAAGATGGCTGGAATTTTTCCAAATAGTCAGAGACCAAAAAAAACAGCTTTGAAACAATGCATGGATCAAAGAAAAAGTCTCAAAAAATTAAAAAGTATTTTGAACTAAACAAATGAAACATAAACTAGAATTTATCAAAATTTGTGAGATGCTATGCAAATAGAGCCTAGAGAGAATTTTAGAAAATTGAATGTATATATTAGAAGAGGAATATAAAATGAATAATATAAGCATCTACCTTAGAGAAGGAAACAAATAATCCAAAATAGAGTAAAAATCAATGAAATTGCAAATATGGATTAATGCAATCAATATAACAATATCTATTTTTTGAAAAGATAAACACAATTGAGAAATTTCTAGACAGGTTAACTAGTTAAAAAAGAAAGAAGACACAATTTACCATCAGAAAAGAGCATCATGACTGATTCCACAGACATGAAAAGAAATATTATGAAGAACTCTGTGCCAACAAATTTGATAACATAGATGAAATGGACCAATTATTTGAAAGATACAATCTACTAAAATACACATAAAGAAAAAATTATGATTATGAATAGAAACATGTTTACTAGGAGATTGAATCAATAACTGAAACCTTCCATACCGGAAAGCACAAGGCCCAGATTGGTTCACTGGTGATTTCTATGATATATTTAAAGACAACATTGTATCAGTCATCTATAGAATTCTCTTTCAGGAAATAGAACCAGAGGAAATACTGTCTGACTTATTCTCTGAGGTCTACCTATCCTCATACTAACACCACTCAAAAATATTACACAAAGGAAAACTGTAGATTATCGTTTTCTTAACGTTTTCTGTTGTTTATAAGTCACCAAGTTAATCGTAATTTGTTATAGTAGCCCAAACTGAATGAAACATCTGCCTATAAGAAAACTATTTTAAATTTAAAACTTATGTTAAAAGTGAGGAGATAGGGAAATCTATACCATGCTATCACAACATAAAAGGAGAAATGCCTATTTGAATTTTAGACAAAGTGGGCTGCAGAACAAAAGACAAAAATCAGGAATGAAGACATTTTCTTTTGTGAACATAAATGAAAAAATCCTTAATAAAATATTAGCAAATATAATCCAACAACATATATATTACTTAGGCACCATGACCAAGTGAAATATTCCAGGTATGCAAGGCTGGTTACCACTTGAAAATCAATTAACATAATCCACAAATCCAAAAGGAAGAAACAAAACTGTCTTTGTGCAAGGATCATAATATTCTCAAAAAATTTTCAAAGAATCAACAACAACAACAACATGAACATGCAATTTGTAACTAATTATAGCAAGTTTTTAGGAAACAAGGTTGAAATATAAACATAAATTGTTTTCTTACATACCAGCAATAAACAATTGAATTTTTACAATAAAATCACACTATTTACAATAATATAAAAAAATGAAATACTTCGGTATAAACCTAACAAAATATATAACAGATCAATAGGAGGAAAAGTACAAAACTCTGATGAAGGAAATAAAAAAAGATCTAAATAAATGCAGAGATATTTTATGTTAATGGATGGAAAGACTCAATATTGTTAATATGTTCATTTTTCTTAACTTGATCTATAGATTTAGTACAATCCCAATCCCATCAAGTTATTTTGTGAATATCAACCAAATGATTATAAAATTTATATGGAGAGACGAAATACCCAGAATACTGACACAGTATTAATAGGGAAGAACAAAGCTGGAGGGCTTCCATTACCTGATATCAAGGCTTACTATAAAGCTAGGAGAAATTAAGACAGTGTGATATTTGTGAAATAACAGACAAATAGATCAATGAAACAGAATGCAGAGTTTAGAAGTAGGTTTATATAAACATAATTTTTGGGCTAAGGAACAAAGTCAAATTTATGAAGAAAGATTAGTCTTTTCAGCAAATGCTACAGAAACAATGGAACATCCACATGCAAAAAAAAAAAAAAAATCTAGAGACATACCTTAACACTTTTCACAATAATTACTTCAATATTTATGATTGCACTAAATGCAAAATATAAAATTATAATTGCGTATTTTTCAGTTCTCATGCTACTAATAAAGACATAACTAGGACTGGGTAATTTATACAGAAAAAGAGGTTTAATGGACTCACAGTTCCACATGGCTGGGGAGGCCTCACAATCATGGCAGAGGGCAAAGGAGAAGCAAAGGCACATCTTACATGGTGACAGGCAAGAGAGCTTGTGCAGGGAGACTTCCATTTATAAAACCATCAGATCTTGTGAAACTTATTCACAACAAAAAGAACAGTATGGGGGAAACTGCCCCAATGATTCAGTTATCTCCACCTGGCCCCTCCTTGACACATGGGGATTATTACAATTCATGGTGAGATTTGAGTGGGGACAAGTCAAACCATATCATTCCACCTCTGGCCCCTCCCAAATCTTATGTCCTCACATTTCAAAACCAGTCATGCCTTCCCAACTGCCCCAAAGTCTTCACTTATTTCAGCATTAACTCAAAAGTCCACGGTCCAAAGTCTCATCTGACACAAGGAAAGTACCTACTGCCTATGAACTTGTAAAATCAAAAGCAAGTTAGTTACTTCCTAAATACAATGGAGGTACAGGCGTTGGGTAAATATGACCATTCCAAATGGGAGAAAAGGAAAAAACGGAGGGGCTACAGGTCCCATGCAAGTCCAAAATCCAATAGGGCAGTCATTAAACCTTAAAGTCTCAAAATGATCTCCTTTGACTCTATATCTCACATCTAGATCATGTTGATGCAAGAGGTGGGCTTCCGTGGCCTTGAGAAGTTCCACTCCTGTGGCTTTGCAGGGTACAACCCCCCTACCCCAGCTGCTTCCACAGTTGAGTTCCTGCAGCTTTTCCAGGTGTACAGTGCAAGCTGTCAGTGGATCTACCATTCTGGGGTCTGAAGGATGGTGGCTTTCTTCTCACAGCTCCACTAGGCAGTGCCCCAGTGGGGACTCTGTGGGAGCTTCAAACCCACATTTCCCTTCCTCACTGCCCTAGTGGTGATTCTCCAGAAAACTCCGCCCCTGCAGCAGACTTCTGCCTGGGCATCCAGGCATTTTCATACATCCTCTGAAATCTAGGCAGAGGTTCCCAAACCTCAATTCTTGACTCTTGTGCACCTGCAGGCTCAACACCACGTGGAAGCTACCAAGGCTTGGGGCTTGCATCCTCTGAAGCAATAGCCTGAGCTGTACCTTGGCCCCTTTTAGCCACAGCTGTAGCAGCTAGGATGCAGGGCACCAAGTCCCAAGACTGTACACAGTAGGGGGGCCCTGGACCCAGCCCAGGAAACCATTTTTCCCTCCTAGGCCTTTGGACCTATGATGGGAGGGGCTTCCATGATGTTATTTGACATGCCCTGGAGACATTTTCCCCATTGTTTTGATGAGTCGCATTTGGCTCCTTGTTATTTATGCAAATTTCTACAGCTTGCTTGAAATTCTCCCCAGAAAATGTTTTTTTTTAATTTTTTTATTTTTTTCTGTCTCATCATCAGGCTGCAATTTTTAAAAACTTGTATACTCTGCTTCCTTTTGAACATTTTGCCACTTAAAAATTTCTTCCACCAGATACCTTAAATCATCTCTCTCAAGTTCAAAGTTCCACAGATCTCTAGGGCAGGAGCAAAATGCCACCAGTACCTTTGCTAAAACATAGCAAGAGTCACCTTTATTCCAGTTCCCAACAAGATCCTCATCTCCATCTGGGACCACCTCAGCCTGGACCTTATTACCCGTATCACTATCGGCATTTTGGTAAAAGCCATTCAACAAGTCTCTAGGAAGTTCCAAACTTTTCCACATTTTCCTGTCTTTCTGAGCTCTCCAAACTGTTACAACTTCTGTCTGTTAATCAATTCCAAAGTTGCTTCCACATTTTCAGATATCTTTACAGCAGCACCCCACTTTTCCAAGGAACACTTTAATGTATTAGTCTGTTGTCATGCTGGTAATAAAGACATACCTGAGATTGCATAATTTATACAGAAAAATATATTTAATAAGCTCAGAGTTCCACATGGCTGGGAAGCCCTTAAAATCATGGCAGAGGCAAAGGAGGAGGAAAGACACGTCTTAAATTGTGCCAGGCAAGGGAGCTTGTGCAGGGAGACTCCCACTGATAAACCTACCAGATCTCATGAGACTTCTTCACTACAATGAGAACAGTATGGGGAAAACTGTCCCCGTGATTCAATTATCTCCACCTGGCCTGCCCTTGGCACATGGGGATTATTACAATTCATTGTGAAATTTGAGTGAGGACACAGCCAAACCCTATCAAATTGCTTTAGAAGAAAGGTCAGAAAAAATATAGGCAAACTTGGCTTTGAAGGTAAGTTGTAGCAACCCGAAAAGCAAAATTAATAATAGAAAACATAAATTGTTCTTTATTAAAATTAAAATCTTTTGCTCTACAAATGACACTGTCTAAAAAATTATAGACAAGCCAAGACTGAGAGAAAATATTTGGAAGACACATATCTGACAGAGAACATGTTTCTATAATATACAAAAACATTTAAATTGCAACAATAAGCAAACAACCCAATTTAAAAAGTGGGCAAATATCTGGACATACATGTTACCAAGAAGATAAACTGTTGGCAAACAAGCCTGTGAAAAGGTGCTTAACATATTTTTATGGAATTTTAATTAAAATTACAATTTGGTGACAATATTCCTGTGAATTGAATTTTGTTTTGTCAAGGATATGTTGTATTAGTTCGTTTTCATGCTGCTGATAAAGACATACCCAAGACTGGGAGGAATAAGAGGTTTAATGGATTTACGGTTCCACATGGCTGGAGAGGCCTTACAATCATGGTCGAAGGCAAGGAGAAGCAAGTCACGTTTTACAAGGATGACAGCAGGCAAAGAGAGCTTGTGCAGGGAAAGTCCCCTTTATAGATCCATCAGATCTCATAAGACTTATTCACTATCACAAGAACAGCAATATAATAAGCTATCCATATTGGTTCGTTAGTTTTAACAAATGAGCCATACTAATATAAGATGTTAATAGCAACGAGATTTGGATGTGGAGTATATGAAAACTCTATACTATCATTGCAATTTTTCTGTAAATCTAATATTGTTCTAAAATAAAAACTTTATTTTTAAAACAGTAAATAATATCAAACCAAGGTGGCAAGTTTAGAAAGCTTAGAAATACCAATGGGAATAGCATTCTTGTGGCATCATCTCTAGAAGGCTTCCATAACTCTACTTCCTTTCCAGTAAGACAGAACTAGATGTTTTCCCATGTGGTTCCGTATTTTCACTGCTTATTTTCTTCATGACATCACACTGTAGACAGTAAGCTTATTATTTGATTCTAAACTCATCGCCAACATCATACTAAGTGGGCAAAAGCTGGCAGCATTTCCCTTGAGAACTGGAACAAGACAAGGATGCCCACTCTCAACACAGTTCTAAAAATCCTAGCAAGAGCAATTAGGCAAAAGAAATAAAAGCCATCCAAATAGGAAAAGAATAAGTCAGAATATCTCTTCACTGAAGATATGATTCTATATCTAGAGACCCCTAAAAATTCCAGCAAAAGGCTCCTAGGACTGGTAAACTACTTTAGTAAAAATTTAGGATACAAAACAAGTATGCAAAAGTAATTGGTATTTGAAGACACTAATAACATTCAAGCTGCGAGCAAAATCAATAATGAAATCCCATTAGCCGCAAAAGAATAAAATACCTAGGAATACATCTAACCAAAGAGTGAAATATCTCTACAGGGAGAACTACAAAATACTGCTTAAAGGAATCAGAGATGATATGAATAAATTGAAAAATATTCTATGCTCATGCATTGGAAGAATCAATATCATTAAAATGGCCATGCTACCGAAAGCAATTTACAAATTCAAAGCAATTCCTAACAATCTACTAACATCATTTTTCACAGAATCAGAAAAAATCTGTTCTAAAATTCATATGGAACCAAAAAGAGCCTGAATAGCCAAAGCAATAGTAAGTAAAAAGAAACAAAGCCAAAGGCATCATGTTACCCTACTTCAAACTATACTACAAGGCTACAGTAACTAAAACAACATGATATAAAAACATGTATAAAACTGGTATAAATACAGACAGACAGACCAATGGAACAAAATAGACAGCCCAGAAATAATGCCACACACCTATGACCATCTGATCTTCAAAAAAAACAATAAAAATAAGCAATGAGAAAAAGATTTTCTATTCAACAAATCATGCTGGAATAACTGATGCTCTATATGCAGAAGAATAAAAATGGACCCCTACCTATCACCATATACAAAAGTCAATTTGAGATAGATTAAAAGATTTAAATTTAAGACCTCAAACTATAAAAATCCTATAAGAAAACCTAGAAAATATCTTTCTTGCTATCAGCCTTGGCAAAGAATTTATGACTAAATCCTCAAAAGCAATTGCAACAAAAATTGACAAGTGGGACCTGATTAAACTAAAGAGCTTCTTCATGGCTAATTATCAACTGGCCAGGCACTGTGGCTTACAACTGTAATCCATGCACTTTGGGAGCACGAGGCAGGCAGATCACTTTGAGCTTAGGAGTTTGAAACCACCCTGGTCAACATGGCAAAACCCCATCTCTATAAAAAATAAATAAAATACGATAATTAGCTGGGCATTGGTGGCTCATGCCTGTAGTGCCAGCTTCTTGGGAGGCTGAGGCTGGAGAATCACTTGAGCCCGGGAAGCAGAGGTTGCAATGAGTCAAGATGGTGCCACTGCACTCCAGCCTGGGTGACAGAGTGAGACACAGAAAGAAAAGAAAGGAAAAGAGAAAAGAAAAGAAAGAGAGATAGAAAGGAAGGAGAGATAGAAAGGAAAGAGAGATAGGAAGGAGGGAGAGAGAGAGAGAAAGGGAGGAAGGGCGGACAGAAAGAATCAACGGAATAAGCAGAAAACCTAGAGGATGGGAGAAAATATTTACAACTATGCATCGGAGAAAGGTCTAATATCCAGAAAATAGAAAGAACTTAATAAGAAAAAATAAATGACCCTATTGAAAAGTAGGCAAAGGTCACGAACACTTCTTAGAAGAAGGCATACAAGTGGCCAACACACATATGAAAAAATGCTTATCATCACCAATCATCAGAGAAATGCAAATCAAAATCACAATGAGATACTATCTCATACCAGTCAGAATGACTTTGGTAAAATGTCAAAAAATAACAGATGCTGGTGAGGCTGTGGAGAAAAGAGAACATATATACACTTCTTGATGTGAATGTAAATTAGTTTAGTCACTGTAGAGAGCAGTTTAGAGAGTTCTTTGAGCAATCTCATAGCTGGGTATATACCCAAAGGAAAACAAATCATTCTACCAAAAAGACACGTGCACCCATACGTTCATTGCAGCACTATTCACAACATCAAAGACATGGAATCAGCCCGGGTGCACATTGATGGTGGAGTGGATTAAGAAAATCTGGTACATATACACTGTGAAATACTACATAGCCATAAAAGAGAACAAAATCATGTCCTTTGCAGCAACATGGATACAGCTGGAAACCATTATTCTAAGTGAATTAATGCAGGAACAGAAAACCGAATACTACATGTTCTCACTTACAAGTCAAAGCTAAATATTGGGTTCACATGGACATAAAGATAGGAACAAGAGACACTGGGGAATACAAGAGAGGGGAGGAAGGGAGGAAGGGAAGCAAGGGATTAAAAAAAAAACTCCCTATTGAGTCCTATGCTCAGTGCCTGGGTGACAGGCTCAGTCATACTTCAAACCTCAGCATCAAGCAATACACCTTTGTAACAAACCTGCACATGTAGCAGCTGATTCTAAAATAAGAGTTGAAAATAAAGCAGAAATTGACATATATTTTTGTATCCCCATCATTTAGCATAGTTCTTGGCACATAGTGTGCCGTTCATAAACGTTTGTTGAATACATGAATAAATAAATGGAGAAAATAAGTTTCCTCTACAATAATTAACTCCACTTGATTCTAAAGTTTGTCTAAATCTTCAGCATTCAATAGTATATTCAATGCATAAAATCGGTAATGACACTGAGAATGTGTCTGTAGCTAATGAAAGTGAATGAAAGCTTTTCAATAATCATTGCTCAATCGTTTTTGATTGAAGAATGTTCTGTATTGTCCCTAATATCTTTATTCTCCACATCCTTCCTCAAAAGTAAGGGGATAGGAATGCCCAGTCAATTGATAAGGAGAGGCCACTGAGGCTATCAAAGATGTCAACATGACATTTCACCTCTTCTATTAATAAACTTGGTTTAAAATTGACTGCTTTCTAATCTCTCTTTGAAATTATTATTCATTCTCTTTTACTAACTATAAAATGTGTCACTTAAATCTTTCAAATAAATTTATAGTTCTATTCTGTTGAGATAATAAGGAGCTATATTTTATAAACCATGGCCTTTACGAAGCCTTTTCTTGCCATCTGCATTTAATGTTTAATTTACTCTTAGCTTTGCACAGGGATCTCTCAAAACAAAAATCAAATCACTGCTGTTATTATTGTCATCGGTTTCATTTCAGTTTAGGCTTTTGATCTTATTATTAAAGGTTAGTGATTATGTACTCTCTTTGTTGTGCATTAGTCATTAATAGGCCTCATTACTGAGTAACTACTAATTTTGGCAAATGAGCAACAGGTATTTTGTCTTAAGATAAAATGTTAAAGAGAACAAAGCAGAATAGTAACCTTTGAGTTTTTCCCTATCTGATGTCTTGCAAGCAGAACACATATTTTCTTCCTAGTAAATATTTATGTAGTACCATACTGAGTAGATCCTAGCTGCCTAGCACTGTGCTTTATAACAGGGGAAATACAAAAAGTCTGAAGCCTAGCTATGAAATTTTTCTAGTTATTTTTTAAGCTTAACAAAGGGGTGTTTTTAGTAATTAGCTTTATTCAGTTATACAATTAATACATGATCATGATTTAAAAATTTAAAACAACAGAGAAGACTATAAAGTGAAATGTCAGTTCCCATTCCTCCTTTTCTGATCCACCATTCTCCCTTCCTCGAGACAAATGCTTACCAGTGCCTTGCAGAAAATAAATGTGAGCCTGTTATACATTAAATTATGCCTTTTTACTTTCCAAATTAGTATACAGATGTTTACCTCATTCTTTTAAATGGACATATATTAATAGTAATACAGTAAGTAAAGATATGTTTAAAACATAAAGATTTTATGTAGAAAATGAATTTATGAAAAGGGAAAATAAATGCAAAATAAAGGAGAATTTTTTATCAAATACTGACAGACCCATACGCACTGTGGAAAACTGAACTTTTGTTTATTCTCCTTAACAAATATAGGCCCTTACTAGGGAGCTGTTGTAAGTATTTTGAAATCCTTTATGCAGATTAATATTTATGTACATTATTCACTGAGCACCATATCTGAGCCAAAATTAGTACTAGTTGCTTACTATGTATCATATTATTGAGTTATCACCAAAGACATTGTAGTCAAGGAAACTTGAGTTTTATTCCCTAAGTTGTTTAACAACTGTATAGTATTAGGTACTGTGTCCTCTGTCTCCTAATCTTTAAAAAGACAATAATAGTACTTACCCAAAAGGGTTTATGTGCTAATTGATATATGTAAATACCTAAAGAGTTTTTATGAAAATGAAATGAATTAATATATGTAGAAGCACCCAGAACAGAGGCTAATGAAGTATAAGTTCCATACAAGTTAGCTAAATAGTAACAAACTATGTATTTAGCATAATGCCCATGGGTCATGCAACAAATTATGTGAGTCACAAATTATGTTAGGGTCTAGAGATATAATGGAATATTCTGGGCAATTGAAATTAGAAAGGGTATCTGGGGGGATGGATTTCACATTATTTGTAAGGTTACGTGTTGTTTGAATTATGAATGATATTTAAGATATGAATTGACTTATATTTTACCAGTTATACACAAATATATAGTCTCTAAAATTAAATAGAAAGAGGCTTACAGTAAGTGTATGTATACTTCTGTCCCTCCTTTGTATACTTAGCCCCGTTCTTTTTTTTTTTTTTTTTTTTTTTGTATTTTTAGTAGAGACGGGGTTTCACCATGGTCTCCATCTCCTGACCTCATGATCCACCTGCCTCGGCCTCCCAAAGTGCTGGGATTACAGGCGTGAGCCACCGTGCCCAGCCTAGCCCCGTTCTTAAGAGTCAATCATTTCAATTTTAGCTGTTTAAAATGGTATTAACTGCCATATTTGTAAATAGTATTCATATAATGGAGTCATCAGTTTCTGACAATAGTGACTACTGGAAATATATTATAGTAGTTGGAAATTTAACTTCTTATACTATAATGCTTCCCCCTTTCTCAAGCCAGTTTCTCCCCGCGTGGTTATATTAGAAAGTTTTCTACCATTGTCAAATGAGTGTTTAACCTTTGCATCAATAATGATTCAAATATTCTTGATTTCTGGGTCATTTGTTTCATGGAGTACACTTACTTAAAGCATTTTATTTGTACTGGAGTTAATAATCTCCTTCTCCTTTTCCTCCTTACCTTTCTTTTGATTGGCTTTTAGGTACTCATTGCTACATTTTTCTCCAAATATGAATAAATATGCTCCAAAATATGTCAAAAGCATCTGTTGATAATGTCTACAAATAGTCCAAAACATTATATTACCCATGAACTTCTTCATGTAGAACTTAGAACTATCTTCTTCCTAGAGGCTCTAATTTCCCTTTTTCTGACCTGCACTGGTTTTCTAAAGCCTGCTTCCTAGCTGTTATTCTGGTACTTCATTTGACCATTCTTCAGGCTTGTGTCTCCTACATCTTGGGTCCCATGTCTTTATCTCTTAGTTTACCCCTTTGTCTTCTGAAATATATCTTTTGGTAACTTTCTTAGAGTACACAGTATGCAAATTATTGAATTTTCTTATGTCTAAAAATGTGTTTTGTACCTTCATTTGATTGATAAGTGGGTTGGTATAGAATACAATGGTGAAAACATTTAGCACCTGGAGATCTTTTTACATATACTAGGAGCTGGGTAGAGGATGAGACCAAGAGTTTAGTAATTGAACTTTTACTTAATTCCTCTTTAAGCCTGTGTCTTATCCAAGTTTTCTGCTTCACTTTTCATCTCCAAGTTGAAAGACCCTCAGATTTAATTTCTCCCAGGAGTTGAGAGTCTTCTGGCTGACAAGTTAGGAGAACGAATTTCTGATAGTATCTATGCAACTACATCCACTTTCTGCATTACTTAGCGACTTTATCCCTAATCATTGAAGCCAATGGGAGTCCTTCACAGGACCTTTTCTTGTCAGTCTTTGCTAGTCTTTTCTTGTCAGTGTCTTTTTGAAAAAAAAATTGTATTTGTTGTTTTTTCTCCTGTTTTTTTTTTTCTTTTTCTAATCTTTCTTGGTTTGTACCTTACAGTCTGTATTAGGCAGAATTCTGCCCTGAAAAGCACACATAATTTCTACTATTCAAATTTCCTATAACTTGCGGTTCTCTGTCACTAAATTGTGGGTTCCATGAAGCCAGAGCCTTTTAAATTCCTCTAATATTCTTGACAGAACATTAGAAGCTTAGTAAAAAGTTTTTCATGAAAGAGTATAAAAAAGAGAAAACTAAAGTAACCACATCTAGGACAGAATTCAATTGCTTCTGTTCTTCCTAATCAAAATGCCATCTAGGTATTATCTTGCTAAAATAGTCTGTTAAAATAGTTTATTAATTTTTATGGACAACCCTAAATAATCACAAATTTAGCTTAAAACCCCTTATATAGATTAAATTAAATTGTGTCTCTCTGGTTCTTCATCTGTGTGTCATAATTAAAATTAAACCATCTGCAGTCATTTTGTATTGATGGTAATTAAGGACTTTTGATTTGGCATTCTATAAAGGTGATGTGTTTAAAGTCAAATCGCCTAAAATACATTTTATGTTTCCTCCCTTGACCTTTGAGAAATTCAATTAGGTAATTAATATATAGAATTAATGACATCAGTGATTTTAGCTCTTCTGCGGCAGAATCCCTAAGATGCCTCAGACCTATCCAATGAGGAAAAAAATGCTTCTATTTCTCAGGACATGCCTTTGGTTTCCATGGAAACAGTTCAGTAAAAAGTTTGGAGTGTTACATATTACTTAATATCTTATATTCATATAAATATTGCCAGAAGATATGTCATATCTATTCAAGTGTAAAGTATCATGGGAATTAAGCAAAGGAATATATCAAATTGAAATTCTTTGTGGTCCATCACTGTTAACACTGCTGGCCTGGAAGGAATTTCAGTGAGAATCTCAAGGACTATCTTGAAAAAAATAATCAATATTTTCAGTGCAGAGTGCACTGATTTTAATTACTGAGGATTCTTGTAATCACTCTTTACTCTTCTATTAAAATTGCCAGTAGAAAAAAACTTCCGGACTTAAATTTAGCTTAGATTTTGAGGGATATCAATTTAAAATTGGCTTAAATATATTCACTTAGATTTATTGGGGAACCATTAAACTGGATTGATCCTGAATAATAGATGTTGTTGGCTTTTCATTATAATGTAAAATTCTCAAATGTGTTAGCCATTTCAATAGATTTTTTTTTTTTTTTACTTTCAAACAATTCCATATGCTATTGGCCAATCTCAACTATTAAGCCCAGGCATCTAGTTATTTTGGATCACTAGGAATTCTCACATTGTAAATCTACAAATCTTACAGATTACAAAAACAATGCTGAATAAATCTTTAGAGATAATCATGTTCAAGTGTTTTCTTTCATGTTTAAATTTGTCAAACATTGGAGGAAATTGACAAATATTAAAGGAATTTGATGAATGCCATGAAATCTACATATCATACTTTCTTCTATAATGTGTTTACATTGAGCGTCATATGCAATTTCCAGTAATGGCTGCTACATATCGAACTAATCATTCTGTAACGCACAAATCCCTGTGAAGTCTTTCCTGTACTGCTTAGTCTCAGAAGGAGAAAAGCTAAGGCAGACACTGCACCCACCTTGTCCTAGTAGTACTTTGAGATCTGTGTTTGCTTCCTTCCATATCAATCTTGCCAGACTGTAAACTCCCTGAGGCCAGGAGCCATGCCTTATCAATTTCTAATTGACTCTTGCCTAGCTTATCTGAGACACAGTTCAATAAATTAATATTAATCGATCCAGTCTGAAACATGCTTTGCTTAAAGAAGTATATTATTGTATTTAACAATTTATATTGGATGAGTATTAAAAATAACCTAGAAGTAATTTTTGCATAAATTTCAATGTGTGACACATGCTAAATTTTCAAACAGCCAACTAGCCTCTTCCACAGACCCCCAAAAATGCCTACGTGACTTTTCTGTGAGAATGATGCATGAATGGCATTTAAATAGCTCAGAGGTTAAGAGATACTGATAGGGTATTACAAAAACATCCTTGAGAATGCATTGTTTAGGAAAAAGCCCATTTCAAAATCTCTCCTTAAGTCACTGTTGCAAGTCTTTTTCAGTACAAAACACTGTGATTTACAAGAGAAGCGGTTACACCAACAATATGTGATGGTACCCAGGACCCTTGCTGCTCTCTAACTCACTGCCTGACTTTGTCACTAAACTTTTTGGTGCTTGTCAGTGAAGCTGTAAAAGTATGAAAAAAACAGTCTCGCCTAGAACCTTCCTAAGGTTCAGAGTTGTTCTGAAAGGTATGCATCTTAAAAATAAAAGTAATTGAAAGGAGAATGCCATGAGCAATACTATCAATCTAAGTAGCAAAAATTGCCCAAATGCTTGTTGAAATATTTGACATAAAGAATTTTAGGGACATCATTGACTCTCCTGTATCCCTATCTCATCCCCTTTGGGTGGAATTAATCCTCCTCAGTAGCATCAAACACTGCAGAAACCAATCCAAAAAGAAAGCTGCAACAAGTGCTACCAACCCAAACTGATTCACAGAAGTTGCCACACCAAGCCAAGGAGCTCTACCTTCTTTTTTGTTTTTGTTTGAGGTAACATCTTCTAGTAGTGCCCATTCTGGAGTGCACTGGCACAATCATAAAACCTCTACCTTCTTTCAGTGCTAGGATATTCTTCCATGAAGTAATGGATGAGGTGGAAGGGGCATGATAATATGACGCATGAAATATTTCATTTATTGACATTGACTAAAATAAAGTCAGTTATGTGGCTGTGGTGTTGAAAATATCTTGTATGCAGGTTCAGTACAATTTTATGTAATTTTTTTCAATAGATTTAGGGGGTACAAGTGCAATTTAATTAAATGGATATATTGTGTAGTGGTGAAGTCTGGGCTTTAAGTGTACCCATCACCTAAATAATGTACATCGTATCCAATACCATTGGATCCAATAGGTATCCAATAGGTACTCCCCCACCTCCCTCTTACTCTTCCACCTTTTGGAGTCTCCAATGTGTTATTCCAATTTGTATTTTCATGTGTATGCATTGTTTAGCTCCCACTTATAAGTGAGGACATGTGGTATTTGACTTTTTGTTTCTGAGTTATTTTACTTAGGATAATGGCCTCCAGTTCTATCAATGTTGCTTCAAAATACGTGATTTCATTCTTTTCATGGCTGAGTAGTATTCCATGGTATGTGTGTCGGGGAGTGTATTAGGGATATAGATACATTATATAGATTCATATTAAGTGTATATATATGTATATATGTGTGTATATATATATACACACACACACACCACATTTG
Source organism: Pongo pygmaeus (assembly GCF_028885625.2). Classification (NCBI taxonomy): domain Eukaryota; kingdom Metazoa; phylum Chordata; class Mammalia; order Primates; family Hominidae; genus Pongo; species Pongo pygmaeus. Next base: position 149,598,338 of record NC_072396.2, on the reverse strand, counting down.
GTTTATTCAATTCTTCATTAATGGAAATGAAGGTTGAGTTCATATCTTTACTATTGTGAATAGTGCTGTGATAGACAAACAAGTGTAGGTGCCTTTTTGGTAAGACCATATATTTTGAGATTCCTGAATCAAATGTAGTTCTGTTTTTAGTTCTTTGAAAAATCTACATATTATTTTACATAGACGTTATAGTCATTTACATTCCCACCAACAGTATATAAATGTTTCCTTTTCTCCACATCCTCACCAATATTTGTTGATTTTTGACTTTTTAATAATAACTATTCTGACTGTTGTAAGATGGTATCTCATTGTGGTTTTAATATGCATTTCTCTGATGATTAGTTATATGGAGCATTTTTCATATTTGTTTTGGCTGCTTGCATGTCTTTTCAAAGATTAATTTAAATGTCTGTATGTATAATCTTGTACTTTGTCTATTGAACAAAACCCCTAACAGATTCTTTCCTTTTCATACCCTGAAGGTGGAGTTTGCTGGACCATATTTTACTCTGACTCCTGATATACTTTCTGATTGCTATTTACTTCATTTTATAAGCTTTTTTTAATTATTAGAAGCTAATTCTGAAGGGCACAGAAAATAGCCTGGGCAACAAGAAGTGGGGTCTATGGAGTTCAGTCTGTTATAACCTCTGCTTAATTTGGTCAAGTTCAACTGCATTCTTCACACACTTCATTCGTGTTGTTTACTAGAGTGCAAATACTTTAACGTCTCTTCGTCCTTTTCCTGTTTTCTTTTTCTGCAATGTGTTATTTCTATATGTATCCCTGATTTCATTGATCTAGCAAACACTATTTCTACTAATTGAAGCAATGTATTTTTCTTCTCCTATACCAGAGATGCCTTCTCTAACAACCTGTCTAACAATCATTAAATCAATTCTGTTGTCTGGTGATACTCACTCAACTAGGCATTATAAAGGGAGTATTAAATATTGTTTCTGATTTAACCAACTCTCCACAAAGTAATATGTAACATTTTATGTATTTCCTTCTTCTGCAGACCATTCAAACCATTCACCTCCAAGCTGCTTTATTCTGGAAAATACCTAGGGGAGCCATCACATTTCTCTCCTATTTCATACTATAGATACTTTATTAATAACTTTTCAAATGTTTTGTGAGAAAACAGAACTTGCAACTCTTATCGTTTAAGTTTTCAGTTTAGTTGGCATGATAATATATATTTTGCCTGAACACTGTCATGGTATTTAACAGTTTGTTGATGTTTTGGAGGTTAGATTGTTTACATAGGGAGATTGATTTTTATCTAACTGTATTTTTGCACCCAGTAACCAACCTCTTTTCATCTGCCTCTCTCATACTGTTCCCAGTCTCTAATAAATGCCATTTTACTCTCTACCTCTATGAATTCAACGTTTTTAGGTCCCACCTATGAGTGAGAGTATGAAATATTTGTCTTTCTCTGCCTAGCTTATTTCACTTACCACAGTGAACAATGAACTTACCTCTAAGTTCACCCATTAGAGATTGATTTTTTAGGCCATTATTACTTAGAAACCAAGATTGGCCTTAGCTATCCATGTTGAAAAGAAATCATGACGTATACTTATAATGATACAGACTTGTATTTCTTTTGGAAAATGTCATTTGTTAACCTTAAAAATATTCTTTTTGATGTAGACTAAAAATGAGAAATAAACAGAAAAAAGGACTAAATGGGAGAAGATGTGCCATTAGATTATTCCAGAAATATGTTAACTCCAAAAATATGCATGACTTACAAAAATACACAACAAAATTAAGGTTAGCATAAGGTATATTTTAAAACCATGTGAATTCATTTCAAAGGGTAAATTGTTTTATGATAAATAGTAAATATAGTTCCCAAAATGGACTATAGCTACTAATGAACATCAGATCCCAGGCTTTTCATTACTGGGAGACTTTTTATTACAGATTCTATCTCACGACTTGTTATTGGTCTGTTCAGGTTTAGAATTTCCTCCTGGTTCAGTGTTGGTAGGTTATATGTGTTTAGGAATTTGTCGATTTCTTCTAGGTTTTCCAATTCATTAGCGTATGGTTACTCATAGTAGCCACTAATGATCGTTTCAACTTCTGTAGTACATTTGTAATGTAACCATTTTTACTTCTGATTTCATTTATTTGATCTCTCTTTTCTTCTTAGTTTGTCTGGCTAGAGGTTTGTAGACTTTTTTTAACTTTCCAAAAAACCACCTTTTTATAGGATGGTCTGATACTGATGAAATCCCTCAGTTTTTTTTTTCTCTGGAGAAGTCTATATTTCTCCTTTAAATCTGAAGGACATTTTCACTGGACATACTATTCTAGCACAAAGTGTTTTTTTTCTTTTTCTTCAGCACTTCATATATGTGAAGCCACTCTGTGCTGACCTGTAAGGTTTCCACTGAAATATCTGCTGTCAGATGTGTTGGAGCTCCTTTGTATGTTATTTGTTTATTTTTTTCTTGCTGCTTTAAGGATCCTTTCCTTACCCTTGGAATTTGGGAGTTTGAATATTAAATTCCTTGAGGTAGTTTCCTTTAGGCTAAATCTGCTTGGCATCCTACAACCTTCCTGTACTTGGATATTGATATCTTTCTCTAGGTTGTAGAAGTTCTCTGTTTTTATCCCTTTGATTACATTTTTTGCCCTCTTTGTCTATCTCCTTTTCAAGGACAATAACTCTTAGATTTGCCGTTTTTAGGCTATTTTCTAGATATTGTAAGTGTGCTTCATTGTTTTTTATTCTTTTTTCTTTTGTTTCCTCTATTAGTCCATTCTCACGCTGCTAATAAAGACATACCTGAGACTAGGTAATTTATAAAGAAAAGAGGTTTAATTGACTCACAGTACAACATGGCTGGGAAGGCCTCACAATCATAGTGGAAGGCAAAGAAAGAGCAATGGTACATCTTACATGGCGGCAGGCAAGAGACTGTGTTTTCCTGAACTGCCCTTTATGAAACTATCAGATCTCATGAGACTTATTCACTATCATAAGAACTGCACAGGAAAACCTGCCCCCATGATTCAGTTACCTCCCACCAGGTCCCTCCCTTGACACATGGGGATTTTGGGAGCTCCAATTCAAGATGAGATTTGGGTGGGGACAGAACCAAACTATATCATCCTGCCCCGGGCCACTCCTAAATCTCATGTTCTCACATTTCAAAACCAATCATGCCTTCCCAACAGTCCCCCAAAGTCTTAATTCATTTCAGCATTAAATCAAAAGTCCACATTCTAAACTTTCATCTGAAACAAGGCAAGTCCCTTCTCTCTATGAGCCTGTAAAATCAAAAGCAAGTTAATTACTTCCTAGATGCAATGGAGGTATAGGCGTTGGGTAAATACACCCATTCTGAATGTGATAAATTGGCAAAAATGAAGGGGCTACAGGCCCCAAGCAAGTCCAAAATCCAGCAGGGCAGTCAAATCTTAAATCTCCAAAATGATTTCCTTTGGCTCCGTGTCTCACATTCAGGTCATGCTGATGCAAGAGGTGAATTTCCATGGCTTTGGGCAGCTCTGCCTCTATGGCTTAGCAGGGTACAGCTCCCTCCTGGCTGCTTTGATGGGCTGCCATTTTCTGTGGCTTTTCCAGGAACACAGTGCAAGCTGTTGGTGAATCTACCATTCTGGGGTCTGGAGTACGGTGGCCCTCTACTCACAGCTCCACTAGGCAGTGCCCCAGTGGGAACTCTGTGTGAAGGCTCTGACCGCACATTTCCCTTCCTCACTGCTGTGGCTGAGGTTCTCCATGAAGGCCCCGCCCCTGCAGCACACCTCTGCCTGGACATCCAGGTGTCTCCATACATCCTCTAAAATCTAGGCAGAAGTTCCCAAACCGTGATTCTTGACTTCTGTGCACCCATAGGCTCAACACCATGTGGAAGCTGCCAAGGCTTGGGGCTTCCACCCCGTGAAGACACAGCCCGAGCTCTATGTTGGCCCCTTTCAGCCACGGCTTGAGTGGCTGGGACACAGGGCACCAAGTCTCAAGGCTGCACACAGCAAAGGAGGCCCTGGGCTCAGCCCAGGAAACCATTTTTCCCTTCTAGGCCCCTGGGCCTGTGATAAGAGGGGATGCTTTGAAGTTCTCTGACATGCTCTGGAGACATTTTCCCCTTTGTCTTGGTGATTAACATTTGGCTCCTCATTTACTTATAAAAATTTCTGCAGCCAGCTTGAATTTCTCCCCACAAAATGGGGTTTTCTTTTCTATCACATCCTCAGACTGCAAGTTTTCCAAACTTTTATGCTCTGCTTCTTCTTGAACACTTCACTACTTAGAAACATTTTCCCCCAGATACCTTAAATCATCTGTCTTAAGTTCAAAGTTCCATAGATCTCTGGGGCAGGGGCAAAATGCTGCCAGCCTCTTTGCATAGAAGGAGTGACCTTTACTCCAGTTCCCAACACATTCCTCATTCCATCTGAGACCAGCACAGCCTGGACCTTATCGTCTATATCACTATCAGCATTTTGGTCAAAGCCATTCAACAAATCTCTAGGAAGTTCCAAACTTTCCCACATCTTCCCGTCTTCTGAGCCTTCCAAGTCACTAGGAAGTTCCAAACATCCCCACATTTTCCTGCCTTCTTCTGAGCCCTCCAAACTGTTCCAACGTCTGCCTGCCTATTACCCAGCTCCAAAGTTGCTTCCACACTTTCAGGTATCTTCACAGCAGCGCCCCACTCCCTGGTACAAAGTTACTGTATTAGACTGCTCTCATTCTGTTCTCTTTCCTCACTTTCTCCCAAACATACAGAGTCTCTCTCTGTGTTCTGAGCCACCTAAAGCTGGGGGTGGAGTTACAAGTACACCTGTGTTCACCACTCCTGGGAGTGAACTGAGTCAGACCCAAAGGCAGCATAGCACTGTCTTGCCCAAGGCCTGCTGTAACCACTCTCTGGCTACTGCCTTTGTTTGCTTAAGTCCCTTGGGCTCTACAATCAGCAGGTGGCAAAGCCAGCCAGGCCTGTGTCTTCCCCTTCATGGTGGCAAGTTCTCCCAAGCCTCACTTGGGTCTAGAGGTGCCTTCTTGGAGTCAAGAACTGGAATCATAAATCTTAAAAGTTTCTCTGGTGTTCTGTTGTAGTGCCACTGGACCAACACTCAAACCACAAGATACAGTTTTTCTCACTCTTTGCTCCCCTTTCCAAAGGCAGGGGAGAACTCCTTGTTTCCACCACCAGCACAGGCCATGGGGAGTACTGTCAGACTACTGCCAATGTTCCATTAATGCCCATGGGCTCTTCAGTCAGCTTGTGGTGAATGGTGCTTAGCTTGGGACTCACACTTAAGGGAAGTAGACTCCCCTTTGGCCAAGAGCAGGTCCAGAAATGCTATCCGAGTCAGGTCCTGGCATCAGGGAGCTTAAGAGGCCACTTGGTGCTACACCTTCTATGGCTGTGCTGGTACCTTATGTGCAAAGCAAAGTCCCCTTTATTTTTCCTCTGTTTTTCTCAAGCACAAGGTGTTTTGCCCAGTAACCACCACATACGGTAATGTGCTGAGTTTCACCCAAAGCCAGTAAGTCTCAGAGGGTCACCCAAGGCCACTGGGGATAGTAACTGGGTATCACTGCTGGCTATTCAGGGCCCAGGGACTCTTCAGTTAGCAGGTGATGAATGCTGCCAGAACTGAGTCCTTTCCTTCAGGAAATTGGTTTTATTCTGGCCCAGAGTGTGTCTAGAAATGTTATCAGGGTACTAGGGCCTGGAATGTAAGCCTCATGACTCAGATCGGTGCCCTATCCCTTCAGTGGCTGAGCTAGTAGCCAACATGCAAGACAAAGTCCTCCCCACTCTTCCCTGTCCTCTACTAAAGTGGAAGGAATGGGTCTCTTTTTGACCCGCAAGCTGTGCAACCTTGAATTCAGGAAGGGGTGATGCCAGCATTACCTTTGCCCCTTCAGCTGGTGTCTCAGTGGGTTGTGTGTCTTCCCAGTCCATTGTCTTTAAGGCCAGTTTGACACTATGACTCACCTAAAAGTTGCAGATTTTATGGCCGAGACTGCCTTTCCAGGTTACTTAGAGACCAAGAGAAGTTTAGCCCTTGGTGGCAAGATTTGTGAGAACTTAAGTCCTGACTCTTAGGATCAGTGATTTCCCTCTGGCTAGGGCTGGTTTCAATGCCCTCTCCATGGGTGGCCATCAGCTAAGTTTGGTTTGATTTTTGTTTCTGCTCTAACAGGACATCGCTGAGTTCAGTCCCTCACAATTGCTGTGTTCTCCCTCCTTCAGCACCCAGAGACACTCTCTGCACCATATTGCCCCTGCTGAGAGCTGGGGAAGTGGAGACATGGGCAATTTGAGGCTTTCCTTTTCTCTGTCTCTCTTCAGTGCCTCTTTCAGCAATATGAAGATAAAGCTAGATATTATGATTTTTGGTTCTTATGAAGGTATTTATTTAGTGTAGATAATTGTTAATTTTGTGTCCTTGTTGTGGGGGTGATTGGTAAAGCTGTCTATTTTGCTATATGAGGGAGGTATGGAGCTTTTTAATTTTTGTAGCTTCTTATTTAGGAATAAAATGGGAGGCAGCTTTGCCTGACATAGTTCCCCACTAGACTTTTTCCTTGGCTTAGTGATTTGGGGTTCCCGAGATTAATTTTCCTTTCATAAGTGGCAGCATATAGGCTTATTGGATATTGCTCATTGATCTAAGAAATACTATGAAGCATTCTTACTTTTAGTTTTTAATTGCTGTGGGTAGATCTGTGACACATTCTTAATGTTTATTTCTGGTTGTGATTTATTCTTTCCAGGACAATGCATTTGTATAGTAGAGAAAAAGGTTTTTCTTGTATTTTTCAAATGTATGCCAACAAAGTTCTGATGCTTAAGTTACCATTAATTCTGTATATGTTGCTATTACAATGTTATATTTCTATTAAAATAGAATGCTATAGGGCTTTCTAGAATTTTTTTGTAATGGCCAGATTATCAGTATTGTTGTTATAAGTTAATAATTTTTGACTCTCCAGTGTGTCTGTGATATTGTCCTAGATATTTGGAAGAGGACACAGAGATTAATTTTTAAAAGTCACATCTATGTCCTTGCAACCTACTTTTTTTGGCAACATCAATATAGACTCATTAAGAATAAAAGAAATGAGATTGAACAACATATGGACTCATTGACTTCATTTCTCTTAGTGTCTAAAAGACTCACTAAGTGTAACGAGGTTCTAAAGAGAGCATTTCAAGCCAAAGTGAAGTTTTCATGGCAATTAGCTGATAAAATTGTCCTTCAAAATGCCAAACTTAGTCTGTAGTTTAATCATTTCTTTAACAAATATTTACAAAGTACCTGTATGTTTTCAGGTATTGTCCTCAGCACTAAAATATAATAGTGGAAAAAGAAAAGACAAGGTCCCTGATCACATGGGAGCTTCCATTCCAGAAGTGTGAACCAAAAATTGTCTTCTCTTCACCTCCCTTCATTTTAACCATCCCTAGGCAACATTGATTCCCCCTCTGTTCCTTATAATGACTGAAGGTACTATTATCCGCTAAGGCATACAAGTTAGAAACTTGGGAATTATTTTGCACTTTTTCTACTTCTTCTCACATTATTTAATCAGCCACCTATACTTTCTGATGTGTATTTCTTCCTTGTGTCTACTTTAAAATAGGCCTTCATTGTCTCTCCAAAAGACTTTTAAAAGAGACTGTTATTTTTGATTTGTTTTCCAATCTAGATTATATTTCCCCAGTACTTTAAGAAACTTGCTTCCAATTCTTGTCCCAAAATATGTTTGATTATTCCATTTCCTGGTTCAAAGTAATTCAGTGACTTTTTATCCTCTATAAATCTCCACGTAATTTGAGCCAAATGCAGGGGCATGTGGGAGCTGTCTCATACAGCTTGTGGGAGTCCATGAAGAGCATCTTTTCCCGATTCTGTGTTCAGTGACATATGTTAGCAGCTTGAAATTGGCCATGGTGAGAATATTTGTACTATATGTATTAGTCTGTTTTCATGCTGCTGATAAAGACATACCCCAGACTGGGAAGAAAAAGAGGTTTAATTGGACTTACAGTTTCACACGGCTGGGGAGGCCTCAGATTCATGGTGGGAGGCGAAAGGCACTTACATGGAGGCGGCAAGAAAAAATGGGGAAGATGCAAAAGCGGAAACCCCTGATAAAATCATCAGATCTCATGAGACTTACTCACTACATGAGAACAGTATGGGGAAACTGCCCCCATGATTCAAATTATCTCCCACCAGGTCCCTCCCACAACACTTGGGATTTATGGGAGAACAATTCAACATGGGTGGAGACGCAGAGCCAAACCATATCACAACATAAATTGATAAAACTTACAAATGAGGGCTTTCTGGGGAGCTGAGTGTTAATTTAGCAGCACACAGTTTGCACAAACTGTTTTCCCAGGTTTTCCTTTCACTCTACTCCTCCAGTGAAACCTTCCTGTATTCATTTCATTGTGTTCCTGTTCTTGGCCTTGCTCAGTCTGTTTATTTTGTCACAAATGTCCTCCGCTACCCCAGGTTCTTACCTGTCTATGAAAAACCTACTTATCCTTCGACCCTACTCAAATCCTCATCCTATGATTGTTATTAGACAGCCCTCCCCAACCACCAACCTGAAATATATCTCTCTTTCTGTACTCCCAGAGCCTTTGTTCCTCTAATATTACAACAAGAACTGCTGTCTTGCTTGATGCTTTATTGTGTACATGGCTGCTTTTACAAGTGAGTGAATATTTTGCTTTACTCCACAGTACCCAACAAAATGCTTTGTACATTGAAAATGATCAATAATAATAATTGGATTAAAATTGACTGAAAAAAGCATGACTCCTAATCTTTTCATGATGCAAATACTAAAAATTTCCTAAACAACAAGGGAGAAAAAGTCATACATCGGTTGAAAATAAAACTAGTAGGACTTTATTAAAACTCTGTACTGGTGATTTTCTTATTATGGATTCAAATAGAATATTTCTTCAATATCCATGATGCAATATATTAAATATTTGCAGTGAAATTGCTAAAGAATTCTTGGCATCACAAAATATTTTTCATAAGTAATATTTTCAGGCTTATTAATACTCTTCTTCCATTTCAGTTATTGTTGACATCTGCATAATATTTAAACAATTTAGACTGACCATTATTCATTTCTCTACTCATTATCTTTGTCAGTTACTCAATTAGCATGCTTATCTTTCATTGAAGTGACAGCTTCCAAAGTATAGAAAAATTCATTTATAAATGAGTTATCAATATATTGACCTTTGGATTCAACTGATTTACCCACTTGAGAGTATGGGCTATAAAATTTTTCATGGAAAATAACATTAATTACATTTTCTCATTTTAATATTAAAAGATGCTCATTAACTAAAAAGCACAAGATGCCAATAAGTAAAGGAAGCAACAATAGTGACCTACTATTTCATCTACCTAGAGATAAACACAATTGTTGTATATCTTTTCCTTTTATTTATTTCCTATTTGTTTTATATGTACTAATTCATTCAATCACTCATTCAATCATTTATTAATATTTATATGCCAAGAATATTTCTGAGCCTTAGAGACAGATGAGGGAACAAAACAGACAAAGCACCTGCACTAAATGGAACTTAAACTCTAGAGATGAATACACACAGAAAATAAATGATGCATATATTTTAAAATATTACATAGATTATAATGGATATGAAGAATGCTTATGTAAATAAATAAATAGAAAGTAAAGAGGTGTTATATTAAAGTTGTCAAGAAAGGCCTGTCTGAGAAGGTGATGTCAAAGTAGAAGCCTGAATAAAGAAAGGTAAAATGCCATGTGGATGTCTCAGGGAAGGAAATTACAGGCAGAAAGAACATCATGCAAACTCAAAAAGGTAAAAATGAATTTGTTATGATTAAGGAGCAGCAAAAGGATCAAATGTGTTTCAAGTACAGTGAGTGAAGAAGTAAATAGTAAGAGATGAAATCTGGAGAAAGCTTGGTCCCAGAATATGTCATTCCCTTGTATTAGTCAGGGTTCTCCAAACAGACAGAATCAATAGGAAATAGAGATAGAAGTGGAGAGAGAGAGATTGAGAGAGAGGGAGAGAAAATTGATTATGAGGAATTGACTCATGTGATTATAGAGACTGAGACATTTCATGCTCTGCCATCTGTAAGCTAGAGACCCCAGAATGTTGGTGGCATAATTCGGTCCAAATCTGAAGTCCTGAGAACAAGCGAGGGGGGGGCAATAATATAACTCCCAGTATGAGGGCTGGAGAAGATGAGATATAATGTCCCAGATCAAGCAGTGAGTCAGGGAAAAAAAGGAACAAATTACTCTTTTCTTCACCTTTTATTCTATTCAGGTCCTCAATGGATTAGATGATACCCAGCCATAATTGGGAGGAGGGCCATCTACTTTACTGAGTCCACTGATTCAAATGCTAATCTCAGTTACAAACATTCTCATAGGCACACTCAGAAACACTGTTTAATCTTCTCATCCTGTGGCCCACTCAAATTGTCACATAAAATTAACCATCACAGCCTTTATGCACATATACTCATAAACAAAACTATTGCCAAGGACGTTCCAAATTTCAGCTTGCTACATGAATCACAAGGACAGCTAGCCAGATGCACATGAACATTTGCCTGGCACAGTGTCTCCACTAATGAAGTGACTTCAACTCCTGTGATTAGCCCCTGTAACCAATGTTCTTTTATCACAGTACAACTTACGTGTACTCCTACTTTTGACTTTAAATCTTCTTCTTGCCTCAACCTATTTTGATATGCCCATGGTCCCCATAGCACATATTCCAAATTTTCAAATCCCCTGCACACTCTCAAGTAAACTTATTATCTTTGGAGAATCTCTCTCTCTCTTTGTTATTTAGTTTGACACGTCAGGCATTTCCAATTCACTCACAGTGGGCCACCTTGTGGTTCATGTTTCAGCAAACCAGTGAAACAAATTGAGCCTTTTCTAACTCCCTGAGCTGCAATGTTAAAGGCAGAATCTCTGATTAGTAAGCCCTTGTCAATAAACTTGGCCCAATCCAACTTTATGTTCCTTCCACATATCATGCAACATCTTTAATATCCACTCCCACATATGCTGTCTGGATTTTTGCCTGTAGAAATTAGAAAACTCAAAAAGTTATTTTGAAGTGTAGCACATCTCCTCATGAGTCACACTTTGTACCTCACTTTTAGGAACTGTTGGGACTTGAGTCTAGTTGTAGTTCTAAAAGAAAGAGGGATGTTGGGGATGGGTTATGAGGATAATCACCACTGTCTTGCATGGCTACTGCCTCAGGGGAGAACATTAGAGTTTGCTCAGGCAATGGAGAGTTAATTCCCTTAAATGGAAGTGGAAAGGCTGCTCAGACTATGGGTGAGGATGCCGCCACCACTAGTTGTAGGGAGGCCACTTCCACTGGGGATGGGGAGATCACTTCCAAAAACAAAGAAAACTCATCAGAATTTAAGGGTTCAGTATGCCCAGCTTCATCAATATCTTCCAATACATTCTGATCCTAACTTATAGAATTCCATTCTTTCCCAATCAATTTCCTTACTATAACTATAGATACTCTTACAGGCTGGGGGCTACACTCGGTTTTAATTCAGCCAGCCACTGCACAAGGTTCAGTGTTTGATTTTCAAGAATTTCAGCTCTGCAACTACAGGGAGTAAGGGTTTCTTTCAGGGTGTCCAGAGAAGACTTTAGGTTCTTTATGTGGGTCTTGAGCTGAGAATTAAAATACCTGAGCTCATTCTTTTCTTTCACCACTTTTCTAGTGACATTAGGAGCAACCAACTAGTGGCATTATATTGGTTAGCTTTTCAAAAATGTTTGAAGGTATTATATACAAAGTCACATAGCTCCTTACTTCTTATAAGTAGTTTATTAGAAGTATCCAATATAAGTATTTTCCATGTCTCTATAAATAGTTTGTACCATGGTCTATCAGTGCTTTCTTCATTATTGAAAATAGAGTCATGAACACCTTAAAATCTAGTCAGATTAGCAAGCTAATTCCAGAAAACCCAGAACCAATTCAGAAAACTCTTAAAATTATGCTCCTCTAGAAAAATTATAGGTACCAAAATCTGTGTTCGTCATGGTTCTCCAGAGAAAGGGATTTGCGATGAATGGCACTTGCTGGAACCAGAATTTGAGTTGTCAGCGGAAGGTTGTGATTTGTGTCCTAGATCTCAGTGACCTCACCTAGAAAGAGAGAGTAAATAGAAATAAGAAGTCCTGGGATGCACCTTGAAGCACTCTAACAATTAGAGATTTTAAAAAAAGGAGAAGAATAAAAAAAGAAAAAGCAGACCAAGAAAGTGGCAATGAGTTATGAGAAAAATAGGAGAGTAGATTTGATGTCCTAGAAGCCAATGAAGAAACTATTTTAACAAGGAAGCAATCAACTCTATCGAAAGTATTTGATGGATCAAAGACTTAGATTGGAATTTAATTTGGCAATTGTATCAGTCATTGGTGAAATGACTTTTAGTGCTAATTAGTGTAGATTTTGGCATATAATATTTAAATTTGATGTGCATAGGTACAATAAGTGGATATATGAGAAAGATGCGATTTTGCTAATTATTTTTGTAGGGTTAAGCAAGTCTATATTGCATGCTCTGTAAGTTAGAAAATATATTGCTGTATAAGTTTGAAAATATACATGCTCTGTAAGTTTGACAGTCTATACTGCATGTTCTATATGTTTGAAAACAGATAAATTACTGAATTAATTCAACAAATATTTATTGGAATCTCCTTTGTGCCATATACTCTTTTGAGTTCTGGAGATGGAGCAGGAAAACAAAAGTTTTAACTGCAAGGAGCTCATATTCTGATGGGGGGAGATAATCAACAAAATTAAGTGAATTATACACTATGTCAGATGATGTCTTAGTCTGTTCAGGCTGTTATACAAAAATTCCTTAAATTGGGTGACTTATAACCAACAAAAATGTATTTCTCACAGATCTAGGAACTGGGAAACCCATGATCAGAGTGCCAGGATGATTGCATTCTGGTGAAAGCCCTCTTCCAGGTTGCAGACTGCCAAATCCTTCCTGTGTTTTCACATGGTGGAAAGAGTCGGGAAACTCTCTGGGTTCTCTTTCATAAGGGCACTAACTTAATTCATGAGGGCTCTGCCCTTGTGACCTAATCACCTCTCAAAGGCCCTACCTCCTAATACCATCATATTGGGGGTTAGGATTTCAACATATGAATTTTGGGGAGACAGGAGACACATGTATTCAGATCATACCATATGCCAATATGTGTTATAGAGAAAAATGAAATTGAAAAGGGGCATAGTGTATGACAATGGTGGAGGAAGGGTTGCAATTTTAAATACAATGAACAAAGAAGACTTCTCTAATAAGGTGAATTTTGAGATGAGGCATGGAGGTAATGAGGTATCTGGGGAAAATTTGCTGGCTGGAGGAGACAGAAAATGCTAAGGTCCTTAGGAGGGAACGATGGCGTACATGTTCTACAGAATGTAAGAAGACCAGTGTGGCTACAGCATAGTGAGAAAGAGTTAGAGTAGCAGTAGATGAGGTCAGAGAGGAAAAGACAGGCAGAGGCAGAATTTAGGCCAGATCATGTAGAGCCTGTTAGAAAACTGTAGGACTTCAGCAGTTCAGGTCTAATAACAGTATTCTGTAGATGGGGGCTTTCCAGAGAGCTATAAGACAGGACAAATACGGCCTTCCCTTACTATCCAGTATTGGGAGAGGAATTAGTTCGAGAACTCATGAGGATACCAAAATCCGTGAATGCTCAAGACAATTTTCAACATTGAATTGCAGAGTTTACATCATTTTAATTTTGTGTAGTAGCACAAAATAGAAAATAAATAGCACATAGTAGGTTTAAATGCAAATCCATTGACCTACTATGTTGCTATTTATTTTCTATTTGTCCCATTTGCTCTTGGTTTCAGTTTTTCTCTTACCTTGCTTTCTCTTCAACAATTTTTTATGATTCTATTTTCTTTCCACTGTTAGCTCGCTAGCTATCATTCATTTATTTTTGGTTGCTTTAGGCTTACAACATTACATTTTTAGTTCATTACTGTCTACCTTTAAATACTAGCATATTATTTAAAGTATAGTTAAAAAAACCTGAAAATAGTATATTTTTATTTTCTACCTTTCTGTTTTTGTTCTATTCTTTATGTTTCATTAAAATTCCCACAATGCGTAATTATTGTTTTTGCTTTAAATGGTCAATTATCTTTGATATGGTTTTTAAAATGTGTAAAAAAGATATTTTATATTTCCCACACATTTAGCATTTTAGGGCTTTTTCTTTCTTTGTGTAGACACAATTTTAATTTTGTATCAATTCTTCTTTAGTCTGAAGACTTCCTTTAAAATTTCTTCTAATACAAGGGTGCTGGTAATGTATTCTGTCACTGGAAATATAAACACAATGAAAATGTCTTTATTTCGCTTTTACTTTTGATATTCTTGTTGGATAAAAAAAAAAATTCTATGTTGGTAGTTTTGTTTTTCTTTCAGCACTGAAAAGATGTATCCCTACCATCTCTTGTCTTTATAATATCTAGTAAAAGTCCATTGTCATTCTTATCTGTGTTCCCCTTTATGTCATGAGTCATGTAGTTCTGGCTGTTATTAAAAATTCTATTTGTCACTGGTTTTAAGCAATGTTAGTAAGTGTCTTGGTTTGAATCCTTAGGCTTATTTTCCTTGGAGTCTGTTAAATTTCATTTTTTTTTTTTTTTTTTGAGACGGAGTCTCGCTCTGTTGCCCAGTCTGGAGTTCAGCAGCACCATCTCGGCTTACCACAGCTTCTGCCTCCCAGGTTCAAGCAAGTCTCCTGCCTCAGCCTCCAGAGTATCTGAGACTACAGGCGTGCATCACAACACCCGGCTAATTTTTGTATTTTTAGTAGAGATGGAGTTCCACTATGTTGGCCAGGCTGGTCTTGAACTCCTGACCTCATGATCTGCCTGACTCAGTCTCCCAATGTGCTGGGATTACAGGCATAAGCCACCGCGCCCAGCCTAAATTTCTAAAATTTGTGAGTTTATATTTTTTTAATTCAGAAAATTCCTAGCCATTATTGTAGCTTAATATTGTCCCATAGCTCACTCATGCTCTACTTATGTTCATGTTTCACTTTTTTTCTCTCTGTGCTTCAATTCAAATAATTTTTTCTATGTTTTAAAGTTTTCTGATTTTTTTCTGCAAAATCTAACTTGCTTGTAATAGCATCCAGTGTATTTTTCATTTCAGTTATTGCATTTTTTTCCTTTACAAGTTTCATCTAGCACTTTTTTATTCTTTCTCCTCATCATGCTAATATATTTGTCTAGCTTATTAAACACATGAAAAGTATATATTCTATAAAAGAATTTATAATTGCTTTAACATCCCTGGATGTTAGTTCAATCATCTCTATTATTTCTGGATTTCTCTATTGATTGATATTTTTCTCGTTAATATGAGTAATGGGTCATATTTTCCTGCTTCTTTGCATACCAGGGAGATTTACCTTTTGGGTAGTAGAATTTATTGTATCTACAAAATAGTGTTAGATTTTGCTCTGGCTTCCAGATGAGTTACTTAGAATTAATTGAATTCTTTCAAGACTTGATTCTATCTTTGTTAGATGTGGTTCATAGCAATTTTAGGTCTAAGCTAATCTAGCCTCACTAGTAATGTAATACTATTCTAAGGATTCAGACCTATGACATATGAATCTTTCTTGTCTGATTTGTGGAAGCAGGACCTAGTTATACACCTGTGTGGACTTTCGTAATTGGTTTGCCTACTCCCTTTTGGTTGTTCTTTTCAATATTTCAGGTAATTTTCAGGCATGCGTGTACAGATAAGTACTCAGCCAAACATGTGAGGATTCCACTGTGCATCTCTCCTGAGCTCTTTCACTCTATTTGTGTACTTCCCTATTCTCCAGTAATCTGTGCTGCAAATTTCTAACCCCTTCAAGTTTTCTTGGCAGGTTTCTATTTGCATCTCCTTAGTTCAGCAAGACTGCAGACCCTGAATGGGTTACTCCTGCCTCAGATGTAGCCTAGAAACTGCTTACAGGAAATAAACTGATGAAATAATTAGTGCTTACTTTGTTGTCATCTTTCAGAGTTTGTATTTCTGTATCATCTGTTTTCCAATGCCTGAAAACCTGATTAACATTTTTCTGGTTTCCTCTTGCCTGAGGCAGGAGGACTAATCTGATTCTTGTTACTCTATCTTGACTGACAATTATGTTTTGAAAAGTTCTCTCTGCTATTTTGTTGAGGATACATTGAAGGGAGGAAAGTATGTAGCAGTGAGACCAATTAAGAAGCTATTATGCAAAATTCTAGGCTAGATATGATGATGGCTTGGATCTGGGTGGCAGCAATTGAGGTTGAGAGAGCTAATTATATTTTGGATATACTTTGAAGACAGAAAAAGACAGGATTTTATTACAGAGTGAGTGCAAGTTGTTTGAGAGAGAAATCAAGAATAACTAAAATAGATTTTTAACATTTATCAATTTATTTCACGGTTATTTATATATTTGTGTTTGCTCACTTTTATTTTTGTAGAAATTGTCCATTTGATTGAAATGTTCAAGTTTACTATAATAGAGTTACATGTGTTTTTACTTCTTCAGATCTCTAACTCTATAATTATTACCAATTTTTCATTTCTGAAAAGTTATATTTTTTTCTCATACATAATCAACTAGAATTGACAGGGCTGTAGTGATTTTAACTCAAGTCTATCTCGCAATGTAAAAAAAGTAATTAACTACAAGAGAATTAGAAGACAACATCATGATGCGAGAAACTATCATAGTTATATCGTCAATAAAATTATGTCCTGTAATTGTATAATTAATTCAGGAAACATTTTTGTGTTGACTCTGTATACAGAATTTTAGAAGAAAAACGGCATCAAAAACACAACCTTACATGTGTACAACGCTTTCTAGTTTATGCAGTGAACATTCACATTATTTTCTTTGCATATCATAATTACATAACGACACAACATTTTCCTTGGTGTTTTACAAGGTATAAATGGAAGTTCAAAATGGAAAAGTTATTTGTCTAATATATCTGTTGAATGATAAAGCCTGCATAGTATACACACACACACACACACACACACACTAGTGTGTTTATATATATTCATATATATATATTCATATATATATAAATTTCTGTGGATACATAACAGTACAAATTTTTGAGGTAAATGTTATGTTTTGATGCAAGCTACAATGTGTAATGATCGAATCATAATAATTGGGATATTCATTTCCTGGGTAATGGAATATTAAATAGTAATTGGAATATCCTCATGCATTTATTATTTATTGTGTCAGAAACATTCCAATTCCACTTTTCTAAATTACTTTGAAATATATACTAAGTTATTTTTAACTATAGTCACCCTAATGTGCTACGAAACATAAGATCTTATTTATTCTATCAAACTATATTTTTGTACCCATTAGCCAATTCCTTTTTATCCTTTCCTCTTATCTACCTTTCCCAGGTTCTGGTAACCATCATTGTACTCCCTATCTCCATGAGATCAACTATTTTAGTTCAAACATATAGGTGAGGACATGCAATATTTGTCTTTTTTTGTCTGCTTTTTTTTTAACTTAATATAATGTCCTCCAGTTCCATCCATATTTTTGCAATTGACAAGATTTTATTTTTTATGGTTGAATAATATGTATTTGTGTATATGCACTATATCTTAAAAAATCCATTCATCTGTTGATGTACACTTAGGTGGATTCCATAACTTGGTTATTGTGAATAGCGCCTCAATAAACATGGAAGTACCCATATCTCCTTCATATACTGATTTCCTTTCTTTTGAGTATATACTTAGCAGTGGGATTGCTGAATCATATGGTAGTTCTATTCTTAGTTTTTTGAAGAGCACCATACTCTTCTCCATACTGGCCTATGAATTTACATTCCCATTAACAGTGTATGAGAGTTCCCTATTCTTCACGTTCTTGCTAGCAACCATTATTGCCTGTTTTTTTTTTTTTAACATTATCGTCTGCCTTTTAAACAGAAGTAAGATGACATATCATTTTACTTTTGATTTTCATTTATCTGATGTGATTAATGGTGTTCAACATTTTTTCTTACACCTCTTTGACATTTGTGTGTCTTATTTTAAGAAATGTCTATCCAGATATTTTGCCCATCTTTTAATTGGAATGAATATATATATATATATATATATATATTTTTTTTTTTTGAAACAGAGTCTCACTCTGTCACCCAGGCTGGAGTACAGTGGCGTGATCTCGGCTCACTGCAACCTCTGCTTGCTGGGTTCAACCTCCGCTTCCTGGGTCAATGAACAGAGCTTCCTGGGTTCTCATGCCTCAGCCACCTGAGTAGCTGAGATTACAAGGGAGTGCCACCACTCCTGGCTAATTTTTGTATTTTTAGTGGAGATGGGGTTTCACCATGCTGGCCAGGCTGGTCTCGAACTCCTGGCCTCAACTGATCTGCCAGCCTCAGCCTCCCACAGTCCTGGGATTACAGGCATGTGCCGCAGCACTTGGCCTGGATTCTTATTTTATTTTTTATATTAAGTTGTTTGAGCTCTTTATATATTCTGGTCGATGATTCCTTGTGAGGTGGGTAGTTTGCAAAGATATTCTTCCATTCTATGAATTGTCTTTTCGCTTTTTAAATTATTTCCTTTTCTGTACAGAATATTTTTAGCTTGGTGTGATTTCATTTGTCAATTTTTGCTTTGATTGCCTGTGCTTTTCAGGTCTTACTCAAGAAATATTTGCCCAGACTAATGTCCTGGAGAATTTCCTCAATGTTTTCTTCTAGTAGTTTCATATTTTCAGGTCTTACATTTAAGTGCTCAAGTAATTTTGATTTTATTTTTATATATGGTGAGAGATAGAGACCTAGTATTTTTCCTCTGCATATGGATATCCAGTTTTCCCAAAACCATTTATTGAAGAGACTGTTCTTTCTCCATTGTGTGTTGGGGAGGCTAAAGTAACTCCATCTTGGAAACTATTCCACCATATTGACTTCTAATTAATCCAGGTTTGGAGAACGCCTTTGATGTTTCCACTTTATCTATTGTTCCTTTTCTAAGAGCATGTACTTAATATAAATCCTGCCCTTAGAGCAAATCAACCTTGATAACCTCCTACTTACTGTAAACCCTGCCCTTAGGGCAAATTTCTACACTTTCTCTCTGAAGCATGTGTAACCCTCCCTCATGGTGTATCATCCCTGGTTCTGAGAGGTGATGATGTGGAGATGTACCTGTCTTGCAACCACTCAAGACTACACTTCTGTCCATAAGTTTCATAATAAAATCAAATTATAATGACAAACTGAACTTTTCTGCCTTGGTTTCTTGGCTCCTTCTGTGTTTGGGGGTCATTTTATATATATGCAGCTTTCACAAAATAAGTGTCAATCTCACCAGGAGCCTGAGAACCAAAGTATGGACAAGTGGTAAGAAGCGTCCGAGGGAAAAATCCTGGGGTGGCCCTCCTCATCTATGTGGTGTGGTGTTGTCCATTTGCTAGATTCCCGTGGACCACTGTGTGCATATGATGATGCCCTAAAAATGCCAGAGGGCCTAGAATGCTTGTTAGTGGAAAGCCACATGACCCACTGGAGTAAGGGAAGCTGCTAGGTGGTGGCAAAAGTGGGATGGTTGTGTTTTGTGCTGTGCAAATGGCCATGGAAGTACAACTAGCAGAAGGATGAGGGTAGGAAAGACAGATAATTACAATTAAAAAACGATATGTGAACCTCCATGTCTATGTTAGTGTCGAGTTTGGTGGACAAACTTGAAACTCATAAAGCACAGTTGGAAACTGTAGCCTGTCTATTTGATTTGTGCCACTGGGAGGGAGGCAGGTGCACAGACAGACGTGAGCCATCTTTGCTAAACCAGACTGGAATGCTAAGACTTAGAATTCCGTGGAAGCAACTGTTTAGTGAGATGAAGACATAGAGATAATCTCAGAGGAGAAGAAAGATAACTCTCTTCCCCTCTTGAGAGCAAGACCACTCATGCAGTGGAAAGCAAAGGCCCAACACATGCAACTGGGCAATAATGAACAGAGTTTCCAGGGAAACCTTAACTATCTGAGACTACACCTTGGCAGTACTATTAGACATGGCAAAAACCTGTAAACAGCTGCTGAAAGAAACTCGCTACATTAATCTTAATTAATGCGTCACCATTAATGTACTACATTAATGGTGCATCTGTGGCACATTGGTGGAGAAGGCTTCTCCCTAACAGGGAGTTAAGCTAAAAAAAAAAAAAAAATGAGCAATGTAGCTACTCATCCTGATTTAAGACAGGATTTGCACAATGCTAGAACTGTTGAGGGTAATCGCGGTCTTATGTCAATCTCTGGAGAAAGTGCAGAGCAATTTAAGAGAGTTGGGCTTGTGCCAGACAATCTATTCAAAGTAATTTGCAGGACCGGATAAGGTAGTGTTTACTGTGGGATGAAATATAACTTGTTAAAAAGTGCTTACCCCCACACTCACCCAATTGACATGGTCCCCTCATATCTCTCTTGAGCTTCCTTGTGGGATAAGATGTGTACGACGTGGGGGAAACTATAACTGATCTTGGAAAAATTGAAAATAGAAGGTCCAACTGGTTACCAGGGAAAAAGAAAAGAAATAAGATTCTAAGTTTGTTGGACTAAAAAAGGGAAGTATAAAAGGCCCAGTGAAGGTTATCAGAAAACAAATATGGTATGATCTCATCTCAGCTTGGGTTGTCAAAGAAAATATAGTTTGGCAACCTAATGCCATTATTGGTGGACATTTGGAAAGACTTAACTCCTGCTCAGCAGCTTAGGACCATCCCCTGTGCCCTGTCAGAGGAGGAAGAAGAAGGAAAAGGAACCCCAGGTGAAAGAATTCCAGTCTGCATTCCAGGGGCAGACTCCTCCCAGCCTAGAGACTAGGGGTGTGGTCAAGTTTTCCTCCATGTGCAAGCCATAGGGGCTGACCAGAGGCCCCATGTGGAGCTCACAAACCATTGGTATCCCCCAAACAAGCAGATAACCTTAGCTTTAGTACCTTAATTTATGGAAATACAGAAAACCACCCTGGCAAGTGGGCAGCTATAGATGATTATGGGGGAAGCAAACTTCTCTCCCCCTTAGTATTAGGCAGAGTTCAGTACTTCCTTAGTTACTATACTGTCTTTATTTCACCAATTCCAGAGAATATCTTAGGTATGGATGTCCTTTTAGGATGTACTTTACAAACATCTGTGAAGAAATTTTACCTACAATTTGGGTAGTGAAAGATATTTAAAAAGGGGAAGCAAAAGGGAAATCTGTATATTTCCTTCCCTCGTGGCATGTTTCTAATGTGAAACAACACCGTCTTCCTGGTGAGATGGAAGAAATTACAGCCACTGTACAGGAGCTGGCCAAAGCTAATATGATTCCACCACTCCAGAGCCCATTTAGTACTTCCACAAGACCAGTGGGGAAAGTTGATGGCACCTGGTACACAATGATAGATTACCAGGAATTAAATAAGCTGGCTCCCAAGATATATGCTGCAGTTTCTATATAACTCAGCTGATAGGAAAACTAATACAAACTACAGGCACTTAACTTACTGCATTAGGTCTAGTCAATGCCTTCTTCAGTATCCCTTTACATTCTGACTCACAGGATCAATTTGCTTTTACTTGGAATGACCAGCAATGGACATTCCAATTGTTGCCTCAGGGAAATCTACATAGCCCCACTATTTGATATGGATTGATTCCTGGAGATTTAACTATATGTCCACCACCCCCTACTGTAAAATAGTTTCATTACATTGGTGATGTTATGCTGACCTCCGAAGACTTGTCATTGCTATGACAACACCTTGACTTATTGTGTACCTGTCTCCAATCCAGAGGATGAGCCATCAATCCATAAAAGATACAAGGCCCAGGGCCAGCTGTAAAGTTCCTAGGGGTCACTTGGTACTCAGATGGGTGGAGCTGAAGTAACCCTTGTGTATACAAGGCAGTATCTGTACAACCACAGACAGATACCATATGGTTTGAAATGGTAACACAGCAAAGCAGTCAATGGGCAGAACTCTGGGCCGTGGTTGGTTTGTACCCAAGAGTTATGGCTTATAGTCCTCTGTACAAACAGTTGGGCTGTATTTAAGAGTCTTTCCACTTGGCTTGCCCAGTGGGACCGAGATGACTGGTATGTCCTCAATAAACCCTTCTGAGGAGGAGCTATGTGGAAAGGTATTTGGGAAAGGCTACAAGAACCCACCATGAGGCTAAATGTGTATTATGTTTCAGCACACTGGTCAGATTCACCTCTCAGTAACACGGAGGCAGATACTGTAGTGAATATTAGAATGCTGGCTCTCTTGCAGTCATTTGAGCTAGCTAATTGGGTACATAAACATAAACAGTGCAGTACACGTGTGGGCTGGCAAATAGCCAAAGGAGCAGATATGCCTCTCCACTATGTAGATTTAGTGTCACAAGTAACAGACTGCTCCCCTGCCACATCCCACATACACCTGGACAAATTCATAAGATGTCCAGCCATGTGAGAGGCTAGCAGATAGACTACATCAAACTCCTGCCAGTAAACTTGGGACAAAAGTGTGCACCAACACGTGTAGACATTGCCATGGGATTGTTACACACTTTTCTTTGCAAAAATGACAAACCAAACAGCCACCATTAAGCGCTTGGGGCAGCCCAGTGTCATGGATAAATACCCTCGTTGCATTAATAGCAACTGACGTGAGCATTTCACTGAACATAATGTACAAGATTGGGAACATGAAAGAGATATAGACTGGAGATTTTTCTTGCCATATAATCCCCAAGTGGAAGGGTTGATTGATAGGAAAAAATGGCATTTTCAAGGAACAACTTTGGGCACTTTCACAATTCAATACCTTGCCTTGGTGGGTGAAGGTCTTTCCTCAAGCTTTTGGGAAACTTAATTCAGTTGAGATAAGTACAGGGCTGGCACCCTACCAAGGACTTGGGACGACTTTAAAGGAGCGCCCATTAACCATGGTTGTAAAGAAATTTGAGGCCGGACATGGTAGCTTACGCCTGCAATTCCAACACTTTGGAAGGTGAAAGCAGGCAGATCGCTTGAGCCCAAGAGTTCAAGACCAGCCTGGGCAACACGGTGAAAACCCATCTCTACAAAAAAAATACAAAAATGCGTCTGTGTTCCCAGCTATCTGGGAGGCTGAAGAGGGAGAATTGCTTGAGCCCAGGAAGTTGAGGCTGCAGTAAGCCAAGATCACACTACTTCACTCCAGCCAGTGACAAGGGAGACCCTGTCTCAAATAATAATAATAATAAAATAAAATACAACTCAACAGATAAATAAATTGAAAAGAAAAAAAGAAAGTTTGACCAGATGCATCTCTACCAGAGCTGATAAAGGGTGAACAGCAAATGTTTTTAGGACTCCCCAAGATCTTGAGCTGGAGTAGGGGACATTTGAATTGGGGTTGAATTGGCATCGCCCCTGAGGTTGAATAAGATATTTCTTGCCAGGAAGCAAAAAATATCTACTTGGCATAGGTGTTATTTCCTGCTATTGTCTGGATTATTGCTGCAGACTCTTCTACAAGTAGAAAACAAACTGATGCCATCCACAGCCTCCTCAAATAAAGGCCCAGGGACCATTGCAAAAAAGAAGGCCATGTGAGATTGTAAGAGCCAGATTAGAGGGGTGGACTGTGGAGGATAAGGTAACTCCATCTTTGAAACTAATCTGCCATGTTAATTTCTATTTAACCCACATTACAGGAATGCCTATGAGATTTCCAGTTTATCTCTTGTTCCTTGTATAAGAATAGGTACTTACCATAAATTCTGCCCTTAGAACAAATTGACCTTGATCAGCTCAGACTTACTGTAAACCCTGCCCTTTGGGCAAATTTCTACCCAGTCCCCTGAAGTATGTGTGCCTGTCCCTAGGGTATATAGTTGCTGGGTCTAGTGGGTGATGGTGTGGAGATCTACCTGTTTGAGGCAACCAAAGACCATATTTCTGTCCATAAGTTACCAAATAAAACCACATTATGACAAGCTGGACTTATCTTTCTTTATTTTTTCTCAGCTCCTCTGCATTTGGGGGTCATTTTACATATATGGCCCTTCACAAAGCATATCTTCTTGGCACTTTAGTTGAAGATTAGTTGGCTGTAAATACATAGATTTATTTAAGGTTCTCCATTCTCTATTTCATCGGAATATGTGTCTGTTTTTATGCCAGTGCAATGCTGTATTGGTTACCAGATCTTTGTAGTATAATTTGAAGTCAGGTAACACATACAGTGCCTTCAGGTTTCTTCTTTTGCTCAAGATTGATTTGGTAATTCTGGGTCTTTTGTGATTCCATATACATTTTAGAATTGTTTGTATTTCTGTGAAGAATGTCATCTTTTTTTAGTTTACACATTTTTCTTATTGTGGGTACATAGTAGGTGTATATATTTACGGGGTATATAAGATATTTTGATACAAGCATATAATGAATAATAATTACATCAGAGAAAATTGGGTATTAATCACTTCAAACATTTATGCGTGTTACAAACAATCCAATTATACAATTTTAGTTACTTTCATATATGAAATTAAATTATTATTGACCACAGTAACCCTGTTGTACTATCAAATACTAGATCTTAATCATTCTATTTTTTGTGCCCATTAAACATCTCTACTCCCCCACCGCCGCCATGATCCCCCACCCCCAATACCCTTCCCTGACTCTGGTAACCATCATTCTACCTTCTATCTCCATTAGTTCAATTGTGTTATGTTTTAGCTTCTAAAAATAACTGAGAACATGCAAAGTTTGTTGGTTTCTGGTTTATTTTACTAAACAATAACCTCCAATTTCATCCATGTTGTTGCAAATGACAGAATCTCATTCTTCTTTACGACTGAATAGTACTCCATTCATCTGTTGATAGACACTTAGGATGATTCCAAATCTTTGCTATTGTGAATAGTACTGCAATAAACATGGGAGTGCAGATATCTCTTCCACATACTGATTTCCTTTATTTTAAGTATAGACCTAGCAGTGGGATTGCTGGATTATATGGTAGCTCTAGTTTAGATTTTTGAAAAACCTTCAAAGCTGTTCTCCACTGGTTGTATTAATTTACATTCTCACCAGCATTGTACAAAAGTTTCTTTTTCTCCATATCCTGACCAACATTTGTTGTCACCTGTCTTTCGATAAAAGCCATTTATACTGGGGTGAGAAGATATCATGCTGTACTTCTGATTTGCATTTCTCTGGTGATCAGTAATGTTCAGCACTTTTGTATACCTGTTTGCCATTTGTATGTCTTCTTTTAAGAAATGTCTATTCAGATTTTTGCCATTTTTAATTCAGATTATTAGATTTTTTCCCTTTGAGTTGTATGAGTTCCTTATATAGTCTAGTTATTAATCCCTTGTCAGGTGGTTATTTTACAGATATTTTCTCCTGTGGATTGTCTCTTAACATTATTGATTGTTTCCTTTGCTGTGCAGAAGCTTTTTAACTTGATGTAATATTGTTTGTCCATTTTTACTTTGGTTGCCTTTGCTTGTAGGGTATCACTCAGGAAATTTTTGTGTAGATCAATGTCCTGGAGAATTTCCCCAATGTTCTCTTTTAGTAGTTTCATAGTTTAAGGTGTTAGTTTAATTATTTAATCTATTTTTATTTGATTATTTTTCTTTCTTTTGCCCATTTAGTTTAATTCTTTTTTTACATAGTGAGAGATAGGGATCCAGTTTCATTCTTCTGTATATCTATATCCAGTTTGCCTATCACCATTTATTGAAGCGACTGTCCTTTTCCCAATGTCTGTTCTTAAAACCTTTGTCAAAAATGAGTTCACTGTATATGTATAGATTTGTTTCTGGGTTTTTCACTCTGTTCCACTGGCCTGTGTGTTTCTTTTTATTCCAGTATCATGCTGTTTGGATTACTATTGCTCTATAGTATAATTTGAAGGTATGTAATGTGATTCCTCCGGTTTTGTTCTTATTGTTCAGAATAGCTTTGGCTACTCTGGGTCTTTTGTGGTTCAATGTAAATTTTAGCATTGCATTTTCTATTTCTGTGAAAAGCGTCATTGGTATTTTGATAAGGATTACATTGAATTCATAGATTGCCTTGGGTAGTATGGACAATTTAACAATATTGATTCTCCCAATCCATAAACATGGAATATCTTTCCAGTTTTTTGTGTCCTCATAATTTCTTTCATCAATGTTCTATAGTTTTTATTGCAGAGACTTTTAATTTCTTTGGTTAAGTTTATCCCTAGATATTCAATGTCACTTGCAGCTATTGTAAATGAGATTACTTTTTAAATTCTTTTTCAAGTTTTTCACTATTGGCATGCTATTGATTTTGTATCTTCCAAATTTACTGAATTTGTTTATCAGTTCTAATATATTTCTGGTGGAATCTTTTGGTTTTTACAAATATAAGGTTATATTAACGGCAAACAAAAATAATTTCACTTATTCCATTTGAATGCAGATGTCCTTTATATCTGTCTCTTATCTGATTTCTCTAACTAGGACTTCCTGTACTATGTTGAATAACAGTGGTGAAAGTGGGTATCCTTGTCATATTCCAGATCTAAGAGGAAAAGCTTTCAGTTTTTATTCATTCAGCATGATACTAGCTGTTGGTCTGCATAAATGACTTTTATTACGGTGATGTATGTTTTTTATATACCTATTTTTTAGGATTTTTGTTAAATTTTAACAAATCCTTTTTCAGCATCAATTAAAATGACTATACAATTTTTGTCCTTCATCCTGTTGAAATGATGTGTCACATGGTTTGATTAGCGTATGGAGAAATATTCTTGCATCCCTTCAATGAATCCAACTTAGTCATAATGAATAATTTTTGTGTTTCTGAATTTGATTTGTTAGTATTTTATTGAGGATTTTTGCATAAATGCCCATCAGGGTCATTTGTTTTGTTTTGTCTTTGTCTGGTTTTGGTATCAGGGTAATAATAACCTCAGAGAACGAGTTTGAAAGCATTTTCTCCTCCTCTATTTTTCAGAATAGTTAGAGTAGGATTGGTATTAGTTTTTCTTTAAATGTTTAGTAAAATTCAGCAGTGAAGCCATTTGATCCTGGACTTTTTTGGCTGGGAGACTTTTTTATTATGGCTTTAATTTTCTTACTAGTTATTGGTCTGTTCAGGTTTTGGATTTCTTTATGTTTCAGTCTTGGTAGGTTGGATGTGTCTAGGAATTTTTCAATTTCTGATAAGTTTTCCAGTTTATTGGCATATAGTTGCTCCATGTAATCTCTTTGATTTTCCGCAGTACCGGTTGTAATGTTTTGTTTTTTTTTTTGTCTCTGACTGTATTTAAGTCTTCTGTCACTTTTTTTCATCAGTCTGTCTAAACATTTGTCAATTTTGTTTACATTTTCAAAATTACATTTTGTTTACATTTGTTTACATTTTCAAAAACCAATTTTTTGCTTTGTGGGTGTTTCATATTGTTTTCTTTGTTTCAATTTTATTTATTTATGCTATGATCCTTAATATTACTTTTCTTCTGCTAACTTTGCATTGGGTTTGTTCTTGCCGTTCTGTTTCTTTATGATGCATCGTACAGTTTTTTTAGTTTTTTTTTTCTTTTCTGATGTAGGCACTTACTGCTATAAACTTTCCTCTTAGTACTGCTTTTGCTGTATCACATAGGTTTTGATATATTGTATTTCCATTATTATTTGCATCAATTTTTTTCATCTTTTTCTTAATTTCTTCATTTACCCACTGGTCATTCAGGATTATACTGTTTAATTTCCACATGGTTGTATATTTTCAAATTTCTTCCTGTTATTGACTTACAGTTTTATTCATTTGTGGTCAGAGAAGATACTTGATGTTATTTCATTTTTTTGAATGTTTTAAGATTTGTTTTATTGCCTAGCATATGGTTTATCCTTGAGATTAATTTATGTGCTGAGGAAAAAAGGTGTATTCTGTAACCATTGGATCATTGGATTAAATGTTCTGTAAATATTTATTAGGTCTATTTGATCTGTACTGAAGATTATGTCCAATGTTTCTTTGTTCATTTTCTGTCTGGAAGATTTGTCCAATGCTGAAAATGGGGCATTGAAGTCTCCAGCTATTATTATATTGGGGTCTATCTTTCTCTTCAGCTATAAAAATATTTGCTTTATGGCCGGGCACGGTGACTCACGCCTATAATCCCAGCACTTTGGGAGGCCAAGGCGGGAGGATTACGAGGTCAGGAGATCGAGACCATCCTGGCTAACACAGTGAAACCCTGTATCTACTAAAAATACAAAAAATTAGCCAGGCCTGGTGGTGGGCACCTGTAGTCCCAGCTACTCGGGAGGCTGAGGCAGGAGAATGGCGTGAACCCGGGAGGCAGAGCTTGCAGTGAGCCAAGATTGTGCCACTGCACTCCAGCCTGGGTGACAGAGCGAGACTCCGTCTCAAAAAGAAAAAAAAAAAAAATTTGCTTTATGTACCTGAGACGTCTATTATTGGGTGCACATATATGTACAATTGTTATAGCCTCCTACTGAATTGACTCCTTTACCATTATATGATGATCTTTGTTTCTTTTTACCAATTGTTTTCTTGAAATCTATTTCGTCTGATGTAGGTATATATACTCCTGCTCTTTTTTGGTTTCCATAGGCATAGAATATTTTCTTTCATCCCTTCATTTTCAGCCTATGTATGTCTTTGTAAAGTGTGTTTTTTATAAGGAACAGAATATTGGGCCTTGTTTTTTTTTTTTTTTAATCCATTCAGCCACTGTAGTTCTTTTGATAGGAGAGGTTTTCCATTTACGTTTAATACTATTATTGATAAGTAAGGAGTTACTTCTGCCAGTTTATTATGTGTTTTCTGGTTGTTTTCAGATCCTATCTTCCTTCCTTCCTTCCTTCTTTCCTTCCTTCATTTTTATTTTTCTTCCTTCCTATCTAGCTCTTAGTAGAGATAATTCTCTTTGGTTGCATTTTTAATTTCTTGCTTTATATGTTTTGTGTTACCATTTTATTTTTTTAATTTGAGGTTACTATGAGTCTTGCAAATAATATCTTATAACCCATTATTTTAAATTCATGGCAACTTAACACTGATTGCATAAACAAACTAATGAACTATTAAAGAGAAAACTAATTTTAAAAAACACTATACTTTAGTTTTGTTCCTCTATTTTTTAACTTTTTGTTGTTTATTTTATTGTACTGTATATGTTTAGAAATTTTGCAGTTATTGTTTTTGATGAGTTCATGTTTTAGACCTTCTATTCCACATATGAGTAGTTTACACACCACAAATACAGTGTTATAATATTTTGTATTTTTATGTACTCACAATTACCAGTGAGTTTTTTATTGCTCATTAACATCATTTTCTTTAAAATCGAAGAACCTCCTTTAGCATATCTTATAAGATAGATCTGGTGTTGATGAAATTCCTCAGCTTTTGTTTGTCTGGAAAAGTATTTATTTATCTTTTATGTTTGCAGGATATTTTTGCCAGATATAGTATTCCAAGGTAAAAAGCTTTTCCTTCAACATTTTAAGTATGTCATGCCACTGTCTCCTGGACTGTAAAGTTTTCAATAAAAAGTCTGCTGCCAGACATATTAGAGCACCAATGTATGTTATTAGTTTTATTTATTGTGCTGCTTTTAGGATTCTTCCCTCATGTTTGCCGTTTAGGAATTTCATTATTAAATGTCTTGAGGTAGTCTTCTTTGGGTTAAACGTGCTTGGTATTCTATAATCTTCTTTTACCTGAATATTAGTATCTTTCTCTAGTTTGGGGTAGTTTTCTGTTATTATCTCTTTGAATAAATTTTCTTTCTTTCTCTCTCTTTCTCTACTTCCTTTTTAAGACCATCATCTCTTAGATTTCCCTTTTGAGGCAATTTTCTAGATCTTGTGGGTGTGCTTAATTCATTTTTATTTGTTTTCCTTTTTACCTCTGACTGTGTATTTTCAAATGGCCTGTCTTCAAGCTCACTTAGTAATTCTTTCTTCTGTTTGATAAGTTCTGCTATTAAGAGACTCTGATGCATCCTATAGTATGTCAGTTACATTTTTTCACTCCAGAATTCTTGCCTTGTCTCAGATGAGACTTCGAACTTTTGAGTTAATGCTGCCATGAGTTAAATCTCTGGGGAACTGTTGGGAAGACATGATTGTATTTTGCAAAGTGAGAAGAACATGAGAGTTGGGAGAAGCCAGGGATGGAATGATATAGTTTGCATATTTGTCCCTGCCCAAGTCTCGTGTTAAATTGTAATTCCCAGTATTGG
Source organism: Pongo pygmaeus (assembly GCF_028885625.2). Taxonomy (NCBI): domain Eukaryota; kingdom Metazoa; phylum Chordata; class Mammalia; order Primates; family Hominidae; genus Pongo; species Pongo pygmaeus. Next base: position 149,567,913 of record NC_072396.2, on the reverse strand, counting down.
AGGTGGGGCCTGGTGGAAGGTATTTGGATCATTGGGGCGGATTCCTCATGAATGACTTGACACCATCTTTTTGGTGATGAGTAATCTCTCTCTCTTACTTCACACAGAATCTTGTTGTTTAAAAATGTGTGGCATCTCCCCTGCTATTGCTCCTGCTTTAGTTATGTTATATGCTTGCTCCCCCTTCATTTTCTGCCATGATTATTAGCTTCCTGAAACCTCCATAGAAGCCCAACAGATGCCAGGACCATGCTTTGTGTGAATCCTACAGAACTGTGAGCCAGTTCAACCTCTTTTTAAAATAAATTACCCAGTCTCACGTGTTTCCTTATAGCAATGAAAGAATGGCATAATACGCCATTCAAGAGCCAAGACCTGGAATTGAAGACCCTAAGAACCTGCTTGGTGTTCTACTCCATTATGGTGGACGTGGTACTAAAGGTGCAGGACAGTCACTTTTACTATTTCTTCTGCTTTTCTCAAGCAGAATAAGTCTCTTCCTGTAGCTATCACAGCTGAAAATGTGATGGGTACCCCCTGAAGCCCACACATCTCAGAGTCTTACCTAATACCCACAGCATATACTACCTGGCTGTTGGTGCTGATTACTCAGGATCTAACTGCTCTTTAATCAGCAGGTGATAAATCCTGCCAGGACTGAGTCCTACTTGTCAAGGAAGAAGGCCCCCTTCTTGCTCAGGGTATGGCTAGAAATATCCTCTGGGAGGTAGATCATGATTCTACTCAGTACCCTATCCTAGTTGCTAAGCTGGTATTTGAATCATTGGAACGGATCCTTCTGATGCACTTTTTGTTTGCCAATTGAATTTTTCAGCTCCAGACTTCCTGTTTGATGTTTTTTATTATCTCAATTTTTTAAAAAATTACCCGTTGGAATTATGGATTCTCTTTCTGTGTTATTTTGGTTTGTTGAGCTTATCAAAACAGCTATTTTGAATTCCCCATCTTTAGTCAAATATTTATGTCATTCCAGGATTTGTCACTGGTGCCTTAGTCTGTTTGGTGAGGTCATGTTTTCTTGGGTATTCTTGATGCTTCTAGATCTTTGTTTATGTCTGTGTTTTAACAAGTTAGGTATTTATTCTCAGAGTTTGGGCTGGTTTGTACCTATCTTTCTTGAGAGCACTTTCCTAGAATTGAAAGGAAATTGAGTATCATGACCTAAGTCTGTGGTTACTGCAGCCATTTTAGCACTAGAGGGTGCCGTAAACCCGGTAACTCTGCAACACTTGCAGACTCCTAGATACACAGCCTTGGTGGAATTGAGGAAAATAAGGAAGACTTCTCTGGGTTTTCAGGTGAAGTCTCTCACTCTCTTTCTCCCATGCACGAGGAGTCTCTTTCTGTGATGAGCTGCCTGGAGTTTGGGAAAAGGAGATGTGGGCACTTTTGTGGCCCTGAAACGTGGCACCTTAATGGGTCCCACCAGAAGTCCTTAGCTTCCTAGGCCAGCACAGTAGTGGGGCTCACCCAAGCCCTGTGGTCTCTACTCTCTGGCTGTCCCCGATGTTTATGCAAGGGCCAAGGCCTCTTTAGTCAGCAGGTCATGAATACTGCTGGCACTGGGTCTGTTCCGCCAAGGCAGCAAATCACCTTCTGGCCCAGGGTAAGTTCAAAAACACCATCCAGGAGCAAAGGCCTAGACTTAGGGGCAACAAGAATCTGCCTGGTGCTTTATTTGACTGTGGCTGAACTTGTACCCAAATTACAAGACAAAGTCCTCTGTAATCGGCTCTCTCTTTTCCCCAGGTGGAAAGAGTCTCTCCCTGATTGCACTGCCTGGAGTTAGGGGGAACATGATGTAGGCAATGCTGTAGCTACCACAGTTGGTGTTGTATTGGGCCACACACCAAGCCCATTGACTCTAAGACCAGTGCAGCACCAAGGCTTGCCCAAGGACTGTAACCTTGTGGCCTGACTGCCACTCAAATTTATTCAAAGCCTCAGGCCACTTAAGTTAGCTGGTGGTAAAGACTTCTGGGACTGGGGTTTCTCCTATTGGGGCAAAGGATTCCTCTTTGGCTCTGGTCTGGTATAAATGCTCTCTCCTTGGGTGCCCGCAGAATTCTGCCGTGTTGTGTTCCAGTGTGACATAGTAACACTGAGTTCCAATGTAAATTTCCACACTCACTTTGCTCTCCCTCCCCCAAGCATACAAATTCTTTCTTCAGACTGAACTTCCTAGGGTTGCAGGATGGATGATGTAGGCAATTCAAGACTATCCTTCCTACCATCTTCAATGTCTTTTTAAAATTATGATGTTAAAACAAAGTACTGTGATCGTTCACCTGATTTTTTCGTTCTTATGGCGGTGCTTTCTTGCTGAATAGTTGTTCAATCTGGTGTTCCTGTGGGGTCATGTTTACTGGAGGGTTCTATCGAACCATGTTGTTCCACCTCTCCTCTCAAGCCTATATGCATTTTCCCCGTAACATTCTGTGTTCTGTATAAGGGAGTATGTGTATGCTTATATTTATGACTGTGTGTGTGTGTGTGCACTTGTAGATGTTTGTAGTACTTATAGTTTTCCTGTGTTTTTGCCAATAAAATACGGATTTTTATTATGGTTTATAGAACACCAATAAGGGTGAAAATAAAAGGTATTTGATACTGTATAAAATAATTTTATTCTAAAATGTCAACACTGTTTTTATTTGTTTTAAAAAGCTTACCTATTATAAAAAGCATTTTCAAATGATAAATTTCTAATTAGGTATAGTGAAGCTATTTGATGTGGGTGGAATAATTTGAAATAATGATTTGTCTCATTGTCTATTGTATAATTCTGTTTTATATTTGTGAATATTTCTGTGGAACTTAATGGGGATATTTGTGAGTGACATGAAAATAACACAAATTATTTTGAAGCATATTAGAATAAAAGATAATTCTGATGACAGACAATATATAAAAAAAGAAAGGGAGAGAAGGAAAGACCTGTTTGATTTTTATCAGGTCCCTATATACATTTCTTCTTACCAAGTATTGGGAAAGAAAGATTTTCATGCCTGATTGAGTCTAATAAATCCACAGACATGCTGATGAGTCAAAATATAACAGCATTGTTGTATCATGAGGCACAGTGTGTTTTCCATGCTTAGATTTGAGCATGGACAAGGGTGGTTTATTATTCTTTTAATAATTAAAAAAATAGGAAATAAAGTTATGTTCGACAGTAAGAAACTGACTAAAGGAATTGTGGCGTATCCATACAAAGGCAAACTATACAGTCATTAACAAGAATGAGGTAAAGACATATATACCATCATAAAAACCTGATCACAGTACGTGTTTAAAAATAAATTACAAAGCAGTATGCATAGTATAATCCCTTTGAAATATGCTATTAATAATATATGTTTGAATATGTATAAAAAGAAAAATGGAGAAATATGAACCATTAATCCTATTAGCGATTGTCTTTCTGGGGTTGTAAGGATGTCACTCCCACATTATGTATTTTTATAATGTTTGAATTTTTATCACAAACATATAAATTTAAGAACAAAAATAACTAGGGTGAAAAATAAAAATGCCTTCCATGACCATTGGTCCTGCCTCAGCAGGGGACGTATCTCCTCAAGATAGTTCAGAAGGTTGAATAATAAGAATTCTAGATCCCTTAGAATGTCATTGATGGAATTAAAGAGGCCTTTGCTCACAGCTGGCTCTCTTCCCATAAGTCACCATTCAATTTTCACACGTAGGTAGGACATTGTTGACTAAAGTAAGGTGTGAGAGAGTAGCTTCTGTCCTGTAGAAAGTACCCAGCAAGAGGATAAATACTGATTTTCTTTATCCCACGGGTAACTGGTGACTCAGAATGGATCTTAGCAGGCAGTTTCTACTGTGGTTCAGACAGTTTTCCATGGACAAAACTTCTTACGGGAAAGAAGCATTTACTATTTAGAGTCACACTATGAATGAGGTGGACCCCTCACCTCTCCTGCTTCTCCCGTCTCTTGAAGTCAGGTCAGGAGTGGCCGGAGGATGTAGACTTCAGAAGCCTGACAGCTCTAATTTGACAAATCAGAGGACTCTGTGTGGATAAGAGATGTGAGAATGGACATGTCACCTCAGGCCACCAGGTCTGTCTTTTCTAACCCTATAATCTGAATGTTCAGAGGCTTAGGAGCTGATTCAAATCAGTGTGCCTGTCAGTGTGCCTCAGTGGAATGGGCCTGAACTCTTGGGCACAGAGAACTCCATATCAGAAAGCTCGTCATTTAACGCAGTCACATGGCAAAAGCCCACGTGCCACCCCTGGAAGCCCCCCCCCCCAGAGTCCACCATGCTAGGAGCTGCCGTGATGGGGCCAGATCGAGTCACCCACCACCAGGGCAGCAATGTAATTGGGCATGGAGGGAAGGGCGGAGTAGAGCCCCAAGGCTGATCTGGGCCCAGAGTGGGGCCATGCTCCACAGAGCTGGCTGGAGCCAGGAGCAGGTAGGATCTTCACCCTCCTGGGCACAGCTGCAGCAGCATCTCACTCCAGACAGTGGAGGAGAGGCTTGGCTCAGAAGTAGTTGACTGGACTCTGTGAAGGTTGTAGGGTGGGGAATGTGGTATTAAGGTATGTGTTAAAACTGAAAAGCTAGAACATTAGGAGAGAAAATGTGCATGGAAGGATCACCCTGAGAGAAAAAGGAGAGAGTGCTTACAGTGTGATGGAGTGTCCTGGGGCCTCAGATGAATCCGAGTTCCCAATGAACAGAGTGCTAAATGGAAAGGAAGTGCTAAATGGAAAGGCACTATGGCACAGTGAGAAGAAAGAAAGGTAGGACCATGGCCTGCTCTGTGGGAGACTGTTGCTTTTATTAGTCTTCAATGCCCTCACAATGGCCACCTCCCATTGGTCTTCAGGTTGTTTCACAAAGACCTTGTGCTAACGCAGTGGTTTCAACCAGGGACAATTTTGCCTCTATCTCTACAGGATATTTGGTGATGTTTGCACACACATTTCGTTGTCAAAACTTGGGAGATGCTACTGGAAATTAGTGAGTAGAGGCCAGGAATGCTGCTAAACACCATGCAGTGCACAAGATATCCCCCACAACAAATAATTATCTAGCCCCAAATTTCAATTGGATTGAGGTTGAGAAATCCTGCACTGAACATTTCCTTTGACTCAGTTGAAATACTCAAGAAATTCTTCTATGGAATGCTAGAGTTCACCATGGTATGTTATGGGCCCTGTTTGTAACAGACTAAGTTTATCTACTCAAATCTTGGGTGTTACGGGGAATTACAGGCCCTTCTGTTATAAACAGAGAAATCTTGACAAGGGGATTTTTATCTCTTTCCTCTAGAGCCACAGGACAGCAAAAGATTTTAGAAATAATGATGTGAAAAATAATTCTATTTTTTCAGTAAGATTCAGAAGCTTGTATTTCCTTGGAGGGATTATACAAAGATGTGACTTCCCGTTAATTTCTTTATTGGTCCAGAATTAAGAGATTACTTAGGCTCCAGAATGAGAATCTTATTTTATGCATTTAATCCCAGGATGTGACTGATCTGCTCTGTTTTCTATTGTTGCATAACAAAGTACAACAAATTCAGTGGCTTCAAACAATCTCCATTTATTATCTCATAGTTTTCATGGGTCAGAAATACAGGAAAAGCTTAGCTCGGTACTCTGCTCAGGGTTTCCAAGGATGAAATCAGGATGTTGGCCAAATTGTTTCTCATCTTAGCCTTGGAGTGATCTTTTAACTTAAAAATGAGGCTGGGCGAGGTGGCTCGTGTATACAATCCTAGCGCTTTGGGAGGCCGAGGTGGCTGGATCACCTGAGGTCAGGAGTTCAAGACTAGCCTGGTCAACATGGTGAAGCTCTGTCTCTACTAAAAATACAAAAAATACTGCATGGTGGCATGTGCCTATAATCCCAGCTGCTTGGGAGGCAGAGGTGGGAGAATCACTTGAACCCAGGAGGCAGAGGTTGCAGTGAGCCAAGATTGCACCACTGCACTCCAGCTGGCCTGGGCAAAGAGTGAGACTCCATCTCAAAATAAATAAATAAATAAATAAATAAATAAATACTTTTAAAAAATGGTCAGTTACAGAATCAAGTTCCTTGTGGTCGTAGAACTGAGATATCCCTTTTCATCTTGGCTGCCATTCCGGAGCTACTCTCAGCTCCTGAAGGCATCTACAGTTCCCCGCTACATGGCTCTCTCACAGGCCTACTCACATTATGGTGTTTGCTTCTTCAAAGCTAGCAGGAGAATTTCTCACTATGATGGCAGTGGCAGGCTGTCCAAGGTGGTCACTGCCATCCTGCTAGCTGCAACAGGGAGGCACAGATGGTGGCAGCAGGAATGGCTGTAGGAGCAGAAGTGGCGGGGGTGGGTCCCCTGTGTCCCACATCCCCGAGGCAGCCTACTGTGCCACCCCCACCCTCGCATGGCCCCAGAGCCTCTGCCGTGGTATCAGCCTCGCTCCCCACCCTGTCTTGGGAGCCTGCAAGCACCTTGCTGAAGGCACATCCAGGACTAGTGGGGCCATCCCTGAAAGCATCGAGTTTGTTTCTGCAGAGTTGGCTGGGGCCAGTGCCACCTGAACCTTGCCTGCTGGCGTTGCAGGGAAAATGCAGAGAGAAGGTGGGAAATCCCCGGATCCCACCCCTGGGAGGCCCCCTGGAGTCCACCATGCTAGGAGCTGCCGTGATGGGGCCAGAACGAGTTACCCACCAGCAGGGTAGCAATGTGGTTGGGCATGGAGGGGCGGGCAGTGTAGGGCCCCAAGGCGGATCTGGGCCCAGGGTGGTGCCATGCTCCACAGAGCTGGATGGAGCCAGGAGCAGGTAGGATCTTCACCCTCCTGGGCACAGCTGCAGGCACCCAAGTCACAGCTGTGTACCTGGGCCTCCATGTGCTCTCGGGGGCCAGTAGCAGGCAGGAGTCCTGCCATCGCAGGTGCAGCTGCAGCTGCAGCTGCCCTGTTACAGCTGTGGATCCGGGCATCTCTGTACTTTTGGGCACCTGGGAAGACTACCCCCTTGCTCCTGCAGGCTTAGAGGTGTCTTCTCCTGCTGTCTGGCCTCTCCCTATCCCTGGCTTCTGCTGCAATCTCAGAGCAGGGTTGGAGCCAAGTCCAGGCACTGTTGCAGCCTAGCCAGGTGTGCACATGCTTGGGACAGTGCTGACACACTAGGCCCCTGCCGCCTCGGCCCCCTCCAGACTTGGGCACCAACAAGCATGGCAGGGAGGCTGAGGTGGATGCTTAGGGCAGCTTGGCACTGGCCTGCAGGTACCCCTTGGCATGAACAGCCCAGGAGCCATATACAGCGGCAGGAGGCAGACAGGCTTCTGGGTGGAAGGGGGCAGGTCCCCAGTGAAATCTCACCTTCAAGTCAGGGAGGGCTTGAAGCCTGGGACTGGACTGCCAGTCCCACGGACCAGAGTGGAAACTTGTGGTGCTCTTTCTGGGACTGCCCATGGCTGCCCATGGACCAATCGACACACACTTTCTCCCCTCTGAGGCCCATAAAAGTCCCAAAGTCAGCCAGACTCAAAGAGACAACAGGACAACCTACCTGCAGAGAAGAGCTACCATCTCTGCTGAGAGCTGAATGCTTGTTGGGATGAACTTCCCAGCAGAGTGGAGCTATCCTATGTGCTGAGAGCTGAAAACTTGTTGGGACAAACTGCCTAGTAGAGAGGAGCTACCCTCTCTGCTAAGAACTGAACACTCACTTGGGACACCCTGGCTATGGAGAGGGGCTACCCACTGCAGGTCTCCTCTGAGCTGTTCTATTACTTATTAAAGCTCCTTTTCATCTTGCTCTCCCTCCACTTGTCTGTGTACCTCATTCTTCCTAGACATAGGACAAGAACTCAGGAACCACTGAATGAAGGGGCTAAAAGAACAGTAACACAACCAGGCCTGAAACATGCCCCTTACTTGCCACGTTGCAGATGACAAGAAGAAGAGGAGAGAGAAGGAGAGAAGTGCTGTGGCCCTTTGGGGAGCCTAGACCTTGGAGCTCCTTGAGCAAGGGTTATGACACCTTCTTTAGGGCTTTGCAGTTCCTGGCATCTCCAAGCTTTTGGGTGTCACTGCATTCCCTGGTGTCAGCTGTGGAAGCTTCTTATGGTATGCCTGGTCCAGCCACAGCCTTGAAGGGAGCCAGAGCCCATGCTGGCACCTGGAGCTGCCTGCCCCACTGCAGCCAGCGTGCCTGGCTGTGTGCAGCAACTGGACCCCGTGCTCGCTCACACACCCCTCATTGCTCCGTGCCTTGGAAGATGTGGGATCCAGGCTGGTAGCATAAGCCAACCACAGCCTGCCAGGCCGAGTGGGCAGAATGAGTCCAGCAGGCCAGAGCAAAACTCAGGCAAAGGCACCACTGGCCACAGAGGTTTCTGGCTGGTGAAGTGACACCCACAAAGATCCTGTAACAACTCCATTCTGCTAAAATGGAATCTTTTATAATGTAATATAACCACTTGAGTGACTCTGCCATCACCTTTGCCATATTTTATTGCTTAGAAGGAAGTCACAGTTTCTGCCCATAAGAAAAAGACTGAATTATACATGGACATGTGCCTCATTGAGTGCCATCTTAGAGAATGCTGCCTAACGCAAAATCTTTCTTCTACAATTTACTCTTCCCCAGGTCGGCTTTAGATTTTGGCTTGTAATTCTGCTATCTTGGCAAGAGTATTCTAATCTGGCCGGCCAATAAATGTAGATTACATTTGGAGGTTGCAAAAGATCTTGCAGGACCAACTGAAGAGAACAGCCTTCTCACCTCCCTTTTGTGGGGGCCTGGACTTTTATTGCTACTGCCTCCTGATACTGTCACATTGTTTTCTCTGCTTAAAAAAATTAATCGAGAAATAATAGATAAAATATGGGTCTATCAGAAGCTGGTGCTAAATTGTTGGCAAGGGTGAACTTTCTCAAGGAAGAATGAAAGGATTACAGCCGTTGGAGACCAGTTTCTCTTTTCCTAGGTATCTCAAGAAGAGCTGCATAAGCTATTATTTTCAAATCTTGAATGTTGCTTTTGGTTCTCAATTACTTTCTAAGAAAGGCAAAAATAAAAATGTAACCTGGCATTTTAAGCATTTCCTGGCAACTGATTCTTAAATTATTTATAGATTTGCTGTCTTATTTGATTAACCTTTTTTGTTTGTTTGGCACCAAACAAACCGTATGGTTGTTTTCTTGTCTTCCTGTTGTGCCTGAGCTCTGATATTCCAGACAGTATTTGAAATAAATCTTATAACTCTGATGTCTCAAAGTAGGCAGCAGAGATACTTGGCAGGTCAGTACTACTATTTCTTTCACTGCATAGCACTAACACACTCTAAGCTCACTTTTCACATAACTGGTAATGGTCTGTACCGTTTGTTGTGTATTGTACATATAGATTAGCTATCAAGTCTCTCAGGGGATAATTCCCTTCATTTTGACATAAACTGATTTAGCAAATATAAATCTCAGCCCAAATATTCAAGTGTGCAAAAAAAAATCGTTTTTAAAATTTTCCTTAAATCAACTTAATGCTGACATTGAGGCCACATGTTTCCGGGTTGGTATGAAATTCCATCTCAATCATTATTGTGATGTTGTTCTTCACTGAGAATAGTAGGAGAATTTAGAAGGCTTTAGTTTGCCTCAAAAATAATAATTATAACCACCACCACCACCACGACAGCTCCTCTATATATAGCAAGTGCTTTGTGCCAGGCACTGTTGTATGCAATTTAAGTGAAGGGAATGGGTGGTTCATTATTGCGGGCACTAAGTCTTGTTTCAGAACTCTCTGTTTAAGAACCCTTAGACTTAACTTTTACTAACTGAGGGTGGGGCAGAATTGCTCCCTTTTCAGTGGACTTCTCTCTCTTGCTTTTCTGTCTTAGTCTGTTTGTGCTGCTTAGAAAAAAATGCCATAAACTGAGTAGCTTAAAAACAACAGAAATTTATTTCTTACATTTCTAGATTCTTGGAAGTCCAAGATAAAGGACCAAGAAGATTCAATGTCTAGGGAATGCCCTCTTTCTTGTAACTGGTGCCTTCTATTTGTTTCTTCACATATCAGAAGGGCCAAGGGATCTCTGAGATCTCCTTTATGAGGGCACTAACCTCATTCATATGAAGGTACCACCCTCATGACCTAATTATCTCCCAAAGGCCTCACCCTCTAATAGTATCATATTAGGAATATGCTCCTTCCAGAACACAAACTCCAATAAAATAGAACGTTCTTTATTTTTTTCACTTGGCCTGTTTAACTTTTCTAGACAAGGACTTACACAACCATGATGTCCTTGGTTATAACATGGTATGTTATGTTATGGTATGTTATGTTAGGGTGATATGATGTGATTTTGAAATGAAGCTTAAGACAATGAATCTGGCAAAACAAACTTTAGCATTTATTTATATATATTTTACATATATATATATATATATTAAATTTTCTCTATCCTACTCAGCACCCTCATCACATTTCAGCCAGTGATCATCATAGGTTCTTTCAATCTTAGGTTCTTAGAGAATATGTAGCCCAATATTTTCAGTTTAATGTTGAAAAGCTAAGATTTGAACAGTTGACCTGCTCAAGAGCACATAGAACATTGACTGAAGAGCAGGAACACTTGGATTTCATATGAAAATGGGGTGGAGATGGGGTAGGCAAGGGAGGAAACAGTGGTGTAGCAAACACCAATTGAAACAAGTTCTTATAATGGTATCTGATTCTTTAGTTTCCCAACAACCCTGCAACTTAATTTTATTGTGTCTATCTTAAAGATTTTAAAGGATAGAGAAAAAGAGCTAATACTCGGAGTTTGACTTATCTAAAGTCAAATGGCTGCGTAAAAGTAGTATAGATTCTAACTTAGGTCTGTTGGGCTCTGTAATCGGCTGAATTGTATCCCCTAAAATTCATATGTTGAAGTGTTAAAATCATGTAATTGTTTCCTGAAAGAGGAATCTTCACTTGTATCAGTCACTATACATTTATAATTTTGCCTTCTTTTTCTAAAAGAACAAACTTATTCCTTTTTTTTCTTTTGAGAACATTACTATAAGCTTAGAGACATGTGAAGATCTTCAACAAGATTTTAGTATACAAGCTGTGTCATCCTTGTAATGATTTAGCTCTGAGTGGCTCTTGAATAAGATTTTAATCTATAGATGTGGGTGATGTGCAGTTCATTGTGTGTTATGCTTGGCAAATTTTAAAAGATACCTTAAGGTACTGCTGATTGACAATTGAGATGTTATTCATTTGAAGAAGAAGGGTGTATTAGTGTGCTGTTAATGTCAGAAGAGTGGTGGGCTAGTTTTAATTACATATATAAAGAGATACCTGATAACAAGGAATGGCTAACAGAAGATGAGATTGAACTATTTACAAGTATATATAAAGCTATCTGGATGGTTCAGGAATGTGTTCAAGACCAATTTCTCATTTCTGTTATTTTTGGGAACAAAAAAAGGTTGCAAGGTCATGAATTAACTTTCCAATCTGTCAGTACTATATTACAGAGAGATTTGGAAGGCTCAAAGCAATATTTTGCTCTCTGCTGAAAATCCAAATGAAAGGCACATTCCCATGCTTCTGTTTCGTGTGATTAGTCCAGCAGTAGAATGTAGCATACTGTTTTTATGGTATAGTTTTAGGTGGATTATTGATGAAAAACAAGTCAGAATGCGGAAATACGAACTATAAAAGTGTTCTGATGTTCCTACAAAGAACTCATGAACTGAAAGGATGTAAATGACATTCTTTCACTATCATGGTGAAACTATTCTATTGTCTTTCTAAATCAGTTTAAAGAAGGCAGAATTTTCTACCACTTAACACCTACAGCTACCACCATGCCCTGACCTTTTTTTTATTTTTATTTTTTGCAGTAGAGATTTGTTTCAGTCATTGATCGATCTATTCATTCCACCAATATTTATTGAGAGGCTAAGATATTCCAGATATTATGCCAGGTTCTGGGGATTCATCAGTAAGTATTATAGATACAGGTTTGGAACTAGTGTAATTGTGCCCTTGTGGAAAAGACTGGTGTTAATTAAATAGTCACAAGGATCAGTATAAAATAACAGTGCCACATGGCATGATGCTAAGTGACGTGATTAGTAGATCATAACAGCATGATTTAAATTAGTGTCTTCATTAGGATTCTCAGAAATAATTTTCACTTGGTGCTCGGGCCCCCAAAGCAAATGCCATTTTACAGAAGACTGTTTTTTTGTGGGTTTTTTTCTTTTAATCTCTAGTACTTTCTCTGAATTAGTTGAATATTTTACCTCTGAGATATGAAACTGGTTTGTGCACCTTGATTATGATATAGAAGGTTTAATTCCAGTATCAATTCCATATTTTAAACAATAATGAATGATTGCTTTTAAAAAATCATTTCATTGAAATATTAATGGAAAAAAGTGCACATATAATAATATATCTCAATGAACTATAAAAAAATACACATATCCGTTTAACCAGCACCCACATAAAGAAATAAAAAATGACAGAATGGGAAGCTTCACCGATTGTCCCCTCCACAAAAACACCAAGTTAACAACTATCTACACAGGAAAAAAAAAAAAAAAAAAAAACCTTCAGAAGAACCAAAATTAAGGTGAGCACTCATACTACCTAGCTTTAACAGTATATCATTGAAAAAGGGACAAAAGGTAAAAATCAGTCCTGAACCACAAGGCAACCAGAAAACAAATAACAAAATTACAGGAGTAAGTATTTACTTACTCCTATATATTATTCAATAGTAATATTGAATGGAAATGAACTAAATTCTCATATAGACTGGCTGAATGGATTGAAAAAAAAACAAGATCTGTTGACCTGTTGCCTACAAGAATCACACTTCACCTATAAAGACACACATAGACTAAAAATAAATGAATGCAAAAAAAATTCCATTCCAATGGAAACTAAAAAAGAGCAGGAATTGCCATACTTACATCAGACCAAATTGATTTCAAAAAAAATCTGTAAGAAGAGGCCAAAAAGGTCAATATAATGATAAAGGGGTCAATTCAGCAAGAGGATATAACAATTTTAAATGTATATGCACCCAACACTGGAGCACGTAAGTATATAAAGGAAATATTATTTGAGCCAAATAGAGAGATAGGCCCCAATAAAATAATAGCTGGAGATTTCAACACCTCACTTTCAGCATTAGATAGATCTTTCAGGCAGAAAGTCAACAACAACAACAAACATACTTAATCTGCACTATAGGCCAAATAGATCTAATAAATATTTATAGAACATTTCATCCAAGAGGTACAGAATACACATTCTTTTCCACAGCACATGGATTATTCTCAAGGATAGATCATATGTTAGGTCACAAAACAAGTCTTTAAATATTGAAAAACTTGAAATAAATATCAAGCATCTTCCTTTACCACAACAGAATAAAACTATACATTAATTACAAGAGGAATTTTGGAAACTATACAAATAAATGAAAATTAAACAGTATGCTCCTGAATGACCAGAAGTTCAATGCAAACATTAAGAAAAAAAATTTTAAATGTCTTAAAATAAATGAAAGTGGAAATATATTGTACAAAAACCTATGATATATAGCAAAAGCACTACTCAGAAAAAAGTTTGTATGTATCAGTGCCTACATCAAGAAGAGAAAAAGCTTCAAATCAACAATCTAATGATGCAACTTTAACAGAAAAGCAAGAGCAAACCAAATGCAAAATTGGTGGAAGAAGAGAAATAATAAAGATCTGACCAAAAATAAATAAAATGAAAACGAAAATGCAAAAGATCAGTGAAACAAGGTGATTTTTTAAAAGTTAAAGAAAAGTGACAGATTAAAAAAAATAAATCAATAAAATCAGAAATTAAAAAAAGAGATGTTACTACTGATATTGCAGAAATTCAAAAGATCATTATTGGCTACTATGAGTAACTATATGCTAATAAATTGAAAAATTGAGAAGAAATTGACAATTTCCTAGTTACATACAACCTACCATGAGTCTGAAAAAACTGGAAAACCTGAACAGACCAATAACAAGTAACAAGATCTAAGCAGTAATAAAAAGTTTCCCAGTAATAGCAAGCCCAGGACATGTTAGCTTCACTGCCAAATTCTATCAAACTTCTAAAGAAACTATAGAACTCTATATTTGTCTTTAAAAGAATCCTATTTAAACTCTTCAGAAAAATAGAGGAGGAGAGAATACTTCCAAAGTCATTATACCAGGCCAGAATTGCCTCGATACCAAAAACAGACAAAGACACATGAAAAAAAGAATGCTACAGGCCAATATCACTGATGAAGATTAATGCAAAAAGCTTCAACAGAATTATCACAAATAGAATTAAAACATTAGAAAGATCATTATGACCAAGCAGAATTTATGCCATGAATGCAAGGATGATTAAACATACACAAATTAATCAATGTGATACATCACAACAGAATAAAAGACAGAAACTATAGGATCAATTCAATTGATGCTTAAAAAGCATTGGATAAAAGTAAACATCCCTTCATGATAAAAACCCTCAAAAAACTGGGTAGGTAATAAAATCCATAGATGAGAGATCACAGCTAGCATCATACTGAATGGGGAAAAGCTGAAAGCCTTTTCTCTAAGATCGGGAACACAGCAAGAATGCCCATTGTTACCACTGTTATTCAACATAGTACTGGAAGCTCTAGCTATCCTTGTTTGCAGATGATATGAGTTTACATTTGGAAAAACCTAAAAACTCCACAGGAAAATTATTGAACTGATAAACGAATTAACTGAAGTTGCAGAATACAAAATTAACATACAAAAATCAGCAGTATTTCTATATGCCAACAGTGAACTATCTGAGAAATAAAGTAAAAAGGTAATCTCATTTACAATAGCCACACATATAATTAGATATCTGAGAATTAGCTAAACCAAAAAAATGAAAGATCTCTATAATGAAAACAATAAAATAATGAAGGATATTGAAGAGGACAGCAAAAAATGCAAAAAATAATTCTATGTTCACATACTGAAAGAATTAATATTTTTTAAATGTTCATACTACCCAAAGTAGTCAAAAGATTCAATACAATTCCTATCAAAATACCAACGACATTCTTCACGTAAATTTTAAAAAGACCCTAAAATATATACAGAACCATAAAATATCCAGATTAGATCAAGCTATCCTAAGCAAAAGAACAAAATTGGAGGAATCACATCACCTTGCTTCAAATTACACTACAGAGATATAGTAACCAAAACTATGTGGCATTGGCCTAAAAACAGATACATAGACTAATGAAATAGAATAGAAAACCCAGAAATGAATCCACGCACCTACGGTGAACTCATTTTTGACAAAGGTGCCAAAAACTTATGCTGGCAAAAAGACAGTTTTTCCAATAAATTGTGCTGGGAAAACTGGATATTCATAGGCAGAAGAATGAAACTAGATCCCTATTTCTTGCAATATACAAATATCAAATCAAAATGGATTTAAAACTTAAATCTAAGACCTCAAACTATGAAACAACTTTACGAAAACATTGGGGAAAATCTCCAGGACATTGGTTGGGGCGATGATTTTTTGATCAATACCCCACAAGCACAGGCAACCGAAGCAAAATAGACAAATTGGATCACATCAAGTTAGAAAGCTTCTGCCCAGCAAAGGACACAATCAACAAAGTGAAGTTACAACCTGCAGAATGGGAAAAAATATCTGCAAACTACCCTTTTGACAAGGGATTCATAAGAATATATAAGAATCTCAAATAACTCTATGAAAAATCTAATAATCTTATCAAAAATGGGCACAATATTTGAATAGACATTTCCCAAAAAAAGATATACAAATGGCAAATGGGCATATTAATAGGTACTCAACATCATTGATCATGTGAGAAATGAAATCAAAACTAAAATTAGGTATCACCTCACCCCAGTAAAAGTGGCTCATATTCAAAAGAGAGGCAATAACAAATGCTGGCTAGGATGTGGAGAAAAAGGAACCTTTACACACTGTTTGTGGGAATGTAAACTAGTACCACCGCATGGAGAACAGTTTGGATGTACCTCATAAAAGTAAAAATTGAGCTAGTATATGATTCAGAAGTTCTGTTGGGTATATACACAAAAGAAAGGAAATTATTGAAAATATATCTGCACTTCTATGTGTGTTGCAGCACTGTTTACAATAGTTAAGACTGAGAGGCAACTTAAGTGTTCATCAAAGGATAAATGGATAAAGAAAATGTGGTACATAAACACAATGAAGTTATATTTATCCATAGAAAGTATATGATCCAGTCATTTGCAACAACATGAATGGAACTGGAGAGCATCATATTGAATGCAATAAGCCAGGCCCAGAGAGACAAATATTGCATGTTCTCAAATATTTATGGGGTCCAGAAATAAAATCAATTGAACTCATGGACATAGAGAGTAGATATATGGTTATCAGAGGCTGGAAAGGGTAGCTGGGGGTTTGGAGGAAAGTGGAAATGGTTAATGTGTCCAAAAAAAGTAGAAAGAATAAGACCCACTTTTTGATATCCCAATAGGGTAACTTAATAATAACTTAATTGTATATTTCAAAATAAATAATGTAACTGGATTGTTTGTAACACAAAGGATAAATGCTTGATGGAATAGAAACCTCATTCTCCGTGATGTTCTTATTTCACCTCATATGCCTGTATCATGTAGCCCATAAGTATATACACCTATTGTGTACCTCAAATTTTTAAAATACAATTTTTAAAAATTAGGAAAAAAAATCAAGAAATAGAACATTATCCATTTCCCAGAAGCCCCCTTTATGCCACCTCTGACTATATGTCTTCAAAACACATTGGTGAGCATTTGTCTTAGAAAATTAGCCCACAAATGTCTAATCACCCTCATTGGCACCTGAGCAACACAGTTGTTGCTTGCCTGGTCACATTTGTCAGAGGAGTAGTTTGTAGATATTTTCCCCCATTCAGAGTCAGGATGGCACTGAGCTTATTCTGTAACAGACAGGCATGGTAGATGTCACCAAGGAGTAGCCATGTGGTTGATGTGGCAGTCCTTAGACCAGCTGATGGCTATTCCACCTCTGACAAAACAAGAAAGGACCCAATTTCCTTGAGAAATCATAACTGTGATGACGGCTTCATCTGTCTTTCTTGGCTGTGAATGTGCTCCAAACTCTAATTGGAATGGGAAATATTTGTAATCTTCAACTCATTTATCTGTTTAGGGATCCTATTCTCTCTTCTCCATACAGCCTTGAGAAGTTAAAGGTAACATCTGAAAGTGCACAGTCTTTATCTGCTCCCTATGATTTTTATTCTCTGCCTGAAGATCCACTCATTAGAAGTAAAATGATGTGTTCCTATCTCCACCAATGCAACTGGAAAATTAGTCCTTAAGCAATTTGATACACCTAGTCAGATAAGTCAGGGAATAATCCTTAAGTATGACATTCAAAGTGAGGTCAGAAGAATGAGCAAGAGTTAAGAAGGCAAATTGGAAGGGAAGAACATTCTATAAAGAGAAATAGCTCATGCAAAAGCCTTAGGGCAGGAGAGAGAAGAGTGCATGAACAGATATTATTAGAGGAAAGAATGATGTGAGATGAAGCTGCTACAAGTTAGATGCTAGACTATGTAGGGCCTTGTAGGTCATGTAATAATTTTTCCCCTTTATTCTAAGCACAATGGAAGCCTCGTCTTTAATAGAGGAAGGAACACTTATGTGAAGTGAAGTGACCAAATTTATATTTTGAAAAAGATCAACGTGGCTACAGTGTGAAGAATAAAATGTCAGGGCATAAGTACAGAACTAAGAATAGCTAACAAGGAGGCAGTAAGTGGAGGTGATAAAGGTAATAAGTATCAAAGCCAGGATTTGAACCCAGGCATACTGGCTACAAGATCGATGCATTTAAACACTATGCATAACTATATTTGGCTAGTCATTTAGTAAGAAATGAATCACATTTAGTAAGAGATGATGGTTACTTGGATTTAAAAGGATGTGGTGGAGACAGAAAAAAGTAGACCAATTTGAAAAACTGCCAGAAGATGAAAATGATAGAATATGGTGAAGAGTTGAGGAAAGGGGAGTTAGAGGTACATAATAATGATTTTTTAGGTTTGGAATGTGCAAATGTGTCTGTGCTGGTATCATGCACTGATACAGGGAATGCCAGATGAACACCAGGTTCAGGAGAGAGAACTATTTTATTCCGGAATGTCTTGAGTTTGAGAGAGCTATGAAACAATTGGCAGGAAAGTGATGCCACATGAGCAATAGTCTATATGGGCCTAGGGCTCAGAGACTGAACATATCAGTGTGTGAATCATCAGCATATATTATATTGATTACCTACATCTGAGACTTCAGAAACTTTAATGTTGAATGTTCAGGTAGAAGAGGATGAACCTACATAAAACACAGAACAAGAGGAGACAGAGTGGTAAGAACAGGAGAGAAAGATGAGGAGAACAGGAGAGTCTTGTTAAGTCCCAGCAGTCAGAGTATGGGTGTTACAAATATCAGTGAGAGGTAAAAAACTTTGATTGAGGCCGGGTGCGGTGGCTCACGCCTCTAATCCCAGCACTTTGGGAGGCCGAGGCGGGCGGATCACAAGGTCAGGAGATCGAGACCATCCTCTAAGGTGGTGAAACCCTGTTTCTACCAAAAATACAAAAAATTAGCCGGGCATGGTGGCGGGCGCCTGTAGTCCCAGCTACTCGGGAGGCTGAGGCAGGAGAATGGTGTGAACCCGGGAGGCGGAGCTTGCAGTGAGCGGAGATCGCGCCACCGTACTCCAGCCTGGGCGACAGAGCGAGACTCCGTCTCAAAAGAAAAAAAAAAAACTTTGATTGAAAAATGTCTTTATCTTACATAATAATAGTTTGGTGAAGTGATGGGGATGCAAGTCTAACAGCAAAACTTAAGAGTGTCAAAAAAAAAAAGTACAATGAATTTAAAGATTTTAATTGGCTTTATTTGTGATTCTAGAATCAGGCAACATTTCATTCCATAAAATAGAATAAATGTCTTCCGATGACCCAAGCAGAGGAGGTTGGCTTTAGAAACCTAGGAGAGCTGGAGAAATCAAAAACAGAATAAAAAGCAGATTGGCCCTTTCAAGTTACTGTCCTTGTAAGGCAGAAAAAGGGAAAGAGAATAATAGAGAAATAAATGGTTTACATCAGGTTTTTACAATGCGTTTATAGATAGGGTCTCGCTCTGTGGCACAGGCTGGAGTGCAGTGGTATAATCAGAACTCACTGCAGCCTCGATCTCCCAGGCTCAAATGATCCTCCCCGCTCAGCCTCCCAAGTAGCTGAGACTACAGGCACATACTAGGATGCCTGCCCAATTTAAAATATATGTGTGTGTGTGTGTGTGTGTGTGTGTGTGTGTGTGTGTGTATGTGTATGTAGAGAGAGAGAGACTAGGGCTGGCTGTGTTGCCCAGGCTGGTCTTGTACTGCTGAACTCAAGAAATCCTGCCACGTTGGCTTCCCAAAGTGCTAGGATAACAGGCATGAGCCACTACACCCAGCCTAGGTAACCTTTTTGTTGTAAGAATTAAAGCAGAGGAAACTTCATCATCATGTTAATTGAAACTGGCCTGTTTGGGAAATTAGGCTGTTGTCTTTCTCTCTCTTCCCATCTCTCAGTTTTAGTTCGATGATGTGGAACTTCAGCATGAGTGACTCTATTCTGATTTTTCATCTGGTCTTTTTGATCCTAATGCAGAATCTCAGTCCACCATAATGGCCTTTTATTGTTTTTATTTAACAGGAGTAGTTAGGAATTGAGGAAACAAAACTAAAAAAAGTAGGCAGCTTTTAGATGTTAGCCTATGAAAAGAAGAAGAGCAATTGGAAAGTACTGAAGAATGATGATAAGTTTGTTTTAGGCTGGGAGCGGTGGCTCACTCCTGTAATCCTAACATTTTGGGAGGCCGAGGCAGGCGAATCGCCTAAGGTCAGGAGTTCAAGACTAGCCTGGCTAACATGGTGAAACACTGTCTCTACTAAAAATAGAAAAATTAGCTGGGTGTGGTGGCAGAGACCTGTAATCCCAGCTACTTGGGAAGCTGAGGCATGAGAATCACTTGAGCCCAGGAAGCGGAGGTTGCAGTGAGCCGAGATTGTACCACTGCACTCCAGCCTGGGGGATAGAGCGAGCTGTTTAAAAAAAAGAAAAAAAAAAGAGTTTTGAGTAGGCTTAATAAATTAAAAAGAGGAAGATTTTGATTAGATATTGCCTCTATTTTCTGTATTATCCTTTACCAAAGTTACATTTCTTTCCCTAGTGAATGAAAGTCATTGAAAAAATACAATAGGGTTTGCCTGACAAATTGACAGAACATCTTCTTAGGAGAAAGGAGAATTTGTTTCTTTTAGAAGACTTTAAACAATAACAATATTAATACTACTAAAAACACCACCAATGACATCTAAGATAGTTTGGATTTTTATCCCCACCCAAGTCTGATGTTGAAACGTAATCCTCAGTGCTGGAGGTGGGAGGTAATTGGATCATGAGGGCAGTTTCTCATGGTTTAACATCATTCCGCCTTGGTGCTGTCATCACAATAATGAGTTCTTAGAAAATCTGGTTGTTTAAAAGTGTGTAGCTCCTCCCCCACCCCCTGCCTCCTACTCTGGCCATGAAGAAAGCCTCACTCCTCCTTTTTCTTCCACCACAAGTAAAAGCTTCCTGAGGCCACTCCAGAAACAGATGCCACTATGCTTCCTATACAGACTGTGAAACTGTGAGCCAATTAAACCTCTTTTCTTTATAAATTACTCAGTCTCAGATATTTCTTTATAGCAATGAGAGAACGAACTAACACAGAAAATGGGTACCGGAGGTGGGGAATTGCTATAAAGATACCTGGAAATCTGGAAGTGACCTTGGAAGTGGGTAACAGGCAGAGGTTGGAAGAGTGTGGTGAGCTCAGAAGAAGACAGGAAGATAAGGAAAAGTTTGGAACTTCCTAGACAGTTGTTGAATGGTTGAGCAAAATGCTGATAGTGATAGGAACAGCGAAGTCTAGGCTGAGGTGGTCCCAGATGGAGATGAGAAACTTATTCAGAACTGAAGCACTTTTGTTGTTATGCTCGTTATGCTTTAGCAAAGAACTTGGAAGCATTTGCCCCTGCCGTAGAAACCTGTGAAGCTTTGAACTCACAAATGATGATTTAGGGTATGTGGTAGAAGAAATTTCTAAGCAGCAAAATGTTCAAGATGTGGCCTGCTGCTTCTAACAACCTGTACCTGAAAATTACCTGAAACTGGAACGTCTATATAAAGGGAAGTATAGCATAAAAGTTTGGAAAATTTGCAGCCTGACCATGTGGTAGAAAAGAAAAGCCCATTTTCAGGGGAAAAATTCAAGCAGGCTCCAGAAATTTGCATGAGAAAAAAAGAAGCCAACTATTAATATCCAAAACAATGGAGAAAATGCCTCAAAGGCATTTCAGAGATCTTTGCAACAGCCCCTTCCATCACAGACCCAGAGGCCTAGGAAAGAAGACAGGGACGGGGCCTTGCTGCCCTGTGCAGCCTTAGGACACTGCTCCCTGCATCCCAGCTGATCCAGATCCAGCTATGACTGAAAGGGGCCCAGGTACAGCTCAGGCTGCTGCTTCAGAGGGTGCAAGCTGTAAGTCTTGATGGCTTCCACATATATTAAGCCTGCAGTACACAGAATGCAGGAGTTGAGGCTTGGGAGGCTCTGCCTAGATTTCAGAGGAAGTGCGGAAAACACTTGATATCCAGGCAGAAGACTGGTGCAGAGCTGGAGCCTTTATGGTGAACCTTTACTAGGGCAGTAAATGTTCCTCATGGAGAACCTCTAGTAGAGCAGTAGGGGGAAAATGTGGGGTAAGATACCCCACACAGTGTCCCCACTGGGGCACTACCTAGTGGAGCTGTGAAAAGAGGGCCACTATCCTCCAGACTCCAGAGAAGTAGATCCACCAATAGCTTGCACCCCACACCTGCAAAGCCACAGGTACTCAATGCCAGCCCATGAAAGCAGCTGTGGGGGCTGAACCCTGTAAAGCCACAGGAGTAGAGCTGCCCAATGCTTTGGGAGCCACCCCTTGTGCCAGTGTGCCCTGTATGTGAGACATGGAGTTAAAGGGGATTATTTTGGTGTTTTAAGATTTGATGACTAACCTGCTGGTTTTTGGACTTGCCTGAGGCCTGTAGCTCCTTTATTTTGGCAGATTTCTCCTTTTTGGAATGGGAGCATTTACTCAATGCCTATACCCCCATTGTATCTTGAAAGTTACTGATTTGTTTGTTTGTTTTTTATTTTATTTTAGAGGCTCATAGATGTAAGGGACTTACCTTGTCTCAGATGAGACTTTGAACTTTCAACTTTTGAGTTAATGCTGGAGTGAGTTAATACTTTTAGGGACTGTTGGGAAGGCATAATTGGATCTTGCAATGGGAGAAGGACATGAGATTTTGGAGGGGCCGGGACAGAATAATATGGTTTTGATCTGTGTCCTCATCGAATAGTTTGGTGAAATATAATCCCCAGTGCTGGAGGTGGGGCCTAGTGGGAGGTGATCACATCATGGAGGCAGTTTCTCATGATTTAATACCATCACCCCTTGGTGCTGTTGTCTTCACATTGAGTTCTCATGAGATCTGGTTGTTTAAAAGTGTGTAGCACTCTCTTCCTCCTATTCTAACCATGTGAACATGTGAAGTGACTCACTCCTGCATTGCCTTCCACCATGTGTAAAAGCTACCTGAGGCCTCCGCAGAAGCAGGTGCCACCATGCTTCCTGTACAGCCTGCAGAACCATGAGTCAATTAAACCTCTTTTCTTTATAAATTACTCAGTCTGAAATATTTTTTATAGCAATGCTATAATGGACAAATATAACATCCATATATACATATATATATGAAAAGCATGTGAAAAACTATGTATGTGTGTGTGTATGTGTTTATACTTATACACAGGCACACATGTATGTATATTTATACACACACACATATATATACATACAGATTTTCACATGCTTTCCCTTTATAAAATCCTCACAAGGGAATTGATAGTTTTAGGCATCATTAAATATGATTAAGAAACTTACCAAATATCACATAACTAACATATCTTTGAGTCAGAATAAAAACACTATAACCATGACTTTTTTTTTTTTTTTTTTTTTTTTTTTTTGAGATGGAGGCTTGCTCTGTCACCCAGGTTGGAGTGCAGTTGCACGATCTTGGCTTACTGCAAGCTCCACCTCCCTGGTTCACACCATTCTCCTGCCTCAGCCTCCCGAGTAGCTGGGACTACAGGCGCCCGCCACCACACTCTACAGGAACCCGCCACCACACCTGGCTAATTTTTTTGTATTTTTAGTAGAGACGGGGTTTCACCATGTTAGCCAGGATGGTCTCCATCTCCTGACCTCGTGATCCGCCCACCTCGGCCTCCCAAAGTGCTGGGATTACAGGCGTGAGCCACCATGCCCGGCCGACTTTATTTTTTTAATCAAGAACTTTTATTCATCACAAAGCACAGTAAAAATGTTTAAAGTCACAAATTAAGAGAAGATGTTTTATATACATATAAACACGCATGCATACACACACACACACACACACACATACACACACACACCCACCAAAGAATTCTTATCAGGAATATTTAAATAATTAGCACAATTTAATAATAAATGAAAAATGAATAGAAAAATTAGCAAAAGAACTCTTCAGAGAAAACACAAGTGGCCAAAAACATTTGAAAAGACATTCAACCTTATTATTATTACTATTATTTCTTTATTTCTTCCTTAAAAAAAAATAGGGATACATGTGCAGAATGTGCAGATTTGTTACGTAAGTATACATGCGCCATGGTGGTTTGCTGCACCTATTCACCCATCCTCTAAGTTCCCTTTTCTCACCCCCATCCCCCAACAGGCTCTGGTGTGTGTTGTTCCCCTGTCTGTGTCCATGTGTTCTCATTGTTCAACTTCCATTTATGAGTGAGAACATGTGTTGCTTGGTTTTCTATTCTAGTTTGCTGAGGATGATGGCTTCCAGTTTCATCCATGTCCCTGAAAAGGACTTGATCTCAATCCTTTTTATGGCTGCATTGTATTCCTTGGTATACGTGTGCCACATTTTCTTTATCCAGTCTATCATTGATGGGCATTTGGGTTGGTTCCATGTCTTTGCTATTGTAAATAGTGCTGCAATAAACATACACTTGCATGTGTCTTTATAGTAGAATGATTTATATTCCTTTGGATATATACCCAGTAATGGGATTGCTGGGTCAAATGGTATTTCTGGTTCTAGATCCTTGAGGAATCACCACACTGTCTTCCACAATGGTTGAACTAATTTACGTTCCCACCAACAATGTTAAGGCATTCCTATTTCTCCACAGCCTCACGAGCATCTATTGTTTCCTGACTTTTTAATAATCACCATTCTGGCTGGTGTGAGATGGTATCTCATGGTGGTTATGATTTGCATTACTCTGATTATCAGTGATGTTGAGTTTTTTTGTCATATGTTTGTTGGTCGTGTAAATGTCTTCCATTGAGAATTGTCTGTTCATATCCTTTGTCCACTTTTTGATGGGGTTGTTTGTTTTTTTCTTATGAATTTGTTTAAGTCCCTTGTAAATACTGGATATTAGACTTTTGTCAGATGGGTAGATTGCAAAAATCTTCTCACATTCTGTAGGTTGCCTGTTCACTCTAACACTAGTTTCTTTGGCTGTGCAGAAGCTCTTTCATTTAATTAGATCGAATTTTAAAATTTTCGCTTTTGTTGCAACTGCTTTTGGTGTCTTCGTCAATGAAGTCTTTGCACGTGCCTATGTCCTGAATGGTATTGCCTAGGTTTTCTTCTAGGATTTTCATGGTTTTGGGTCTTGCATTTAAGTGTTTAATCCATTTTGAGTTAATTTTGGTATAAGGTATTAGGAAGGGGTCCAGTTTCAGTTTTCTGTATATGGCTAGCCAGTTTTCCCAGCACCATTTATTGAAGAGGAGATCTTTCCCCATTGCTTGTTTTTGTCAGGTTTGTGGAAGATTAGATGGTTGTAGATGTGTGGTGTTATTTCTGAGGTCTCTGTTCTGTTCCATTGGTCTATATATCTGTTTTGGTACCAGTACAATGCTGTTTTGCTTACTGTGGCCTTGCAGTATAGTATGAAGTCAGGCAGCGTGATGCCTCCAGCTTTGTTCTTTTTGCTTAGGATTGTCTTGGCTATACGGGGTCTTCTTTGATTCCATAGGAAATTTAAAATAGTTTTTTCTAATTCTGTGCAGAATGGCAATGGTAGTTTGATGGGAATAGCATTGAATCCATAAATTACTCTGGGCAGTATGGCCATTTTTATGATATTGATTCTTCCTATCCATGAGGATGGAATGTTTTTCCATTTGTGTGTGTCCTCTCTTATTTCCTTGAGCAGTGGCTTGTAGTTCTCCTTGAAGAGGTCCTTCACATCCCTTGTAAGTTATATTCTTAGGTATTTTATTCTCTTTGCAGTGATTGTGAATGGGCATTCTTTTATGATTTGGCTCTCTTCTTGTCTATTGTTGGTGTAAAAGAATGCTTGTGGCTTTTGCACGTTGATTTTGTATCCTGAGACTTTGCTGAATTTGCTTATCAGTTTTATGAGTTTTTAGGCTGAGATAATGGGATTTTCTGAATATAAAATCATGTTGTCTGCAAACAGAGGCAATTTGACTTCCTCTCTTCCAATTTGAATACCTTTATTTCTTTCTCTTGCCTGATTGCCCTGGCCAGAACTTCCAATACTATGTTGAATAGGAGTGGTGAGAGAGGGCATCCCTGTCTTGTACCAGTTTTCAAAGGGAAGCCTTCCAGCTTTTGTCCATTCAATATGATATTGGCTGTGGGTTTATCATAAATAGCTCTTATTATTTTGAGGTATGTTTCATCTATATCTAGTTTATTGAGGGTCTTTAACATGAAGGGATGTTGAATTTTATCAAAGGCCTTTTCTGTGTCTATTGAGATAATCATGTGGTTTTTGTCTTTGGTTCTGTTTATGTGATGGATTATGTTTATTGATTTGCCTGTGTTGAACCAGCTGTTCATCCCAGGGGTGAAGCTGACTTTAAATAACAAAATAGTAAACCTAAACCAATAGTTATAAAATATTACATTACATTGAATGGATTAAACATTTACATTTAAAAAGCAGAGAAGAGTTCAGAAATAAACCCATGCATTTATGGCCAATTGTTTTTGTTTTTGTTTTCACATTTACTAGTTTTTTATAAAAGATGCAACTTAGGGATAGCCAAATTGAAAAGATGCGTGGGGCAAGGCATGGGGAGGCGGGTGGTATACAGAGTTTCCATGCCCTTTCCAGAACCTGGGTGTGTTCGGCAACTTGGAAGGTCACTGAATCTCATTGTTCAAGAGTTTTTGTATAGCCTGCTCTCCAGCCTGCTCACCTCCACTTCCCAGAGGTCAATGGGGTGGGTCTGAAAGTTTCAACCCTCTAATAACTAGGTCTTTTCAGTGATCAGCCCCAACCTGAGGCTATCTTGATTGCCCACCTTGTCACCTAATTAGCAAAAACTAAGGTGTGATCGAAAGGGCCTCATTATGAATAACAAAAGACACTTTTGTCACTCAGGAAATTCTAAGAGCTTTAAAAACTCTGTGCCAGGAACTGGGAATGAAGACCAAGCATATTTCTTATTATAACAGTTTACCCCTTAGTTTTTGACCATGGATCCCATGTAACAGAATGTTAAATGTTACAAGATAATGGTATATTACTAGAGACCTATTCAGTCATTAATAATTAGTATAGTTCAACATTATAATGTATGAAAATACTTCCTAAGGAGAGTTTACTCAGGTTTGTGGGCTTCTATTTGATCTTGTCAGGTTCTGAAAGCAGAGGTGGTTTCAGTAATATATAGTGTCATCCTTTCAGGCATCTGATATGATTGAACTAAGAGGAAATGTCATCTCTTGCTCGGAACCTCTTTCACGGTGTTAATGTAATATTAGATTTCCCTCATTACATAACCTGTTTATTCATTCCTTTACGCTTAGCAACTATCCTTCCTTTTCTCCATTTATACCCAAACTTTTTAAACTTTGAAAGGCACATTAGGTTTGGCCACTGTGCTGATCTAGATTGCAAATAACAATAGTAGTCTAGAAAAGTCTCTTCCCTTCAGTCCGGTTTCATTTGTATATAGTAGATTTACGTACGCACAAAACTAGTGGGATATCTTGACTCCAGGTAACACAGAAGCATTCACTGTAAACCCCAGTTTTGCCAGATAGGGTAAAAATAAAACTTGATGCATCAGTTCCTTAGGAATTCTGACATGAAGGTTTAAAAATATAGTTAGAGTTTCTTGCTTAGAAATTATTTCTGTTTTGGCATTTGTAGCTGCATCAGTTCCTGTGATCGCTGCATCAGTTCCTGTGATCACTGCATCAGGTAGAAAAAAGAAAATTTGAGGAAATGTGGGCAAAAAAGGAAAAAAAAATAAATATAGTCATCGTAGCAGCACGCTCCATTACGCCTTTCTCTCCAGTTCCACCAGCAAAGCAGAGGAATGTATCTAATGTGGATAGACCTTTGGTCTTGCTCATGTTGAGCATGAGCGTACATTCATGAAGGCATGTAAGCCAGGCCTTCGTGTCTTTATCTGCCCATCTTGGCAATCAATATATTAATTTCCCATTCCTATTCTATATCAAACTATTACCCTGAGGAGAATATCTCACTGCCTGTTGATGAACATTATGGGCTGTAAAGTGCATTTCTTGATCTAAAGACATGTGACTCGGCAGCCTAAATTGGTGCAACATCATCTGTTCTGGTTACCGTATACAAACTCTGAAAGTTTGTATTTCCTACTTGGTAAGCAAAGCCCAGTCCACTTTCAGCGTCTATGATGGTCAAGACCCATTTATAGCTACCCTGAGGCTACTGGCATCAGTTTGACTTGCCGGCTGTGTTCAGGCCTTTCCCCTGGGAAATCTGCCACATAGCCATGTGCATTCTTTCTTTTGCAGGCAGAAAAAACAAGTATTATTGTCATTTTCTGCCTCAGAGGGTGCAAGGAGAGTAGGTCTAGATTCAGTCCATCTCTGTACTGCTTCGGTACCTCCATATCCATTTTTCATGGACTCATGGAACACAATATGCACACAGGGATATGATTTCAATCACCATTCAAACCTGAAAGGGCGTTCTGATGGACATCAACATGTTCTAATTTAATGCACTCCTCAAATGCCCATCAGGTCATGCCCCATATGGACATCCCTTTAATAGACCAGTTTTCTGGCATCTTTCTGCCTGACAGTATGGCCAGATTGGTTAAAAAAAAAAAAAAATATATATATATATATATATATATATATATATATACATCAAAACATTGTTGCCAGCAGCATGCAGTTCAGCCTGCTGAGCTGATTCGTTTATACCTTCTTCTATCGAAGTGGTGGCCTTCCAAACAGGATATTATCTATTCCCTTAGAATTACTCTTCATAAACCAAGTAGTTCTTTGTTAGTTTGTCAAGAGCAGTTTATAGGGCACTGTCCAATTGACAGCAGAATC
Organism: Pongo pygmaeus; assembly: GCF_028885625.2. Taxonomy (NCBI): domain Eukaryota; kingdom Metazoa; phylum Chordata; class Mammalia; order Primates; family Hominidae; genus Pongo; species Pongo pygmaeus. The sequence continues at coordinate 149,539,266 of NC_072396.2, read as the reverse complement.
CAGCAGCAACTCAAGCACTTCCAAAGTCAGTCCTAGAGGAAAAGAAACTTCCAGCTCATGAGTATCTCCTCATTGGATTCTCTCAGTAGCATGGTCCTCTATAAAACATTTCAATTCTATTTGGCAATTCTGGGCAGTGCTGTTCCCATCAGATAGTTTATCTTATATCACCCAAATTATATGAGTACTTTGGGTTTTAGGATTATTTTTTGCCCATTAATTATAGGAACAGTGTCAACTAATACTTAATATAGGCTAGTAATTGCTCCTCAAATGGAAATTTTGTAGTCCAAAGTCCCAGTAGTTCTCACCAAGGAGTATAATATAGAAGCCCCATTCTAAGCTCCTTATGAAGTTACTACACAGAGAATGTGTCTGTGCCAGCACTCCAACCTCTAATCTATACTGCATGGGCTCAGACAGTCTTATTCATTCCCATTTAGCATGCCCAGTTAATATTGCCTGAGTGGTGAATTTACATGCCTTCTGTTTTACAGAAACACTTCCTCAGTCAGACATAATATGCAACCCCATAGTACACCCAGGTAAATGAGATACAACCCCTTCACATAAAGCCTGTTCAAACATACCAATTCTCCTCAAAACTTTTACTTTAACCCCATCAACCCTTATATTCCTAATTGTAATCTCCATTCAGAATTCATCACAAGTTTTTCATCACAAGTATTCTCCAGTCAAATGTAATATTCATTCACGTAAAACATTCAGTAAAGGAGAAATAACCTGTTCGTACTGTGTAAGTATTCCAACTTTTATAATCTTATATTCCTTACATTTCTATATTCTCTTAACTAAATGAAAGCCTGCATTAGGCCTTCATCAATTGGGTTGATACCACAGTATAAGGAGCTCCCATGTAAACACGTCCTCAAAACTTCTCTTTTCCTCCCTGTGACCATTTTACCTACCCAGTGTATAAGGATTTGAGTCCCCAGAGAGGGAGTTGAGCCAAGGGATGCTGGCTGTTTTGTCGATCTTTATCTGATTAATCTGCCTGACTATTGCCCCAAGGGCCAAGTTTCTCCTTGCAATTTCTGCCATTTGGCTTTTTAAATTTCTCCATACTTTAAGGTACATGATGACTTTTCCAAAGCCCTTTAGTGTTGAGAGAACAGCAAGGATCTTTTTGGTCCGCTGTATTATTCCATTTTCATACCATTATGAAGAAATATCTGAGACTGAGTAATTTACAAAGAAAAAGACGTCGAATGGACTCACAGTTACACATGTCTGGGGAGGCCTCACAATCATGGTGGAAGGCAAAAGAGGAGCAAAGGCACATCTTACATGGTGGTAGGCAAGAGAATGTGTGCAGGGGAACTGCCATTTATAAAACCATCGTATCTCATGAGACATATTCCCTATCATGAGAACAGCATGAGAAAAACCCACCCCCATAATTCAATTACCTCCCACTAGGTCCATCCCATAACATGTGGGGATTATGGGAGATACAATTCAAGATGAGATTTGGGTGGGGACACAGCCAAACCATATCATCCACTCAACCTTCAATAGTGCTGTATTAAGGTCTTTGTTTCAACCCTATCAGTATTTGTTTGGCATATCTCATTTCTTAATAACCATTGTGAAAGGAAAATAAATCTTGGGACCTCAAAACCACTAAGCCAAAGGGAAAAGTCAGGCTGAGAACTCCTTAGGGCAAACCTTCCTCACATTCTGTTCCTTAAAAAGATAGCTACTAAGATAAAAAGGCTACATACCTCCCTCACAAGGAATTTCCTTGTGGACAAAGGAAAGATACAACTAAATGTTATCCCTCTGCTCGCTGAGATCAATGCATATCTAATTGCCTTTTTTGGAAAGGCTAATCAGAAACTCAAAAAAATGCAACTGTTTGTCTCTTATCTATTTGTAACCTGGAATCCCCCTTCCTGCTTCACATTGTTTCACCTTTCTGGACAGAACTAATGTACATCTTTCATATATTGATTGATATCTCATGTCTTCTTAAAATATATAAAACCAGGCTGTGCTTTGACCACCTTGGGTACATGTTGTCAGGACCTCCTGAGGCTGTGTCATGGGAGCACATCATTAAATCTGGCAAAATAAACTTCATAAATTGTCTGAGACCTGTCTCAGATATTTGGGCTTCACATTTGGCAACCATGGTGGGATTCTGAGTGGAGTTGCCCTTTACCTTTCACAAATCTCCTATCAGTGTTTGGTATCAGATTGAGCTATCTTTGTGGCTCAAACCAATAGGACAATTTGCTGAGGCCTGGAAGCACCCTCTCCAAAGAATCCCTGATATCCTAAAATTTGGTCAAGAGCTAAAGTTTATTTTGCTGTACAACTCCATTTTTGGCAGTTTTACTTGCTTCCAACAAGGAAGGCGAGTTTTCCTGCTTCCATAATGATTAAAGGCAGGTTACTTATTTCTAGAGTTTGAGTTCACTTCCAACAGGGAAGGTGAGTTTGAGTTATTTCCTGCTTCTAGAATAGTAGAGAGCAGTCTTTAGCCTAAGACCCATCCCTAGGTAAGCAGCTGAATTGGGGTTTTGTTTTGGCTAAAGTTAAGACTCACAACCAGCTGGTCTTAATATCGTTTTACCATTAGAGCACTCAGTAATCACAACGATGGGTTTTTGTTGTTTTTGTTTGTTCTGGTCTTTCTCTCATCAGATTTGACCAACTCTACCTGGCTTAATCAAATCTGAATGAGAATTCCAAATTATGGTTAATAAGGCCTCTCTGAATTGGCTAGAATTTCTTGCAGCTGCAAAAGGGAGAACAAACAAACACACTGGTTTTCTGTGTTTGCTTCCTGTCTTACATTTTTTTTTCTTTCATTTACTTTTCTTCTGCTTTATAACCCCTGCCCCGTTCACCATCTTCAGTGCCAAAAAATATCTAGAGAAGGCTTCTAATGACTAGAACCCCTTAAATAACTCAGAACAAAGGGACCACTCTCCCCTGTTGGGGTATTTGGTTTTCTCTGCGGATTTTCAAGAGTCGTGGGCAGATTCTTATTAGGTCTAAAGCTCTGCTCTCCTGTTTTACATTACCTGGCCTCCTTGGCTTTGGGAGTACCAGAGAGTGCCTTGTACTGTGAGAGGATATGACCTTGGCTTGTGTAACAGTGGGTGAGATCTATAAAGTTACAGGTGGCTGAGAACAGTTTACAGGAAATGTTCCTGGCTGGATTTTTTTGTCTTCTAGGAAGTCATTATTTAGGATTCTAATGCTAGTTCAGAGACGTATTGTAAAGATTCCTTTTTATTGCCTTTTTATCCTGAAATTAATTTTGATTGGCTGGTCTGCACATTTGTGTGAGGAACTTAACTGTTGTTTTCATAAGTAAATGAGAGAATGAGTTTCCTTAGCTCTGAAGAGAAAGCACATTTTGCTCCTCCCAGCCAAAAGGCACCTCTGGGTGACTAGAGGCCTAATGGGAATGTCTGAGGGGTTGGCCCCCCATCATATTCAGTGACACTACAGGGAACCCCCAACAAAATTAGTTCAGAAAGATTTGTCCAGGAAGTACATGTAGAAGCTGTTAAACTCCATATCATTTTGAGCCTTCTCTGAGGTCTAGACCTCTGGAGAGAGAACCTGAGATAAGTAAGAGGGAGGAAATGACTCAATGGTGACACACTGTGAAGTCCCACCCACAACTAGCACATAGTAGGGTTCACTCCACTGAACCCTAGGCCGCAGCTCAATTCCTCCCTTTAAAAAAGTGGGAAACAAATAATCTAAGAATGACGAAAAACAAGGAGAATGACCCCCTTTCAGGCACTCCTTTGGTTTCATGGTGCCTCTTCTTGCAAGTGTTTGTGTGAAATTGATGTATGTGGTCTTTTTGTGCACAATTACATCAAGGAAAATTCAGAGTCCAAAGGTCAACCTGCAAGTATAAAGTTCCCAAGTTCGCTATCTCTCTGCTCTCTTTTCTGCCTTCTTTAATTCTGCTGTTACATTTCTACTGAGATAAAATTTACTGTATGCATCCAACCATTTCTTTTGTTACGGTTTCTGCAGACCAATTAATTTGTATTAATATCTCATGACTAGAGTTATGAAGTAAAAGCTATAGGATATTTGGTTATATGAGTGTATGTGTGTGTTTATGTGTATATGCATGTATTTTGTTATGTTTTTGGCCACAAGGTACCAAATTGGCTTAAAGAGTGCTCGTAAATTAAATAATAATCCCAAATGTTTTTCAAGTTCACATGACTTAAATAAACTCTTTAGTAAGCTAGCTTTAAAATGATTGGTTAAGTAACATTAGAAATGTCTTAAGAATTTCCAGCATACATTTTTGCTTGTATTTATTAAGATATTTCATACCTATCCCTGCCAAATACTATAAGGTGTCAAAATTTGGCATAAGGATTACAAAATTATAAACCCAACCCAAAACAGAATAATCTTTGCCTGTGTAATTTTTGATAAAGAAGACATTAATATTGGTTTAATGAGAATAACTAAATGTTGAATTATTTAGTAAATTAACTACATATTTAATCCTAAGATTTTTACTTAGATAAACACCTGAAATCCACAGTCTATAAAATGGCTGGCTGGAAAATAATTGTAACCACCCAACAGGTTCACCTTGCCTGCTGCCTATACAGAGCCAATTTATCAAGATGGGGGAACTGCAATAAAAAGAAAGTCATGCAGGGCCAACTCTGCAGGTGACCAGAGTTTTATTATTATGCAAACCAATCTTCCTGAGAATTTGGGGATCAGAGATTTTTAAGGATAATTTGGTGAGGAGGGGGCCAGTGAGTAACTAGTTCTGATTGGTTGGGTTAGAGATGAAATAATAGGGAGTGGAAGCTGTTCTCTTGCTGAGTCAGTTCCTGGGTGGGGGCCACAAGACCAGATGAGCCAGTTTATCAATCTGAGTGGTTCCAGCTGATCCATTGAGTGCAGGGTCTGCAAAATATCTCAAGCACTAATCTTACATTTTACAGTGATGATGATACTATCCCCAGGAGCATTTTGAGGATATTTAAAATTTTGCAGCCTCTGGCTGCATGACTCCTAAACCATAATTTCTAATCTTGTGGCTTTAGGCAGTCTAGTTCCTAGGCAGAAAAGGGGTTTGTTTTGGAAAACGACTGTTAGAGTCTTTGTTTCAAAGCTGTGCTAAAAACTAGTTCTTTCCAAAGTTAGTTCAGCCTATGCCAAAAAATGAACAAAGACAGTTTGGAGGTTAGAAGCAAGATGGAGTCACTTAGGTCATATCTCTTTCACTGTCTCAGTTATAATTTTGCAATTGAAGTTTTATAACTTTAAATGATGACTATAACAGTTTTCATAAATACTTTAAGTAATCTATTAAAATAATATAATTAGGTAAATGTACTGGAATAAATACTTGGAAACAAACTTGCCATAATTTAGAATCTAAAGTTGTATTAAATTAAATAATGGAAATTTCATTAATTGGATATTTTCCAATAAAAATACCATAGGCAAACATTCTTTCTAAAAAATGTGTGTGCTTTTTTAAAAGGTGTATGACTTTTTCTCTAATTCAAAGCTTATTTGAAGGTTATGTATAAAACAAGGTGAAAGGAACCAGAAAATAAGAGAGATGTAAAGAATGTTACAGAAATAAAGAGGTGTTTTTGGTAAGAAAGCTCAAAGAAAAATAACTTTATATGAGAAAGAATATTGTATGGTAAATTTTGTCCTAAAATAAGTGGTTGTTCAAGAAAGATGGATGTTCAGGACAAGCCAGAAAGTCGAAGCATGTCAAGAATGGTCTGTGTAAGTCGTAGTAAGAGGATTTATATAAAAAAGAGAACCTTTTATATGATCAAATTGTCTATAATTAAAGGGGAATTATAATGGTCTTTCTATAGCTTGGGTTTTGATTCTTAAAAAAACACTTATACAGTAAAGATTGGTTCAAACTACAAACTTTTCTTAATGTATTGCTTTACTCTTAACAAATTATAAGACTTTTTTTATACATCAACTTTTATTGCATCTCACCATTTTCAGCTTTCTCTCCCCTTTTAAATGGACTGAAATAATAACTCTATTTTTCAATTCATTTTCAGCTCCTGTGAGTTTTTTTTTTTTCTTTTGGGGTCTAACTGTGGTGGCCTGATGCTACACAAAAAAAGAAAAAAAGAATATGTTTTACCTTTGAGGCCTAAAGGAAATGTTTCCTTTCCACATAATATTTCCCACAGGGAACAGCAGTCACACTGCAGAAGGTCTATTTTTTGCCTTTGGGTAACTGGCTTAATAAACAGATCATATGCTTTATTGAAATAATTTCTATGTCATTATTACTAAGTTTGATTTGCTTAGAGAAAACTGAGATTCAATTTATTTTTAAGTTAAAGTTATTATATCTGTGCAACTTCCTGTATGTGCTTTTAAAGTTCTTGTGCCATTAAGTTACTGGGCATTCACCCACGGGTCTAAAAAGGACACCAAGTCCTGCTGAATCTGAAACACTGATAGCAGTTAAAACCTCATTTTCAGACCCAGTAGAAGATGCCCATCGAAATAAACTATGTCTGTGAGACACAGGGCCAGAAATTAAAATTATTCAACCACTCAAGGCCCAGGGACTATTACAGAAGAGGTGGTCACGTGAGATTGTAAGGGCCAGTTTTGAGAGATAAAATAAGTTCAGTTTCTCTATAAATTAACCATTAATGTTGAATGCATGCTGATGCAAAACCAACATATAGGTCCCTGTGTCAGATTAACAAGATTTTCTTGAAGCATTACCCTACTGATTAATAAAGGTTATAAAGGTTGCAAAAAGGCTTATGGAAATTATATCTCATGGTCAAGATAACTACAATTTTATATATTGTTTATAAAATTTTGAAAAACAAATTAAATTGGCCTCATGTTGTTTCCATTAGGGCTTATTGTTTGGAAAATTAAGTCTCCTTTTCAAAGAATAAAGATTTTCACTTTTTTTAAAAATCTTTATCACTTTGGTTAAATGAATTATTTATTTTACGATGGCCTGTGATCCTATTTTATGATATCAAGTGTTGTTTTAAACTTTTCATATTTGACAAACTTTCCAAAGTCAAATTCTAACTTTGGTCTTCATTACTATTAGTCCCCTGAAGTCCAAAAGAGACATATTCAGCTTATTTAACATAATAAAATCATACAGGAAGTATTGTCAAATATAAAAGTGTTTACCCTTCTTTGGATTTATAAATGTGTTATTAGTATGTGTTCCAGAATTCTATATTTCTGTGATTCTGACATGTTTTATTGTATGTTAGAAGTAACAATTATGATTATTATGTAAAATTGCTGTATGCCACAGAAGTAAGTTTCCGTATCTGACTGTTTTATGACTTTTGTCATCCACGGTTGTTTTACTTTTATTCTTTTCACAAGGTGCTCTTATAATCAGCATGGGACTCTGACAGGTGCTCTGGAATGCAGGTTTTTGAAGACTATGACACTAAAATAGAGAAAATACTTCTAAGACTCCCATGGGGAGCTGCAATGTTCATGAATATGAAGTAGCACAAGAGGTAACTGCATGGTCAGAACTAATAAAAGACAGAAATAATACTTCTATGACTTTTTGGTAAAAGCATTGCTGATTATTTCTTTGTTTTTCAGAGCAAAGTAAACTTTTATTTTCAGCTATTTACAGCTTTTAACAATTGAGTACAGTATACTACTGTAAACAAAATTTGGAGCACATGTCTCTCTACCTAATTTCTCCAAAGTTTGGAAACTAGTTGTGAATATTCTTAACTTATGGCAATACAGTTATTTGCATAAGTGCAATAAGAATCATTTTTTTGTAACAGGACACAATTGGAGATACTGGTTATTTTACCAAGGTTTTGACTGGAATGACATGCTATCAGATACAGACTTTTATAAGGAATCAAAGTTGACATAGAGCCAATAAAAGCCCCTTGTGAAAGCTGGCCTCATACCTTGTCTACACATTCCCTGTATAGGTCCCTGAACTGTGCTGAGTAAAGAATGTCACTTTCTGCCAGGCCCAGGAGCCCCACATTTTCTTGGGACTTAGAGGTGAGAAATTCACCCAATCAATATAGGTGTTTGCAGGCACAGGCTGGGCTTAAGGCATTAAAGTCAAATTTGAGATTCCTGAAAGAATAAATTTCCAGCAAAGCTATATTTTTCAAAGGAGGTACCTATGTGGCAAATAATTATTTTTGCTGACTTTATGCAAATTATCCATCCAAGTATAATAAGACTAAAACTTATTTTGCAATTGAACTTGTTTTTTGATTCATCTCTAGTAAAAAAAATTACTGGAGAGAGTGAAATTACATTTCAAAATTATCTATAGTGCATCTGTTGTTCTAGTGTTATCTAATGTTTTCCCATTTTTATTATTTTCTATGGTTTGGAAATAATTCTAAAATTTTTTCTGGCTACAGGTTTCCAAAATAATGTTTTCATTTTTTTCTTTTTTCTTTCTTTGCCCCGCCCCCATTTTTCCTGATTCAAAATCACTAAAATTTAAGCTGTGCTCTCTTAAGTCCATGGAAACTGAAGCTAGACAACTTAAACTTTAGAAGAGAATAACAGCAAGCTATTTACATACACATGCCACTTTCATACCTGCCTACTGATGTATGGGCTTCAGAATAATATGGACTATACTGATTTTCTGAGAAATACTGGCTGGTAGTAAGTATAGCTAATAGAAGGATGTGTGGGTTGGGGACTACCAGGTGTCAGGGAATTATAATATTGTTTATTGGCCTCAAGTCCTGTACAAATTTTCATCTTCTCCTTTTTTGTTTGTTTCTTTTTTTGTATTACTGAGAATATAGGGCTGTTGCAGGGGCTAGTACAGGGAATAATGAGCCCCTTTTTGAGATAATCTTGTATGATAGTGGCAATTTCATCTATGGCTTTCTGTCATTGAGGATATTGTTTATGGTCAAATAGGGGTTTCCTTGCATTTATTTCAATCTTTATTGGAGTGGCTGAGAATATTTTCCCTATGTCTGTATTTGCCTGGGACCATAAGTGAGAGGGGATACCCGTGAGCAAATGCTCTGCTTCTGGGGTTACCAGGAAGATTGGGGAGGCTAAGAGGAGTTTCACCATTCCCTGCTTTTTATTCCAATGTTCTCTCTTCTCCTCTAATATTTTCTTTTCTGTCCCCATTTTACTTTCCAAGTCACAAGATGATGTTTTAACATTGCTAGGACTAAATTGTGGTACATTACCAGGATGATTTTAATTTGTTTTTTTTGTTGTTGTTGTTGTTGTTCTTCTTCTTCTTGTTCCAGTTCTAAAAAAAGTTCACTTTTGATGAAAAAAGGGTATGGGCATTATGGATATTGAGGAGATCACAGCTCACAAAATTGACGGGGGCCCTAGGGCATATTAGGAACACATGGAACCTACTGAGTATGTCACATTTAGAGCCTTCAGAGGAAAAATAAATCTGATGAAATGGTAAGGTATAGGTTTGGATTTGAAAGATGAGACAGTTTTATTAAAAACACCCACCATGTTAATCTTTTCATTATTCCAAGGAATGGGGTTTCTAAATAAGGTGGGATTTATGACAGATATAGTTGTTCCTGTGTCATTTAAGGCAGTTGAAAGCTCATGGTTTATTATATTAATCTCTCCCAATTTGTTTTTCAGGGTGGTATATTTGGAGAGGTGAAACCCTTTAACTTCCTTAGAGCACTTCTAGTCTTTCTGAATTGCACCTTCCTGCTGTTGCTTCTGTTTCAGCCTAAGTCAGTCCCTTTTAAGGTGTCCCAGTCTTTTACATTAGTAAAACACTAGGAGGGAAGAATCCTCAGACCAAGGGGGCTTAACATTTTTCTGAGGGGAAAGGTTTGAGAAATTGATTGCTTTAACTATAAATGCATAACTCAGGCAGTCTTTTGTTTTTCCTATTTTAACATAGTGCAGGATAATTGGTCAGTTAAGTTTACTAGTTTATTAGGTTCTGCTGTGGCCCAATTTGTCATGTGGCATTTGACAAGGGTGACTAAATCATGATTTAGTCCATTTTAAAAACAGGTATTTAATAAGGTATCTTTATTATTTTCAAAGCAATCAGCTGGCATCTCAAATATTGTCTCTAAGTTATATCAAAACATATAACATAATGTAAAGCTGATTCATTTGGGTTCTGGCAACATTTGCTGGATTTTATTACAATCCACAACCGTTTGGAACACTGAGGGAATGATATTTAACACAGCAGTAGCTCATTCCTGTGCATCTTTACGCCTGTCTTTTGGAATTTGGGGAGCTGGTTGTTGTGGCTGTGTTGGGTCTTCAGGGGTTAAGTCCGCTAAAGGGTCTGGCCACTGTGCTTTTTCCAGATATTCCTTAGCTTTAGCTTCTGAGACCAACATGTGAACCAGCTGGTAAAGGTCTGAAAGACCTGGGTCATAGGTTCTGATAATCAGCTCAAATTCATGGGCAGCTCAATTGCATCTTTATGGCGGTCAGGAAATTATTTAACTATGTCCCAAAACTCAGCCTTTGAACAAGGTTGATAGACAATCGCCAGGATTCCCCTACCTTTCACCGGTTGTTCTAGAAACAGGGTGATCATGAGAGATTTCACTGCAGGGTCCCCTTCTCTGCATCTTCCAGATGAGAGGCTGCCACTGGGGATACCAGGGAATTAGCAGGAGGTAGGATCTTGGAAGTTAGACTCTCTGCTGCCTTCTGTTTAGTGAGTGTCAGACAAGGAGGGGAAGATGGTAGATCGAAACATGCAGAAGAAGGAAGAAACAGAGCTGGTCCAGGAAGCTCAGAGAGATCAGGGTAAAGCGTGGGTGTAAATTGAGGTTGGGAAGGTACCAGGGAAAAAGTAAGGAATTCTGAGGATTTCTTTAAGAGAGATTGGTGTGGTTTGGCTGTGTCCCCACCCATATCTCATCTTGAACTACAGATCCCATAATCCCCATGTGTAGTAGGAGGTACTCAGTGGGAGGTCATCGAATCATGGGGGTGGTTACCTCCATGCTGTTTTCATGATAGTGAGTGAGATCTCACAAATATGATGGTTCTTTAAGGGTCTTTCCCCCAACTTCGTACTGCAATTCTTCTTGCTGCTGCCATGTGAAGAAGGACATATTTGCTTTCCCTTCCACCATGATTATAAGTTTCCTGAGGCCTCCAAAGCCCTGTAGAACTGTGAGTCAATTACATCTCTTTTCTTTATAAATTACCCAGTCTCGGGTATATTCTTACAGCAGCACGAGAATGGGCTAATACAGTAAATTGGTACCACAGAGAGTGGTGTGCTGCCGTAAAGATACCTGAAAATGTAGAAGTGACTTTGGAACTGAGTAATAGGCAGAAGGTGAAACCATTTGGAGGACTCAGAAGAACTTAGGAAAAGGTGGGAAAGTTTGGAACTTCCTAGAGACTTGGAGATCTCAGAAGATGGGAAGATGTGGGAAAGTTTGGAACTTCTAGAGATTTGTTGAATGGCTCTGACCAAAATGCTGAGTGATATGGACAGTGAAGTCCAGGCTGAGGTGGTCTCAGATGGAGATGAGGAACTTCCTGGAACTGAAGCAAAGGTGATTATTCTTGTTATTCCTTAGCAGAGACTGGTAGCATTTTGCCCCTGTCCTAGAGATCTGTGGAACTTTCAACTTGAGAGAGATGATCTGAAACTGTAACTTATGTTTAAAAGGAAAGCAGAGCATAAAAGTTTGGAAAATTTGCAGGCTGACAATGTGATAGAACAGAAAAACCCATTTTCTGGGGAGAAATTCAAACAGGCCACAGAAATCTGCATAAGTAACAAGGAGGCGAATGTTAATCACCAAGACAATAGGGAGAATATCTCCAGGGCATGTCAGAGACCTTCACAGCAGCTTCTCCCATCACAGGCCCAGAGGCCTAGAAGGAAAAAATGGTTTTGGGAGCAGGCCCAGGGCCCTCCTGCTCTGTGCAGTCTCACTACATGGTGTCCTGCGTCCCAGCTGCTTCAGCTCAAGCTGTGGCTAACGGGGGCCAATGTACAGCTCAGGCCATGGCTTCAGAGGGTGCAAGCTCCAAGCCATGGCAGCTTCCATGTGGTGTGGAGCCTGTAGGTACACAGAAGTCAAGAATGAAGGTTTAGAAACCTCCACCTAGATTTCAGAGGATGTATGGAAATAGCAGGTTGTTCAGGCAGAAGTTTGCTGCAGAGGCATGGCCCTCATGGAGAACATCTGCTAGGGCAGTGCAGAAAGGAAATGTGAGGTTGAAGCCCCCACACAGAGTCCCCACTGGGACACTGCCTAGTGGAGCTGTGAGAAGAGAGCCATCATCCTCCAGAACCCAGAATTGTAGATCCACCGACAGCTTGCATTGTACACCTGGAAAATTTACAGACACTTGATGTCAACCTGTGAAAGCAGTTGGGAGGGGGGATGTACCCTGCAAAGCCACAGGGGTGGAGCTGCCCAATGCTCTGGGAGGCCACCTCTTGCATCATTGTGATCTGGATGTGAGACATGGAGTCAAAGGAAATCATTTTGGATCTTTAAGGTTTAATGACTGCCTTATTAGATTTTGGATTTGCATGGGGCCTCTAGCCTCTTTGTTTTGGCCAATTTCTCCCATTTGGAATGGGTGTATTTACCCAATACCTGTACCTCCATTGTTTCTAGGAAGTAATTGACTTGCTTTTGATTTTACAGGCTCATAGGCAGTAGGGACTTTCCTTGTCTTGGATGAGACTTTTGGATTTGAAATTTCGAGTTAATGCTGGAATGAACGTGAGACTGTTGGAAGGGCATAATTGTGTTTTGAAATGTGAGGACATGGGATTTGGGGGGGGCCAGGGGCAAACTGATATGGTTTGGCTGTGTCTCCACCCAAATCTCGTCTCAAACTGTAGTTCCAATAATCCCCTCTTGTCATAGGAAGGACCTGGTGAGAGGTAATTGAATCATAGGAGTGGTTACCTCCATGCTGTTCTTGTAATAGTGAGTGAGTCCTCACGAGTTCTAATGGTTTTATAAGGGGCTTCCCCACACCCTGCTTTGTTCTGCACTTCTCCTTGATGCTTCTATGTAAAGAAGGACGTGTTTGCTTCCCCTTCTGCCATGATTGTAAGTTTCCTGAGGCCTCCCCCAGTCCTGTGGAACTATGAGTCAGTTAAGCCTCTTTCCTTTATAAATTACCCTGTCTTGGGTATGTCCTTATAGCAGTGTGAAGATGGAGTGATACAAAGATAAAACATTAGAGAGTTCTTGGTTAACGTTTCTAAGTTATTTGTTGACCTCCTGTAATGAGATGAGGCCATCATCCCCCTTGTTGCTACTCTCTAGGTGCCATTTTAAGTAGCTTTCCCATTCTGATTGTTTAGTTTTTATGCCTGCATTTTCCATCCTAGATCACTAATTTGGGCATATCAAAAGATCCCCATCTAGGTTGTAACTTAGAATCCTTTTGTGTATACTGGTCCACTTGATTAAATATTTGCATGACAATTCACCATGAGTATTTTGCATAATCCGGGCCAGAGTTTCTAAAGGTGGAACTATATGTTCCTCAGCTCTGGAAGTTTTAGCCAACTTTGGGGCCTCATTTCCCATAATTTAAAGTTCTCCTTCAGATTTGACCAACTTGGGGAGTATGTCAGACATAAAATGTGCTGTTTGAGGATCTAGCTTTTCAGGGCCATTACTCCCTGGAAAGGTTTGGTCTGCCCATGTTGTGGCTACCTGGCATAGTATGTCAGGGGCTCAAGGTACAGGAGGGGTCAGCTCCTTATATGTACCCACTGGCTGAGATTAGACCCTGAGTGTGTTCTTCTGTGGGGGAAACCTACTCAAAGCTTCTGCACTTCTTATGGAGTGTTTCTCCCAGACACCCTCATGTGATCCTCAGTCGTCTGAAAATGCCTCTAAAGGCTCAAAGGAACAAAGTGCTTTTATTTCTTTGAAGTGGAAAATTCCATGCTCATAAGCTAGAGGGTTTAGAGTTGGTCAAGTCCAACAAGAGAAGGAGTGAAACATACAAAAACAAAACAAAACAAAAAAGCACAACAAGACAGAAACAAATAAACAAAACAGCTAAGCAAAACGAACAATGATCACACAAATTGTATGATTTCTGGGAGCTCTACATGTAAGGAGAAATTAAGACCAGTTGGTTGTTGACACTAACTTTAATCACTAAAGAGAATTTGCAAGACAGAATCCCAACTCACCTCCTTACCTAGTGTTGGGGCCCAAAGTGATGTGCTCTGCTGCTGTGCAGAATCAGACAAGTTTACTTTCCTTGATGAAACCATGCAAAAACTCCCCAGAAAAAAAAAAAAGTTTTTTAACAGCAAATTAAACCTGAGACTCCCAACTAAAAATTTTTGGGAGATCCGGAATCCCTAGAGGAAGGTTGTCCCAGACCTCAGGAAATCAACCTATTGGTTCGGGCTATAAAGTGCCCATTTGATACAAAGCACTCATAGGAGAGCTGCCGCAGGTGGGGCCACCTTCACTCAGGATCTCTCCGTGGTTACCAGATGTCAGTGAAGGAAAATGACCAAGGCAAGTCTCAATTATTCTGGGAGGTTTATTTCACAAAGTTAAAGACTCATACCCGAGAGACAGGTCTATGCCTTTCTCCAAAGATTATTTTGAGAGTTTCAATATTTAAAGTGGAAAGGGCGGAATATTGAGAAATACACAATTTTCATGTGAGAGGGGAATAGGAAAAAATAGCCATGCCCTTGTCTGGTTCAGTGAATCTGCATTTTTACATAAGATAATGTAGACAACCGGGCAGAGGAAACAATCAGATAGGCATTTGTCACAGGTGTGCAGAGGGAGGACTTTGAGTTCTGTCCTATGTCCCCACACCTGTGAAGATAAGCTATGAATTTACATTGCCATGGTGAAATTTAACAGAAACACTTTAGGGTGAAGATTTTGGTGCCCACAGGGTGTTTGCTTCTGGGCCAGATGTGAGGGAGGTGGCTTTTCGTCTTTGTGACAATCTTATTTAGGAGCCAAAATAGGAAGCAGGTTTTCATGACCCAATTCCCAGCTTAACTTTTCCCTTTGGCTTAGTAAGTTTGGAGTCCCAATATTTCTTTTCCTTTCACAATTGGAAAAAGAAGCAAGCCTACTTTACCTGAGGGCCCACCTTTTATAAATACTTTATCCAGGATA
This sequence comes from Pongo pygmaeus, assembly GCF_028885625.2. NCBI lineage: Eukaryota > Metazoa > Chordata > Mammalia > Primates > Hominidae > Pongo > Pongo pygmaeus. The sequence continues at coordinate 149,524,117 of NC_072396.2, read as the reverse complement.
GCTTTCTTCTCACCTTTGGAGTGAGATAAATAAGCCAAAAGGTTAACAGACTTGATTTTTCTTATCAATTCATCACTTAACTTTTTTTTTGCCTTTTACATAGTCTTTTAAAAGTGAGAATAGAAACACTGAAATCTTTTTAGAAGCTTTTGCACATCAATAGTCATCACTAGATGAGACTAATTAAAGAGCCCTCATTTTTCAATGCAATTTTTAAAGTGCAGTGTTGTTCATTTGGAACGTTCTTTTGTAATTTTAAATTACCTTTGGTAGGATTTTGTGATTTCTGTGTTAGTTGTTCCTGGGGCCTAATACTTATGCATGTACAGATAGGCATGGCTAGAAAGTAAATTACTCATTTCTTCCGAAATTAAGGTTCTGGTTTTTACATTGATTCTTGGATTTGGCTCTCAAGTTCCCTTGGTCAACTTAACCAGTGTTTTTTTCCTACCTAAGCACAGAATTTAAAAAGACAAAAGATATGGGACATGAAAATCCCTACTAATTTATGAGAGCTGAGGTTTGCACCTTCTTAAGTATTACCACTTAATTATAGTTTCTGTCTGATTCAGTCAGACATCTGAGTCCTCCAGCTGGATCCAAGCCAGTTAATTAACAGTTCCAATCTGATCCTTGCCCCAGTCCAGTTCCTGTCATGACTTCTGAACCCAGTTTAGATCACACATTTGCCCAAACTTGGATAGCTCAAAATGAAAATCCATGGAGCTTCAGAATCTCAGAGAGAACTTACCCATGATCGCTAATTGCTGCAAGAGAGCAGTGGACAAAGTGAGTCCTCTAGGTACCATGCTCACTAACTGTTCCTTGGGGTAGCTAGAAGCTCTACTTCAGATCCCACTTTGAACAACATCTGTTAAAAAACAAACCTTAGACAAATTTAACAGAATTGACTTGAGCAAAAAACAATTTGCAAATCACACAGTCCCTGAACCAGAATAGGTTGAGAGACTCCTGGCATGTGAATTATATTTCGATATTTTTTTTTCAATTGTAGGGATTTTCAGAAAGGATTAAGAAATAAAAATCAGTTACATGCTTTCAATAAGTGAGACACTATCAAACACTGCTATGATTACAGTAAATATATGAAGAAAAAACACATACTATATAAGCAGTAAGCATAGAATGTTTGAGAGGCTTTTTAATATGAGGTAAAATAGAGTTTATGAGAAAGAGAGTACTACCAGAGAAAAGGAGGAACATTTCATAATGATAATGAGGACAATTAATCAAGAAGACACAATAAAAAGTAGGTATGCACTTAATAACATTGGAGCCTCAAATATATACAGCAAACGTTGACAGAATTCCAAACAGTATTCAAAATTTCCACAAATATTAGGGATTTTTATACTTCTCTCAGCAATTGATGGAACAACTAGAGAAAATATCAGTAAATATATAGAATATCTAAATGATAACACCAATGGCTCTGATCTAGCCTTCCACATGGTGGAATACACATTTCTTTCACGTGCACATGGTATATTCACTAAGACAGACAATATACAGGGCTGTAAAACAAATTTCAATAAATTTTTTAAAAATAGAAATTATGCCCAATATATTTTCTCTCCAAAACTGAATCAAAAGATAGGTCAATAATATCAAGATATGTGGAAATTAAACAACATCATTCTAAGTAATTTATGGGCAAAAATAAAATGGCAAAGGAAATTAGAAAATATTTTGAACAAAAAGATAATAAAAACGCAGCATATCAAAGTTGTTAGGCATAGAATAAACAGTGCTTAGAAGAAACTTACAGCTTTAAATACTTATATTTGAAAAAATAAAAAATAAAATCGGTGACCTAAGCTTCTACCTTAATATAGTGGGGAAAACATGAGCACTGAAATATGATTGAAAAAATATGAGCATATTTCCCTTATGTTAAGTAAAATAAACCAAGCACTAAGATAAACATCATGTGTTCTTACTTATGTGTGGAATCTAAAAATTAAAAATTCAATGAGTAATTGAACTCATGGACATACAGAGTAGAAGTATTGTTACCAGAGGCTCAGAAGGGTAGTGGATGAGGTAAGTGGGGATGGTTAATGGATACAAAAAAAAAAAAAAACAGTTGGAAAGAATGAATAAGACCTACTATTTGATAGCACAACACAGTAACTCTAGTCAATAATAATTTAGTTGTACATTGAAAAGTAACTAAAAAAGTGTAACTGAATTGTCTATAACCCAAAGGGTACATGTTTGAGGGGGTAGATACCCCATTCATCATAATGTATGATTATTTCACATTGCATATCTATATCAAAACATCTCATGTACCCCATAAATATGTATACCTACTGTGTACCCACAAAAATTAAAAATTTAAGAATATTAAAAAATATATATGAGCAAAGTAAAAGAAAAAAAGTGCAGGAAAACCAATAGTAATAAAAAGAGCTAAAAATAATATAATATAAAGCACAAAGATAATTAAAAAATTGACACAGCCAAGAGCTGGTTATTTGAAAATGTCAACAAAATGGGCAAACTCCTAGCTAGACTGATCATGGAAAAATGTGAGAAAACACAAATCACCAATATCCAAAATAAAGTAAGTGGTTATCACCACAGATCTGTCGACAAAAAGAGTCAAACTCTGTAAAATATTTGAAGAGATTTATTCTGAGCCAAATAGAAGTGACCATGGCCTGTGATAAAGGTCTTGGGAGGTCCTGAGAACGTGTGCCCAAGGTGGTCAGCGTGCAGGTTGGTTTTATACGTTTCAGAAAGGCATGAGACATCAATCAAATACATTTAAGAAATACATTGGTTTGTTCCAATAAGGCAAGACACCTCGAAGTGGTAGGGGCTTCCAGCTTATAGGTATATTTACAAATTTTCTGGTTGACAATTGGTTGAGTTTATCTAAAGACCTGGGGTCAACAGAAAGGAATGTCTGTGATAAGATAAAGGATTGGGGAGACCAAAGTTCTTAATTGCAGAGGAAACCTTCAGGTAATAGGCTTCCGAGAGAACAGATTGTAAAATGTTTTCTATCAGACTTAAAGTCTGTGTTGATGTTAATGGCAGAGAGCTATAATGAGGTATGTCCAACCCCCCAGTTCATGTCATGGCCTGAACCAGTCTTTCAGGTGAAATGAAATTTTAAGACTGCTCTGGCTGAGGAGGAAGCCCATTCAAATGGTTGGGGGACCTTAGGAATTTATTTTTTGTTTACAGATCTTTCAGGTATTAAAAAGATAATAGAATAATATGAGCAACTTTATGGCAACAATTTGATGACTTTGGCAAAATAACCAACATTTTTGAAAAAGACAATTAAGAAAAATTAACAACTTCAGAAACAACATGAATATCCTCATATCAATTGAGTTTGTAAATTCATAAAGAAATTTGTCATTTATAAAAAATGTATCAAAAACATTAGAAATAACCCTGCTGTTGAATTCTCTCATTCAAGGAAGAAATAATACCAATCTTAAACTTCAGCAGAAAGTAGAAGAAGGATCACTTCTCAATCTTTTAGTAAGCAAACATAACTCTAATACCAAACCTTATATAGAATTTTTTTAAAAAAGAACATTTCAAACTAATATCCCTCATGAATACAGAAACAAAAATTTTCAACAAAATATGAACAAATAGATAGCAATACATACAAAGGGTGATGAATCATGAGTAAGTAGGGTTTAATTCCAAAAATTCAAGGTTGGTTTAACATTTAAAAACAGTCACTGTAATTCATCATATTCAGGGAATAAGATTTTATTTTATTTTTTTTAATTAGTAACTTTTGTGGATGTGTAGTAGTATATTTATAGGGTACATCAGATGTTTCGATATGGGCATGCAATGTGAAATAATCACATCATGGAGAATAGGGTATGGATCCCCTCAAGCATTTATCCTTTGAGTTACAAGCAATCCAGTTATACTCTTTTAGTTTTTTTAAATGACAATTAAGTCATTATTGACTATACTCACCCTGTAGTGCTACCAACAGTAGATCCTATTCATTCTTTTCATTTTTTTTTGTTTCTATTAACCACCTCCCCACTTAGCCCCTCACTATCCTTCCCATCTGCTCGTAACCATCCTTCTACTCTCTATGTCCATGAGTTCAATTGTTTTGATTTTCAGATTCCACAAGTAAGTGAGAACATATGACGTTTGTCTTCCTCTGCCTGGCTTATTTCACTTAACATAATCATCTCCAGTTCCATCCACGTTGTTGCAAATGACTGGATCTCATTCTTTTTTCATGGCTGAATAGAACTCAACTGCGTGTATATGTGCCACATTTTCTTTATCTATTCACCTGTTGATGGACACTTAGGTTGCTTCCAAATTTTAGCTATTGTGAGTAGTGCTACAACAACATGGGAGTGCAGCTATCTCTTTGATACACTAATTTCCTTTCTTTTGTGTATATGCCCAACGGTGGGATTGCTGAACCATATGGTAGCTTTAGGTTTTTGAGGAAACTCCAAACTGTTCCCCACAGTGGTTTTACTAATTTACATTTCGTGAAAAGTGTATGAGGGTTCCCTTTTCTCCACATTATCGCTACCATTTTTATTGCCTGTCTTTTTGATATAAGCCATTTTAACTGAGGTGTCACAATATATCATTGTAGTTTTGATTTGCATTTTCAGACGATAAAAATTTAAAATACACATTACTTCAACAAGTGCAAATAAATTATTTGACAAAATTCAAAAGCCGCACTCCAGGCAAAATCTCTCACCAAAATAGAAAGAGTAGGAACCCCTTCAAACTGAGAGAGGACATCCGTGAAAAACTAACAGCCAATATCATGTTTAATGATGGGAAACAATTTATCCAATGAGATTCTTCTGGCAAGATAAAGAATTTCTGCCATATGGGTTTATTACAAAGAAGGTCAAGAAGAAAACACTGTTTACTATTATTTATTAAGAGTTGACTGAACACTCCAAGATCAATTGCAAACTGTTAGTTTTTTCCTCTTTGCTATACAGAAGCTACTTTTGTTTATTAGTATAAATGTATGTATCATACATACACACAAATATAATTAGGTGACAATATTTGAATTTTTCAATCTTTAACCTCAAAATATACTTAACTTCATAAGTAACCTTATAAGGGAAGCATACTGCATTCAGTTTTTCATCTTAATTGGAGCTTTACAAAGAGCAAATATAAACTGGTATAAATAAGCAAAAACTTTACATGATGACCTTTGCTATCTCTATCCCTATAAATTTTAATTTATTTAAAATGTTTACATGTCACAAAATTTTCTTATTAAGTCACAAAATTTTCTTATTAAGTAAGTAAACATAATAGCTTTGGGTCTTCAAGTCATTTGATGAACTTGAAAATTATATTTAAGTTGGTACAGTGGACATCACTGATATTAATACTTTGTCCAAGTGATAATATATACAGATTTACACCAACAATGAAAGCAGAAATTGTCTGAAGTTCATGAAAACCAATAATTGATTTAGAAACACAGTAATTATAATTCAATATATTGTATAAGCAATATTCACTTATCTGTCATGAAAAGCAGTGTTGAAATATTTAGAAAGTTTAAATTGTTTAGAATTTCTGTGAAAAAGACAAACTCATAGTCTCCAAAATAATTAAGTATTAGCTTATATAAGCAGATGCTTTGGTACCCCTCATTTATCACCTTGTCCTATCTTGGAGGTCACCACAGAAAGTTACTGTATTTGCAGACAGCATTTTGTATCTCTGTGCCTGGGATTATTTTCTAGTTACTGGAGCATGTTCAGTTTGTTTGTGGGATCAGCCAGATGTTCTGAGTAGTTAATACTTCAGGGCATCACTCAACCAAGAGTGAAGGGAGTTGGTGAATATATAGCACCGGTTCTTTGGCTCTCAGTGGGAAAATGAGATGAACTCCCCATTTCCCACTCTCTCGCAGTGTTTCCTGACATCATCTTCCAAATTAACTTCTTGCAGTCCAATTCTGTGACTCAGAGTCTGCTTTTGGAGAGCACAAACTAACACAGATTATATTATCTTCCACAATATATTTAAATCACAGATAATTCATATGTGTTTTTATTTTTTTTTATTGTATTTATTCATCTATGGAGACACAGTCTCACTTTGTTGCCCAGGCTGGAGTACAGTGATGCAACCTTGGCTCACTGCAAACTTCGCCTCCTGAGTTCAAGCGATTCTCTTGACTCAGCCACCTGAGTAGCTGGGATTACAGGCGTGTGCCACCACGTCTGGCTAATTTTTGTATTTTTAGTAGAGATGGGGGTTTTGCCATGTTGTTCAGGCTGGTCTTGAACTCCTGACCTCAAGTGATCTGCTTGCCTTGGCCTCCCAAAGTGCTGAGATTATAGGCATGAGCCACTGCGCCTGGCCCATATGTGTTTTTAAATCAAAATTATCAAACTAGTCTGATGTGTCTAAGAATTTACCTTGACTAAGAGTATTATATAAGTTTAATTATGATATGGATCCAGATATAATTTTGCATTTACTTACCAAATATTAAAGTTGATTCAAAGGCATTTTTGTTAGTACAATTTTATGACGGCTAATTGTTAGCATAATACCTATTTGCATTTTCCTTCTGTTTGATTATAAATCTGTCTTTTGAATTGTTCTCCTATATTACAGACAAATGACAGACACATGTTCAATTAATCCCCAAAAGTGGCCCCCATGAAGAAATTCACAGATACATAGGGCTACTAACTCAAGTAGACCATTGGAAATGATGAATTACTTCTCCTCTGTGAGGAGGAGTTAAATACTTTGTTCGTTCATAGGGCCATAGACACACAAAAAGTCAATATAAATATAAGTACAGATACACACATTGTCAATAACTTCTGCAGGCAAAACCAGACCAAACAAAAAAAAAAAAGAAGACTCTACAAATAAACAGAATTCTGAGACTGTGTATGTTTTCAAACTAATCCACTTTTTAGAAAATACAGGTGTTAATCATTCTTCAAACATAAGAGTTATAGATCACTAGATGACACTAATTTCTCTTTCATCCACTCTAAAATTTGGCAGTCAGAAATCCACAGCATTTCTTTTTTTTTTTTTAATATTTATATATTTATGTTTTACAAAGTAATTTTACATATAAAGTATAAATTATAAAACAGAGTATGATTTTTAATGTCATTTTACAGAATTATGAATTTCTGAAGCTCAAAGGCACATCACTTAACATTCATTTACATTTTGTTTTTTATAATTTCTTTTTTTTTCTTTTATTATTATTATTATTATTAATATACTTTAGGCTCTATGGTACATGTGCGCAATGTGCAGGTAAGTTACATATGTATACATGTGCCATGCTGGTGCGCTGCACCCACCAACTCGTCATCTAGCATTAGGTATATCTCCCAATGCTATCCCTCCCCCCTCCCCCCACCCCACAACAGTCCCCGAAGTGTGATGTTCCCCTTCCTGTGTGCATGTGTTCTCATTGTTCAATTCCCACCTATGAGTGAGAATATGCGGTGTTTGGTTTTTTGTTCTTGCGATAGTTTACTGAGAATGATGATTTCCAATTTCATCCATGTCCCTACAAAGGACATGAACTCATCATTTTTTATGGCTGCATAGTATTCCATAGTGTATATGTGCCACATTTTCTTAATCCAGTCTATCATTGTTGGACATTTGGGTTGGTTCCAAGTCTTTGCTATTGTGAATAATGCCGCAATAAACATACGTGTGCATGTGTCTTTATAGCAGCATGATTTATAGTCCTTTGGGTATATACCCAGTAATGGGATGGCTGGGTCAAATGGAATTTCTAGTTCTAGATCCCTGAGGAATTGCCACACTGACTTCCACAAGGGTTGAACTAGTTTACAGTCCCACCAACAGTGTAAAAGTGTTCCTATTTCTCCACATCCTCTCCAGCACCTGTTGTTTCCTGACTTTTTAATGATTGCCATTCTAACTGGTGTGAGATGGTATCTCATTGTGGTTTTGATTTGCATTTCTCTGATGGCCAGTGATGGTGAGCATTTTTTCATGTGTTTTTTGGCTGCATAAATGTCTTCTTTTGAGAAGTGTCTGTTCATGTCCTTTGCCCACTTTTTGATGGGGTTGTTTGTTTTTTTCTTGTAAATTTGTTGGAGTTCATTGTAGATTCTGGATATTAGCCCTTTGTCAGATGAGTAGGTTGCGAAAATTTTCTCCCATTTTGTAGGTTGCCTGTTCACTCTGATGGTAGTTTCCTTTGCTGTGCAGAAGCTCTTTAGTTTAATTAGATCCCATTTGTCAATTTTGGCTTTTGTTGCCATTGCTTTTGGTGTTTTAGACATGAAGTCCTTGCCCATGCCTATGTCCTGAATGGTATTGCCTAGGTTTTCTTCTAGGGTTTTTATGGTTTTAGGTTTAACATTTAAGTCTTTAATCCATCTTGAATTGATTTTTGTATAAGGTGTAAGGAAGGGATCCAGTTTCAGCTTCTTGTTAAACAAAAGAAATACTCCTAGATGTCTGCCAATCTAATACTTTACCTCAAGTTTGACATTTTCCAGACTTTTAGACTCAAACACTGGTGACAAAGCTAGGACATTGTGTTCCAGTCTTCAGTTTTTAAAATGAAAGCCCTGGTAGCTGTGGAGGTCTTCCAGACTCATCTGCAGAGCACCTCTTGCACCTAAAACAGGAATTTTAGACTTCTTGAAAGATAATCACCAGGTCCCCATAAGTTTCTAACTGGCAGACAGTGATGGCATGTAAAAAGTGTCCAATTTTAAAAATCCAAAATTGCCTAAAACTTTGTCATGTGTGATCTCTGAAAATATGCCCAACTTGTTTTTCTCAACTCAAACACAACAGTTGGTGTCAGTAGCCCTGGAAGAGGGAGATCAGGAATTAAAAGATCCTAAAGGTGCTGTGGGGATCATCATTGACCGAGGATTGATCTCTGTTCCAGTGGTTCTTCATGTGGTAATCCCATCTATAAAAAATTACCAAAACCTTAAAACATGTATCTCAAATTGTTAATAATTCTTATACAAATATGTAATGAGTGGATGTCAAAGTTTTATTCAATTTATGAATGGAGAAACTAGAAAAGTAACAGCTAGCTTCAGAAGCATTTGAGAAATATGGACTTACATAATTACTGAGGACAGAGATGTTGAAATAAATTTGCAGGGTTAGGTACAAAACTGTTCACCATCCTACCAGGCAATAAAATTATAGTTTTTGATATTATATTCTCCATTAGACAGGAAAAAACAATCATTCCATCCTTCAGTGTTCTGCAATTTAAGGTGTCATAGAACATCTGGGCCTTGATGATCAGAAAAAGTACATTTCCTGAGAGTGTCAATAACTTTCAGTGGGGTCAATAGAAAATGTTCTAACACGCTATTATAAGGTCAAATGATTATCTTTTTACTTTGTTGTGAAGTTTTGATTTTTCTTTTTTCCTGAAAGATCGGAACAAGTAATTTCTGAAGAATGGTTTGGGAAAGATAAAAGCAGCTCTCAAATACTGTGTAACACACACATCCCCAGCCTAAAACATTGAATCATGAGGAGTGTTGGGATGTTTACTATTAATATTTGAAACGATTTGAAGCTACACCTGTAATTTCATCACACTTATTTGCATTCTAATATGCATTCTTTTTTTTTTTTTTTTTTTTTTGAGATGGAGTCTCGCTCTGTCGCCCAGGCTGGAGTACAGTGGCACGATCTCGGCTCACTGCAACCTCCACCTCCTGGGTTCATGCCATTCTCCTGCCTCAGCCTCCTGAGTAGCTGGGACTACAGGCACCCGCCACCATGCCCGGCTAATTTTTTGTATTTTTAGTAGAGATGGGGTTTCACCATATTAGCCAGGATGGTCTCGATCTTCTGACCTTGTGATCCACCCGTCTTGGCCTCCCAAAGAGCTGGGATTACAGGCGTGAGCCACCACGCCCGGTCCTAATATGCATTCTTATGTAGAAGAGAGCACCTGAATCAGAGTCTCTGAGGAGAAAAGCCTGCATCGATAGTTATTAAAAGCTCCCCAGGTAATCCTAGTGTGCAGCCAGGATTAAGAACTGCTGCTCTGTCTGGGTGCGGTGGCTCATGCCTGTAATCCCAGCACTTTGGGAGGCCGAGGTGGGCAGATCACCTGAGGTCGGGATTTCAAGACCAGCCTGACCATATGGAGAAACCCCATCTCTACTAAAAAATACAAAATTAGCTGGGCATGGTGGCAGGCGCCTCTAATCCCAGCTACTCGGGAGGCTGAGGCAGGAGAATTGCTTGAACCTGGGAAGCATAGGTTGCAGTGAGCTGAGATTGCACCATTGCAGTCCAGCCTGGGCAACAAGAGTGAAACTCGGTCTCAAAAAAAAAAAGAACTACTGTTCTAGAATGAAACACTGCTCATTCCAGCATAGCGTCTGCCCCTGACGCCACTCACTCAAAAGCAAGACTAGTTGTAGAAAAGTCCCACCCAAGCCACAGCATTGTTCCTAAGTAGCTGATCTAGTGCATAATCTGTTGCTTCATTCTAAAATATGAATTTGCAATCAAGGTTAACCAGACATTTGAGAAACTTCTGCAACTTATAAGAAAAAGACTTAAATAAATGAAGTGAGGTAAAACAACTCCACACACTGCAAAAATTCAGGAAGAGTTTTTAAAAATGCCTAATTAGTGATTTCAGTGTACTAGGCAAGATTTTAAGGGAGGAAACCAGTATTGGAGTTTGAATCTCCTGTGTCCCACCACATAACAATTTTTTCTCATGTAGAATTGGAGAAGATTAGTAGATTTATAAATTTTGTTCCTAAGTTGAACATGTCCCAAGAGAAACATGCCACCATGCTGATGCTCACTTTGAATACGTGACTGCCAAATTCATTAGATTCTGGAAATCATGCTGTCTTTCCCTTAGTTCATTCAGTCTCTCAGTCTCTGGACTTCAGTCCGGTGTTCCTCTTCCTCCTCCTCACGTTCATCTAATGGCATTGCTATCTTTTTTCACTAAGAAAATTGAAGTAATCAGAATTGAGTTTCTTCAGCTGCCCCACCACATCTATATACCTACCAGCGTGTGTACTCATGTTCTCTTGCTTCCTGCCTGTTATTAAGTCTTAATTTTTCTGTCCAGCAATACGCTAGCCCCATCTTGTTTACCAACTCAAGCGCATAGCTGCAGCAATTCTCTTCTTTCTCTTCCATTCATTTTCATTTTTAAGGAGCATTACAGTCAGTAAACATGCTTTTCTTGACCCTACATTCCCCTTAAGGTACTGTGCCATTTCTCTGCTGTCTTTTAAACCAAAATTCCTTGAAAGAGTTGTCAGCTCTTCCTCTGAACTTCTTCTCCTCCCATTCTTTCCTGTGTTGCCAAAACACCTGGGGTTCGGTATAGAGCCTGCTACTCACTGCACAGAAAGCCAATCACTGAGACAGTGTGTATTGCCAGAAAGGAAGGCTTTATTCAGGTGCTGCAACAAGGAGATGGGAGATGGGAGATGAGTCTCAAATGCATTTCCCTGATTGACTAAAATTAGGGGTTTATACAGCAGGGAAGAAATGTAATCCTGTGGGAAAACAGGAATTAGGGAAGGATAAGAAAGAAGAGTTGGTCAACAGCAGGCAGATGGTCACTTAGGCAATCATGATGGCTGAGGGCTCTGGCATCTCATTTTCCAGGTTCAGTGATCTGGTAAGTTTCAGCTCCTTGATACTATATGGGAGGCCTGCCTGATGGTTGATTTCCAGAGAAAAAAACTCAGATAAAACAATTATATCTTTCTCAAGCTTTAAGACTAGAAGGATCAATTTCTATAGTTATTCAAAGAAGCCATAAACATCAGTTCTTGTGGGACAGTTGAACCACTTTCATTGGAAAACTATAGGCTTTTTCTTACCGTTGAAACAGTGCCTTTCACGCCACCACATTGTTACATTAAATGATTAATTTTTAGTTTTCATTTTGCTTGACCCATCAGCAGCGTTTAATAACAATTACTCCTTCCTGCATTAATTATTTTGTTTACTTGGCTTCAGAAATGCATCCTCCTACCTCATTGTCCATTCTTCTTTGCTGGTTTATTTAATTAAATTAACTTATTTTTAAATTGACAGATAAGATTGTATTTATTGTGTAAAATGATGTCTTAAAGTATATATTCATTGTGGAATGGCTAACTAGCTAATTTACATATGCATTACCTCATACAGTCATCACTTTGTGGTGAGAACAATGAACATCCACACTCTTAGCATTTTTTAAGAATACAATACATTGTCATAAACTATAATAACCATGCTGTAAAATAGATCTCTGGAACTTATTCCTCCTAACTAAGTCTCTAACTTTAATTTTTTATCCTTTGTCTAACATCTCCCCAACCCCCTTAGGCTCTGGTAACCTCCCTTGTACTCTCTTCTTGTGTGATGTTTTTTACTGGTTTCTTCTCATTAATCCTGCTAATAACCACTGGAGGGCCTTAGGATTTAGTCTTTGGTCCACTTCTCTATTTAACCTCACTCCCTTTATGGTCTCAGCTGTACAGTTTTATATCTCCTCTAAAAGGTCCCAGTTTTTCTATACCTTAGAAATGACTCCTAAATTACTATCTCCAGCCTGATTTCTCTCCTTCACTCCAAACATTCATTTCTAACTATTTACCTGCCTTTTTAAAAACTAGGATATCTAGTAAACACCTCATATTTACCTGAGCTTTTGACCTCTTACACACAACCCACTTACCTTAAGTTTTCCTTATCTCTATAGATGGCAACACTATCCTCCCGGCTGTTCAGAAAAATAACCTTGGAATTCAATAGGAGGAAAAACTTTTCCTCTACTGACTTTGATGCAATAGTTGGGGGCCTCCAAATTTAACTGACAATAGATAGATTAACAGGAGAAAAGTCAAAGTTGAATCATATGCATATGAAACTGCGCAAAAGAAGTAGCTCACTAACAAATTAGAGATAGCAGTTTAAATACCTAATTCACTATAAAAAATGGTGGGGTAGGAAAGGCTTTTATAAGAAGAAATGTTTTATTTAGGAAAGTCAAATAGGACTTTTGAGGAACAAAGGAGAGATAAGAGAGTTTGTGATTGGTAATTTAGGCAGGTGCCAGTGGCCTTTCTGGCAAGAAAAACTCGAGAGAGGATTTTTTGCAGTTTCACTTTCCGTCTTCTTCTTGGGAGTGAGGTGGCCCCGAAGAGGGGATTTATAACAGATGTTTTCACCTTCAGTCAGATGGGAGAAGCTCAGATAAAGCTTCTTTCTGCATCTTTTGAATCTCATCCCTAGTTTAAAATGATCTTCATAACAATTTTGGGGGTCCAAGTGGGTCCCTACACATCCATAACTCCCTCGTTCTCATATTCCATATCTAATCTGTTAGCAAATCGTGTGTTCCTTATCTTCAAAATATATTCAGAATCTGATCAAGTCTTACTAGTATAATTCTGGTCTACACCAACATTATCTTTCTTCCTAAGTAGTCTCCTTGATTTTATTCACGTGCTACAATCCTCTCACAAGCCTGTACTCTGCCCATCAGCCAGAACAGCTCTTTTGTAGCATTCGTCAGATCATTTCTTTATCTTTTTACAATCTTCCAATGGTTTTCCTTCTTACTCAGAGTAAAAATAAACCTCTTGTAAAGGCCTACAAGGCCCTACGTGACATTACTGCAAACTGCTTTTTTGCTTCCTATTTCACCCTTCTATCTTAATCTAAGTCACACTGGTTTTCTTGTTGCACTTGAGGCTCTTGCTCTTTTCTACACCCTAAATGTTCTTCTGCCAGATAGAATGCCTCTTTCATTTGTTTTCTTTCATTTGCTAATAGACTGTGAAACATATTTTTTCACACAAGAGAAAAATGAAAAGTTCTGTAATATATAAAGACTCTTAAAAATCAATAAATTAAAAAAAAAACCAACTAAATTGAATAATGAGTGAAGATATAAACAAGGCACCCAGATAAAAAATAAGAAATTGAAAACAATATTATAAAGCATGTTCCACCTTTTTTGTAAAGGCCTATGAACGGGAGCAAGTTACATTTTTAAGTATCATCCATATAATGAAATATTATACATGAAATCTAAGACGTCAAACTGTAAAACTACTAAAACAATGGGGAGATTTTCCAGGACATTGAAACAAGCAAAGAGTTCTTGAGTAATACCCCACAAGTCCAGGCAACCAAAGCAAGAATGAACACGTGGGATCACATCAAGTTAAAAAGCTTCTGCAGAGCAAAGCATACAGTCAACCAAGCGGAGAGACAACCCGCAGAATGACAGAAAATATATGCAAACTACCCATCTGACAAGAAATTAATAACCAGAATATATAAGGAGTTCAAACAACTCTATAGGAAAAAGTCTAATAGTCCATTTAGTCAAATAATGTAGATCTGTCTATACCTACATGGAAATATCTTCATGATATATTATTAGCCAAATAAACAGTGGCAGAAGAACATATACATTATAAATTTATCTTAATAATGCTTAAGTGTATGTTTGTATTGTGCATCATATTATGTCACTCTGAGTTTTTTTCTATGATGTTGTGAAATAGCAGGGCTCTTTTGGTAGGTGCACTTGTGAGATTAGATTGGGTTCTGTGCTCTGGTGATGAGTCCTTGGGCCTACCATTTTGCTAGGACGAAGTGTTATCAATTTTTACATACTTGGAATTTATATCTTACATATTTTTAAAAATACTTGTGGAAGCTTATAATGAAAATACTTTAAACAGCTAAATACTTTTAAAAAATGAATAGAGTAAGGGGGAAAGGTCAGAACAATATAGAGGTAAAAGGTATAAAGTTGCACTTATATTTACACGAAATTATTCTGTTTATTTCTTTAGTTCTGAATTTTACTTATTGTTTTTTTTTTAGAGGGAGTCTCACTCTGTTGCCCAGCCTGGAGTGCAGGGGCATGATCTCGGCTCACTGCAACCTCCACCTCCTGGGTTCAAGCGATTCTCCTGCCTCAGCCTCCTGAGTAGCTGAGATTTCAGGCACTCGCCACCACTTGAGGCTAATTTTTGTATTTTATTAGAGACAGGGTTTTACCTTGTTAGTCAGGCTGATCCCAAACTCCTGACCTCAAGTGATCCGCCCACCTCAGCCTCCCAAAGTGCTGGGATTACAGGTGTGAGCCACCGCACCTGGCCTTATTCAGTGTATTTTTGAGCTTCCTGTAAACCAAGACAAAACGGGATATAAATTTAAAAATGGAAAAAAAGGCCAGGCATGGTGGCTCACGCTTGCAATTCCAGCACTTTGGGAGGCCGAGGCAGGCAGATCACGAGGTCAGGAGATCAAGACCATCCTGGCGAACACGGTGAAACCCCGTCTCTACTAAAAATACAAAAAAAAAAAAAATAGCCGGGCATGGTGGCGGGTGCCTGTGGTCCCAGCTACTGGGGAGGCTGAGGCAGGAGAATGGCGTGAACCCAGGAGGCGGAGCTTGCAGTGAGCCGAGGTCGTGCCACTGGACTCCAGCCTGGGTGACAGCGAGACTCCGTCTCAAAAAAAAAAAAAAAAAAGAGAAAAAAAAAAAAGAAATCTTGACAGCTTGTCTACCCTGGCAGAGTTGAGAGCCACAATTGTAAGAATGGAAGTAAAAATGCTTTACACAATATAAAGTGCCATATAAATGTAAAGTACTGTTTCTACCGAGTCACTCATCTTTTTTTCTTAGGGAAACTTCTAAACAGGACTTCCTCTGGCCTGAATTACCCTTTGTGGACAAAATACAGTAAAGAAAGTTTTTCTAGAGTTTCTTGGACTTGGTCTTATAGCTACTTACCATTCTGCCTTTGCAGAAGTGCTCTTTTAATCAGTAGCTGTATTATGTCCAATTATGTCAGAAACTAATTAGCACATTAAATAGAAAGTTCTTGAGGAAGACATAAGTGATTTGCATAGCCACTTAAATGAATTTAATTTATAGATGAAGTTTGTCAAGTTTAAAAATTATTCACAAACCAACTGTTGTTCTTGACAGTTAAAATACTTATACCATGTAGTTAATATGGTGGTGCTTGTGACTTCATTTCTGGTTGGTATGCTTAGATAAGTTGGCATCATTTGAGACTATTGATTATCAAATTCAATCAGTAGAAGAGGCAACCCAGTTAAATCTTGACTTGATTATTAGCCATTTTTTTTTTTCAAAATGAGGCTCCCAGGAGGTGTTCTACGGTTTTAAAAAGAACGTATTAAATGATGATTGAAGCAGTTAAGAGCTCTTCTTTCAACTGTGTACAAACTCATTAGAAAAAGTTTGCCTGAATAGCATAGTTTCTGGAGATAATCTGGCTGATTAAAATCCCTTTTCTCCCATTTACCAGCTGTGTATCACCATAAGCAAAGGCCTTAGTAATTCAGTGACTCAGTTTCCTCCTACGTAAAATTGATAACAATAACAGTACCTACCTTAAAGAGTTGTGAAAATCAAATGAGGTAATACCTATAATGGGCTTAGAATGATAATTTGGCTTCTAACATTCAAAAAAATGTTAGCTAGTAGTAATTGTAGTGTCACATAGATCAGAATGCCATAGTCTGTGCTGCAGAATCCTCTCTCTCAGTGTAGGTGACTAGGAAATGCTATTTTATCTGCTTTGTGTCAGAACAATTTCTCCAAAGAAAGCTCACCAAAGAAACAGGTACCTGGAGTTGGTTTGCAGAATACTGCTGTACAAAGAAAGGGTGAGAAGAGTTAGAGAGGTTTCTTCAAGAAACCAGAGATGACATAAAAATCATTTTGTCCACAGGATGGTCATCAAACTTAAAATGAGAGGCAAAGGCATAGGTTAAGAGCCAGGCAGAGGTAAAGTGAAACAGAGACAAAATTGGGAATTATGAGATAGACCTTACTATTATTTAAAAAGCATTCAGCTCTTCTTCATTATCCTTGGTTTGCCAATATGAGACCCAAGCCTGAATGAATTAGGTTGGCTTAAAAACTACAGGGCTAAGTCTATTTCTTCTGATGGATGTCTTATACACTTTTGTTTAATGGAAAAACAGAATGGTAATTCAGATTGTTAGGAAAGTTAGGACTAAAAGTGTTTATTTAAGGATCAGGAAATTTCAGTATGCTTTTAGGCAAAAAGAAAAGCAGTTAATAAACAGAGATTCAAAAATGCCAGAAAAAGAGGGGTAACTGTTAGAGTATGATTCTAAAGGGAGCAGGAATGAACGTGTTTCAGCTAACAGATGGAGATAAAAGTCTTAGAATGGCAGAAGAACTGCTCTTGCTTTGAATTTGTTAGAAAGAATTTTAAAAGTGAATTAACATATAGGAAGGTTTTGAATTAAAGTGAAAAAATGAAAGAGATTGCTCTTGTGGGCACAGAGGGAAAGCTTCCTTTTTGTCCTCATATGTTTGCTGAAGAATCAACTCACAAAAGCCAGCTTAATAGGGGAAATGACATACAGATTTCTTAGCATGTATGAAGGGAAATATCACAGTGATTACCCCACCACAAACAAGATGGGGTAAAGGTAATTATATACCCTTCTCCTTAGGTCAAAAAGAGATGGGGGAGTGTGGATGATTTTAGCGGGGGTAGTACATAATTTTTAAGGGAATTCAATGAGCTTGAAGAACCGTAGTCTGAGACAAAGTCTGCTGGGTCTGCAGAGCAGACAGTGGTTTGTGACAAAAGTCTGTCCAAGTGTGTTAACAGACTTCAGTCTTTCTTTCTGCAATATAAGTTCAGTTAAAGAAAACTCAGGGAAGGGCTTTGAGGCAATTGTTTTCTTCTTTAGCACGTCCAGGCTTTAGAAAGATAGGGGAACATCAGAGAAAAAAACTTTATCCTATCCTTTGGGAAAGACAGAGGATTGAGCAACTGTGGTTGTTGGCAGGGGGCAAGATCAGAGAGACCTTGAGGCTTCCTCAGTTTACCATGTCAAAGTGCTATATTTTGAGGTAAGGTACTGGTTTCTGAGCCCCAACACTTTGGATAGACTCCATCTAAATAAGTAAGCAGCAATATCTGCTCCTTCTAGTGACCTGGGAGGAGAGTGAAGAGGTTTGAACAACAGCTGTGAGGAATGTGATAGGAAGTCAACATGAGATAAGGAAAAGGATGAAGGATTTCTGAGAATTGAGAAATACTTAGTTGAAATTAAACAGCATGAGTGTAGTGTGGATGCAGTCAAGCTTCCAATGGAATTAATGCTTTTCTCCAATTCAGTATTTTGCAGTGGTTTGCACTTATTTGCGGTTTTTCATCTGGCTCATACAGAAATAAGTTTAGTAAATCATTGTAAGAGTTTAAAATCCCAAGGAAAGGATAAGGTAAAACTGAGGGTGAAAATGAGAGTCCATGAGGGGAAAAGTTTAAGAATGACAGTAAAAGAGGAATTAATCATCTTAAAGACTTTTTTTTGGCTTTCACTAAAAGTTTAGTTCATTCAATGTTACCAATGATAAGGACTTCTGCTCTTTCAATTTTGTTATTTGTTTTCTGGTTGTTTTGTGGTCGTTTCTTCCTTCTTTCTTTCCTTTCTGTTTTTAGTAAAGGTAATTTTCTCTGGTGATATTATTTAGTTGTTTGCTTTTTATTTTTTTGTTTCTTGATTGTATGGTTCTTGGTTTCAGGTTACCATGAGGCTTGTCAATACTATCTTATAACGTATTATTTTAACCTGATAACACTGTTTGCATAAACAAACAAACAGAAAGGAAACTAATAAAACCTTTACCCCTAAATTTTGTGTCCCCACGTTTAATCATTTTTTTTCTATTTATATCTTATTGTACTATGTCTTGAAAAGTTGTTGCAGTTATTATTTTTGAATGATTCATTAGTCTTTCTACTTAGGATAAGAGTGGTTTGTACACCCCAGTAAGTGTTATAATATTCTGTGTTTTTCTGTGTACTTATTATAACCAATGAGTTTTGTACCTTCAGGAGATTAATATTGCTTTCTAATGTCCTTTTCTACTCCGTTCAGCATTTTTTGTAGGATAGGTCTGGTGTTGATGAAATTTCTCAGCTTTCGTTTGTCTGGGAATATCTTTATTTCTCCTTCATGTTTTCAAGTCAGTGATGGCAATAGAAATAAGAAAAGGTTTTCTGGAGAAGCTGAAATCTTAAGTGTGACCTTAACAATTAAAGTTTATATGGTTAGCTAGGAGAACGAATGAAAGAAATTTAAGTAAAGGTCTGTGAGAATGTAATTGGAGAAAGAACCCAATCTCAAAACACCTAATGTTATAACTTAACTAACGTTAGGTGTTAAGTTACAACATTCTTGTAAACGTACTTATTCCATTGTATTTCTTGGTAAGTGAACAATAAAACTATCTATTTAGTTCCCCAAGACAGAAACTAGGAGTTCTTCCAATTTATTTTCTCTGTAATATTTCTTGCATTCTGTCAATTGAAAGTCTTGGTTCTAGTATATGCTCTTGACTCTCCATCTTTGCCCTAGTGTAGACACTATAATATTCATCATCTAGGCCAGAGATCGGCAAACCATGGCACATAGGAAAATCTAGTCCCCCACTTATTTTATATGGCCAGCAAACTAAAGATAATATTTATATTTTCAAGTGGTTAAGCAAAAATTCTGAAAAAGAATATTTAATTATACATCAAATCAAATCAAATTGAAAGTTTTATGTCCATAAATAAAGTTTTATTGAAATATAGCCATGCTCATTCATATTAATTTTGGGGCAACACAAACATTCAGTCTATAGTAAATGCCAACAAGTCATGTCTACTTGGACATTACATTTTGACACTCATCATATCAAAAATGAAATCTCTTATTTTCTCAAAAAAAAAAAAAAGGTTTTTTTGTTTTGTTTTGTTTTGTTTTGTTTCCCTTTCCAACCAGAGCTTTCAGGGCGGGACTGCTGCATCAATGGGTCCAGAAAGTGGAACCTCTATGCCAGTGGGTTTGGAGGGCAGAATGTGGAACTAACAACGGTTATTGTCAAGCCTTAAGATAAGGAGTTTGCCTTGTATTTTGGGCTTACTTGTGGTCCATAGCCTCTTCTTTCCTGTTTCTCCCTTCTGAAACGAAAATATGTATTCTAAGCCTGTCCCACCACTGTAATTTCGAAGCACATAACTTGTTTGGTTTCACAGGTTTACAGCTGGAGGACAGTTTGTCTCAGGATTAATCATACATTGACTCTCATCCATTTCTAATTAAATAATATTTAGATGAGACTTTTGATTTTATACCCTAGAGTTAATGATGAAATAAGATTTGGGTCTGTTGGGATAAAATAAATGTATTTTGCGTATAAGAAGGACATGAATTTGTGGAGACTAGGAGTGAAGTGCTGTAGACTGAATGCATCTTCCCAAAGTTTATATGTTGAAATCCTAATCCCCAATGTGAAGGTAATAAAAAGTGAGGCCTTTGGTAGGCTGTTAGGTCATAGGGTAGAGCCCTCATGAATGGGTTTAGTGTTATTCTAAAAGAGATCCCAGAGAGATAACTCACCCTTTCTACCATGTGAGGACTCAGAGAAGAAGGCAGTGTATGGACCAGGAAGTGGGTCTTCACTAAACACGTAATCTATAGATGCCTGAATTTTAGACTTCCCAGCTTCTAGAACTATGAAAAATAAATGTCTTTTGTTTTGAACCCACCCAGCCTATTTTTTTTTGTTATAACATTCTGAATAGATTAAGATAGTATCCAAAATCATAAGACTGAATCATGAATAAGAGACTAAGTGTGTGAATTTAATGAGAACAAGAAATATATCTGTCTTATACCTAGTTATTATTTTCAGTGCTTAGCCCAGAGAGTGTCATACACTAGGCCAGTGATTCTCAACCACGGCACAGAATGAAAAACATCTGTGAACATTTTTTGTTTGTTTTGTATTTATTTTAATAGAGTTATCTAGGTCCCACACAAGCCTTAATGAGTGAACATTTTCAATGGTGGCTCTCAGAAGTTTCTAGATATTAAAAACTCCACAGATAATTATACTGTATGAAATTCAAAATCATTCTAATTGGCATTCAGCAAATATTGTTGAATAAGTGAATGACTAAATTCATTCATTCATAGTGCCACTAGAATCCGGTAAGAGGAAAAGGTTTTTTTGTGATGTAGCTATAATGTGAGAGTGTGAATCTAGAGGGAAAGAATGATAAGGACTGTAATAACAGGCATAAAATACCAGCCAAAATGAGTGAAAGAGAAGAGAGAAGTTTTCAATGGAAACCTCTTTTCCTCATATACTATGCTTTTAGAGGAAAATACAACATAAAAATTGGCTATATGGGTCTTTCTTTTGACTTATAGTAGGTCAGACCATAGGATATAAATGGAGCATCATAATTCCATCATTTTTACTGTAGACTCCATTTAAATGGCTCACTTTCTGTTCATGAGTCTAATGCAACATATTTATTATTTGAATGGTACAATAGATATCTTCAACTTAATATCTGTAATCTATTCCAGAAAATCAAACTTTCATCCTTAAAACACTAACCAGAAGCCTATTTCCCAGTTTTTTTCTTATCATATTTTATTTTTTAATACTTAACTATTTTAAAGTAAACACAGATATCTTCACATTCAATCTTTACTTAATTGTACAACTCTTAAAACTAAAATCATGGCCGGGCACGGTGGCTCATGCCTCTAATCCTAGCACTTTGGTAGGCCAAGGCGGGCGGATTGCCTGAGCTCAGGGGTTCGAGACCAGCCTGGGCAAATGGTAAAACCCCGTCTCTACTAAAATACGAAAAATTAGCTGGGCATGGAGGTGTGCCCAGCTACTCGGGAGGCTGAGGCAGGAGAATCACTTGAACCCGGGAGGCGGAAGTTGCAGTGAGCAGAGATCGCGCCACTGCACTCCAGCCTGGGCGACAGAGGGAGACTCCGTCTCAAAAACAAAAAAACAAACAAAAAAAAACTAATACTATAATATCTAAAAGTTAATAATAATTTTCTAGCATCATCTAATCCTCAGTTTTCAAATGTACCAATTTTTGCAAGAAAAAAAATCTTTACATCCAGGATCTTATTCAAGATCATGTATTTTATCTGCATACTATCTTTCTTAATTCCTTTTAATACTAGAGCAATCCCTTTTTAATGACACCAAATAGCTGAAGAAATCAAGGTCACATTGTACATGCCAACTCTTTAATTTATTTGGTTGTTTTATTGAGGTGTTTGTTTTTTCTTTGCATGTTAAGCAGTTTGTTGTGGTAAAATTGCCGTACGTTAAACAGAATATATTTAAATTGCAAAATTTGATGCCCTTTGATATGAATATATATTCATAAAACCATAAACACAATCAAGATAATAAATATATTCATTATCACCAAAATATTTCTCACATGCCTTTGTTATTCCTCTCTCTTACCAATCTCTGACACTGTCTGGGTGCCCAGCAACCCATGACAAACATGCTTTTTGTCACCGTGGATTAGTTTGTGTTTTTTTTAGAGTTTTTATATAAATACAATCATGTATTACATACCATTTTTAGTGGAGTTTCTTTTATTCGGCCTAATTGTTTGTGGAGATCCATTCACCATTGTATATAACAATAGTTAATTGATATTCTTTGCAGAGTGCTATACTAATGCATATGTAATGATTTGTTTATTGACCTGAAGATATGCATTAGGTTTTTTCCAGTTTTTGACTATTATAGATAAAACTGCTATGAGCATTTGGGTAAGAAATCAGTTTGTGGACATGTATTTTTATTTCTCTTGGGTAGTTAGCTAGAAGATAAATTTATGAATCATACACTAGTTGCATGTTTAATGTTTTCAAAAACCACTAAGCTGTTTTGCAAAGAGGCTGTACCATTTGACGTTGCCACCTGCAGTATATGAAAGCCCTATTTGCTCTAAATACCTACCAAATACTTTCAGTTTTTGGTTTTTTTTTTTAATTTTGGACATTCTAGAGGAGTGTAGGGGTATCACAACATGTTTTTGTTTCACATGTCCATAATGACTAATGATGTTGAATATCTTTCTATGTGCTTATTTCATGTCTGTATTTCTTAATTAAACTTTCTGCTCAAATGTTTGCCCATTTTGATTGGGTTGTTTATATTCTAATGTTTACATAGCATAGATACAAGTATTGTGTTGGATATTTTTGCAAATTTTTTTCTCAGTATTTGGTTTGCCTTTTGATTTTTATAACAGTATCTTTGAAAGAAAAAAATGTTTTTTATGTTGATGAATTTCAATGTGTTGATTTTTATAAAGTTATTTATTGAATTTTATGTAATTCTAAATTTGCATTTTTAGTTGACAAAAAGTTTTTTGTGTTGTATTTTAAAAATCTGTGGCAAATGCAAAGTGACTAAAATTTTCTCCTCGTTTTCTTCTAGAAATTTTATACTGTTAACTTTTATAGACTTATGAGTCATGTTAATTAGTTTGAGTACATGGTGGGTTGTAATGGTTGAGGTTCATTTATTTTTTCATGTAGCAATCCAATTTTCTCAGCATCGTTTTTTGAAAATATTAATATTTCCCCATGGAATAGTCTTGGCGTCTTTGATGAAAGTCAATTGATCGTGTACATGTGGGTCCAGCACTGTACTCATTATTCTGTTCTATTTATATATGTCAAAGTGTAGATAAGTACTACATTGTCTTGATTAATTTACCTTTATATTATATATCGATATCAGGTAATATTATTTCTTTAACTTCTTATCCCATTTTAAAATTATTTTGGCTAGTCTAGGCTCTGTAAATTTCCATACAAATTTCATAATCAGCTCCAAAATTTTTCTGAAAGGATGCTGGAATTTTGACTGAGATTCTATTACATTTATGGGTCAATTTTGGAAGCAATGGCATTTTAACATCTCCAAATCTTTCAGTCCATGATCATAGTTTACCTCTCTATTTAATATGTCTTCTTTATGCTTGCTTCATGGATTTCAAGGTATAGGTCTTGCATATCTTTTGTCAAATTTATCTCTAAATGTTTAAGATTGTTGTGCCATTGTTAATATTTTCATTTTTAAAATTTCAACTTTTAATTTTTCACTCCTTGTTCATAGAAATGCAATTGACTTTTGTATATTGACATTTTATTCTGCAAACTTGCCAAACTCATTTTCATGCTAACGTGTGTATATTCTTTAGGATCTACTGTAAAGATGATCATATTATCTGAAAATGAAGACAGTTCTACTTCTTCCTTTGCAGTCTTTATGTCTTTTATTTCTTATTTTAGTCTGATCTTATAGCAAGACTCCAGTATAAAGTTGAATAGAACTAGTGAGAGTAGACATTCTTATCTTGTATTTTTTTTAATCTTCTGGTTAATTAAATTAGATTTGCCAGAGAAAACAGAATGCAGAACGAACAGAATGTGTGTGTAAGGTTGTGCCTGTGTGTGTGTGTGTGTGTATGTGTGTGTGTGTGTGTGTGTGTGTGTACTGATTGGGAAACTGATTGATCATTTTAGAAAATTGTCTCCTATCGTGGGGGCTGGTAAGTAAAAAATCTGCACAGAAAGCCAGCAGGTTAAAAATACTGGCTGGAGCTGATGTTACAGATGGATTCCAAAGGCAGGCTGGAGGTAGAGTTCCCTCTTTTTAGAGAGACCACAGTCTTTTTTCTTTTAAGGCCTTCAATTGATTGGATGAGCCCCACCCATATTATGGAGGGTCATCTGCTTTTCTCAAAATCTACTGATTTAAATGTCAATCGCGTCTAAATACTTTCAGTGGGGCACAGTGGCTCACGCTTATAATCTGAGCATTCGGGGAGGCTAAGGAGGGCAGATAGCTTGAGTTCAACAGTTTGAGACCAGCCTGGGCACAAGGCAAAACCCCTTCTCTACAAAAAATACACAAATTAGTGGGTGATGGTGGCACACACCTGTGGTCTCAGTTACTTGAGAAGCCAAGGTGGGAGAAATGCTTGAACGCAGTAGGTGAACGTTGCAGTAAGCTGAGATCATGCCACTGCACTCCAGCTTGGGAAACAGAGCAAGACCCCATCTCAAAAATAAACAAATAAATAAATAAATAAATTGAAAAAAAAAACTTTGATAGCAACATCTAAACTACTGTTTGACCAAAAACCTAGGCACCATAGCCTAACCAATTTGACACATTAAATTAAGTGTTTCATTTTAAAATATGATATTAACTGCAGGTTTTTGTTTTTTTTAATGTATAGATGCTGTTTACCAGTTTGAAGGAAGTTTCTGTCAAGTTCCTACAACTTTCTGAGAGTTTCTTCTAGGAATGTATGTTGGATTTTGCTATAAGGTTTGTATTCATATTTTTATACGTTCATGCAGTTTTTCTTCTTTAGTCTGTCACTATGGTGATGTACATTTACCAATTTTTAAATATTAAGCAAACTTTATATACCTTCGCCCATTCCTATGTCCAGGACTGTATTGCCTAGGTTGTCTTCTAGGGTTTTTATAGTTTTGGGCTTTACATTTAAGTTTTTAATCTCTCTTGAGTTGATTTTTGTGTATGCTGTAAGAAGGGGCCCAGTTTCAATCTTTGGCATATGGCTAGCTTTTTATCTCAGCAGCATTTATTGAATAGAAAATTCTTTCTCTGTTGCTTGTTTTTTTTCAGCTTTTTCAAAGATCAGATGGTTGTAGGTGTGCAACCTTAGTGCTGGGCTCCCTTTTCTGTACCCTTGGTCTATGTGCCTATTTTTGCACCAGTACCATGCTGTTTTGGTTACTGTAGCCCTGTAATATAGTTTGAAGTCAGGTAACATAATGCCTCCAGCATAGTTCTTTTTACATAGGATTGTCTTGACTATTTGGGCTTTTTTTTTCCTTTGATTCCATATGAATTAAAAAATTTTTTTTCTAGTTCTTTGAAGAATGTCATTGATAGTTTGATAGAAATAGCACTGAATTTAAAAATTGCTTTGGGTAGTATGACCATGTTAATGATATTGAGTCTTCCTATCCCTGAACATGGAATGTCTTCCTTATTTTTGTGTGTCATCTCTGATTTCTTTGAGCAGTGTTCTGTAATTCTCATTGCAGAGATCTTTCACCTATCTGGTTAGCTGTATTCCTAGGCATTTTATTCCTTTTGTGGTTATTGTGAGGGAGATTGCGTTCCTTATTTGCTCTCAGCTTGGCTGTTGTTGCTGTATAGGAATGCTAGTGATTTTTGTATGCCAATTTTGTATCCTGAAATTTTCTTGAAGTTATTCATCAGCTTAAGGAGTTTTGGGGCCAACACGATGGGGTTTTCTAGATACAGAATCATCTTATCTGCAAACTGAAATAGTTTGATTTTCTCACTTTCTATTTAGATGTCCTTTATTTCTTTCTCTTGACTGATTGCTCTGGCCAGGACTTCCAATACTATGTTGAATAGGAGTGGAAAGAGATGGCATTTTTGCTTGTGATGGTTTTCAAGGGGATTGATTGCTTCCAGGTTTTACTCATTCAGTATGATGTTGGCCGTGGATTTGCCATAGATGGCTCCTATTTTATATTATGGTCCTTCAACACGTAGTTCATTGAGTTTTTAACATGAAGTGATGTTGAATTTTATTGAAAGCCTTTTCTGCATCCATTTAGATAATCAAGTGGTTTTTGTCTTTAGATCTGTTTACGTGATGGATCATGTTTATTTATTTATGTATGTTGAGCCAACATTGTATTTCAAGGATAAAGCCTACTTGATCATGATGGATTAGGTTTTTGATGTGCTGCTGGATTCAGTTTGCCAGTATTTTGTTAAGGATTTTTGCATCAATGTTCATCATGGTTATCGGCCTGAAGTTTTTGTATGTGTGTGTGTGTGTCTCTGCCAAGTTTTGATATCAGGATGATGCTGGCCTCAGAATGAGTAGGGGAGGAGTCCCTTCTCTTCAATTTATTGGAATGGTTTTAGTAGAGATGGTACCAGCTCTCTTTGTACATCTGGTAGAATTAAGCTGTGAATTTATCTGCTTTAGGACTTTTCTTGGTTTGTAGGCTATTTATTACTGATTTAATCAGAGCTTATTATTGGTCTGTTCAAAAGAGGAATTTCTTTCTGGTTCAGTTTTGGGAGGTTGTATGTGTCCAGGAATTTATTCATCTTGTCTAGGTTTTCTAGTTTGTATGCATAGAGGTATTCAGGGTAGTCTCTGATGGTTGGTTGTGTTTCTGTGGGGTTAGTGGTAACATACCCTATGCCATTTTTAATTGTGTTTATTTGAATCCTCTCTTTTTTCTTTATTAGTCTACCTAGCATTCTATTTTCATTTTTATTTCAGAAAAGCAAATCCTAAATTCATTGATCTTTTGAAATTTCTGTTTGTTTGTTTTGACCTCTGTCAGTTTAGCTCTGAGTTTGGTTATTTTTTGTTTTCTGTTAGCTTTGGGTTCTGTTTGCTCTCGATTTTCTAGTTCTCATGGTTGTGATGTTAGGTCAGTAAACTGAGATCTTTCTAACTTTTTGTTGTGAGCATTTAGAGCTATAAATTCCCCCTCTTAATACTGCTTTAGCTGTGTCCCAGAGGTTCTGGTATTTTGTATCTTTGTTCTCATTAGTTTCAAGAAACTTCTTGATTTCTGCCTTAATTTCATTATTTACACAAAAGTCATTCAGTAACATGTAGTTTAATTTTCATGTAATTGTATGGTGTTAAGCATTTTTTTTAGCCTTGATGTGTATTTCTATTGCACTGTGCTACAAGAGTGTGTTTGGTATGATTTCATCTTTTTTTTTCATTTGCTGAGAATTGTTTTTTTCTCTGATTGTGTGGTCAGTTTTAGTGTGTGTGCCATATGGCAACGAGTAGAATGTATATTCTGTTGTTTTTGTCTGGAGAGTTCTGTAGATGTCTCTTATGTCTATTTGATGAAATGTCGAGTTCAGTTACTGAATATCTTTGTTAAATTTTTGCCTCAGTGATGTGTCTAATACTGTCAGTGGAATGTCGAAGTCTCCCACTATTATTGTGTGGGAGCCTATGTCTCTTTGTAGGTCTCTAAGAACTTGCTTTATAAACTTGTGCTCTTGTGTTGGATGCATGTATATTTAGGATAGTTTTGTCTTTTTGTTGAGTTTAACCACTTACCATTAAGTATAGCCCTTCTTTGTAATTTTTGATCTTTGAGGTTTAAAGTCTGTTTTGTCTGAAATTATGATTGCAACTCCTGCTTTTTTTTCTGATTTTCATTTGCTTGGTAGATTTTCCCCCATCCTTTTATTTTGAGCCTACAGATGTCATTGCATGTGAAATGGGTCTCTTGAACACAGCTTACCACTAGGTCTTTCTTTTCATCCAGCTTGCCACTGTGTGCCTTATAAATAGGGAATTTAGCCCCTTTACATTCAAGGTTAGTATTGATAAGCGTGGATTTGATTCTGTCATTGTACTGTTAGCTGGTTATTATGCTGGCTTGATTTTGTGGTTGCTTTATAGTGTCTCTGGTCTGAGTATTGAAGTGTGTTTTTGTATTGGCTACTAGTGGTTATTTCTTTCTATATTGAATGCTCCTTTCAAGATCTCTTGTAAGGTGGGTCTGGTGGTAAAACACCCCCTTAGTATTTGTTTATCTAAAACGGATCTTATTTCTCCTTTAGTTAGGAAGCTTAATTTTACTGCATACAGAATTTTGGTTTGAATATTTTTTTTTTCTTTACAAATGTTAAATACAGACCACCAATCTTCTCTGGCTTATAGGGTTTCTGCTGAGAAGTCCATTGTTAGCCTGATGGGGTTCCCTTTGTAGGTGACTGCCCTTTCTGTCTAGCTGTCTTTAATGTTCTTTTTCTCATTTTCACCTTGGGAAATCTGTTGATTATGTATTTTGGCAATAATCTTGTATAGAATCTTACAGAGGTTCTTGATATTTCCTGAGTATGACTGCTGGCCTCTCTACCAAGGTTGGGGAGGTTTTCATGGATGATATACTGAAATATGTTTTCCAAGTTGTTTGCTTTCTCTCCATCCGTTTCAGGGATGTAAATGATTTGTAGATTTGGCCTCTTTACATAATCCCATATTTTTCAGAGATTTTATTCATTCCTTTTTATTCTTTTTTTTTTATTTTAATATGACTGTCTCATTTAAGAAAGCCAGTCTTCAAGTTCTGAGATTCTTAGCTTGGTCTATTCTGCTTTTAGTACTTGTGATTGCATTGTGAACCTCTTGTAGTGTGTTTTTCAGTTTTGTCAGATCAGTTAGTACTTTTTTATACTGGCTATATCATCTGTAAACTCCTGCATTATTTTATTATGATTCTTAGTTTCCTTGGATTGGGTTTTACTATTCTTCTAAATCTTGATGATCTTTGTTCCTATCCACATTCTGAATTGTAGTCCTGTCATTTTAGCCAATTCTTCCCAGTTAAGGGAGAACTACTGTGGTTGTTTGGAGGACATAAGACACTCTGGCCATTTGAGTTGCTGGAGTTCTTGTGTTGGTTCTTACTTATCTACATGTAGCTGTTCCTCTAACCGCTGGGCTGCCTCTGATTGAAGTGGTCAGGTGGTAGCAGGGTGGTTGTGCTAGAGTCCCAGGTTGTGTATCCCTGCCCCATGAGGGGAAGTGTGGACAAGGGTCTGCATGGAGAACAACCTGACTACTTTTCTGTGAGGTGGGTGCTCTGTGCTGGAGATCGGGACCAGCCCCTGGTCACCGTGGACCCTCCAGAGCCTGGCCACAGCAAGGACAATGGCTGCAAGGTAGCAAAGATGGCAACCCACCCTTCCACTGGGAACTTTGTACCAGAGAATGTCAGAGCTGCTACTGGCTTGATAGCCCCAGCAGGGTGTGGCTGGAGACTCATGCCAGGAGGACCCACCCATGAGGAGATATGAATTAATAACCTATGTAACAAACAGTGTGGCCACTTTTCCATAAGGCTGCTGCAATTTCCTGGGCTCCACTCCAGTCCCTAGTCACTTTGGATTCTCCAGAATATGCAGTTATCAACAGTGAAGCCTGTAAAACAGCAAAGATGGTGGCATTCCCCTCCCTCTGGGAGGTCCATCAGGGAGGTACTGACCTGTTGCCAGCCTGAACACGCCAGTGGGGCTGGTTGTAAACTTCAGATAGAAGATCCTACCCAGTGAAAAGAAATGAAGGATTCACATGAAAAAGCAGACTGGCTGCTTCTGCGTAGAGTTGCTGCAGGACAGTGCTGGGGGATAGCTCCAGTCCCTAGTTGCCTTGAACTCTGTAGACCCTGAAGGTAAAAATGGCCAAGGCTGTGAAACAGCAAAGATGGTGGTTCATCCCTTCCCTTGGAAGTTCCGTCTCACAGAGGCTAAGAAGCACTGCCAGCTGTAAAACACTGGCAAGGGTGCCTGGTGACCTTGGTGGTGAGGTCCTGCATAGTGAGGAGAAGCAGATTCACGGGCCTATGTTAAAAAAAAAAAAAAAAAAAAAAAAAAGGAGTGGCTGCACTGAAGTAAACAACAACTAAGGCTATGAAACAGCAAGGATGGCAGCGTGCCCTCACCCTGGGAGCTCCATCTCAGGAAGGTGTAACACTGCTACCAGTGGCTGGCTGGAGTTCCAAGCCCGTGGGTCTTATCCTGCTATGTGCCATAGCAGGGCCTATAGACTGTCACTTCTCAGCCCTCTAGATTCATCCCCCTGCCTAGAGGGTATGTACAGTGGCCTAACATCCTGCTCTGCTGAAGGTGCAGTTTCTTTTGCCAGGAAGCTCAGATATATACAGCTCTGAGGGCTCCACATGTGCCTGAATGGCTGCTCCACTGAGATTCCATGTAGCTCTGCAAGTCAGACTGCAGGCCCTGATGGAGTGGGTTCATGAGGGGATCTCTTGACCTGAGGGTTGCAAAGATCTATGGGAGAAGTGTAGGTCCCCAGGTTCACTCACTCACTCTCTGCTTCCCTAGGTTGGGGAGATTCCCCTGGCTCCATGTTGCTCCTGGATGGGTGGTCATTCTGCCTTGCTTTTCTCCATCCTTTGTGGGTTGAGTTGTTTTCTTGATAAATCCCAATATATGTACCTGGATGTTTCAGTTGAAGGTGATGTATTTACTTGTTCCTCCTATTTCTTCCCATGAGAGAGGCACACACTAGCTACTTCTTAGTCAGCCATCTTGGCCAGCCTCATAATTATACTTTTAATGTCTGTACCATTATATAATTATGTCCCTTTTCTTATTCCTCACATTGGTAATTTACTCTTTCTCTCTCTCTGTCTCTCTCTCCTAATTTATTTTTCTGAACAATATGATTCATCTCCTTAAAGAATCGGCTTTGGATTTTATTGATTTTCCTTTATTGTTTTTCTATTTTGTATCTCATTAATTTCTGCTCTTATGTTTTCTGTTTCCTTTCTTTTGCTTATGTTGGATTCAATTTGCTTTTATTTTTATGCATATTAAGGTGATAGCTGAGTTACATCAATATGAAACCTTTCTTCTTTACTAATAAGTGTTTATTGCCACAAATTTTCCTTTAAGCACTGTTTCAGCTGTACCCAATCAAATTTAATAATTTGTGTTTTCATTTTATTTAGTTCAAAATAGATTCTACTTACTTTTATGATTTATTCATTGGCTTATGTATTATTCAAAGTTGTGTACTTTGTTTCTAAACATCTGGAGATTTTCCATATATAACTATTATTGATTTCTATTTTAAATCCATACCGGTCTGAGAAAATACTTCATATGACCTAAACCTTATATATGTATTGTGACTTTTAAATGATACATGATATTATGTATCTTAGTAAATGTTATAGTTACACTTGAAAAGATGAAATACTAATAAATAAGTAAATATTACTTAATATTAGCTAGAAGAGCTATTTGTAGAGTCAGGCTCTCAGCAATCTTATCTTTTTTTTTTTTTTGGTTAGAATATTGATTGAGGCTTGTAGAGGTTAGTGAATGGGTACAAAAAGTATCTAAGATACTGTAGCAAGCAAGAAAGTTTGAATGATGTTTAAGGAAAGAAGAAAGGTCAACATTAGCTCAGCATTGTAGGGAGTTAGACTCTAGGTTTGAGTTAAAGTTGTAAAGAAAATAGTAAAGGACATAATCAGAAACGATTATTACCTGGAACAGTGAAATTTAGTTGAAAATATTAGGGTGAATGATTCAGCATTAAGGCTGTAAAAATGTAAGCATATTGTGACCCTATTTCTATATTGCTGACTATATAGCCCATATTCCTTCCCAACAGGTTAAGAGTTCAATCAGTAACTTTTACTAATCAACTTATATACATAAGACACTTGGCCAGATATTATAGATACATACATAAGGTCAAACATGGGACCTCTGGTTTTATTAATCGTTCCTACAAATAAGGACAATGAAAACCATCACTACTTTCATCCTTGTAAGAGCAAAAAAACCTGAATGATATGGTTTGGCTGTGTCCCCACCCAAAATTCATCTTGAATTGTAGCTCCCATAATCCCCACATGTGGTAGGAGCCACCCAGTGGGAGGTAATTGAATCATGGGGGCAGATTTTTTCCTTGCTGTTCTCATGATGGTGACTAAGTCTCATGAAATTTGATGGTTTTATACAAGGGAGTTCCCCTGCACACACTCTCTTGCCTGCCACCATGTAAGACGTAACTTTGCTTTTCCTTTGCCTTCTGCCATGATTGTGAGGCCTCCTCAGCCATGCTGAACTGTGAGTCAATTAAACCTCTTTCCTTTATAAATTACCCAGTCTTGGGTATGGTTTTGTTAGCAGCGTGAGAACAGACTAATACACTGAACAAACTGAAAATAAGTTATCTTGTATCCATCAGATAACAGCTTGTAGGGCAAACTTCTACACCAAAATCTGGAGTGATAGGTGAATCCATAGAGTTACAGCTAAGATAAACTTACCTCAAGAAAGTTGCTGGAGCTATAAACTGGTAGAAACACTTAAATGATAATTATTATGAATTTCTAGAGGCTGAATGTGGAGTAGTATGACAGTGAGATACTGCTGGGGGCCACACTCTTAGGGGTTCCCCACATTTTATAGGGCTTCACCTCTTAGAATTTCACCAGGTTCACATATCTGAGAAATATAATATGTAATATGAGGTAAATATCTGAGAAAGATTCCCTTCTGGCTCTTGCAGAGGAGAGAAAGAGCAGTAATTCTGAAATTCAGGGCATTCTCTACAGCAGAATCCTCCTCTGCAAGGGGAAAGATTCTTATCAAACTGGGGGAGGAAAATTTTCCCGTGCTATACCCCTTCCCTCCAGTCAGCATCCTGTATTACTTAATAGTAGAAAACTCTAAAATAACATTTTTGAATGTCATAGCCCACTAAAAGATTGAGATTTAATCATATAATAAATGAAATGCTTTCCCACCCCCATACCTTACCACTACACCAACAGAGCTTTAATAGTAGATTGAAACAGAAAGAGTAGCAAAACACAGAATCTCTATGAGAAAGAATTTTTAAGAAAGCCAAAGACAACAAAGAAGACGAAAGAAAAAATGTCATTGGAAAAATTTGAAGCCTCTGGCACCTACATGTATAGGAAACTTTAACATCTAGTTAGATTAACATACAATATCACATTATCAGCTTATCTATCTCAGTTCCGTTTACCTGAAATATCATGGCCAGCTTTCAACCCAAAAAGTTACAAAGCATGCTGAAAGGCAAGAAAAAGTACATTCTGAAGAAAGTAAGAAAGCATCAATATCAGACTCATATATGACACCGATGGTAAAATTATCAGAAAAATCATTAAAAATAACTCTGATTTATGTTTTGAGAACTGTAATGAAAAAATAGGAAAAAATGCAAGCACATATAGGTAATATAAGCAAAAAGATATAAATCCTAAAATAGACCAAAATAAGATGTTATAAAATGTTAGCTATAATGTAATCACAACCTTTAGAAAATAAAATGTTAGAAATGAAAAAAAAAAAACAAAAAAAAAAAAACAGGCCGGGCACGGTGGCTCATGCCTGTAATCCCAGCACACTGGGAAGCCGAGGTGGGCAGATCACCTGAGGTCAGGAGTTTGAGACCAGCCTAGTCAACATGGTAAAACCCTGTCTCTGCTGAAAATACAAAAATTAGCCAGGCATGGTGGCGGGTGCCTGTAATCCCAACAACTCAGGAGGCTGAGGCAGGAGAATCGCTTGAACCTGGGAGGCAGAGTTTGCAGTGAGCCAAGATTGTACCACTGCACTCCAGCCTGGGTCACACAGTGAGACTCCATCTCAAAAAGAAAAAAAATGAAAAACATTTTTTGATGAGCTTATCAGTACACTCAGCACAGCCAAAAAAAAAAAAAAAAAAAGTGAACTTGGGGATGCATCAAGAGAAACATTCAATTATGATGCTGAAACAGAAACTTGCAAATAAAGGAAAAATGTTCAAAAAAAGGCAGAATAGAAAATCCAAGAACTTTGGGACATTTTTAAATGTTGTAACATACATATAATTGAAATCTTGAAA
This sequence comes from Pongo pygmaeus, assembly GCF_028885625.2. Classification (NCBI taxonomy): domain Eukaryota; kingdom Metazoa; phylum Chordata; class Mammalia; order Primates; family Hominidae; genus Pongo; species Pongo pygmaeus. The sequence continues at coordinate 149,489,696 of NC_072396.2, read as the reverse complement.
GGAAAAACAAGCCAAAGCAGAATTAATAAGGACTGAGTATTTTCCAAAATTAATTATGGTACAAAACTACAAATCCAGAAAACTCAGAGAACACCAACCAGGATAAATAGCCTAACAATTTACACTTAGGGTTATGATTTTTAAGCTATAAAAAAATAAGAAATTCTTAAAAGAAGGTAGAGAGAAAGGGATGGAAGAAGGCATGGAGGAAGGGAGAGAGAGAGAGCCAGAAAGACAACCAGAGAGAGAGAGAGAGAGAGAGAAAGAGAGAGAGACAAAAACACCTAGACAGAAAAATATATAAAAATTCTAACAAAATTATCATCAGAAAACATAAATAGCAGATGAAGTAAAATATTTAAAATGTTGAAAAAATATCAGTCTAGAATTCTATATCTAATGAAATTACTCTTTAAAAGTGAAGGAAAATAAAGACATTTTTCAGACAAACAAAAATTGAGAAAATTGCCAGCAGAACTACCCTGCAAGCAATCTTCAGAGATTTTCTACAGGCAACACAAGAATATTATAAGTCAGAAACTTGGATCTACATAAAGAAATAAAGAGTATCAGAGAAGACATATATAAATATAAAATATTTTATTATTTTAATTGATTATAAGACAATTGTTTGAAGTAATAACTGTGAGATGTATTGGGTGATTTTTGCATATGGATAAATAAGTTACAGCAGCTTCATAATGGATGTTATAAGGTTCCCAGCCTACATGAGTCAGTTTAATGTTATTTGAAAATCAAATTAGATTAGTTAAAAATGTATACTTTAAACTCTGGAACAACTATTAAAATTTTAAAGATGTATAATTGACTTGCTAAAGAAAGTGATATAATCTTAAAAAGAAAGAAAAGGAGAAAAACTCTCAGGCAATAAAAAAGGTGTTACAAACATGACTAATAAATTCAAATATATCAATAATGACTTCAATGTGATAGTCCTAATACACTAATTAAAAGGCAGAGATTCTGCCATTGCCACTACTGTGGTATTGCCCTTGCTTCTGCAAACTGGGAAAGGAGCAAAGACCCTGAGTGCTTTAACCACACTTCCAGCAAGCTGCAGATGCCCTAAGGAGAAGAGGCCAGTGTGTCTCCCCCACGACCCACCTGCTCCCTCGGATTATTACAAGGCAGAGTTTCTCTGGCTTAGAACTACATCACAGCTGCCCAATCCTCGATAATTGCACTGACTGATAGCACTGCTGTATTTCCCTGAGGTAGAGCCTCAGGAGACAAGTGAAAGGCCCTCTGCCCAACCACTCCTAAGGTTTCTTCCACTGCTGCCTCCAAATGGGGGAGGCAACAAAAAGCCTCAGCTAGTTCCAGAGCTGGAGTGTGTAGCCTAGGAATTCCAAGCCAAGATTTGAAGCCAGCATTCAAGTGGGAGAGGAGCCTATACTTTCAGAGCACTGACAGGAAGTGTGGCTACAACCGTGAGGAAATACAGAAGAGCCACATGACTGAGCAAGAAGCTACCTACTGGCCATTACACTTACTTACCATCTAGTAGATCATAGCCTAAACTTCAACTCCAAAAGTACTTTGCTAATATAACCCCCTGTGAAACCAAGAAACAAAAATTTAGCCAGTAATAAAGACCCTGCAGAAAGCCTCAGCCTTCTGAAAACATCAAGAAAAGAAGTCTACTGGCTGTACGCAAATTACGCCACAGTTAAAGTAACATCAGCCCACACAGATGAGAAAGAACCAGCACAAGAAGTCTAAAAATCAAAAAGCCAGAGTGTCTTCTTTCTGTCTAACAACCACACTAGTTTCTCAGCAGGGCTTCTTATTTAGTCTGAAATGGCTGAAATGACAGAAATATAATTCAGAATATGGATAGGAATAAAGATTATTGGCATTCAGGAGAAAGCCAAACCCCAATTCAAGAAATCTAAAGATTACAATAAAATGATACAGGAGCTGAGATATAAAATGGCCATTATCTGAAAGAACCAAGCTGATCTGAGAGAGCTGAAAAACACACTACAAGAGATTCATAATGCAATTGCAAATATTAATAGCAGAATAGGTGGAGAGGAAAGACTCTCAGAGCTCAGAGACTGGTTCTCTGAACTAACTCAGTCAGACCAAAAAAAAAGAAAAAAAGAGTTTAACAAAACCTCTGAGAAATATGGGATTATGTAAAGAGATCAAATGTATGACTCATTTGTTTCCCTGAAAAAGATGGGAAGAAAGCAAGCAACTTGAAAACATATTTTAGGATCTCACCCATGAAAAATTCCCCAACCTCCCTAGAGAGGTCAACATTCAATCTCTGGAAATGCAGAGAACCCCTGTGAGATACTCTGCAATATGACCATTCCCAAGACACATAGTCATTAGATTGTTCAAAGTAAAAATTAAAGAAAAATTATTAAAGGCAGCTGGAGAGAAAAGGCAGGTCACCTACAAAGGGAACCCCATTAGGCTAACAGCAGACTTTTCAGCAGAAAACCTGCAAGCCAGAAGGTATTTACTATTATTAAAGAAAATAATTTTCAGCCAAGAATTTTATGTCCAGTCAAGCTAACCTTCATAAGTGAGGAGGAAATAAGGCCTTTTTTTCAGACAAGCTGAGGGAATTCATTACCACCAGACCTGCCTTACGAGAGGTCTTGAAAGGAGTGCTAAATATAGAAAGGAAAGATCATTACCAGCCACTACAAAAATACACTTAAGTACATAGACCAGTGACACTTTGAAGCAACTACACAAATGAGACTGAATAATAACCAGCAAACAACACAATGACAGGGTCAAATCCACACATATCAATATTAGCTATGAATTTAAACAGGATAAATGTCCCAATTAAAAGGGAGTTTGGCAAATTTGATAAAGAAGCAAGACTTATTTGTTTGCTGTCTTCAAGATACCCAGCTCACATGCAATGACACCCATAGGTTCACAAAAAAAGGGATGAAGAAAAATCCGCCAAACACAAAACAGACAAAAACAAGAGTTTGTATTCTAATTTTAGGCAAAACAGACTTTAAACCAACAAATATCAAAAACACAAAGAAGGGAATTACATAATGGTAAAGGATTCAATTCAACGTGAAGACCTAACTAACTATACGAAATATATGCAAACTCAACATACAAGCACCTAGATTCATAAAGCAAGTTCTTAGGGACCTATGAAGAGACTTGAAATCCCACACAATAAAAGTGAAAGACTTCAACATCTCACTGACAGTATTATACAGATAATTAAGGAAGAAAATTAAAGATATTTAGGAACTGAATTCATCACTTGAGTAAATGGACCTAATATACATCTACAGAATTCTCCATCCCCCCAAAAATAACATACATTCCTCTCATTAACACATGGCACGTACTCTAAACTCAACCACACAGTCATACAGAACAATTCTAAGCAAAGTAAAAGAACAGCAACAACAACAACAACAACAAACCCAAAAAACAAAATCATACCAAGGACACTCTTAGACCACAGTGCAATAAAAGTGGAAAGCAATGGCTATGAAAATCTCTCAAAACCATACAATTATGTAGAAATCAAACAACCTGTTCCTGAATGACTTTTGTAATAACACAATTAAGGCAGAAGTCAAGAAATTATTAGAAACTAATGAGAAAGAAGCAAGAGACCAGAATCTTTGGGATGTGGCTAAAGCAGTGTTGAGGGGGAGATTTATATAACTAATCACCCACATCAAAATATTACAAAGGTCTCAAGTTATAAACCTAACATCACAACTACAGGAGCTAGAGGACCAAGACCAGACGAACCCCAAAGCTAGAAGAAAAAAAGAAATAACAAAAAAACAGAGCTGAGATGAAGAAAGTGGAGATGAGAAAAACCATGCCAAAGGTCAACAAATACAGGGTTTGGATTTTTGAAGAAAATTAATAGGATAGAGAAACTGCTAGCTAGACTAACAAAGAAAAAAGGAGAGAATATCCATGTAAAGACAACCAGAAGTGATAAAGGGGACATTACCACTGACCTCACAGAAATACAGAAAACTCTCAGAGACTAAACACCTCTATACACACAAACTAGAAAACCTAGAAGAAACAGATACATTCCTGGATGCATGGAATCTCCCAAGACTGAACCAGAAAGAAATTCAGTCATGAACATAACAATAACAAGTTCTGAAATTGAATCAGTAATAAAAAGAAATGAACAACAATAAAAAAGCCCAGGAGAAATTAATTCAAACTAAATTCTACCAGATGTATAAAGAAGAGCTGATACTGTTCTTACTGAAGATATTGCAAAGAATTAAGGAGACAAGACTCTTCATGAGCTCATTCTATGGGGCCAGTATTATTCTGATACTAAAACTCGGCAGAAACACAAGAAAAGAGAAAACTTCAGGCTAATCCCCTTGATGAAGATACATGCAAATATATTCAACAAAATGCTGGCAAACTGAATCCAGCAGCACGTCAAAAAGCTTATCCACCACGATCAAGCAGGCTTTATCACTGAGATGCAAGTTTGGTTAAACATACACGAATCAATAAATCTGATTCAACAGGAAGAAAACTAAAAACAAAAACCACATGACCATCTTAATAGATGCATAAGGGCTTTTGATAAAATTCAACATTCTTTTATATTAAAAATCCTCAATAAAATAGGCATTGAAGGAACATACTTCAAAATAACAAGAGCCGTTTACGAAAACCCACAGTCAACATCATGCTGAATTGGCAAAAGCCTAAAGCGTTCCCCTTGAAAACTCGTACAAGAAAGGGCTGCTGTCTCACACCATTTCTATTCAACACAGTATTGGATGTCCGGTCCGGAGAAATCAGGCAAGCGAAAGAAATAAAAAGCGTCCAAGCAGGAAGAGAGGAAGTCAAACTATCCCTGTTTTCAGAAGACATAACTGTATACTTAGGAAACCTCATAGTCTCAGCCTGAGAGCTCCTTCAGGTGATAAACAACTGCAGCAATATTTTATAATGCAAAATCAACATACAAAAACACCAACATCCCTATACACCAATAGCCAAGCCAGGAGCCAAATCAGGAATGCAATTCAATTTATACTAGCTACAGTAAAAATAAAATACACAGGAATACAGCTAACCAGGGAGGTGAAAGATCTCTACAAGAACTATAAAACACTGCCCAAAAAACTGAGATGATACAAACAAACGGAAGAATATTCCATGCTTATGAATACAAAGAATCAATATTGTTAAAATGACCATAATTCTCAAAACAATTTACAGGTTCAATGCTATTTCTATCGAACTACCAAAGCCATTCTTCACAGAATTAGAAAAACTCTTTAAAAGTTCATATGGAATCAAATGAGAGCCTGAATCGCCAAGGCAATCCTAAGGAAAAAGAAGAAAGCTGGAGGAATCACATTATGTGACTTTAAAGTACACTACAGGGCTACAGTAACCAAAAGAGAATGCTACTGGTACAAAAACAGACACACAGATCAATGGAACAAAATAGAGAGCCCAGAAATAATGGAGCATGCCTATGTCATGCCTATGACCATTGAACCATTGACAAAGCAACAAACAAGCAATGGGGAAAGGTCTCCCAATTCCATAAATAGTGCTAGGATAACTAGCTAGCCATATGCGAAAGATTGAATTTGGACCCCTTTCCTACACCACATACAAAAGTCAATTCAAGATGGATTAATTACTTAAATGCAAAACCTAAAACTATTAAAAACCCTGGAAGATAATCTAGGAAATAGCCTTCTGGACATAGGACCTGGCAAAGATTTCATGACAAAGATGCCAAAAAAGCAATTTTAACAAAAAAAGAAAATTGCACAATGGGACGTAATCATCTAAAGAGCTTTTGCACTGCAAAATGAACTATGAATAGCTCAAACAGACTTTGTACAGAATGAGAGAAAATGTTTGCAAACTATGCATCTGACAAAGGTCCAACATCCAGAAACTATAAGAAACTTAAATTTACAAGCAAAAAACAAAAACAAATAACCGCATTAAACAGTGTGCAATGACATGAACAGACGCTTTTTGAAAGAAGACATACATGCAGCCAACAAGCATATGAAAAAATCCTTAATGTCATTAATCATTAGAGAAATATAAATCAAAACCACGATAAGACACCATCTCACACCAGTCAGAATGGCTATCATTAAAGAGCCTAGAGATAACAGATGATGGCAAGGTGGTGAAGAAAAGGGAACGCTTATACATTCCTGGTGGAAATGTAAATGAGTTTAGCCATTGGGAATGCAGTGTGGTGATTCCTGAAAGAACTTAAAAGAGACTTAACATTTTACCCAGCAATCTTATTTTTGGGTATAATACCCAAAGGAATATAAATCATTCTGCTATTAAGACATAGACACACTTTTTATTGAAGCATTGTGCATAATAGCAAATACATGGAATCAGAATAAATGCCCATCCATGGTAGACTGGATAAAAAAGGTGACACATATACATAATGGAATTCTATGCAACCATAAAAAAGAATGAAATCACATTCTTTGCAGCAACATGGATGAAACTGGAGGCCATTATCCTATGCAAATTAACACAGGAACAGAAAACCGAATACTGCATGTTCTCCATTATAAGTGGGAGCTAAACAACAAGAACACGTGGACACCAACAGGGGAAAAACAGACATCGATGCCTACTTGAGGGTGGAGTATGGGAGAAAGGAGATGATACAAAACTACCTGTCAGGTACTATACTTATTACCTGGATAATGAAATAATCTTTACTCCAAACCCCCGTGACATGCAATTTACTTATATAAAAAAACTGCATTTATTTCTGAACTTCAAAAAAGGCAGAGATTGTCAGAATGGATAAAAAATGATTAAATCATATGCTTCCTACAATAAACCAATGTTAAATACAAAGACATGGATGGATAGGTGAAAAATAAAGGAATGAATTAAGCTACACCATTTTAACCCTAATCAAAATAAAACGTGAGTAGCTATATACATTTCATACAAATAATATTTAAAACAAAAATTGTCAAGATAAAGACAGGCATTACTTAGTAATATAGGCATTAATTTTCTAAGAGATAAACACATTTGCATTCTAACTACTATTATATTTGGAAACTTTAGAATCCCCTGTCAATAATTTATAGATCAATCAGGCAAAAATCTAAGTATATAGTTAGATGACCTATACAGCACTAGCGCTCAACTTGATCTGATTGACATTTATATGGAGTATAAAATACTCCATTCAGCATCAGTTGAATACACATTCTTCTGAAGTCACACAGAATGTCCACCAAGGTGGAGCACATTGTAGACCACTCTCTTAGTCAGCTCAGGCTGCTCTAACAAAATACCATAAACTCGGTGGCTTAAACAGAAACTTATTATTCACAGTTCTGAAGCTTGGGAAGTCCAAAATCAAAGTGTTGGCCAAATCTATCCCTGAAGATAGCCTTCTTCTTGGTTTAAAGATAGACCCCTTCTTGCTTATCATCATATGGTGAAGTCTCTTTCTTTTATTGTAAGGACATTACCCTCATCATGAGAGCCTCATCCTAATGACTTAATGTAACTCTAATCCTAATTAATCACCAAAGTCTTCATCTCCAAATACCCTCATATTAGGGGATAGGCTTTAACATATGAATTTTGGGGCAACACAAAAATTTATTTCATAGCCATAAAACACCCCTTTACAGATTTAAAGTAATATAAATTATACAAAGTATGTACACAAAACACAATGAAATTAAAATAGAAACCAATACATATATCTAAAAATTTTTTTTAAATACTCAGATTAAATAACACACTTTTAAATAATATGTAGATGAAAGAGGAAATCTCAAGTTTTTTAAAAAAAATCAAACTAAATGAATATGAAAATACAACTTATACAAACTTGTGGGATTCAGCAAATACAGTGGATAAAGGGAAATTTATAGCACTGAAATGCATGTATTACAAAGGAAGATACATCTAAATAAGTAATCTCATCTTTCACCTTAGGAATCGAAAGAAAAGCAATTGAAGTCTGAAGCAAACAGAAGAAAAGAAATAAAAATTAGAGAGGAACTCAATAACATTGAAAGCAGGAACAATAGAAAAAATCAGTGCAACAAAAAAAAAGTTATTTGAAAAGATGAATGAAACTGATATACTAGCTAGCCTCACCAAGAAAGAAAAGATATAATTATCAATATTAGAAATTAAAGAGAGGTCATCACTACTGATCTCATGGTCATTAAAATGATGTCAAGGGAAAATTATGACAACTCTGTGTGTTTGATAACTGTGGTAAAATATGCCTATTCATTGAAAGACACAAACTCCCTAAACTCATACCAGAAGAAATAGATCACATGACTAGCCCAATATTTATTAAATAAATTGAAATAAAAATTAATAGCCTCCCAAAGAGAAAGCACCAGGCCAAGATAGATTCACTAGTGAATTCTATTAGGTTGGTGAAAAAGTAATTTAATGGCAAAAATAGCAATTACTTTTGCACCAACCTAGTAACAAGCTTTTAAGGAATAATTAATATTATTTACAATCTCTTTCAGAAAACAGAGGCAGACGTACTACATCCTAACTAATTCTGTAAGACCAGCACAGGTTTTATATTCATGTTATACTAATATAATATAAAAATGAGATAAAGATGTTGAAAGGAAGGAAAACTATTGATCAATGTTTTTCATAAATAGACCCCAAAACCTCCAACAAATTATTAATAAATCAAATCCAGTAATGTATAAGAGGATGATATACTGCAACTAAGTGTGATTTATTCCATCATGCCAGGCTGATTATGCAAATCATTCAGTGTAGTCCATCATATCAACAAAGTAAAGATACAAAATTATGTAATCATATAAATTGAGGCAGAAAAAATAATCTGACAAAATTTAATATACATGCATGGTAGAAACTGTTATCAAATTTCCTCAACTTGATAAAGAAAATAGAAAAACAGCTACAGCTAATGGAGAGATTGGATGCTTTTCCCGTAAGATCTGGAACAAGGCAAGGCAAGGAACATTGTACTAGAAGATCTCAGTAGTGAGATAAGAGAAGAAAAAAACGAAATAAAGGTACACATATTAGAAACGCATAAATAAACCTATCTCTATTTGCTTATGACATAACTATATGTGTCTAAAATTCCAATCAACAAAAAACTTCTGGAATTTATATAACAAAGCGACAAGATATAAAATTAATGCACAAAAGTCAGTTTATTTTATATCAGCAGCAAACAATTGGAATTTGAAATAAAAATATCATTTGTAATGGCACCACAAAATGAAATATTTAGGTATAAATATGATGGCATATTTGTGGGAACTACATGTGAAAAATTACACTGAGGAGAAAAATCAAAGAAAATTTGAATAAATAGAGAGATATTCTGTGTTCATGGATCCATAAAGTGGATATACTTATGTGCCAGTTCTAACAAGCATGAGCTGTAGATTCAATACAATTCCAGTAAAAATCCAAACAAGATTTTCAAAAATTTTGACAGCCTATTATGAGAGTTTATGTGAAAAAATAACACACCTAGCATAGCCAAAACAATAGTGAACAGGAAGAAGAAAGATCAAAGTTAGAGGACCCACATTATCCAATGTAAAGACTATAAAACAGCATAGTATTAATGAAAGAACAGGTCAATGGAATAGATTAGAGAGCCTAGGAATACACTCACACAAATATAGTCAACTGATATTTTATAAAGCTGAAAAGGCAATTCAGTAGAGAAAAAGTAGCCTTTTGAACAAATTATCCTGAAACAACTGGACCCAGAGCCTAATGGGGAAGACAGCTGAGGAAACAGTTATAGTACAATGCAGTTAAGTGTTGTGATAGAACGATAGACAATGCATTGGGAGGGAAGAGGAAGAGATGTTGATGCAGACTCACGGAAAAACAGGACACACTTTGTAGAAGAGGTGATACTTCAGTTGAGACTTAACTAACGAGTGTAACTTATTCAGGTGAAAAATGAAAGAATAGGATACCAAACAGTAGAGATAGCATGTGTGAAGGCACAGAGGTGTGGTATGTTATATAGATCAAATGACAACTGAAACGTGCCAGCAAGAGTGTAGAGAATAAATCTAGAGACATTCAGAAAAGAAGTTAATCACAGTAAACTCCAAAATGGTAGTTTTTTTTTTAATAGTTATGACTTCTGAGCACAAAAGCTAGAAATTAAGATGATCTAGTTTGAGAAAGACTGAGGTAAGTATACCTATGAGCATGATACATCTAGAAAATCTTGGCTATGCATCTCAGTAACTATGTAAATAGAATCAATGTGCTACCAAGTGTAGAGTTATAATCGAGATGTTAATTTTACCTCTGTGCCTTGTGGATGGACTTCAGAATGTTCACTGAGTATGAATCGGATAAAGAAAAGAACAGAGGCACAAGGGAAATTTGTTAGTAAGAGAAATGGAAGTGTGTTGAATGGCAAAAAAGCAAGGGCAATTTGTGCTAGTTACCAGTACTTTGGAAAGGAAAAGCAGAAAAAATATGACAAAGTGAAATTTAAATAGAAAAACATTATGACAGTGAAAGCTAAGGCAGAATGATTGCAATAGAAATTAAGAGAGACTGATTTTAAAATACTCTCAAGCAAGGTTGGAAGATGAGACAATCGGGACTCTAAGAGCTGAAAAAAACACACCAATATTATGTAAGGATGCACACCGTGGATGGATACATTATTTGTGCAGAAATATGTAATTCATAGAGAAAGAGAACTGCTAGATACCATAAAATGATAAATTTGATAAACTGAGAATAAATAGACAAAGAAATCAATATTATACCAGAATAGTTAACCAGAGGGGTAAAACAAACACGTTTTAAAAATTGTTTTGTGAATAGCCAAGATATGACAGCAATTTCAATGTCCATCAATGTATGGGTGGATAAAGAAAATGTGGTATATATACACAATGTAACGCTATTCAGCCATAAAAAGAATGAAATTCTTCCTTTTGCAACAACGTCGACGAAACCAGTGGACATTACGCTAAGTAAAATAAGTCAGGCACAGAAATACAAGTAAGTCATCATCTCACTTAATTAGCCTGGTTTAATCATGCCAGGTTGTATACTTGTATCAAAATAACACATTGTACTCCATAAATGTATGTAATCACAATTGGTCAATCAAAAATATTAATAATAAGTTTTTAAAAGTTGTTTTTTGATGTTTAAATGCAAAATTACTTTTTTCATTAACATGTGAGTTAGAGTAGTGTTAGAATAACCAAATATACCTTATTATAATAATTGTTTGGCATTTGATCAATACCATCTGTCATGGGGGAAATATATGTCAATGTGTTTGAGTTAAGAGAACACATCAACAAATTGAGGGGAACATCATTAATCAAGATTTTCAGTTTGAAGATTAAAGAAAAACTCTCCCTTAGCAAAAAAGATTTCCAATTGTTCAGTGTTAGAAAGTATGTACAAAATATGATCGTTAAAATTTGCTTTTTTATCTTGAGTAACTGGGATGAAAATATTCCCAGACTTCAGCTGTGGGAAATGATGTCAGTAGACAAAATGTCATTGTACTTTTTCTTTGGCTGTCTTTCTAGGTATACATAAACATTGATCTGTTTTCTTTTATTATGAGTGTGCTTGATGTTTCTTTCTAGCATTCTAATGATATTGGAAAATATTTTGTTGAAATGTAAAACCCCATGACCTAAAATATAGTTCAGAGATGTACCAAGCCAGAAAAAAGCAAATCATTTTTCTGAATAGGACAAAATGAACAAAGTGCATTTTAAAAAAGTTTTCTTATTAAACCACTATTAATTTCTGTGTCTCATGAGAATAAAAATAATGCAATTTTCATTAGATCTAAGAGGCCTAATATTCTTTTTATCACAATTGTTTAAACAGCTATTAAGAAAAGATTTTTTTTAAATACTCAAATACCTTATGATAAAAATAACCATTTCAGAGGAGAACATGCCAGTTGAGTGAAATGTAAATTTATTTCTTCGGAATCATGGTTCACACCACAAACTTCAGATTTTGTCTAAGTAATCAGCTTTCAACAGAAATAATGAAATTAAAAGTAACATTCACTGTGAACCTACAGATGAAGATAGTGGATTAATTACATTAAACTTACAGTAAAGGAAGCAGGGCGCAGTGGGCCCCCTTTGGGGAGTACAGTTATGAATGGCAAAACCTTGGAAACGTGACTCTTGTTCTTTAGTCATTGAATGCTTTTTTGTAATACTTGATTTTTTTAACCCTTGCATGCATTATTTTGATGAATATAAGCATATTTATTTTTATTATGCCTTCTGATTACAAATATATAAATGCATCCGTTGATTTTTAACTGAAATATACAGAAAAACACAAATAAAAAAGGAAAATCATTAACACATGGGTATATGTTATGGGTTGAATTGTTTCCTCCCAAAATTCCTGTGTTGAATCCTAACACCTGGTAACTCAGAATGTGATCTTATTTGGAGACAAAATCTTTACAAAGGTAATCAAGATAAAGTGAGTTTATTAGTGTGGGCCCTAATCTAATATGGCATGTCCTTATAAGAAGTGGGAAATTTGGACACAGAAACAGACATGCGTAAGAAGGAAGATGATGTGGAGACACACAGGGAAAAGATGGCCATCTACAAGCCAAGGAGAGAGGCCTGGATACAGATCCATCCTTCACAGTTTTCAGAGAAAATCAGCCCTGCCAATACCTGAGTGTTGGATTTGTAGGCTCCAGAACTGTGAAACAATATACAGTTGTTGCTTAAGCCATTAAGTTTGTGATACTTTGTTAAGGCAGCCCTAGCAAACTAATACAATGTATTTTTCTCTTGTATTCATTTAACAAATATTTATTAAACACATATATTACCTCAGGCACTGTTCTAGGCACTGGAGATGCAGAATGAACAAAACAGACAAAAGTCTCTCCCCTGACTTGTAGAGTTTGTATTCTTATGAGATGGAGACAGATTAAACAGACAAGTAAAATAAGTAAAATCTACAGTTTTTAGATGGTCATAAGCACTCTGGTTAAAAAATAAAATCATCAGGGAGGAGGATTAAGAATATGGGAGCTTGCCCAGAAACAGTTTCAGTTTTACATAGTTCTCAAAAAGGAGTTTACTGAGAAGTCAAAGTTAATGACTCAAAGGCAGTAAAGGAGGAAGCTATGAGGCTTTCTAAGGAAGAGTCCTTCCAGTCTTTATATAGAGTCTATATGTATATTTAGACATTCATTTTTAGTGGAAAGTATGCTTGCCTGTGATAAAAATTTAAAACAGCACAAGAAATCTTTGAAAATAGTTTCCCTTGCAGTGCAACCCTCTGATCCCAATCCTCAACCTATCTTGAACATTTTATATGCACTTCCAGAAATATGCATATACATACATGTATGTACATAAAATCTTTAAAATATTTAAACAGAGAATATTAAAATATTAAAATAAATATTTAATAAATATTTAAATAAAATATTAAAATACAATACAATAAAAATAAAATAATTTAAAATATACATGTAAGTATTACATAAAATATACATACATGTATGTACATAAAATATTTTACATGCATTGAGACATACTATAGCATATGGTCTGTATCTTGTACCTTTATTCCTAACTGACACACACGCACCAATATTTCACAAAAATTAGATTATACCTGCTTTATTTCATGATATATAACTGACAGAGGAAATCTTGGGAAAATATCTTAGGAAATATTTTAAAACAGAATAAAACATACATATAAACTGATTCCTACCATATAAACTATATTTATGTAAAACTAATATGCAAAAGTGAACATATTTATTTTATGAAAAAAGCTAATATATTGTAAACATGTTTCCTTGTCAATAGTAACTTATTCTAAAATAGAATATGAATTTACTAAATATTTGAACATTTAGTAGATCAAAGTTTTTATTATGAGTTTATAAATCTATAATGGAAATATTTAAGTTTTTAAATATACTGGATTATTTTCTTAGTATAATTTCTTGGGAGTGCAACTAATATGTGTATTAATGTTTTTAGGGATTTTAAACAAAGTAGCCAATTTACCCTCCAAAAAAGCACCTATTTATATTCCCACCAGAAGCATATGCCTTCCAGCTTCCATTGTTGATTTAGATTTTTCATTCTGTTTAGATTTGCGACGGAGTTGGTGAATTAAATGCCTTTGAGTTTCCATCTTGACTGAAATATTTAAGAAATAAGCGGATATTAACATTTTATTAGAATCATGTATTACTGTCTATAATCAATACAATCCCCCCCCAAACGTGTTTATTTAAAACATCAACACACATTTGTAGAAAAATCTGAACTAATGATGAAGACACTCCTCCACAAGTTGATGCCGAAGTCATATTAGATGATGACAGAAGTTCACTTTTAGGCCACATCAGTTAGAATTGAGACTGTTGTTCATTAGATGCTATAGTCTTATTCTAGGAAAATTAGATCAAATTGTGTGTCTAGAATAAATATTGCCAAATTTGCCTGGCTTTTAAAATTGATGCCTCATTAAAATTAAATATTTTGTAATTATCAACTGTCTTACTAATGGGGGATGGTGTACTAGGCAAGAAGTGGATGTAATAAAGTACAACTGATGTAAGAGTACAGAAGCAAGAGTCAATCACTGTCGATTAGAGAACAAGTCATTGAGAGCCTCGATGTGTGACTTTTGGTAAGTCATTTCACTGGACTCAAGTTATTCATCATTCATTAGTTCATTGTTTTCAAGCTCCTTCTAAAGTTTTATAAGAAGACCTAGTCAATGGTAAAATAATTGACAATTTTAGCTTTTTATTTTATGAAAACAGGAAGTTGAAAATTTTTTTTAAATCATAGTAGAAGGCACTACTGATAGATCAAAAGTAAAGTACAGGTTTAAAAGGAGCTGGAATTTGGCTACTAATAGTATAAATATTACTATTGCCTGTTTTCCTATAAAAATTTATTCTAGTTATTGAATTATAGTAGGTTTTAATGGAAATACAGGTCCACTGCAAGCTAGAGACAGCTTCCTTAAATCGTATTATCCAATGCACTTTTGATAAATATACATTTCATCTCTTTGCAGGTTAAACCAGTTTTAAACTTCTATCCTTGAGTTGTAAAACTTAGATCTTATTTATTTAGAAATTTGAGATCTGACTTCCTAGGATATGTATGTAGCTGAATACATTTTTATATATCTCATATATGCACAGTGTAAGTAGTTCAGAGAATGGGGTTTGAAATCAGAGATGTGGGTTAAAAACCCACCTCTGTCATTTACCGGCTGTATGACCTTGGGTAAGTTTCATAAAATCTATTTGGCTCAGTTTCTCATCTGTAAAATGAGGATGATAATGACAGTAACTACTTTCTAAAGTTGAGAATATATAAATATATAGAGAGATAGATTAGATAGAAGATAGATAGATAGATGATAGATAGATAGATAGATAGATAGATAGATTCGATCTGGTTTGATTCAATATATAGCCAGGCAAATTTGGCAATAAATATATAGTTCTTATAGTAGTGCATGACACATTACATATGGTTAGCTATTATTATTGTTATTATTATTACCGGTATCTAATTTTTAAAAAGCAAGAAGCAAGAATTCAATCCCTTTAACCTTGCAAACCACATTTGAAAGTGAATAATTCTTTATTGTAAACATAATTGTACAACTTGCAAAAGTACTCGCATTGTGAAAGCAAGCATCTGGGGTTTCATTATGCTCTCTTTTCTGTAGCGATCCCAGTTTAAAGATTTGAAATATCTTGGGAAAACAGTATGCTCTTTGGAATGGAGGAAAGATTCTGTGCTCAGGTAATTTTTAGATTGCTGATGAAATGCAATTAAGAGGTTATTTTTATTGCAGTATTTCTCAAAGGTTTTAATATGTTATTGTGCATTGTAAAGATTAAAAGAGGGATAGCATATGTAGTGTTTCCAAATGTTTTTGAAACCAGACTATTTAGGAAATACTACCATGAGCAGCAAATTGGTCCCAACTATTTAGAGTCTCAGAATATCTTTTTAGTGTCAATATTAATAGCCCTCAATAATTTTAATTCTATTTGTAGTATTAGTTGATTAAGAAAATACTTGACACAAAGATATCATGACACAAAGATATCATGACTCAAATAACGTGGTTAAAGTTATATGCTTCCCCAAAACTATGTTCATTTTCAATATAGCAGTATCATGTTTTGATGTGTAATTCACTCATTTTTACAAATCCAATTCTTAGATGTCTCAAGGATTTCTGTATTTATTCCAATAACTTTATGGTTCAAGGCCTGAGAACCAGTGATTCCGAACCCTCACTGTACATTTGAAAATGACTGTAGAGCTTTAAAAAATGCAATTTAATGCCCAGATATGTTCCATAGAAAAGTGTATCTATATGTTCTGGGGTAGGGCCTTAGCATTGAAATAGTTATCAGCTCTGCCTATCATTTCAATCTACAGGCACATATACAAAAAAGACTGCTGGTCCTGGGTGTTAGTGAAAGGAGCCCTGAGATGATATCTAGGCTGAACAGAAACCATAACCAGAAGATAGCCAAGGGGCTTGGAGAAGTGAAAGTGGTAAATGTATTACATGTACCAGTAAAGAAATAGAGCTTATTTGGAGTTATGGTTGAGTGGCATATTTGGTGTCATAAGACATCAAGATTGAAGTGAATAACAGTAAATTTAGGGTTTTTTTATTTTTACATATTTAGATATTACATATTTTACATATTTAGAGGGTACAAGTGCAGATTTCATACATTGTGCATGAATACATTGTGTAGTGGTGAAGTCTGGTCTTTTAGTGTACTCATCACCTGAATAGTGAACATTGTATCCAATAGGTAATTATTCAACCCTCAAACCCCTCCCACCCTATCACCTTTTGGAGTCTCCAATGTCTGTTTCTCCACTCTCTATATCCATGTATAACCATTGTATAGCTCCAGTTTATGAGTGAGAATATGCAGTACTTTACTTTCTTTTTCTGAGTTATTTTAGTTAGGATAATGGCCTCCAGTCCCATCTATGTTGCTGCAAATGACACGATTTCATTCTTTTTTATGACTCAGTAGCATTCCATGGTATATGTTTAATATATACCACATTTTCTTTATACAATTGTTCATTTATGAATTCTTAGGTTGATGCCTGACTTCATTATTGTGAGGAGCTGCGATAAACATTTAAGTGCAGGTATCTTTTATATATAATAATTTATTTCTCTTTGAGTGTATAGCCAGTAGCGAGATTGCTAGATAAAATAGTAGTTCTATTTTTGGTTCTTTGAGAAATTTCCGTACTGTTTTCCATAATTCTTATACTCATTTACATTCTCACCACCAGTGTATGTGTTCCTTTTTCTCCGCATCTTCGCCAACATCTATTGTTTTTTCTGTATTTATTTATTTATTTATTTATTTACAGAGTTTCGCTCTTGTTGCCCAAGCTGGAGTGTAATGGGGCAACCTCCGCCTTCCGGGTTTAAGAGATTCTCCTGCCTCAGCCTCCCGAGTAGCTGGGATTACAGGCACGCACCACCATGCCCAGCTAATTTTTTTTTTTTTTTTGTATTTTTAGAAGAAACAGGGTTTTACCATGTTAGCCAGGCTGGTCTCGAACTCCTGACAGGTGATCTGCCCACCTCAGCCTCCCAAAGTGTTGGGAATACAGGTGTAAGCCACTGCGCCTGGCTGTTTTTTCACTTCTTAATATGGCCATTGTATCTGGTGTAATATGGTATGTCATTGCGGTTTTCTCCAGCATCTGTTGTTTCCTGACTTTTTAATGATCGCCATTCTAACTGGTGTGAGATGGCATCTCATTGTGGTTTTGACTTGCCTTTCTCTGATGAGCAGTGATGATGAGCATTTTTTCATGTGTCTGTTGGCTGCGTAAATGTCTTCTTTTGAGAAGTGTCTGTTCATATACTTTGCCCACTTTTTGATGGGGTTGTTTGATTTTTTCTTGTAAATTTGTTCAAGTTCTTTGTAGATTCTGGATATTAGCCCTTTGTCAGATGGGTAGATTGCAAAAATATTCTTCCATTCTGTAGGTTGCCTGTTCACTCTGATGGTAGTTTCTTTTGCTGTGCAGAAGCTCTTTAGTTTAATTAGATCCCATTTGTCTCTTTTGGCTTTTGTCACCATTGCTTTTGGTGTTTTAGTCATGTAGTCCTTGTCCATGCCTATGTCCTGAATGGTATTGCCTAGGTTTTCTTCTAGGGTTTTTATGGTGTTAGGTCTAACATTTAAGTCTTTAATCCATCTTGAATTAATTTTTGTATAAGGTGTAAGGAAGGGATCCAGTTTCAGCTTTCTACATATGACTAGCCGGTTTTCGCAGCACCATTTATTAAATAGGGAATCCTTTCTCCGTTTCTTGTTTTTGTCAGGTTTGTCAAAGATCAGATGGTTGTAGATGTGTGGTGTTATTTCTGAGGCCTCTGTTCTGTTCCATTGGTCTATATCTCTGTTTTGGTACCAGTACCATGCTGTTTTGGTTACTGTAGCTTTGTAGTATAGTTTGAAGTCAGTTAGCGTGATGCCTCCAGCTTTGTTCTTTTTGCTTAGGACTGTCTTGGCAATGCGGGTTCTTTTTTGGTTCCAAATGAACTTTAAAGTAGTTTTTTTCCAATTCTGTGAAGAAATTCATTGGCAGTTTGATAGAATTGGCTATTGAAGCTTGTGTATGCGTCACGTAGTTCTCGTGCCATGGTTTTCAGCTCCATCAGGTCATTTAAGGTCTTCTCTACACTCTTTATTCTAGTTAGCCATTCATCTACTCTTTTTTCAAGGTTTTTAGCTTCCTTATGATGGGTTCGAACATTCTCCTTTAGCTCGGAGAAGTTTATTACCAACCTTCTGAAGCCTACTTCTGTCAGCTCATCAAAGTCGTTCTCCATCCAGCTTTGTTCCATTGCTAGCGAGGAGCTGTGATCCTTTGGAGCAGAAGAGGCACTCTGGTTTTTAGAATTTTCAGCTTTTCTGCTCTGGTTTCTCCCCAACTTTGTGGTTTTATCTACCTTTGGTCTTTGATGTTGGTGACCTACAGATGGGGTTTTGGTGTGGATGTCCTTTTTGTTGATGTTGATGCTATTCCTTTCTATTTGTTAGTTTTCCTTCTAACAGTCAGGTCCCTCAGCTGCAGGTCTGTTGGAGTTTGCTGGAGGTCCTCTCCAGACCCTGTTTGCCAGGGTATCACCAGCAGAGGCTGCAGAACAGCAAATATTGCAGAATAGCAAATATTGCTGCCTGATCCTTCCTCTGGAAGCTTTGTCCCAGAGGGGCACCCGCCTGTATGAGGTGTCAGTCAGCCCCTACTGGGAGGTGTCTCCCAGTTAGGCTACACGGGGGTCAGGGACCCACTTGAGGAGGCAGTCTGTCCATTCTCCAAACTCCAACACCATGCTGGGAGAACCACTGCTGTCTTCAGAGCTGTCAGACAGGGAAGTTTAAGTCTGCAGAAGTTTCTGCTGCCTTTTGTTCAGCTATGCCCTGCCCCCAGAGGTGGAGACTACAGAGGCAGCCGGCCTTGCTGAGCTGCAGTGGGCTCTGCCCAGTTCAAGCTTCCCCAGCCACTTTGTTTACCTACTCAAGCCTCAGCAATGGCAGATGCCCCTCCCCTTGCCAGGCTGCTGCCTCACAATTTGATCTCAGACTGGTGCGCTAGCAGTGAGCAAGGCTCCGTGGACATGGGATCGGCTGAGCCAGGTGCAGGATATAATCCCCTGGTGTGCCGTTTACTAAGACCATTGGAAAAGCGCAGTATTTGTGCGGGAGTGTCCCGTTTTTCCAGGTACCATCTGTCACGGCTTCCCTCTAGGAAAGGGAAATCCCTCGACCCCTTGTGCTTCCCCAGTGAGGTGATGCCCCGCCCTGCTTCAGCTCACCCTCCGTGGGCTGCACCCACTTTCCAACCAGTCCCAATGAGATGAACCAGGTACCTCAGTTAGAAATGCAGAAATCCCCTGTCTTCTGCATCGGTCACGCTGGGAGCTGGAGACTGGAACTGTTCCTATTGGGCCATCAATCCTATTGCACCATTTTAGGATTTTTTTTAAGAATTTTTTAAAATTCTGTGAAAAAATAATTGACAATTTGATGACACTTGCATTGAATTTGTAGATTGCTTTGGGCAGTATGGTTATTTTAACAATATTATTTCTTCTAGTCTATGACCATGGAATGTTTTTTCCATTTACTTATGTCTCCTATAATCTCTTTCAGCAGTGTTTTATAGTTCTACTTATAGAGATCTTTCACTTCCTTGGTTAAATATTTCCCTGAGTATTTTATTTTAGTTTTTGTAGCTATTGTGAATGGAATTACCTTCTTGATTTGGTCCTTGGCTGAACTAGTGTTGTTGTATAGAAATGCTATCGACTTCTGTACATTAATTTTGTATCCTGAAACTTTACTGAATACATCAATCAAATCTAAGTGATTTTTTTGGTGGAGTCTTTAAAAATTTTTAAAATATAAAATCATATCTTCAGCAAACAAAGATTAGTTTTACTTCCTCTTTTCCAATGTGAATGCCATTTTTTTTCTTTGGCTTGATTGCTCTGGAGAGGACTTCCAGTACTATGTATAACAAGAGTTATGAAAGTGGGCATCCTAGTCTTTTTCTGGTTTTCATTGGGAATGTTTTCAACTTTTCCCACTAAATTGATATTGTCTGTGAGTTTGCCATATATTGCTTTTATTATGTTAAGATATTTTACTCCTATGCCTAGTTTTTGAGAATTTTTATCATAAAGGGATGTTGAATTTATTGAATGCTTTTTTCTGTATATATTGTGGTGATCGTTTGGTGTTTGTTTCTAATTCTGTTTATTGGATATGTCACACTTACTGACACATTGTGTATGTTGAACCATCCTTACATCCCCAGCATATATCCCACATGTTCATGGTGTATTTTTTTAAATGTGCTGTTGAATTTGATTTACTAGTTTTTTTTATTATTTCTTTTTTTTTTAATTTTAGATTTTTGCATCTATGTTCATCAGGTATATTGGGCTGTAGTACTCTTTTTTTGCTGTGACCTTGTCTGATTTTGGTACCAGGGTGATACTGGCCTAATCCAATCAGTTGGGGACAATTCCCGACTCCTCAATTTTTTGGAATAGTTTCAGAAATATTGGTATTAGGTCATCTTTGTATGTTTGATAGAATTCAGCTATGAATTCATCTGGTCTAGGTTCTTTTCTGTGATATTTTTTGTTACTAAATAAATCTCACTACTCATTATTGGTTTGTTAAGGAGTTTCATTTCTTCCTGGTTCAATCTTGGGAGGTTGTATATTTCCAGGAATTTATTCATTTTTCTCTAGGTTTTCTAGTTTGTGAGCATATAGTTGTTTTTGTATCTTTTGTATTTCTGTGGTATCAGTTGTAATCTCTCTTTTTTCATTTTAGGCTGTGTTTATTTGGGTCTTCTCTCTTCTTTTCTTAATTAATCTAGATAGATTTTTATCAGTTTTATTTATATTTTCAAAGAACCAACTTTTCACTTCATTGATCCTTTGTATCTTTTATTTTGATGTTTATTTCATTTATTTCTGCTCTGATCTTTGTTATTTATTTTCTTCTGCTGATTTCAGATTTGGTTTATTCTTGATTTTCCAGTTCTTTGAGGTATGACACTAGGTTGTAAATTTGTGATTTTTCAACTATTTTATGTCAGCATTTAATGCTATAAATTTTCATCTTAGCACTGCCTTCACTGCATTCCACAAGTTTTTGGATGCTGTGTTTTCATTTTCATTCACTGTTTGAAAAATTTTATAACTTAATGTTTTTGATATTCCAGTGATTGTTCAATTTCCAGTGATTATTTCAATTTATTGTTCAATTTAAATGGATTTATATACTTTCCAAATCTATTTTTAGTATTGATGTCTTGCTTTATTCAACTGTAGTCTCAGAAGATACATTGATATAATTTTGATTTTTAAAAATTCGTTGGCCAGGCTAAGTGGCTCATGCCTGTAACCCCAGCAATTTGGGAGTCCGAGGCAGGTGTATCACTTCAGCCCAGGAATTTGAGACCAGCATGGACAACATGACAAAACCTCATTTCTACAAAATGTACAGAAAATTATCCAGGCGTGATGCTGTGCCTGTAATCCCAGCTACGTGGAAGGCTAACGTGGGAGACTTACCTGAGCCTAGGAAGTTGAGGCTGCTGTGAGCCATGATCATAGTACTGCACTCTAGCCTGGGTGACAGACTGAGGCCCTGTCTTAAAAAAAATCTATCTCTATCTTTAGATCTACTAATATTTATGTTGTAAACTTGGGTGATCTGATATTACATGCAAATATATTTAGGGTTATTATATCTTCCTGCTAAATTGATCCTCCTATCATTATACCTTAACCTGTTATTTATTTATTTATTTATTTATTTTTGAGACACAATCTTGCTCTTTCATCCAGGCTGGAGTGAAGTGGCATGATCTTGGCTCACTGCAACCTCTGCCTGCCGGGTTCAAGCAATTCTCCTGCCTCAGCCTCCCGAGTAGCTGGGATGACAGGCGTCCACCACCACACCCAGCTAATTTTTGTATTTTAAGTAGAGACAAGGTTTCCATGTTGGCCAGGCTACTCTTGAACTCCTGACCTTAGGTGATCCGCCCACCTTGGTCTCCCAGAATGTTAGGATTACAGGCGTGAGCCACCATACCTGGCCACCTCAACATTTTATTACCATGTTTTATGTAAAGTCTGTTTTATCTAATATAAATATAGCTACTTCTGCTTACTTTTGGTTTCTGCTCATGTGGAATATATTTTTCCACCTCTTTACTTTGAGTCTATATGTGTCTTTATGGATAAAGGCACGTGTCTTGTAGGCAGCATGTAGTCGGATTATATATTTTTATCAATTCTGCCAATCTGTACCTTTTAAGTGGAGTATTTATTCTATTTACATTCAAGGTTCCTATTGATATGTTGGGCTTTGTTCCAGTCATGTTAATTGTTTTCAAATTATTTTTTACATTATTTCTTTCTTTTTCTTTGTCTTTTAGTCTTTGTATTTTGATGAGATTATGTTGTGTTACCATTTGATTACTTTTTCTTCCATATTTTTGTGATTGCTGTATATTTTTATATATTTTTCATGATCATTAATGTTGACCTTTTGTTTCCATGTTTTACACCCCTTTGAGCATGTAAGACCAGTCTTGTGTTTACAAATTCCCTTAGCATTTTCTTCTCTAGGAAACACTTTATTTCTTCTTCACTTATGAAGCTTATTGTGGCGGAATATAAAATTCTTGGCTGTTATTTTCCTTTTCTTTTAGCACTTTGAAAATGCCATCCCATTTTTTTCTAGTCTGTAAAGTTCCTGCTGAAAAGTCTACTGTTAGTCTGGTGGGGTTTCCTTTATAGGTGACTAGGCACATTTTTCTTGCTAATTGTAAAACTCTTTCACTTTGACCTTAGACATTCTGAATATAATTTGTCATGGTGAAGTCTTTTTTTCTGATGTATTTGTACTGGGGATATCTGGGACCCCTGTGTCTGGATATGTGGCTCTCTTGCTAGATTGAGTAATATTTCACCAATTCTTTCTTTAAATAGGTTTCCTAAACTTTTTGTTCTCTTTCCCCTCAGGAATACCAATAAGTTCAGTTGCTATATTTAGTCCCAGATGCCTCAAAGGCTTTGTTCACTTATTTTTTTTTTTTAACTTTTCTCTGACTAGATTATTTTAAAAGTCTTATCTTCAAGTTCTAAGATACTTTCTTCTTCTTGATATAGTCTATTATTGAAGCTTTCAAGGGTAATTTGTGTTTCCTTCAATATTTTTTTTGATTTCCAGATTTTCTGCTTTTTGTTAAGATATCTGTCTCCTTGGTAAATTTCTATTTCATATCCTAAATTGATTTTCTGATTACTTTGTATAGGTTCTCTGACTTATTTTGCATCTAATTTAGCTTATTTAAAATTAATATTTTAAATTCTTTATCTGGCATTTTGAAGAATTTTGATTGGGACCTGTAGCTGAACAATTGTTGTGGTCTTTTGGTAGTGTCATCTTGCCTTACTTTGTATGTTTTATTTATCCTTCCATTGATATCTGCACCTCTGGCGTAACAATCATATGTTCCTTTTTTTTTTTTTTTGAAATTGCTTTTGTAGGTAAGAAATTTTCCTGAAGATGTACGTATGTTGTTGATTGAGTAAGATACTTGGGCTTTGAATTTGAATGCCTGCCATAGTATGATCTTTGTATGACTTATTTGGCAGTACATAGAGTCTGTGGTATCTGTGACTTCTTCTGTGGCTTAGGGTACAGTTATTAGTTGACGTCGTGGTAAAGTTTTTCTCGGGACTTGGATACCAAGTGAGTCAGTCTTCAGGTCCCAGTGGGGGCAGAACTGGGATGAGTGTGCCTGTTTTTATGCCTCAGAGCAGCTTACACTGTCTCCAGTATTAGTGGGCTCTGGAGGGCTTATTCTTGGGCCTCCAAGTATCTTCCTTAGAAGCAAGTATTGGGAGCAATGCACCAGGTGTGTGGGTGTGTTCTCAGGACCTTGTGCAGCTGGTGTGGTGTGGGTGATGGCAGTGGCAGTGGTGGAGCATCCCACTGGGATGCAAGCAGTCAGTGTTGCTGTTCCTGGTAGCTACAATGGGTTGGATCAGCTAGTTCCCAGTCCCACAGCCACTCACAGCAGTGCAGCGGGTATTGTCCTAACTGTGCTAGAAGAGTTTGGTCTCTCCTGTCCCTCCCCTGGCTTGGTGGTGCTGCAGCCATGTTACCTCAAACTCAGATCAAGGGTGGTATGCAACCCTCCTTAAATGTTCAAAATGGTACCAGCTGTTGGGCTTATGACCAGAGAGGGAAGGACCCCTCTCCAGTGAGAAACATGGACAAGAAGCTGTGGGGAGTGTGAACCACTCCAGCCTCACAGCAACCCATTACACAGTAGTGGATATTTTTTCTAGATTTTCATACAAGGGACTGGTTTCCCTTACCCTCCTTGGCTGGGCAGGGGCTGCAGCTATGTCAGCCCAAACTCAGACTGCAGGTGGGGGCACAGCCCAGTGTATACTCTCAGAATTGTTCCTTGATTCTAAGACCACAGAGGGCAAGATTTCTCCCAGGCAAGCCACATAGACAAGAAGCCGTGGAGAGTACAGTCTCATTCTCAACAGCAGCCCACAGAAGGGTAGCAGGGATCCATTCCCCTAGTGGTGTGCGAGAGTGCCCTGTCTGCCCTCTCCCTTTTGGAGCAGAACAGCAGCAGTAGCCGTGTCGGTATTCCTTCAGTATTGGTGTCTGGGCTCTCAAAAGCCTCTGGCTGAGGCTTCTGTAAGCATGAATGCCTGTGGGATTTCATGTGGGTTCCCTTTCTGAAGCAGTGTCTCTGTGCAATCGTTACACAGCTCTGTATGTCAGGCCCAAGGCTGTGGTGGGTCCAAGATTTCTCCTGTAGCCAATATCATATAATCTGAGCCATGGGAGTTTCTCTTTTACTGTTATTCCATGTCCAGGAGAGACTCTTTTGGGTCTCAGTCAGTTCCTGGCAAGGCAAGCTGCCTGAACCCTCTCCTTGATTACTTTTAGTGTTTCCTTTCTCTTTTTTGGTGAATCCTAGTGTTCTGATGTGGTTTGGCTCTGTGCCCCCACCCAAATCGCATCTTGAACTGTGCTCCCATAAGCCCCACATGTTGTGGGAGGGACCCAGCGGAAGATAATTTGAATCATGCGGGCGGGTCCCCCCCATATTTTTCTTGTGGTGGTGAATACGTCTCACAAGATCTGATGGGTTTATCAGGGGTTTCTGCTTTTGTATTTTCCTCATTTTCTCTTGCTGCCACCATATAAGAACTGCCTTTTGCCTCCCGCCATTATTTTGAGGCCTCCTTAGCCATGTGGAACTGTAAGTTCAATTAAACCTCTTTTTCTTCCCAGTCTCAGTTATGTCTTTATGAGCAGCGTGAAGACAGGCTAATACACTCTCCTAGTCAATCTTTTCCTGCAATAATAATGCTATTCTGCTTCTTCTACAATGAGGAGACATTTATTATCTGTGTCTAGACATCCATATCCTTAGGATTTTAAAAATAAAGCAGTTTGGTGGAAGGGTTTGCATTCATAATTTAGCAAGATAAGTGAATTTAAGGAGGAAAAAGTCCTGGGTGTACAGGGTATACTGTTAGATGTCAATATTGATATCTTTGTTATGATGAGAATTTTTAGGACCTAAGAAAAAATTAGGATGCTTAAAGATTAAGAAAGAAGCAGAGTCTAACAAATTTTGGCGAAGAATTGACAGTCTTATAATAGTTCTTTATGAAGACTACAGCCACTGATAGGATTAACTCTGGCTTCAGCATTCTTTTAGATTCCTTGTGAATCAACCAGGTCCTATAAATGTAACTGGAAAATTTAAGTAGAAAGAAAGCAAACTTTGAAATGAGATAATCATGACTTTGACATTTTCAGCTCTAAAGTGTAGCTTTACTTGTACTACAGTGGTAGTCTGCTTGGGCTGCCATTACAAAATAGCATGGACTTAGTGGCTTAAACAACAGAAATGTGTTTTTTTGTTTGTTTTGTTTTTTCTCACAGTTCTGGAGGCTGGAAGTCCTAAATCAGGGTGCCGGGACAGTGGGGCTGTAGTATGGACTCTCTTCCTGGCTTAGGGTTGGATGTACCTTTTTCTTTTGGTTTGTGGACAGCAGAGAGAGAGAGAGAGAG
The DNA here is from genome assembly GCF_028885625.2 of Pongo pygmaeus. Classification (NCBI taxonomy): domain Eukaryota; kingdom Metazoa; phylum Chordata; class Mammalia; order Primates; family Hominidae; genus Pongo; species Pongo pygmaeus. The sequence continues at coordinate 149,462,908 of NC_072396.2, read as the reverse complement.
AGAGAGAGAGAAAGAAAGAAAGAAAGAGAGAAAAAGACTCTTCCTCTTCTTACAGGAGCACTGATCCTACCATGGGGGCCCTACCCTTATGACCTCACCTAAACCTACTTATCTCCCAAAGGCCCCATCTCCAAATACTATCACATTAGGGATTAGGGCTTCAACAATTCCGTCTATAGCAAGATGTTTCTAATGTGACCTTGGGTAAGTTACTTAATTTCTATGAGTTTTGTTTTTCTCCTTAATGGACCTGTCATAAGGTTCAATGTGTTTAACTAAATAGTTGGCAGATTGTGGGACCTCAGTAAGCATAACTTCCTTCCCACCTTCCTCTTCCTCTTCTCTTCCTGTTCTTACTACTGAGTTTGTCAGTGAAAGATGTCACATCACTGATTTCATCTTTCTGTTACTTGCATATAAGCTCAAACATGGAGCTTTAAACATTTTATTTCCTTGCTTAACTACCTCAATCCCTACTCTGGCCTTCACCTAGGACTCTCTGGCCTCTAGTATTCAACTATCCTGGCCAGTTAGGTAAGGAAATTTCTTTGTAATGAGACTGATTTCTAATCAGTTCACCAAAAAAGTGTCTATACGAGTGTTCCCAGTTTGGCACCTTTGATGGAAAAGGTGATTAATGTTATTGTAGAAGTAGTGGAAACTGCTCCAGCTGTTCCTGTTAACTTTAATTAAACTCCACACTACACAACTACAAGTTACACAACCTGTAGTTGTTGAGGTACTGAGAGCCCAGAGGCAAAAGCAAAGTTGGAGTGTTTTCTATTAAAGCAAATAGTGTTGGGCCTTGAATTGGCAATGACGGCACTAAGTACCTGTGTATTACCCACCAAAGTTGAAGGGGGCATTTCTTTGTATAGCAGTTGTTCCACTGGATGTCCGAAAGGTAGGAATGAAAGTATGCAAGTACTGTTGTTTGAACTACATTCTCAACTGAGCCAATATTGAAACTGTTAGTCCCAGTGTGATATGTATGTATGCTAGTGAATCAAAGTATTAGCAAATTCAAAAACAAAACCAGTGGTGGCTGTCACCTGGCCTCATGGGATGCTGCTTCATGCGGTATCAGTAAGGGTGACGGGTAAGCTGCCTGTATTCTCTAGAGGTAGTGTAGTAGCAGTGTCACTCAAGTTTAACTTTGGTGTGCTCTGTAAATATTTGTTGACTAAATGAATTACAATATAAGACATATTTGCCTGATGTATTTATATTATCCACTGGTGTCCATTGCTCTGGAGTACAGAGATGATATCTTATTTACCTTTATTCTCCCACTGGCAAATAAAATTTTTAAATGGTATGTATCTTAGACTGTTGTGCATTGGATATAAGTATGTATAGTAAACTGGACCTTCTCTTTGCAGAATTTTAGTAGAGTCATTTAAAATAAATAATTTAATAATCTATATTTCAGAATTCCTTCAATTAGTAACATATAATTTCCTGGAGTAAATAGACCCTGCCTTTCTTTTCAGTTAAGATTCTGATAGCCAGGGAATGGTAACCAGAATACTAGCTCTCCTTGCAGAATGTGTTATTGAAAGAAGCTGATTTGGGTTTGAGAAAAATCTACCAAGCAAACGAAAACAGAAAAAAAGTAGGGGTTGCAGTCCTAATTTTAGACAAAACAGATGCTAAACCAAAAAAAAAGCTAAAAAAGACAAAGAGTGTCATTACTTAGTAGTAAAAGTTTAATTCGAGAAGAAGACCTAACCATCCTAAATATATATGCACCCAACACGTATTCTTAAAGCAAGTTCTTACAGACCTTGCTTTATGGATACGTGTTGGGTGCATATATATTTATGGAACACAAGATTCATAAAGCAAGTTCTGAGAGACTTTCAAAGAGATTTAAACTCCCACACAGTAATAGTGGGAGACATATTTCATGTTATGACCAATATACACGAAATTTCAGACCTAAGTTTTTTATCATTATTACTATCTTTTTTTTTTTTTTTTTTGAGATGGAGTCTCGCCCTGTCTCCCAGGCTGGAGTGCAATGGCACGATCTCAACTCACTGCAACCCCCACCTCCCAGGTTCAAGTGATTCTCCTGACTCAGCCTCCTGAGTATCTGGGATTACAGGCATGCACCACCATGTCTGGTTAATTTTTGTATTTTTAGAAGAGATGTGGTTTTGCCATGTTGTCAGGCTGGTCTTGAACTCCTGGCCTTGAGCAATCCACCCACCTCAGCCTTCCAAAGTGCTGGGATTACAGGTGTGAGCCACCGTGCCTGGTGCAAAGGTAAAATTATATCATTGATACAAAAATATATACCTTGTAAATCCAAAGATCTGCTATAGCATAGAGCTACAACAGTTTGCCTATTATCCACAAGAAGAACCTCTAAGTACACCACAACACTCATAAGCCTATGGGCATCAATTTTGTGTCAGGTTGTCTTATAGATTTATTACAAAAGCATTTTTTTTCTCTGCCTCATGTTGCCTGGCTCTACTCTTTGCCCAGTCATATTTGAACATGTCCCAATTGCCTCTATAAAATATACATTTTAAAATTTCTATTTTGACATTTTTGTGCTATTTGGTTTTGTTAGTCAACTCCTATTTTTTACCAGCTTTGTTGAAGTCTAATTGATATACAAATAACTGCACATATTCAATGAGTACAATTTGAGGAGTTTGTGTACATGCAAATACCTTTAATACTATCATCAAAATCAAAATAATGGACATCTCTAACACCTGCCAAATTTCCTTTGTGTCCCTTTCTGTTACTTTTTGTTTGTTTTGGCAGTACTAACACTTAACACAAAATCTATCCTCTTAAATTTTGAAGTGCACAGTACTATTTTGTTAACTATAGGTGCTACATTGTACAGCAGATCTCTAGAATTTATTCATCTGGCATAATAGAATCTTTCTACCAATGGAAAAACAACTTTCCATTTCCCCTATACCACCTCCCACCCCTGGAAACCACAATTGTATTCTCTGTTTCCATGATTTTGACTATTTTAGACACATTCTGTAAGTGGAATCATGCAGTATTTGTCCTTCTGTGATCAGATTATTTCACTTAACATAATGTCCTTTAGGTTCATATATGTTATTGCATATGATGGAATTTCTTTCTTTTTCAAGGCTGAATAGTATCCCATTGTATGTATATACCACACTTTAAAATCTTCATCTGTCAACGGAAACTTCGCTTGTTTCCATACCTTGTCTATTGTGAGTAAGGCTATAATGAATATGGGAGTTCAGCTATCTCTTCAAAGTTCTGATTTCAGTTCTTTCAGTATATGTGTTAAAGTGCTGTATTAGTTTACTAGAGCTGCCATTACAAGAGTATCACGGACTGAGTAGATTAAACTGAAATTTATTTTCTCACAGTTCTGGAAGCTAGAAATCCAAGATCAAGGTGTCAGCAGGTTTGGTTTCTCCTGAGACTTCTTTTCTTGGCTTGTTGATGGCCAGCTTATCTTCTTCCTTTGTCTCCACATGGTCTTTCCTCTGTGTGTGTCTATGAGTCACAGACTCCTCATAAGAATACAAGTCATACTGGATTAGGGCCCACCGTAGTGACTTCATCTAATGTCAATTGTTTCTTTAAATTTCTATATCCAAATACAGTCACATTCTGAGGGACTAGGGATTAAGACTTCAACATACAAATTTGAAGGAAGGAGACATAATTCAGTCCATAACAACTACTGTGATACAAATGTACATAGAGCATTCCAGGTTAGTTGAAATTAAATGGAGTTTACAGGTTAGGTTTTTGGGTTAGTCGATATTAAATGGAATCCTAGAAAATGAAAAGGAGTTAGCTAAAAGATAACAATAGGGAGTAGCTGGGAAAGTAGAAAGGGCATATTAGGTAGAAGTAATAGCATATACACTGATTCTTTCAGAATGCTATCAGTAATGCATTATAAAGATAAAAAGTACGTGTGGCTATTTAGTGAACAGTTGGATAAACAGGTCTGGATATATTTTCTTTTCTTGTTTCTCTTCCTACCCTTTACACCCTTTAATTTTCTGAATAAAACTGCAATCTTAAAATTACAATTCTAGATTCATCTCACTCACACTAGTAGTTCCAGTTATTTCAACTATACTAGTAATGTCTATTTTTCTAGAGCTATCTCAAACGTCTCCATTGACTTCCCGGCCATTTAGTAAGCTGCCATCTAGCTGTCAGTTTTTGAATGTCCCAAGGATACCCCAAAGTGAAAACTAAAAATTTCAATTTCAAAAGTCTCTCTCTCTCTCTTTCTCTCTCTCTCTGTCTCCCCAAACCTGCTTCTTCTTGAGAATTCATTTTCTTATCAATGGTACCCCCATTTACTGAATAACTTAAACCATACTTAGGTATGGTTCTGGACTATTTATTTTTCCACACTCATCTCAAGTCAATCATTAAATCTTATGGGTTCTACTTATGGTTTAAAATCTATCTCTACCACACCATCCCGACATTTTGCTGAATAGTTGACTACTGGTTCCAGCAGTGATCTGATTTGGATTGATTGAGATCATGTATTCCACCAAGGCACATGGATAAAGAGTTCTGGACTCTGAATGAGTATATGATTATGATATTAATTTTTTCTCCAAATTCCTGATTTAATAAGGACCTGTTTATTTTGAGGAAAAAAGGTCCCAAATATCGGGCTGTTCACAAAAATATCCCACAGTATCAACTTTAGAGAACAAATCTTAAAACAGTAATGCTGATTACTTTTCTAAAAAATTACATTTGACATGCCAACTCTCATTCACAAAAACACATTGTTACATTTGTGTTGAACTGCCTCACACAGCAAACTTATGTGAGAATATAACATATATACTTTTAACTCAAGGATGGTTTCCGGTGCTACTCAAATAAAGGAGATTGACTCTGCAGTTAGGGAAGCAACTACTGAATTTATGTATGAATGAAAAGAACGGTACTCAATGCATAACAGAGATTATTTTGGAGACAGTTGATGATAACCATACATTCTTTTTATTGTTAAGTCATAAATAGGATTAAAATTTAAAATCCTATTTTTAAAATTTAAAAATAGGATTAAAAATTAAAAGCATAAATTACAAGGTAAGACTACAAAACTACAAAGAGCATCAAAGGAAGTGAAATGGGACTAGGCACAGGGCAATATTAATTAGTGGGAAGGGCAAGGATGTTGAGAACAGTGGGCATGCTCTGAAGGTACTAGGGGAGAGAATCCGGTGAAAGAGCTGATCTTACAAGCACCTAGGTAAAGAAATAACTGGATAATATTTCTAAACCCCACAATATGCTTCAGAGTCATCCTGGCCATTGGCGTTGTCTTTGTCATCTTCTCCGTCATCTTCTTCCTCAGCCTCTTGTTCATCATCCTTGATTAACTCTAGCTGGTCATCCCCCATCTTCATTATCATCATCATCCAACAGGTCCCCCTCAACAGAGTCATCTGCATCCCCCTGAGACTCCATCTTCACATTAGTCTTATCTTGCTTCAATGATCTGCTGCTCTGCTCCTCTTCTGACTTATCATTCTTCATCTCTACTGCTGGTTTGCTCTGTTCCTTTTCAATTTTTTTTTCATGTTTTTCAATAGACAATACACATTTTGTTTTATCTGGGTCAATTCCTTCTTCACAGCCTAAACGTCACCTCTGTTCAACTTTCCAGACTTGGGAGATCCCCTTGTCCACACAGAATTAAAGCCACTTTTGCCCCTTTGTGAGGTGTTTTCTAATGCACTCTGGCCTTTTGAGGACAAACAGCCCGAGCAATGGGAAGAGGAGGAGGAACACGTGCTAGGTAACTGTACATCCTATCATCATAATCCCGTTGAAAGTCATAGTCCATGTCAAAAGAGGAGCCATACATCTCTGCTGCAGTTTATTTTACACCCGCTTTTCCTCACTTTGCTTTTGGCTCTGCAGCCAGATTAATATTAAAGCCTGCCATTCTCCCCTGCCACAGCAGCCCGGGTGTCTCTCATTAACATACTGAACAAAGGCAAAGCCCTTATGAACAGAGCAACCCACAATTTTGTCATACTACAAAAAGATTGCCTCCACTTCAGACTTCTTGACCTCAAGAGTTCTGAGATTCTCAATAAACACACAGGAATTTATGGAATGAGGATCTCTCTTGTTGGTAACATTGCTAGCCATTGTGTTTGTAAGGTTTCTCCCAAAGCCAAAACTAGGATGGGGGAAGGAGAAGAGATTTGATTCTGAGTCTCCTACTCCCAGGTTCTATGTGGAGAAGGCTACTACGGCTCGCGGTTGGCAGTGCAGCCACAACCTCTCAGTCTTTGTTGCATCACAAAATGGCCAAAACTTAATTATTATTTATGATTACAATTTACGAAATGCACATGATGTGAATATTATCTCATAGTTGAATATCACCTCTATTTTGAAGAAGGTACTGAAGCCTAGATATGTTAAATAATTTGCCCAAAGTCACACAGCTAGAAAAGCAAAGCTGGAACTTAAAGTCAAATCATCCTGGTTTTGAAGCTCATGCTCTATTCACTAATCAAGACATCTACCATAATTAATTATCACTACATATGAAATATTCCCAATGGGGAAACAATTTTATGCCAATGGAAAAACTAAGTTTCTTCGAATTTTAATAGTAGAGTATATTATTGTAATTCTAGAAAAGCAGTATTTTTTTTTCTAAACTAAGCCATGTTTATTATATCTATGCTACAGAAATTTGCCATCTTAAATTTAGCCAGTGAGGCACCATGAAGAATATAATTTACAATATTGATAATTTCTTGATAAATGTATGTGTTCAAATGCCTTAAAATTGGAAATTAGTTTTTCCATGGTGGAGGAATAAAATGGTCTATAATATACATAGATGAGGAATAGCAGTTCACAGCCAAGGATCCCCAATTTTATTAAGAATAATCTCCCCTTAAATTAATCTTTCAAAAATTAATAATCGAAGCTATTTATTGCAGAAATATATTTAGGACAACTTCCATTTATTGTAATTAAAGTGATGTATTATCTTTCTAGTTTATTTGGCTGAGGATTTACTTGAAATTGAGGACAAATTGAAAATATGATTTACCAATATGTATGCTATTACAACATACTTTGTATTCTGAGGCTTAGAAAAAGTATATAAACTTTTTCAAATATCAGTGTTAAAAGAACCCTTGTTATACTACATATTTAACATTTGGGTTATTTAAAGCAGTGCAAGGTGTGGGAATTCATTCTAAAGCCAGTTATAAGTAGTATAGGGATGGTCTGAGCAAGTTAATCATCATCATTTATGAGAGAATCAGTGAAGGACTAGATTCCATGAAGCACATTTTTCTATGTGAGTCACTTATCAACTTGTAGAAGCAAAGTCAGAGATGTTTATCGCTCTGTGTATACTTCATGATTATAGAAATCAAGTTTTGTTGTTGTTTTGATAAAAAGGTGAAGTTTCTGTGAACACCGAGCTTGAAATTGGATGATGCTACTTGTTAGCTAAAGGAGCTTAGGGAAAGCCTTACCTTTCTCAAATTGAGGCTCAGTCTTCTCACCCGTAAAGTGCGGACAATAATAAACTTTCTTGAAGGCTTACTTGACAGTAAAATGATATAATGTACATAAACTGCTGAGCAGAGTATTTGACACATTTGAATTGCTCAAAAAGAGTAGGTCCTGCCTGTTGTAGTCACCGATATTTATCTACTCGCTAGCCATCCCTCTTCTTCCTTCCTAACAGAATCACAAGTTTGGTCAAGTGCCACGTGCCCAGCCATGGAGGATGAATTGTGATTGGTCTAAGCCAGTGTTACTCCATAGGAACTGTATTGGGATTTAGGGGTGGAGTTATTCTTCCTTGTGTGGGTCTACTTCTAGTATTATAGAATGTTGCACATCCCTGGCACATAGTTGGCACCTGGGCAATATGTGCAGAGTCAATTAATATTTCTTTTGATACTTTGCAGTAAAAAGATCAGATTAGAAGTAACCTGTCTTGCAATCCTGAAGGAAAAGCCAAAGCTGAGAGATTTGAGATGCTGACACAACATCCTAATATAACCACTAAACTCAACCTGGAACTATGGAGCTCCAGACTTATGAAGTGAGATACTTTAGCGTCTTTATTATTTAAGACGTTATGTTAAGTTTTCTCTTATGGATAACCAAAAGGATTTATAATTGATATGTACATATCCACCCTCGTTCATCTGTTCCCTTTGTTCAAATGAATAGCAAAATGTATACTGTATCTTTGGCTACCATAAACACTTTCTGCTATAAAACATGGGTGAGCAAAATGCAAGAATGAAGGGAAAAAGAAAGGAAGGAGGGAAGGAAAAAAAAGGAAGGAAGGAAGGAAGGGAAAGAAAGAGAGAGAGAAGGGGAAGGGAAAGAGAGAGAGAAGGGGATGGGGCAGGGTGGGGCGGCCAGGGTGGGGCGGCCAGGGCAGGGCAGGGCAGGGCAGGGCAGCCTGGCCTCTTCTCTCAAACCAAAATATTTCCTTTTCTCCAAGTCTCCCTATCTTAAACTTTGTGGTCAGTTCACAGGTGGTTTGTAAAATTGTGTGTGTGTGTATGTATATATATATATGTATATATATATATATATATGTATATGTATATATATATATGTATATATATATATATATATGTATATGTATATATATATATATGATGGTTTGTAAAATTATATATGATGATTTGTAAAACTATATATATACATTATATATAGAAGCTATTTATTGCAAAATATATTTAGGGAAATGTATTTAGGGAGATATATATATATATATATATATATATATATATATCTCTCCTTGGTGAAAGTTAAGGAGACAGCTGAAAGGGGTTGCTTAAAAAAATCTGACTCAAAAGCGTCTGCCTTATTCAGTGGTGAAAAAATATCAGCTCTCTTTACCTTCTCACTACAATGTTCCCTGCTCCCTTTATTAGCATATATTTTATATATAATATATCACACATAGGTTAATGTACCTTTTATTGCATTTGAAGGAATAGTTTAACATGAATGTTTAATTTTTAGGCACTTCATTTACCCATCTCTTATCACATCCCCCTTCCCTTTCGTAATGTTTGTGTTAATAACCATCTGCTTTAAATTACACCTAGATAGGAAAAGGAAAAATGAATTCTAGTTTCCATAGCACCGTAGGGTGACTATAAATTAACAATTTGTTGTATATTTTCAAATATCTAGAACAGTGGATTTTGAATGTTTCTATCGTAGAGAAATAATAAGTATTTGAGGTGATGTATATGCTAATTGCCCAGATTTGATCATTACACATTGTGTGCATGTATCAAAATATCACACTGTGTCCCATAAATATGTACAGTTATTACCTGTCAAATAAAAACAAAGGGGAAATATATTTCATGTAGATATGTAGATATTTTCCTATATTTTGCTGTAAAAGTATCGAACTTTTACCTTTTCAAATTTACACTCTTCATCCATTTTGAATTTAGTTTTGTGTAAGATACAAATAGAGATCCAATTTCACTTTTTGTAATATGAATAGTCAGTTATCCCATATCCATAAATGGAATATCTCCTTCTTTCCCCACCAATCTACAATATTTTCTCTTTCATATCAGAATTCTGCATATGCCTTGTTCTCTTTCTGGGGCTTTTTATTTAATTCCATCAGTCAATATGTCTCTTTCTTCACGAACACCACACTATCTTAATTACTGTACTTTTAAACTAAATATGAATAGAGCAAATCCTTCCACATTTTTTTTCACAAATGCCATGGTTATACTTTTTTCCTTTTTAAATTCAATATAAAATTTAGATTAGTAAAATTCCATTAAAATTTTAGTTAGAATTCTGATTAGAGTTAATTAAAATTAAGGACTATTTTAGAAAGGAGCAACATTTTTAAAATACTGAGCCTTCCAATATATGAAGTTGGTATCACTTTTCATTAAATTTGGCATTCTTTACTATCTTCTAATGAAGTTTTATATTCTGCTCACAGGAGCTGTATATATTTAGAGGTAAGCTTGTATGTTTATATGTTTTTTTCCCCATTTCTTTAAAAAAAAATTGTTATGAAACATCTCAAACATATAAAGGTAGATATAATAGTATGATATGATTTACTGTCTCCCAGCTTCGGTAAATATCAACTCAAGGCCTTTTATAAAATCTGTGCCTCCGTCTTTCCCTCCTCCATCTGTGTTATTTTGAAACAAGTCATAGGTTAGAAAATTGAGCATCAAGAGGGAGAATTTCAAGAGAGAAATATTCTAATTAATTTTTAAAAATAAATTATTTATATAATTTTTATTTTTAAAAAAATTGCAGTTTTTAGGCTGGGCATGGTGGCTCATATCTGTAATCCCAGCACTTTGGAAGGCTGAGGTGGGCGGATCACCTGAGGTCAGGAGTTTGAGACCAGCCTGGCCAACATGGTGAAACCCTGTCTCTCCTAAAAATACAAAAATTAGCCGGGCATGGTGGTGTGTACCTGTAATCCCAGCTACTTGGGAGGCTGAGGCAGGAGAATCACTTGAACCCAGGAGGTGGAGGTTGCAGTGAGCCGAGTGTTCTTGCCACTGCACTCCAGGCTGGGCGACAGAGTGGGACTCCATCTCAAAAATAAAAATTACAATTTTTAATTTTTGTGGGTACATAGGTGTATACATTTATGGGGTACATGAGGTGTTTTGATACAGGCATAAAATGCATAATAATGACATCATGGAGAATGTGGTGTCCATCCCCTCAGGCATTTAAACTTTGTGTTACATACAATCTAATTACATATTTTTAGTTATTTTTAAATGTACAGTTATTATTTACTATAGTAAACCTATTTTGCTATTGAATAGTAGGTCTTATTCATTACTTTTTTTTTTTTTTGTGACGGAGTTTCACTCTTGTCACCCAGGCTGGAGTGCGATGGCACTATCTCGGCTCACTGCAACCTCTGCCTCCCAGGTTCAAGTGATTCTCCTGCCTCAGCCTCCCAAGTGGCTGGGATTACAGGCACATGCCACCATCCCTGGCTAATTTTTTTTTTTTTTTTTTTTGTATTTTTAATAGAGACGAGGTTTCGTCATGTTGGCCAGGCTGGTCTAGAACTCCTGACCTCAGGTGATCCACCCGCCTTGGCCTCCCAAAGTGCTAGGATTACAGGCATGAGCCACTGCACCCGGCCTACTTCTAACTATTTTTTGTACCCGTTAACCATCCCCAACTCCCCACTAGCCCACCACGACCCTTTCCAGTCTCTGGTAACATCCTTCCACTCCCTATCTCCATGAATTCAATTATTTTGATTTTTAGATACCACAAATAAGTAAGAACATGCAATGTTTGTCTTTCTGTGCCTGGCTTATTTCACTTAACATGGTCTCTAGTTCCATCCATGTTGTTGCAAATGACTGGATCTCATTCTTTTTTATGGCTGAGTAGTACAACATTGTGTACAAGTGGCTGGCAAGATGACGGAATAAGTATCACATTTTTAAAAAATCTATTCATCTGTTGATGGACACTTAGGTTGCCTCCAAATCTTAGACATTGTGAACAGTGGAGCAACAAAACTAAGAGTGCAGATATCTCTTAAATATACTGATTTCCTTTCCTTTGGGTATATACCTAGCAATGCGATTGCTGGATGGTACGGTACCACTATTTTTAGTTGTTTAAGGAACCTCAAAACTGTTCCCCATAGTGGTTTACTAATTTACATTCCCAGCAAAGGTGTATCGAGGATTTCTTTTTCTCCAGGTCCATGTCAGCATTTATTATTACCTGTTTTTTGGACATAAGCCATTTTAACTGGAGTGAGATGGTATCTCATTGTAGTTTTGATTTGCATTTCGCTTATGACCAGTGATGTCGAGCACCTTTTCAGATGCCTGCTTGCTATTTGTATGTCTTCTGTTGAGAAATGTATATTCAAATCATTTACCTATTTTTTGACTGGATTATTAGACTTTTTCCTATAGAGTTGTTCGAGCTCCTTATATATTCTGGTTACTAATCTCTTCTTAGATGGGTAGTTTGCAAATATTTTCTCATATCATTGGGTCATCTCTTTGTTTATTGTTTTCTTTGCTGTTCAGAACTTTATTTTCTTAATTTTTGTGGGTACATAGGAGGTATATATGTTTGTGGGATGCATGAGATGTTTTGATACAGGCATGCAGTGTGAAATAAGCATATCTTGGGTAATGGGGTACCCATTCCCTCAAGCATTTATCATTTGAGGTACAAACCATCCAATTATACTCTTAAAGTTATTTTTAAATGTACAGTTAAGTTATTATTGACTCTAGTCATCCTCTTGTGCTGTTGAATAGTAGGTCTTATCCATTCTTTCCTTTTTTTTTTTTTTTTTTTTTTGAGACTGAGTCTCACTCTATCGCCCAGGCTGGAGTGCGGTGGCATGATCTCAGCTCACTGCAACCTCTGCCTCCCAGGTTCAAGCGATTCTTGTGCCTCAGCCTCCCGAGTAGCTGGGATTACAGGTGCCCGCCACCACACCTGGCTAAATGTTTGTATTTTTAGTAGAGACGGGGTTTCACCATGTTGGCCAGGCTGGTCTGGAACTCTTGACTTCAGGTGATCCACCCCCAAAGTGCTGGGATTACAGGCATGAGCCACTGCACCCAGCCCATTCGTTTTATTTCTCTGAACCCAGTAACCATCCCCAACTCCCTACCAGCCCCCACAACCCTTTCCAGCCTCTGGTAACCATCTTTCTACTCCCTATCTCCATGAGTTCAATTGTTTTGATTTTTAGATCCCAAACATAAATAAGAACATGCAATGTTTGTCTTTCTGTGCCTGGCTTATTTCACTTAACATAATCACCTCCAGTTCCATCCATACTGTTGCAAATGACTAAATCTCATTCTTTTTTATGGCTGAATAATACTCCATTGTGTATATGCACCAGATTTTCCTTATCCATTTATCTGTTGATGGACACTTAGTTTGCTTAAAAATCATGCCTGTTGTAAACAGTGCTGCAACAAACATAGGAGTGCAGATATCTCTTAGATATACGGGTTTTCTTTCTTATGAGTATATACCCAGAAGTAGGATTGCTGGATGGTATAGTACCTCTATTTATAGTTTTTTTTTGAGGAACTTTCTAACTGTTCTCCACAGTGGTTGTACTAATTTACATTCCCACCAACAATGTAGAAGTTTCCCCTTTTCTCCACATCCTGTCCAACATTTGGTTTTTTTTTTATTTTTATTTTTATTTTTTTTCCTGTGGTTTGGATATAAGACATTTTAACTGGGGTGATATGATATGTCTTTGTAGTTTTGGTCTGCATTTCTCTCATGATCAGTGATGTTGGGCACCTTTCCGTATGCCTGGTTGCCATTTGTATGTCTTCTTTTGAGAAGTATTTATTAAAATACTTTGACCATTTTTTGATTGGAGTTTCAGACTTTTTTCGATACAGTTTTTGAGCTTTTTATATATTCTAGTTATTAACTCATTTTCAGAGGGGTAGTTTGCTGATATTTTCCCACATTTTATGGATTGTCTCTAAACTTTTTTGATTGTATCCTTTGTTGTACAGAAGCTTTTTAACTTGATGTGATCTCATTTTTTTCCATGTTTTATTTGGGTACCTGAGGTTGTGGGGTATTACTCAAAAAAGTTTTGTCCCGAGTGATGTCCTAGAGAGTTTCCCCAAAGTATTCTTGTAGCAGCTTTATAGTTTGATGTATTAGATTTAAGTCTTTAGTCCATTTTGATTTTATTTTTGTGGGAACTTAAGTTTAGCCTGCTAGGGTAGGTGTTCCTCCTCTTCTGGCTAGGGCTGGTTTAAATGCTCCTTCTGTGGATGGTTTCAGCTGAATTTGGTTTGTTTTTTCTTTGTGCTCTAACAGGACAGCATTGAGTTCGATGCTCACAATTGCTGTGTTCTTCATCCTCCAGTGCCTAGAGATGCTATGTGCACCAAATTGCCACTTCCAGGGAAATGAGGAAGTGATTCAAGACTTCCTTGAATCAGTGATTCAAGACTTCCTTGAATCAGTGATTCAAGACTTCCTTGAATCAGTGATTCAAGACTTCCTTGAATCAGTGATTCAAGACTTCCTTGAATCAGTGATTCAAGACTTCCTTGAATCAGTGATTCAAGACTTCCTTGAATCAGTGATTCAAGACTTCCTTGAATCAGTGATTCAAGACTTCCTTGAATCAGTGATTCAAGACTTCCTTGAATCAGTGATTCAAGACTTCCTTGAATCAGTGATTCAAGACTTCCTTGAATCAGTGATTCAAGACTTCCTTGAATCAGTGATTCAAGACTTCCTTGAATCAGTGATTCAAGACTTCCTTGAATCAGTGATTCAAGACTTCCTTGAATCAGTGATTCAAGACTTCCTTGAATCAGTGATTCAAGACTTCCTTGAATCAGTGATTCAAGACTTCCTTGAATCAGTGATTCAAGACTTCCTTGAATCAGTGATTCAAGACTTCCTTGAATCAGTGATTCAAGACTTCCTTGAATCAGTGATTCAAGACTTCCTTGAATCAGTGATTCAAGACTTCCTTGAATCAGTGATTCAAGACTTCCTTGAATCAGTGATTCAAGACTTCCTTGAATCAGTGATTCAAGACTTCCTTGAATCAGTGATTCAAGACTTCCTTGAATCAGTGATTCAAGACTTCCTTGAATCAGTGATTCAAGACTTCCTTGAATCAGTGATTCAAGACTTCCTTGAATCAGTGATTCAAGACTTCCTTGAATCAGTGATTCAAGACTTCCTTGAATCAGTGATTCAAGACTTCCTTGAATCAGTGATTCAAGACTTCCTTGAATCAGTGATTCAAGACTTCCTTGAATCAGTGATTCAAGACTTCCTTGAATCACTGATTCAAGACTTCCTTGAATCACTGATTCAAGACTTCCTTGAATCACTGATTCAAGACTTCCTTGAATCACTGATTCAAGACTTCCTTGAATCACTGATTCAAGACTTCCTTGAATCACTGATTCAAGACTTCCTTGAATCACTGATTCAAGACTTCCTTGAATCACTGATTCAAGACTTCCTTGAATCACTGATTCAAGACTGTGTTTTGTTTTGTTTTTTTAACTTCACTGCCTCTTTCAGTGATACAAAGATAAAACCAGGTAATATGAGAGCTCACTTAATTTTTAGTTCTCATTGTTTTTTGTGGGTAGATAGATGGTTGTTAAATTGCTCTTGCAGGGGAGACGATCCGTGGAGCCTTCTATCCCAACATCTTGCTCAGCCTTTCCTCCCATTCTAATTACTTTTTTGGCAAGATTATTTTACAGGTAGTGTATTAATCTGCTTTCATACTGCTAGAAAGAACTGCCTGAGACTGGGTAATTGATAAAGGAAAGAGGTTTAATTGACTCACAGTTCTGCATGGCTGGGAAGGCCTCAGGAAACTTAAAATCGTATCTGTCTCTTATGATTATTTGTATTTCTGTGGTATCAACTGAAATGCCTCCTCTCTCATTTCTGATTACATATTTGAGCGTTCTCTCTTTTTATCTTAATCTATGTAAATATTTGCCAATTTCATGTATCTTTTCAAGGAACCACTCATAGTTTCATTGATTTTTCTGTTGTTTTTTGAGACTCTATTTTGTTTATTTCTGCTCTAATATGTATTTTTTTCTTTTCTTCTGCTGACATTAGGCTTAGTTTATTCTTTTTTCCCAGTTCCTTGAGCTGTACATTTAAGTTGTTTGGAAGTATGTATTTTGTAATTTTTTGACAGAATTTTGCAATGAAAATATTTGTGCCTGGAATATTTGCATGAAAAATTATTTTTTGTATATTTGATTTTCTTCAGTTAAGTAAGACTATTCAGATTTCTGCACATATACTCGAAGTTTGCATTTATCACAGATAACTTTATAGTTTTAACATTTCATTTAAGGAAAAGATATTTAAAGGTTTGGCTATATTGTGAGATATAATTTCTAATTTCCTATGTAACAAAAGACAAGTTCTTGTAAATTTTTCATCTGTAGATGTTAAGCTAAATGTCCTTAATCCCTATGACCTGTATTTGAGTTAGACCACCCCACTTACCCTATGGAGTATCTATAGTGTCAGCTTATATACTTATCTCTCTGGCTTTGAGTTCTTATTATATTTATCGCATCGTGTGTTTCCACTTTTCTTCTCCATTGTGACATATGCTCTCATTTTTTTTTTTATGTTTTATCCAGTGTGATTTTTTAATAGAAGGGTACTCAAGCAGTTTAAATTAATTCACCATGATATTGAAATTGAAAGTCGTAGATCAAAGAATAACAAAAGCCTTTTCAGAATCTATGAGAGAATTGTACGGGTTTCCTCATTTTATCTGACTATGTAGTATCTTATACCTAAAATGTGCTAATGTTAAGACATCTTTGAACTACTCATACAAACCCTATTTAGTTACAATTTATCACTTTTTAACACAATGATTGACTCTCTTTTCAAATATATTATTAATAATGTATTCCTATACTGACATAAGATTGAGCTATATTTTAATTTTCATATTCAATTTTTCCAATACTCTCTACAGTGTTAGAGTGAAGTCAGAATATTTACCCGACTTTTTAAAATAGGAGCTTTATTGAGATATAATTCACATATTATATAATTCACTTATTTAAAGTTATAACTTGTTTTTAGTATATTCACAGAATTATTAAGCCATTGTCACAAACAATTTTAGAACATTTTTGTTACTCCAAAGAAAAGCCATATACCCATTTGCAGTCATTCCTAAGATGTCTGATCCTGCCTTGCCACCCTCAGACCCTAACAAGAGCCAATCTGCTTTCTTTGTCTACAGATTTGCATATTCTAGACATGTAATATGAATAGAATCATAAATTTGTCATATTTTGTTTTTTACCTCATTCACTTAGTATGTTTTCCAGATGCATCTGTGTTGTACCGTTATCAGTTGTACCATTATTCCATCGTAGTGCCGAAATATTCCATTCATTATACAGATATACCATACTTTATTATCTGTTCATTACTCGAGCACTCCTGGTGATTTTACTCTTTGGTTATTATAAAAAGTGCTACTAAAAACAGTCACATACACATATTTGTGTGAAAATATGTTTTGTTTCTCTTGGGCTCTAAATTCGCCAAAGTATTGCCAACACTTGCTATTATATTTCTGACTCTTTTATTATAGCCATAGTAATGGGTGTGAAGTGGTGTCTCATTGTACTTTTGATTTGCAGTTCCCTCATGGCTAATGATGCTTATTGGCCATTGGTATATGATGACTCTTTAAATCTTTTGACTGTATTTTAATGAGGTAATTTGTCTTCTTATTATTGAATCTTAGAAGTATTAATTATACATGTATGTATATTTATATACATACATACACAAATATATATCCCTTAAAGAATTTATAAATGGTAAATATTTTCTCCCATTTCCGGGTTTTATTTTCTTAATGATATTCTTTGAGGAATAAAAGTTTTTATTTTTGATATAAATTTATCTATTTTTTTCTATCACTTGTACTTTTGATATCATGTCTAATAAACCATTATCTAAATCAAGGTCACAAATGTTTAAACTATTTTTTCTCTAAAAGTTTTTCCTTATGAATTTTCCTTTATGCATTTTAGCTCTTGTATTTAGGTTTTTGATCTGTTTTAATTTAATTTTTGTGACTTCTATGAGATAGAGGTTTAACATAATTAACTTACATGTGGATATTTAGATATTCCAAACTCTATTTAAAATATCTATTATTTCTTGATTGAATTGTCTTGGCAAACTAACTGGCCATGAATGTGATGGTTTATTTCTAGACTTCTAATCATGTTAAATTGATTTATATGTCTACTCTCATTGCTGTAGCTTTGTAATAGGTTTTATAATTAGGAATTCTTGAGTCCTCCACCTTGTTCTTTTTCAACATTGTTTTGGGTACTCTTGGTTTCTAGCATTTCTATATGAACTTTAAAAAACATTATTATTCATAATTGTTTTGTTCTTTCGATCTTATAAATAAAATTGCTTTTTAAATTTTATTTTCATAGTGTTCACTTGAAGTGTATACAAATAGAATTGATTTTTGCATATTAATCTTGTATCCTACAACTGTGATGAACTCGCTTGCTAGCTCTCATATCTTTTGTTTTAATAGACTCTATCTTTAGAGCAATATTAGGGATACAGAACAATTTCACAGAAAGTACAGTTTCCATAATCCCCTTCTCTCCTGCATGCACAGAGTTTCTCCTGTTACTGACATTTTGTATTAGTGTAGTATATTTTTTGAACCACACTATCAGTGTACTAGTTTTGATACATAACTGTTAATGAAAGTCACTAGTTTACATTACAATTTAAACTTTGTATCTCATAGCATTTTTTGTGTGTGAATTTCTTAAGGTATTTATGTACAAGATTATGCCATCTGCAAATAGAGAGTTTTATTTATTTCCAATCTACATGTGTATTAGTCTTTTTTCACGCCGCTATAAAGGACTGCCTGAGACTGGGTAATTTATAAATGCAAGAGGTTTAATTGACTCACAATTCAGCATGGCTGGGGAGTCCTCAGGAAACTTACAATCATGGCGGAAGGCAAAGGGGAAGCAAGGCAGCTTCCTCAGAAGGCGGCAAGAAGGAAAAATACGGAGTGAAGGGGGAAGAGCCCCTTATAAAACTACCAGATCTTGTGAGAACTCACTCACTGTCATGAGAACAGCACAGGAGAAACTGCCCCCATGATTCAGTTACCTCCACCTGGTCTCTCCCTTGACAAGTGAGGATTATGGGGATTATGGGAACTATAATTCCAGATGAGATTTGGGTGGGGACACAAAGTATAACCATATCAGGTGGAGCTGTGTAATTCTATCAAATAATTTATAATCTTTGGTCCCCTCTTTTAATGAGATGAGCAGTCATTCATGATACTGCCTAAATTCATTATTTTATCAAGGGTTTTGTATTGTTGATATTCTATTATTTTTATTCTTCATACATTTATAAACTGGCATGATATTTAGAAAAACAAACTTCCTCTCATCATTTACTTGGTGACCCTCATCAAACAGGCTGATAGATTTGGCTGCTAAAGAAACAATGATCCCTTTATAGATTCAGACACTCTATTACATACACAGCAAAGCAGGATCGGCAATGTCATCCCCTTCTCATATCCTACGTGCCGTGAAACAGACGGGGCCAGGTGATAACACAAGTGATGCAACATTCTGCTGCTAGGAAGTCAATTTCATGCTGCAGTGAATGAGCTTTATAACCTACAAGTCTACCCTAATTAGGGGAATACTGTAGCAGAACATGGAATGTGATGTGAAACTAGCTGTGTCATGACAGTTTCTTTGAATTGGATGGGGGAGGGGTCAGAAATGGCCTGTTAAAGCGCCTTAGAAGATTATCTATCTTCCCTTGTTCCAGGAGTATCACAGGATATGCCATCGAGACTTAGACCTGAAGTAGTTTAGACCTGCCTACATGACCTATGTAGATGGATGCACTGTCTTCAGAGTGCTAGAATAGAGCAATTCTCCTAAGACACTGAAGTGTGATTAATACAGGAAAAGTAGGGCACATTCTTAAATATTTCCTTTTATTTTTCAATTTTTATAATAATGTGTTACTTCCCTACTCTCTTCCCAATGTCATAAATTATGAAATTCCATGATATTGATTTAAACATATTTGTTACATTTGAATCCACTATAGTTATTATCCTTGCTGATGCTCAAATTCTCTCATCTTTGGCCAGTGGAATCCCATTCAAGTTGGGTGCTGAGTCCTTTGGTATTATTCTACTAGTCTTTACTAGCTTTTATTTATTTCTGATATAAGATGTATTAGGTTCATGTAGTACATTTCCTGCCTCTAACTTCAAATAAGTGATTTATTCAAGGATCTCTGGTTTCTTTCAGTTTAACTATTATTTAGAGACTACTATTTGGATGCTAGGTATGCTCATTTCTACTGTAAATCATCATTTTGTTTCTAGATCTCTTCAGTAGAAAGTTCCAGTAAATAGGTATTTTTTAAGACACAATATTTCAAGACTTCAGAGTGATATTTCCAAATCAAAGACAACAGCTTTTATACTTAAATCCCAACAATATTACCTTTGTACCTTCTTTCTTCCATGCCTTAAACACTGGCTTTCAAAAATGTCAACGAATAACTCATTTTCTTCATCCTCTAATATACACAAAACCAGAACTAAGATGAAAAACATAATTTTATTGCAGTAGTAGGTACACTGAGGCACTCAGAATACAGAAGTTGCTGACATTTGGCCTCTGAGTGGAAAGATTGTCCATGGGGCTGGGATGGGAAGACAAGCCTATAGGTGACTAAATATTCTGCTGTCACTCTGAGACTATGTTACTAAAATTTGTTCCCCTCACACCAGAAAACCTGGTGGACTTTTCTGCAAATATTTGGACTGCACTGCACCCCTGAGACCTGGTCTCTTCACTGTAGTACAAGCTCCAACCTGTTTGAATTTCTGATGTATTGACTGTACGTCTCCCACAGATAAAGTGAGGTGAACAGTGTGTGACGGTAAGAACCAAGCTTCGAGTTGGAAGCAACAGCCAGCATTTTCATTGGTTCAAAAATTATACATAATTTTAAATAATTTTAAAATTTTTAGTTATTTTTGTTATTTGGTTACATCATGTTTTTAAGAGATAACATTAAAAACTTTTCCAAGTCCAGTGTTGCTCTGGGCAAAAGCAAGAGCAAAACCTCAGAGGAAGGATGTGCAGTTATACTAGGATCTACAGGATTTCTCTGAGTAAAAGTCAGCAGTCACCACACAAAGGGAATTAAACTCACAAAAACCTCAATATATTTATCAGATAGAAGTGCTGAAATAAGAATGTTTAAAATTACATGAAGTAGTCTATCAGTACATTTAAAATTAATATTATGAGAGAGAAAAAAATATAGAGGAATATACAGAGGGAAAGACTCTGGCAGATTATGAAAAGATAGAAGTAGTACTTTAGAAAATAATATTTAAAATAAGATTCTAGATATAGGAAATTTTAAAAACAATACTTTTTTCTGTTCTATTTTTATTTTTTAAATTTTTTTAAAAGATTTTGTTTTTAAGTTCTGGGGTACATGTGCAGGATGTGCATGTTAGTTACATAGGTAAATGTGTACCATGGTGGTTTGCTGCACCTATCAAACCATCACCTAGATATTGATACCAACATGCGTTAACTACTTTTCCTAATGCTCTCTCTCCCCTGGACTCATCCCCTGACAGGCCCCAGTGTGTGTTGCCACCCTCTCTGTGTCCACGCGATCTCACTGTTCAGATTCCATTTATAAGTGAGAACATGTGGTGTTTGGTTTTCTGTTCCTGCATTAGTTTGCTGAGGATAATGGCTTCCAGCTCCATCCATGTCCCTGCAAAGGATATGATCTCATTCCTTTTTATGGCTGCATAGTATTCCATGGTGTGTATATATCACATTTTCTTTATTCAGTCTATCATTGATGGGCACTTGTGTGGATTCCGTGTGTTTGCTATTATGAGTAGTGCTGCAATGAACATTTTTCTTAAAACAGGAAGTTAACAGAAGATGAAGTGATAAATAATAAAAATTAAAAGTATTCTGAAGTAAGTATCCAGAATAAAGTACAGAAGTTTAAAGAGATTGCAGTTTTGGGGCAGATATTTTAAAATTAAAAAAAACAACGAAGAAGAATGTCCTGCATATGTTCATTAGTGCCTCAAATATTGTTAATATTTGAGAATATCGTACTTGAGGACTTCCCATAATTAAAAAATATGAACTCTTGGATTCATAATGTACAAGAATTTTCATACAGGATTAAATAAAAATAAACTCACATCTACATATACTAAAGTGAAACTAGAAAATATCAAAGTCTAGAAAATAATCTGAAAATACAAATTCATACCAAGGTATGATAATTAGACTAACAGTCAATTCTCATCAACAACATTTCCAGCCACATGACAATAGAGTATTATCTTCAAATTGCAGAATAAAAAAACTGTTGATATAGAATTCTATACATATATAAAGTATAATCCATTAGTGGTGGAAAAATAAATACTTTTTCAGCTAAGGTGTTAGAGAATTTGCAATTAACAAATTATCACTGAAATAAATTTTAAAGGATGAACATTATGAATTGGAAAATTGAAGCCTGAAAACAATGAGATTCAAAGAATGGTCAACAAAAAGTTATCATATTTGTTAATCTAAATAAGCATTGACTCTATAAAGCATTAATATGGCAAGTAACTAAAATATTGTATAAAAATAATATGTAGAACATAAGGGTGACTTAAAGATTCAAATAATTTATGTTGTTTTCAGTTAGAAATATTTTATTAACAGCATCTTAAACAATTAGAAACAATAATTATTTTGCATATTACGATGTCCATTAGTGACTACACCTAATAATAATGTATTCTATACTTGAAAATCTCTGAGAGAAGATTTTAAGTGCTCTCAACACGCACATACACTAAGCATGTGAGACAATATATATGTTAATTAGCTCAATTTAACTATTTTACAATATAAACATATTTCAAAACATCATCTCATCCATCATAAATACATACAATTTTTTTCAGTTAACAGAAAGAAGTCCAGAAGTCAACAGTATATAGATTGGTGCAGCAGCTCAATTACGTCATTGAGGACACAAGCTCTCATCCTTATTCTGCTGTGTTTTCTATCATGAGTTTCTGATATCTCCCCTCATGGTTAGAAGATAACCT
The DNA here is from genome assembly GCF_028885625.2 of Pongo pygmaeus. Classification (NCBI taxonomy): domain Eukaryota; kingdom Metazoa; phylum Chordata; class Mammalia; order Primates; family Hominidae; genus Pongo; species Pongo pygmaeus. Next base: position 149,440,107 of record NC_072396.2, on the reverse strand, counting down.
CAGCCATTCAAGTACCATGTTCTCACACAAACACACTGAAAAGCAGAAGATGGTGACAAATGTCTTCTGTTAAATGTCTATTTCCTTTCCTTTTTTCTTTTGTCTTTTTTTTTTTTTTTTTTTTTTCTTGAGACAGAGTCTCACTCTGTCGCCCAGGCTGGAGTGCAGTGGTGTAATCTTGACTCACTGCAACCTCCGCCTCCTGAGTTCAAGGGATTCTCCTGCCTCAGTATCCCGAGTAGCTGGGATTACAGGCGAGCACCACCACACCTGGCTAATTTTTGTATTTTTGTATTTTTGTTTTAGTAGAGATGGGGTTTCACTATGTTGGCCAGGCTGGTCTCGAATTCCTGACCTCAAGTGATCCACCTGCCTCGGCCTCCCAAAGTGCTGGGATTACAGGCATGAGCCACCACGCATGGCCTAAATGTCTATTTTTTAAATCAGCTTGGGACATCTTTTCAATTAGCTTGAGAGCAGGCCTCTATTTGTATTCCATTGGCCACAAATGGCACACATATGTCATTAGCCATAACCAATTACTGGCAGAAGGGACTATGATTTTCTTGTTTGACTAAGGCCAATTATGATTTACCATCTAATAATAGATTCACCTTCTTTGAAGGTATTGTTCCTCAATATTTAAAACTGTGGTCTGTTAGCACGGAAAAAGAGAAGGGGATACCTGTTGTCTAGACAACCAACATTTCTTGCCTCAGCATTCTATTGTTCCAGAGGAGAGGGATATTGGTTAACTTTGGACTTTATTAAGTCAATCAGGCATGCTGAAAAGTTAAAGATACATGCTATGAATAGAAATAGAGCAAGTAACTTCCAAACCATGGTAGTATAAATAGGATAAAGAAAGAAAAAAATCCAATAGAAGGCAGTTTACAAAGTAAAGATAGAGCACTCGGCATAGTTTGATGGACAGGAAAGTTTTGAACTCTGCTCTGTCACTGACTTACTGGAAAGTTGTTGATCTCTAGTGTTTAGTTTTCCTAAGTGTAAAGTTAGTGTTTGGTCTGAATGGCTTTTATGGTTTCTTTTAGTTCCAATAGTCTGTGAAATAAATACTTTGTTTTTTTGTAAGTATTCACTAGACTGTATCCACTAAACAACATATTCACCACTTTCCTCACCTATGCATATGATTGTGTCAAATCTTCATGAGCAAATGTGCACATGAAAATTTCAGGAGCATCTAGGAACAGAAAGCATTGTTTTAAAGTGGCTTAATTTAAATCCCAATGATGTCTTGGCTTAATAAAGTTGTTGCCTTTTTGCCCGTTCTCCTCTTTCTAATTATTTCCTTTTGTAAAACATATTTGTCAGATTATTAATTCTTCCATTACTACATGATTTGGAATTTACATTCATTAAAGGAATGACTCTGCAGAATGAAGACGTGGTTTAGGAAATCTTGAAAGGTCATCTACTTTCCTAAAGTTGATCTGTATGTATTTCTCTTTACTACATGTTGGTAAAGCTCTTTCTGTCAGCTTCGGCCGAAGCTCACCTGCACCTGATTAAAGCTTTCCTTGAGTGAAGCCATGTTTGCATGTTTCCCTTTTCAAGCACTTCCACATTGCATGTGATCAAAAAATAGTATGAGTGGTCAATAAAGCAGTCGTATAAAACAAAGTCTGTTAACTATAAAAAGAAGATTTTGCTAAGCAAGAAATAAAGCAGAAAGTGCAGGTGTTAGCTCTCAAAATAAAATGATTTACTAGCCTTTACTTGAGAATTGACTACACCTAAATATGTACAGTGAAGGTGACACATATAGCTACAAAAGCATCAGGATTCTATTAAAAAAACAAAAAACAAAAAACAAGAAAAACTTGTTTATGCAATGCTGGAGGTTTACATAGTTAGAAAGAGAGAAACTTAGGGATTCTAAATTGTCTAATCTACATTCTTCTTGAGAAAAGTGTGACTTTAGCCTATGGTCTCCTGACATGTGCCCAAATATTTGCAAAAGTTAAAATTAGCAGAGCCCTAGGAGTAGATCATAGAAAAGGGGTCAAGAGGGTAATTCTAAAGTCAGTATTTTTTTCTTTTCCTCCTGCTAGCTGGTAAAGTCAGTATTTTTAATTTCATATATTTTCACTTTACCAAAGAGATAATCTGAAAAAAAAGTACAGATTAATTTGAAGAGTTTAGGTTCATTTTTTGACAGTTCTCTTTATTCCTGGATGAGTTATTGAGTTCCTAATAAATGCAAGGTACTGTGAAAGATAAAAGATTAATTGGACAAAGAATCTAATTTTAGAGCATTTACAAGCTGTTTGAGAATATTGTATATGCACACAAGTAGCCACTAATGTGCAGTAGAAAATTATGTATATGCCATAATAACTTTATAGATGATGTGCCATGAGAGTTCAGAAGGAACAGTAACCTCCAGCAGGGTTTTGAGGAAGCAGAGAAGAAAATTTGAACTTGACCTTGAATACTAGGCTTATTTCTGGCAGAATGAGCTGTGGAGAAAGCAAGGAGTTCACAAAGCATGGAGTATATATAGAAAAAATGAGAGCTCAGATTTACGGAGCTCTTATGTACGTGGCACTCAGCCCGGTCTTTTATATACATTAACATTTAATCCTTACACAGCTTGGTGAGGAAGAGGTATTATTATTCCCATATTAAGGACTAAAATATTGAAACTCAATATCAAAGTTGAAATAACATGCGAATGATCACCAAGCTTATTTATTATGGAGTCAGATTTTCAACACAGGCCTGTTTAGCTGCAGAGTCTAACCTCATTTCAATATATTACACTAATTCTCAATATCATCGCATGAAAGGGAGAATGGGAAATAAGGTTGAAAATATAGCAAGCACTTGTGAAATGGCTTGAATAAATAATAATAATAATGTTGTAAGAGGAATTGGAATCTCTCTTCTAATAATGAAAAACTGAACAGAAAATATAAAAATTGTGGTTAGTGCTTATAGCAGCTAGATAACAAATAGGCTCTCAGTGACACCTGCCTCTCGGTATTCATGCCCTTCTGTGCTCTTAGGTACTGTCCCAGGGTTGGTCTGTAACTTCTGAGACTGTGTTATAGACACTGTTGCTTCCATCGTGGTTGCACTTTCCAATTCTCTCTCTCTCTTTCTCTCCCCACGCTGCCCTCGTGTGTGTGTGTTTGTGTGTGTGTGTGTATTTGTGTGTGTCTTTCTGTCTCTCTCACATCTCTTCCTGAAGGAACTCAGATACCATGTAGTGGACAATTGCATGAAAATATCTGTCTTGAGGAACCAAATAATTTTTTAAATATCCATGTCACAGGCTTCGAAGTGGATTCTCCAGCCACAGCTAAGCCTTCAGATGGCCTATATAGACCTGGTAGACTACTTGACTGCAATATCATGAAAGATCATGAGCCAGAATCTCTTAGCTAAGCTTCTTCTACATTATTGATCCCCAGAAATTGTGTGGTGTGAGAAATGTTTATTGTCTTCAGCTGCTAATTTTGAGATAATTTGTTACACAGCAACAGATAACTAATACAGATTTTGGTAACTTGGAACAGGGTGCTTCTGTAACACACAATTGAAATATATGAGTGGTTTTGGAGAAATAAACTATCTGGCACTGGAAGAATTTTAAGAAAAGCATTAGTGAAAGCCTAAATTGCTTCAATCAGACTGTAGGTAGAATTTTAGAAAGCGAGGAAGCTGCTAGTGAGGATTTAAATGAAAGCATGGAAAATCTTGTTGGAAACCGGAGGAAAGGTGATTGTTGTTCATAGTGGAAATAGCCTAGCAAAACTGTGTCCTTGTTTCTATTTGTAAAGTAGAAAATATAGCTAATAAGCTGGATGATCTAGCTAAGGTTTTCAGACTAGAGCTTTGTTTCTTCTTGCTGCTAAGAGTAAAATCTTAGAGGAGAAAGATAAACTCAAGGACGTACTATTGAACATGAAGAATCTGGGACTCAGTAGTTTTGAATATCCTCAACGTTAACAAGCTGTGAAAAATAAGAAATGGCTTCCAAGCAAAGATCAAATTCAGGGCACTAGCAAGGAAACATATTCTAAATATCTATAATTAATCAGTCAGACAAAATATCCTTTAAATACTTAAAGACTATGGTTTCTGGAATTCTAGAATAAACCCAAAGTAGAAAAGGGCTTTCATATAAGAGATTTTGTAGGTGTTGCTTTTTGTCTAATGAAGTGTAACCCAATAGCATTCGCAGGAGACTCACAAAGTTATTAAGATAATTATATTGACATAAACACCTCTAACCTCGCCTGAAAGAGACAAAGACTGTAAAAAAAAATGGAAGAAATACTTATCACATCACAAATTCTACTTGAAGGAAGCAGTCTGAGAAAATAACTAAACTGCAAACATGTGCTAACTTTTTATGAAAAAGAAAACATGACTCTCACAGAGTCAGAGTCCAGAGGGTTTAGATATGAGTTATGGAGTTAATTTCCAGACATACAAATCTGTCCACAGCTATATTTTAGAAGTTAAACAGTCCAGAAACACCTGTGTGCCTCTTACTTCCTCACCTCCCCATTTTGAACAGAAGCGTTAGTAATGGTTATACTATGCTTTTCTCACTACTGTAGGTTGATTATGAGGGGGTTAGATAATGTATCTACTTCAGAGCTTGATAGGCTTAGAGGATAAGCGCTTAAAGGAGATGTATTCAATGGGCTATGAGATGCCTCATCCTCATTTGGATCTGATTAGATGAGATTCTTGATTTTGAGCTGATGCTGTGAAAAGGAATGGAGTGTTATGAAGAAAAAAGGTACAAAGGTTTTCAGCAGACAGAATTTTAAAAACTAATGTATGAATAGATGCAGATAGATCTAAGGGTGGAAAAGCCACATTAGAAGTTTGGGTATTGTCCTTGGGAATCTCATTCTTATGTTTGGCCTAAATCAAGTTAGAGTCTACATCTGTTATAACTTTAATCCTTGCCACTCCTACGTTATAATTCCATTTGAGGTGTCCTAACTATTAAGTAAATAAATTCCCACAACACCCCTTAGTCTGTTGTGTTAATTTCATGGAAAGCGAAAGTTCACAAGGGGAAAGAAAAAGTTCCATCCCACATTCACCCGGCCTTGAGCTATTGTGAAGTGGTAGCATCAGTTTATCAAGTGAATGACATCTTAAGTTTTTGAGTGATAAACCTGGCACTGGAGAGCCACTCAAAGCTAAGCTAGCAGTTCAAGTAAGATATATGGTAGGAAAACAGCGGGTTAGGGTCCAAGAAGATTGTATGCATGAGAGACACTAAGATGCTTCTTTCTTACTGTTTTCACAAGATCTTTTTAAACAGATCTACTGAGCAGAGTGTGTGTTCAACCCAAGGAGTACAAAAGATTGTCCAGTAAAAGGCAGAAGTACTAGAACTTTTATTTCGTTTTTTAAATTTATATATCTACGTAACCGCCGCCATAATCAAGAGCATAGGCAGACAGCTAGATATTTGAGTATGTAACTATAGATGAGTATATTAAAATCAACAGTATATATGTACACACACTTATAATTACCATAGTCATTCTAGTGAGTAAAAAGTAGTATCTCCTTGTGGTTCTTCTTTTTATTTCCTAATGACTAATGACGTTGAACAACTTGTATGTGCTTACAGGCCATTTATGTATCATTTTGAGGAAAATGTCCATTTGAATTCTGTGACCATTTAAATTTTTTATCTTTTTAACAGTGCCTTGTATAAGTTCCATATATTGGAACTGTATATTGTTCTGTATATTAGATACAAGTTCCGTATATTGGATACCAGAATGTTATCTGTAGGATGTATCTTTACTTTTTAAATAATATCCTTTGATACACACATTTTTTAATTTTGAGGAAGTCAAATTTATCTGTTTTTGTTTTGTAGTCTTTGTTCGTGGCATCATATCTTTAAAAACTTGCCTAATCCAAGGTCACAAGGTCATGTGTATTTATACTTATGTTTTCTTCTAATAGTTTTATACTTTTAGCTTTTTCATGTGGGTCTTTCATCCATTATGAGTTAATTTTTGTACATGGTACAAAGTTGGGTTTAAGTTCATTTTTGCATGTGGATATATAGTTTTTCCAGCACCAGTTTGTAAAACACTATTCTTTTCCCCATTCAGTGGTCTTGGCACTCTTGTAGAAATTCATTTGACTATACATATGTAGTTTATTTTGGAACCATTATTCTATTCTACATATGTGTCAGTAGCAGCCTCATCTCAGCTGTGACATAGAAAAATGTCCAGATACAATGTGAAATGTCTCCCTGGAGGCAAAATTATGCAAGAGAACCACTGTATTGCTTAATATTGTTCCTCTGAGAAAGAGTTGATGGGACAATAACAAATATCATGTTTCTAATACAAATAAAGTCTGAATTAATACTTAATTTTGTACATCTGCATTTTCCAAGTCAGTGTCAAACAAATTTAAATATATTTCTCCACATTCATTCTTTTTTGGGGCTTTTAGTATGGTAATATGCATATAGATTTATTATCTGTAATACTTCTCTTAAAAGAAATTTCAAGCTATTAACTACTTGATTACTATTTTCCTGGCTCTCCTATAGCTCACTGTCCTTTTTTACCTGCCTTCTTCCTGGGCTCCACTTCTTAGTCCAATCTCTTAAACATTGGTGTTTTCCAGGATTCTGTCTTCTGTTCAGATCATTTTACCTTGCATACTCTTCCCTGTGTTATCTCATTTACCCTCATAGATTTGATAGCCACCTACATATAGATGACTTGAAAACCTGTATTTCTCATGTAGATATTTCTTCTGAGTACCATACTTATATAGCCAACTTTCTATCTAGCATTTCTATTCAAAATTTCCAATAAGCACTCATACTTAAATATGTTATTTATGGAACTTATATGCTATACTCAACAAACAAGCTCCTTACTCTACATACCTTATCTCATATTGTGATATATCATTCTCCTTGGTTACTCATTCTAGAAACCTAGGAGTTACACTCATATTCTATATTCAAACTGTAATTTTTACCTGATAATTTAACCTCTTCGGTGTTTCTTAAGTTTGCACAACTTCTACATCTTTTTAAACTATTCCTCAGATTTCTTTCTCATTTGGATTATTTTTCCCCAACTGTTTGTAAGTATAGTTGATAGTTAAAAATTATATATATGTTGTAAAACTTGATGATTTGTTATATGTATGCACTGTGAAATATCCACCATAATCAAGCTAATTAACATGTTCATCATCTCACATACTTACCACTTATTTTTGTGTAGTGAGAACATTAAATATCTACCCTCTTAGCAAATTTCAAGTATAAAATAAAATATAGTTAATTATAGACACATGTTGTGCATTAGGTTTCAATGCTTATTAATCTTGTGTAACTGAAACTTTATTTTCCTTGAACAATATATTTTCATATCCCCCTACCCCAACCACTGATAACCACCATTATACAATCTATTTCTGTGAATTTGACATTTTCAGATTCCACATATAAGTGAGATCAGGTATATGTATAAGTATACGTCTTTCTGCATCTGGCTTATTCCATTTAGCATAATGCCCTCCAGGTTCATTCATGTCATCACAGATGGCAGGATTTTCTAATTTTTAAGACTGAATAATATTCTTCTGTGTATATACACCAGATTTTCTTTATCCATTTTTAATGGACTCAAGTTGTTTTCATATCTTGGCTATTGTAAATAATTTTACAATGAACATGAGAGTTCAAATATGTCTTCAAAATACTAACTTTATTTCTTTCTTTGGCATATATACCTAAAAAGATTGCTGAATAATGTGGCAGTTTTATTTTTATTTTTCTGAGACTCCACGATATTGTTTTCTATAATGTCAGTGCCAATTTACATTTGCACCAGGAGTGTACAAGGGCTCTGTTTTTTCCACATCCTCACCCAAATGTGTTCTTTTTATTTTTCGTTTTTTAGTAATGGTCATCCTACCAGACTTAAAGAGATATTTTATTGTGATTTTGACTTCATGCTTCACGAATAATTAGGGAAGTTGAGCGCCTTTTCATATACCTGTGGACCGTTTGTGTATCTTATTTAAAAATGTCTATGCAAGTACTTTTCCCACTTTAAAATCAGATTAGTTGTGTGTGTTTTTTGCCATTTTGAGTTGCATGTTTTTTAAAATATATTTTTGATATTAACCCCTAATTAACTGTATAGATTGCAAATATTCTCTCCTACTCTGTAGGTGCCTTTTTACTCTGTTGATTGTTTACTTGAATGTACAGAAGCTTTTTATTTTGATGCAATCCTATTTGTTTATTTTTGCTTTTGTTGCCTGTGCATTTGGTGTCATATCTAAAAAACTATTACCTAGACCAATGTGAAGAAGTTTTATTCCTATGTTTTCTTCTGGTAGTTTTATAGTTTGATGTTTTTCATTGAAGTCTTTAATCCATTTTGAGTTGATTTTCGTATATTGGGGGTCCAATGAAATAAGGGTCCAATTTCATTCTTCTGCATGTGGATATTCAGTTTTCCCAACACCATTTATTGAAGAGACTATCTTTTACTCTTTGTTTCCCTATTGTGTGTTCTTGGCATCACTGTCAAAGATCAGTAGACCATAGATGCATGGATTTATTCCAGATGTCTCTACACTATTCCATTGGTCTATATTTTATTGGAATTATTGTAACATCTCCTAACTGGACTTGCTAGTTCTGAGCTTGCTCCCATCAAATTCATTCTCCACAAGGTACCTAGAATAATATTTCTATCTTGTAAATCTGATTGTCTTTCTCCTTTGCTTAAAATCTTTCAGTGAATATTTATGTCCCTCAGGATAAAGGCCAAATATTTTACTCTGTATAAACAATTTCTATGACCTTGTCCTTAACTATGCTTCAAGAAATGCTTCTTGATTACCAATATCTCACTGAATATCTGAACAAAGGTTATCCTTATATATCCCCAATCACAACCCCATTTTGCCAATATTCTTTTGCTTATAATATTTCTTCCTCTTTGAATGCCATTGCCCTAAGTTTTAGCCTAGTTTATTCATTCTTTCTTTAGGATAAAGTGTGATAATCTCCTCTGGCTAACTACCATGCATTTATTCCCTAGAATGGGTTAGGCAACACTACTTGACCCTTCTGTAGGCTGCAGGGCACATTCTATCATATAAAAAGCTTTATTTTATTAAAGTTGTCTGTTCTCATGAATACCTCTATGACAAGGCAACACTTCTTATGAACAAGATTTATGAGTTAATTTTATGTTATTCGTAATTCCTAACAATGTGGCTGGCTCAATATAATTTGGTTCCTCGAATAATATCATCAGGAATTGACAACACATTAGGGGTTAATGCTGGAGGAAGGACTAGGCAAGGACTACCAGATTTTTCTTGTCTGTTCATCTGTTGATGGACACTTAGTTTACTTACGTATTTTAGCTATTGTAAACAGTGCTGCAAAAAACATGGGAGTGCGGTTATCTTTTTGATATACTAATTTCCTTTATTGTGACTATATGCTCAGCAGTGGGATTGCTAGATCATATGGTAGCTATATTTTTTGGTTTCCTGAGGAACCAAAGAATAATTTTCCATAGTGGTTTTGCTTATTTACTTTCCCACCAACAGTGTACAAAGGTTCCCCTTTCTTCACATCCTCGACAGCATTTGTTATTGCCTGTCTTTGGTATAGAAGCCATTTTAACTGAGATGAAATGATGCGCCATTGTAGTTTTGATTTGCATTTCTCTGATGATTGGTGATGTTGAGCACATTTTCATATGCCTGTTTACTATTTGTATGTCTTCTTTTGAGAAATGTTCATTCAAATCTTTTGTCCATTTTTTAATTATTAGGTTTGTTCCCATAGCGTTGTTTGAGCTCTTTAAATATTCTGGTTATTAATCCCTCATAAATTGGCTAATTTGCAAACACATTCTCCATTATGTGAATTCTCTCTTCAATTTGTTGATTGTTTCCCCATCGTGCAGAAGATTTTTAACTTGATGTGAGTCCATTTGTTCATTTTTGCTTTGGTCGTCTGTACTTGTAGGGTATTGCTCAAGAAATTTTTGACCAGACGAAAATCCTGGAGATTTTCGCCAATGTTTTATTGTATTAGTTTCATGTCTTATATTTAAGTCTTCAATCCATATTTTTTTGATTTTTGTATATGACGAGAGATAGGGGTCTAGTTTCATTCTTCTGCATATGGATATCCAGTTTTCCCAACACCATTGATTGAAGAGACTGTGTTGTTCCCAGTATATATTCTTGGCACCTTTGTCAAAAATGATTTCACTGTAGGTTTGTGAATGTGTTTCTGGTTTCTCCATTTGGTTCCATTGGTCTATGTGTCGGTTTTTATGCCAGCACCATAAGGTTTGGATACTATAGCTCTGTAGTATAATTTGAGGTCAGGTAATGTGATTTCTCCAGGTTTGTTTGTTTTTTCTTGGAATAGCCTTGGGTATTCTGGGTCTTTTGTGGTTCCATATAAATTTTAGGATTGTTTCTTCTACTTTGATGAAGAATGTCATTGGTATTTTGATAGGGATTGCATTTAATCTGTAGATTGCCTTGGGTAGTATGGAAACCTTAACAATATTGATTATTACATTCAATGAACGTGGAATATCTTTCCATTTCTTGCTGTCCTTTTCAATTATTTTCATCAGTGTTTTAGAGATTCATTATAGAGATCTTTTATTTCTTTGGTTAGGTTAATTCCTAGGTATTTACTTTTATTTGTGGCTATTGTAAGTAAGATTACTTTTAAAATTTCTTTTTCAGATTTTGTGCTTTGGGCATATAGAAATGCCACTGATTTTTATATGTTGATTTTGTATCTTTCAAATTTACTGAACTTGTTTATTATTTCTAATAGATTTTTTGTGGATTCTTTAGGTGTGTCCAAATATAAGGTGATATCATCTGCAAACAAGGATATTTTGACTTCTTCCATTCCAATTACAAAGCTTTAGCTGGGACTTCCAGTACTACGTCAAGTAACAGTGGTGACAGTGGGCATCCTTATCTTGTTCCAGATCTTACAGGAAAGGGCTTCAGTTGTTTTGCATTCAGTGTGATACTAACAGTGGATCTGATGTGTGTAGCTTTTATTATGTTGAGGTATGCTCCCTCAATACCCAGTTTTTGGAGTGTTTTTATCTTGAAAGCATGTTGCATTTTATCAAACGCTTTGCCAGCATCAATTATCATATGGACTTTGTCCTTCATTCTGTTGATATGATGTATCACATTGATTGATTTTCATATGTTGAACCATCCTTGCATCCCTAGGGTAAATCCCACTGTGTCATGATGAATGATCTTTTAAATGTATTGTTGAATTCAGTTGACTAGTATTTAACTGAGGATTTTCGCAACAATATTCATCAAAAATATTGGCCTTTAGTGTTCTTAGTGCTTTTTTATGTATTTTTCTCTACTTTTGATATTGGGATAGTCTGGCCTCATAGAATGAGTTTTGAAGTAGACTCTCCTCCTCTATTTTTCTGAATAATGTGGGTAGAATTGGTACTAGTTATCCTTATTTGGTGGAATATAGCAGTGAAGGCTTCAGGTCCCAGGCTTTTATTTTCTGGAGATTTTTTAAATAAAGATTTTGATTTCATTATCTGTTATTGGTCTTTTCGAGTTTTGGATTTCTTCATTGTTCAATAGTAGTAGGTTGTGTGCATCTAATCATTAGCTAATTTCTTCTTAATTTTTCCATGTATTGGCATATGGTTGCTCATAGTAGCCACTAATGATCATATGAATGTCTGTGGTATCAATTTTAATGTCTCCTTTTTCACCTCTGATTTTGTTTATTTAGATCTTCTCTCTTTTTTTCTTAGTTAGCCTGGCTAATGTTTTGTCGATTTTGTTTAACTTTTCAAAAAACTATCTTTTTCATTTTACTGATTTTTTTCATCATTTTCTTTATTCCAATTTCATTTATTTCTGCTATTATATTTATTATTTCTTTTCTTCTACAAATTTTGCATTTTGTTTGCTCTTACTTTTTCCAGTTCTTTAAAATGCACTGTCAGGTTATTTATTTGAAGTTTTTATTATTATTCAATGTAGTCACTTAGAGCTATAAACTTCCCACTTTCTACTGCTTTTGCTGTATCCCATAGTCTTTATTATGTTGTATTTTCTTTATCCTTTGTTTACATAAATTTTTCAATTTCCCTGTTAATTTGTTTATGGAACCACTGGTTATTCAGGAGCATATCGTTAAATTTCCATGTGGTTGTATGTTTTCCAAAATTTCTCTTGTTGTTGATTTCTGGTTTTATTCCATTGTGGTCAGTAAACATTCTTTTTATTATTTTAAATTTTTAAAATGCTCTAAGACCTTTGTGAACTAACATACCGTCTATATTTGAGAATAATCTATGTGCTAAGGAAAAGAATATATTTTCTATAGCCATTGGACAAAATGTTCTGTAAATACCTTTAGACCCTTTGGTCTGTAGTGCGTATTAAGTTTGATGTTTCTTTGTTGATTTTCTGTCTGGAATATTTTTCCAATGCTGAAAGTGGAGTGTTGAAGTCTTCAGTTATTATTGTATTGGAGTCTGTCTCTCTCTTTAGCTCTAATAATAATTGCTTTATATATATGGGTGCTCCAGTGTTAGGTGTATACATATTTAAAATTGTTATATCCTCTAGCTGAATTGACCTCTTTATCATTATATGGTGACTATCTTTTTCTCTCTCTCTCTTTTTTTTTTTTGTCTTGAAATCTATTTTGTCTGATATAAGTATAGCTACTCCTGCTCTTTTTTGGTTTCCATTGCCATGGAATATCTTTTTCCATCCGTTAATTTTCAGTCTATGTGTGTCTTTATAGGTAAAGTGTGCTTCTTGTAGGCAACAGATCATTTGGTCTTGCTTTTTTTAAAATCTATTCAGCCACTCTATGTCTTTTGTTTGGAAAGTTTAGTTCATTTACGTTCAATGTTATTGTTGATTAACAACTTACTTTTGCCATTTTGTTGTTTGTTTTCTGGTTGTTTTGTCGTCACTTCTTTCTTCTTTCTTTCCTCTCTGTCTTATTTTAATAAAGGTGATTTTCTCTGGTGGTATGCTTTTTTCCCCCTTTTTATTTGTTGTGTAACCATAGTATGTTTTTTGGTTTTAGTTTACCGTGAGACTAGAAAATATTATTTTATAACCCATTATTTTAAGGTGATAAAAATGCTGTTAGCATAAATAAATAAATGAACAAACAAGTCCAAAAAAATTAATACAAACTCCATTCCTTAACTTTGTCCTCCTGCTTTTTAACTTTTTGTTGTTTCTATTTATATCTCATTGTACTTTATTTGTGTCATTATTTCTCCTTTATGTTTGAGTGATTTTTCACCAGATACACTATTCCAGGGTTAAAAAAAAATTTTTCTTCAACACGTTAAATATGTCGTGCCACTCTCTCCTGTCCTGTAAAATTTCCACTGAAAAGTCAGCTGGCAGCTGTATTGGAGGCCCATTGTATGTTATTTGTTTCTTTTCTGTTGCTGCTTTTAGGATTTTTTCTTTTTTCTTGACTCTTAGGTGTTTGAACAGCAAGGGTCTTGAGGTAGTCTTCTTTGTGTTTAATCTGCTTGGTGTTCTATAACCGTCTTGTACTTGGATATTGATGTCTTTTTCTAGGTTTGAGGAGTACTCATCATCTTTTTAAATATACTTACTAATTTTATCTCTTTCTCTACCTCAGCTTGACGGCCAATAACGCCTAAATCTTCCCTTTGGGAGATATTTTCTAGATACTGAAGATGTGCTTCCTTGTGTTTTATTTTTTTCCTTTTGTCTCCTCTGACTGTGCATTTTCTAATAGCCTGTCTGTAAGCACACTAATTCTTTCTTCTGCTTGATCCATTCTGCTGTTAAAATACTCTGATGCATGCTTCAGTCTGCCAATTGCACTTTTCAGCTCCAGAATTTGTTTTCTTTTTTTTTTTTTTTGAGACGCAGTCTCGCCCTGTTGCCCAGGCTGGAGTGCAATGCTGCAATCTCGGCTCACTGCAACCTCTGCCTCCCAGGTTCAAGCAATTCTCCTGCCTCAGCCTCCCGAGCAGCTGGGATTACAGGCACACGCCTCCATGCTCAGCTAATTTTTGTATTTTTAGTAGAGACAGGGTTTCACCATGTTGGCCAGGCTGGTCTCGATCTCCTGATCTTGTGATCCACCTGCCTCGGCCTCCCAAAGTGCTGGGATTACAGGCGTGAGCCACCGTGCCCGGCTGTTTCTTTTTAATTATTTCAATTTCTTTGTTAAATTTATCTGATAGAATTCTGAATTCCTTCTCTATGTTATTTTGAATGTTCTGAGTTTCCCTAACACAGATATTTTGAATTCTCTGTCTAAAGGGTGATATATCTCTTTTTCACTAGGATTTTTACCTGCTGCTTTATTTAGTTCCTTTGGTTTCGTGATGTTTTCCCAGGTAGTCTTGATACTTGTAGAGAGTCTTCTGTGTCTGGACATTAAATAGATAGGTGTCCATTGTATTCTTCACAGTCTGGGCATCTTTGTACTTGTTCTTCCTTAAAAGGCATTCCAGATATTCAAAGTACTTTGGTGTTGTGCTCTAAGCTGTATCTGCTTTAGGGGGCACCCCAAGCCGAGTTGCACTGTGGTTCTTGCAGATTCATAGAGAAGTACTGCCTTGATTGTCTTAGACGCGGTCTGGAAGAATTCTCTGGATAACCAGGTGGAGACTCTTGTTGTCTTCCCTTACTTTCTCCAAAACAAATGGAATATTTCTCCCTCTCTGTTCTGAGCCACCTGGAGATTGAGACAGAGTGACACAAGCACTCTTGTGGTCACCACCACTAGGACTGTACTGGATCAACTCTGAATCCAGTCCAGCGACAGGTCTTGTCCAAGGCCTGCTGTAACTACTCCCTGCCTACTGCCTATGTTTGCTTAAGGCCCTGGGGCTATACAATCAGTAGGTGGCAAAGCCAGCCAAGTCTGTATCCTTCCATTAAAGGCAGTGAGTGGCCCCAGACCCTGGGTGTGACCAGGCATGCCAGAGCCAGTTACCTGAGTCAAAATCCTTAGAAGTCTACCTGGTGTTCTAATGTACTACAGCTCACCTTGCACTGAAACCACAAGATGTATTCTTTTGCACTGTCTTTCTCCTTTCCAAAAGCAGAGAAGCATCATCCTGTGGCCACTGCCATCACAGGCTCACAGGGAGTATTGTCAGACTACTGCTGATATTCTCTTAAGGCCCGGAGGCACTTCTGTTAGTTGTGGTGATTGCTGCCTGGCCTGAGACTCACTTTTCAGGGAAGGCAGGTCCCTTTTGACCCAGGACAGGTCCAAAAATGCCATCTAAGAGCCAAGCCCTGGAATTGAGGACCACAGGAGCCCTTTTGCTCCTCTACATTCTTGCACCCAAGGTGGTCTCTAAGGTGAAGACAAATTTCTCTTTACTTTCTCTTCACCTCTCTCAAGCAGAAGGAGTCTTGCCTCATAGCCACCACAGCTGGAAATGTGCTGATTCTCACCCAAAGCCAGTAAACCTCAGAGGCTCAACCAAGGCCCTTGATATGGTACTTAAATATCATTGTTGGTTTTTCAGGTGTCAAGGGCTCTTCAGATAGCAGGTGATAAATACTTCCAAGATTGCATGCGCCCCTTAAAGACAGTATGTTCCCTCCTGGTCTAAGATATGTAGAAATGTCATTCCAGATTTAGGGCCTAGAAAGCAGACCTCAAGACTCTTACCAGTAGTCTATTCTGCAGTAGCTGAGCTGGTATGCAAGATGCAATAGAAACTGGGAATATTCTTCTCATTCTTTCCTCTCCTCTCTTTAAGCAGAAGAAAGATGTACTTTTTGGAGCTTGGAGCTGTGCAACCTGGAATTAGCGAAGGGGTAATTCCAGAACTCTTAGCTACCCAGGCTGACATCCCAGTAGTTTGCGTGGCCCCTCAAGTCTCTGGGTCCATTTCAGCACTAGGACATGCCTAGGAGTTGCAGTCTTTGTGGTCTAGACTGCCTTTCCAGCTTAATTTAGGCCCCAGAGCACTTTAGCCCTCCGTGGCAAGGCTAGCATGAACTGAAGTTCCCACCACTGGGATCAGACATTTTCCTCTTGCTAGGACTGATTTAAATGCTCCCTTCATGGACAGGCATCAGCTGAGTTTAGTCCAGTTATGCTTCCTGTTATAATGGCGCAGCACCGAGTTGAATGGCATACACTTGACGTGGTCTCTTCGCTCGTGCACACAGAAACACCGTCAGCACCGCAGTACCACACTAGGGCATGGAGAAGGGGTAGCATCAGTGATTTAAGACTGTTTCTCCATCTCTTCAATGCCTTTTTCAGCAATAGAAAGTTAAAACTGAGACTGTGAGTTCTCACCTATTTTTAGGTCTTATGAAGGTGGTTTTTCCTTACATGTAGATAGTTGTTAAATTGGTGTCCTTTTTGGGGGGATAATTGGTGGAGCAATCTATTCCACCATCTTGCTCCATTTATTCCTGGGGATTACAGTGTATTAGAAGATTTGGGCAGGGACAAATACCCAAACTATATCATTGCCCAAGTATGAGATAGGTCCCAGGATTCTGCAATTTTAGCAAGCTCTTAAGTCATTCTGATATAGGTTATTTTGTTTGTTTCTTTGTTTTTACAACAGTTTAGGAAACATTGGTTTTGACAAAAAAGTTGCAAAATAATTTGTTATCTCAGTAATTTGTCTTTTATGTCCATTTTTAAATTACGTGTTGCTTCAGATTTTTGTCACAATTGACAAATTTATTAAACTTAAACATAACTCTATCATTTTTAATATTTCATGTAAAATTCAACCCCATGATCAGCCCCGGAAATCAGCCTCCCTCATGATTTTTAAAACGAAGTAAGGCTCAACTCTTTGGAATAACTAATATGGGTCTGCACTCCACAAGAAATAAATTACAATAGCCATATATTAGGAAAATAAAACCCAGATGGTCTGTAGTAATTCACATATTTGAATGTTAACCTTTTTGCTGTGCTGCCAGCACTGGTTAAAATAACAAAATTAAATCCCCTTCAAATCACACATGAAATTTTTTTTCAAGGTTTAGTAATCTGCTTTTTGCTGAGACTACAGGAAATCTAAAAATTCAAGCACACGCTGGCAAGTTCTGCAGCAACAGCTATTATTAGAGTAATAATTTAGTTGAGAAGGCAAGATTTATCTACTCAAGTGCCTACCCAGTTGACATCATGTCAGTTTTATTTGTATATGATTGAAGTTAATTGCTAAGGGGTATGCTTGCTTTATTCCCTCTCTACTTTTTGAAAAACAAGTGAAACTGACATTATGGAATGAAAATGGATATATACAGATAAATAGACAAATGAATCTAGATATATATTTCTATCTATCTGTCTATCTGCTTTATTATGCCCAATAGATATTTAAAAGAAACTCCCTTTTCTGATTAGATATAAATATTCACATGTAATAAAATTAGTAAGTTTAATTATATGCATCTTCAGTCAAAATACAAAAAGATCTTTTAAAAATATTGATGTTTAAAGAAAAATAGCTAGTTACTTTCAATATAGAAAAACAACAATGTTGATAATGAATCTTATTTTAGTCTTCAGAATTTGATGCTGAGAAATAAAAAATCCTTGTAATTTGCTATTGGATACTTTGAAATTAGAGTTCATTATAATCAGACACTTTGTGCTTTGGTTATGACTTGAAGTACTGAACAATCAAGTACATTTCCTATTGACCTGATTAGTAAAGACAAATTAGATTATTATCCCTCTACAAATTTATAATCTTACATAAAATCCAAATTTCTTTTATTTCAGTAAAGATATAAATTATAAAAATTGACAAATGAATTGAAGACCATACAATAGAGATGAATAAATCCAGTACAGATAAATCTAATAGAAAATAAAACAAACCAAAAACGAAGAAAAAATTAGATGTCTGAAGAATAAAAATTGTAAGTAAACGACAAACTTAGAAAATATTCATGAAACTGATAATTTACTAAGAAAATATAAAATTTCAAAATGATGTCAGAAGAAAATAGAAAATCTGGAATGATTTAAAAAAAAGGAAATAAAAATTTCAAGTGTAAAAGTATATTTCCTCCTAAAGAATCCTGGTCTAATAAAAATTTATCTCTGAGTAATTTTATTTCTTCTAATAATATGTGCTTTTTATGCTATTAATCTGTTTTAGAACATAAAGAAAAAGGAAAATTGTTTCAGTACATCCTATGGAGATAGTATGACCTTGATACAGTTTGTATGAAACAGAAAAATGCAAACAACAGCTGAATTTTATTTATAAAATAGAGATACATAAATTCAATATAATATACTGGCAGTTGAATTGAGCATTATATTGAAAATAATATATATTGACCATGAAGTGTTAATCCAAAGATTGTAGTAATCATTTAATATTTTAAAAATCATTAACATAATTCATAATATCAATAACTGATAAAAAATATTATCAATATAATAGATACTGAAAAGATATAAGGCTAAGAAAGTTCCCTTATATTCCTAGTTTGCTGAGTGTTTTTGTCATGAAACACAGAGCTAATATCATACTTAATGGTAAAAAACTAAAAGCTTTCCACCTAACTTTAGGAAGAGGACAAAGATATTCATTCACATCTCTTTGAGTCAACATCTTGCTAAATGCTTTAGCCAGAAAAATTAGGCAATAAAATGAAATCAGGTAAAATGTATCCAGATTGGAAAGAAAGAAGTAAATCTTTATTTACAGATAACATGATCTTCTATATAGAAAACTGTAAGAAATATACAAACACAAACTATTCAAGCTAATACGTCAGCTCAACAAGGTTGAAAGATACAAGATCAAATTTCAAAAGTGAGTTTTACTTCAATACACAAGCTAATCCAAAAGGAAATTAAGAAATAATTACATTTAAGAAGGCATTAAAAAGAATCAAATGTTTGGAAATAAATTTAACCAAAAATTGCAACATTTATACACTGAAAACTGTAAAATATTATTGAAATAATTTTAATGAGACTTAAATAAATGGAAATATATCCATGTTCATGGATGGAAACACTATTGACAAAATGACTGATATGATTTGACTGTGTTCCCAACCAAATCTCATCTTGAATCATAGCTCCCATAATTCCTAGGAGGAATTATGTCATAGGAGGGACCCAGTAGAAGGTAATCAAATCATGGGGGTGGGTTTTTCCCATGCTGTCCTTGTGACAGTGAATAAGCCTCGTGAGATCCGATTGTCTCATAAACGGCAATTCCCCTGCACACACTCTCTATCCTGCTGCCATGTAAGACATGCCTTTGCTCCTCTGCCTTCCGCCATGATTGTGAGGCCTCCCCAGCAAAGTGGAGCTGTGAGTCCAATAAACCTCTTTTTCTTTATAAATTACCCAGTCCTGAGTATTTCTTCATAGCAATATGAAAATGGACTAATACAATGGCAATATTTCTGAAATTGATCCACAGATTCAGTGTAATCATTATCAAAATTCCAACTCCTTTTCTTTTTGCAGAGATTGGAAAACCAATGATAAAACTAATGTGGAAATTCAAGAGACTCAGAATATCCAAAATAATCTTGAAAAAGAAAAACATATTTGGAAGTCTCACACTTTTTGTTTCCCAAATCTAGCAGAAAACTACAGTCATCCAAACAGTGTGGTACTGGAATAACAATAGACGTATAGACCGATGGAATAGAATTTAGAGTCCAGAAATAAATTCTCATGTTTTAGAGTAAACAGAATTTCAACAAGCATGCCAAAATAAAATAACGAAGAAATAATTGTTTTCTTCCGCAAATAAATGCTGTAATAGCTAGATATTCATATGCATAAAAAAATAGATTTGGACACTTATGTACACCATAGGCAAAAATAAACACAAAATGGATTGAAGAACTACCTGTAAAAGCTAAAACTATAAAACTATCATAAGAAAACATAGGTGTGAATCTTTGTGTCCTTGAGCTAGGCAAAGATTTCTTAGATATCCCACCCAAAGTACAAAAGCAAAATAAAATAATGAATTAGACTTCATCCAAATTAAAATAAAGTTTGCTTTAGAGAACCCCATCCACAAAAAATAGAAAAAATAAATAAGACCTAGTATTTGCTATCACAGCATGGTGACTATAGTACAAAATAATTTAATTGTTCATCTTATAATAACTAAAAGTATAATTAGATTGTTTGAAATATAAATGATACATGCTTGAGGTAATAGATACCCTATTTGCCTTGGTGTAATTATCTTGTATTGCATTTCTGTATCAAAGTATCTCATGTAACCCATAAATATATGTAACTACTATCTATTTGCAAAAATTAAAAATTAAAAAAATACTATTGTAAAAGTTAAAATGAAACCCACAGAATTGTAGAAAATATTTGCAAATGATATATCTGATAAGGAATTGTTATTCAGAATATATGACTGTTATACCTCAGTCATAAAAAGAAAAATAACTTACTTGGAAAATTGGCAAATAATCTGAACAAATATTTCTCTAAAGCAGACATGCAGGTATCTAACAAGCATGTGAAAAAATATGCAATGCTGATCATTAAGGAAATGCAAATCAAGGTCACAATAACACTTCACTTCACCTAAGATGGTGATAATCAAAAAGACAGATAATAAGTGTTGGCCAGGGGATGGAGAAATGGAAACTTTCTTACATAGGTCATGTGGATGTAATATGATGCAGCTGCTGAGGAAAACATTTTGATGGTTCCTCAATAAATGAAATATAGAATCATCATATGACCCAACAATTTTACTCCCAGGTATTATACCCCCAAAATTAAAAACACATGCTTATACAAAAACTTGTGCAAGAATGTTCATAAAAACCTTATTCATAGTATCCAAAAATGTGGAAACAACCCAAATGTCCATCAACTCATTAATGGTAAAGAAAAAGTGATATATCCATACAATGGAATATTATTTGGAAATAAAAAAGGAATAAAGGGAAAGGAATGCTATAACACAGATGATCTTTCGAAACATTATTCTAAATGAAAGAACTCAGACACAAAAGTCCTCATTATAAAAGTCTATAGATTATCTATTTATATATAATTTCCAGAATATATACATAGATAGTGACAGAAACTAAATTAGTAATTGCTAACGACTGAAGGAAGGTAAGAATAAGGAATAACTGCTAATGGGTATGGAGTTTCTCTTATAAGTGATAAAATATTCTAAAACTGATTGTGGTAAATGCTGCACAACTGTAAATATCCAAAAAATAATTGAATTGTACTCATTGGGTAAATCGGATTGTATGTAAATTATATCTCAATAATGCTCCTAAAATAATATATGAAGATATATTTTTATATCATTTGATTTTTTGAAACATAATTTAATGTCTGATTAGCATCCCTATTGCATTAATATATAGCATTTATTTAACTAATTTTCAGTATTATAATCAGTGCTTTGAGGAGCATTGCTATAAAGCTTTGCATATATCTTTTCTTATATACTTAGCATAAATTCCTACAAAGAGAATTGCTGGACTAAATTTTTGACTTTGAGTAGACACGGACGAATTACTTTTCATAGTAATGATCTCATTCATAATGACCATAAGTAGTATGTGAAATTGTCATATTCTGTGTCCCTTGTCCAATGCCAAGTATTTTCTGCTGCTAGTCCTTTTGATTTTCTTCTCCTTGTCCTCTTCCTCATCTCCCTTATTCTTAATATTTGTAGAAACTTATGTGTACATATATATAGATTCTTAATATTTGTATATACATACGTGTATAATATATACCCAGTTGAACTAATGTCAGGCTTATTTGTGTATGATTACAGTTAATTTCTAAGATATGTGTGTTTCATTACTTCTGTACTTTTTGAAAACCACATAGATCTAATGTTATTGAAAGAAAATGATATATGTATCTATATTCATAATATTCTATATTATGCTTAGTTGATATTCAGAAGAAACTCCCTTTGCTGATTATGCACAATTATATATAAAATTTATATGTATATGCATTTTACATATACACCTATACATATATATGTATATATTATAAAGTTGACTCTTAAGCAATGCAGAGGTTAGGGACACTGACTTCCTGCACATTCAAAAATCTGTGTATAGGAACAGAAAACCAAATACCACACGTTGTCACTCATATGTGGGAGGAGAACACTGGGAACACATGGGCACAGAGAAGGGAACAATACACATCAGGGACTGTTGTGGGATGGGGGTTAAGGGGAGGCAACTTAGAGGATGGGTCCAGTAGGTGCAGCAAACCACCACAGCACATGTATACCTACGCGACAAACCTGCACGTTCTGCACATCTAAAATAAATACATATATTATAACAAGAAAAAAAATCTGTGTATAAATTTTGACTCCCTGAAAAATTAGCTACGAATAGTATACTGTTGACCAGAAACTTTATCGATAACATACAGTTAACATGTATTTTGTAAGTTGTATGTATTATATACTATGTGCTTACAATAAAGTAAGCTAGAGAAAAGAAAAAGTTATCAAGACAATCATAAGAAGGTGAAAATATATTTACTATTCATGAAGTGGAAGTGAGTCACAATAAAGATCTTCAACCTTGTTGTCTTCACATTGAGTAGGCTGAGTAGGAGGAGGAGGAGTTGGTCTTACTGTCTCAGGGGTGGCCAAGGTGGAAGAAATCCATGTATAAATGGGTCCATGCAATTCGAACCCATGTTGTTTGTTGTTCTAGGGTCAACTGTGTATATATGTATGTGTATATATACATGTATCCTCATAGTCTCTTCTTAGTATTAATTACTGAATCAGTGATAACTTTTACAAACTTCTCTACTGCAATGATCTAGGACTTTACACATTTTTTTTCAAAATGATGTTTCTGGTGGGTATCATCATTATTATTTACAGATGAGAAATTAAATGTCCAAATAAGTTAAATCACTTAATTTAGGTCACATTGTTTGTATTTGGTATAGCAAGGGTTCACACTTAGGTATGTTTACTTTCAATCCATGTACCTTTTCTACTATACCACATTTTTTTTTAATTCAACAAGTATGTTTTGAGAACCTACTGTGTGCCAGGTACTACGCCAACATGAGAGTATAGTGATGTATAAAATTCACATGGTCACTACTCTCAGAGAACTTATAGTCTAGTGGGAATGCATAACAATAATAAGTCCACAAGTAAAATTTATGTGAAATTTAAATAGTGGTAAGTGGTATAAAGAAGAGAAAACAAGGTAATGATAGAGAGTGACTAGGGAAGAACATTAGATAACGTTGCCAGATGGACCACTTAGAGGAGATTTGAGCTGAAATCTGAATAATGAGAATGACTTAGACATATGAAGAACATAAAGAATGTTCAGAGAGGAAGTGATTGCAAGTACAAAGGTCTTGACTCAGGAGCAAACACATAATTTAGAAAGAGAACTATGGTGGATGCAGATATTTGCAATTTGTTCAGGCAACCTGAAATCTTGAAGCCTTTCCTTTGTTTTGAGAAGTTTTGTCTTTTTTTTTTTTTTTTTTTTTTTTTGCAGTTGCAAGATTTAATAGAGTGAAGTCTTGTCTTTTTAACTCTTTATGCCTCTTTCTTCAAGAGATGAAATATTAAGTATTTGACTTTTTGGCCTTTCTTGCTGTTATGTTTAATTTTAGATGTCAACTTGACTGGATCAAAAAATACCTAGAAACTTGGTAAAGCATTATTTTTGGGGTGTGTGTCAGAAGAGATTATCCTGTGAGTTAAGTGAACTAGGTGAGAAAGGTCTGCCCTCCATGTGGACAGGTACCATCCAATCTTCTGAGTGCCCTGAGACAACAAACACAGAGAAAGGGTCAATGTTTTGATCCATCTGCTGAAGCAGTGATATACTTTCTCTTTTCCTTGGGCAACAACTCCAGGCTTCCCAGCCCTTGGACCCCAGGACTTGTACCAGCATTGCCCTGAGTTCTCAGGCCTGTGATCTTGGACTGGGAGTTATACCATTGGCTTTCCTAGTTCTGAGGCCCTCTGACTTTGACTGAGCCAGAATCTCCAGCTTGCAGCTGTCATGGGACTTCTTGATCTCCACAATTGTGTGAGCCAATTTCCCAGTTAAATCCTCTCTCATCATTCTCTCTCTCTCTGTCTCTCCCTGTCATCTATCTCTTATTAGTACTGTTTCTTTGGAAAACCCTTACTAACACGCTTAGCCATAGGGTACGGAAATGTGACTCAGGCTTCAACAATCAGACACAGTCATTTGAAATTTTGATTCAAGAGATAGAGGCCCGGGGAGGAGGGCAATGGCCTTTTCTCTTTAGCAGTCATAATGATGCTGCAAAGTTATGTTCCTGGCTCAGAAATGATGTGGTACATATTTAGTGCTCAATAGCTGCAGTGATTCTCTCATGACACCAGTTCTGAAGATAATTTTGGCTGTTTTTTCTGTATGTATAGCCTGGAGCCTGATTCTTTAATCCTTCCAACAATTTTTAAAAATTTATTTTAATAAGCTCATTTCCTCATTAATTATTCAGCATACATCCCTGTTACTTGTAATTTAAAACCCTGAATGATACAGTTAGGGTGGCTGAAGCATAATGAGAAAGGAGACAAGTTATAGGAGATTGTGGTAGGCAAAATAATAGCTCTAGAAAGTTATCTATATCCTAAACCCCCAAAACTGCAAAGATAATTACCTTACATGGCAAAAGTGACATTGAAGATGGGATTAAGTTAAGGATATTGAGATGTGGAGATTGAGACTATCTAGATGAGCACAATGTAACGACAATGGTCCTTATAAGAGGGAGGAAAGAAGGTTAAAGTCCAATAAGAAGATGTGATGATGGAAGCAGGGGTCAGAGTGATGTGGGGTTATAAACCAAGATATTTATGGAGCCTCTAGAAGCTGGAGAAGGCAAAGATTTGATCTTTTTTTGTAGTCTCCAGAAGAAATACAGCCTTGCCAACTTACCTTAGACTTCTGACTTCCATAACTGGAAGACAATACATTTGTGTTGTTTTAAGTCACCAAGTTTGTGGTAATTTATACAGCAAAAATTGGAAACTACTTCAGAGACATTGGAGAAGAAAGCACAGGGTTTAAATCTATCACTGAATACTTAGAGTGAACTGTAGTCTAAGTCCTGGGCTGAGGTTATAAAAGGAAATTAAAATTAAATCAGGCTGGATGATTGACTTGGGGCTTCTAAAACAGACACATAAATAAACTAAACAACTCGTGTACATTATCTATACCACTAGTAATGTAAGATAGCAACTGAAAAAAAATCCTATTTAGCTATGTGCTGTTCTAACCATATTTGGAGTACTATGGCTCTTTCGAAGAACCGCAGCATCAGAATAGTATTGCCAAACTAGTACATTCAGAATAAGCCAAAGAAGGAGATAAAGTATTTAGAAGTCATTTCATGAGAAATAGTTGGGGAAAGTGGGAATGGTTAGCAAATACTTATTTTCATATATTTAGAAGTGTGTTATGTGAAAGAGTAGTCATTGTTTACATGGAGATAATACTGCCTCATGTATAGAGTTCTTTTCAGAATTAAATTAGTATATTTCTATATGCATATCACTATTTCTGCTGTTATTAATACACAGTTGGCCTGTGAACAACACACGTTGGAACTGCACAAGTCCATTTATATGCGGATTTTTTTTCAACCAAACCAGGATCTGAAACGCAGTATTCATGGGATGTGAAACTTGTATACACAGAGGGCCAGCTTTCCATATATCCAGGTTTTGTCAGGCCAACTGTGTGACTTGACTGTGTGCAGATTTGCGTATTGTGTGTGTATGGTGGGGGTCCTGGAGATCTGAAACCAATCCCCCAGATATCTGAGGGATGACTGAATTCTGATTTTTCTAGAGGGAAGAACCTGGAGGAATACAGTTACGACAAATTAAATTTCAGCCAAAAATAAAGAACACTATTCTTGAATAACAATGATAAGTGTCTACATATAGGACACTTAGGTAGTGAGATCACTTCCCTTGAAAGAACCTAACCAGAAGGCAGACTTGTCAGGACAATTCAGAGGATATTCCCATTTTCACTGGGCAGTTACAGAAAAATGATCCTTGGAGTCACACACACACACACACACACACACACACACACACATACACATACATATATATATATTTTAAATGAAGATAGTTATGTTTTAATATTTTCTTACGGGCCATAAGACAAGAGAACAAAAGAAACGTGTTTTTTTTTCTTTGTAATAGCCATCAGCTGTGTTTGCCACATACATTGTTTCTTTTTCTGGGAACAAACATACAGTGAATTAGTTCTGTCTGATGAGTGTGAACAGAGGTGATTGTGTCCCTTCCTCACTGCATCATTTAATTAATAATGTCATACATTATAGAGTCTTCTTTTCCCTCTGGTATAGTGGCAAGCAATGTTACAAGATGATGGCTGTTTCTGACAACCTGGGGGGAATGAGTACCTACAATAGATGAGCTCCCTTGTGAAACAATGATGGATATGTCATCTGACTAAGAAATAACTTCTTATTTTAAGTCACAGAGAGCTGAAATTTATTTGTTACTGTAGCATAACCTAGCCTACCTTGATCAATATAACCATATTGAATTCTAAATATTTGAGTGACTTGTGCGAGTTTAACATAGAGAAAATATTAGCATACCCTAAGAGAAACTGAAATAATTAACATTTTGATACATTCAATATGAATAACATTTTTCACTCTATTTTTGTTTTAACTGTGTACTTCCCCACCTTCTGCTACCCCTAGCTCCAGTTCCAGATAAAAGATGGAAGTGCAAGGAAACTTGAATTGCTCCTTAAGGCTTCCTGGTGCGGGAGATGACATGCAACTCTTTGTGGGAAGTCAAAGGCTAGACAGTATATCATGGCATATTATTTCCTTCACTTGAACAGAAAAGTGGAGAGTAACTGAGAGAAAAATAAGACACAATGGTGGGCTGTTAGAGATCTAAAAACTAGCATATTGTGAGATGACTGAAGCAAGCTTGATGGAAAATTTTGTGAAGAGAAGTGAAACCAACCAAAGGGAAGCTTTATGAAAATTCTAGCACGTCTGGCTGGAGGGGAGTATTTGGACAATTGCGATGCTATGTGCATAACTTTTTTGTAGACAGTTTAGCCTATAAGCAAAGAAAGATGACGAATATAGGCAATTAAATTACATTCAATATACTCTTGTTATCATAGTAATTATCTTTTTATAACACATGAGACAGCATTCATTTTATCTCTATATTTGATTGTAAATATAATTTCTTTTATAACTGCCCTTAAGGAAGATGAGAGAGGCAAAGCCACTGAACATATTAAAACAAAGACAGGATTACTAAAATTTAATGGATTTGTTAAAGTCAAATCAAAGAATATGGAAATGTATACTAATTCTATCAAATATTGTCATCATCTGTTACTGTCCCGCTGTTTCGTTTAGCTCTCACCTTGCCAAATAACAGTTGTCCCAGATTGTATATTTCTTTTGTTTACCTGGAAGCATTTTGATGGTACCTCCATCTACTACCAACTCTGCCATTAACCTGCTTTATTCGTTTGGAAATGTCACATTTTTTAATGCTGGGTCCTGATTTCCTTCACTGCAAAAAGAAAGGGGGGGGAGATGAAATGTATTCTCAACCCTTTGTTAGAAATCAAATTCAATTTATTTCCCAAAAGATAGAAGTATGGTGTTTTTTGAGAAGCAAATTTTTGAAGAAAGCGATGATTATTTTTAATATAAAATAAAGGCACATAAAATTCAAGGAAGTGGTTAAGAGCTGAATATCCTTGGGTATCTGGAGATGAGGCCTGATGATAGTCCCAAAGGAAAATTAGATGCTGTAGGATTATATTTACCTCTCAAGAAACAGCAGGAACCATTAAGCATATACCAAATGTCAGCTAACAACTGCTATTAAGGAGGATTTAGCTGTGAGTTTGTATATTTCTTTGTAAAGTAAAGGTTAAGGCTTAATAAGATACTATGCATTTTGAATTACCTAGCAGAAGATATCAGCACCGATATTATCAAAGTATATAAAAATGCCTCACAATATTATGATATCAGGAGTGAAAGATTCACCTCCAAAAGTTTAAATTGTTCTGTGCCAATGCCTTCTACATTATCTCCATGGAGAGACCTTGCAGAGTGAAAAGCTGAGCAAGTAAATGTCCTGATACATATCCCCTCATTTTACTTAGGACCTAGACATGCTTTGTAGCCTCTGGCCCACTCTACTTTTCTGCCACAGTGATAGTCGAGGGTAAAGGAAATCTAGACTATGAGTGGAGAGGAGAGAATAAAGATAAGTGCCAGTTATGTTCCTAAGATCAATTACAATGCCAGAGATTGTAGTTTGTTCACAAAACTCTTGTTTTTAAGATTTCTCTCAGGAAGACGGAACACTGGGAACCATGGATGATGTTCTAAAAACTTGCTTGGACAAGTGGATTTGTTTGGCACAAGGGGTAAATTGCAGGGTCATGAAAATGTGCCACTCAGATGTCATACTTCAGGGAGTATGGTAGACTGATGGTCCCTGCTACTCTCCTTGTGAATCTACCACTACATGCCTGCCAAAGTCTCACTGCCCATGGGCTTCACCCAGCCAATGACTGAGCAGAGTGAAGATAGTAAGGTCTATTGTGGAGCAACATAGAACTCCTACAATGGAAGACTTTGGTTTGATGTGTCCCATGGTCCTGGCTAAACGACCCTTGGAACTGCCCTGTAATCCTAGCCTCTATCTACCTAATTCTCTTTCCTTTTCTCTCCCCTTTCAGAGGTGTCAGAACTGAATCACAGTATGAAGGCTCTCCTCACCCCCTGTTCCTTCCATAAATAAATATTTGGCATACCTCATCTTGTCTTGTGGTTTGCTTCTCAGGAGACCCAAGCTAACGAAACAGGAAAGATTGGAAGTACAGGAAAATGAACAGCTTCAGAATCAGCTTTCAAACAGTGCAGGTAGAAATAAAAGGACAAAGGCTTTCTCTTTCCATATTTTTGAGTCAATTTTTGTATTTCTTTTTAAAGTAAAGGTTAAGGCTTAATAAGATACTATGCATTTGGAATTATGTAACAGAAGATATCACATATGATACATATACATTGTGTATGTGTGTGTGTATATATATATATATCGCATTGGTACTCAATACACGTGTCTAGGGCTCACCACGAAGCTTTTAGGGAACCTGCAAGGTCAAAACTTTTTTTTTTCACCGTGTAGGCATTTGTACTGATGGTGTAAAACCAATGGTAAGTAACACAGCTTGCACCTTAGCATAAATTAAGAAAGTGGCATCAAACTGCGTAAGTGGTCATGTTTTCTTCACTGTCATGCACTTTCAGTTTTAAAAATTCCAGTTTCACTGAAGAATGTACTTGATGAAGCAGAAAGCATGATTAATTTTAATTACTGTTCCACTCTTGAACATGTCTTTTTAGTAAGCCATATGACAAAATGAGAAGGATACATAAAGTACTTCTAAATCACATACTGATGTGAGATGGTTATCTTCAGAAAAAGCATTTGTATAATTATTTGAGTTATGAACTGCATTGGCTGCTATATTTCATGGAACATCATATTTTCCCTAAAAAGAAAAAAGAAAATAAATGATGCTTCTTCAGACTTGGTTGTTTGAAGATATTTATTAATGAAATGAGTATGCCACTTCAATGAAAGCAAGGGATAGTAGCTACTGCCAATGATAATACTTGACAATTCAAGGAAAATTAAAACTTTTGCAAATTTTGTATCTACCACCATGAGTTTCTGTTTCCCAATATCTCAGACCTTTTTTCATAAGATGCATGATGGTATTTACAAATGTGAAGCAGTATTTTTATATGACCTTGCAGATATTACAAAATCATCCATGTGAAGAAAAATCCATTCACCATGCAGAATGTTCACTGAAACGGTTTCAGATTTCACACTGCTGTAACCTTTAAGAGACTCCTACCAGTTGAGTTTTGTTGTAGTATCACAGGATATTTAAAATTGTTGGAAAGGCAATTAAAATACCCTTTTCTTTTTTAGCTAGTTATTTGTGTA
The DNA here is from genome assembly GCF_028885625.2 of Pongo pygmaeus. Classification (NCBI taxonomy): domain Eukaryota; kingdom Metazoa; phylum Chordata; class Mammalia; order Primates; family Hominidae; genus Pongo; species Pongo pygmaeus. Next base: position 149,409,946 of record NC_072396.2, on the reverse strand, counting down.
AAGCTGAATTGTCTTTGTATGCGTCAAACAAAGCAACATCTCATTACAGACTAAATGCAAAAGCACATATGAGAATACAGTTGTATTCTATTAAATGAGATATTAAAGATATGTGCAAAAATTTTAAACAATGCCACTTGTCTCAATATATTATATTTCATTTGGAAAATATAGTTTATTCTTAAAATGTACTATTTATGTTAACATGTCATTGGTTTATTATTAGTATTACATTAAATTAATAATTTATTTTCAGTTTAATTTCTGATGTGGCAAATAGCAACTGATACAACATCTTTAAACAAAAGCTTTTTAGGGTTTTTAATAATTATCAAAAATGCAAAGGGGTCCTGAGACCAAAATGGTTGAAAATTGCTGATCTAGAAGATTGCTTTTAATCATCCTAGTATTGCAGAATTACAAAGCATGATGATGTCATTATTGTTTAACCATTCTCCCATTTGAGCAAATTCGTGGTATTTTTTATCTTTGCCACAATTTCAAATGTCTTTTTTTTTTCTTCTTGGTGTCTCGTGAGTAGGTCACCCTCTCTCATGACTTTGCACATTTTTATGCCCCATCTAGGAACATATTTATACAGATTTTTGATTTGAAGCCCTGCTTAATCTTTAGCACTCAGGTTAAGTGCCACCTGAATAGTCGTAATCCACACAAACTAAACCCTTTTCTTCTTTCCCTGTCTCATTGTTCTCACACACTGATACATTCCTGCTTGCTGGAATAAGTTCCCAAGTCCTTATCTCATGCTTGTTTTATGGGAACCCAGATTATGATACTATCTGGCCCATAGTGGGTACTCACTGAGAGATTATTACTAGCATTTTGACTTGCCAGCAGGATGATTAAGGGTAAGTTACGTAGAGTTATTTTTAAACTGATCTGCCATACCACCAATTAATCACCTAAGTTGTGAACAGAACTTAATTGTTTAAATGAGGCACTCTAAAGTACCTCTCTGTGTTATAATATCTATGTGGTTAGTCTTGTGATATCCCTACTCCTACATTTCAGAAGGCCTCTGACCTCTGACCCGTGACAAGATTGACCAGTTCTACCATTGGTGTATTATTACTTCTTCCCGGAAAGGCTCCTTAGACCACCTGAGGACAGAGAATTGGACTTTTATGTGTTACAAAGATTCATTATATAAATGGTTTTTTGTCTGTTTCTTCATTAATGTAGGTTTAACACTAATTGATCTAACTAGTTTTATTTTACAATAGTAACCTCTTAGCAAGATTATAGGGTAGAGAAAGTGTAGACCTTGCCTACCTTGAACTGGGGGAGGCTAAGACGTATACCAGAAGAACATAATGATTACTGACTGCACACATTGTCATAGGACAGTTGGTAGCACCGTGTCTTCAAGTCAAAAGATTCAAGAGGATAAAATATAAAAATATCTCCTCTTCTGATGGCAGAAACACATCAAAGAAACAGAGTTTATCTACAGAAAATAACGTAATGAAAGATAGCTGGTTCATTGAAGACTATATAGCAACACGTCAGAGTTTCTCATTTATTTTTAGTGGCACAAGTAATGCTGTCTGAATAATCTCCTTTTCTCTTTTTATAAAAACAGCTCTATTAAGATATACTTTATATGCCATACAATTCACCTGCTTAAAGTATATGATTCAGTAATCTTTGTTATGTTGTATTATTACATTTTTTAATTTTAGTAAAAATGTATACAACATTTGCCAATTTAACCATTTTAAAATGTACAATTCAGTGACATTGTTCATACTCACCATGTTGTGAAACCACCACCAAGATATCTTTATCCTTTTTTAAAAAAGTGCATGCATGTAGCTACTGTTTTCACTCAACATGTTACATATTTTACTCTGTTCTCGTCTTGCTTGCATGATTGCCTTGGAGAAGTCAGATGCTATTCTACTCTTTGTTCCTCAATATGTACAGTATTATTTTATAAAAATTAATTATTTTTTTACATTTTTATTGGTATATGGTAGGTGTATTATTTATAGAGTACCTTAGATGTTTTGATACAGGCATGCAATTTGAAAGGAGGACAACATGGAGAATGGGGTATTAATTCCCTGAAGCATTTATTCTTTGAGTTAAAAACAATCAATTACATTCTTTAAGCTATTTTAAAATATACAGTTAAGTTATTATTGACTATAGTCACCCTGTTGTGCTGTCAAGTAGTAGGTCTTATTCATTGTATTTTTTTGTACACATTAACTATCCCCACTGATATGGTTTGGATTTGTGTCCCCGCCGAAATCTAATGTCGTGTCGGAGGAGGGGCCTGGCGGGGGTGATTGAATCATGAAGGCGGGTTTCCTCCTTGCTGTTCTCAGCAGAGTCAGTGAGTTCTCACAAGATCTGATGGTTTAAAAATGTGTGGCACTTCCCCCTTCTCTCTCTCTCTATCCTGCTGCCATGAAAGATGTGACTTGCTTTCCCTTCACTTTCTGCCATGATTATAAATTTCCTGAGGCCTCCCTAGCCATGCGAAACTGTGAGTCAATTACACTTTCCTTTATAGATTACTCAGTCTCCGGTAGTTCTTTACAGCAGTGTGAGAAGGGACTAATACAACCACCTTGCCAAAACACCCCACTACCCTTATCAGCCTCTGGTAACCATCCTTCTATTCTCCATGTTCATGAGTTAAATTGTTTTTATTTTTAGATCTCACAAATAATTGAGAACATGCAGTGTTTCTCTTTCTATGCCCGACTTATTTAATTTAACATAATGATCTAAAATTCCATTAATGTTGATGCAAATGAATAGATCTCATTTTTTTATACCTGCATAGTATGCCATTGTGTATATACCACATTTTCTTGATCCACTCATCTGTTGATGCAGAGTTAGATTGCTTCCAAATCTTAGCTATTGTAATCAGTGCTACAACAAACATCAACAAACATAGGAGTGCAGATACATCTTTGATATACTGATTTATTTTCTTTTGGGTATAAACCCAGCAGTGGGATTGCTGGATTACATGGTAGCTCATTTCTTGGTTTTTGTTTTTTTTTTCCCCTCCAAACAGTTCTCCACGGTGGTTGTACAAATATACATTCCCACCAAGAGTGTACAAGGGTCCCCTTTTCTTTACATTTTCTCGAGATTTGTTTCTGCCTGTCTTTTGGATGTAAGCCATTTAAACTAGGGAGAGATATCTCATTGTAGTTCTTATTTGCATTTATCTGATGATCAGTGATGTTGAGCACTGTTTCATATGCCTGTTTACCATATGCAGGTCTTCTTTTGAGAAATGTCTATTCAAATATTTTGCCTGTTTTGGGATTGGATCATCAGATTTATTTTTACAGCGGTGTTTGAGCCTCTTATATGTTCTGGTTATTAATCCCTTGTCAGATGGGTAGTTGCAAATATTTTCTCCCATCCTGTTGGTTCACTCTTCAGTTTGTTGATTGTATTCTTTGCTGTGCAGAAGCTTTTTTTAACTTGATGTGATTTCATTTGTTTATGTTTGCTTTGGTTGCCTGTGCTTGTAAGGTATTGCTCAAGAAGTCTTTGCCCAGACCCATGTCCTGGAGGTTTTCCCCAATGTTTTCTTGCAGTCATTTCATAGTTTCAGGTGTTAGATTTAAGTCTTTAATCCACTTTGATTTGATTCTTGTATTTGGTGAGAGTTAGGGGTCTACATTCCTTTGTTTGCATATGGATATCCAGCATTTTCAGCACCATTTATTAAAGACTCTCTCCTTTCCCCAGTCTATTTTCTTGAAGTCATTGTCAAAAATGAGTTCACTGTAGGTGTCTGGATTTGTTTCTGGGTTCTCTATTCTGTTCCATTGGTCTATGTGTCTGTTTTTATGCTGGTACCCTGCTATTGTTAATATAGCTCTGAAGCATAATTTGAAGTATGGGAATGTGGTTCTTCCGTTTTTGTTCTTTTGCTTAGAATAGCTTTAGCTATTATGGGTCTTTTGTGGTTTCATATAAATTTTAGGATTTTTTTTTTCTATTTCTCTGAAGAATGTCATTGGTATTTTTGTAGGAATTGTACTGAATAAGTAGATTGCTTTGGGTAGTATGGACATTTTAACAATATTGATTGCTTCAATCTATGAACATGAAATATTTTTCAATTTTTTGGTGTTCTCTTAAATTTCCTTCATGACTTTTTAATTTTATTATACAGATCTTTCATTTCTTTGTGTGGGAAAGAGAGTTCCTGGGATGCCAGATGATTTGGTCTTCCCTGTATGAGACACCCATGGGGAGCCATGGGCGGCCTCTGTGGAGAAAAGTCTCCTTATTGCCTTCATATCTTTATGTCCTGAGAGCATAACAGCTCAGTGGCATGCCACAGGTTTCTTGGGGAGATAACACTCCCTTGAAGCAGTGGAGTATAATCAAACATCTTGGCTTCTCCTGAAACCCACTCCCACCCATTTCAGTCCCAATAAGTTAAAGATCTTAAGTAGTTTAGCCACACGCCTTTGCTCGAGGAAATTCACAGAAACCGCCACTGCTATACATCTTATTGAGTGACTCACAAGTTCTCCTGATTAATCCTTTTAATCCTTTTCCTCATCCCTTCCTACCCCTCCCATTTGCCCTAATAACAAAGAGCTTGTAAACCAATAAATTAGGTAGAGCTGAAGAACTCTGGGCAGTGAGCAAGCCTCTGAGGCTCCCGTCCCCTGGACCCGCTTTTGAAAATCTTATTCTGTCTCTTTCTAATTCCTTTGTCTCCACTGGACTCGGGGTACCCGCCGGGTGGTGTGGGGCTGGTTTCCCCAATACTTTGGTTAATTTATAGGTATTTAATTTCATGTGTGGCTATTGTAAATGGGATTACATTTTATCTCATCTGATAGTTTACTTTTGGCATATAGAAATGCTACTGATTTTTGTATGTGGGTTTCGTATCCTGCAACTTGACTGAATTTATTAGCTCTAATATTTTTGTGTGTCTGTGGAGTTGAAACAGGTTGGCTCTGTGTTTCCACCCAAATCCGCCTTGAATTGTAGTTCCCATATTTCCACATGTTGTGGGAGGGACCCAGTGGGAGATAATTGAATCATGGGGGCAGTTTCCCTCATACTGTTCTAGTGGTAGTGAATAAGTTTCATGAGATCTGATGGTTTTATAAAGGGTTTCCTCTTTAGCTTGGCTCTGATTGTCTTTTGTCTGCCACCATGTAAGACATGCCTTTCGCTTTCCACCATGATTGTGAGGCCTCCGCAGCCACGTGGAACTGTGAGTCCATTAAACCTCCTTTTCTTTATAAATTACCGAGTCTTAGGTATGTCTTTATCAGCAGTTTAAACATGGACTAATACAGGAGTCTTTAGGTTTTCTCAAATATAAGATAATATCATTCACAAACAACAATAATTTGATGTCTTTTCTTCAAATATGTATATCCTTTATATCTCTCTTGTCTGACTGCTCTAGCTAGGACTTGCAATGCTTTGTTGAATAACAGTGGTAACAGTGAACATTCTTGTCATGTTCCAGATCTTAGAAAAAAGGCTTTTAGTTTTTCCCCATTCAATATTATACTAGCTATGGTCCTGTCATTTATGGCTTCTATTATATTAAGGTATGGTCATTCTATACACAGATTTTTGCATATTTTTGTCATGAAGGGATGCTAAATTATATAAAATGCTTTGTCAGCATCAATTGAAATGATTATATGGCTTTTATCCTTCATTCTGTTGATATAATGTATCACATTGATTGATTTGCATCTGTTGAACCATCCTTGCATTCCAGAAATAAATCACACTTGGTCATGACGAATGATCTTTCTAATGTATTGTTGAATTTAATTTGCTAGTATTTTGTTGAGGATTTTTGCATCAATATTTATCAGAGATATTAGTCTATAGTTTTCATTTTTTTTTAAGTGTCCTTGCCTGGTTTTGGTATTAGAGTAATACTGGTATCATGGAATGAGGTTAGACATATTCCCTTCTCCTCTATTTTTCAGAGTAGTTTGAGTAGGATTGGCATTACCTCCTCTCTAAATGTTTGATAAAATTTGGCGGTGAAGCCATAGGGTCCTGGGCTTTTCTTTACTGGGAGACTTTTATTATGGCTTCAATCTCATTATTTATTGGTCTGTTCAGGTTTCAGATTTAATCTTGGTAGGTTGTATGTATCTAGGAATTTGTCTATTTCTTCTGGATTTTTCAATTTATTGTCATATAGTGCTCCAGTGTTTGGTGCATATATATTTAAAATTTTTATATGCTCTGGCTGAATTTACCTTTTTATCATTATATATTGGCCTTCTTTGTCTCTTATAGTTTTTGTCTTGAAATCTATTTTGTCTAATATAAGCATAGTGACTCCTCTTTTTTGATTTTCATTGGCATGAGATATCATTTTTTATTCCTTTATTTTCAGTCCTATGTGTGTCTTTATAGATGAATTGTGTTTATTGTAGGCAACAGATCAAATGGGTCTTGCTTTTTATACATTCAGTAAGTCTATGTCTTTTGATTGAACAATTTAGTCCATTTATATTCAATGTTGTTTTTTATATGTAAGGACTTACTACTGCCATTTTGTTATTTGTTTTCTTCTTGTTTGTGGTCTTCTTTCTTTTCCTCCTGTCTTCCTCCTGTGAAGGTAATTCTTTCTGGTGACATAATTTAGTGCCTTTTTATTTTTGTGCATCTGTTGTGTTTTTTGGTTTGAAGTTACAATGAGTCTGCAAATATCATCTTAAAATTCATAATTTCAACCGAATAACAACTAAACACTTTCAGAATAAACAAACAAACATATAAAAAATAAAGCTAATAATCTAAGCCTTAACTTTAACCCCTTGCTTTTTAACTTTTTGTTGTTTCTAATTATATCTTATGGTAATTAATACGTCTTGAAAAGTTGTTCTACTTATTATTTTCGATTGCTTTATTGTTTACTCTTTCACCTTAGCATAAAGGTAGTTTATACACTACAGTTACAGTGTTATAATATTTTCTGTTTTTTGTATACTTACTACTGCCAGTAACTTTTATATTTTCAAGTGATTATTTATTGCTTATTAATGTATTTTTCTTTCTGATTGAATACTCTCTAATTGTAGGATGGGTCTGGTATTAATCAAATCAGTCAGCTTCTGTTTGCCTGGTAAAGTCTTTATTTTTCCTTCACGTTTGAATGATATTTTCACCAAATATACTATTCTAGGGTAATTTTTTTCAGCACTTTAAAATGTCATACCACTTTATCTTGGTCTATAAGTCTTCCACTGAAAAATATTCTGCCAGGCATATTGGGGCTCCATTGTATGTTATTTGTTTGTTTTCTCTAGCTGCTTTTAGAATTCTTTCTTTATCCTTGACCTTTGGGAGTTTGATTATTAAATGCCTTGAAGTAGTCTTTGGGTTAAATCTGCTTGGTGTTCTGTAACCTTCTTATACTTGGATACTGATATGTTTCTCTAGGTTTGGGAATTTCTCTGTTATTATCTCTTGGAATAAACTATCTACCCCTATCTCTTTCTCTACCTCCTCTTTAAGGCCAGTAATTCTTAGATATTCCCTTTTGAGGATATTTTCTAAATCCTATAGGCTTACCTCTCATTGTTTTTTTGTTTGTTTGTTTCCTCTGACTGTGTATTTTCAAATAGTAATCTTTAAGCTCACTAATTCTTCTGTTTGATTAACTCTACTGTTTAAGGACTCTGATGCCCTCGTTTGTATGCCGGTTTCATTTGTCAGCTGCAGAATTTCTTCTTGATATTTATTTCAATCTCTTTAATTATTATTAAAGTAATTATTTCAATCTCTTTGTTAAATTTATCTGAATTTATTCTTTGTGTTATTTTGAATTTGTGTTTTCTCAACATACCTATTTTGAATTCTCTCTGAAAGGTGACATATCTCTGTTTCTCTGGGATTGGTCCCTGGTGTGTTATTTAGTTAATTTGTACCGGTCATGTTTTCGTGGATGGTGTTGATACTAGTAGATATTCTTCAGCGTCTGGGCATTGGAGATTTAGGTATTTATTGTAGTCTTCACTGTCTGTGTATAACTGTAGCCTTTCTTTTTGGGAAGGTTCTTCAATGTTTGGAAGAACTTGGGTGTTGTGATATAAGCTGTATCTGCTTTAGGGGGAACCCCAAGGCCAGTAACACTGTGATTCTTGCAGACTCTTAGAAGTAGTGCCTTGATGATTTTGGACTATATGTGGGAGAATTTTCTGGATTACCAGGCAGAGACTTTTCTTCTCTTTCCTTACCTTTTTCTAAACATATGGAGCCACTCTCTTTTTTTCTGAGTCATCAAAAGCTGGGGGTGGAGTCACACAAGTACCCATGTGACCACCACTGCTATGACTGCACTGGATCATACCTGAGCCAGCATAGCACTGAGTCTCACCCTAGGTCTGCTGTACCCACTCCCTGTATACTCTCTATTATCACTCAAGGCCCATGGGCTTTATAATCAGCAGCTTTGCAAAGTTTGCCAGGCCTGTGTTTTTTTCCTTCAGGTTGACAAGATCTCCCAACTTTTGGGTGAGTCCAGAAGTGCTATCTGGGGCTCAGGGATTAGATTCAAAAACCTCAGAAGTTTACTTGGTGTTCTATTATATTGCAGCTGAGCCAGGTACAGTTTTTCTTACTCTTCCCTCCCCTTTCCAAAGTCAGTGAAGCCTCATCCTGTAGCCACAGCCACCTAGGCCACAAAGAGTACTGCCAGAATACTGCAGATGTTCCCTCAAGGTCCAAGGGCTCTTCAGTTAGCTTGTCATGAGTGCTGCCTGGCCTGGGACTCACCCTTCAAGGCAGCAAGTTCCACTCTGGCCCAGGGCAGGTCCAGAAATTCTGTGTAGACCCCAAGGATCTAGAACCAGAAATACCATTTGATCCAGCAATCCCATTACTGGGTATATACCCAAAGGATTATAATGCATTCTACTATAAAGACACATGCACATGTGTGTTTACTGCAGCACTATTTACAACAGCAAATACTTGGAACCAACCCAAATGCCCATCAATGATAGACTGGATAAAGAAAATGTGCCACATATACACAGAGGAATACTATGCAGCCATAAAAAAGAATGAGTTCATATCCTTCGCAGGGACATGGATGAAGCTGGAAACCATCATCCTCAGCAAACTAAAAGAGGAACAGAAAACCAAACACCACATGTTCTCACTCATAAGTGGGAGTTGAACAATGAGAACAAATGGACACAGGGAGGGAAACATCACACACTGGGGCCTGTTGGGGGATGGGGGACAAGGTGAGGGATAGCATTAGGAGAAATACCTAATGTAAATGACAGAGTGATGGGGGCAACAAACCACTACGTATACTTATTTAACAAATCTGCACATTCTGCACATGTATGCCAGAACTTAGAGTATAATAAAAAATAAAAATAAATTAACATAAATGCTGCATAAGAGTCAAGTCCTAAAATCGGGGACCCCAAGAGCCCACTTGGTGCTCCTCCCTCCTGTGGTCATGCTGGTACTTAATTTTTGGCTCTAATGAAGGTTTTTTTTTTTTTTCAGTGTAGAATGTTGATAACTTGTTGTCTTTGTCTTTGCAGAATGGATTATCAGTGGATCTTTCTATTTCATCATCTTTCTCTCCCCTCTCTCTATGGTATTATTTTCTCCTGGCTGTTTTTCAAACTTTTTCTTCATTTGTAATTTTTTGTAGTTTTAAAACAATATGCCTAGGTGTAGGGTTTCTTTGGCATTTTTTCTTCTTGATGTTCTCTGAGCTTTTTGGATCTGCAGTTTGGTGTCTGACATTAATTTGGGGAAAATTCTCAGTTATGATTTTTTCAAATATTTCATTATTTTCATTCTCCTTTCTTCTCCTTCTGGTATTCTTGTTTTGCATATTTATACCTTTTGTAATTTTTTTTCAGTAATTATTCTCTTTGGTTTTTATCAATTTTGTAGGGTTTTTTTTGAGATATCTTCAAGCTTAGAGATTATTTCTAAGATGTGTGTAGTCTACTAATAAGCCCATCAAAGCCATTCATGATTTATGTTATAGTGCTTTTGAGCTCTAGCATTTTTTTTTATTCTTTCTTAGACTTTCTATCTCTCTGATTAAACTGCCTATCTGTTTTTTTCATGCGTTCTACTTTATTTGAGCCCTTAGCATAGTAACCATAATTGTTTTAAATTTGTAGTCTGATAATTTCAACATCTCTGCTATATCTGAGCTTGGTTCTGATGCCTGTTCTGTCTCTTTACATTGTGTTTTGTGTGTTTAGTTACTCTTGTACATTTTTACTGAGAGCCGGTCATGACATACTAGATTAAAGAAACTGCCATAAATAAGCCTTTAGTAACATGAGGAAGGAAAAGTATTCTATAGATTTATTATTAGGTCCCAGTCTTTTAGGGAGACGTACCTCTGGAATATGATCTTCACATGTGCTTCTCAGACTTACTCACCATCCCTTAGGTGGGACAGAATAGCTAGAGTAAACTGGAGTTTGGGATTTCCCTCTCTCATTTGAAAGACTAGAGGAAGCTGGAGTTGGCCAGTCCTCTTTCCTCAGGTCAGTTGGGCTCTGATAAAACCACAGCCAGTTAGGCTCTAGTAAGTTTATGCTGAGGGAAGACTACTAAGAAGAACAGAATATTCTAAGCATATTTCATATGTATATTTTTTCTCCTCCCCTTGTCAAAATCATGAGAGAATATTTTTCATAAGAACCTGGTCAAGTCCCTAAATGTAAAACTCACAAAAATGGGGAGGGGGGTCATCCTCCATTACTGGGTCCTTCCTAGAGATTTAAGTCTCAGATTGTTCCACAGGGAGCCTCCAGCAGTTTGTCAATTACACATCAGGTTTTACTGCCTTGGCACTGGTTCACAAAGGAATTTCTAGTACTGAATTTCTGCTTTGGAATGGTGTAACGTTATTTATTCTCCTGTTACACTTTTCAATTGGGGGGTAACAGTGTGCCGTGTAGCCTCACTTTTATTACTGGTCTAAGAAGAGTTGTTGCTTTTTCAGTTTGTTTACCTTTTACTCATTAGACTAAAGTGGCAAAACTACAAGATTCTGTATACTGGAAGTCTCTTCTGCTTTTTTATTTTAAAAAGTAGATTTTTTTGTACTCATGCATAAATGCTATCAGGTTGTATGTTATTTTTTATTTAAAACTTAGTTGGCTTCCACACAAAGCAAGAAAATATTTTACAAAATGCTTTCAGTAACTGTCTTAAAATTTATCTCATAAAACTTAAAATAACATCTGAAACAGTCTCAAATATAAAAATATAAATCAAAAAATCTTAATCTGAAGCTCCTTTCTACATCCTGCCACTAACTAACTTGGCTTTCCTAGAGGACACCTTTTCTGTTCTGGGCTCTATTTTCCTTCTCTGTAAAACGAGATGAAATAAGTTGGTTTCTAAGATTTTCTAAGCCCTTACTTCTCTAAAACAACCATCTGAACAAACATCTGTTATCTGAAGGAAAATGCCAGATGCTGTAAAATACAAACAAACTTAAGATTCTGCTCTTGAGAAGCAATTTAATTAGAAGCTAAATGCAAGTCAAATGCTAATACATAAGACAAAAATCCAGGAGTATTGAGAAGTATAAGCAGAAGGTATTACACAATGTTACATCATGAGTAAGCAATGGAAGCCTAGAGTTTTGAGGACTCATGGTTGTCCAGGAATACTTAAGTGACTTGATATGAGGGGAATGAAAATGACAATATCTTGTTAGAGCCAGTGATATTTGTCAATGAAGAGTTAGGGATGGATTAGAGATGAACTTAGAAGGAATCAGATAGCATAAATAATATAGAAGTCAAAACTGATATGTTTAAATCAGACTTTGGACCCAGGGAAATTCATACGAAGGGGAATAAAGTACCATATGACCTTGCTATACAAATTTCTATTCAATAATTAACTCCAAGAAAGTAATATTTGAACTAAGATTCAAAGGAAGAAATAATTTGAAGAGGTAAAGAATGCCATTTCAACCAAAGGAAATGCGGTGTGTAAAGGCACAGAATAGCAAAAATGTACTACATATTTGGGAAATGAAGAGAAGTCTGTTATAGTTGGATAAAGGAGAGGATCACACAGTATAGTGAAAGAAAAAACTGAAAAAACTGTAAAGATAGGTGGGGCTTAACGTAAGAGAGCTCAGAATACCACACCAAGGTATTTTGTTTTCTATCATTATTATTATTATTATTATTATTATCATTATTATTATTATTAAGACAGGGTAGACAGGGTCTCACTCTGTCACTCAGGCTAGAGTGCAATAGCATGATCTCAGCTCACTGCAGCCTCCGCCTCCCAAATTGAAGCAATTCTTGTGCCTTAGTCTCCTGAGTAGCTGGGACTACAGGTACATGCCACCACACTTGACTAATTTCTGTATTTTTACTAGAGATGGGGTTTTGACATGCTGGCCAGGCTGGTGTCGAACTCCTGACCTAAAGTGATCCACCTGCCTCAGCTTCCCAAAGTGTGGGATTATAGGCATTAGCCACCACACGCAGCCTTGGTTGTTTTTGTGTATGTGAAGGAAGCTTTCAAGATTCTTAAAGAAGGGAGTGACGTGATCTGAATACAGTTTGGTAAACTCAAAATCCTAACAACTCTATCAGCAACATAAGAACAACAATAAAAATGGTGGATATTACGTTGTAATAAGTCAAATAAGAAATGATGAGGAACTGGATAGAGAAAGTAAAATAAGAAGGAAGGAATAGATATCCAAGTGAAAACTAAAATAGCATCAACAGGATTTAACAATGCAAGAAAGAAGTTAATGCCAGAGTAATACAGCAGTAGTGATAATAAAAGAACGCTATTAATACTAATAGACACAATTTTTTTATGTGTATGTGGTTTTTTTTTTCTTTTTTTTAAATTCTACTTTAAGTTCTAGGGTACATGTGGCACAATGTGCAGGTTTGTTACATATGTATACATGTGCCATGTTGGTGTGCAGCACCCATTAACTTGTCATTTATATTAGGTATATCTCCTAATGCCCTCTCTCCCCCTCCCCTCACCCCATGATAGGCCCCGGTGTGTGATGTTCCCCACCCTGTGTCCAAGTGTTCTCATTGTTCAATTCCCACCTATGAGTGAGAACATGTGGTGTTTGGTTTTCTGTCCTTGCAATAGTTTGCTCAGAATGATGGTTTCTAGCTTCATCCATGTCCCTACAAAGGACATGAACTCATCCTTTTTTATGGCTGCATAGTATTCCACGGTGTATATGTGCCACATTTTCTTAATCCAGTCTATCATTGATGGACATTTGGGTTGGTTCCAAGTCTATGCTATTGTGAATAGTGCCACAATAAACATATGTATACATGTAGACACAATTTTTTATGATCACCATTTGCCAGAAACTGTGTCAGGATCTTTACATATATTATTTCATTTAATCCTTACAATTACTCCCGGACAGAAATCATCCAATTTTACTAATGAGGAATGTGAGACTCGGAGAGGTTAAGAAATTTGCATATGGTCACACAGCTTGTATAAAAAACAATTCTCAAGCATTTTTATATTTCTTACTTATTCTTTAGTCTTTCAGCAAAGGTTCATTGACCTCCTCACATCAATGTAAGTATTCTTTCTCCCACAAACTTTTCACATGCATACATAAATATTGTGTCTTTGTCAACTCTCTCAAATTTGGGCGTAAGGAATCATATCTGTGTATCACAATACCCTCAATATCTAATGTGTTTCTCAGTCTATAGGGGACACTCAACAATAATTCTTCATTATTTGGAAAAATATATATAACATAAAATTTACTAACTGAACCATTTTAGATGTACAGTTAAGTAATATTACCTACATTCACATTGTTGTGCAACCAATCCTCACAACTCTTTTTAGATTGCAAAAATAAAACTCCATATCCATTGGTCAACAACACTCAGTTGATTCTTTCACCAGCACCTGATGATTACTGTTCCATACAAATCTGTCTACTTTTGGTACTGCATATAATTAGAATTATACGGTATTTGTCTTTTTGTTACTGGCTTATTTATCTTAGCATAAAATCCTCGCCCTAGTCCACTTTGTTTTGCTATAACAGAATATCTGAGGCTAGATAATTTATAAAGAAAATAGGTTTATTCAATTCATAATAATGGTGACTGGAAAGTCCAAAAGAATAGTTCTGGCATCTGCTCAGCTTCTGATGAGGGCCCTGTGCGGCATGACAACATGGCAAAGAAGGAGGAAGAAAAAGTATGTACATGAAAGGAGACGAAACACAAAAGGTAACCTCCCTTTATAATAACCTGCTGTCATGGAAACAAATCCGTTCTGGTAATATCTAATCCAGTCTCTTAAGAATGACATTAATTTATGTTTAAAAACCTAACCACCTCTTAAAGGCACCACATTGTAACATTGCCACACTAGAAATTAAGGTTCCAACATGAGTTTTGATGACGACATCCAAACCATAGCCGTCCTGAGGCTTATCCATGTTGTAGGTTACATCAGAATTTCCCTCTTTTAAAAAGATAAATAACATCCATTATATGTATATATCGCATTTTATTAATTCATCCATGATGAACACTTGAGTTGCTTCCACGTTTTGCCTATGGTGAATAATGCTGCTATGAACTTGGGTGTACAAATAGGTTTTCAAGACCCTGCTTTCAATAATTTTGGGTAGATACCAAAAAGTAGAATTGCTGAATCATATGATAATACGATTTTGTATTTTTTGAGGAACCACCGTACTGTTTTCCATAGCAGCTGTACCATTTTTATATAACCACCAACAGTGCACAAGGGATCTTATTTTTCTACATTCTTACCAACAATTGTTATTTACTATTTGTTTTTCTCAACATAGCTTACCCATATCCTAATGGGTAAAAAGTGGTGAACAATAATTTCTGAATGAATAAGTGAGTGTTTAACAATTAAAATGAAAGTTTTTAGCCTAATTTTTTCTTTAATTCATTTCATTCTTTCTAGAATATTTATGGATTCCATTAGCTCTAATATATTTTATTCTGTGTTTTGCTTAGGCTGTATGAAAATATTGCTGAAACTTCCCATGTAAAAGTAATTTTAGATTTTGTAATTTTTCTTCTCTTTTTGGTATGCATCCTACAAAGATACCTTAAGAATACTCAGCTGACCTTCACAGTCTACCCATGGCATGTTTGGGTAATTTGCAAGTTTTAGATAGGCTCTGGACCTTGTTTTTTATGAGTAGGCTTTTATAAATCATTGGGTTGGCAAAAATATAATTAATAAAATCTAATGGGTAAGAGCCACTTTACGTCTTTTGTCAAGCCAGTCAAATTTTGTTTGCTGTACATGCATTGTAAAATTAAAATGCAGAAAATCATCTATAGAGATTTTCTTTAGAGGGAATGAATATGTTGTTTAAAATATGCTGCACAGCATATAAAACTTGGAGACAGTGATTTTAATTTCAAACAGAAAATTATCTGTGAAGGTGTTGAAGAGTATTGCCTGTGTGCTTTCTTAAAGATCAATATAAGTAAAAACTTTTGTCTGACGTGCTTTTGCAAAAGCAAAAAAAAATGCCTTTCATAAATATATGGTCACCCAGTATTTTTAATTTGGCATTTCTACTAACACAGAAAGAGTGCTCCAGCTATCAGTTGTTTCTTCACCATTTTTTATTCACTGTTTAGAGGGACTGTTTTGGATTTGTAGTAACAATTTTGTCTTTTTGTTTCCATTGGTAGAAAATAAATTTCTATCCAAACAAAACATATATCTACATGTTATAGATGTCTATATATAGTATATATGATATATAGATACGTATAGATTCATATAATGTATGTATAATTATATATAACATAGAAGATATGACATATAATCTGTATAACTATGTATAACATATAAGATATACAATCTATATTATACATGTTTATAATTGAATTATTTGTAATTCAAACAAAAAACACAACCCCATTTACACTGGCACCAAAAATAATAAAATAGTAGTAAACCTAATTATGGAAGCAAAAAAATTATATCCTGGAAACTGTGAAACATCACAAAAAATAAAGGAGACACAAATGAAAAACATTCTGTGATCAAAAATTAAAAGCATAGTCTCTTCAACAAATAGTTTTGGGAAAAGTGGATATCCACATGGTATTGGGAAAACCTGATTTCCAGATGCGAAAAAAATAAAATTGGACCCATATCTTAAAACATACACAAAATTCAACTCAAAATAAATTTAAGAGTTAAAAACAAGACATGAAACTGCAAATCTCCTAGAACAAAACATAGGTGAAGACCTTAATGGCATTGGTGTTGGCCTTAATTGATTGAATATGACACCAAAAGCACATGCAACAAAAGGAAACGTAGATAAGAGAAACTACAAGTTTCTGCACATCAAAGGATACAAAAGTTGCCTTTTCATGAGTGAAAAGGTAACTTTTGAATGGCAGAAAATATTTACAAACCATATATTTAATAAAAAGTTAATATCTAAAATATTCAGCAACTCAACTCAATAGCAAGAAAGCAAATAACCTGGTTAAAGAGTGGGCAAAAGACCTGTATGAAATAATAAGAAATATAAATATTAGTCTATTCACCCAGTCCATGGAACAGAGCTCTTAAATGCCTCGTAATTTACTGGGTGATGGGATTCTAAGAGCATCTTTTAGTCTAGTATTTGGCCTCTGCCCCGGTTCCTGAGACAGAAATTGTAATACTCCCTTGCAGGTTGGGGTGCTAGGCAAATCTTTTGTTCTAACATTTGATCTTCCACTTCCAGTTTCTGACACAGAGCTGCTAAAAGCTTTGAGATTTCCTAGGTGATTAGAACATGTTTTGTTCTAATGAGATGACTTTTGGTGAGTTCCTGGGTAGCCTTAAGCTGGGGGTTGGTTGCCAGGGAAACCTGGCATTCCTGTAATTAGAGGATTAGAACTTTCAGCCCCACTCTCTGACGTCTAGGGAGGGCAGAAAGTTGACTTGATTACCAATGGCTAATAATGTAATCAATCATGCCTACACAATGAAGCCTCCATAAAAACTCAAAAGGACAAGAATAGAATGAGCTTCCAGATAACTGAACATGTGGGTATTCCTGGAGAGTGGCATGTGGGAGAGGGTAATGAAAGCTCAATGAGCCTTCTCTCATACCTTGTGCTAGACATCTCTTCTATCTAGGCGTTCATGTGTATCTTTTGTAATGTATTTTATGATAAATGGCTAAATGTAAGTCGCACATTTCCCTGATTTCTGTAGGAACCTCTGGCAAATTAATTGAACCCAAGAATGAGTTATGGTAACTCTGATTTATAGACAGTCAGTCAAAAATGTAGATGACAACCTACTACTTGTGATTAGCATTTGAAGTGGAGGGAGGGGCAGTCTTGTGGAATTGAGCCTTTAATCTGTGGAATCTGATGCTATCTCCAGGTAGATAGTATAATAATTGAATTGAATTAAAGGACACCTATCTGGTGTCTTTGGAGAATTGTTTGCCTAGTGTGGGGGAAAAAAAACACACATTTGATGTCTGAAGTGTATTGCTTAGGTAGTGAGAGTAGGAAAAGTACTTTGTTTTTGCTTGGTTTTAAAAATTATTGTATCTCTTTAATTTAAATAGGCATGTCTCCAAAGAAGAGAGACATATAGCCAATAGGTATATGAAAAAATGCTCAACATCACTAATGTGAAAGGAAAATAAATTTTGGGACCCCACAGTCACTAAGCTAAAGGGAAAAGTCAAGCTGGAAACTGCTTAGGGCAAACCTGCTTCTCATTCTATTCAAAGTCATCCCTCTGAGGCTCACCTGAGACAAATGCATGTCTGATTGCTTCCTCTCTCCTATTGTTTATATAAAAATGCAGATTCACTGAGCCAGCCTAAATTGTGTAAGCAGTGGAAGGCTGATCAAGGACTCAAAAGAATGCAACCCTTTTGTCTGTTATCTGCTTCTAAGCTGGAAGCCCTCACTTTAAGTTGCCCTGCCTTACCGGCTGGAACCAATGCACATCTTACACGTATTGATTGATCTCTCAGGTCTCTCTAAAATGTATAAAAGCAAACTGTACCCCCAACCACCTTGAGCACATGTCTGAGTCTGTGTCACAGGTGTGTTCTTAACCTTGGCAAAATAAACTTTCTAAGTTGACTGAGACCTGCAGATATTTAGGGTTCACACTAATTATCCGAAAAATGCAAATGAAGCCCAAAAAGAGAACCCTTGCTCACTGTTGGTGGTAATGTGAATTAATAGAGCTGTTATGGGAAATAGTATGAAAGTTTCTCAAAAAAAAAAAAAAACAAACAAAAACTACCGTATAATCCAGTAATCCCACTTCTGGGTATATATCCAAAGAAACTGATATCGACTTGTTAAGGGGACATCTGCACTCTCATGTTCATTGCAGCATTATTCACAATAGCCAAGATATGCAATCAACCTAAGTCCCATCAACAGATGAATGGATGCAGAAAGTGGGGTGTATACACAACAGAATACTATTTAGTCTTTTTTTAAAAAAAGACCTTGGCATCTTTTTTTAAGATGAGACAATCCTAAGCTCACTTGTAGGACAGATGTTCCACAGTAACAGGGGAAAGTCAGGAAAACTAGAAGCTACCATCTCTACTTAGCTCACTGATCAAAAACAGGCATGTCACTTTGAGACAAGAAGGCCATTGTCCCCATCCCCAGATTTGGACTAGTGGCACAGAGATATTGCCCGGGAGAGAGGCAAATCATAACAGAGATCTCTGGAGCTCTTTTCAAAATAAGAGATTTTGTTGGAAACAACATGTGAGGAAGTTCAAGGCTAAAAGGGCTTGCAAACGATGCAAATTCTGGTGGTAAACAATTAAGAAGTATAATGGCATCTTCATAAAAACAACAAGCTAAACTGCAGGCCAGTTTGTTTATCAGAGAGGTCTCAGGAAAGAGGCAACTAAGAAGAGCCCTCCATGGGTCGGAACAAAATTTCAAGACTGTTTTCAAAGACTACCACTGCAAAGTGTCCTGAATTTAACTATGTTACACTGAGTAGCAGTTTATGCTTCAGAGCATTATTGAAAACAAAAGAGTAATCAGTGGCAATTTGTATTGCTTAACAGCTGAGTGTGATGCCTAAACAGACAGCTTAACAAAGAGACAGGGGAAAGACACAGGCCAAGACGGCCCTGATAATAACACTCTCATCCCAGGGTAAAATTATGCATGGCCAAAGTTCCCATTTTGAGGAGCAACATCAGGGGATTCACACTAAAAAGAAAACAGACTTCACTAAAATAGCCCAGATAAGTCACTAAATAAATAAATAAGCAAAAAACAACAACAACAACAAAAAAACCAAGCAGGTGGAGGTGTGGATAAGTGTCAAAACTGGCTATAATGTTTTATGAAAAATATCCAAATTTCAGCAAAATATTATGAGATATGCCAATAAATAGGAAAGTGTGATACAGACACAGGGGACAAAATAGACGATAGAAACAGCCTGTGAAATGGCATGCATGTTGTTTTTAACAAACACTTCTAGCAACCATTATAAACATGTTCCCAGAACCAAAGAAAACCATGTTTAAATAAGAAATGGAAGGCATAATGACAATTACGGGCATAGGAATTATAAAAAGAAAAATTTAAGAGTTGAAAAGTATAATAACTGAAATTAAAAATGTACTAGATGGGGCTTAATAGAAAAATTGAATTGGAAGAATAAAAAATTAGTGAACTTGAAGATAAATTAACAGAGATTATACAATCCAAACAACAGAGGGAAGAAACTAGAATGAAGAGAAATTATGAAAGACTCAGGAAAATGTAGGACACCATTAAGTGCACCATCATATGTGTAATGAGAATAATACAAAGAAGGTGAGAGAAAAAGAAGTTGAAAAAATTACACAAAAAATAATAGCTAAAAAAATTAATTAAAAAAAAGTCATTAATCTACAAATGAAGGAAACCCAGAAAACTCCAAGAGGATAAATGCAGATTGTGAACCCATAAATCTGAGAAAGGTTTCAGTTAATTTCAAAAGTTTATTTTGCCAGGGTTAAGGATGCCTGCCTGTGACAAAGCCTCAGGATGTCCTAATGACATCTCACCAAGGGGGTCGGAGCACAGTTTGGTTTTATACATTCTGGGAGACATGAGACATCAATCAATATAAGTACAATGAAAAGGTGGGACAACTTGAAGCAAAGGCAGAAAGACTCAAGCAGGGAGGAGGCTTCCAGGTCATAGGTAAATAGACAAATGGTTAAATTCTTTTGCTTTTCTAATTAGCCTCTCCAAAGGAGGCAATCAGATATGCATTTATCTCAGTGAGCAGAGGGGTTTCTTTGAATAGAATGGGAGACAGGTTGGCCCTAAGTAGTTCCCAGATTGAGTTTTCCCATTAGCTTAGTGATTTGGGGCCCCCAAATTTATTTTACTCTCACAAGATCCAGACACAGAAACTTTATGGAAAAATATTGAATACCAGATGCAAAGAGCAAATCCTTGAAGCAGCAAAAGAAAAATATAACATGTGTACATAGAGGAATCATAATAAGATTTTTTGCTAACTTCTCATGAGAACCAATGTAGACCAGGAGGCAGTGAGATGACATATTTAAAGTGTTATAAGAGAAAGAAACATTCAATCAAGAATTTTATATTCAAACTATCTTCATAATTGAGAGAGACATCAGTTGAACTACATAAGGAACCAGGGACCAGTTCGAGAGAGACAGAGATACGTAAAATTTCAGAGAATTCAAAACAGCTGCCTTGAGGAAACTCAACAAAATTCAACATGACACAGAGAAGGAATTCAGAACCCTATCAGAAAAATTTAACGAAGAGATTACAATAATTAAAAAGAATTAGGCAGAATTCTAGAGTTGAATAATGCATCAGAGTCCCTTAATAGCAGAAATGATCAAACAGAAGAAAGAATTAGTGAACTTGAAGACAGGCTATTTGAAAATACACAGTCAGAGGAGTCAAAAGAACAAAAAGAATGAAGCATGTATACAAGATCTATACATACAACGGAGCTCCAATACACATGGCAGCAGACTTCAGTGGAGACCCAATGAGTCAGGAGAGAGTGGCATGACATATTCAAAGTGCTGAAGGAGAATAAGTTTTATCCTAGAACAATATATTGAGGGAAAATATCCTTTAAACATGAAAGAGAAATAAAGACAGTCCCCCTCAAAAAAAAAATTTGCTGAGAGATTTTATCAACACCAGATCTGTCCTACAAGAAATTCTAGAGAGAGTGCTTCAGTCTGTTAAAAAAAGAAGTTTAATGAGCAATAACAAATCATCAGTAGGGACAGAGGTCACTGGTAACAGTAAATACACAGAAAAACAACAGAATATTATGACGTTGTAATTGTGATACATATGCTACTACTATCATGAGTAGAAAACCTAAAAGGTGAAACTATCAAAAGCAATAACTACAACAACTTTTTAAGACATAGCTAGTATAAAAAATATGAATAGAAACAACAAAAAGTTAATAACCAAGGGGATGAGCTTGAAGGGTAATGTCTTTATTTGGGTTTACTTTGTTTGTAAGTTTTTCTGTTTATGTAATCAGCATTAAGTTATTATCAGTTCAAAATAATGGGTTAGTGACATATTATTTGAAAGCCTTATGGTAACCTAAAATAAATAAATATATATAACATAAACACACACACACAAAAGTAAGAAATTAAAACATACCAACAGAGAAACTCATGTTCACTAAAGGGAAGACAGGAAGGAAGAAAAGAGGAAGAGAATACTACGAAACAACCAGAAAAAAAAATCTAAGTGACAGAAGTAAGTTCTTCCTTACCAATAATAAAAATAAATTTGATTAATATTAATGCAAAAATCCACAGCAAAATACTAGCAAACCAAATTTAACAATACATTAAATATATCAATCATCATGACCCAGTGGGATTTATCCCAGGGATGCAGGGATGGGTCAACATATAAAAATCAATCAATATGATATATCACCAGAATGAAGGACAAAGTGATATGATCATTTCAATTTATAGTGAAAAATCATTTGATAAAATAGAACATCCCTTCATGATTAAAAAAATAAAAATACTGGGTATAGAAGAAAGATACTTCAACACAGTAAATGCCATATATGACAGACCTACAGCTCGTATTATACTGAATGATAAAAAACTAAAAGCCTTTCCTCTAATATTTGGAACATGACATGGATGCCCACTTTCACCACTTTTATTCAACATAGTATTGGAAGTCCTAGCTAGAGCGATCGAACGAGAAATATATAAAGGGCACTCAAATTGGAAAGGAAGCGTCAAGTTATCCAGTTATCCTTGTTTGCAAATTATGTGAGCTGTTATTTGGAAAAATCTAAAAACTCCACCAAAAATCTATTAGAACTGATGAATAAATTCAGTAAAGTTGCAGCATACAAATCTACACACAGAAATGAGTAGCATTTTCATATAACAGTGAACATTCTGAAAAATAATTCAAGAAAGTAATACCATTTATAACAGCTACAAATAAAATAATATCCCTAGAAATAAACTTAACCAAATAAACATCTCTACAATGAAAACTATGAAAGGTTAATGCTAAAATATTGAAGAGGATATGAACAAAATGGAAATATATTTTATGTTCATGGATTGGAAACATCAATATTGTTAAAATGTACATACTACCCAAAGCAGTCTAAAAGTTCAGTGCAATCCCTCTCAAAATACCATTGACATTCTTCACAGAAATAGAAAAAAAAATCCTAAAATTTATAAGAAACCACAAAAGACCCAGAATAGCCAATGCTATCCTAAGCAAAAATAGCAAAACTGAAGAAATCTAATTACCTGAATTCAAATTATGCTACAGAGCTATAGTAACCCAAACAGCATATAACTGGCATAAAAGTAGACACATAGACCAATGGAACAGAATAGAGAACTCAGGAATAAATACAGACATCTACAGTGAACTCATTTTCAATGAAGGTGCCAAGAACACACCCTGGGGAAAAGATGGTCTTTTCAATAAATGATACTAAGAAAACTGGATATCCATATGCCAAAGAATGAAACTAGGCCCTTATCTCGCACCATATACAAAAATCAAATCAATGTGATTAAAGTCTTAAATTTAAGACCTCAACCCTGAAAATACTACAAGAAGACATTGGAGAAATTCTTGAGGAGACTGGACCGAACAATGATTTCTTGAGTAATACCCCCCACAAGCACAGGCAATCAAAGCAGTAATTGACAAATGGGATCACATCAAGTTAGAAAGCTTCTGCACAGCAAAGGAAACAATCAAAGTGAAGAGACAACACACAAAATGGTAGAGAATATCTGCAAGCTACCCATCTGACGAGGGATTAATAACCAGATTATAGAAAGAGCTCAAACAACTCTATAGGAATTGGAGGTCATTATATTAAACAAAATAAGCCAGGCACAGAAATACAATCTTCATATGTTCTCACTTATTTGTAGGAGCTAAAATAATCAAAACAATTGAACTCACAAAGATAGAGTAGAATGATGGTTACCAGAAGCTGGGATTGGTAGTAGGAGGAGGGCAATTGGGGAGGTTTAGTGGGTACAAATATATAGTTAGAAAGAATAAGATCTAATACTTTATAGCCCACAATGTGAGTTCAATCAAAAATTTATTGTATATTTAAAAGAGGACAATTGCATTGTTTGTAACGCAAAATAGGGTAATTGGTTGAGATGGTGGATATATCATTTATACTGATGTTATCACACATTGTATGCCTGTATAATAATATCTCATGTACCCCATAAGTATATGCAGCTAGTATGTAGCCGCAAGAATAATAATTTAAAAAGGAGACAAAATAATTACATTTTCTTATAAACAAACACACAGAGAATTTCTTGTTAAGAGATTGGACTTACAAAAATTTCTTCAGGCTGAAAGCAAGTGACACAGATAGTAATTCAAATCCATACAAAATACCAAAGAACACTAGGTTAAGGTAATTAGGTAAATATCAAAGACAATATAAGTACATATTTCCTCTCCTTTTAACTGATTTAAAGCAATTTGTATACAATTATATGTACATAGTGTGCAACACTTAAAATGTAATATATTTGACAAAAACAGCACAAAGGAGGCAGTAGATGCAAAGTTATAGTAAGGAATTGAAACCACAGGTAACTCAAATCCATAGGAACAAATAAAGAAAACTAGAAATAATAAGGTTAATAAAACATATTCTAGAAATATATAATTTTCTGTTTTCTTCTCTCAACCTCTTTATGTTACGTAAAATTATATAAAGTGGTAGAGCAATCTGTTCTTGGATTTCTAACATATAGATTTCTTATAGGTATATTATTTATAGGACAAAAAGGGAAAAACACAGTTATATAGGAGAAACAGTTCTATATATCAGTGTAATTAAATTAGCATACATTTGAAGTACATTCTGATGAGTTAAAATATACAGAGTAAGCCCTAGAGCAATCACTAAAAAAAATTATCAGGCATAATGTGAAAACATCATTTAAGGAATAAAATTTTACACTAGAAAACACTCACTTAATGTAAAATTGCCCATAGTGTTTTCAGAGATAAGAGAAGACATATTATCCATAACTAAATAAAAGTTTTCACTAAAAATGGAACAGAGCATAATAAATAGATCTTAGTAATTAAATATATGAGAGCAGAAATTTAAAGAAATCAATTCCTAATTTAGAAGATAACATTGAAGAAATCTCTCAGAAATTAAAACAAAAAACACCAGAGAAGATACATGAGATAGAAGTAAATACATTCATACAAGCGAAGAGTATGACTTTCCAGATTGATAGGCTCCAGCATAATGAAGAGTAAAAGGAATCTCATAATATTATGCAACTGTTAATACCAGAGATAAAAGGAAAAATGAAAACGTTACCGAGCTACTTTTGTCTATGATGAAGTAACAAGTATGAAAACAGCTCTTTCACTATAACAATAAAAGTGTGAAAATTATATGAAGCAACTCTTTTCAGGTATTTGACAACAAGAAACACAGACTGCAATCCCTGTAGGTGTCAAAATTTATGAGGTGAACCCCATGATTACTGTAGCTCTCTGCCTGTGCAACTCTTCGCCAACTACAGTGCAGCATCCTGGAAGCCAAGACAGTTCCACTGAGCTGATGAGGCAGAGGTCAGATTTCATAGTGGTTCAAGCAACTGGAACCCATGACACTAGACACCAGAGAGGAGAAAGCTATGCAGAGAATAGGTCCAGAAGTCTCTTAGTGAGTCCCTCCATGAGTTAGTAGCTGAGATTTGGAGTCCACATATTAAAAGTTTACTAAAAAGAAGCTTCTACAGGGTTAAAACCAGCCCACAGAAACTAAAAGTTCATTATTGCTAGGTCATGTAAGAGTTCCAGTCCAGCCAGAACACAAAAACCAGAGTATCACTTTCATAACACTCTAAAATGGTGAATATTACAAAGTCAGACAATGTCAAGGGCTTCTGAGGATGTAGAACTCTGGACCTCTCTCAATAATTGCAGGTAAAAATGTAAAAGCATTCAATACCTTTGGTAAGCCCTTTAGTAGTATTTTTTCTTCTAAAATTATACACTTACAAAATGACTGAGTACACATATCTCTAGGTATTAAGAGAAATAAAAATTCTTGTCAAAGACTCATACAGGAATATTTACAGTATGCTCATCATGATAGCCAAAAACTAGAAATAATCAAAATTTCCATCAACAGGTGAAAATTTGGCATATCCATACTCAGTGACAAAAATGAATATGGATATGCACAACAATGTGCATTAATCTTAAAAAATATTATGTTGCACAAAATAATCCAGACATAAAAGGAAACATACTGTATAGTGTTATTTACGTAAAACTGTAAAAAAGACAAATCTACTCTGTAGGAATTTAATTTAGATTAGTAGTTGCCTGGGAACAGGAAGGGTGTGGAGACTAACCAGGAAGAGAGGCATAAGAGTACCTTTTGGGTGATAGAAATGTTCTATTAGGCTGGTGCCATTATAAGCAATGGCAAAAAAATGCAATTAATTTTGCACCAATAAAATATATCTTGATTGTAATTGTGGCTACATGGATGCATACATCTATCAAGTCATTTAATTTTACACTTTGGAATTGATTTAATATAATGCTATATATGAAAAGAAATAGGAAAATGTAACCAATGTTTATTAAAAAATTAATAATAAAAATCAAATGCCAAATGACCCAGGTGTTGGATTTAGCAGTCTTTAAAGTAGCTACTTTAAATATTTGGAGTTTTAAATAAAAAAGTAAAAAAGAATAGAAGGAAAATGGCATAAATAGGGTATCTCTAAAGAAAAAAAATGGAAATCTATTAAAGGGATCAAAAGGAAAGACTAGGTCTGAATAGTACAATACGAAATTACAATATCCATGGGATAGCCTTGACAAGTAGATTGGAGATGGCAGAAGAAAGAGCCAGTGAACACGAATGTAGAACAAAAGTAACTATCCAAGAACCATCTGAAGAATCAAGATAACAAGAGATTGAGAAAAAATGAACAGAGTTTGAGTCTTGTGCCACAATGTTAAATAGTCTAACAGACATTTATTTGGTGTCCCAGAAGGAGAAGAGAGTGAAAATGGATATCACAATATTTGATGAATTAGTGCCTGAAAAGTTCCCAAATTTAATTAAAAAGTATCAACTTGTAGATTAGAAAAGCCCAGTGAACCCCAGGCAGGATAAATGAACACAGGGGTGCATGAATGTGCATGCATTCCTAGTTATATCTAGTCAAATTCCTAAATACCAAATACAGAAGAATCTTTGAAGTAGTCAGTTTAAAAAAAAGACACATTAAGTCGAGGAGAATGATAATATAAATTAGCTGATTCTTATCAGAAACAATTAAGGCCATAAGACAATTGAATGTTATATTTGAAGAGTTAATAGAAAAATAGTCAACCCAGAATTCTGTATTAGATGATGATATTCTTCACAAAAAAGTAAAACAGACATTTCACATAAATGAAAGCTGAGATCATCTGTTACCAGAAGACCTCCAGTCAAATAAATGCTGATTGTTTTAGACAAACATTTTTGATGCCTGATGGAAGTTCGGATCTATAGGTAGAAATGTACACCACCAAAAAACAGTAAATTAATGGGTAAATAAAACACTCCCTTGAAAAGAGAAATATAGAGAAAAAAGCCCTTATCACACACAAAAAATAAGAAATATTACAATCATGCCTTAAAAATTCTAAAGGAAGATAATTTCCCGGATAAAATTATATATTTAGCCAAACCAAAAATGGATTATGAGTTAATCTCATGTTCAGATTGTAAAAAAATAAACAAAAAATCTAAAATATTCTTCTCATGTACCCTTTCTCAGGAAGTCACTGAATTATGTATCCCTCTAAAACAGGGGTGCAAAACGAGAAAATGGGAGACATTATATTCAGAAAACAGAGGTTTCAACTCAGGAGAGAAGTGAAAAGACTGCCAAGACCCAACCTCAAGGATTTTGATACTGTGAGCTGGGCATGAAATCCAGACAACTCTGTTTTTATTATAATAAGCTCTAGGTGATTTTGGTGCAAAGTCTGATTTTGAAACCATTCTTGCCTAATTTTATAGTAACCCTGTGAATTAGGCCCAATATTTTATCCTCATTGTACAAATTCAATTAACCTCATGCATTTAATAAATAGCAAAACTAGGACTACTCTTCAATATTTTGAGATATTTGAGATATTTTCTCATTGCTTGAATGCAGTTATAATAGTGTTTTTCCAACTGTTGTTCTGATGTTCAGCAGCATCAGGATCTGCAGGAATATTTGTTTAAACTGTAAATTCTGGGCCCGAACCAATAGAGATACTGGTTTAAGAGGTTGGTGATGGGGCCAAGAAATCTGAATTATTAGCGAGTGTCCCAGTTCACTGAAGTTTGAGAAGCTTGATCTATAACTAACTCCAAAAAGGTGATTATTTACAAAGAGATTGGAGTGAGGAACCACAGCCAGCACATAATGCGCTTTTGTAAAATGTACAAAAAGGCCTTCTCTACTTGTAAGAATTATAAATAGGTGCCCTTCTTTTCTGTTATCAGAGTAAGGACTTGGAATGAAATGAAGGAAGAATTCAGCCATCAATTATACCCTGGGTGGGCCAGGAGCCTCTGTGCATTGTAAAATCAACAAAAACATGGGAAAAGGGGAATTATTTATTTGCATATATAAATTTGGCACTCATGTTAACAATGATATTGATAATTTGAAGGCTATTTTTACACAGTTTTTATTGGAAGCCGGCTCAGTATACAATTTTAACCCAGTCACATGAAAATATGTTCAAATCTCATAAAGGAACAAATAAAACCTGCTTAGGAGAGGATTTCAGGTGTTTCATGTCCCTTGTAAATCCATTCTTTCCCTATTTCATTATGTGATTTTAGGGTTATTGATATTTACTTTCTTAAATCCTCTAGTATTTTCAAAACTATATTTAAGTGGTTCCCAGCCTCTCAATTGAATGAAAGTGTGTTGGATGTAAATCTTTTCACTTTGTTGTCTCTTATTATTACATGTCCTGCTCACCTGTGACTTTTTGGCAATGCATCTGATTTTAGCTGGAAAAAAAATTGCAGATTGATGTTACTGCACATCTTTTCTGATTTGCATTATGTTCTTGCAATCCTTACTTCTTAAAATCCCTCTTCAGTTTCCCTTCAGTTTCCCAGGGCAAATATTTCAGTATTTGGCCAACGAAAATATAAACTTGAACTAATGGTACAAAAGAAAAAATTAATTACCAGGAGCACAACTCCTCTTAGAAAATATTAGGTATGTTAGGATATTGGTAGAACTGATTTTTTCCCTTACATGCCTTTTCTAAGAGTTAAAAGTGAGTAGGTTCGTTTGGATAAAAGCCAGGCAATCAGATTTGCTATTTCTATTCCCCTTCCCACCACCACCTGGAGAATATAAAATGGCACTTTAAAATTTGCAATTCCTTTAGCTTGAGCATGAGGGGTGTTTATAATGTCAGTGTTTCAAATGTTATGCCTGAAATAATACTGCCCTATTTTTGTTTATTTCCTCTTCAAAATACAACCAAAATCTGACAACTTATCCCAGTCTTCACTGCTACCACCCTACAACCTTGATCAAATCACTGTCACTTCTGACCTGGATGACCTCTACAGTCTGCTAACTCGTCTCATTGTTTTCACTCTTGTTCCTCTTCAAATTGTTCTCAGAAGAACAGCCATATTGATCCTATTAAGGTATACGTCAGATCATATTCTTCACTCCTCAATATCCTTTAAGGCTTCTCAACTCATTCTTGGTAAAAGTCAAAATTCATCTGGATTATTTATATAATCTGTATATATATATACACACACACACACACACATTCAAGAGATTCTCTCACCCCCTTATCTCTCTGATTTTGTTCCCTACTGCTCTTCATCTATCTCACTCCAGTAATTCTGGCTTCCTTGAATACCCCATGCATGTCCCTGCTTCAGGGCCTTTGCAATTGCCAATCTTTCTGCCCAGGAGCTCTTCCCTCAAATATCTTCATGGATAAATCCCTCATCTCTGCAAATTTTTATTGAAATTGAAACTCTTACACCTTTCACCAGTCTTGCTTATTGATATGGTTTGCTCTGTGTCCCCAACAAAATCTCACCTTGAATTGTAATAATCCCCACAAGTCAATGGCAGGACCAGGTGGAGGTAACTGAATCATGGGGGGCAGTTTCCCCCTGCTGTTCTCATGATAATGAGTGAGTCTCATGAGATCTGATGGTTTTATAAGCATTTGGCATTTCCCCTGCTGGCACTCATTGCCTCTCATGCCACCCTGTGAAGAGGTGTCTTCTGCCCTGATTGTAAGTTTCCTGAGGCCTCCCTAGTAATGTGAACCTGGAAGTCAATTAAACCATTTTCCTTTATAAGTTACCCAGTTTGGGGCAGTTCTTTATAGCAGTGTGAGAACAGACTAATACACTTATCCTTACTTTTTAATTTTATTATTCCTGACTTCATTATTTTCCATAGCTTTTTTACCGGCTGATATATTATATACTTTTCTTATTTATTTATTCTCTGACTACCTCTCTCACACACACAAATTATCAACTCCAAAAGAGTAAGAAATTTTGTCTGTTTGTTTACTACTCTATTTCCATAGCCTAAAATGATTCTAGGTATATACTCAAGACTATTTCTTGAATGAATGGATGATTGAGTAGATGGATGGATTGTTAAATAGATGATTAGTATTATATATACCAGAATTTTGCTTTTCAGGATATGGCCAATAGAACTTTGTATACATGCCTTTTTACTGCCTTTCTAATAACCGTTAAAAGTCCTCATCAGGTGTCTTCTCCCTGCAACTCCCCCTGCCCCCGGAGATGGAGTCTTGCTCTCTCACCCAGGCCGAAATGCAGTGACATGATCTCAGCTCACTGCAACCTCTGCCCCCATGGTTTAAGCAATTCTCCTGCCTCAGCCTTCCAAGTAGCTGGGATTACGGGCATGCGCCACCACTCCCGGCTAATGTTTGTATTTTTAGTAGAGATGGGTTTCACCAGGTTGGCCAGGCTGCTCTGTGAACTCCTGACCTCGTGATCCACCCCCCTCAGCCTCCCAAAGTGTTAGGATTACAGGCGTGAGCCACTGCACCTGGCCTCATCAGGTGTCTTAGTTACAGTTCTGAACATTCACTCAACCTGTCTGTCAATAATATCCCCACCCATTCTATTTTTAATATTGGAAAATAGACACAATACATATACATTAGAAAAAAAAACGTCTTCCATCTTTCTCTCCATACTTCTCCACAGCAACAAAACTATGCACCTGGGTAGGTACCAATTGCAGTTACGTGAATCTCTATTTTTATTGTACTTTTTAATCCTCACAGAGTGTTTAATTACTTCATTTAGAGCGCAAGTGAATGCTTTTTGTAGTAGAATTTCTTGAAAAATAGTGGAAATGAAAACAAGATAAAGTATTTCTCAACCCAAATTAGTAGTGTGGGAAAATGGCACAAAACCATGATTGAAAGAAGCACTACTTCATGAATGTAGCCAAGCCTGGCTTTTGGCCATTTAGTGGAACTCTTTTGCGTATGTTGATTTAATTATATTGTTCAATGGAATGTGTAATACAAACGTGACCTTGGGATAGAGATACTAGAGTTTTGTTTCTATATGACCTCAAACAATTTTGTTCACTGTTGTCAAAATAAATGGAATCAAGAAAAGATAGACCACTTAGTTTAGGAATTATCGAGATATAGAAATAAAATATATTTGTACACCACTTTATAGTTAACACATACAAACAACAAATCTTATAACTGAGATATTGTGTAGTACAATCTACTCATTTGAAAGTAGTTGAACTTGAAGCTTAGAGGAAGTGACCCAAGGTCTTTCACAAAGATTCTTTCATTTGATGCTAACAATAATCCTGTTAGGTCGGTAACCTTAATTTGCATACAAGGATTTTGAAGCTCAAAGAAAGAGCATGATTTATATAAAATACATTGACCTAAAAGAAATAAATCCTGCTTTCCATTTCTGACTCTACCTCCTAGCTTTTCCTGTAAATCCTTGGCCGATTCCCTTACCCATTATTGGTTTCAATTTTCTCATTTGCAGACAAGAGAAGTGAAAATAAATTACTTTCTAACCTCTCGTGTGATGATTCTACAGCTTTCTCATAGTAAGGCAGTCAGGCCATGACTCCAGTCAGTTTTGTCTTACCTCAAGCCCAGCACAGTTTACTCTACATGTTACCTCTTTGTATCTGGAACAAGAAGATCCTTATTTTATTGTGAGAATAGGACAAAGTCAGATACCACTGATAGTTGTAACTGAGCACTCCTAAGTAAAGGTTGAAATTATATAATTTCACAATTGGGAACTAAAAAAAATTTCCTTCCTGTTTTTAATGAAATAAAAAAAGTCTTTAGACATACTACCCTTGATCCAGATGTGATAAGCAGATGGCACAAATCTCTTTTTGAAGAAGAGTAGGGAAGCATCTGCAAAAACATTTTCACTTTCAAAGAAGGAGAGAGTATTACTTGAGCCCTTATTGAAAGAGAAAGATTTCACTCTTACCATTTTCTTTGCAGAAATAAAAGTGTGTAGCCTATGTGTAGCCTATTACTCTGCTTGGTCTTCTTGGGAAAAAAATTCACTGAGACGCAGATGGGGCCATGAGTGAAGAATGATTTCTGTGTATGAAGACTCAGTGACCTGCATTGGGAGGGAATCAATATCAAATTATTGAAGCCAGTGATAAAATCATTGCTTACGAATGTGATGAGGTATATAATGTCTTTGGAGCCAGGTAGACATGGATTCATATTCTGTCTTTGTCATTTATAATTTGTGCTTCCTTGGACAAGTTATATATATTTGCATTTCTCAATGGATCAACAGAGACTAGCACAGAGTAGGCACTGCACACATGTCAGAGGAGTGAATGAAGTTTTATTTCTTATTCACATCTTTATCTATAAAATGTAAATAAAAATTTCTGCCTGGCAGTGATTTTGTAAACATTAAATGAGAAAATATATGTTAGGTTCTTGTATTAGTTTTCCAGGGCTGCTGTAACAAATAAACATAAACTTTGTGGTTTATAGTAACAGAAATGTATTACTTCAATCTCATTCCTTGTTATTGGCCCGTTCAGGCTTCAGATTTCTTCCTGATTCAACCGTGGTAGGTTGTATGTATCCAGGAATTTGTCCATTTCTTCTAGATTTTCCGGTTTGTTGGCATATAGTTCCTCGCAGTAGCCACTAATGATATGTTAAATTTCTGCAGTATCAGGTCATAATATCTATTATTTCATCTCTGATTTATTTGCATCTTTTCTCTCTTTTCTTAGTCTAGCTAAACATTTGTCAATTTTGTTTACCTTTTCAAAACATCAACTTTTTGTTTCATTGATCTTTGTATTTTTTATTTCAAGTTTCTTTGTTTCTGCTCTGATATTTATTATTTATTTTCTTCTACTAATTTTGGGTTTGGTTTACTCTTGCCTTTGTAGTTCTTTAGGATGCCTTGATAGATTGTTTATTTGATTTTTCTTATGTTTTTTGTTGTAGGCATTTATACCTATAAATTTCCCTCTGAGTACTGTTTTTTGCTGTGTCCCATAGGTTTTGGTATGTTGTGCTTCCATTTAATTTGCTTCTATAAAATTTTCAGTTTTTTTCTTAATTTCTTCATTGACCCACCGGTCATTCAGGAGCTTTGGAAAGTCTGCTGCCGGACATACTGAAAATTCATTGTGTGTTATTTTTTTTCTATTGCTGCTTTTATGATCTTTTTAAAATCCTTGATATTTGGAAGTTTGATTATTAAGTGCCCTGAAGTAGTCTTCTTTAGGTTAAATCTGCTTAGTGTTCTGTAACCTTCTTGTACTTGAACACTGATATGTTTCTCTAGGTTTGGGAAGTTCTCTGTTATTATCTCTTTGAATTAACTTTTGACCTCTATCTCTTTGAATAAATTTTCTACCCTACCTCCTCTTTAAGGCCAATAACTCTTATATTTGCCGTTTTGAGGCTACTTTATAGATTCTGTAGGCATGCTTCATGTTTTTTTCTGTTTTTTTCCTCTGACTGTCCATTTTCAAATAGCTAGCCTTCAAGCTCACTAACTCTTTGTTTTGCTCGATCAGTTCTGTTATTAAAGGATTCTAATACATTCTTCAGTATGCCAATTACATTTTCCCACTGCTGTATTTCTGCTCAATACTTTTTAATTATTTCAATCTCCATTAAAATTATCTGATAGAATTCTGAATTCTGTCTCTTAGTTATCTTGAATTTATCTGAGTTTCCTCAACGTAGCTATTTTCAATTCTCTTTCTGAAAGTTTACATATACCTGTTTCTCTAAGATTGGTCTCTGGTGCCTTATATAGCTTATTCGCTGTGGTCATGTTTTCCTAGATGATGCTGATGCTCACAGATATTCTTTGGTGTCTGGGTATTACAGAGTTAGATACTTATTTTCGTCTTTACTTTCTGGGCTTGCTTGTACTTGTCCATCTTGGAAAGGCTTTCCAGATATTTAAAAGGAATTGGGTGTTGTGATCTAACCTGTATCTGCATTACAGGGCACCTGAAGCCCAGTAACACTGTGCTTCTTGCAGACTCATAGAGGCACCGTCTTGGTAGTCTTGCATGAGATCTGGGAGAATTCTCTGGATTATTAGGTAGAGACCCTTATTTTCTTCCTGTACTTCCTTACATGCAAATGGAGTTTTTCTCTCTGTTCTGAGCCTCCTAATGCTGGGGGTGGATTGACACAAGCACACCTGCAGTCACCACAACTAGGATTGTGCTGGGACAGAACTGAAAACAGCATAGCACTGGGTGTTTCCCAAGGCCTATTTTAATCACTCCTTGGCTACTGCCTATGTTTGCTCAATAACCTGGGACTCTACAATCAGCAAATGACAAAGATAGCCCGGCCTGTTTCCTTCTCTTAATGGTGGCAAGTTTTCCCTGGTCCCACATGTGTCTAGAGTTTCCATCAAGAAATCTGAGACCAGAATCAAAAGCCTTAGAAGACTACCTGGCATTCTATTGTACTCCAGCTGTGCTGGCACTCAAAGCACAAGACACAGTCCTTCCCACTCTTGCATTCCCTTTCCAAAAGCAGAGGAGCTCACCCCAGAGCTATTGCCACCACAGGCAGTAGGAAGCTCTTCCAGACTACCACTGATGTTCCTTTAAGGTCTAAGGGCTCCTCAGTCAACTGGCAGTGAATTCTGCCTGGCCTGGGACTCACCATTTATGGCAATCGGCTCCACTCTGGCTTAGGGCAGGTCCAGAGATGTTACCAAAGACTCAGTTACTAAAATCAGGCACCACAAGAGCCTACTTGGTGCTCCATTCCCCTGTGGCCATGCTGGTACCTAAGGTGCAAAACAAAGTCCCCTTTACTTTTTCCTCTGCTTTGCTCAAGCAGAAGGAATTTTGTTTCATGGCCACCAGTATTGTGTTGAGTCTCAGCTGAAGCCAGAAAGTCCCAAGAGCCCTCACCCAAGGCCCTCAACATAGTGTCTTGTTATCACTGAGTTATTCAGGGCCCAAGCTTCCTCGGTTAGCAGGTGATGAATACTGCAAGGACTAGGTCCTTTCCTTCAAGGCAGTGGGTTCCCTTCTGGCCCAAGGCAGGTCCAGAAATGCCATGCAAGAGTTAAGTCCTGGAATCAGGGACCCTAAAAGCCCCCTTGATGCTCTGTCCTTCTGTGACTATTCTGCTACCTGAAGCCAACAAGTCTCAGAGGCTCACTGAAGGCCCTAGATGAAGTACCTTGGTATCACTGCTAGTTATTCAGGGCCCAAGGGCTCTTCAAATAGCAGGTGATGAATCCTGCCAGGATTGGGTCCTTGCCTTCAAGGCAGTGGTTTTCCTTATAGCTTTAGGTGTGTCTAGAAAAGTTGTGTGGGAGAAGGGGTCAGGTGTGGGGGCCTCACTACTCTGACTGGTGCCATATCCTGCTGTGGCTGAGCTGGTATCCAAGATGCAAGATGAAGTCCTCTCCACTCTTTCCTCTCCTGTTCTCAAGAAGAATGAATCGTCCTCTTTTGAAGCTGTGAGCTGTGCAGCCTGGGATTAGGAGACTGGTGATGCTAGCACTCCCTCAGCCACCCCAGCTGCATCTTCAATTGAGGTACCCATGTTCTCTTATTAGAACTGACCAGGCAGTTGGTGTAACTGGTAGAGACTGAGGAAAAGTAGGGTGGAGTGAGGGCCTACCCAAGAACTGCATGGGGCAAAGAGATCTTCCTCACCCAGCCAAGGGAGGGGGTAAGGAATTGTGCTACCCCGCCCTGAAACCATGTTGTTCCCACAAACCTTTGCAACCCATGGATCAGGAGCTCCCCTCATGAGCCCATGCCACCTGGGCCTTAGGTCCAAAGCACAGAGCTGTGCAGACCAATGGTGGCTACTGGGGTAGGCACTGAGACACAGGAGTTTTTGCGTACTCTGTCTCTGAGAACTATAGTGAAGCAGGAGATTCATCCACTCTCACGGGAAGGGGGCTGAAGCCAGGGAGCCAAGTGGTTTCACTCAGCAGGCCCCATTTCCATGGAACTCCATAAGCTAAAACCCACTGGCTTGGAATCTCTGCCAGCCAGCACGGCAGGCTGGAGATTGCCTAAGAAGATTGAGTTCTGAGGAAGAGGCAGCCACCATCACTATGGCTCCATTGTGCCATTTTCTCCTGCCACCGGTGCCAGCAAGACTGAGTGGCTTGGACTGGGAGTGGTTTCCCCACAGTGCAGCACAGCAGCTGTGACAGTTCTTGGCCAGACTGTTTCTGTAAGCGGGACCCTGACTGATTCCTTCTCACTGGGTGGGGCCTCCCTGCAGGATTTTCAGCATCCCCAGCCAGAGGTTTATAGACAGATCTCTGCTGTCTCTGAGAGGAGCCCCAAGGGGGAGAAGTTGCTGTAGTATTGTGGATAAGTGGTCTTAGTCTTAGCCTTTTTTGCCTACCAGCTCTGTAGAGTTGGGGTAGCCCAGACAAGGGGTATTCCCCACAGCACAACACCCCCACTCCACCAATGGGAAGCCAGACTGCTTATTTAAGCAGGTCTCTGAACCTGTTCCTCCTGACTGGATGAGACATCCCAAGAGGGGCCTCCAGACACCTCATACAGGAGAGTTCCAGCCAGCATCATGTTGGTGCCCCTCTGTGACAGAGCTCCAAGAGGAAGGAGCAGGCTGCCAACTTTGCTGTTCGGCAGCCTCCACTGGTGATACCTCCAGGTGTGGGAGGGATCCAGGCAAATAGTGGCTGGAATAGACCCCTAGCAAACAGCAGCATTTCTACAGAAGAGGGGCCTGACTGCTAAAAGGAAAACAAACTAAAAGCGACAACATCAATTAATAAAGACCCCACAAAAAACCCTATCCAAAAGTCAGCAGCCTCAAAGATCTAAGGTAGATAAACCCATAAAGATGAGAAAGAATCAACATAAAATGCTCAAAACTCAGAAAGCCGGAGTGCCTCTTCTCCAAATTATTGCAATACCTTTCCAGCAAGGGCTCAGAACTTGGCTGAGGCTGAGATGGATTAATTGACAGAAGTAGATTTCAGAAGATGGGTAATAACAAACTTCACTGAGCTAAAAGAGTATGTTCTAACCCATTGCAAAGAAGCTGAGAACCATGATAAAACATTACAGGAGTGATAACCAGAACAACCAGTTTAGAGAGAAACATAAATGACCTGATGGAGGTGAAAAACACAACATGAGAACTTCACAATGCAAACACAAGTATCAATTGCTGAATAAACCAAAGAGAAGAAAGGATATCAGAGCTTGGAGACTATGTTGCTGAAGTAATGCAGGCAGACAAGATGAGAGAAAAAAGAAAGAAAAGGAACAAACAAAACCTCAGATAACTGTGAGATTATATAAAAAGACAACCTATGACTGATTTGGTGTACCTGAAAGAGATGGGGAGAAGAGAACCAAGTTGGAAAACATATCATCCAGGAGAACTTCCCCAACCTAGCAAGACAGGACAACTTTCAAATTCAGGACATCCAGAGAACCCCAGTAAGATACTTTATGAGAAGATCAACCCCAAGTCATAATCACCAGATTCTCCAAGGATGAAATGAAGGAAAAAATGTGAAGGGCAACCAGAAAGAAAGGCCAGGTTACCTACAAAGGGAAGCCAATTAGACTAATAGCAGACCTTTCAGCAGAAACCCTATAATCCAGAAGAGATTAGGGGCCAATAATCAACATTCTTACAAGAATTTTTGGCCGGGCACGGTGGCTCATGCTTGTAATCCCAGCACTTTGGGAGGCCGAGGAGGGCGGATTATGAAGTCAGGAGATCAAGACCATCCTGGCTAACTCAGTGAAACCCCATCTCTATTAAAAATACAAAAAGTTAGCTGGGCGTGGTGGCGGGCACCTGTAGTCCCAGCTACTCCGGAGGCTGAGGCAGGAGAATGGCATGAACCCAGGAGGCGGAGCTTGCAGTGAGCCAAGATTGTGCCACTGCACTCCAGCCTGGGTAACGGAGCGACACTCCGTCTCAAAAAAAAAAAAAAAAAAAAAAAAAAATTTTTAACCTGGAGTTTCATATCCAGCCTAACTAATCTTTATAAGTGGAGGAGAAATAAGATCTTTTTCAGACAAGCAAATGCTGAAGGAATTCATCATCACCAGGCCTGCCTTGCAAGAGCTCCTGAAGGAAGCACGAAGTATGGAAAAATATAAATTATTACCAGCCGCTACACAAACCCTCTGAAGTACACAGACCAATGACACTATGAAGCAACTACATAAACAAGTCTGCAAAATAATCAGCTACCATCATGATTACAGGATTAAATTCACATATAACAATACTAAAATGTAAATGGGCTAAATGGCAAAATTAAAAGACAAAGAATGGAAAGCTAAAGAGTGAAGATCCATCAGTATGCTGTCTTCAAGAGACCCATCTGAAACACAAAGACAGACATAGACTTAAAATAAAGGGATGAAGGAAAATTTACCAAGCAAATGGTAAACAGAAGAAAACAGAGGTTGCAATCCTAGTTTCTGACAAAACAGACTTTAAACTAACAAAGATCAAAGGAGACAAAGGACATTACATAATGGTAAAGGTGTCAATTCAACAAGAGCTAACTATCCTAAATATATATACACCCAATACAGAAGCACCCAGATTCATAAAACAGATTTTTAGAGACCTACAAAGAGATGTATACTTCCTCACAATAGTAGTGGGAGACTTTAACACCCCATGGTCACTAGTCACTATTAGACAGATAATTGATTCAGAAAATTGATAAAGATATTCAGGACTTTAACTCAGTTCTGGATCAAGTGGACCTGATATCTACAAAACTCTTGATGCCCAAAACAACAAAATATACATTCTTCTCAGCACCACATGACACTTACTCTAAAATTGATTACATAATTGGAAGTAAATCACTCCTCAGCAAATGTAAAAAAAAAAACAACAACACAAAAAGCTGAAATAGTAACAGTTTCTCAGGCCACAGCACAATCAAATTAGAACTCAAGATTAAAAAACTCATCCAAAGCCACACAATTACATGAAAACTGATCAACCTGCTCCTGAATGACTCCTGGGTAAATAATGAAATTAAGGCAGGAATCAAGACGTTCTTTAAAACTAGTGAGAACAAAGAGACAATGTACCAGAATGTCCAGGATGCAGCTAAAGCAATGTTAAGAGGAAATTTTATATAACTAAATGCCAACATTAAAAAGCTAGAATGATCTCAAATCAACATCCTAATATCACAACTAAAAGATTTAGAGAACCAAGAGCAAACAAACCCCAAAGCTAGAATAAGATAATAATTAACCAAATTCAGAGTGGAACTAAAAGAAATAGAGACAGGAGAAACCCTTTTAAAAAATCAGCGAATTAAGCAGCTAATTTTTTGAAAAAAATAAAATAAAACAGACTGCTAGTAGACTAATAAAAAAGAGATGAGAATTAAATAGACACAATAAAAAATGATAAAGGGGATTATTACTGACCCCACAGAAATACAAACAACTATCAGAGAATACTATAAACACCTCTATGCAAATAAACTAGAAAATCTAGAAGAAATTGATAAACTCCTGGACACATACACCCTCTCAAGACTGAACCAGGAAGAAGATGGATCCCTGAATAGACCAATAACAATATTGAGGCAGTAATAAATAGCCTATTAACTAAATAAAGCCCAGGACCAGGTGTATTTACAGCTTAATTCTACCAGAGGTACAAAGAAGAGCTGATACCCTTACTTGTGAAACTATTCCATGTGGGAGTTCTGTCAGGCTGGTGGGAAAAATTTGAAAGATAGTTATAACAAATAGGCACAAACCTTCTTGGAAGGCCCGGGGGTTTGCATAAACTCCAGTAATAGATCTGGCTGAAGGCAGCCTAATCCTTACCTTGAGTAAATAGCTTAAAATAGGTACAAAGGAATGTAAGGGAGTTTATCTAAATAGCTTGTTTACTCAGGTGGTCCTAAAACCAACCTTTGATTACCTGCAGGTGCATGATTGCTCTCTACTTGTGAGATCTGCAATGTCAATTACCCTCTAATGGTGTTTACTCAATACCTTTGTCATTTAATCTATACTGAATAAATGCAAGCTTCACTGGCTACTTGGGGCCATGGCTGTGACTCTTTACAGCACCATCCTTGGTGTCTGTGAGTGGCCCCGACCCTCAGCCAGACTGACAGGCGAAATATCTGTCTTGGTGTATGTTATTCATCCATCATTGGGTCAGGGTCTGCGGGACAGACCCCCACAATTCCAAACAATTGAAAAGGAAGGAGTCCTCCCTAACTCATGTTATGTCATTATCTTAATACCAAAACCAGTCAGAGATACCACAACAGCAAACAACAACAACAACAACAAAAACTTCAGGCCAATATCCCTGATGAACATATATGCAAGAATTCTCAATAAAATACTGGCAAACCAAATCCAGCTGCACATTAAAAAGCTTATCCACCACAGTCAAGTTGGCTTCATCCCTGTGATGCAAGGCTAGTTCAACATATGCAAATCAATAAATGTAAAATGTCACATAAACAGAACTAAAGACAAAAATCACATTATTTTATCAATAGACCCAGAAAAGGACTTTGATAAAATTCAACATCTCTTCATGTTAAAAACTCTGAATAAACTAGGTATTGAAAGAACTTACCTCAAAATAATAAGACCTGTTTATGACAAACCCACAGCCAACATCATACTGAATGGGCAAAAGCTGAAAGCATTCGCCTTGAAAACTGACACAAGAAAAGGATGTCCTCTCTCACCACTCCTATTCAATGTAGTATTGGAAATTCTGGCCCTGGCAATCAGGCAAGAGAAAAAATAAACATTATTCAAACAGGAAGAGTGGAAGTCAAATTTTCTTTTTTGCAGATGACATGATCCTATTTCTAGAAAACCTCATCATCTCAGGTCAAAAGCTTCTTAAGCTAATAAGCAACTTCAGCAAAGTCTCAGGATAAAAAAAATCAATGTGCAAAAGTCACAAGCACTCCTATACACCAACAATAGACAAACAGAGAACCAAATCATAAATGAATTCCCATTCACAATTGCTACAAAGAGAATAAAATACCTAGGAATACAGCTAACAAGGTATGTGAAAGACCTCTTCAAGGAGAACTACAAATCACTGCTCAAGAAAATCAGAGATAACACAAACAAATGGAAAACCATTCCATGCTTATGGATAGGAAGAATGAATATCGTGAAAATGGCCATAATGCCCAAAGTAATTTATAGATTCCATGCTATTCCCATTAAACTACCATTGACATTCTTCACAAAATAAGAAGAAAATATTTTAAAATTCATATGGAACCAAGAAAGAGCTTGTATATCCAAGACAATCCTATGCAAAAAGAACAAAGCTGGAGGCATCACACTAACCAACTTCAGACTATACTACAAGGCTACAGTGACCAAAACAGCATTAATCCTGGTACAGAAACAAACACATAGACTAATGGAACAAAATAGAGAACTCAGAAATAATACTAAACATCTACAACATTCTGACAAAAACAAGCAATAGGGGATAGGATTCCCTATTTAATAAATGGTGCTGGAAAAACTGGCTCACCATATGCAGAAAACTGAAACTGGACCCCTTCCTAACACCTTATACAAAAATTAACTCAAGATGAATTAAATACCTAAATATAAAACCCCAAACTATAAAAACCCCAGAAGAAAATCTAGGCAATACCATGCAGGACACAGGCATGGACAAAGATTTCATGACAAAATCTCCAAAAGTAAGTGCAACAAAAGCAATAATTGGCAAACGAGATCTAATTAAATTAAAGGACTTCTGCACAGCAAAAGAAACTATCATCAAAGCGAACGGACAACATACAGAGTAGTAGAAAATTTTTGTAATCTATCCATCTGACAAATGTCTAATATCTAGAATGTATAACTAAGTTAAACAAATTTATAAGAAAAAAAACAACAACGCCGTTAAAAAGCAGGCAAATGCCATGAACCAAGACTTCTCCAAGGAAGAAATTTGTGTGGCCAACAAACATATAAAAGAAAGCTCAACATTACTAATTAGTAGAAAAATGCAAATCAAAACCACAATGAAATACCATCTCACTCCAGTCAGAATGGTGATTATGAAAAAGTCAATAAACAACAGATGCTGGTAAGGTTGCAGAGAAACAGAAATGCTTTTACACTGTTGG
Organism: Pongo pygmaeus; assembly: GCF_028885625.2. Lineage (NCBI taxonomy): Eukaryota > Metazoa > Chordata > Mammalia > Primates > Hominidae > Pongo > Pongo pygmaeus. The sequence goes on along the minus strand of NC_072396.2, from coordinate 149,367,574 downwards.
TGGGAATGTAAATTAGTTCAACCATTGTGGAAGACTGTGTGGCAATTTCTCAAACATCTAAAACCAGAAATACCATTTGACTCAGCAATCTCATTACTGAGCATATACCCAAATGAATATAAATCATTCTGTAACAAATATACATACATGCATATGTTCACTGCAGCACTATTCACAATAGAAAAAACATAGAATCAACCCAAATGCCCACCAATGATAGACTGGATAAAGAAAATGTGGTACATATACACCAAGGAATACTATGCAGCCATAAAAAGGAATGAGATCATGTCCTTTGCAGGAACGTGGATGGAGCTTGAAGTCATTATCATCAGCAAACTAACACAGGAACAGGAAACCAAATACTGCATGTTCTCACTTATAAGTGGGAGCTGCACAATGATAACACATGGAAACAGGAAGGCAAACAACACACACTGAAGCCTGTTGGGAGGGGTGAGGTGGGGAGACGGAGAGCATTAGAAACAATAGCTAATGCATGCTGGGCTTAATACCTAGGTGATTGGTTGATAGGAGCAGCAAACCACCATGACACGTATTAACCTATGTAGCAAACCTGCATATCCTGCACATGTACCCTGGAACTTAAAATAAAAGTAGAAATAGAAAAATGTCCTATATTGTATATTCTACAAGTTTTAAGACTCAAGAAAATAACTTCTACCTCAAATCTTTCTTGAGATTATTAGAATTTGTGTAAATTTAATTGTATGGCATTTCTTCTTTCTTGGAGTGTATGAGTTTGGTAGACAGGTAACAAAATCCATATTATAATGCTTAGTGGCACAGAGAGATATAAATGATTACACATAGTATTGTATCTTAACTAAAATGTAGTGATAGCTGACTGCATATTTGGACTTTATTTCATTGTTTCAATGTATTTAAAATAATGCCCCAGTGCTAAACACAGATTCTGCAACAAAATGTTTGAGGATGAAAGTCAGAATTGAATCATTGAATCATTAAGAGATTTGATGTCAGAAAAATCTAGTTCCAGACTCACACTCCACTATTTATTAGCTATAATCTTTTGGACAGGTTGCAGAGCTTCTCAGCTGGTATTGTCAGAGCACACAGGTGCTCTGTGAAAGGGTTACTAGAGGGCCAAGATAGTCTTAAGGCAGCCAGAACTTCCTATCCTGTGTACTGTGGCCAAAAGCAGTATTCTTTTGTTTATTAGTCCATTTTCATACTGCTATGAAGAAATAACTAAGACTGGATAATTTATAAAAGAAAAAAAAGAGGTTTAATGGACTCACAGTTCCACATGGCCGGGGAGGCCTCACAATCATGGTGGACGGCAAAGGAGAAGCAAAGGCACGTCTTACGTGGCAGCAGGCAAGAGGGCATGGGCCAGGGAACTGCCCTTTGTAAAACCATCAGATCTCATGAGACTTATTCATTATCCTGAGAACAGCATGGGAATACCCGCCCCCATGATTCAATTACCTCCCACCAGGTTTCTCCCATGACACGCGGAGATTATGAGAGCCACAATTCAAGATGAGATTTGGGTGGGGACACAGTCAAACCATATTTGGTTACTCCCATGTGCTGCTGTACAAATATTATTATTTTCTAAGTGTGTCATGTGGTTAGAAAATAAACGTTGAAAAGTTGCCGATGTCTGAATCTCAAACATTTGCTGTAAAAAGATGGGATTGCTGTGAGAATTAAGTTAGATAATATTCTTTCTGGTAAATAAGAACTCAATAGATGTAAATTATTAGTAGTAGTAAAGGGTAAAAATATGTAATAATAAATGTATAAGTCAGTTATTTAAGAATCTGAGCCTTCATGCAAAAGGAAAGCGGCATGGATAAATAATTACTTTATATAACCTTGTGCATGGTTTGATTTACTTTTATTATATATATAGATGACAAATATATATAATAAGTTTGCTATATATATATTTAAAGTAGTGTATATTATATATAACTTATATATTATATATAAGTTATATATATTATATATAATATATAATATATAAGTTACATATAATATATAACACATATATAAGTTGTGTGTGTGTGTATATGTGTGTGTGTGTGTGTGTGTGTATATATATATAAAAAACTAGTGAATTTTTCAAAAATTATCCAAGACTCCAGTGTTTCTTCTCAAGGGAATCTCCACAAAAATATTTTATTTCTTTTTCTTATGTTTTGTTTTTATTTTCAGTGGTGCTTCCTCCAGGTTTTGAAATTAACCAGAGCACTTCCATTATTGAGTGAACAACTGTTGGAGGAAGATGCTTTATTTTGTTCATTCTATTATTGAGTGAGCAATGGTTGGAGGAAGTTGCTTCATTTTGTTCAGTGGAAGTTGTTTACTCCTTATGCCCAGATACCCCATTTGCCATGCTTCTTCATCAGCCTGTCATGTTTTCCATTGTCTCTGGTAGAGTATTTGACAATTTTCTGGGATTCATTTTGTTGTCAGTCAGAATATATTTACTTAGTTGTAAGCCTGCCACCAGCCTTCACTTCCTAACTTTTATCTCAATAATGGCATTGAAAGAGCTTGTAGCAAGTGGTATGCCTTTCTTCCATACTAAACAGATAATGCTACTTACAGCTAAGTCTATCTGGTAGCTGCCATGAAATTTTTTCCATTGTGTAGTTGAAAACTAGCCTGAAGGGGATATATCTGATTTTAGCCAAAAGAAAGAGACAATTTCATCCTCATGCCTGAAATCTGAAATTTGAAGAAATTTTCCTATTTAGGATATTCTATACCAAAACAAATTTTGCCTTTTAAAAAAATATTTACCTCCTAATTTGTATCAGGCACTATGCCACAGACAAGAGAGACTAAGAGTGGAATTCCACATGTTCCAGAAATCTAGAATCTTACAATTTAACCTTTACCAGAATCACCTGGAAAACTTGTAAAAATAGGATTCTAAGTGCTCTTTACAGCAGGTCTGGGTTGTGGGCTTTCGAATCTGCAAGTTTTACAAGGATCTCAGATAATTCTGTTATTTCTGACCTTTGAGAAACACTGCCTGATAGGCGACACAGAGAGATAAAGCATGAAAAATAGCTTGGTGCTAGGAATGTGATTATGGTGTTCAGTGGACACTCAAAAGGTACCTTTACTGGAGACCTGGGTCACTGTCATGGTACAATGTGGGGATTAATTTGCATAGGCAAATTTAGGTCAGAATATACAAGATTTTGAACATCAGTTTCAGGAGTTTGAATTTATTCCAGATGTCACAGCATTTGAGCTACACTAACTAGGTCACTGAAAACCACTGGGTGATTTGAATAAGAGGTGATTTATCAATTTTTTTAGGATAGTTGCTCTGGCAACAAAACCTAAGATGAATTGGAGCAAAAACAACTAGAGAGTTTCTACAGCTAGGAGGCATCTGTTGTTAATTGTGCAGGTATGAGGTGGTAAGTATTCAGACTAGAGTGGTAGCAGCGGAAAAATATAAATGGCACACAGTAGAAGGATTGCCAAGAAACCATAGGGGTGCAGAGGCTGAAGGTAAAAAAAAAAAAAATAGAAGGGCTTTAAGATTTGGTACTCAATAATGAAAGATTGAAAATTTTGCTGACTGATACAGGAAGATGGTAAAGAAGGAATGATTTCCTGGGAAGATTGAGAGTGTAAGTTTGGACACACTTGATCTGAACTGAGAAGATAAATATTCAAGTAGAAATTTTATTCTAACAATTAGAGATACTGACTACAAACTAAGAAACCCGATATAGACCCCACGTGTTCTAACAATGGTGAAATGACCCCAAACTCTATTTTCTGCTTTAGGTTTCATAATAAAAATTTATTAAAACACCACGAATGATCTTTTTTTTGGCTATATCTGGAATAACATTTATAAGAGATATATAATGATAGTATGGTAACAAATGCCATAAAGATAGCAAAGATTGGGTGTCCAAGAAGATATTAGGTAGAGTCAGAGGGCAGTAAACAGCCTAACCAGCCAAAACAAACAAACAAACAAAAAAAACACTGCGTGCATCATCATATACTTTGATCAAACTCACAATGTGTTTACCCTCGTTATCAAGGGTAATTTGAAACTTATGATGAATCTTATTTGAGAATTGTAGGGCCAATACTAAATCAGAATCAACTAAATTTAATTTCTCTTTTGGCCAATTGTATCTCCATAGGTATAACATCCTCAGGAGGGTATAAATCAAATGCAAAGAACGCCTGGTCCTCAATGTCTAAATTGTCATAGGACTTGTTAACCGTGTACAATTTTATTTTCTTCACCACTTTTGTATTGCACTGTATACTGGTATTTGGAAGAGAAAAGGAGGTTTTGTCATAGAAGTTATATAATTCTATAGTGTCATTTTGTTGTCCCTCCCAACAGAAATGGCCCTTCCCCATATACCAGATGCTATGTCCCATGGGGGTGGATATTAGAGGCCAAATTTGGGAAAAATCAGGGTTCCAAGTGGCTTGAGGGCATAGCGATTCTCCTTTTCTCTTTTCACAATCTGAAAGGGATAGGGGATGCCTTGTGTTATTATCAGCTAAAATAGCCCACCTATTTCCCAGGGGAAGTATTCTTAAATTGTTTACAATAGTCCCAATGCCTGCCAGCTGAACGACAGAGTACAATTGAGCCTCATTTAACTTCGGTGCCTGGGCTCTGAGAATACAATGTTTAAGGTCACATTTTCCATCCAAAAATCTTCATAAGTTTTGGGAACCATATATTTTCCACAGGTGTTTGGATTGTGCCTCAGTACTGAGGATTGTAGGCCATTGCTTCATAGCCACCTCAGATTCCATTTGTAATAAAATAGATATGAGCCCCTGTTGGGTAAGAGTACATGCTTGTTCCCATCTTTGGGTTTGGGAGTATGTTTTCATGTTTTTTTCTGGTTTATTCCATCCATTTGATGAGTGCTGCATTATCTTTGAAAGCAACTTCCCATCCTTTTTCCTCTTCCTGGAATAGCATTCCTTCTATGTGGCCTATTTTTGATAGGGACTTTTTTTCTAAAGAATGTCTCTCTTCATTAGTCATGAACTCAGCTTGCCCCAGTATGCCTAGCCTAGCTCCAATTCCTGCAGGGAGGCTGCGCTTTAGTTTTTTGGATGGCCACTTTTAGTGTATCCACCGGGAATGCTGTTGCCATTGTATACTGATGGCATTTATACAATTTGGAAAAATGGAGTCAATCCAGAACTGCTGGGCATCCCAAACAATTGTTAGGTGAGTGGAGGTTCCACCTAAGTATACCCTTGTCTGGGTATTCCATAAGGCTTCCCAGAGGCACCCTGGTCTTAGGGTGGAATTTGTGCTCTCAGGGACCTCTTTCCACCAATTGACTCCCATCAATATTTATTTAAGGGCAGTGTCAGTGTGGTTGGTGCTGGATAGGGGGATCCAGCCACAGGCACAGGGCTGGTGGTTATTTGGGCGGGCCATGCTATGGCAGTTTACACAGGAGGCAGCTAGGTGTTTCCCACTGTAACCAAGCAATTGTCTCAACTGATTATCCTCAATATCTATTGTTATGCAATGTCCTACCTGGTTAGACCCTCTCAGCCATCGTCCTGCGACATTGTTAGGCAAGTATTCCTGCAGGGAGTCATATTTGGTTGCAAGCCTATAATACAGGTACCCTACAAAGGGGGATCCTCGGGGAATGTTTAGAATGTTGCTGTTCCATATGAGTCTTCATTTTTTCCTGGTCTATATCATACCTAATGATGTGGGCTCGGCCTGCAGGAAGATTGCTGAGGTGTACAGGGGACTAGGAGAAATTTTCAGGTTTGAAAAGAGAAGGAGTGTGCAGTAGGCAGACGGAGGAGATTGTGGGAATGAGGATGAACAAGTAAAACATTTCCCTGGAATGAGAATGAACAAGTAAAACATTTTCCTGGCTTTAGCAAAGGAATGTATGGCCACACCCATTTAGAAAGTTATACCAAGGAAGATTGCATAGATTCCAAACAGCTTCTTAGGGGTCTCAGTTAAAACATTCAGGGGTTTACCAATATTCTATAGCAAGGAAAGTAAGAATGAGAGTTATTTTAGGGTTCATGAGGATTGGCCTGATCCGGTGTCTCTGGAAGTATGCCAGCTTTCGTTGTATCCCTAGAGACTGACTTAGCCTCCAGTGTTCTCTTCATTTACAGGCGCGTGTCAGAGACCGGTTCAGAAGTCCTTGGGCGGTCAGGAATGTGGTTGGGTGGTCGTTTTAAGTGTGAAATGTGAATCCAAGAAGCGATTCCCTTTGACTTTGCAGCGCAAGAGTTGGTTAAAAGCACCCGATAAGGTCCTTTCCAGCGGGGTTGTAGGGAGTCCTCCAGTTTTGGTGTCTTTTCCAACATACAAAGTCACCTGTCTGTAATCCGTGGTCTTCGGGGTCATCAGCCCCTCCAGGAGCTAACTGTGAAAAGATCCTGTTACCGGCTTTGTATTATTTCTTAAGGTTTTGAGGAGCCCTTGACAATAGTGCCATATTCGCCCTTTGAGTAAGGCTAATTTGTATAAGCCCTCAATCAGCTTCCTAGGTCTCCCTGTTATGATTTCACAGGGCAATAAACAGTGTTTTCCAAAAGGAGTGGATCTAAGATTAAGCAAGACCAGTGGGAGGGCTTTTGGTCAAGGGAGGTTAAAAGCCTCTGTCAACTTAACTAATTAAGTTTTTATTGTGCCATTTGTCCATTCCACCAACCTGGAGGATTGGGAATGGTAGGCACAATGAAAATGTTGTATTATGGGCCAGATTTTACAAATGGATTGAACAACTTGTCCAGTAAAATGAGTCCCACAATCACTGTGCAGTTCAGAAGGAATTCCCCAAACTGGAACAATTCTCTCTAACAAAATTTTCCCTACTTTTAAGGCGGTAGCCCTCCGACAAGGAAATGCTTCTACTCAATGAGAAAACATACAAACTAAGACCAGCACATATTTGAAAATTTGAGATGGAGGCATCTGGATAAAACCCAACTGCTGTACTTCAAAAGGTCCTATTGGCAAAAGAAAATGACCTTGGGAGCCATGTAAGGGCTTGCCGGGGTTATGTTCTGGGCATATAGTGTATTGAGAGTGTATACCTTTGGGGCTATCATGAGGGATAGTTTCCAAAAGTATTGTTTTCCCCATGATACCATTTTTTTCAGGAGCCCGATGAGTCTTTTCATGAATAAACTGAAGGAAAGGCAATTGTGCACCTATGGGAACTATGGGTTTTGTTGTTGTTGTTGTTAGGCCCTAGCTATAATTCCTTACTTGGGTCAAACATTCCTCCCTTCTGCTGCCAGGTTTGTTTCTCTTGAGGGGTACAGGCTTGTTGATACTGTAAAAGAATGTTAGTGAGGGTATTTGTAGGATGAAAGGTACATTCCCATGCAGGACAGGCCATCTTTCCTAGGGCAGCATTCTTTGCTGCAGCATCAGCTAGATTATTTCCTTTTGCTTCTTCAGTGTTATCTTTTGAGTGCCCAGGAATTTTTATGATTACAAATTGCTTTGGCATCTGAACTGCTTCTAGTAACTCCTAGACTTGGTGCCAGTTTTGTATGGCCTGTCCGGATGAGGTAAGAAATCCTCTCTGTTTCCATAGAATGTCAAAATCATGGGCTACTCTGAAAGCATGTTGGCTATCAGTATATATATTTGCCACTTTTCCTTTGGCTAATTTACAAGCTCTAGTTAATGCTATTATCTCTGCCATCTGGGATGATTGGACTCCTTGGAGTTGGGTGCTTTCGATTATGTCTGTTATGGAAGTGATGGCATATCCTGCCCGGTAATGCCCCTGGTTGTCCCTTAAATAAGAACCATCCGTGAACCAAATTAATTCAGCATTCTTAATGGTAGTTTTCTATGAATCTTCCCTAGGGGAGAGTAAGATATTAGTTAGTAGATTGAAGTTGTGTTCCTCTTCCTCTTGTTGTTCACCTGGAAGGGGGAGCAGGGGAGCAGGGTTAAGAGTGTTACAGTGCTTCAAAGTGATGTTGGGAGCAGAAAGCAGGGGTACCTCATAAGAGGCGAGGTGCCTAACAGAATAGTGTTGAGTGTGGTGAGAGCTTAGAAGAGATTTCACAGAGTAGGGGACATAGATGGTCAGAGGGGACCCTAGGACAAATTCTTCGACGTTTTTGCATAAGGTGGCTGAAGCTGATACTGCCCTCATACAAGGAGGGTGCCCCCTTGCTGGATCTGTTGACGAAAATAATTAATTGGTCTGTGATTGTCACTATGTTTTTGAGTTAATACTCCTACAGCATTCATGTTTATTTCACGTACAGAGAGGGAAAAGGGAAGACTATAATTGGGGTGGCCTAGAGCAGGTGCTTGTGTGAGAGCCTGTTTTAGACGTTCTGTGTGTTATTTTTCTCCCTCCTCCCGGTGGGTTGGGCTTGGCTGGGTCTGTTTTAGTTTTTTATATAGGGGTTGGACCATTAAGGAGTAGTTTCGAATCCAGTTCCTGCAATAGCCTGTTAACCCTAAAAATCCTTTTAATTGCCTTTTAGTTTGGGGCAGGGGAAAGGTCATAACAGCAGAGAGGCTCTCAGGGTTTACTAGTAGCCCCCTTGGGGAAATCATATGTTCCAAGTATTTAACTTGGGGCAGGCAAAATTGTAATTTATCATTTGATACTTTGTGTCCCTTAAAAGCAAGCTATTGTAATAGGCGGACAGTATCTTCTCTGCATTTTCCTAGGGAGGATGAACACAACAATAAATCATCCATATACTGAGTTAGTGTAGATTCATTTGGAAATTCAGTGTCATCTAAATCTGCCTTTAGTATTTGAGAAAAATAAGTAGGACTTTCAGAGTAGCCCTGGGGTAAGACTGTCCATGTGCATTCGTGATTTTCACAAGTGAAAGCAAAAAGATACTGGCTATTTTGCTCTACAGCTATGCTGAAAAATGCACTGCATAAATCAATAACAGAGAAGTGGCTGGCAGTGATAGGAATATTGGACAGTAAGGTGTGGGAGTTAGGAACAACAGGGTATCTAGGAATTATTATTTTATTTATAGCTCTTAGGTCTTAAACAATTCTCCAGCCTTTCCCATTTGGCTTTTAACTGGGAGGACTGGTGTATTGCAAGGGCTGGTGTGGGGTATGATGAATCCTTTGTCTAAATAGTCCTGAATGGTTGGTTTGATTTCTAGTAAGGCTTCAGGTCTAAGGGGATATTGCCTTACATTTGACAGGGGTTTGGATTTATTTATGGTTATCTCTGTAGGGACTGCCGACTTAATTCTTTCAGTATCTGTGGAAGAGCTTGCCCATAAGGAGTCTGGTACCTTAGATAAGAAAGGCTCTAATTTTTCCTGTCCAGAATCTTGATTAACTTTCACAAGCATAATGTTACATGTGGGCTTTTGTAAGTCTTCTGTGTCTCCCAAGTTGAGAATCATTTCTCCCTTCTGTGAAAATGAGATGTGAGCATTATGGGCCTCTAGGAAATCCCGTCCCAGCAGGTGTATGGGGACACTATCTACTATTAAACAAAGTGATGCCCCACTAGTTCTCCTAATGGAAATTGAAGGGGATTTGATTTAAAGCCTTTAATAGGAGAGTTTGAAACCCCTAGCATTTGGACTTTTTCTTTACTCTGAGGGAAAGTGTTCTTAATCAAGGTAGGGTTGAGGGCTTACAGTGTAGCACCAGTGTTGACAAGGACTTTGGTATTTTCTCCATTTATGGACATTTCTGCTTCTCTTAAATCATTAGTTAGAAGTGGAGGGAAAACCCTCTCTATGCCCTCAGAGCATCCCTATTCTGATTTTTGAGTTGTTCTAGTGCCTTCCTCTGGGGCCGTTTGCCCAATTTGTGCAATCACCCATTTAAGTTTTTTGCGTTATTTTTTAAAATGTCCTTTCTTTTTGCAATAGTGGCAAGTTGCTTTCTTTTGGGGCTGCTTAGATCTCTGGGAAACATGGGACCCTTGCAAACTCCCAACTTGGTTACTAAGTTGTTTTAGTTGTAAACTCATAATTTTAGAGACTCTGTCCTTTTCTTTCTTAATGATTGTGACAATTGGTCAGCTAGGGTAACTAGGTGGCTAGTGGGCAAGGAACCCCAAGCCACATTATTCCTCTTTATTAGGGTTGCTAACTCCTTATCTAAACCTTGAATAAACTCAGAATTTAGTAAGGTGTCACTTCTAATGTGCTTAAAGTTTTCAGGAGGTATTCCTGAAAACTGTTTGAATGTCTTTTCAAACCTGATATAAAAGTCAGGTATGGTTTCATTTGGGCGTATTTTACATTGTTGCACCTTTGCCCAGTCTATAACCTTGGGGAATATCTGTGGTATAGTTTCACAGAGGCGATTGCAAAGCTCTCTGTATTTCTCTCTTCCAGTTGCATCTATTCTGTCAAAATCTTCTAAAGACTGTTTCCAATCTGCTACCCTAAACCATTCTTCAGCTTTGTTTTTGGGGACCAGTAACTCAATCAGCTGATATAGGTCAGAGAACCCTGGATAATAAGTCTTAAGCATTAATTGGAACTCCTTAGAAAACCCAAAGAGATCTTCAGTTGGATTGGAGAATCCAGATACCAGGGCCTTAAACTCTGATTTGGTCCAGGGGGTATGTATTATGTTAGAATCCTCTCTGTCTGTGGGTTTTACTCTAAAAAGAGCAACTACTATATTATTTTCTCCAGCTATTTCTGGTCCCTCTGTGACTTGAGGGGGTAGGGGAAGGCGAAGGAAAAATGAAATTGTCCAGACGAGGAAGTTCAGAGAGCAGAGGGTCAGGAGAAGCAGAGGGGAGACAGTTTCTGGAGCCTTCCTGATTTCAGAAGTGGCTTCTACTAATTTCTTTAAATCTGAGAGAGTTTCAAACATTTTTTTTATTAACTTCCTGGAGGAAGGCAAGCTGATTGTTCCCTCTTTTTGATGATTCTAGGTGCCAGCTAAAGTATGACTCCCATTCATTTTCTTTGATTTGGGAGCCTAATTTTTCCAATCTAGCATGCAAGATAACTAATTTAGGGATATCAAAAGTTCCCCGTTTTAGAAACCTTAGACCTAGGTAATCTTTAGTAACATCTTCGCATTTACATAAATACTTGCAAGTAAAGGCACCATAATTATTAAACATAAACCGAGCTTGGGTGCCCGTAGAGGGCTGCTCCCCTTGACTTTCCTCTTTTTTAGAGAGTTTATTTCCCATCCAATCTCTCTCTCTCTTTTTTTTTGGGGGGGGGGGCGGTGGGGGGAACTGACCTGTGGCCTAGGGTTTTTGTGTTGTGGATCAATATGTGCTGCTTGTGGGCAGGACTCCACGGTGGGTCACCACTGAGTTGTTTCTACTCTTACATGTCTCAGTTTCTCTCTTCAGAGCTCTATTACCTCTGAGAGGGCTCAAAACACCGGGTGATCAGCCCTTATATGTGTTTCCTGGATGAGCCTTTTTCAATCAATATTTGTTGAGGTGTTTCCCATAGGGCCGCTGCACGTCACGGGGGATCAACCCCCTAGAGACTCCACGAGGCCCCTGGTCACCCAAGGGCGCCTTTCAGCTGGAAGGAGCAAAATGCCCCTTCTCTTTGGAGGTGAGGAACTCAGTCTCCCATTTATTTATGAAAAATAACAGTTCAGTTCCTCAGGCAAAATGCACACAGACAACCCAATTGAGATTAATTTTGATAGAAAAAGAAATAGAGAAAGACCCTTCTGAATGCACCTCTGAAACTAAAATTAAGATTTTAACCAAATTCCTAGGAGAAAAGAGAGAGAAAATAAAAACCAGCTCAGAATTAATCAAGTACCATCAACCAAAATGGAAGGTCCAGGGCTCAGGAGGACTTACCAGATCCACTAGAGGAGAAGCTTAAACTCGGAGAGTCTTCAGTGGGCCCCTGCTGGTACCTTAGCTCCAGTTTTGAGCAACTTCTTAGGGGTCCTGAGTCTTCTCTGAGGCTCCACATGTTTGGGTGCCAGATTATTGTCCACAGAAAGAGTCAAACTCTGTAAAATATTTGAAGAGATTTATTCTGAGACAAATATGAGTTACAATGGCCTGTGACACAGCCCTCAGGAGGTCCTGAGAACACATGCTCCAGGTGGCTGGGGTACAGCTTGGTTTTATATGTATTAGGAAGGCATGAGACATCAATCAAATACATTTAAGAAATACATTGGTTTGGTTCAGAAAGGTGGGACAACTCAAAGCGGGGCTTCCAGGCTATAGATAAATTTCAACATTTTCTTGTGGACAGTTGGTTGAGTTTATCTGAAGACCTGGGATTCATGGAAAGGAATGTTCACGTTAAAATAAAAGATTGGGGGGACCAAGTTTTATTGTGCAGAGAAATCCCTCAGATAGCAGACTTCAGAGGGAGAGCAGATTGTAAAATGTTTCTTATCAAACCTAAAAGGGTGCCTGGCTCTTTGTTGATTATCTCCTGGATTTGTAAAGAAAGGAAGGAAAACAAAGGGGGAAGGAGAGTCTCTATAGAATGTGTTTTTTTTCCCATAAAAGACTTTGCAGGGCAATTTCAGGGTATGACAAAGAAATATATTTTGGGGTTAAATATATTTTCCTTGTCTCCTAATGTTGTGCCAGAGTTAGATTGAAAAGTAAGTCACAATTTATAGGGTCAAATAAAACCCATCTGATGAGAGTTGATGGTTTGTAGGCCATGACCCTCTCTAGACCCCTTGGCTAGGAATTTGGGCAAGATAAAATATCAGAGCTTAGTCCTCAGTACAATATGAAAGGACCATGTAGGGAGTGAATTTCAAGCTTCAAATACCAAAGGCAAATGAAATTTGGCTTGGCTATTGATAAGCTATGACATCATTTTCTACCATGCTGTGAAGGTATCCAAAGTGATACTGGAAAACCCCCAGAGGCTGTTATTCCACTGATTGTACATTTTTTAATGTTTTCTGGATGGTATTTGGGTAGATTTCTAATAGTCTTTTTAGACTTCACTACAATACCTTGAATAATTATTTAATTGTATACTGGCATAAATGAGTTAAATCCTAACAAAATATTGCTTTAAAGATGATGCAATAATAACAAGTGTTGCATTTATTCTTTGAAGCATGGGCAGAAACGGATAGCTAAAATATTTAGAATTTGTTGACTATAAAAGTGCATTGAAAATATGTGAAAAGTGATTCACTTCCTTTGTAGCCTATATGCAAAACATTCATTGCTTTTAAAAGCCCCTGAAAATGAGACCACCTGCCTCTGCCGTAGTGGGTTAGTAACTAAAAAAGCAGCCCCTGTTGGCTGGCTACAGGTTTCAGTCTCTTCCTGCTGTCAACTTCTCATTTAGTTGGAGGTCATTTATACATTTCTGCAATCTCAGGATTACCCAATTTTTTTTCTTTCTCAGAAGAAACATGATACAATACAACTAGTAGGTCTAACCTTGTGTTTTTTCATTTCTCCTTCGAACAACATAGCTAGGGATAGCTTGGGGACCTAGAGAGTATGAAAATAAAGCAGATGTGAATAACCTATTGGCTACTCCCTTTCTCTTTGTGTCAACCAGTGCTATTGTTGAGAGAGACTGGTCAGAGAAAACCTGGTAGCAAAGAGAGGGATGCAGAACTTTTTGCTTCTGGTTGAGCCCACCTACAACAGAAGGGTGAGTTACCGATCAGACCTCTGTTAAATATTTTTTTAAAAAAAACAAACTTGGTGTAAATTCTCACACTTCTGCAGGCTTGTGTTATTTATTTCTTACCTGGTATTCAGAGAAATGTATTGCTGCTTGTTATACTCTTCGTTGTAATTCTAAAATAAGGCCTTGCATTTGACAAGAATGCCACTATGTTTTTTTTTTCTGTTTTGCCAATAATAATGGGCTCTTTTGATGTTTTTGTAAAAGAAAAAAATACATGTGCCATAAAAAGATATCTATACAGAGAGCATCAATTTTTGTCTGTCCTGTTAACTGATAAACTCACAGTAACTGACACTTAATAGGAGCTCAGAATGACTTAATGAATGAAAACTTACATGTTCTAAAATATAAATAACATAGAAAATCAGGCAGAAATGAAAACTAACCTTAATAATACTCTTGAAAAGAGACCAAATGCAAATTTCAGCATTGTTCACAGAAACCAATCATGCCACATAGTGTAAGTTCTTTGGTGTTTACAAACTAATAGCTCTTCATATCCTAAAGATTATCCTTTCAGAAAATTGATCATTATTATAATTTCAACAGCTTCTAGTGGAGATTCAGGTTTGATTCTTTTATTCTCAATAATATGTAATTGAATCTTCAGTCATGAAATTTACATTTTGAATGTATCAGTATTCTCTCATAGTAAGCAAATGTTGGAGCATTGGGAATTCTCTGGATAATCAAAACATTGTGATCAGGAACAGTTAGTCCACTGAAAGATATTCTCTTTTTTTCATTTTGAAATTTCCTTAAACATTTTTTATTCCAATAGCTTTTGGGGTACAAGTGTTTTTTATTATTATTATTATTATTATTATTATTATTATTATTATTATTTGAGACGGAGTCTCTCTCTGTTGCCCAGGCTGGAGTGCAGTGGTGAGATCTTGGCTCACTGCAAGCTCCGCCTCCCGGGTTCACGCCAGTCTCCTGCCTCAGCCTCCTGAGTAGCTGGGACTACAGGCACCCGCCACCATGCCCGGCTAATTTTTTTGTATTTTTAGTAGAGACGGAGTTTCACTGTGTTAGCCATGATGGTCTTGATCTCCTGACCTCATGATCCACCCGCCTCGGCCTCCCAAAGTGCTGGGATTACAGGCGTGAGCCACTGCACCTGGCCACAAGTGTTTTTTGTGTTTTTTTTTAATTACATAGGTGAATTGTATAGTGGTGAATTCTGAGGTTTTAGTGCACCAGTTACCAGAATATTGTACATTGTACCCAACATGTAGTTTTTTATCCTTCAGCCAACTACAAATCTCTCCCTTCTGAGTCTTCAATGTTTACTATCTCACTCTGTATGCCTTTGCATACCCATAGCTTAGTCCCTACTTATAAGTGAGAACATAAAGTATTTGGTTTTCCATTCCTGAGTTATTATAATACTTCACTTAGAATAATGGCCTCCAGCTCCATCCAAGTTGCTGCAAAAGACATTGTTTCACATTTTTTATGGGTAAGTAGTATTCAGTGGTGTATATATACCATATTTTCTTTATCCACTCATTGGTCAATGGGCACTTAGGTTGGTTCCATATCTTTGCAACTGTGAATTGTGCTGCAGTAATCACCCATGTGCAGGTGTCTTTGTAATATGATAACTTTGTTTCCTTTTGGTACATACCCAGTAGTGAGACTGTTGGATTGAATGGTAGATTAAATTTTTGTACGTTAAGAAATCTCAATATTGTTTTCCATAGAGGTTGCACTACTTTATATTTCTACTGGCAGTGTATAAACATTCCATTTTTACCACATCCATACCAACATCTATTGTTTTATTGACCTTTTAATAATGGCCATTCTGGCAGGGGGTTAGGTAATATCTTACTGTAGTTTTAATTTGCATTTCTCTGATGATTACTGATGTTGAAATTTTTTTTTATTTGGTTGTTGGCCATTTATATATCTTCTTTTGAGAAATGTCTATTTGTGGAATTCGCCCACTTTTTCATAGGATTTTTTTTCTTGCTGATTTGAGTTCCTCCTAGATTCTGAATATTAGTTCATTGTCACAGGCATAGTGGTATGGTTTGTCTCTATGTCCCCACCTAAATCTCCTGTCAAATCGTAATCCCCACATGTCAGGGGAGGGTCTTGGTGGGAGGTGATTGATCATGGGGGTGGATTTCCTCCATGATGTTCTTATAATAGTGAGTTCTCATGAGAACTGATGCTATAAAAGTGTGACGCTTCACCCCTTGCTCTCTGTCTCCTACTGCCATGTAAAATGTGCCTTGCTTTCCTTCTGCCTTCCACCGTGATTATAAATTTCCTGAGGCCTCCCCAATCATGCAGAACTGTGACTCAATTAAACAACTTTTCTTTATTATTACCCAGTCTCATATAGCTCTTTATAGCCGTGTGAAAATGACCTAATACAGAAAGTTGGTACTGAGAGTAGGGCACTCTTATAAAGATACCTGAAAATGTGGAAGCGACTTTAGAACTGGGTAATGGGAACAGGTTGAAGCAGTTTGGAGGGCTCATAAGAAGACAGGAAGATGTGAGAATGTTTGGAACTTCATAGAGACTTGTTGATGGTTTTGAACAAAATGCTGATAGTGATACGGACAATGAAATCCAGGCTGAGGTGGTCTCAATGGAGATGAGGAACTTATTGGGAACTGGAATTAAGGTCACTGATATGGTTTGGCTCTGTGTCCTCACCCAAATCTTACCATGAATCGTAATCCCCATGATCCCCACGTGTCAAGGGCAGGACCAGGTGAAGATAATTGGATAATGGCTGTGGCTTTTCCCATGCTGTTCTTGTGATAATGACCGAGTCTCAGGGGATCTGATGGTTTTATAAGCAACTGTTATTTCCCCTGTTTTGCACTCGCTCTGTCTTGCCACCATGTAAAAAAAGTGGCCTGCTTCTTCTTTTTTTTTTTTTTTTGACAGAGTTTTGCTCTTGTTGACCAGGCTGGAATGCAGTGGCGTGATCTCGGCTCACTGCAACCTCCGCCTCCCAGGTTCAAGTGATTCTTCTGCCTCAGCCTCCCAAGTAGCTGCGATTACAGGCATGTACCACCACACCCGGCTAATTTTGTATTTTTTAGTAGAGATGTGGTTTCTCCATGTTTGTCAGGCTGGTCTCAAACTCCCAACCTCAGGGTGATCTGCCCACCTTCGCCTCCCAAAGTGCTGGGATTACAGGTGTGAGACACCATGCCCAGCAAGATGCCTGCTTCTTTTTCGCCTTCTGCCATGATTGTAAGTTTCCTGAGGCCTCCCCGGCAATACAGGACTGTGAGTCAATTAAACCTCTTTCTTTTATAAATTATCCAGTCTCTGGCAGTTCCTTATAGCAGCATGAGAACTGACTAATACACTAAATTGGTACTGAGGTAGTGGGGTGCTGCTATAAAGATACCTGAAAATGTGGCAGCAACTTTGGATTTGGTTAACAGTCAGGTTGGAAGAGTTTGGAGGGTTCTGAAATAGACAGGAAGAACTGGGAAAGTTTGGAACTTCCTAGAGACTTGTTAGATCACTGACTGAAGTGCTGATGGTGATACCGACAATGAAGTTGAAGTCCAGGCTGAGGTGGTCTCAGATGAAGATGAGGAACTTGCTTAGGACTGGAATAAAGGTGATTCTTGCTATGATTAAGCAAAGAGACTGGTGGCATTTTGCTCCTGACCTAGAGATCTGTGGAACTTTTAACTTGAGAGCAATGACCTGAAGTTGAAATTTATGTTTAAAAGGGAAGCATAGCATAAAAGTTTGGAAAATTTGCAGTCTGACCATGTGATAGAAAAGAAAAACCCATTTACTGAGGAGAAATTTCAGCCAGATGCAGAAAGTTGCAAGGAGCTGATTGCTAATTACCAAGTAAATGGGGAAAATTGTTTCCAGGGCAGGTTAGAGGTCTTCATGGCAGCCCTTCCCATCACAGGCTCAGAGGCCTAGGAGGAAAAAATAGTTTCAGGTACCAGGCCCAGAGCCCTGCTACTGCTCTGTGCAGCCTCAAGACTTGGAGCCCTGCATCACAGCCAAGGCTAAAAGGGGCCAATATACAGCTCAGACCATTGCTTCAGAGGGTACAAGCCCCAAGCCTTGGTGGCTTACGCATGGTGTTTTGCCTGCAGGTGAGCCGAAGTCAAGAATTGAAGCTTGAGAACCTCTGCGTAGATTTCAGAAGATGTATAGAAACACCAGAATGTTTAGGCATAAGTTTGCTGCAGGGGAGAACCTCTGCTAGAGCAGAGTGGAAAGAAAATGTGGGGTTGGAGGCCCTCCACAGAGCTCCCCCTGGGGCACTGTCTAGTGGAGTTGTGAGAAGAGGGCCACCATCCTCCAGAGCTCAGAATGGTAGATCCACTGACAGCTTACACCATGCACCCAGAAAAATCACAGACACTCAACACCAGCCCGTGAAAACAGCTTGGAGGGGAGCTGTACTCTGGAAAGCCAGACCCAGTGGCGGAGCTACCCAAGGCTATGGGGGCCCACCTCTTGCACCAGTGTGACCTGTATGTGTGACATGGAGTCAAAGAAGGTCATTTTGGAACTTTGAGGTTTAATTTCTGTCCCACTGGATTTCAGACTTGCATAGGGCCTGTAGCCCCTTTGTTTGGGCAAATATCTCCCATTTGCAATAGGTGTATTTATCCAATGCCTGTATACTAATTGTATCTAGGAAGTAACTAAGTGGCTTTTGATTTTATAGGTTCATAGGCAGATGGGTCATGCCTTGTCTCAGATGAGACTTTGGACTTAAGACTTTTGGGTTAATGCTGAAATGAGTTAATAATTTGGGAGATTGTTGGAAGAGAATGATTGTGTTTTGAAACGTAAGGACATGAGATTTGAAACTGGCCAGGAGTGGAATAATATGGTTTGGCTCTGTGTCTGCACTGAAATCTCACCCTGAATTGTAATCGCCATAATTCCCATGTGTAAAGGGTGGGGCCAGGGGGAAGTAACTGGATCTTGGGGTCAGTTTCCTCCATGCTGTTTTTGTGATAATGAGTGAGTCTCATGATATCTGATGGTTTTATAAGCATCTGGCATTTCGTCTGCTTGCCCTCACTGCATCCTGCCACCTTGTGAAGGAGGTGCCTGCTTCTCCTTTGCCTTCTGCCATGATGGTAAGTTTCCCCAGGCCTCCCCAGCTATGTGGAACTGAGTCAATTAAACTTCTTTATAAATTACCGAGTCTCAGGTATCTTTTCATAGCAGTGTGAGAACAAACTAATACAGTCACTCTTGCTATGCTTTAGTAACAGGACTGGTGGTATTTTGTCCCTGCCCTAGAGATCTGTGAAACTTTGAACTTGAGAGAGATGATTTAGGATATCTGGCAGAAGAAATTTCTAAGCAGCAAAGCATTCAAAAAATAACCTGGCTCCTTCTAACAGCATAATCTCATATGCATTCACAAAGAGATAATCTGAAATTGAAAGTTATGTTTAAAAGGGAAGCAGAGCATAAAAATTTGGAATATTTGCAACATTACCATGTGGTAGAAAATAAAAGCCCATTTTCTGAGCAGATATTCAAGCTGGCTACAGAAATTTGCATAATTAAAGAGAAGCTGACTGTTAATAGCCTGAGACAATGGGGAAAATGTCTTCAGGGCATGTCACAGACCTTGTGACAGCCCCTCCTATCACAGGCCCAGAGGCCTAGAAGAAAAAAAGGGTTTTGTGGGCCAGGCCCAGTGCCCTTCTTCTCTGTACAGCCTCAGGATATGGCACTCTGCATCCCAGCCACTTCAGCTGGAGCCTTGACTAAAAGGGGCCAAGGAACAACTTGGGCTTAGGCTTTAGAGGGTTCAAGCCCCAAGCCTTGGTAGCTTACATGTGGTGTTGGGCCTGTGGCTGTGCAGAAGGTACAAATTGAGCTTTGAGAACCTCTGCCTAGATTTCAGAGGATGCATGAAAGCAAATGGATATCTAGGTAGTCTGCTGCAAGGGTGGAGCCCTATGGAGAACCTCCACTATGGCAGTGCAGAGGAAAAATGTGGGCTTGGAGCTCCCACACATATTTGCCCCTGGGGCATTGTCTAGTGAAGCTGTGAGAAGAGGACCGCCATGCCCCAGACGCCAGAACTGTAGATCCACCAACAGCTTGCACCCTGTGGCTGGAAAAGCTGCAGAAACTCAATTTCAGCCCATGAAAGCATCAGCTGTGGCTGTAATCGTCAGAATCACAGGGCAGAGCTGCCCACAGACTTGGGAGCCCACCCCTTGCATCAGCATGCCCTTCAAGTGAGACATGGAGTCAAAGGTTCTTATTTGGAACTTTAAGATTTAATGACTGCCCTGCTGGGTTTCGGACTTTCATGGGGCCTATAGCCCCTTTGTTTTGGCCAATTTTTCCCATTTAAAATGAAGGCATTTATGCAATGCCTGTACCCCCATTTTATCTTGAAAGTAACTAACTTGTTTTTGATTTTACAGGCTCATAGGCAGAAGGGACTGGCCTTATCTCAGCTGAGACTTTGGACTTGCATTTTGGGTTAATGCTGAAATAAGTTAAGACTTTTGGGGATTGTTAAGAAGGCATGATTGTGTTTTGAAATGTGAGAAGGACATGAGATGTGGGAGGGGCCAAGGGTGGAATAATATGGTTAGGCTTTGTGTCCCCATCCAAATTTCATGTCAAATTATAATCTCCATGTGTCAGAGGGGAAACCTGATGGGAGGTAATCGCATCATGGTGGTGGAGTTTTCCCATGTTGTTCTCATAATAGTGAGTGAGTTCTCATGAGATCTGATGGTTTAAAAGTGTGGCACTTCTCACCTCACTCTCTGTCTCTCCTGATGCTATGTAAGACATGCCTTGCTTCCTCCTTGCCTTCCACCATGATTGTAAATTCCCTGAGGCCTCCTCAGCCATGCAGAACTGTGAGTCAATTAAGCCTCTTTTGTAAATAAATTACCCAGTCTCAGGTAGTTTTTGTAGCAGTGTGAGAACAGACAAATACACATAGTGTGCAAATATGTTCTCCCATTTTGTGGGCTGTTTACTCTGATAATTTTTTCTTTTTCTATACAGAGTTGTTGTTGTTTTTTTTTTTTTTTTCAGTTTAATTGGGTCCCATTTATTGTAGCCACATTTGCTTCTGGGGTTTTATTCATACATTTTTTGTCTAGGCCAATGTCCAGAGGAGTTTTTCAGGTCATGTTCTAGAAGTTTTATGGTTTCAAATCTGAGATTTAAGTCTCTGATTCATCTTGAGTCTATTTTCATTTCAGATGAGAGCTAAAAATCCAGTTTCATTCTTTTATGTGTAGCTAGCTAGTTTTCCCATCATCATTTATTAAATATGGTGTTCTTTCCTTAATTTATGTTTTTGTATGCTTTTGATACTGGCTTCACTGAATGAGTTAGGGAGGATTTCCTGTTTCTCAATCTTTTGGAATAGTTTCAGTTGAATTGGTACCAATTTTTCTTTGAATGCTGGTGGAATTCAGCTGTGAATCCATCCAGCACTGGGCTGTTTTTCTTGCCAATTTTTAAATTACTGACTCAATCCTACTGCTTTTTATAGATCTGTTTAGGGTCTCTATTTTATCCTGATTTAATCTAGGAAGCCTTGTATGTTTTTGGGACTTAATACATTTCTTCTAGATTTTCTACATTTATACATAGAGGTGTTCATAGTAGTTTCAAATAATCTTTTGTATGATTATGGTACTGGTTGTAATGCTTCCATTTTCATTTCTAATCAAGATTATTTGAATTTCTCTCTTCTTGGTTAATCAAGCTAGTGGTCTATCAATTTTGTTTATCTTTTCAAAGGAACTACTTTTTGTGTCCTTTTTTGTATTTTTTGTTTCAACTTAATTTAGTTTTCTGATCTTTGTTATTTCTTTTCTTCTGCTCATTTTTAGTTTGGTTTGTTCTTGTTTCTCTAGTTACTTTAGGTATAACAGTAGGTTGTCAATTTGTGATCTTTCAGACTTTTTGATGCAGGCATTTAGTATTATAAATTTCCCTCTTAGCAGCACTTTTGCTGTATCCCAGAGGTTTTGATAACTAGCATCATCATTACCATTCATTTCAATATTTTTAAGTTTTCATATTGATTTTCTTGTTAACCCCAAAATCATTCACGAGCAGGTTGTTTATTTCCATGTATTTGTGTAGTTTTTCAGGTTCCTTTTGGAATTGGTTGCTAGTTTTATTCCACTGTTGTCTAAGCAGACATTTGATATGATTTTTTTAAATTTATTGAGACTTGTTTTGTGACCTATCATATGGGCTACCTTGTAGAATGTTCCATGTGCTGATGAGAAGAATGTATATTCTGCAGGTCATGGGTAGAATGCTCTGTAAATAGGTATTAGGTCCATTTGTTCTACAGTGTAGTTTAAGTCCATTTTTTTGGTTGAATTTCTGTGTCAACGATCTATCTAGTGCTGTCAGTGGAGTACTGATGTCCCTCACTACTATTGTGTTGCTTTCCATCTTATTTCCTAGGTCTAGTAGTAGTTTTTTTTTGTTTTTTTTTTTTAATATGGGAGCTCCAGAGTTAGGTGAATATAAATTTAAAATTATAATATCTTCTTGTTGAGTTAATACTTTTATCATTGTATAATGACCTTCTTTGTCTTTTTTTGCTGCTGTTATTGTAAATCTGTTTTATGTGATAGAAAGTCAGTACTCCTGCTTGCTTTTGGTTTCCATTTGCATGGGATTTTTTTTTACCCCTTTACGTTGAGTTTATATAAATCCTTATATGTTAGTTGAGTCACTTGAAGACAACAAATTTTTTTTGCGGGGGGGGTGGAGTCTCACTCTGTTGTTCACCCTGGTGTGCAGTGGCATGATCTGAGCTCACTGTAACCTCTGCCTCCCAGGTTCAAGTGATTCTCCTGCCTCAGTCTCCCAAGTAGCTGGGATTACGGGCATCCACAACCATGCCCAGCTAATTTTTGTATTTTTAGCAGAGACGAGGTTTCACCATATTGGCCAGGCTGGTCTTGAACCTCT
This sequence comes from Pongo pygmaeus, assembly GCF_028885625.2. Taxonomy (NCBI): domain Eukaryota; kingdom Metazoa; phylum Chordata; class Mammalia; order Primates; family Hominidae; genus Pongo; species Pongo pygmaeus. The sequence continues at coordinate 149,344,957 of NC_072396.2, read as the reverse complement.
GACCTCAAGTGATCCACTCACCTGGGCCTCCCAAAGTGCTGGAATTACAGGCATGAGCCACCACACCTGACTTGGTCTGTGTTTTTGATATTTTTGTTTATTTTGCCAATCTGTAGCTTTTAAGTGGAGCATTTAGACCACTTATGTTCAACGTTGATATTGAGGTGTCAGATATTTTTTTCAGTGTTTTTGTTAATTCTTACATAGATACATCGCTTTTATTGTATTAGTATTTTAAAGGCCCTGTGAGTTTTATGCTTTCAAGAGTTTCTATTTTTATGTATATTGAGCTTTTGTTTCAAGATTTAGAACTCTTTTTATTATTTCTTGTAGAGCTGGTCTGGTAGTGACAAATTCACCCAGCATTTGGGTGTCTGAAAATGACCTTATTTCTTCATTTATTAAACTTAGTTTTACTGGATACAAAATTCTTGACTGACAGTCATTCTGTTTAAGGAGGCAAAGATAGAACCCCAGTCTCCTCTGGCTTGTAAGGTTTATTCAGATAAATCTGCTTTTATTCTAATGGGTTTTCCATTATAGGTTGCCTGATGCTTTTGTATCACTGCTCTTAGAATTGTTTCCTTCTTGTTGACTCTAGAAAGCCTGGTGACTATAAGGCTTGGTGATGTCCTTCTTGCAATGAGTGTCCCAGGAATTCTTTGAGCTTCTTGTATTTGGATATCTAAGTCTTTGGCAAGGCCAGGAACATTTTCCTCAATTATTCCCTTAAATAAGTATTCCAGAATTTTGCTTTTTCTTCTCCTTGAGTAACACCAATTATTCTTAAATTTGGCCATTATACATGATTTTATATTAGTCAGGGACTTTGTTCATTACTTTTTATTCTGTTTTCTTTATTTTTTTCTGATTGGGTTAATTCAAAAGCTTTGTCGTTTAGCTCTGAAATTCTTTCTTTCAGAATTACATTTGTAATTCCCTAAATGTGTTTTATTTCCTGAAGTTTTTTTTTTAAATCTCTTTATAATTTTTTCATTTATATCCTGCATTGTTCTCTTAATTTATTTATATTGGTTTTCACTTTCTCTGCTATTTTTTTGTGTAGCTTAATAATCAACCTTTTGAATTGTTTATCTGTTATTTCAAAGATTTCATCTTGGTTTGAATCCATTGCTGGAGATCTGGTGTAATATTTTGGGGGTACTACAGTACCCTGTTTTGTCATATTACTAGAATTATTTTTCTGCTTCCTTCTGAATTGGGTAGACTATTTCTTTTAATTGTTCTTGAGTTTAGCTTTAATTTCTCTGGGTTTTTAAAAATCGATTTTCCCTATTAAGGATGTGAGTTTAACATTTTGAGTTTATTGTAGCCTAATTTATCTCTTGGTGCTTTCAGAGAAAAATACTCTGTATAGATTCCTTGGTTATAGAGAGTCTTCATATGATGGCTTTCGCAGATGCTTGTTGTAGTAGCAATGTGACAGCATGTGTGAGCAAGTTCACTGTCTCCTATGGGGTTGGAATGGCAGAGGTCTCTGAAGCTTATCTCATTCTTCTGTGGTGTGCAATTTCTTATTTATTTCCTCCAATATTTTATTTAATGAGTTAAATTGTTCAGGCCATTGGGGGAAGTGTCCAAAGTAGAAACTGGTTGTGGCTAAAAGATGTGGGACCTTCTCTGCCAACTGCATTAGAGCTGCACCAATGCCACCTGCTACTTCACACTCCTTGTGCAAAGTGTTCTGTGCAGCAGAAGCAACTATGCTTCACCCTGTAACTTTACCCAGTGGCCACAGAACGACCTCTCAGCTCCCACAGGGGATGCTGCTTGACATGTACTTGGAGAGCCAGAGGACGGACCTGCCTAACCCAGCCCCCTCCTGACTTTGCCTCTTCATTTACCCAGGTAGCTTAACACAAATGATAGAAACTGCTGGATGCCTTACGGCCCCACCCATTGCCTGAGAAACCAGAATACCTCCCCTGGGTAACATAAGGCAAGCACAGATCCCACCATTACTACCACAGATTGCATTCTTTTGCAAATGCCACCTCCTGGCTGGAGGTCAACTGACACAGATAATTACAACATCTCCAGGTAGAATGTGTGGTATATATTAGTCATATTTTCTACTTAAATGTCAAATTATATACGCTTGGTAATTCCTTAGGTAAATGGTGTATAGTTACATAATGTAAATAAATTAAAGCTTGAAAACATCTCAATTTATTGTAGTTTCCCCCATATCTTAGTAACTTTAATACATGGCTCACTTTGTTTGTTAAGTATTTTTCTGCCAGTTTTAATGAAATGACTTTCCTCCTTGTATATTTAGGCGTAGAATGACAAGCAGCATGATGAATTAGAAATTGGCATCATTCCATCACCTGAAAAAAGCAAATCTACTTATTACACTTTATTATTGGTATTAAAATATACATATTCTGAAAATTCTAACATGCCTGTCTTCACCCTCATATATTGCAACTTATACAGCTTTTAGAAGTAGAACTTTAATGCCATGTTTTTTATAATAAATGCTGATGAGAGGAAAAATGAATAGTAAATTAAACACTTAACATGTTTCTTAATATTAATGTTAGATGTGAGTTGTGTGTGCAGTTTCATAATTTGTTCCATTGGCATGTAGCCTAGTCTTTTTAATCACTGTGCCTTTTGCACTTCCCCAAATCTCCAGTATATAAGAAACATTTCTCTATATAACAAAGACGAATATGTGTTCAGTAAAACTTTCCAGTCATTCAGAACGTTCTACAATTTTATCTCTGTCTTCAGGAAAATGATTTTAGGCATGGTATGAATGTCGGTAGAAAAATAACTTTGGCATATTTTTTGTACTTTTGCTATCTCTGGAGTAGGAGGCTTTCTCTATGGATGAACATGGAGCAAACTCTTCCATTATTTGTTTTAAAATTTCATTAATTCCATTAATTAAAAAAAATTACACCTTGTAAAAATTGTACCAAGAAAATAGCCTTCCCATTCTCTCAGAAGAAAAAATACACACAATGTTCACTGCAGCAGTGTTTATAATGGTAAAAAAGGCAACCAACATAAAAGTTCGATCATAGAATCAAGAAAATCATGTTAGACACTCTCTTTGGAATATACTATAACCATTAAAATGATAAAATGTGATGAACATTGCATAATTACCTGAAAAAAATAATACATCAGGTAGAATTTAAAAAGCTGAATGCAAATTTTCATCTATATTAACATGACACATATGTCTAAACAAGGTATGTGTATGCATGGGAACTGAAAAAGACCCAGGAATAGTAAACATAGGTAAGTTGTTAAGAGTGTGTGTGTGTGTGTGTGTGTGTGTGTGTGTGTGTGTATATGGTGTGTGTATATATATATGGTGTGTGTGTGTGTGTATTTTAAAAGTTTTTGTTGTTACTGTTATGAAAGTGTTTTATTTGTTAATGTATTTTAAAGTTTCCATGTAACCACATTTCCCCTTACCAACTGCTTGTCATAATGGGCTATAATTAATGCATTGTTTTATCCTATTTAGCCTTTGGTGTTGAACTCCAGCAGTGTTCATGGGCCGTTAAGTTTTATGACTCTATAATGACAGAACATCTTCTTAAAGCCTAAGTGACCTTCAAATGGCGAAAACATTTGTTTAGATTCTCTGCTGTTAAAGAATAAATAATACACCCATTCACTCAATAGGGGGATTTACTTGGGCAAACCAAGCATGTAAGAGAGAATTATCAGTATGTTCATCATCTGTTCGATATCACATAGATGAAATGGGTGCTAAATACCATATATAAACTTGACAAAATAGGTAAACAATTAATTAGAATAGGTATTGCTTCTGTCACAAATTTTAATTGAATTTAGCACATTCAAGATTAGTTCAATGAAACTTAATATTTTCAGCATTTTATCCTCTGACAATGGCATTATTCGAAACCTAGCTCATATACAAATGTTATCAGTTGTTCTAACACTGCAGCTCTCTGTGCAAGGACAGAGAACTGTATGAATTGATTTATTAGTATGCTTTTTTTGACCAAGACAGAAAACAACATGTCATCATGTGGTGGCAAACAGAATAATGGCCCCAGAAAGATGCCCACATCCTAATCCCTGGAATCCATTAATACGTTACCTTCCGTGGCATAAGAGACTTGAAGATGTCATTAAGTTAAAGATCCTGAGATGAAAAGATTGTCCTGAGTTATTGAGTAGGCAGAATATACACAAAAGTCATTATAAAAGGAAGGCAAGAGCATCATAGAAGGAGATCTGAGGACAGAAGCATAATCCAGAGGACAGAAAACTGAAAGTACTGTTGTAGGAAAAACCAGGTTCTTGTCACATTACAGGAATGATTAGGCTCACAGACAATTTGAAGGGCGAGGGGCATATAATTTATTGGGCAAAAAAGAAAAAGGAAAATAAAAACAACACAGAAAAGTGAGATGAAGTCCTGCTAACGGGCTCTCCGTTTCACTGATTGAATCCCAGGTTACCACACAAGAATGGGAGGGGCCAGGCTCCCCCAGCCCCTGCAAATAGCATGAACTTTCATGACTCCACCCCATTCTCTCAGTGTGAAGGCCAGTTAGAAATTATCCAGGGACCCCTTTATACTTGGCTGTTTCATTCCCTGCTGTAAAGAAGTGCATCTAACTGCCATTATAAGAAGGCTTAGAATAAGGATGAAGACCAATCTTAACTGCTTCCTGCTGACAGGGGGCGCTGTTATGAGAAAACGGCAGTCAGATCTCCCTCAGAGGTCTATTTAAGGGTCCCCGGCAGAGGGGGCCATCATCAATGGCTCCGGTTGCATGACCATTTGGAGTTTGATGGCCTGAACGCAAGAACAGAAAAACTGGGTTATTTGAAAACATGTATCAAAATGAAACAAAGGGGCGGTAAGGATAGCTCAAAAATCCTGATGCCTTTTACCATTTTGCATGGGGAGAGGGAGGCCAAAAGCCCGACTGGTTAATCAAAAACTTTTACCCCTTTGCCAGCATGTCAGGCTTCCGGTTCCCTTCCCCTGAGCCCAATCCTGAGCCAACCAGTTTAAGGTTTGGGAAATTAACTTTTCCCAGTTTGGAGGATACATTCAAGGGGAACGTCCCCTAGTATGGAGATACAATTACCTATCAGTGAAGAGAGGACAGAGAAGGAGAAAGAAAAAAAGGAGGCATTTTTAAAAAGGGTCCCAGGAGGTCGGGATGCATTCAAAAGGGGTACAGACTGAAGATAGATGGCTACTCATCTAGAAAAAGGGGAGCAGGAATCCCTGGTTCACTTCTCTTCCTAGCAAATACGCAGGGTATGTGAGGGAGGGAAAGTGAAGCATTCCTCTTTCTTTCCTCCGTTCTTGTATCCCTGAGTCCCAATGACCATGACAGGGTGCCTCTCATGGGTGCCAAAACAGCCTGCCCCAAGAAGCAGAGAGGGCCTAGAGAATAGGAATTATCTGCTCTCACCTATGCCTCTATCTCCCCTACTGTCAGTAGCTTTGGAGCTCCCTTAGACCTCATTTATGTCATGGATACTAGCATGACCTTTATCCGTGAAATGGAAGGCTTGGCCTAATTGGCGGGAATTAGCCATGCTTACCCATGCTGTGCCTTTTAACTTCTGTTTTTGTCTGCCTCTGGATCCTTTAGATCCATTTTTCTTTCTTAGGACTTTGACCTGAAGCTTAAAATTGAGTTTGGGACAAAAAATAAAAAAGTGTCTCAGTGGGTTTCCATGGATTCCTTATCATAAGCTAAATGCTAAGATGAAGCTGCGGAATTGAGTCCTCTCCTCCAACAAGGGAGAGAAAAGGATGTATTGTGACATGCCCAGATAACTGGTAGCTATAGTTTTGCTTGCTAAGATTTGGGTGCGTGGTGCTTGGCTTTGATTAGCTTCATTGGTCTTACTTTCCCAAAAAGGAAACCTCCAGGTGACGAGCATCCTATTTATTCTCATCACCTGGCAGGATTTGCAGGATAATTGCTCAGAACTATAATTTTGATCCAGATTTCTACATTAGCCATCCCCTTTTTTCCTTCTGAGCTGCAGCTGGAGATTGCTGGTTGATTCACAGGAACAAGCCGGGTTAGTCTAAAATGTAGGCAAAAACTTAAAAACAACTAATGGGCTTAGAATTTAATGACAAGTATATGATAAGTTTTGAGACATAATTTCTCTCTCTCCAGTCTTCATTTTTGTTAAAAAAAATCATACTAGGACTGAGTTATTTGGAAAATTGACTTTAGTCTTATACTTGGCCTGATTATTTGCATAAAGTGCAGCAAGAATAGCTATTTCTACATGAGCTTTTTAAATTGGTTTTGATAAAACTCGGTTCCACAAGGAATCTCAGATAAGACCTTTTAAAGCCGAGTCCAGCCATGGGTTTGTATCCTCGAATACCTGGGAGTTGAGTGATCCTCTCCTCTTAAGGTCCCAAGATAAACTTGGAGCTCCTGGGCCTATTACAAAGTGACATTCTTTATTGACTACAGGTCAAGAATTCTGTAAAGAGACTGTGTGGAAAAGGCTATGAGTCCAGTTCCCCCAAGGGACTTTTATCCTATCTGCATGTGAAGCTTGACTCCTTAAAGGGAAGCATACCCTTCTAGTCAAAGCCTTGGTAAAACAACTAGTTTCTCCAATTGCATCCTTCTTGCACTGATGCAAAGAACTCTGTTGCCACAAGTTAAGAATATTCACAGATAGTTTCCAAATTCTAGAGGAACCAGGCAGAGAGAAACAAACATGATCCAAATTTTGTTCACAGGAATCTACCTTACTCAATTATTGAAGGCTTTAAATAGTTCAAAATAAGTAAATAAGTTTCCTTGACTCTGAAAAACAAAGCAAGGATCAGCAATATTCCGAGCAAAAGTCAAAAAGATTGTTTCAGCTTTCTGAGTTTAGTCCATTTCATTAACTCTTGTTCTGCTTGATATTCGTCAACATTTTAGCTCTTCATGAGTCCTGTATAGTCCTCCTTTATTCCAATGTCACAATCGCCAAAGTTATCAGAAACATGTATTTGAAAGCACGTGTCAGAATTCTATAGCTTATTAAGAATCATTTTGAAAAGGATTAAAACAAGACAACAATTTTCTGTGAGTAACAAAATGTCCAGGGTAGTTACAGTTAGATACACAATTGACAAAGAAGTTTGGTTATCTCTGTGGTTTACAATAACTTAACAACCTTAATTATGATTGACAGCATATATTTTAGACATTAGAATTTTAGAAATAGTGTACAATTTTGGAACATATATTGGCATTATTCATCAAAATATAAACTAAGGAATATTGAACACCATTTTGGTAATCCCATGTACCTAAACATGTCAAATAATCCTGTTTACCTCTCCTTTCTGGTACTCCAGGGGACCTTCTGAAGTATCTGAAAAGCCAGGTGTCAGGAAAGATAATTTTGAACCTGAAGTTTGATTTGGAGAATCCTGTTAAATATGTTAAACATATGAAACATTTAATGTTATGAAATGAAATTCCAGGTTACCGTAAATTATTTATTTTACCAAAATGATGATTCAGAAACTTAAAAAAGCTAAAACCTTTTATAACCCTTTATCAATTATGCTGAAGAGCAGATTAGTGCCTGAGGAGTACCTTGTTCTGCTTTCATTTCAATGTTCAATTTACAGAAAAACCATATAATTATAATACCTTTTTGAAGTTAGGCAGTATGTTAAAACATAGAATTTTTGCAAGGTTAATGTTTCCAATCCCTCCACCACTTCTTTAAACTTTTAGCTTTATCTTATCTAATTTAAAATAATCCATTAACTCTAGGCCAGAATTTACATTTTTATGCCTTCTTATAACCCTTTACTGAAAACACATTTTACCATCCTTACACATCTCACATGTAAATCTATTTCCAGTAGTCTCAATTACATGTCATAATGGTAACTTTTAGCAATTTTTAACTTTAATGTAAAGCCTGGTAAGTCGTTTTGATTATGTGCTAGGTGCAGCCAAGGTTTGACTCCTTCCAGCATAATTAAGGGTGTGGTTAACTCCATATGTCCCCAGGCCTTACAGAGTTGAACAGTTCTCAAAAACCAATAAGCAGTACCTGAAAACATTTAGCAAACCTTACATCTCATCTGCATAGTTTAGTTCACCTATTTACATTTTGATGACATCTGCATTTTACCGATAAACTTTAAGGCTGTTTTTATTTTTTCTCAATGGTTTAAGTCACATGAACTGAAAGGTACTACAGCTTTTATCTTCCCTTTAAAAAATGTTTGATCCAAGTACTTATCTTCCTTTAGGCCAATTAATTAGAGCTCTTTTTATAGACATCATACACACAACACATACATAACTACACAGACAGGCAGAAGAAAACGCAGTTGCCATAAAATCTTTCATCATGAGTAGAGGGATTTATCTGCTTTTATTTCCCGGGGTTTCATGAGGAAACCAGTGGACTCTCCCCTGTCATGTGTGCATTAAAAGCGGCAAGGCAAAAATCAATTCAGTTGACTGAAAAAAAAAAAACAAAAAACCCTTTTTCCAGCAAAACAAGGCCCAAGAATAGGATAACATAAAGGTCTTATAAATATAACTTGGATACCCACTTAATTAAGCCGAGCACTCCTTAAGAAAATCCTTTTAACTCCCTTATTATCCGACTTTAGCCACACCAAGCATCCAATATTTCTGGCTTTCAAGCTTTACTAAAAGCTCAGAGAAAGAAAAATCCAAGGTGGTTTGTCAAGGGGATGGGAATCAAATGATGGCAGAAGGTCATGCAGATATCAAACCAGAAAGGCCTCATTCCCTAAGCCAGGGTGAATCTGGGCCATAAGGAGAAAGGCAGGTAGAAGAAAAGCAGTTGCCATACAAAGCCTTGCTATGGGTTTACAGGCCACACCCCCAAGGAGCTAAAACAAGATGGAGGCCCGCCTGCCCCAAAGTTTGCTGTGAACCATACAGAAAGACATGCAAAGCACAGTAGATTGACTACAGCTTAAGATCAGCCTCACAAGTCCTTTCTCACAATGAAAACGCTACAGAAAAGATAAACAGTGATCTCCCTCATTCCTGGCCCAGCAAAGCATCTTCCATAAAAAACAAACAAACAAAAACCTCACTTAAAAGTTAACTGCTGACAGGGCGGAGAAGAAAAAAGGATGCCTGGGGAAGAACCTCTTATTCTTAGGCAAATAGTTCCTCCACCCTGGAGGGAAGCTTAATTGCTGGAGGATGGAGCTGGACTCCCTGGCCAGGGGTGGTGGAGACTCTGGGGGCACATGATAGGGAATGCCAGCCAGCCTGCCACTGGGTACCCTCTAGCCATGAACCCCAGTCCCGGCCAGGAGGGGAGCAGGGAAGCTGTGTGGGCCTGCTGCCATTGGGGTGAGGTGGTGTGCAGTTTTCTGTACCCTCAGAAGAGGTCCCAGAAGAAAAAGGCTTAGAAGCAGAAGGAAAAAAAAAAAGTGTTTTGATTTGCATGATACTCACCCTTCCTCAAGCCCTATGTTCTGGGCACCAAACATGTTTTAGAAAAAAACCGGGTTGTTGTCAGACAACAAGGAAAGATTAGGCTCACAGACATTTTGAAGGGTGAGAGGGAACAAAATTTATTGGGCAGAAAGAAAAAAGGAAAAACACCACAACAAAGTGAGATGAAATCCTGCTAACAGGCTTTCCACAAACCTATTGAATCCCAGGTTACTACACTGAAACAGGAGGGACCACTCTCCTGCCCCCTGCAAAGGGCGTGAACCTCCGTAGCTGCACCTTGTTCTCCTAGTGTGCAGGCCAGTTGGAGATTTCTCCGGGGAACCCTTTATACTTGGCTCTCTCAGTACTACACTGCTTCTGGCTTTGAAGATAGAAGAGGACATAAGATATGGAATGTATTTTTTTTTTTTTTTGAGGTGGAGTCTCACTCTGTCGCCTAGGCTGGAGAGCAGTGGTGTTGTGTCTGGAATTGGTGGGTTCTTGGTCTCACTGACTTCAAGAATGAAGCCGCGGACCCTCGCGGTGAGTGTTACAGCTCTTAAGGTGGCGCGTCTGCAGTTTGTTCCTTCTGACGTTCGGATGTGTTGGGAGTTTCTTCCCTTCTTGTGGGTTCGTAGTCTCGCTGGCTCAGGAGTGAAGCTGCAGACCTTCGCGGTGAGTGTTATAGCTCTTAAGGCAGCGTGTCTGGAGTTTTTCGTTCCTCCTGGTGGGCTCGTGGTCGCGCTGGGTTCAGGAGCGAAGCTGCAGATCTTCGCGGTGAGTGTCACAGCTCATAAAAGCAGCGTGGATCCAAAGACTGAGCAGTAGCAAGATTTATTGCAAAGAGTGAAAGAACAAAGCTTCCACAGTGTGGAAGGGGACCCGAGCGGGTTGCCAATGCTGGCTCGGGCAGCCTGCTTTTATTCTCTTATCTGGCCCCACCCACATCCTGCTGATTGGTAGAGTCGAGTGGCCTGTTTTGACAGGGCGTTGATTGGTGCGTTTACAATCCCTGAGCTAGACACAAAGGTTCTCCACCTCCCCATCAGGTTAGTTAGATACAGAGTTTCGACACACAGGTTCTCCAAGGCCCCACCAGAGCAGCTAGATACAGAGTGTCGAGTGGTGCACTCACAAACCTTGAGCTAAACACAGGGTGCTGATTGGTGTGTTTACAAACCTTGAGCTAGATACAGAGTGCCGATTGGTGTGTTTACAATCCCTGAGCTAGACATAAAGGTTCTCCAAGGCCCCACCAGAGCAGCTAACTACAGAGTGTCGAGTGGTGCACTCACAAACCTTGAGCTAAACACAGGGTGCTGATTGGTGTGTTTACAAACCTTGAGCTAGATACAGAGTGCCGATTGGTGTGTTTACAATCCTTGAGCTAGATACAGAGTGCCGATTGGTGTGTTTACAATCCCTGAGCTAGATATAAAGGTTCTCCAAGGCCCCACCAGAGCAGCTAGCTACAGAGTGTCGATTGGTGCACTCACAAACCCTGAGCTAAACACGAGGTGCTGATTGGTGCGTTCACAAACCTTGAGCTAGATACCGAGTGCCGATTGGTGTGTTTACAATCCCTGAGCTAGATATAAAGACTCTCCACGTCCTCACCAGACTCACCAGCCCAGCGGGCTTCACCTAGTGGATCCCGCACCGGGGCTGCAGGTGGAGCTGCCTGCCAGTCCCGCACCCTGCGCTCGTACTCCTCAGCCCTTGGGTGGTCGATGGGACTGGGCGCCATGGAGCAGGGGGCTGCGCTGCTCGGGGAGGCTAGGGACAGGAACCCACGGAGGTGGGGGAAGGCTCAGGCATGGCGGGCTGCAGTGCCGAGGCCTGCCCCGCGGGAAGGCAGCTAAGGCCTGGCGAGAAATCGAGTGCAGCGCCGGTGGGCTGGTACTGCTGGGGGACCCAGTACACCCGCCGCTGGCCCGGGTGCTAAGTCCCTCATTGCCCGGGCCTGCTGGCTGCTCCGAGTGCAGGCCCGCCAAGCTCACGCCCACCCGGAACTCCAGCTGGCCCGCAAGCGCTGCACGCAACCCCGGTTTCCTGCTGGCGCCTCTCCCTCTACACCTCCCTGCAAGCTGAGGGAGTGGGCTCCAGCCTTGGCCAGCCCAGAAAGGGGCTCCCACAGTGCAGTGGTGGGCTGAAGGGCTCCTCAAGTGCTGCCAAAGTGGTAGCCCAGGCAGAGGAGGTGCCGAGAGCGAGCGAGGGCTGTGAGGACTGCCAGCACGCTGTCACCTCTCAGTGTGATCTTGGCTCACTGCGCCCTCCGCCTCCCGGGTTCAAGAGATTCTCCTGCCTCAGCCTCTCAAGTAGCTGGGACTACAGGTGCCTGCTACCACACCTGGCTAATTTTTGTATTTTTAGTAGAGACGGGGTTTCACCATATTGGCCAGGCTGGTCTCGAACTCCTGACCTTGTGATCTTCCCGCCTCGGCCTCCCAAAGTGCTGGGATTACAGGCGTGAACCACCGCACCTGGCCTGTATGTGGTTTTCATAAACTGGATAAGGTAAGGACCTGGATTATCCTATAGAGCCTCCAGAAGGAACTCAGCCCTGTAGACAATTTGATTAGCCCAGTGAGACCCATTTCTAACGTCTGTCCTCCACAATGGTAAGATAATAAATTTGTGTTTTAAGGTGATAAGTTTTTGATAATTTGTTACATCAGCAGTCAGTATTAACTACAATGTTTTTGATGATGTGTCCCTGAAAAGCTCATGGCGATCTAAGTTTTGAAGATCAAATGGTACTTTATAAACATGCAGGGGGAGATTCACTATTTAAAAGAAGGTCACAAATAGATCCCATTATAACGCAAAGCATTTTTTTCTCATTGTGAAAAATCAACCCAATACTAATATGTTTTATATATTTATACTGTTCTTTGCCACATTTTCATAACACAGAAAATGTTAAAACATCTCAAGTAAAGCAATAAATTTTACAGAGACAGGATAGTGGAGTATGAGATTCTGGACTTTTAAGCCTGAGAATGTAGGTTTCATGTTTCAAAACTTCAGAAGTAATTAGGATGTTAATGGTGGTGGTGGCTGTTGTAGTTGCGGTTGCTGTCGTGTATGTGTATTTCTTATATTTCTCTTTCATAAGGAAGTCTTCTACCCTATGCACAGAAAGACTTGCCTAAGTTTGCTTCTAGCTCTTGAAACTTACCTGTGGCAGCTAAATTGCTACCAACCAACAAATCAGGATGAGGTGGGGCTCTGACGTGAATCAATGCCATTTAGAGACTCAGTAGATTACTGAACAAAAGACGCTTTGGGAACAGATCTGCTGATTAGAAAACGTAGGTGGCTTTTTCTAGCAGTTAGAATAAACTCATTTTCCAAAGTAGCTTGAGGACATTTTCACCCCCTGACCTTTCCCATTATTCTCTAAGGAAAACAAATAAAAAATATTCCATGGCTCTAGACTTCTACCTCACATTGCAATGAAGGTCAAAGTTTACTGCCACTTCAAGAAATTTTCTGAAAATAATCTTTGCCTAATGTATAAGAAGCAGCCTCCAATTTATGCTTTTGCTGCACTATAAAAAATGCAGTGAGAAGAATCTTGGAACATTCAGGAAGTACTTTTTATAGATTCTATTTTATATAAAAAGTACACAGCATGTGGAGTCAAAATAGAAATTAGTAAAAGTGGGAAACAAAGCGAACAAAGTTAAAAACCATTAAAATATTTAGTTATTTCATCAGTTATATTTTCTTCTATTGCACTTATTAATTGGGTTGTTAAGCACATATCTGCAACTTCTCTTGAGCTAAAATTGCTTATTTACCTAATCCTTCATTTTCTAGAATCTGAAAGTCAACACAGCATATATCTTGATTCTTCAGGAAATCTCTTCAAGTAAATTGGTGAAAGTTACCATTGTCCTTTCTATGTGCAGTGACTAAGCCAGTCACAGGGAAGTAAGAATCCCTGGAGAGAAAACGTTTGATGAATGTGTGCTGTATGCCAAGCTGGTGATCTGAGAAAGGAACATAGAGTTCTAGACACTGACCTCATGCTGACTTGAGCACGTGACATGGCTCATTAGGGCAATATAGGAACATAACTTGGAGGTACAGATTGATATGATGGTATAAGCAGAAAGAGTTGCCGGCGGCTAAACCTCTGATTCAGCTCCTGTAATATAGTACACATGTTCATTCGTTTCCACAGATGAAGATTTGTTGGCCTTCTCTTTGCCACTGGTAGAATATATCTCGGACTAACCAAGGTTATAATATTGCATCGTTTCTTATTTTTATTTTATTTATTTATTTTTTAGAGATGAGGTCTCCCTTTGGTACCCAGGCTGGTCTCAAACTCATGGGCTCAAGAGATTATCCTGCCTCAGCTTCCTGAGTAGCTGAGACTACAGGGATATACTACCATTTTTAATTTTCAACTTGACACTCTTCTATTATAATTTGTAAATCAAGTTTTTTGAGGTATAATTTATATGTAATAAAATTATACATTAAATGTACCCATTTCAGGGATGCAGTCTGACGTTTTGACAAAATATATACAGTCACGTAGCCAACATCTCTACCAAGATTTAGAATATTTTCCGTGACCTTCCAAATTATATCCTTCACCTTTGCAGTTGGTTATTCCTACCCCACAGTATTCAAGACCTACAGGTCTGCTTTTGGTCACCAAGAATGAGATTAAGTTTCCCAGAGTGTCATTTAAATGGAAATGAAATCAGACTATAGACTACTTGTGCCTGGTTTCTTTTGTTCACCTTAATGACTTAGAGATTTATCTATGTGGTTGTGTGACCTGACAGTTTATTTTGTTTTTATTGCTGAGTAGTATTCCATCGTGTGAATAGATCCTCATTTGCTTATCCATTCACCAGTTGAAGGACATTTGAGATGTTTCCAGATTTTGGCTATTGTGAATAATGCTGCTATGACCATTCATACACAGGTATTTGTGAGGACATGTTTTCAGTAGAATTATTGGATCATATGGTAGGCGTATGTTTACTTTTACCTTTTTAAAAACAAACTGCCAAATTATTTTTAAAATGTATATATTATTTTTCTATTTCACCAGCAATATATGAGAATTCCAAGTTTCTCTACAGCCTCACCAATACTTGCTTTTATCATTCTTGTTAATTTTAACGATTCTAGTGTGAATGTACTGGTGTCTGTTTTGGTTTTAATTGGGTTGTTTATGCTTTTATTATCTAGTTGTAGGTATTGTTTATGTATTCTAGATAACAGTCTTTGCTAAATATATGTATTGTCAATATTTTTCCCGGTCTGTAACTTGCCTTTCTATTTTCTTAATGGTGAGAAATGACTGATTAATTTAGGTATATGTCTGTTACAAACAAATCTAGGTAGAATGATTAATATTACTTTCAACCTCTCAATGTGGCAAAAGACCAAAAAAGCCTAAGACATTTAAATTTTGGACCAATGGATTTTCACTAAGTGACATTTGCAGAAACTCATGACAATGGTCAGGAATACATAGGTAATATTCATAGTTTTGACTTGACATAATGAACAAAATATTTTTTGCAAAAGTATAGAACAAGAGACCTATACCTAGAGCACTATATTTTTGCAATTCTTTATCATCTGTTCACATAATTTTTAAGTTGAAATGATATGTTGATTTTTTATTCTAAATGTAGAATGTGTGTGTGTGTGTGTGTGTGTGTGTCTGTGTGTGTGTGTGTATTCAGGCATTAAGAATTCTATGTATTAACACACTCCAAAATACAGATTATCAAAGAGCTGTTTCATTTTCTCAGCATTTGAAGTATTATATGAAGTTAAGGCTGTGTTATTTAACACGTGGTTACATGAATACATATATAAAGAAGGGAATCATGCAGAGTTAAATGTGTTTCCATTAATAAACACATGCAGGTATAAGAAAAAATAAACACCTCAGAACAAACAAACAGAATGAAGAAACCTCATAACAAACAAACAGTGAGAATGAAGGCTGATTCTTGGTACCAGAATCTAAGAGGAAATTCCACTCCCTACAAGATCTATGGTACTAACAGAACAGACCAACAAGTTAGGCAAAGTAAATTTTTGAAAAAGATCTGCATTAAGACACATCTTGATAAAAATTACATTATAAAGATAAATTAAAATATATATACATCTATTTAAAATAAAATCATGTTGTCTACAAATGTCAGACTGTCCTCAGACTTTTCCTGCGCACTCCTTAATATAGGAAAATAAGTGTTAAATATCTACATATTTTAAGGCACTGAGAAAATAGTAACAGTTATGGAGTCTGCTAGCCTTCAGGGTGCATCTTGATATGGCTTGCAGAGTTAAGTGAGAAGCAGTGTTGGCCTTTTGGGAAAAAGTAAACATTTAGAAGTTTCTTACCATATTAAGGAAGAAGGGCCCTGGGGCAGTAAAAATATAAATGACTCTTCTGTAACTTGGGCATGTGGAAGTTTGATTGTAAAGTTCTCATACAATCCTGGGGATGAGTGAAGCAATCAAAACTAAGTAGTAAAAAAAGTACTCAAGTAATCTAAATAAATGTAAACTATTATTATCCAAATTTATCTATTTTAAATATTAGGATGCTAAATACATTTTTTAAAGTGGGGCTTCTATTGATAAAAAATTGAAAACCAATATTCTACACAATTTTTGAAGAAAAGGGGCTGAGATCCAAGTACTTTAGATCTAGTAAAAATGATGTTCAAATATGAAGGCACAGTGTGGATAACATGGCCAAACCCCATTTCTACAAGAAACAAAATTACAAATATTAGCTGGGCATGGCGATGCATGCCTGTGGTCCCAGCTACTCATGAGGCTGAGGTGGAGGGATCGCTTGAGCCCAGGAAGCAGAGGTTGCAGTGAGCTGACATTGTGCCACTGCACTCCAGCCTGAGCTACAGAGCGACACTCTCTCTCTCTCTCTTTTTCTTACTGTATATATATATAAAGAAGTGAATGTTGCAGAGTTAAATATATATATGTGTGTATATATATATGTGTATATATATGTGTGTATATGTATGTATATATGTGTATATATATGTGTATATATATGTGTATATATATAGTGTATATATATGTGTGTATATATGTGTGTATATATATATATGAAGGCAGGAGCAATATTGGAAAGTGTGCCACTCAAATTTTTATCTTAGGAAAATGATTGAATTATACTCAGGATTACCGAGAGACAAAACAAAGTTAAATGTATGTGTGAGAAAATAGATATCAAGAACTAGGAGTAAGCAATGGGTCCGCTTAAATATACAGTAGTGTATTTAATGTTGTAAATATGATTACAAAATTCACTGCAAAAGTCAAAAAACAATACTAGACAATGGAAACAATAGTAATTTTATAGCAATAATTCATATTTTAATTCTCAGATTATAACAACAAAACTGCAAAGGATAAAGAGGGAGAGATAAAAGTGTTGATTTATTCATATTTCATAGGAGACAATCAAAAACAAATGGGAGGAATATTTTCCAAAACACCGAGAAAGATGAAAGCAAACAAAGGCCAAGGACTTACCCAGAAACAGAGCAGACAGAGAAAACAAAATAACAATGAACACAAAATAAAATAAATGAGCAAACTAACACCAAATACATTTTTTATGACAACAAAGGTAAATGCTTTAAAATTCCATTTTGGGCATTGTTGTTGACCTACCCAATTTTCATGTTCTTTCTTATTCTTTTCTCTTTTTTTTTTTTTTTTTTTGAGATAGAGTCTCGCTCTGCCACCAGGCTGGAGTGCAGTGGTGTTATCTCAGCTCACTCTCGGCTCACTGAAATCTCCGCCTCCCAGGTTCAAGCAATTCTCCTGCCTCAGCCTCCTGAGTAGCTGGGACTACAGGCGCGCACCACCACGCCCGTCTAATTTTTGTATTTTTAGTAGAGACGAGGTTTCCCCATGTTGGCCAGGATGGTCTGTCTCAATCTCTTGACCTCGTGATCCGCCCGCCTCGGCCTCCCAGAGTGCTGGGATTTCAGGCGTGAGCCACCGCGCCCGGCCTCTTTCTTTTTTGTAGGTACAATTCACCTGTCATATGGAGCCTGAAACATCCTTCACGAGATGTAAGGAGAAATGCAAAGATTAAATAAAAATTAGTTACATGCTCTGTACAAGAGATGCATCTAAAACAAAGTGACACTAGAAAGTTGAATATAACGTGAAGAAAAAAAGATATAGAAATCATACCCCATAAGGCTATATTGAGAAGGCAAATGTTAGGAAAAATGCAGGGTACTGACATGTGTTGTCTTCTTATTGTGGCTTTTAGTGAGGTCTTGTGTGTGTGAGAGAGAGAGAAACTTAGGCTGAAGGCGAAAGCAGAATGGCAGGAAAATAGGGCTTTGCTTACTGAGAGGATTTTAAGAAAATAGCCTGGACACTAGTAGGAGTTGAACACTGCAGTGCAAGCAAAGTTTGATCTGAAGCACATCTACTAAGATTAGAGAAAAATTGTGAGGACAGTAGTGGGTAATGTATTTTCTGCCACCAATATCTGGCTCCTATATAGACTAAGCTACCTAGCAATAATCTGAACAAACTTTGACAGAAATGAGAGAAAAGTAACGTTAACCAATATGAAGTGCGCAATACCACCTATGATTTATGTTTTCAAAAAATTTTATTTGAATCTAACTAAGTAAATAGACTTACCTTTCAGTTTAGAGTAGAGAAACAATTTATACGAGATCCTGAGGAAATAATTAGACACATCCACAATGTGGGATATTATACAAAATATGTGGTTTGATTTCTTTAAATGTCAGTGCCATGAAAAAGTCAATATTATAGATTAAATGAGACTAAAGATACATAACAACCAAATGCCATGAGTAAAAGTTTATTAGATTCTGGTTTGGAAAAGATGAAATTCAAGAAAACAACTATATTAGAAAGTATTCTGAAATTGTTAATATTGTCAGGATGATAATTATTTTCTGGTTTTGTAGAAGAATGTTTTTAATTTTAGCAGACTCTTGCTGAAGTTTCAGAGATGAAGATTCGTGATTCCTGAAACTTAATTGCAACTTATTCAAAAAAAATCTATCTATACATATATACACATATATACACTAACATGTATTCGTATATATGTATATCTAGATTAAAGATGGCAAAATGTTTCTAATTGTTCAGTATCTATGGTGGTATATGGGAGATCACTGTTCCATTCTTTGATATACTTTCTCTGTTTGAATTTTTTTCCAAATGAAATGAGAAATGAAATATGTAAAGTTCTTTTTTAAGTGCTCAAGGAAACTTCCAGACCTGCTCATGGTGTAGTAAAAAAGGCACAGACTTACCCTTCTACGTAAACACAAAGAAAACTAAGTAAACTTACATGAAGCAACCGTTTTCATATATTGGCCAACAGGAAATACATGGGTGGTTACTGAGAGACAGGAAAAAAAAAAACAAATAAATAGAATGATAGTCTGGCAACTGGAAATGCTTCCAGGTCACAAGACTGAGAGGGGCATCTCAGGCACATACTGTCATTGAGTTGAGGAGACAAAGGTTGGATATTGAAAAAGCTGAAGTAGCTGGAATTTTGGAGAGCAGAATACCACAAAGGAGGGAGCTACAGGGAGAAGAATC
Source organism: Pongo pygmaeus (assembly GCF_028885625.2). Lineage (NCBI taxonomy): Eukaryota > Metazoa > Chordata > Mammalia > Primates > Hominidae > Pongo > Pongo pygmaeus. The sequence continues at coordinate 149,325,860 of NC_072396.2, read as the reverse complement.
TGTAGAAATCTTTAGAGAATCTCCCTTGATTTTGTTGCCATGCAATAAACCATGCATGTGCAGGATAGAATATCATGAGATAAAACAAAAAACAATTGGGGGGCTGAACGCAAGAGTTCCTAAAGTGAACACATGCCTAGGACTCTTGATTTCAGAAAAGCTGGAGGGAAAGGGTCCTCAATGACCACTTTAGGCATTCAGTGGAGCTCCCAGAGGTGGTAAACCTTAGTAGAGGTACTATCCTAATCATGGAGTAAAGGTTACAAACTAGTCTTGAAAGAAGATGCTCCACAAGTAAGTTAACTGCCTTCAAGAACAAACTTGCCCTCCTAAACTCTAAAATAATACAAAACCTCCCAGCACTCAAAAGTAAAACTCACTAAACATCACTAGACTAGTGAAGAAGCAGAAAAGTATAACTTATAAGTATGAAAAAAAAATCAGTAAATAAAAATAGTCTCTGAAATAACCCAGGTCATGGAATTAGCAGGTAAGGACTTTTAGAACAGCCGTTGTAAATATGTTCAATATGCTCAAGGATTTGAAGGAAAATAAGCATAGTGAGTAGAATACATGAGAACAGTGAGAAAATAAAATACATACATTAAACCAAGGAGTGAAAAATACGGTACCTGAAATCAGAAGAGTTCATTACAGGATTAATAGTGAATTAGCCAATGCAAAATAAAAGACTGCTAAACTGGGCCGGGCGCGATGGCTCATGCCTATAATCCCAGCACTTTGGAAGGCCAAGGCTGGCAGATCATGAGGTCAGGAGATCAAGACCATCTTGGCCAACATGGTGAAACCCCATCTCTACTAAAATACAAAAAATTAGCTGGGTTGGTGGTGCATGCCTGTAGTCCCAGCTACTTGGGAGGCTGAGGCAGGGGAATCACTTGAACCCGGGAGGCGGAGGTTGCGGTGAGCTGAGATCGCGCCACTGCACTCCAGCCTGACTACAGAGCAAGACTCTATCTCAAAAAAAAAAAAAAAAAAGTGGTAAACTGAAGACGTAGGAATAAAAACTAAAATAACTGATTTCAGAGAGACAAATTAATGAAAAAATTGACAAAGCATTACCAACCTGTGAGACAACATCAAACACTCTGACATAAGCGTAAAGTTCCCTCCAAATAAGGAGTTTGGGATTGAACAGAAAAACTATAGCCATCTACTTTTTCTCCAAATGTAAGATATGATATAAACCCACAAATCCAAATACTTTGATTAACTACAAACATGATAAATGCAAAGAAAACCACTCCAAAGCATACCATAATTAATTGCTGAAACCTCATAATATAGATAATATTTTTAAACAGCCAGAAATAAAAGATATACCACATACTGAGGAACAAAGAGAAGACTTTTTACAAACTACGTAAATAAAAAGAAAACAAAATAATGTGTTTAAAAGTGAAAGAAACTCTGAATCTAAAATTTTACATTCAGCAAAAATATCTTTCTAAATGAAGGTAAAATAAAGACTTCCAAAAAACATACAAATAAGAGAACTCATTGCTTGCTGAAGTACACTGCAAGAAAAGTCAAAGGAAGCCCTTCGGCTGAATAAACATGATAACAAACTGAAACGTTGACATATTCAGATGAATGACGATCTCCAGAAATGGTACATACATGGTAAATATAAAAGGCTTTCTTCTATATTTAAAATTTATTTTAAAGGTAATTATATATGTAAGGGGAAATTAATAATTTATTAGATGTTAATAACATAAGCTGAAGTCAAATTATACCAACAATTTATTAAAGGAAAGGAGGAAGAAATGAAATTATTCTATTGTAACTTTCCTACATTATCTATGAAGTGTAGTTGGCCTTTGAACAACGTGAAAGTTAAGGAAACCAACCCTCTCATGCTGTGGGAAATCGTGTATAACTATTGCATCCCCGGCTACTCATAGCCTACTATTGACAGGAAGCCTTTCTGATAACATAAACAGTTGATTAACACATATTTTAATGTTATATCTATTATATACTTTATGTTTACAATAAAGTGAGCTAGAGAAAAGAAAATGTTTTTAAAAAAAACCATAAGGAAGAGAAAATATATTTACTATTAATTAAGTCAAAGTGGATTATCACAAACATCTTCATTCTCATTGTCTTCATATTGAGTAGGCTGAAGAGGAGAAGGGGAAAAAAGGGGTCTTGTGATCTCATAGGTGGCAGAGGTGAAAGAAAATCCACATACAAGTGGACCCATGCAATTCAAACAAGTGTTGTTCAAGGTCAGCTGTGGTAGCTGATTGGATTTGAGAGGTGAGAGAAACAAGTGAAGAATGATTGCCTTGTCAGATGGCCATGCCCATCACACAGAGGGTGTTTTAAAAGGGAAAATTAAGATGGGGTATGACACTGTGTTTTAATTGGGACACGTCGAGTTTAAGGCCTATGGGATGCCTATGTGTAGAAGTCCAATGGGCAGTTGCAAATGTAAGACAGGAGTTTGGATGAATGATCTGTGATAAAAATAAATGGGAGTTTTCTGTTAGAGTTATGGAAGTTAATGAGCTTACTCTGGTATAATGAAAACAGGGTGGAAGAGAAAGTCCTGAGATATGCCATAATTTCAGGATCAAATGCTGAGAAAGTTGCAAAATAACAAAATTTGAAATGAACAGAGAAGTAGCAAAAACAAAAAAGACTGGTGTTCTGTAAATCAAGACTGCTAAGAAGGAAGGAGAGTGGCTAAAATGCAAAAGGTTACTACGTTGGGTTCTCAATTACAAGTGCGAGTACTCATATAAATTAGTAGTACAGATTATTTAAAAATTGGAAGACGTTTTATTCTAGGTGTCATTTACACTTTAATTGGTCTTCTTATGCTTTTATTTATTATTACCTCAATAATAATACATGAACTTTCACATGCAAAATACCTTAAAGAGCTGTTTTCATTTATAAGAAGTGCAGATGTAGGAAACCTATTTTAAATAATTGTTTTTATGGCTATCTAGGAGTGAGCTGGGTTTGAATTTCACTGTTCTGTTGGGAGTGACGTTCTCAGGTTATGATTTCATTCTGTTTTTTTAAATTGTGGCAGTCTTGAATATCTTTCTTCCTGTCTCGATATGGAGGTCAAGGAGAGAGGAAAGGAGCAAAAACTTTCCGAACAGATTTTAGTGTCATATTCATTAAAAAGTAACATAAAACAGATAGTTGATACCATGCCTAAGACAGAGGTGACACTCAATGAACATGTGGTGGATTGACTTTAATTTAGTGGATTTCTTGTGACTATTTCTAAGGTTAAATGGGTAAAACATGTAATGTAGTTTCTGCCTGGTTAAAAATGTGGATTTTACTGTGAATCCTACTGCTTGTTGTTTTGTAATACCCCAGGATCTTTTCATGATGGAATTGTAGATTTTAAGAAATATTGAATCAGTGTCATTTTGGGTAAAAAAAGGTAAACTGCATAGCACTTTTTTGAAAAGCAAGGTGGAGGTCACAAATGTGGGTGCTGTCATGCTCCCTTTGGCTTCTAAAAGCTGAGCTTGTCCTTCTATTTTTGTTGTATTTTGTTTTTATTAATGTTTACCTGCTTTTCCTGTTCATTTGTATTAATAATTGCAGGAATCTAACACCTGAATCTCAATTATTTGATATTTCACAGTCATTATACTGAAATTCTAAAGGAAATGGACCTCTTCCTAAACTGGCAATGGTTAGTAAAACTCTCTCTGGTCTGCTGGTCGGCACACAAAGTTAATCACACTTGCTTCTTGTTTATTGCATGGAATGTCTATCTATCACCCAAAGCACCTCCAAACATGCAATTAGAGTTTGAAGAAAAAGATGCTTTGCTAATTGCATCCCATACCTACAATTTCCATGCAAGTGACATGCCTCATTTCCTGGAGTGGAATACATGTGTTTTACTACTATGAAGGTTATTAATTTATGAGTGACTTTTAAGAAGTAAACTTTAGTGTATGTCTGTAAAATATAGCTTTTGAGGATATAAATTTATCACAGAATCTGATCTCTGATTTTTTTATAGCTAGTAGAGTCTGATACTCTTCACTTTTAATATTCCTTTTAAAGTATATTCAGAGTCAATAAAACTTCAATGTCCTATATGAAAGTTTCCATAAAACCAATCATTTTTTCTTAAGTTCTTTAAAAAGTGGAGTGTGATGTGTGTGTGTGTGTGTGTGTGTGTGTGAGAGAGAGAGAGAGAGAGAAAAACAGAGACCGAAAGAGAGAGAAAGGAAGAATAAGGGAGGAGTGTAGAGAAAAGTTGCAAATTTTATATGTTATGTTTGGCTTTCATTTATTAAGATATAGACAATCTATAATGTTTGTCTGTTTATTCCTTCATTTGTTCAACTTTTCATTAATTTATTGAGCATTTATTACATTCATTAAATATTTCTTGAGCATCATTTCTGTGCCAGGCACACCCAAACTCACTGTATATACAGAAATGAATCAGACAAGCTCTTCCATTTTAGGAAGTTCTGATATAGTAGGGAAAGCAGAAAAGCCCAGGGATTGTCACAAGGTAATATGATATAAGAGACATATGAATCCTAATTCATTTTTGGTGGCAGAGAGAGGTGGATTCCATATCTGCTGATTTCTGGATATGAGACTTTGGGCAAGTCACTTTTCTTCTCTCATTTCCTGCGTGTCTAAAATGGGGGATATGTTTTAAACATAGGGTGCTGTGGTGAAAATGTACAGATAGTCTGAGAAAGAACTTGCAATTTTAAAAAGCTTGGGCACGTGGATAATTACTGCCATTATCATGGATGAGCTTATGTGAACAAAAAGGTTGGAGGAAAGGTTTTAACTATGTTAACCACTCCCCAGACTTGACTTGAAACCCAAGAATTAGGGTCAAAAGTAGAATGTTTGGATAGTAAAATGTACCAGAACTGCTTTGTACAGGATATATTTATAATACAGAGTTAGTCTTTAGGGCATTCTAAACCTAAGAAATCCTTCATATTTTCCAGTAAATCCCTAGTCTAGAAGAGTTCTTTGATTCGTCTGTACTGCTTCATCCTCATTCCACTCTGCTGTTATTAATATTTATAAGGACAAATGTCTTCCTAGGTTATCATGTTGTACCATCTATTTTGGTTGGTCCTTGATCATCCTGCAGCTTTTCCCATCTTTAAGCACTTGGTAAGGAATACATAATATGGTTGGCTTTTGTTTTCAGCATATGCCCTTCTGTCTCCCAAACTAGATTGTCACATCTCAGCTCTCTCAGTCTGCTCCACAGTACCTAGTCCTTACACGTCTTCATTTCATCCAATTGGCATTTGCTAAACATTCATGATATGCTGTGGCATTATGCTAAGTGCTTATAATGTCATCTCATTAAACCCCATAACAACAGTTTAAGGTAGGTATTAGTATAATACCATTTTATACATGAAAAACTGAGGCTGCTTGAAGTTAAATTACTTTTGAGCAAGGTCATCTAGCATTTCAGCTGTTGTTTTTTGGCCAGCTCAGATCAATAGAAACAGACTCTGCTTTAACACCTCTCCTACTGCCATGTCCCACATAATCCTGGCTTAAAACTCCTTCCTCTACGCCCTCTAGCCAAAGGAGCTGAGATCCTATCATACCCTGCGCCTGTTCTACTCCCTAGGAAGTAAAATGCCAACATGAAGTCTTTGCTGCTCAATTTCAGCTAGACAAATCTTCTGATTTTGTTTTTCCTATGAATGTGGCAGCGAGACCGCCTTCATCCAGCGTAGTTTTGTGTAATTTGGAAAGGCAAAAGCAAAAAAAGAAGTTTTAACGTTAAAGTAACATTTGTGTCATTTAATACACCATTGAGTGAGATGCTCTTTATATACATTATTCTCATTCCATAGAAATTAATAACCATGTTATAGCTATTAGTGAGGGATATAGAAATATGTTATAAAGAAAGTTTGGGATACATGTTTCAAGTAAGACATGGAGTATCATCATTTTTGACGAATGTGATGCATCTCATGTGAAAAGCCAAATGCTCTAGACGAGCACAGTTGCGTTTTCTTCATTATTTCTTTATCTTTCATTTTCTGTCCAAAGGGAAACAGAGGTGAAACAGGAAAAGGGATCAACAATGGGTATTATAATATTCTCCTCATAATTCATTTTCATGGCTGATGTTGAAGCAAAAGTTAAATAATAATTAAGACTCTTTCCTCTAAAAATAATATTAGCAGAGTAGTGTTTCGATGTGATGAGATAAAAAAGAAAAATTTAATATCAACTTGTTTTCTGCATATATTTTGGAGCAAGATGAAATATTGCTTGGAGAGTTGAAATTCTCAACATTGCAGCATTCGTAGTTCTCATCATTAATTTCTGATGCAAACATACATAATTTGTGATATACTTTTGCCTAAAGAAGTCTCTCCAAAACTCCATGAAGAGAACCCAAAATACAGTCAGATTCATCCAACAAGACTACTATTTTCCATTCAGACCTTTAAATGTTTTATTTTTCAGTGATTCCTGAAACAATCTCTCAAATTCCAAAGCAGGCTTAATAAATTATTTAAATGTTGTCACAGATCAATAGTGAAAGTAATAATATCATCTGTGTTTTATTAGTGGATGACTTAATTTCACTTATTTAAAATGTCCAGCATCATTCTTAGGGCAAGAGGAAAGCATAAAGGGGCTACTGGAAAGCAGGACAAGGGGAAGGTAACAAACATTGAGACTCACTTAGCAAACTTGCCCTTAGGCAATCTTTCTTTCCAGGTATCTCTGATCTTCTATTAATATATTAGGTTCATGCAACTTTCTCTGGAATCTTGGCACTATAAGGGATCATTTAAATAGGATGTAATGGAGGGATCCCTGAACTCTGAGTCTGACAGAGCGAAATCCGAATCTTGGCTCTGTTACTACTGCCTTGCTGGGCTTCAGTTTCCTTATCTGTAGGACAGAGACAATATAGGTCTCACATAACACTGTGGACAAAATGAGATAATGTAGGTGAAGTTATTTAGACAAAAGCAGGAGATTCATATCAGATGAGAGTTGTACATCACTCTGAATTCCATCACGATGTTTTAATTGAAGTGAAGGAATTACTTCTTTTTGGCTTTGTAGAAATTTACTTTGCTTCAGATCTGAGTAGGAGGAGACCTCCGAAATTACTTCACTTAGCCCTCACAGCCTCTCAGACGGATAGTAGATTATTATCTGTTTGGAAACCCCCAGTAAGAAAGAAGCCACTGCCTTCTGAGCTATTTCACTCCATTGTTGAACAGCCCCTGTTAGAAGTGATTTCTACTTCCTCCATACATTCAACAAATATTTATGAAACACCTACTATATACCAAGCATTGTAGGTTAAAAAGGTGAGATAGACAGTCTCGCCCTTCTGAAGTTCACAGCCTGATGAGGGTGATATACATGCAAACGATTATAATCATCTAATGAATATTGTGATCTTTAGGAATAGGGGCTGTGCTAGTGCAGAGAATGGGTGTTAGCAGGGCCCTGGATAGAAGTAGGAGGGAAAGAAAAGGCTAACACTGGAGGAGAGACTTAAAGGATGAGTCAGTTCTTTTGGTAAAGAACAAGAAAGTGGACGTTCAGTTTTAAAAACCTGGAACAATATGGACAAAAGTGAGAGGCGAGAGAGGAGATGGCTTGTGTGGGAAACCAGAGGTGTGACTGGAAACTGAGTATGGGTGGCATTGTAAGGGCAAAGACATTCAGGCACCTGATCATGGAGAGCAGTGCTTGCCACCCTAAGGAGTTGGGGTCTTATCTTGAGGGTACTGGGGATGATTAGAGTGCTTTGATCAGAGGAGTAATCTGGCCAGGCTTGTGAAACAAGGGTAAATGTACTCTATAACTCTTGTTGCAAGAAACGGTGAACAAATTTAACTTCAACTGACATCAGATTAAATCTGCCTTGGTGCATCCCCTCCCCTTTGCAGGATAACATACATTTAATATCGGTTATGTTGTACGGACTTTTGCTATGTTTTTTTTTTTTTTTCAATTTGTATAGAATCCTTGTCTGCTTTTTTTTTTAATTAAAGTTATTGTTTCAAGGTGAATTCAGGGTGATTTTTTACCCCTGTTTTTTATTATGGTTATAATATCAAATTGTGTTTCATCGATTAATACCAAAGTAAATTTCATAGAAAATCATAAGCTCACATAGTCCAAAATCTCTTTGGAAATAGAATTCTAAGGTCTCCAAAAAGAAATCATTTTACCTGTGGTGGATTTTGTATGTCCATGTCTGTGTGCAGATCAGACATTATGTAATATCCTGTATGGTGTACTGTGGGGTAGGCTCTGTAGAAGGAAATGGAAAGCATGATGTTCTTGTCTCTTTCTCTGAAAAATTCAGAGTATCCAGTTTCTCCCATGACAAGGTGCTTTGATCTTCTTAACACCAGCCTCTCAGTGGGGCCTAAACTCCAAAAGGAAAACTTGTAAATGTGGGAGAAACTCTTCCAGGTTTTTGGATTTTAAACATAGTGGACGTAGAAACAAGACTGTCAGACTCTTAAACAAAGAATCAAACACCCCAAACACAGACTTCGATTGCCTTCTTGGGATTGGGAATAAAAGTGTTTTCTTCACCCTTTCAAACGTTGTTTAGCAATGATATCCAAACAAAGCAATATCTTAATAGGTTATCCAGGCACAGTTGCTTTGAAGAAATGTCAGTATCATATCTGAGAGCAGGATTGGCAGGGGACAGGAGGTTAAGGCAGACTGAAATCTTCGTAACTAATTAGGAAATTAATTCAATAATTCACCCATTACCTCAGCAAATATTTGCTGTTCTTTGCCAAGCACTGTTCTAAGCACTTAAGATATAGCTGTGAACAAGAGAGATGCAGATCCTTGCCTTTATGAAGCTCACATTATTTGGGGGGATGAAAGCAAATAAAATAAATTAATAAAATATATAGTATAGCATATTTTGATAAGTGCTATTGGCAAAATAAAGCAGAAAATGGGAAGAAGAAGTGAATGAGAAAAGGTGAAATCATACGGCAGCCACAAGAGGCCTCACTGGGAAAGTGACATGTGAGTGAAGACCCGAAGGAGACGAGAGATTATGTCATGAAGATGTCAAGTGAAGACAGCCTTCCAGGCAGAGGGAAAAGCAGGTGTAAAAGTCCTAAGATGAGGTGGAAGCTTGCCTTGTGTATTCAAACCGCAAGGAGGCTGGCTGGGGTGTTGTAAGTGAGGAAAAAGGAGCAGGCTCAACAAGGTGGTATAGCATTGTGGAGAAATCACATACCGTAGGGCCAGACTACCCAGGGTGCTCCTCTCTCCTACTGGCCCAGGGTACTACTCCAGGGTAGTCTCAGTTCTTTTGCTACTTAATAGCTCTGTCACTTTGGGCAAGGTACATAACTCCTCCATGCCTCAGCATTTAAAATGGGATTGCTAATCGTATCTACCTCATAAATTTGTTATTAAAGTTTATAATCTGTTTTGAAATTATTTTTGTGTATGATATGAAATACAGATATAACATTTTTATAAAATGTTGACCGATTATCATAATTTGTTGATAGTCGCTTTTTTCTTGTTTGTAATATTGCCTCTGGCAAATGTTTCCAATTTCCATATATCTGTGTGTCCCCTTCTGGACTTTTACTTTCTGTTCTATGGGTCACTGTCACTGTCTCCGTGCCAGTACCACACTGTCTTAATAGCCATAACGTGATATTTAAATGCATACACTCACTTTATTTTTCTTCTTCTATAGGGTTTTAAGTATTCCTTGTACTTTCTTCTTTCATACAAGTTTTAGAATTAGATGGCCAATTTTCTTAAAAAAGCTCTGTGGCCGGGTGCGGTGGCTCACGTCCGTAATCCCAGCACTTGGGGAGGCCGAGGCGGGTGGATCACGAGGTCAGGAGTTTGAGACCAGCCTGACCAACATGGTGAAACCCCATCTCTACTAAAAATACAAAAATTAGCTGGGCATGGTGGTATGCGCCTGTAATTCCAGCTACTCAGGAGGCTGAGGCAGGAGAATCGCTTGAACCCAGGAGGCAGAAGTTGCAGCAAGCGGAGGTTGCAGCGAGCTGAGATCACGCCACTGCACTCCAGCCTGGGCAACAGAGCGAGACTCCATTTCAAAAATCTCAAAAAAAAAAAAAAAAAAGCTCTGTTGGTATTTCAACTGTTATTTAATAGAATTTTACAGGACAATTTGGGGGGTATATGTTTATGATATTCAATAATCTTTTCCATGTTCATGATATACGACTCTAATTTAGCTCTTTTTTTTTTTTTTTTTTTTTTTTTGAGACGGAGTCTCACTCTGTCGCCCAGGCTGGAGTGCAGTGGCGCGATCTCAGCTCACTGCAAGCTCCGCCTCCCAGGTTCATGCCATTCTCCTGCCTCAGCCTCCCGAGTAGCTGGGACTACAAGCACCTGCTACCACGCCCGGCTAATTTTTTGTATTTTTAGTAGAGACGGGGTTTCACCGTGTTAGCCAGGATGGTCTCAATCTCCTGACCTCATGATCCGCCCGCCTCGGCCTCCCAAAGTGCTGGGATTACAGGCGTGAGCCACCACGCCCGGCCCTAATTTAGCTCTTATTAATGTATTTCAGCACAATTTTACAATTATGTGTATACAAACTTTGTCTGTTGATTTAATCTGAGAAAAATTTCTATCTTATATTGGTATTATAAAACACATCTTTTATAAGTATTTTTTTCTAATTATGCTTCAAGTATATAGCAGTGTCATTGAATATAGATTCATGGTTGTGAGCTTTGTCTCTAGAAGTAGCCTGTCTGAATTTCAATCCTGGCTCTGCAACTTTTATTGTATAAACTTCAAAAAAAATTATTAAACTTCTCTCTGCCTCAGTTTCCTCACAGCATGTAAAATAGTAATAATATCTTGTTGGGCTGTTATGCATATTGGAGGTAGTTAATATAACTAAAGTGCTTATGATAACACTTGACTCAGAATAAACACTATATAAACGCTTACGCTTCTTTTTGTTAATATTACATAGTCATTTTATATAGACTCTGTTCACTAAACTCATTGTTTCTCACAATTTTAGGTAATTTTTGCTTTTCTTTGTAGACAGTAAGCTATGTCATTTGCAAATAACAACAATGTTGTTTCTTTTTAAATTTTTTACAGCTTTGATTATTATTTTTTTCTTGGTTTAACTGTACTGACTAGATCCTATAGTACAAATTGAATAAAAGCAGTTATAGTCAAAATCTTTGTCTCCTTTCAGATTATAAGAAGAATGCTTCAGATGTTGCATTATTAACAATTAATTTTGGCATTGATATTTAATAGACAACCATTTTTTGAGGTTAAATAAGTTCCTTTTTAACTGCATAAATGCTATTTAAGGGAGCATTTATTATTAACACTGGAGCAGTGACTTAAAGGATGAGTCAGTTCTTTTGGTAAAGAACAAGAAAGTGGATGTTCAATTTTAAAAGCCTGGAACAACATGGGCAAAAGCGAGAGGCGAGAGAGGAGATGGCTTGTGTGGGAAAACACAGGTGTGACTGGAAACTGAGTATGGGTGGCATTGTAAGGGCAAAGACATTCAGGCACCTGATCATGGAGAGCAGTGCTTGCCACCCTAAGGAGTTGGGGTCTTATCTTGAGGGTACTGGGGATGATTAGAGTGCTTTGATCAGAGGAGTAATCTGGCCAGCCTTGTGAAACAAGGGTAAATGTACGCTATAACTCTTGTTGCAAGAAACGGTGAACAAATTTAACTTCAACTGACATCAGATTAAATCTGCCTTGGTGCATCCCCTCCCCTTTGCAGGATAACATACATTTAATATCGGTTATGTTGTACGGACTTTTGCTATTTTTTTTTTTCAATTTGTATAGAATCCTTGTCTGCTTTTTTTTTTTAAATTAAAGTTATTGTTTCAAGGTGAATTCAGGGTGATTTTTTTCCCTTGTTTTTGGGGAACTTCTTGGGGAACAGTTAAAATAGAATGGGGTCAGTCCAAATTTAACAGTCTGTGATCCAGCGTTTTTGTTTTTCTTTTAAGCCATAGTGAACTGTTTAGATAATTTTTGAATTATTAATCTAGCTACTGTAATAGCTCATTAGACCCTGGATGTTCAAACTAACAAAACCAGGGTAACAGAAGTCTTAGACCTATACAAGGAGGTTTAGTTAGCAGAAGCAGCAGAAGGTTCTCATTATATCCCATGTTTCAGCAAGGCTCCTGTGTAGCATTTAAATGTGACAATGCTTTTTAAATTAATAATGTCCTCTGAAGACCAGGCCTTTCACTGCATTTTGGTGTAAACTAACAACTCATAATAGTGGTTCTGCTTAGAATTAAATGCCTTGAACAGTAAGATAGAGGAGCATCATTTTAAAGACAGTTTATGCAAAAGATATTACTGTTACGCCTCCTTGAAATTGTAATTATCAAATTAAATTCTGAATCTTAATATCTGTTTGCCTTTAAGAAAATAATGCAATTATGTTCATAGGAGTTATTTAACCAGACAATGAGACTACAGGGGACTAGAAGATTCATTCTGTGATCCACAGAAAGCAAGCATCAGAGCACACACTGTTCATAAAAGGAATATGAAAGAAGATAGAAGTTAATGTGCTAGGGGTGTCAAACGGAGTCAAAACAGAATTAAACATCAGTGGGCAATAGACTTGACTTGCTTTCTTTATTAATTACTTTTCAATTACCATCCCAAATGATACATGTCAATATTTTAGCTGGTGCCATTTTAACATTTATCAAACTACGTACATATGGCACAGATCCAGTTCATCTGGAATCCACAAAGTTCAAAGGCTTGGTATCATAATCTTTAGAATGCAGGGATAAGGAAATCAAGAAAAAATTTTATTTTGAAAGTATAGTCCTTTCCATGAAGCACCCTGGGTTCAACAATATTAGGGGAGTTGTTTTGAGTTATTTGCATATAATTCTGCAAAACTTATTTTCATATGGATAACAATTAAAGCCTTGGTTTTCCAGTAGAGACTTACTTGATGAAAAAGCATTTATTTAGTACCTACTAAGTGCAGGCTGTATGATAAATCAGTCAAAGTTGCTGTCTGGTAGAATTCAGCAATTAATGGACAGAAAATTGCAATGTAATATGATAAATATTCATAAAAGTAAGAATTGGAGGTTGTAAATATATTGAAAAAGACTCAGATACCTCTGCCTGCGGCAGAGGGGGGACACGGAAGGCTTCAGAAAGGCACTGGATTGTGAATAGAACATTAAGGGAAAGGTCAGGTATCTGATTATCAGAGGAGCAGGGCCAGCTTCCTAGGGGTGTGCAACTGCACAGGACCTCATGCTTGGAAGGGACCGTGCTTGGTTCAATGTTCTGCTGTTGCCATCTTGAGACTCCTAAGGCACTTCGAATTTTTACATTTCCATATTACACTAGACCTTGCAGATTTCATAACCAGTCCTGCATAGCAAGTAGGGGGCTATTTAAACATCTACATAGCTTCAGTCCTAAAGGGGCTACCAGACTGGGATGGGAGTAACTGTCTCAGTTTTAGGAAGAAAAAATATGGTACGATGCAGAGGATTTACTGCTGTAAAGATATGGATGAAATACTAGGGCAAGTTAGGGAAAGAATAGATTGATTTTTCAAGAGGTGGGATGGGATGGAGAAGAGAGTACTGAATAGAAGTAACATTGAGGTGGGCCTTGAAAAATTCTTTTCATATTTCACAAAAGGTGATAAAAGGCATTTTAATGTGAGAAAATAGTATATGCAAATTTGAAAGCATTCATTCACTGGACAAGTATTTATTGGTTGCTTGTTATGTTCCAGACACTATTTCAGGTTCTTGGTATAGAGCAGTGACCAAAGCAAAGTCCCTACCCTGATACAGCTTGCATTTTAGTGAGAAATCTGAACAATAAACAGATAAGTGAATAAACTTATAATGTTAAATGATGAGAAGTACCATGAAGAAAAATTGAGCAAGACAAAAGGACAGAGAATAGGGAGGGCCTTTTAAAAAGGAGTTCCTGATGTGTTGACATTTCAACTGAGACTTAAGTGAAGTGAGAGAGGAAGCAATGTGGAAGGAATAGCAAGCTAGTGGTCCTGAGACAGGAATAGCACTAAGTTATATGGAAATATGGGGTGCACTGTGAGTGCAGCCCGGTTAGAAAGAGAAAGAGTAGTATTCAATGATATTGGATACCTAGACAGGGGCCACACTATGGAGGGCCTATAGGTCGTGATGAGGATGTTGGGTTTTATTCTAAATAAGGTAGCTGCTATTAGAGAGTGGAGAGCAAGAGATGAGCAGGTCTAAGTTGTATCATGAAAGGTTACCTTGACTGCTTCTGAATAATAGACTTTAGAAGGGCAAGAATGGAAGCCGGAAGGCCAGTTAGAAAGCAATTATAGTAACTAAGTCAAGAGATGATGGTGGCGACATCACCTAGAGTGGTCGTGGTGGAGGCTTTGAGATGAGACTACATTTGAGGTATATTATGTAGGTAAGCCAACATGATTTGTTGATAGATTTGATATGGAGTATTAAAAAGGATGCTTCCAAGGTTTATGGCCAGAGAAAATGGAAGAATGGAGTCCTCGTTTACTATGAAGAAATCCTGTACACATTATGCTTAAGGGTGGTGGTTTAGGTCATAAGAAATAATGAAGTTTAAAATTTGTATATGTAAAGGAAAGGAGGTATGGCTAAAGAGAGAGGTAAGAACTGTCTGAAGTCAGGTCTTCTAGATTAAGAGAAGGATGTTGGATTTTCCCCAAGAATTATAAGTCACAGAAGAGCGTAATACATCTTTAATTTCAGAAGAGTTATTTTGACTGCTATGTAGAAATTCCTTTGGAGAAGTGGGAGAGGAATCTATTAGGAGAGCATTGTAATAGTCCATATAAAAGATGGTGAGGTAACAGTGCTAAAGTATTGGCAGTTGATTTGGAGAAGGGGCATTAATTTGAGAGAAAACCATGGACTCTTATATATCAAGTGTTTTATTTTTCTTTTTTGAGCACCTAATTTACAGGCATAATTTCGGGGATTTGATATGCCAGTAAATAAAACATAAAAATTTACACTTTCATGAAACTTACATTTTAATGAGAGGATAAAGACAATAAAATAAATGATATTTAAAAGAGTTAAAATGGTATAAGTGATATGGAGTACAAAGTAGCAAAGAAGGAGGATAAGTCATGTTGGGGAGGAGTTACAATTCTAAATATAAAGGTAATGCAGGTCTTACTGAGAAAGTGACATTTGAATCAAGACAAAAGGCTTTGATTTTGATTTTCTACAAATGCATTCATTCAGCAAATATTTACTGAATATATACTGTTTCCTCAGGCACTTTGCCAGGCACTGTCATTCAGTAGAGCTTAATTTTTATTTTTCTGCAACATCCGGAAGCATAAACAATTTGCATTATGTTTTTAAAGGGCCTTTTTGGATAATGTTTGTATTGCAACTGCTATGGCTTTTGGGGATCTTAAGAGCTCCCCAAAAAGATATCTTTTATTGAATGACCCCACAGACCAAATACCACTACTAACATAGCAGTTATAGGAACTCAAGGGAGAAATTAAAATATTGTACTTTGCAACAAAGGACTCTACTAAAATAAATGGGGATATAAACTTAGGTGTAATTTAATTTCACTGCTCTTTTAAAAATGCTGGTATAATTGAATTAATGTTGGAAAGGGCTTGGTAAATTATAAAGCCACATCTTATCAGAGAGACTTTACCTGACAACCTTATCTAAAGTGTCAATATCCCCACAAATATCACTTTCTCCTTGACTTTCTAGATTGATTTTTATGCTTATCACTCATTGCCGTCTGACAGATTATCTATTTCACTTAGTTATTTGTTTAACTTTGGAGGCTTTTTAATTTTTTAGTTTTAATTTTTATTTTTATTTGCCTGCCTCTTTAACAAGAATGTAAGCTTCATGATATCAGGAATTTCTTCTGTCATGTTCACTGCTGAACACCCAACATATTGAACAATGTCAGGCACATACTATAAACTCTTTATTTGTTTAGTATTATTATTATTGTTATTATTATCATGAGACAGGATCTCTGTTACCCAAGGTAGAGTGCTGTGGTGCGATCATGGCTGACTGCAGCTTCTGTCTCCTGGGCTCACTTAATCCAAGTGATCCTCCTGCCTCAGCCTCCTGAGTAGCTGGGACTACAGGTGTGCCCCATCATGCTTGGCAATTTTAAAAATTTTTTGTAGAGATGGGGTCTCATTATGTTGCCCAGGCTTGTCTTGAACTACTGAGCTTAAGCCATCTTCCTATCTTGGCCTCCCGAAGTGTTGAGATTACAGGGTTGAACCACTGTGTCTGGCCTATATTATTATTTTAATTATTAAATGTATGTATTTTAAGTAGGAGGAAGAAGAGTGGGAGGAAGAGGACTAGAAGGAGGATGTTATGAGCCCCTCATCTAGTAGAAGTTGGTGCCAGTAATGAATTTTGTGACATGTGTCCCATGTGACTGTCTATTCCAGGCCAACCATCTTTGGTCAATAGACCTATGTTTTTGGAATAGCTAATCAGGTAGAACAACCAACAATTCCACTTTCCTTGGAACTGACACTTTTCCTAAAACATGGTATTTTAATGCTCAAACAGAGAAAGTTGAGGACAAGCCAGGCTGATGAGTCACCCTCTGGTCAGACGTGTATATTTTGATTGAGGATGAAACATGTGACAAGGTTAGTACAATGCGATGGTCATATTCCAGCTTGTCTATTCGCTCATTCTTTGAATTTGGCAATTTCCTTCTACCATGAGGCCTATATATATATATACGTATATATATATATATACACGTATATATATATGTGTGTGTATATATATATATACGTATATATATGTGTGTATATATATATATACGTATATATATGTGTGTATATATATATATATTTTTTTGGCTTTAAACAATTATTTATTTATTTATTTAATTTGTGATCTGGGCTAGGCTCAGCCAGGTAGTTCTGCTATTCTTCACTCCCACATCTGGCCCCTGAGCATAGATGGCTGGAACAGTTGGGACTAGCTGGGATTCTCTCCTTCGGTGCCATCTCTCCAGCAAGGCACCTGAACTTTTTTTTTTTTTTAATTATACTTTAAGTTCTAGGGTATGTGTGCAAATTTTAAACATCTAGAGAACAAAGGTCTGGCCTGGCTGGTCTCTAATAGTCCTTTCAGCTCTAACAGTTTGTGGCTTGTATTGCTATAAATAGGAATTGAACCCACTGTATTGATCTTACCACAGTGACCTTCTCCACAGCTGAGCTAGCTAGCCAACAGAATCCAGACACTTAATTTAATGATCGTAATAATAGCATTTGCCATTGAGAAATGGCAACTATGTTGTGCTTTGAAAATTGATTCCAGAAGGACTAGCATACACTATGTGCTGTTTTCCAAATTAAAGTGATTTGTGTTGGAGTTGGCACCAATTAGATTCTTCCAAAGCTTTGGTGTGATCCCTGTTGCTCTTAGAAGTGGAGAGCAGGCTGTTATTTTAGTGGCTCTGAGTAAGACCCCTGTCCACTCTAAATTGTTTCCACATTTCCCATGATACATTAAAATTTGTTAACGGGGGGTATTAAGGCTTGTAAGTGAAATATGCGTATAATCTATTATAACGCATTCGCACTCCCTCATTCAAAATGAACTTGTGTGGTATTACAATTTTTGCTCAGCATGGAGAGTCGGGAGAGCTGAAGGACACAGAGAATTAAAAGGCCAAGAATGGGAAGAGGCCAGTGAGCTTATCATTGAATGGGAAGAGGCTCTGATATCAAATATCACCATTTGCCCAAGACATCATTATGCACCACGTATCCCCCAACCTTTGTCATCCTCTCTGACCTGATTCCCCTGATTAGTAAAGTAGTATTTTTACAGTAATCACCTTCTTTTTCAAGCTTTTTATTCTTTTATTCCACCCGCAGGCTGATTGACTACTTCAGCACTCATGACACAGACATTTATCTGACCTAAAATCCTCATGAGTTTCCTTAACTATAATCAATTCCCAGATCATTCACATAAAATTTGGGCTCACACATAACTGCAATTAATATTAGATGTCAGAATAGAAATAAAGTATTTTGTGTGGATTGTAAATTTCTATGGAAAGCGTGAATTTTTATCTATTTTGCTTTCTTGCCGGCGTTTGGTCCAACATCTACGTGTACTTTTTTATATTAATTTTATCTGAACCTTTTCTTCTCGCCCTGCAGTCTATTTGAGTTTTGTCTCATTACTCCTTATTAAATCCACCATTTCCTCCATTTAGCGTAAAATTTCACCAATTCTAGCCTTTTCTTAAATTACTCTAGCCTCATATTTTCAACCATGATTTAGAGATAGCAGGCTTTGTATGCTACATCATCCTCTGGTTTGTCTTTTTTTCCCCAAAATGCAGTATTTTTATATTGAACAGACTATATAATTAAATACAACAATATTCATATGCTTATGGAATTTCTAAGTCCTGAAGCTGCCTCAGAGGCCATTTATTTCTAATTCCGCGTATGATGGTTGGATTTCTTTCAATCTGTGCTTGAATATCTCAACTGATAACAGCTCAACAACTAGGGAAACAGCTCATCATGATGCAGGACAGCTCCGGTTGCTGGTGATATCTTACTTCTGAAGTATCTGCTTTACAGACTGAAGTCTGTCTCTTTGGATGTCTTACCATGGATTCTGGCTCTATTCAATGATGCTACTCAAAGTAAATCTTCTCTATTTTCCAAATAATAGCCCTCTAGAGATTTGAACAGAGCAGTGCCATTGCTATTTTGTCTTATCTAAGTTGTATGTTCTCCGAACCACATGGCCCTATTTCTTTATAAGTTCCTTATATGGCACAGTTGAATGTCTCTTCACCATCAGTGATTTTCCTCTCTGGTCATGCTCCTGGTTGTGGCACTTAAAACAGAATATAGTATCTCATAGATGGCTATTAGAATTAAATGAGAATACTTCTGCTATGTTATCATTTCCTATTTTATTGCACAAATTTTACTTCTTCAGCCCAAACTTACAGTCACTTTATTTCTTTTAACAGTCGTAATACACTTCAGTTCTTAAACAGCTGTCCCTGTATCAACAGCATCAGCATCAGTGTAACCTAGGAATTGTTAAAAATGCAGATTCTCAGACCCGATTTCATATCTGTTGAATCAGAAACTCGAAGAGTGAAGCCTAACAAACTGTTTTAATAAGCCCTTCTATTGATTCTGATACATGCTAATATTTGAGAACCACTGTACCCATGACTGATAGTCAATCCCCTAAATATCTCTTATGCATGCTGCTTCTACACCATATCTCTTAAACCCAGTACTTATATATTTGGCTTATGTTTGTCCAATTGTAGTTCATTTCACTAGATTCACTTCATTGCCTCATGTTATCAAATGCTTCTTGGATTCTAACAATGTTCTCTTCTCTAATATACTTGGTGACCCTCACAGCTTTGGCTTTGTATTAACTGCTAATTTCATAAACGTGAATTAAATATTTATTTTAAATGTTTTATTATTCTGCAGATAAAGCAGATTTCATCATTTTCTACAGACGAAAAAAAAATATTTTTAAATCACAGAAACTGACAGCTTCTGAGAGGTGCTGTGTTCTAAGTAAGCCCTTGTGTGTTGAACTACTTATTTATAGAAGCTAGAACTTGAGGCATGCACAGATATACTAAAGAAAGATATCAATAGTAAAAATGGGCCTCTAGTCCACAAAGTGAAATGGAAGCAGTTAATCAACTCCTCTTGCAGCTTCAGCTCAGAATAGGCTTCCAATTTTCAATTAATTCTGTCTTAGTTTTGGAGTAGTCACCTAGAAATGTCTAAAAAATTGTGCCCCCAGAGAATTGATTCACTTGGTCTAGCGTAAGTCCTGGGCATAGATTTTTTTTGTAACAGTTTCTGGCATGGATGTAATGTCTGAGGTTGATTGAGACACACAGAAACAGAGCTTTCTAGGGACTTTGGCATTTGCCTGAATGAGATGCAAGCCATGGCAGGGTTTTCAGTGATGGAGCAGCGTGGTCTGACTTTTGAGATATTAGGAAAACTGGCTTCCCTCTTGAGAAGAGGACAGATACAGGATACAAAAGAGGTGCAGATGAAGTGCCAAGGACATTCAAAGAAACAAGAGCTTAGTGCTATGGATGATTAGGGAGTTTTTCTGGAGGAAGAAGCCACATATGAATTAGTTTTGAAGCCAGGCAAAATAGATATGTGGAATAATTCTAGGCGTATGAAATGGCATAAAAAAGGCCAGGAGATGAAAAGAGACAGAGAATATTTGGTGGATGGCAAGAACTCATGGCCAGTGACATTTTAAATCAGAAAGAAGATAAGACAGGTAGGTTGAGGCTCTATCTTTACAGATGTCAAATTCCAGGCTTAACGTTATAAACTCCTACTACAAGCTGGACAAAAAAGAGTTGAGAGCTTTCAAGCATGGAAAATGACACTATGGAAGCTATGTTTGCCTGTTTCTTCCCTATAACCACTCACCCCATACCTAGTTGCTTATTGAATTGCCGTTTTGTCTCTGACATTTAGACCAAATTTATCCCCTCTCCTTCATGACTACTATTCCTCTTATTTGAAGGCCCCATTGCATAAATGGACAGTGGCAAACCGAATCCAGCAGCACATCAAAAAGTTTATCCACCACGAACAAGTGGGCTTCATCCCTGGGATGCAAGGCTGGTTCAACATACACAAATCAATAAACGTAATCCATCACATAAACAGAACCAATGACAAAAACCACATGATTATCTCAATAGATGCAGAAAAGGCCTTTGATAAAATTCACCCCTTCATGCTAAAAATACTCAATAAACTAGGTATGGATGGAACATATCTCAAAATAATACGAGCTATTTATGACAAACCCATAGCCAATATCATACTGAATGGCCAAAAGTTGGAAGCATACTCTTTGAAAGCCAACACAAGACAAGGATGCCCTCTCTTACCACTCCTACTCAACATAGTACTGGAAATTCTAGCCAGAGCAATCAGGAAAGAGAAGGAAATAAGGGGTTTTCAAATAGGAAGAGAGGAAGTCAAATTGTCTGTTTGCAGACAACATGACTGTATGTTTAGAAAACCCCATGGTCTCAGCCGAAAAACTCCTTAAGCTGATAAATGACTTCAGCAAAGTCTCAGGATACAAAATCAATGTGCAAGAATCACAAGCATTCTTGTATACCAATAATAGACGGGCAGAGAGTCAAATCATGAGTGAACTCCCATTCACAATTGCTTCAAAGAGAATAAAATACCTAGTAATACAACATACAGGGGATGCGAAGGACCTCTTCAAGGAGAACTACAAACCACTGCTCAAGGAAATAAGAGAGAACACAAACAAATGGAAAAACATTCCATGCTCATGGATAGGAAGAATCAATATTGTGAAAATGGCCATACTGCTCAAAGTAATTTACAGATTAAATGCTGTTCCCATCAAGCTACCATTGACTTTCTTCACAGAAGTAGAAAAAACTACTTTAAATTTCATATGGAACCAAAAAAGAGCTTGTATAGCCAAGAAAATCCTAAGCAAAAAGAACAAAGCTGGAGGCATCAGACTACCTGACTTCAAAGTATACTACAAAGCTACAGTAACCAAAACAGCATGATACTGGTACCAAAACAGATATGTAGACCAATGGAACAGGACAGAGGCCTCAGAAATAACACCACACATCTACAACCATCTGATCTTTGACAAACCTGTCAAAAACAAGCAACAGGGAAAGGATTCCCAATTTAATAAGTGGTGTTGGGAAAACTGGCTAGCCATATGCAGAAAACTGAAACTGGACCCCTTCCTTATACCTTAAACAAAAATTAACTCAAGATAGATTAAAGACTTAAATGTAAGACCTAAAACCATAAAAACCCTAGAAGAAAACCTAGGCAATACCATTCAGGACATAGGCATGGGCAAGGACTTCATGTCTAAAACACCAAAAGCAATGGCAACAAAAACCACAATTGACAAATGAGATCTAATTAAACTAAAGAGCTTCTGCACAGCAAAAGAAACTACCATCAGAGTGAACAGGCAACCTACAGAATGGGAGAAAATTTTTGCAATCTACTCACCTGACAGAGGGCTAATATCCAGAATCTACAAAGAACTCAAACAAATTTACAAGATAAAAACAAACAACCCCATCAAAATTGGGTGAAGGACATGAACAGACACTTCTCAAAAGAAGACATTTATGCAGCCAAAAGACACATGAAAAAATGCTCATCATCACTGGTCATTAGAGAAATGCAAATCAAAACCACAATGAAATATCATCTCACACCAGTTAGAATGGCGATCATTAAGAAGTCTGGAAACAACAGATGCCGGCGGGGATGCAGAGAAATAGGAACACTTTTACACTGTTGGTGGGAGTGTAAATTAATTCAACCATTGTGGAAGACAGTGTAGCGATTCCTCAAGGACCTAGAACCAGAAATACCATTTGACCCAGCAATTCCGTTACTGGGTATATACCCAAAGTATTATAAATCATTCTACTATAAAGGCACATCCATATGTGGCACATATGCACCATGGAATACTATGCAGCCATAAAAAATGGCTACCATAAAGGCACATCCAAATGTGTCACATATACACCCTGGAATACTATGCAGCCATAAAAAATGAGTTCATGTCCTTTTCAGGTACATGGATGAAGCTAGAAACCATCACCCTCAGCAAACTAACACGGGAACAGAAAACCAAATACCACATGTTCTCACTCATAAGTGGGAGCTGAACAATAACACGTGGACACAGGGAAGGGAACATCACACACTGGGGCCTGTCCGGTGGTGGGGGGGAAAGGGGAGGGAGAGCATTGGGACAAATACCAAATGCATGTGGAGCTTAAAACCTAGATGACGGGTTGATGGGTACAGCAAATCACCATGGCACACGTGTACCTATGTAACAAACCTGCGTGTTCAGCACATGTATGCCAGAAATCAAAGTAAAATGAAAAAAATTCTCAGAAAGTCATCTTTTATAATAATGTAATGTTTAAATTTAAGCTAAAATGCACATAGTACCTTAGTCATTAACGTCATGAAATATCTCCTTTGAAATAAATACTACAGCATGACCTGTTGATGAACCTTATGGTATCCATATTATAAAGTGTTGTCTCCAGGGATCAGGGGCTGGGGGTGGGGGATATCCAATTCTTTTCTCTATTTGGGTATGCTCCTTTGCTTTGTCTTTTTCTGATGTGCAGCTGCATTTCCAGTCCCAAACCCACCTTCCACTGCAATTGATACAGATTAGGAAATAGTAGTGGCTGTGGTTTCAGTGGTGGTGCCTAAACATAAAGGGGGCTGTTCATACTTTCAGAGGTCACCATGATGATTCCTGTCATTTTCATAAACTCTGTTTTATTTTAGAGAAGGATGTGCTACTTTTCCTCTTAATATCCCCCAGATCCAGAAAGGCCATGCTCTGTTGATAGGTACCCAACGCGTGTCTGTGGGATGTAAACGTGAAGCTGATTAATGTAATGTATATAGTGTGACTTTAAAAGTAAACCTGAAACTCTTCAGTAAATCATATTTATGGAAACAAGCCAATGGAGAGGTGTAAAGTCTATAACAAATTTAATGTCAACTCTCTTGATCAGGTAAGTTTGTCCGTTATTTGCACCTCAACCATAGGAATAGCAGAGCTGGTTGAAAAGCTTCCAGCATAGGGGCATTCGGCAGTAGTGCTGGTGGGAAGGGGAAGTCTGGCCTATCTCAGGGTAATGTACAGATTCTACCTTGATGAGAAGAGAGAGAGAAAAAAAGAGTTACAATAATATTTTGAATTTATCTGTTCCCAAAATAATTGCAATCAATTGACTGAATGTCATACCCATGGCATTCGTGATAGGCAGTTTCAGTGTGCCTTTTGCAACCATGTCTTAAGATTCTTGAACCAGTTGGACTTTTAGAAAAAATAATTACGGTTTCTATTGTAAAATTCTCACCACTTTTGCCATAGAATTCAGAGTTTTGGCTTTGCCCTGGCATTTCTTCTTTGAAATCAGGATTAAGTGTGTCCTCTCCCAGGGTGATTTCAGGAAAATCAAGTTGATGTGTCCAATTGCTTTAACTGGTCTTCTGTTTCAGATCAGCTATGAAGAAGCAAAATAGTGTGGAGGTGGTACTGTCACTCTTTCTCAGATGGGGCATGCTATGCCATCTAAATTGTAGATATAATCATTTTGCTTCAGTTAAGTGACAGTTGTACCATCTGTCCACTTTTTCTCTGCTATTCAGAATCTCAGATGATTTTCAACATTAAAATCCATTGCTCCTGAAGAATATTTTATGGCACTTGAAAATTGCTTTTTTATACAGTGGGAAATGATCTGAATCACTGCAAGTCAAGACTTTTATCAAGATGATATTGAAGGATAAATTCATGTAAGTGGAACTGAGTGAGATCAAAGAAAAATAGAACATTTGATAGGTGCAGAGAAAGACCCATAAGGCCCATAATATGAAGATCCTTCCAAGACCTGTGTTCTCTGATCCCAAGTAATCTTAGCAAGCATCCCTCCTACAGGTCGGGAGCTCTCAAGGCATGGAGTTGGGGAGTTCTTGGGCTGGTTTCTACAAAAGTGTTGGCAGAGCTCTTGTAAATAAGATAATTATACAGAAATTGGCTACTATTATACCTGTTACGTAATAAGCATTATAAATAGCAGATACTAAGTACAAAAAGATCATAGTAGAAATACAATCTTGAGATCATATCCTAGTTTCACTGCTTCTTAATTGTATGACCTTAGTCAACTTGCCTAATATATCAGAGCCTCAGTTTTCTTTTCTGTAAAATGGGTACAATGATGATACTCCAGGTCATAGAGTAGTTGTAAGAATTAAAACAGAACAAATTATATTCAGCTTAGAGTGCAAGATTTGAGCCACAGTATGCTTTCTTTGAGTAGCTATAAACAAAGTGACCATTATTTGCAACATTACTTGATTTTTCCATGAATGTTTCTGCTGCAGTATCTTTTTCTACCTACATTTAGGCTTTCTTTCTCTACAGTTTTTTTTTTTTTTTTAACTACTCGTCAAAAAATGGATTGCTATGCTGGTTGTACAATAGTGATTACATCAGATCCCTTCTGAATTCACTGTTAAAAAAGTAATTCAGTTCCACTCAATTTGCCTGAGTGGAAACAGGGTCCAAAGAAGAAAGAGATTCCTCCAGCTAATGCAGTTTTGCTATTCTCAGGACTGAGACTGAGATCCAGGTCTATTGACTCTATGCCTGGGGTTCTTTTCTTAGTCCCATCACCATTTCTCTTAAGAGACTGCCTTTTTTCATCATCCAGCTGACTCTCAGACCACATTTAGCCTTAAGATAGAAGTCTCCCTATCACCCTCTGCAAGTATGGAGGTGATTTTGCTTTCTTTTTGTGAAGCTATATTGAATTAACATTAAAAATTCAGCTGTGTAGTAAAACTAGACACATTTCAAGTAGTCAATAGGCACATGTGACTAGGAGATACCCTAATTATTGTACAGTGCAGATGTAGAACATTTCTGACATTGCAAAGCCTTCTGTTGGACAACAAGTTTCTCTAGCCTTCTCTGACTAGGGATAGGCTCCAGAAAGCTAGGCTTTCAACTACAGCAGATCCTACATTGGCTGCGTGTTCACTAGATTCACCAAAATCAGAGTCTGCCTTTTCCTTTCTACCTATGGCCAGAGAAAAACACGTTTTATTTTATGATTATGTCTATATCTATCATTCATAATATAGATATAAAATATACATATATCTATATGTACAATATACACCTTTATATAGATATGCAATATCAAAATACATATAGAGTACATGCTATACATTTACATATGTATATGTATATATATAAATAGCTAAACATAGATATAGATATAATCCTAATTTCCTGCTGCTTTGTCTCTTGCTGCACTGTCCCTTACACAGAACTATAGGTAAAGAGGGCAAAAGAGCAGCCTGCTGTCTATGGTACTTTCTGTTGATTACAGGTAGGAGTCCTTGATTATCAGGAAGAAGTATCTCATCAGGTTGCAGCCCTGACTTGCAGAGCAGCTATGCTGCTTGAATTGAGATGGGTATAAAGGATTGTCAAATTGCAAATTAAAATAATCTTTTTTATATTACTTTTCACATATTTATGCATATGCAAGTCATGTACTTGTGATTTATGCTTGAAAACAACTGGTGTTTTTTTTTTTTCCTTTTTTTCTTAAAAAATAACAGAGAAAGAAGATTGAAAATTAATCAGGAAACAGTTATGTTTTAAGACCTTCTATGAAATGTCTTTATTGAGGCCCTAATCCATATCAGTAAATATATGCTAAACCCTGATTAAAACAAACAATGGGAAAAGTACCCTCTATTCAATAAATAGTTCTGAGATAACTGGCTAGCCATATGCAGAAGATTGAATCTCAATCCCCACATTGCACCATATACAAAATGAACTATAAATGGATCAAAGATTTAAATGTAAGCCCTCAAATTATTAAAATCCTGGAACAGTCTATGAAATACTCTTCTCAACATAACTCTTGGCAAAGGATTCTGGGCTATGTCCCCAAAAGCGATTGCAAGTAAAACAAAAATAGATAAGTGGAACCTAATTAAACAAGAGTTTCTGCATTGCAAAAAAAGCTATCAACAAAGTAAACAGACAACCTACAGAAAAGGAGAAGAAATTTGCAAACTGTGAATCTGAAAAAGGCCTAATATTTAGAATCTATAGGACACTTAAATCAACAAGCAAAAAAACTCCTTTAAAAAAATAGACAATGGACATGAACACACACCTCTCAAAAGAAGATATCCAAGTGGCCAACAAACGTTAAAAAAAAGTTCATCATCACTAATCACCAGTGAAATGCAAATCAAAACCACAATGAGATACCATTTCACACAAGTCAGAATGACTATTATTAAAAAGGCAAAAACAACAGATGCTGGTAAGGCTGCAAAGAAAAGGGTATACTTATACATTGTTGGTGGGTATGTAAATTAGTCCAGCCACTATGGAATGCAGTCTGGTGATTTCTCAAAAAACTTACAACAGACTATTGTGAACCCCAAATATCTGAGACAGGCCCCAGTCAGTTTAGAGAGTTTATTTTGCCAAGATTAAGGACATGCCTGTGACAGGCTCAGGAGGTCCTGCTGACATATGTCCCAGGTGGTTGGGGCACAGCTTGGTTTTATACATTTTAGGGAGACATGAGACATCAATCAACATATGTAAGATGTCATTGGTTTGGTTCAGAAAGGTGGGACAATTGAAAGTGGGGAGAGGGTTTCCAGGTCATGGATACATGGGAGACAAAGCGTTGCATTCTTTTGAGTTTTTGATTAGCCTTTCCAAAGGAGGCAATCAGATGTGCATTTATCTCAGTGAGCAGAGAAATGACTTTAAGCAGAATGGGAGGCAGGTTTGCCCTAAGCAGTTCCCAGGCTTGACTTTTCCCTTTAGCTTAGTGATTTTGGGGTCCCAAGACTTATTTTCCTTTCACATTTTTCCCCTTTTCTTTTTAAAATGTTTTAGAGAAAGTATTTTAGAAAAAACTGAGTCTCTGTTCTCAGGTTTTGTCTGATCTCTCATGGCTTAGGATGGTTTATTCCTAGATGTGTAGGTCCCACGTTATTAGGAAAGCTCATTTTAAATAAATGAGCAGATTGTGAAGTCTTATGTCTTACAAAGAGAAGATAGGGGAAGCAGGGGATAAAAATAACAAACAAAAGAACAATCCTGGAAAAACTGTATAGGCCGTATGACTCTGAAGTTCATACATCAGTAAGCAGGTATGAAAGTGGCTTATGTATATAAATAGGTTAGTGTTATTTTCTTCTGAAATTTAATTTGTGTGGCTTTGGTTCACGGGGCTTTAAGAAAAGCACAGCTTAAATTGTAGTGATTTTAAATCGGGAGAAAGGGAGAAAAAAAGGAAAAGAAGAAAAGGAAAGAAACATTATTTTGGATTTTAGAGTTCTGTCCAAACTATAGAAAATAATAAATATTGAAAAACATTAGGCAAGACTAAAGTCTAACAACAGGTATACTGTAGCTTATTTAGAAATATAAATTCTCTCTCTTTAGTCCCATTTTATTAAAGACAAATCATAGGACAAATTCATTTGCAAAATAAGTTTTAGTTTTATTATACTTGGCCAGAGTATTTGCACAAAGTCACAAAGAATAATTATTTGCCATATAGTCTCCTGTTTTAAATTGGTTTTCTTGTAACTTTATTCCATAAACAATCTCGGATTTGATTTTAATGCCTTAAGTCCAGACTGTTCCTGCAAATACTCATATTAATTGGATGAATTCCTCACCTCTAGGTCCTAAGAAAACATGGGGCTCCTGGACCTGTCGGAAAGTTACATTCTTTACCTACCACAGGTCAGGAACCTATACAGGAACTGTGTAGACAATATATGAGGCCAGCTTTCCCAAGGGGCTTTTATTAACTCTATAAGTCAACTTTGATTCTTTAAAGGGGTCTGCATCTGATAGCATGCCATTCCAGTCAAAACCTTGGTAAAAACAAAACAAAACAAAACAAAACAAAAAAAACAGTGTCTCCGATTGTGTCCTCTTACCAAAAAAAAAAAAAATTCTTATTGCACTTACGCAAATAGCTATTTTGCCGTAAGTTAAGAATACTCACAACTTTTTTTCCAAATTTTGAAGAAATCAGATAGAAAGAAATATGCTCCAAATATTGTTTATAGGAGTATACTTTACTCAATTGTTAAAAGCTGTAGGTAGCTCAAATTGAGTTTTCTTGGCTCTGAAAAAGAAAGGATCAGTAACATTTTAAGCAAAAAAGTTATAAAATGATTATTTCAGTCTTCTGTTAGTTTAGTCGATGAACTAACTCCTGTTCTGCTTCATGTTCATGAACATTGCAGCTCTCCAAGGGAGGCTTGGAAATTTTTTCTCTATTCTAGTGACACAATCTTCAAAACCTCCATTCCAGAGCACCTGTCAGAGTCCTATGCTGATTATAAAACCACCTTTCGAAAAGGATAAAAGTAAAACAACTGTGGATAACAAAAGTCTTAGAACAGTCATAGCTAAAAACACAATTGACAAGGAAACTTGGTTACTTATCTGATATACAGAAATTTTACATAATAATCTTAATCACTACTGATAACATATGCTAAAACGTATCAGAATTATAGGAACATCATACAATTCTGGAACACATACTAATGACGCATTTATATAAATATATTCCAAAGAAGGTTAAACACTTTCATATTTGACGATACTTTCTGTATGATTTTATTATATCAAATAAGCCAAATATGTCTCTTTTGGGCATCAGGGAGTTAATATCAAAAAATTAATGAAAATCGAAGTTAGAATTTGACTTTGGAGTTTGTCAAATATACAAATATTAAAACACTTGATATCACAAAATCAAATCACAGGTCATTGTAAAATAAGTCATTCATTTAGTCAAAGTGATAACTCAAGACTTCAAAAAAAAAGGTGCAAATCTTTCTTCTTTGAGACAGGAGACTTTATTTTCCAAATAATAAGCCCTAATAATAAAATGAGGCCAATTAATCTTGTTTTTCAAAATTTTATAAACTATATCATTGTAATAATCTTGACCGTAAGGTATAATTTCCATAAGCCTTATAACCTTTATAACCCTTATTAAGGAGTGGGGTAATGCTTCAAGAAAACCTTGTTAATCGGACACAGGGGCCCATATGCTGGGCTTGCGTCAGTGTGCCTTTGACATTGATGATTAATTTATAGAGAAACTAAACTTATTTTATCTCTCAAAATCAGCCCTTACCATCTGACACACCCATCTCTTCCATGATAGACCCTGGGCCTTGAGGAGTTGAATAGTTTTAATTTCTGGCCCTGTGTCTCTCATGAACACTGTTTATTTTGATTGGCATCTTCTACTGTATCTGAAGATGAGGCTGTAACTGCTGTCATTGTTAAGATTTAGCAGGAACTTGGTGTCCTTTTTTGACTCAGGAGTCAAAGCCCTGTAACTTAAGACACAAGGACTTTGAAAGCACATACATTATGTTACACGGATGTAATAATCTTAATTTCAAAAATTATCTCAGATTTTTCTAAGCAAACCAAACTTAGTACTAATGTCATAGAAATTATTTCAATGGAGTGTAAGGTCTGTTTATTAGGCCAGCTACCCAGGGCCGAAAGAAAAGGCCTTCTGCAGCGTGACTGCTGTCCCCTATGGGGAATATTATGTTGCAAGAAAACATTTCCTTCAGACCTTTAAGATCTAACTTTTTTTTTTTTTAAATCAAGCCACAACCATTAGAACCTGAAGGAAAAAAAAATAAGACTTACAGAGGCTGAAAATGAGAATGAGTTAAGGACAGAATTATTATTTCAGGACTTTTAAAAGGGGAGAGAAAGCTGAAAACTGTGAGAGGCAATCAAAGTTGAAATTTGCATAAGAAACAATTATAATGTTTTTGTTATTTATTAAAAGTAAAGCGGCCAGGCGCGGTGGCTCACGCCTACAATCCCAGCACTTTGGGAGGCCGAGGAGGGCGGATCACGAGGTCAGGAGATCGAGACCATCCTGGCTAATACGGTGAAACCCCGTCTCTACTAAAAAATACAAAAAATTAGCCGGGTGTGGTGGCGCCTGTAGTCCCAGCTACTCCAGAGGCTGAGGCAGGAGAATGGCCTGAACCCAGGAGGCGGAGCTTGCAGTGCGCCGCAGAGACGGTGCCACTGCACTCCAGCCTGGGCGACAGAGCGAGACTCCGTCTGAAAAAAAAAAAAAAGAGTAAAGCAATACTTTAAGAAAACTTCATATTTGGAAATATTTTGAACAAATTCTTTAGTGTTTTTTAAATCAAAAACCAATTTCTAGAAGGACCATTATAATTTCTCTTTAATTATAGACAACTTAATCATATAAAAGGTTTTTTTTTCTTTCATAAATTTTCTTATTATGACTCAGATCATTCATGGTGTGCTTGGAATTTCCGGTTTGTCCTGAACATCCCTGTTTCTTTCATTTATTTATTTGTTTGTTTGTTTGTTTATTTATTTTTTATTATACTTGAAGTTCTAGGGTACATGTGCACAATGTGCAGGTTTGATACATAGGTATACACGTGCCATGCTGGTTTGCTGCACCCATCAACTCGTCATTTACATTAGATATTTTTCCTAATGCTATCCCTTAAACAACCAGTCATTTTGTCCTAGAACCAAATTTACCATATGAGATTCTTTCTCGTATATATTTTTGTCTTTAAGCTTTCTTACCAAACAATACCTTTTTATTTCTGTAACTTTCTTTAAATCTCTCTTATTTCCTCGTTCATTTTACCTTGTTTTATACATAAATTATAAATAAGCTTTGAATTAGACAAAAATTATTCATGTTTTAAGAAAGAGACACTTTTTTCAGGAAGGTTTTCTTACAATATTTTATTGAAAATATCTAATAAATGAAATATCCATTATTTAATTTAACTTTAGATTACATTATAACAAATCTGTCTACACATATTTAACCCATTATACTCACCGATTTTATTTTAATAGTTTACCTAGATTATTTATGAGAACACTTATAGTCACATTTAAAGGTATAAAACTACCACTGCAAAATTATAACTGAGACAGTGAAAGAAATCTGACCTAACTGACACCATCTTGTTTCTAATCTCCAAGCTATCCTTGTTCATTCCTGGGCACAGGCCGAACTAACTGCTGGAGGACCTCAGTTTACAATTTTACTTTGAAACAAAGATGAAAACAGTCCTTTCCCAAAACAAACCTTCTTCCTGCCTAAAACCACAAGATTAGAAATTATGGTTTAGGAGTCATGCAGCTGGAGGCTGCCAGATTCTAAATCTTCCCGAATTGCTCCTGGGGATAACATCACTACTGTAAAATGTAAGATCAGTGCTTGAGATATTTTGCAGACTCTGCACTTCATGAGTTAGCTGGCAACTCAGATGGATAAACATCTCATCTAGTCTTGTAGCCCCCACCCAGGAACTGACTCAGCACAGGACGACAGCTTCAACTTCCTATGATTTTATCTTTGACCCAACCAATCAGAACTTCCGACTGATTGGCTCCCTAACCACCAAATTATCCTTAAAAACTCTGATCCCCAAATTTTCAGGGACATTGTTTTGAGTAGTAATAAAACTCTGGTCTTCTGCACAGCTAGCTCTTTCTCTATTGCAATTTCCCTGTCTTGATACATAAGCTCTGTCTAGATAGCAGGTGAGGTGAACCTGTTGGGCGATTACAGCTATTTCCCTGTCAACCATTTTATAGTCTATAAATTTCAGGTGTTTACCTAAGTAAGAACCTTAAGATTAAATATATGATTCTTTTACTAAATAATTCCAGATTTAGCTATTTTCATGAAAGCATAATTAATGTCTTATTTATCAAAAATTACACAAGCAAAGCTTATTCTGTTTTGGGCTACGTTTATAGTTTTATAACCCTTATGACAAATTGTGACACCTTATAATATTTAAGGGAAAAGTGTAAAATTGCTTGATCAATAAATGCAAACAAAATGTATGCTGGAAATTCTTAAGATATTTCTAATATTACTTCACCAATAATTTTAAAGCTAGCTTATTTATTAAAGATTTTACATAAGTCACATAAACTTAAAGCATTTGACTACTCTATTTTTTCTGATAAACTATTTGATCTAACCACTTTTATTTTTCTTAAGCCAATTAATTAGAGCTCTTTTATATATTTTTAGTAGTGAAACATTGTGTACACAACACATACCTACATAGATCTATTAGGTACGCTGATAGAAGTAAATCTTATTGATTGACAAGACCTCTTTTTTTAATTTTAGACTTTCAAATTCTTAATAGCCTGTTTTATTACCCTAGGCAATTGTCAGCTGAATAGCCCTAAATTTGCACATTGAAGGAAACAACTCTTAGGTAAAAAATTATATAGCAAAATTTACATCTCAAAGTACAGAGGGAAAATGTCTGGTGTGCAAGAGGGAAATTAAAACTGATTGAATTGCCAGTTAAACATAAAATTACAGAAATCTATCATAAAGGCCCTTTAAATATATATGTATATATATATATTTACACACACACACACACACACACACACACACACAAAAGGTTCTCTAACTTTTACTTCAGAACTCTAGCCCTGAGATATTAATACAAATTTACTGGCTTGCAAAAACAAAAAACAAAACAAAACAAAATAATGTTCCGATCCAAACAGTGGTTTTTATCTCAGTAGAAAAGTAACAGCAGCTTTAAAGCAGGCATAAAAGAAAATAGAGAAAAAGAGAACTTAGGTACTCTATAGTTTGCAGGTCAACCATAGGACTTTTTCTTTGATGTAAACGTGCACGAAGACCATAATATTTTTATTTTTAACAAACTCTAGCAAGTAGAAGCACCATAAAACCAATAAAGTTCCCAAAAAGGGGCGATTCTTCGTGTTTTCTCCTCATTCTTAGATTATTTATTTCCCACTTTTTTTTCCTTTTTTTTTTTTTTTTTTTACTGAAAAGGAGGAACTGAGCTGTGGCCTAGGGTTTTTGTGGAGTGGGTAGTAATGTGTGCTGGTTGTGGTTGGGACTTCAGAGTGTCACCACTGAGCACCCTCTTACCTGTCTCAGTTTCCTTCTCCGTATGTCTAAGCACCTCTAGGAGGGCTCAAAGCACAGAGTGACCAGCTCCCGTGTGTTCCTTCTGGACAAACCTTTCCAAAACTAATTTTGTTGGGGGTTCCCTGTAGGGCTGCTACACGTCACAGGGGGTCAACCTCCCAGACACTCCCATGAGTCCCCTGCTCACACGGCGTGCCACTCAACTGGAAGGAGCAAAATTCCCTTTCTCTTTGGAGCTGAGGAAGCTCAGTCTCTCGTTTGTGTATGAAAACAACAGTTCAGTTCCTCACACAAATGTGCACAGATAAGTCAAACTGAGTTTAATTTTGGGAGAAAAAGCAATGGAGAAGACCCTTTCGGAAGCATCTTGGGACTAGAAGTAGGATCCTCAAGCAACGAGTTCTTAGGAGAGAAAAAAAAAGGTAGCCAAGATTCAAGACCACTTCCTGTAAACTGTCCACAGCCACCCCTAACTTTGAAGCTCTCATCTACCATTACACATGCCAAGGTCAAATCCTCTCACAGTACAAGGTAATCTCTGATATCCCCAAAGCCAAAGAGGTCAGGTAATGCCATACAAGAAAGCATAGCTTTAGACGTATGAAGAATGTGCCCGTGACTCTTGAAACTTCACAAAGAAAACACAACACCCCAAAAGGAGTGAGCAGTGCCTTTGTTCTGAGTTCCTTAAGGGGTTTGTCATTAGAAGCCTTCCCTAAATTTTTCTTAGTACTGAAGATGGCGAAGGGGGAAGGAGGTATAGGATGGAAGGAAAGTACGTGAAAGAACAATTGTTTTTTTAAGACAGGAAGCAACCACACAGACCAAGCACATGTTTCACCCACCACTTTTGCAGATGCAAGAAATTTTAGCCAATGCAGAGAGGCCTTGTTACTCATAATTTGGAATTCTCATTTGGATTTGACCAACTCAGGTAGGGTCAGGTAGAGTTGGTCAAATCTGACAGGAGAAAGACTGGAACGAACAAACAAACAAAAACCCCAGCAATATGATATGATCACTGAGTGCTCTAATGGTAAGGAGAAATTAAGACCAGCTGGTTGTTAATCTTAACTTTGGCTAAGACAAAACCCCAATTAAGCTACTTACCTAGGAATAGGTCTCAGGCTTAACACTGCTCTCTACCATCTTAGAAGCAGGAAAAAACTCAAATTTGTCTTCCTGGTTGGAAGCTAGCTCAGACTCCAGAAAGGAGTTATCTGCCTTTCATCATCATAGAAGGAGGAAAACTTGTCTTCCTTCTTGGAAGCAAGTTAAACTCCAAAAAAGGAGTTGTACAGCAAAATAAACTTTACATCTCTACCAGATTTGGGGAGATCAGGGATTCTCTGGAGTGAGTGCTTCTAGGCCTCAGCAAATTGTCCTATTGGTATGAACCGTAAAGATAGCTCAAGCTGGTACCAGGCACTAATAGGCGATTTGTCAAAGGTCAGGGGCACCTCCATGCAAAGTCGCTTTGTGGTTACCACAATGTGAACCCCAGATATCTGAGACAAGTCCCAGTCAATTTAGAAAGTTTTTTGTTTTTTTTTTTTTTTTTGCCAAGGTTAAGAACATGCCTGTGACACAGCATCGGGAAGTCCTGAGGACATGTGCCCCAGGTGGTTAAGGCACAGCTGGGTTTTATACATTTTAGGAAGACATGAGACGTCAATCAATATATGGAAGATGAACGTTGGTTTGGTCTGGAAAGGCGGGGCAACTCGAAGTGGGGAGGAGGTTTCCAGGTCATAGGTACATGAGAGACAAAGGGTTGCATTCTTTTGAGATTCTGATTAGCCTTTCCAAAAGAGGCAATCAGATACGCATTTATCTCAGTGAGCAGAGGGGTGACTTTTAGTAGAATGGGAGGCAGGTTTGCCCTAAGCAGTTCTCAGGTTCACTTTTCCCTTTAGCTTAGTGATTTTGAGGTCCCAAGATTTATTTTCATTTCACATTATCATTTGACCCAGTAATCCCTTTACTGGGTATATGCCAAAAGGCAAATAAATCATTCTACCAAAAATATACACACACGTGTTCATCGTTGTCTTATTTGCAATGGCAAAGACGTGGAATCAACTCTGGTGCCCATCAATGGAAGATTGCGTAAAGCAAATGTGGATCATATACACCATGGAATAGCACACAGTCATAAAAAAGAATGAAGTCATGTTATTTGTAGCAACATGAATGGAATTGGAGGCCGTGAGCCTAAGCAAATTAATGCAGAAACAGGAAACCTAACACTGCATTTTCTGACTTATAAGTGGGAGCTAAACACTAATCCCACATGGGCATAAATATGGGAATAATTAGATCTTGCAGACTACTACAGTGGAGGGGGGGTGAAAAATTACCTATCAGGTATTATGCTTACTACCTAGGTGACAAGATCCATACCCCAAATGTTGGCATCATGCAATATTCCCATGTAACAAACCTACGTATGTAACCCTGTATCTAAAATACAGGCTGAATTTTTTTAAAAACAGAGTGATGAGGATACAAAGATACAATTATAAATAAACAGACTGGAGAAGCCTGAGGACATGGTTTTTACCCTGGGAGTTAAATTACAAAAAGAAGCCAACTATTTCAAGATCAGAGAAATGTTATTCCAGGGCAGCAAATAAAGATTACAAAAGTCCAAGGGAAAGAATTCACTTGAAGTATTCAAGCAAATAATGAAAGGTCAATATGGCTGCAGTATTGAGGGACATAAGAAGGGTACTGCAAGATGAAAGTTTCTACTGAGATTTTTTAAATATTTTGAGTCATTTTATTTTCTAAGACCACTTTCATAATTCTAGAATACTCCTTTTTAGCAGTATACCATTGTACTTGAGGAAATTTAATATTTTATCTTCTTTACCTGAGAATCTAATGAGATTAATAAATTATGTTTCTTATTTCTGTATTATGTTTACTTAATCTCCATCTTTCTGTTGGAGAATTTTCTCAAATGTCTGTTGTCTCTTTGCTGTCTGCATATTTAAGAACGAGACAGTAAATGTACATGTGGAAATGCAGAGCAGTACATTGACTGGTGGACTTCATTGTGGTCGATGTCCACATGCCACTACCTATAAGTCATTTATCCAGAGATGGATATTTTAATCTCTCCTCCCAGGATCTAATCAAGATTCTAAGAATTGTGCTGGTGGAGGTAGATCAGAAATATATACTTACCTGTATTTTCTTTTGTTTATTAATGTTGATTTTGGGTCTAACATCTTTATTAAGAACACATGATGATGTACAACACACCACACATAACATAACTTAGTATAGCTTAAGTCAGTTTCCATATATATGGTCCATTGGCATCAGCCCAACAGCCTGAGTTTAAATGCTGGCTTCACTGCTCACTAATTGTTTGACCTTTGGCATGTAACTTATTTTCTCTGTATGTCAGTTTCTTCTCTATAAAATCAGGGGAAAAATAGAATCTACCATATGGGTTTGTTGTGAGTATTGCTATGTTAATATATGTAAAACACTTAGAATAGTTCCTGGTCTATGATAAGCACTATCTAATGATAAGTTGTCATTATCAATTACTCTATTAGTACCACAGTGTTGTAATATTACAATTACAGTATGTTAAAAGTGTTGAAAGAGGAATTTGACTTTTCTCTGTAGCCCCATGTGATAAAACTAGTACCAATGAAAGGTAGCCTTGGGGGAATGAATTTTGGTCAAAATAAAGAAAAGAAGATCTTCTCTATTACAAGTGCCCAAAGATGGAATAGACCACCTCAAGTTTTAATGAGTTCCCTGTCAATGAACATGTTCAAGACAGTATCAACCATATTTTTGGTACAGTTAGAAGAAGGTTCCTAAAAGCAAAAGGCTATAGGCATTGAAGGAATACTGATGAGCTTTTAAAAATCTGACACTTTACAATCCCAACACTATAATCTAATCAAATAACATAAATGGGTCATAGAGGTACTATAAGCAGTGTCAACTTGACCATAGATTTTAATGACTAAAAATTTAACCAGGAAATATTTAAAAAGTCTTTGTTAAACTATAATGGAATATCATATAGAAAGCAACTAAAATTATATCTGTATAAAATAAATATTGTGGGAAAAAAACTCAACTGTAGAGAAAATATAAAAACTTAGCTAAGTTTTGGGATTTCTGGGCAAAACTGGTTCATGGCCAAAGGAAATTAATTCAAATTCCTCTTAATCATACATAATTTAATAAAATAAAAAATCAGTGTCATCGTATTTGGTATTAAATACGATGTTATGTGTTGGTGGTTAATGGTTGTGAAGAACATCAAGATGATTTAAAATTTAGAGAAAAATCATCTTTCCTGGCTTAATATGAGCTTGTGTGTTTGCTAATTCCCTGAAATTCAGAATTCCTACCCAATATTTCAAGTATTGATTTATACTATTTAAAGATATCTTTATTTCCAATTTTATTTCTTACATTTCATTTTCCTTTCAAATAACCACTGAGTACTGCTGGCAAAAACACTCACTCTGTTAGTCCTCTGTATTTAAAGATCCTAAGTAGGTGCCGAGGAGATTGGAAACAAATGAACCCTGAGGGCCCATGACAAAACTACTTTATAAGAGTCATGAGTTTTGAGTTGTCTTTCCAGTAGGCAGATCGTGTATTGTTTAAGTACCAGCTCTTTGTACCTGATGACACACCTTTATGAAGTGTTTGGTTTAGGTATCAACTAAAATCATAGAACTATAATAACTTGAGAGGAAACCTGTAACCTAGGCAAGCAAAAAAGTAGAGGATAGAAATTAACCGTATCACTTTGGGAGTCAGGACACTTGGATTTAATTTAAATTTTGACTGTGTGATCTTGGGAGCGTGCTTAACCTTTCTGAGCTTTTATCTGTAATATAGGGATAATAATGCTATGTCAAGGTTGATGTAAGGATGAAGAGAGATGATATATATGAAATCAATTGTGTGTGTTCTATCACATAATAGGCTCTTAAACATTGAGTTATGAGGAGTACTGGCCAATTCCTTTGAGACCTGGGAGGGGGTACAGGGGAAAAGAAGTCAAGGTGGATAAAAGAAAACACAAACCATATTTCCCTGCCTGACAGAATTATTCTGATGCTTTAAGTATAAAAACCTTAACCTCAATTATTCTTCCTACTGTCACTTCAGCTTTCAAGATTTCTGTATTTTCTTGGGCCTGATTGAGATGACTGAGCCACTCAGTGGCAACTCATACTTGCCTTCTGGGTTTCTCATGACCTGTCTAGCTCATACCAGGCACTGGATTGGGCTTTATCCTCCAGTTAAGTATTTCACGTTGTCTTTCTCTAAGTGATTCCTCACTTGCCATGTATCTTTTCCCATCCTATGTTCTCTGGCTCTTGACAAACGTGTTCCAGAGCACAGATCATAGGTAAGTGAACTATGAGATAGGAGGGCAAAGCCACCTTAACACATAGTGCAAACATCAATATTTAAATACTCTCTGTTAAATGTGGCTCTATGAAGCACTTATTTCCCAGTCTTTGAAAATAAAGTTATCACATTCCATCAATATTGAATTAACCTGGATAGGTGTCTTTCATTGTATTCATTGTATTCAGTACTGTGAAAAGTCATTCACAATCAGCCCAACTACGTAAAATCAAGGGAATGGTAAAGTAAATGATGATACACCCATATGATGGACCATTATGCAGCTATTAAAATGATGTTTACAAAGAGTTTTTAATGACATGGGAAAATGCTAATGATATAATGCCTAGTAAAATATAGGTTCCAACAATGCTCCCTGTAATATTATTTAAATCATCTAAGAAAAATGAAATGTATATATAAATGTATATAAAATGTTATGACATAATAGGAGCACATATCAAATGCAAAATATTTATTTAAGTATGCATATATATATATACATATAAAAGGTACTAGAAATAAACATAATGTTCACAGTGATTATGGGTGAAGGAATTCTACATAATATTTTTTGGTTTATATTTTCTCTTTCCCCCTTAATATTCTACAATATACAAGCAATATTTTTTTAATCAGCAGAAAATAACTTCCTTATTCCAAACAGTTATCATAACCAACGTTAATTGTGTCTGAGATGCAAAATCAATTCATCATCTGGGTAGTTGATACGTGAATCTTTTACTGCTTTTCATCTTGAGTGCCCGTAGTTTCTGAGACTGGCAAGACCCAATGGATAAGTCTGACCCTGCAAACTTTGGTTGAAAAATATGCTAAATAGTCAAATAATTATATTAATACAGAATCTTTGTGCTATAATCCATATTCTCTTCTATGAAATAAGAGTTGTGGTAGACTACATAATGACCCCCATCCAAATATATCCATATCATAATCCTTGGAACTTGTATCTGTCATCTTATATGAAAAAAAGATTTTATACATGTGACTGAGTATCTTGAGATAGGATCCTAAATGCAATCACAGGTCTCCTTGTGAGTGAGAGGTGGAGGGAAACTAGACACAGACAGAAAAGGATAATGTAATATGACCACAGAGGCAGAGATCGGAGTGACTCAGCTACATGCCAAGTAATGCTTGCAGCCACCAGACACTGAAAGAGGCAAAAAAGAGCTTATCCATTAGAGCCTATGGAGGGAGCAGGGCCTGGCCAACATCTTGACTTTGTCTCAGTGAAATGGGCTTCTGGCCTCCAGAATGATGTTATAATAAAATTCTGTCCTCTTGAGCCACCAGGTTTGTGGTAATTTATTACAGTATCTAGGGGAATTTAATACTGTTTATAATAAAATGCATGAAACATGGTCTCTGGCAATGAAGGGTTCCTAGACTAGAAAAATAGAATAAGGCATAAAGAAAGAAAATTATGGCCGGGTGCGGTGGCTCACGCCTGTAATCCCAGCACTTTGGGAGGCCGCGGCGGGTGGATCACGAGGTCAGGAGATGGAGACCAACCTGGCTAACACGGTGAAACCCCGTCTCTACTAAAAATAATAATAAAAAAAATTAGCTGGGCGTGGTGGCACGCGCCTGTAGTCCCAGCTACTCGGGAGGCAGGGGCAGGAGAATGGCGTGAACCCGGGAGGCAGAGCTTGCAGTGAGCCAAGATCGCGCCACTGCCCTCCAGCCTGGGCCACAGAGCGAGACTCCATCTCAAGACAAAAAAAAAAAAAAAAAGAAAGAAAATTATACAACATTGTTATAAGTGACTACCACAGCGAGGGCTGGGGAATTCTTCCCAGAGGAGGTGACACTGGAGGATTATTTCTTACCAGTAACAAGACTTGCTGCCTGACTTCATGGAAAGGGGTTTCAGACCCATTGGGTAGCACAGTGCTTGATTTGTGGCAGCAATGAGTAGAGCACAGTGGAGAGGCTACTCGACTGGGAGTCCAGAGATGTGTGTTTTGATACACTGCACTTGGTACCTGACACTAACTAGCTGTGTGACTTTTGGCAAGTCACTTCATTTATCTGCACCTAAATTTCTCTCTATATATAATTTAATGTTTGGACTAAATTTCTAAGGGTCTTCTGCCATTCTGGATTTTCTTAAGTCAATGTTTTGATGACACTTGGGGAGTGAAATGGTAAACCAATATATGTGGGCTGGTAAGTTGCAAGTATTTATAAGACTGAGATAAATGTTCATAAAATTGTAAGTAAAATGCAAAATGTTTTGATATAAGAATGGATTTGTGTCAATGTAATTCCGTGCAAAGCTATGCACACCTATGAAATACTCAGTACTCAGTAGGCATACAGACATTTATTGCATAACATTGTGTTTGCCAGATTTTCCACTGTTCAATTGTTTATGTTAAACTAACGTAGACTCCTGACTCATATTTAGTGAGTGATTACAGACACCAAATTGGGAGCCAAGGAAAGACAAATGAGGACAAAAACATTTAGCAATAGGTGAAAAATGTGTGTCACAGCGATGGAGTGTAAGTACAGAGGTCGGAATGGTTTAATCAACCCAATTGCCTAAAATACACACACACACACCCCCCCCCCCGCACACACACACTATAAACAAATAATACTACTCTTATTGCTGAAACCTTAATAAGAAGGTTAAGACAGTCCTCTAAGGTATAAGGTGACATGAAGCAAGCTTTGCTCATGAGAGAACTACAGATTATTGGCAGGATTGACTCACTGGCTCAGAGGTGAAGGCAACAGATAAAAATTCAGTGGTGGTTACTCAATTTATCTCTCCTACTAATCTAAGGCAGAACCAAGCTCGTAGTCTGCTTAATTCATGGCATTATGAACAGTCTCTCTCAGACTACAGATAACTGCTAAAATTTAAGGGTTAAATACCAGAGTTCACGTCACACAAATGCTACTCTTTTGTATGAACTGAACTCTGGTATTTATCAATACATGAAATCTGAAATCTGAACTGAACTCTGGTTCATATCAATACGTGAAATCTGATGGCAAGATTTTACAGAGGAAGTGCTCCAAGATGAATCCAAGTTAGCCAGGTGCAGGAAGACTGGGGTGTTGTACGGTGGAACCCATCAGGCCAAGACAACAATTAGAGCAGTGGGCCAGGTGAGAAACAGCTTATTGTGAGAGAGAACATCTGCTTTGGTGTTGCTGTTACATAAACCATGAGACAGAAAGTGGTGAAAACTGAAACGAGGGAATCCATAAAGGGCCAGATCACAGAGCTTTTTGTATCTCTAGCGAAGAAGCTTGATAGTGACCCTCTCAGGCCAACGAAGAATATTTGAAAGTTGTTCTCACATTTGAGACAGGTGGAAAGATAGCTGGAGGGTTACACACAGAGAAAGAAACCATTTTGGCTTCCATATGTCAACAATGTTAGGCATTTTACAAAGTTTACTGAAGAATCAGTATACTCAATAAAGGAAATTAATCCAAACAGTAAACAACTGAATGAACTACATACTAGAACAATGACTACAACTCAAAGCAGTGAGTTGAGGGTAGCTT
This sequence comes from Pongo pygmaeus, assembly GCF_028885625.2. Taxonomy (NCBI): domain Eukaryota; kingdom Metazoa; phylum Chordata; class Mammalia; order Primates; family Hominidae; genus Pongo; species Pongo pygmaeus. The sequence goes on along the minus strand of NC_072396.2, from coordinate 149,283,122 downwards.
CAAGAGCCAGAATTCCTTGTGGCACAATATTTGTGCCAGTAGTTCTTGGCAATTCTGAGTTGCCTGAATACAGATTCAATTTGTCTTAAATAGACATGTTCTGAATTAAGGTAAAATTTCCCAATAGAAATTTTTAATATTTCTCTTCTTTTATCCTTGCTTTCAGTCTTTCTTCCCTCAATTCAATTTACACACTGTAACCTGATTTATCTTCCAAAGCACAGTTGTGCTCATGCCCTTGTTAAAAACCACCAATGATTCATGTCCCCGTTTAGCCACTGCCTAAAAATACAAATCCAGATTTTCTGCCATTAGCTCTCTGGTTCCAACTCAAAGTTCTCACATTTTCTCTTATTATTTTCTTTTAATACACCATTTAGTTAATCTATTCTAAATAACTCTTTCCTTCTCTTGGCATCCTGCGTGCTTCTTACCATGGTGGTCCATAGTGTCCTTGCCATCTCTGCACCTTCGCCTTCTATCATCACTTAGGACCCAGCTCAGATGTTTGCTGCTCCATTTTCCTTTCCCTGATCCTCACTCTGGAAGCCTTTGTTCCTTCCTCTTCCCTCTTTATGGTATTCTCTTTATACCTGCCATATAATTTTTTGCATATTTTACCTCGTGTTGCTTATTATGCTCTCTCAGCCAAACTCACCGAGAGTGAGAATGATACCTTACTCATCACTGTAAGCTCTGTTTTTTATTTGTTGTCCTGCATGAAATGCTTTTCCCACTCTTTCATCTATAGACATCTTCTACACCATTGAAAACTTAGTTCATTTATTGTGTCTCCAGTGTTTTTCCTGACTTCCTTTTTCCCATCATGGGAAAATTCATTACTCACCTTTGGTGGCCCTACAGACTTTCGTTCATTTCATATGACTGCTAAAATTTGTGTTAAATACCAGAGTTCAGTTCATGTCAATGTTACTCTTTTTTTTTTCTCCCCTTCAAGTAAAATTCTAATAATAAAAAACAATGGTAGGAAGTCTGAAAGCATGGACTCTTTGGAGATATGCAAGGATATCACAGTTGATATCTTTTGTTAAAGTATAATCAAATGATGAATGATGCCAATATCTAGGGTCATTAAACCTTGTCTATTTGATGGTTATTTCACATCTCTTTCTTTTGTTTAGGCATGTAGAAGCTTCCATATCCAGGATTAAGCATTGGTAGAGTTGCTCACCCTTTTTCTCTTATCAGTGCTCCTCGGTCTCATAATTATTCTCGGAAACATAAAGGTTTCACATATATGTGGAGTATTTCAAATTAATTTTCACATAATTGTTCAAAATACTGTTTGTTGGGAAAATTTAGTAGTTCTTTTGGAGTAAGTTATTTCTCAGAATCTCTACAAGTGGTATTTGAAAAAAAATGACCCTAGAAATTTGAAATTAGCTCTGAACGAGTTCTCATAGCATATATATATGTATATACGTACACATATATGTATATACTCGTTCAGAGCTAATTTCAAATTTCTGGGGTCATATACGTATATATACGTATATGTATACATATATACGTATATATATGTATATACTCAGCAAGAGGCATTTTAATGAGTATATTATGTAGGTACCATATTTACATAGAATAATGTTAGAATAGAATAAAGGGCTTCAACACTTGCCTCAAACTTCAGTAGCATGAGAGACTCACTTTTCTGGCATGGAAGGAGTCTTATAGCTATCACGCTTGATTTAAGGGTTAGAACCTGGGTAAGGAAAGTTAAGTACTCACCTGGGGTGCAATATTTAAGGTGGCGTAGGGTTAAGCCATGTCTGTATTTACAAGTTTTATGTTTTGGTCAGCATGTTTTGGAATGTATTTATTTTTTTAATGTATTAAAATAGTTTTTATCTTGATAATTATTATTGTGGTACCACCCATCCACCTTAATTTTGCATTTGAGTGAGTGGCTCATGCCCCTCCCTCCACCCCTGGCCTTTCTTGTCTTATAGCCTATGCATACTAAGGCTTACACTCCTTTTGCCTGCCTTGGCCCTGAACCTTCGAAACTAGTCTAACTCACCCACCAGGCCTGATGGCATTTCCAAATGATTATTAAGATTTATGTATTCGATGTATATGTTCATTGATGAGTAACTCTTGATAAACTGTGTGTTGTCATGGGCCTCTGGGTGCCATATTAACTTTACTGAGATACTCAAACAGTCCAATTAGCAGATTGCTTTGTTTGTGAAATCTAGAGAGTGTTTTGGAATTTAGTGAGAGCTAGGGGACTAGTATATTTGGGAGATGTTTTATAATTCTTATGGACAAAGAAGACTGGCTAAAGGGAAATAAAATAATTACACTTTTCGTATAATAGCCTATAAGATTTGTTTTGCTTAAGAGATTAATTATTTATAAGCAACTTATCCATCCACACTTTTTGTTTTCTTGATTCACATGTATCCAATGGTATTAGGCAAGGAACATTTTTAATTTCTAAAGACTGTGGCACATGATGGTGGTCCTTTTCAGCGGCCACTGCTCTACAGCATTGTAGCAAGCTGCTTAGGAATGAAAATTATTATTAAGCACGTAGATCCAAGGATATCTGTCCAAAGTTTCAGGTTGATTTCCACAGTGCTTTTAAAAATCGAATAATAGTTTACACAGTACAAAAATCTCACATAGCTCTTCACTCCAGCATATTAATCATTAGTGTCCTATGATTTTTCATACAGAGCCTATAACCTAACTCTAATAATGCTGGGAAATGTCATGGCAGCTAATGTTTACTTTTCAAGGACCCTTCTTATTTGAATCAGTTAAAGTGCAGTTTGCTTTTTCGAAACTTTAAGCATAACTGGAAACGTATATTTTGATATACAGCATAAATGTCAGCAAAAGATGGAGAACCAGAGAGATTGTGTGGGCTTTTAGAAATCATACTATGCAATGCTTTCATTTTACAGATAGAGAAACAGATACTACAAAGGTAACACTGATATTATAACCCATTCTTCCTCTCCTTAGATACACTTATGTGTAACATGTGGGTTTATTTAATGAAAAAAGCATATGAATGTAAATGTACAGTTGTTTTTACTCATCCAGTGGCTTTTGGGGAGCCCATTTTATGTGTCTTCTTCTCTGCTAAAAACAATAAATGCCCTCATGTGATATTCAACTACATAATATATACAATAGGTTATATTGGACAAGATTTGCCTGAGGTTTTTTCTTTTATTCTGTGCTTTAAAGTCACTTTTAAAGTCTTTATTAGTGGACATTTTTCTATTCCTTCTTTAACATATAAATATATCTTCTAATGGTTGGGGTTATTTTTGTTTTAGAATAAAATGTGGAGATTGGAAAGGTAAAACAGAGTAAGATGAAGTAGATCAGAAGTTTTGAATTAGACTTTGGGGAACTTGTAAAGACATTTCAGTAAGCAAACCCCAGTTTTTTGAATTTTATTCTCATTATTTTTCTATCTGGTTTACTAAGGAGCACTAGTATATTGGTAAAGGGGCTAGAATCAGATCAGATATCATTCCAGAATCTGATGTCTTCTAGAGTGAATACGTCCTAGTGAAGACTTTATTGTATAAAAACTCAATGCCTTTGGAAGAGGTCTTGTAGAATATCTCTGGTGTTTATGGAGAATTTTCAATTGGTTAGGATGAATGAAAAATAATCTGCTTAACAATATTTACACAGGATTTGAAGTCCTGGTTGTATACAATTCTTAAGGAGTTACATTCTTTTGGAATAAGAAATACTCCTCAATACATATATTCAACCCCTGACTTTTGGTTTATGGATGCAATATTGGATACTATAATAACAAGGAGCTATGACCAAATGCTTCACACATCAAACATCATGTGACTTCATGGTCAGAAAGTACATAAGCAGAAGTGAACTAATAAAAATATGTTTTCTACTATCATCCATATAAGCTATAGGAAATGCCCCAAATAGAGTGCAATGCGTTTAATACTCAAATAAGTTTTCTAATTTGGTGATCTATATTCTCCAAGACAGTCATCCAAAGTTGTTAAGTAGATACGCTCTAAAATTGACCACATAATCAGACATAGAATACTCTTCAGTAAATGTAGAATAACTGAAATCATAACGACCACTCTCTAGGACCATAGTGAAAGCAATTAGAAATCAGCACTAAGAAATTCGCTCAAAACTATAAAACTACAGGGAAATTAAATAACCTGCTCCTAAATGACTTTTGAATAAATAGTTAAATTAAGGCAGGAATCAAGAAGTTCTTTGAAATTAAGGAGGACAAAGATACAACATACCAGAATCTCTGGGACATAAGCTGTGTCCCAGAGACATAGCTCTGGGACAGTGTTAAGAGGAAAGTTTATAGCACTGAATGCCCACATCAAAAAGTTAGAAATATCTCTATTTAACAACCTAACATCACAGCTACAAGAACTAGAGAACCAAGAGCAAACCAACCCCAAAGTTAGCAGAAGACAAGAAATAATCAAAATCAGAGCTGAATGGAAGGAGATAGAGACACGAAAAATGATTCAAAAGATCAACAAATCCAGGACTTAGTTTTTTGAAAAACATAATAAAATAGAATGCTACCTAAACTAATAAAGAAGGAAAGAAAGAAGATCTAAATAAACAGTATCAGAAATGACAAGGGGGAAATTACCACTAACCTTGTTAAAATACACATAACTATCAGATAATATTATGAGCACCTCTATGCACACAGTTTAGAAAATCTAGAAGAAATAGATAATTTTTTTGATACATACACCCTCCCAAAACTGAACAAGGAGGAAATTGAATCTGTGAACAGACAAATAACAAGCTCCAAAATTGAATCAGTAATAAATAGGCTACAAAACAAAAAAAGCCAAGACCTGGCAGATTCACAGAAAAATTCTACCAGATGTACAAAGAAGAGCTGATATCATTCCTACTGAAACTATTGCAAAAAATTGAGGTGGAGGGATTCTTTCCAAACACATTCAATGAGGCCAACATCATTCTGATACCAAAACCTGGCAGAGACACACTGAAACAAGTAAATTTTAGGCTAATATCCTTGATAAATATTAATGTAAAAATCATTAACAAAATACTGACAAAGTGAATCTATTAGCACATCAAAAAGCTTATCCATCAGGATCACAAATATCATTTATTGATACACAAATCAGTGTATCATTTATTGATACACAAATCAGTAAATGTGACTCATCACATAAACTTAATTAAAGACATAAAAACACATGATTATCTCAATAGATGCAGAAAAAACTCTCAATAAAATTCAACATCCCTTCATGTTTAAAACTCTAAACAAAGTAGGCATTGAAGAAACTAACCTCAAAATAATAAGAGCCATCAATGACAAACCCAGAGCCAACATCATACTAAATGGGTAAAAGCTAGACGCATTCCCTTTGAAAACTGGTGCAAGACCAGAATGCCCTCTCTCAATACTCCTATTCAATATAGTATTGGAAGCCCTGGCCAGAGCAATCGGGCAAGAGAAATAAATAAAGGGCATCACCATAGGAAGAGAGGAAGTGAAACTATCCCTGTCTGCAGATGACATAATTCTTTATCTAGAAAACTCCATAGTTTTGGCCCTAAAGCTCCTTAAGCTGATAAACAATTTCAGTGAAGCCTCAGCATACAAAGTCAGTGTACAAAAATGACGAGCAGTTCTATACACCAACCCAGTGACAGCCAAGCTGAGAGCCAAATGAAGAATGCAATCCCAGTCACAATTGCCACAACAAGAATAAAACACCCAGAAATACAACAAACTAAGTGGGTGAATGATCTCTATTAGGAGAACTACAAGACACTGCTCAGAGAAATCAGAAATGACAGAAACAAATGGAAAAATCATTCCATGCTCATGGATAGGAAGAACCAATATTGTTAAAACAGACATACTGTCCCAAACAGTTTATACATTCAATGCTATTCCTGTCAAACTACCAATGACATTTTTCATAGAACTAGGAAACACTTTTTAAAAATTCATATGGAACAAAAAAAAGCCCAAATAGCCAAGGCAATCCTAAGCAAAAAGAACAAAGCTGGAGGCATCATGCTACCCAACTTCGAACTATATATAGTACAGGGCTATAGTAACCAAAACAGCATGGTACTGGTACAAAAACAGACACATAGACCAAAGGAATAGAACAAAGAGCCCAGAAATAGGGCCACACACCCACAGCCATCTGACCTTGACAAAGCTGACAAAAACAAGCAATGGGGAATATTCAATAAATAGTGTTGGAATACTGGCTAATCATATGCAGAAGATTGAATCTGAACCCCTTCTGTATACCATGTACAAAAATCAACTCAAGATGGATCAAAGACTTAAATGTAAAACCCAAAACTATAGAAACCCTGGAAGACAACCTGGGAAATACAATCCTAGACATAGGAACAGTCAGACTTCATGACAAAGATGCTAAAAGCAATTTCAACAAAAGCAAAAATTGACAAATTATATCTAATTAAACTAAAGAGCTTCTGCATAGCAAAACAGACTATCCACAGAATGAACAGGAAACCTACAGAATGGGAGAAAATTTTCACAACTATACATCTGACAAAGATCGAATATCCAGGATCTATAAGGAACTGAAATATACGAGAACAAAAACAATACCATTAAAAAGTGAGCAAAGGACATGAACACTTTTCAAAAGAAAACATACAAGCAGCCAACCAGCACAAAAAGATAGCTCAATAGCGCTGATCATTAGAGAGACATATATCAAAATCACAATGAGATACCATCTCACACCAGTCAGAGTAACAGTCAAAAAATAGGTGCTGGAGAGGTTGTGGTGAAAAACAATCCTTATACACTGTTGGTGGAAGTGAAAAGTAGTTCAGCCATTGTGGAAATCAGTGTGGTGATTCAGCAAAGACATAAAAACGGAACTACCATTCAACCCAGCCCTCTCATTACTGATTTTATTTCTAGAGGAATATAAAATCATTTTATCATAAAGACATATGCATGTGAATGTTCATTGCAGCACTCTCCACAATAGAAAAGACATAGAATCAACCTAAATGCTCATCAGTGGTAGACTGAGTAAAGAAAATGTGGCTCATATACCATGGAATGCTATGCAGCCATAAAAAAGAACAAAATCATGTGGTTTTTTTTTTGCAGGAACATAAATGGAGCTGGAGGCCATTATCCTTAGCACACTTTACACAGGAACAGAAAAGTAAATACCGCATCTTCTTACTTATAAGTAGGAGCTAAGTCATGAGAACACATTAACACAAAGAGAAAAGCAACTGGGGCCTACTTGCCTGTGAAGTGTGTAAGGAGGGAGAGGACCAGAAAAAGTAACTAATGGGTACTGGGCTTAATACCTGGGTGACAAAATAATCTGTACAACAAAGCCCCATGACATGAGTTTACCTATATAACAAACCTGTACATGTAACCTGGAACTTAAAATACAAGTTAAAAAAAAGAAGTTGTGCAGTAGAGATTAGATATACCGAGATATTTAAGATAATCTCCTTAATTCTATAGGAAAGAAGGACTTGAGTCATGGGGAAAAATGAAGGTATGTGAGGCTACTGGGTTTCTAGCATTTAGCTTTGTGTGCGGCATTTTCTTGCCATCCTTCTCTCTTTTGCCTATTACAGTTATTACTAATTACAAATTATATTATTTCTTGCTGAACCTACCTGCCAACTCAGAATATTTCTCAACATAATAATCTGGGGAACTGTTCCCAGTGGCTTTGACTTAGTATAAGAAATGAAAACTTGATCATGCCTCCTCCAGACTAATGAGAAAATATCTTTTATTTGAAACTTGATTTTTACTCAGGGCGTATTCTTCAAACACCTATTATATTTTCAATTGAAACCATAGTAAATGAGGGAAGTAATTATTAGTGACTTGTGTAGGTATAGCCTAAAGTTATAAAAAATCATTGATATTATCACATAAAATTATTCTTCATGCACACTTTAAAATGTTCTCCTTCATAGAAACCACGATAGAAAGATGTAAACAATGGCAGTAAAATGCTTTTGTGTAGTTCCCCTTGTGAAGATTCTTAAAATGTGGATTAGGGCACAAAAGATCCATGCAGCAATCTTTCTCTTCCAGGCACTGAATATGTAGAAGCATGTGACTCTCTTTCTGTTTTTTTTCTTTCTAACATCCTTTCATGTGTTAGTTTGTTAGTGAGGCCTACTGAAGCATACTACTAATAACTTTCCACTCAGTTTGCTTGGAAATTAGCTACCAGGAGAATGAAAATGTACTTATAAAATCTAGGAAACCTTAGAAGATGAGGCACTAGCAAAGGCTATTGGCTCACTCCTACAAAATGCACTTTGGTGAAACCGTGGAAGGGAAGAGAAGCATGTATTTGAACCATGGATGACAAACTATTTCTTTTCCTCTCATATCCACTATAAAATTTTGAAATATGATATATCCTCTTATGTGTTTTGATAGTTTAAATTTATCATTATGAGTTTACACATTGGCGAATTGTAATTCATAGTATATTCTCAATGTTAACAATAAAACTGTTATGCTTTCAAAGTGAAACTGATGCAATATAAATACCATTTATACAGGAGCTCAATACATAATAAAGTGAGACTCATGAATCATGGGTAAAGGAGGATTGTTTAGAAAACTACAGTAGGAAAATTAGCTCCTTATATGAAGAATAAGCTGGTTTCCTATTCATCACCATATATAAACTAGAATTCCACATGAATTTATTACCTGAATATGAAATGAGTGTAACACTATAAAGTTAGTAGAAGAATATATGGAAAATTATTTTTATTATCTAGGTTTGGAGAACTAGTTCCTAAACAAAACTCCAAAAGCACCAAATGCAAGTAAAACACATGATGAATTTATTTGTATAAAAATTAAGATTTCCCCTTAATATAATATACCATGGACAATATTAATAGAAGAGTGACGGAATGAGAGAGGATGCTTGCAATGTCTAAAACAAAGATCTATATATAGATTAGTCAAGGAACTCTTTCAAGTCAACAAGACAAAAGCCAATAACCTCGATTGAGAAATCTGCAAATAATACAAAATGCCATTCTGAAGTGGAAACCCAAAAGGCTAAAGAGTTGGTGAAGATATAATCTAATTAATCGGTAATCGAAGAAATACAGATTTAAAAAATGAGGTATGTTTTATCTGATAGACTAACAAAATTTCTAGAGCTTGATTTTGTCAAGTATCTGTGAGGTTGTGGGAAAAAGGGAACCCTCAGTGCTCTGCTGATGAGTATGTAGGCAGGTATAGACTTTCTTAGAAAGCAAATGGGTAGCAATTAGTCAAAGTACAATAGAGGTACTCTTATCCTTGGATGGTAGTTTAGCTGAATATCCCAAGAAGAATTACACACAGATCCATACAGGGTCATATACAAACATTTTTATTGCTGTTTTATTTTATTATTTGCTGTAGGAAAGAATTGGATGCAATCCCATTGTCTGTTACTAAGAGAGATTAGGTAAAATATGGTGAGTGTGGCAGTTATATATAATGAACTAATTTCACATATAGGAAAATATTGAATAAGAAAGGTGAGAAACAGAATGGGCTCTCTAACCCAGCATCATTAACATGAATTAAAAATATACATATACAAAAAATAAACAGTGTATAAGAACACATATGAAAAATTAGATGCATGTTGTATTAGTCCACTTTCATGCTACTGATAAAGACATACCCAAGACTGGGTAATTTATCGAGAAAAAGAGGTTTAATGGGTTCATAGTTCCACGTGGCTTGGGGAGTCCTCACAATCGTGGCAGAAGGTGAAAGGTACGTCTTACATGGTGACAGGTAAGAGAATGAGAGTCAGGTGAAAGAGGGAACGCTTTATAAAACCATCAGATCTTATGAGACTTATTTACTACCACAAGAACAGTACGGAAACTGCCCCCATGATTCATTTATCTCCCACCAGGTCCCTCACACAACACGTGGGAATTATGGGAGCTATAATTCAAGATGGAGATTTGGGTGGAGACACAGCCAAACCATATCACATGTTAAGCTCATTATGATGATTACTTTTGGTGAGAGAAAAATAGGAGTGCAAATTGGGGGTAAAAGAGAGAAATTTAAAAAATGAGCAAAGGTCGTGAATCAACATTTTTCCAAAGCAAACAGAAAAATGACCAGCAGGTATATGAAAACGTGTTCAATATCAGTAATTATTGGGGAAATGAAATTCAGAACCACAATGAGATCACCTCACACATGTTTAGGGTGGCTATTATCAAAAAGACAAGAGATAAATATTGGCAAGGGTGTGGAGAAAATACTACTCTGTACACTGTTGGTGGGAATATAGTTTGGTATAGCCATTATAGAAGAGAGTATAGAGATTCCTAAAAAAATAGAAATATAATTTTCATATGATCCTTTGCTGTGTATATACCCCCAGAAATGAAATCAGCACTTCATAGATCTATCTAGCCTCAGATCTTCCCTGCAGCATTATTCACAGAAGCCAAAATATGAAAACAACAAAAGTGCCCATCAGTGGATGAATGAACGAAGATATTATGAAACACACACACACACACACACACACACACACAGAGAGAGAGAGAGAGTATTCAGTCTTAAAAAATCCTTCTATTTGTTACAACATAGGTGAACTTGGAGGATATTATGCTAAGTGAAATAAATAAGACAGAGAAAAACAAATGCCACATGACCTCACTAATATATGTGAAATCTAAAAAAAAAAAAAATGAAAGTATAAAACAGAGTATAATGGTGGTTACCAGAGAGACTGGGGGTTAGGGGACGTTTGGGGAGATGTTGGGAAAAGGACACAAAGATTTAGTTGGGCAAGAGTAATTCTTTAAAAAAGATGTATTAAAGAATAGGTGACTGAGAAGGGGTATAAAGGGATTTCTGAGGTGCTAGTTGGCAATAATATATCTTTTTAACCTAAATATTTATTTTGCAGGGAGTCAAGTTGTGATGATTCATTGAGCTATAAATTTATGTTTTACCCACTTTTCTTTTTTGTTTTTTTTTTTTGAGACGGAGTCTCGCTGTCGCCCAGGCTGGAGTGCAGTGGCGCCATCTCGGCTCACTGCAAGCTCCGCCTCCCGGGTTCACACCATGCTCCTGCCTCAGCCTCCCGTGTAGCTGGGACTACAGGCGCCCACCACCACGCCCGGCTAATTTTTTGTACTTTTAGTAGAGACGGGGTTTCACCATGTTAGCCAGGATGGTCTCGATCTCCTGACCTCGTGATCCGCCCGCCTCGGCCTCCCAAAGTGCTGGGATTACAGGCGTGAGCCACCGCGCCCGGCCCCCACTTTTCTATTTGTGTATATTTTACAATAAAAAACTTTAAAGATGAAAATATTTGGACTTTGAACTCCAAATCCACACTTGCAGCTATTTGCATATTTCCATAATGATGCTCAAGAAAATGTAAAAAATACATTTTATTTATAAATATTCATTGAATTATTAAAGTAAAAACTGAGGTTTAGTAGACCATTGATACTCTATCAACTATTAGAGTTGATTTTTTTTTTGCATTTTTTTTCTTTCTCTTCTGTGATACCTTTACTCCCAGGCTGACCCCATGACAACGTGCATTTGATCCATTCTCTTTTGCCTTGTTTGGGCCTTTGCTCCATTAAGTACTATATGCTTTTTTATCTTTTGGATCTTCAGTTTCTTTCCACTAGCTGCTGCTTGTGTCAACAAATATGGTCAAACATTTCCTCTTCTAAGCAGGAAAGACTTCTTGCCCTCTATGCACATTCATCTATGTCCTTTCTTCAAATAGTCTAAGCTTCTTGAAATAAGTAGCTCAAGCTTCTCAGAATAATCTAGTCCTCTGTTGTCTGCTTCCCCCTTTTTTTTCTATTCAAATATTTGTAAAAACGATTTTCCTCCCCAACCATCTACTAAAATTACCATGTGTGAGGTTGACCTGCTAAACCTGAGTGGTTAGCTGCCTTAAGCATAATCTGTCTCATCGGGTGATATGATCATTACTGCTCCTATGACTTTTCCATGTAGATAATATAACAAGTATGTAGATATAATCTATAGAGCACATTATTCGAGTGCCTCTTTGGTGCCTTAACTCAGCAGACAGTTTCTCAAATGAAATGAAATAAGCCCGCCTAACAAGACAGAATCAACAAAAGACTGAGTCTCGTGGAGGAATGATTATTGTTACCTAATGTTATCAAGCTGTACACATGATTTTGAACGAGTAGCTTTTTCATTCTGAATTTTGATTTCCTTCATAGCAAAACCTGGTCTACTTCACAGGTTGTCGTGAGGATTAAATGATAGAATGTGTGAAAACATTTTGCAACCTCTAAAGTACGATATAAACTTGTTATTGGACTCCCGGCCTGTGTAGACTAAAGCAGTGTCCATAATTGAATTAATTATCTAAACATGTATGAAATACTGTACAATGGCCTAGTAGAAGACTGTTTTCATGGGTAGCTGGGGGACCTTCTGAGTGAGAACACATGGCAGTAGAAGAGGAAACAGTTATAACAAGCTTGATCTACTTAGCCTTAGTTGTTGCAAGAGAGGGATAGTTTTAAGGAGAATTTGGTAGCTGTTAATCAGTATTTTTGGGGGTCCAGTCCCCTTTGGCTTGATGTCAGAGTCCTAAATAAAGAGAGGCCTATAGATATAAATGCAAAAGTTGGTTCCAATAATCAGATTTGTGTCCTCTGTAACACAATATAATAAAAAGGGAAGTTGAATATTCTCTTCCATTTTCCCCAGACAATTTTGATCATTTAAGGGCTCCAGGTCACCAGTGGGAGAGACCAGCAGGAGATGGTGTCAGCGGCAGCAAGGCTCAGTGAGCATGGCAATAGTAAGAGCAAGTGATGGTGCTGTACGTAGCTGCCCAGGCTTGTTCATGAGAAAATGTGAGACATTCTCTGGGAATTCCCAGAAATGCTTGACTTTGAACCAGAGCCTGAGGTTCTCCTGGAGCAAGTGAGTAGGGATGAGAAGATAAGAAATTTGGGCTGGTTTTGTGAATGCAATTCAGCTGGTCCCAACAATCTGCTGAGACATGATCATCTGTGTGAATGACATCCCTTCGACTCATGCAGCCCCAGAGGTAGCCCATTCTCATTCGATAATTTGAATTTTTTTCATCTCCTTTGTTGCCACTTGGACCTTACTTTCTTTTTGACATGCACTATAATCATGACTATTTTATGTAGAATCTAGGCATCTCCTCCAAAGAGGAATATCTTAGACAAAGCATATTTAAAATTATGTAATAAAGATTCGGACTAACATTGTAAAAGTTATAGCTTGAATGAAATCCAAACTTCCCAAGTTTTAATATGTCAAGAAATGACAATTAGGCTACATGGTCCTTTATTCTTCAGGGCTTTATCATGAGGACAAATAGAGAAAACCATTCATGGTGAATTTAGAGGCTATGTATTGTCCTCCCCCTCCGCCCAAGTAAATCAAGTGAACACTTTATTTTACTTATTTATTTTTTTTGAGATGGATGGAGTTTTGCTCTTGTTGCCCAGGCTGGAGTGCAATGGCGCGATCTCAGCTCACTGCAACCTCCACCTCCCGGGTTCAAGCGATTCTCCTGTCTCAGCCTTCCGAGTAGCTGGGATTACAGGCACATGCCACCACGCTCGGCTAATTTTTGTATTTTTAGAAGGGATGGGGTTTCTCCGTTTGGTCGGGCTGGTCTTGAACTCCTGACCTCAGGTGATCCACCTGCCTTGGCCTCCCAAAGTGCTGGGATGACAGGCATGAGCCACGACACCCAGCCAAGTGAACACTTCTTTTTAACTATCTTGATTCCTTCATATTAAAGACACCATCAACTAGCATTGGAAAATATCACAGAATGCAATTCCCTAGCTATGAGCACTGTGTAGTCTTCCTTCTAATTTATACTATAAGCAAATAATTAAAATGACAACACCCTTGGAATTGTAAATTAATGAAATTCAAATGAATCTATCATACATTTCAAGAATCAAGTCACTCTTACTCAGAAGTTAAACAACCTATATGTAGTGGAACAGAACTAGATCTTCTCACTGACTATCATAGCAATAGTGTGACATCAAAAGACAGGCTACTTTTTGTTAAGTAAAAATAAAAATAAATAAATAAAAATAGACATTTGTTGCACAGTGTTTTGGAGTTATTCAGTTTATGTATCAATTATAACACAGCATAGAAATGTGTTCCAGTTAAAAGAAACATCTTTTGTTGTGGCATCCTCTAAGAGAGTGTGTATCTACTTAGACTTGTGTGTCACTAAACTTGAAAAAGAATTGTTAATTTATTTGTAAATTTAGACCATTAAATAGATATTTCAAAATATTTGTGAGGAAACAAATTTAAAACAAGGACATTTGAATTACACATTGGAATAGTTCTGAAAAACATATAACCCCTTTGAGTCACTAATTATACTAGAATTACTAAAGAAAAGCACTATCTCTTCGTCTATGATAAATAGTCACTTACTGAGTATGGGCAGCATTTCTTTGTCAGGGCTTTCTAGAATTATATTTTTAGAAATATATGAGTGCCATAGTTAGCTAATTTTAATTAATAAAACATGAACCAAGTGGAAATTTTACACACAAAAGAGAACTTTTTTTTTCGTTTTTGCATGTCTTCTTGAAGAGTAGCATCATTCTTAATTTAGTATTTTAGAACCTACTCAGGATATGTGATGGTAATATTAAAACAGGAGATAATGTATTGCCAATTATCTTTACTAGTTGGTAACTTCACTGAGTTTCTAAGTACTCAACACAGTCTACCGAATTCTCTAATATGTTGTAGTACAGTTAGAATTTAGCATTTGGGGGATGCTTTGCTCAGTTTTCCATATGTATTCAATTTTGGCTACTTCCTTTTGCCTTAAAAATGCTTGTACAACTGAAAAAAATACCTGCTGTCTCATTGAGTACTTCCAAGATTTCTCCCTGTCCAGTCAGAAAATTGATGTTTTTGTAATTTACTAGATAAATGCTAACTTTCCTGGGATACAGTTTTTAATTCTATAAACTGGGGCTGATAATAGCTGCCTAACCTAGAAGTTTGTGTGTGTGGTTTTTTTTTAAAGATTTCATAAATAATACAGGTGAAAGTAATTTGCAAAACTGTTAGATAAGGTGCAATGTAGCTTTGACTTTACAATACAATTATTATTAATATATTGGCCAATTAATGAAGTTAACAAATCACTTTCATGGAGAGCATCTGATGATTTAAGCCTTACTAAATCCAAAAAGAGCCACACAGGTGTGCACTCCTGCCTTTGCTGTCTCATAGAATTCATTGGGAGGGTTTCACATGAAAATACATTGTGTAAAACACAATGCATAATTTGCATTGACCTGCTTCATCATAAGTTTTATGAACTGTTTCTTTGAAACTTCCAAGAAGATTCTTCACGTCGTTTTGTTTTAACTAAGTCAGTCTGTTCTTTGACTCTTCTGAGGACAGTGATCTCTAATGTAAACCTGCATCAACCTGTTTTTTCTCCCTTGTTCCTACAGCACATACCAACTGTAGAGAAGCTTATACGCCATCCTTTAATAATACAGACAATGTTATTGACAAGTCTGTTTCTTGTGAAGAGGTGGATTTCATAGGTAAGTTATCATTTGGTTTAAAGCAAGCATTTTTTTCCTGAAATCAAAACTCACAAGAATAAGGATTATTGAGAAAGAGAAAGAACATGAGATAATTCATTGTGGTTTTTAAAAAAATCTTGTGTCTTTCACAAGAATACATGATTTTTGTACTTTAAAAATTTATATAAATGGTATTTTGCTGCAGATTCCATGGTTTTCACTCAGTGTAATGCTTCAAAGATCTACCCAAGTGGCTAGAGGACATCTATTTTATTGATTCTACTGCCGCAGAAAATTCCATAGTTCATGTCCATATTTTGTTTATCTGCTTCCTAGATAATGAATATTTTGGTTTCCTCCAAATTCCAGTACCACAAACAACTCCGTGATGAATAACCTTATACATATCCTCCTATGGTTCTGCTTCTGAGTTTCTTTGAAGTAGTATTCCAGGAGTGGAAATTACCAGGTCATAAAGTATGTGTATACTTAGTGAAGTACTGCCAGACTGCTCTCCAAATTGCTGTACTTCCATGTACATATGGGTATATGGCACCCACCAATATCCGGTATTATCAGATTTTAAAATTTTGACAGTAGTACAGAAGTGTTAGCTCATTTTCATGTGCTTTTCTTTAATTACTCATATAATATATTTAGTTTTTCATTTCTGTTACTTCATTATTTGTATTTTCCCTATTTTTGTATTAGTTTTTCTCATTTTGTTTTTACTGTTAACTTGAGGAGTATCTTGTGTAGTCTGTATTTGAGTCCCTTATAAGAGTTTGGCATTGAAGATTACCGTCTCCCAATCTGTCAATATATGATAACTTTGTGTATATATTTTGCTGAACAGAAATCGTTCTTTTTGAGACATTTTTATCAAACAAGGGTATCACTTCAAAATGTTCAAAACACACAAAAGAATTTGTTATACTTAGTTAAATTATGAAACATGATGATAAAACTAACACCCATTAATTCACTACTCAGTCTCAGAATAAGAAATTACCAATAGTGTTTAATGTATCTGTCTCTGATACAGTTCTACTCCACAGTAATGCCCTACCAGAGGCAACTGCTATTCGGAAAATTTTTTATTCCTTTGAATAGTTCAATACTAACGATGTTTTATATGAATCTGCAAGTAATATAGTGCTAATTTTCATGTTTTTAAGTTTTAAATCACGTGTTATCAGTCTGTGTGTACTTTTTTTTTTTTTTTTTTTTTTGAGACGGAGTCTTGCTCTGTTGCCCAGGCTGGAGTGCAGTGGCACGATCTCGGCTCACTGCAAGCTCCGCCTCCCGGGTTCACGCCATTCTCCTGCCTCAGCCTCCCGAGTAGCTGGGACTACAGGCGCCCGCCACCACGCCCACCTAATTTTTTGTATTTTAGTAGAGACGGGGTTTCACCGTGTTAGCCAGGATGGTCTCGATCTCCTGACCTCGTGATCCACCCACCTCGGCCTCCCAAAGTGCTGGGATTACAGGCGTGAGCCACCACGCCCGGCTGTGTGTACTCTTATAACATTGTTTTTTTATTCAACATCATTCATCCCTGTTGATGTGTGATCTGCAGTTCATTCATTTTCACTGTTCTATATTATTTCATTCTGAAAAGGTGCTGCTATTTGTTTATTCTGGCAGTGGATATTTGTGTAGTTTTTGATGTTTACTTTTTGTTATTGTCGTTGGGGGAATAGGATATAATGTACAATGTTTTTATGAATACATATCTTATTTCATAGGTGTAACGCTTTCTGTACAATATATCTTATTAGTAGAATTACCAGATTGTTGAGTATGAGCCTATTTAATTTAAAAAATAAGACCAGGTTGCCTTTCAATGTGATTATAGCAATTTCTTCTTGCACCAGCAGTGTATGAGAAGTGATTACCATTCTTCACCAGGACTCAGAACTGTCAGGCTTCTTAGCTTTTGTCAGTCTAGAGAATGTAAAATGGTGTCTTGCTATGGTTTTAGATTTGCATGTCCATAATTTCTAATTATGTTAAGCATAAATAGTTACCATATTTTCATTTATTTTCAACTGGGTTATGTTTTTGAATTAATTTTCAGGTTATTTAAATATATTATTGAAACTAACTGTTGATTTTGTGACAAATATATTACTTCAATTTGTGATTAGATTTTTAAATGTTCTTATAGTTCTTTTTTGAGTCAATATCAATTCTTAATTTTAATGTAATTTAACATAGTGAACTTTTCCTTTAAAAATACTGTTTCTTTTTATTGGTCTGGCTTTAGAACAATTTTTCTATCCAAGTTATAAAAAGAATTTTATATTTTATTCAATGATATTTAAAGTTTTGCATTTTGTATGTAGGTATTTCCTATATCTTAAGTGGATTTTCCTGTGTGGTTTGGAGCCATTTACATTTATTTCATATGGATAAACAGTTGTAGCAAAATTTATTATATTTAATTTTGGTTTTTCCCTAATGATCTTCAGTGTCACCTTTGTCATCTATCAAAATTTTATATATTTTGGAGTTTGTGTCTGGATTTTGTCATTTTTGTTTCACTTAATCTCTGCTCCAATATCGTCCAGTCACTCACTCACTCCTTCAACAAATACTCAGTAACCCCTATGTGCCAGACACTTTTTAGATGATTAGAATCCACCAATGAACAAAAGAGACAAAAATACCTGACCTTCTGTAGTTTATGTTCTAGTGGGGAAAAGCATCAGTAAAGTTATACAGATATTCCTCAACTCACAGTGAGATGGCGTCTTTACAAACCCATCATTAATTGAAAATATTGTAAGTGAACATATATTTAATACACATAACATACAAAATGTATAGCTTAGCCTGGCCTGCCTTCATCCTGTTCAGAACCCTTACATTAGCCTATACTTGGGCAAAATCATTCCACACACAGCCTATTTTGTAATAGAATGTTGAATATTTCATGTAATTTATTGAATACTGTACTAAAATCGAAAAGAAAGTGGTTGTATGGGTATTTGAAGTATAGTTCCTACTGAATGCTTGACAGTTTTGCACCATTGTAAAGACAAAAAATCCTAAGTGAAACCATCATAAGTCAGGGGCCATCTATAATTTAAATATGTAAAATATCAAATGGTGACAAGTGCTATGAAAAACATTAAGCAGAGAAGGAGGATAGGGAGTTCAAGGTTGATTCAGGGTTGCTATTTAAATAAGATTGAAAAGGAAATACTTATCTTAGTGTAGACCTGAAGGAGATTTGAGGGTGAGCCATACAGATTTCTGAAGAAACAACATTTCAGGCAGATGGAACAGTAAAGCAAGAAAGTTCATTAGGGATGACAACGCAAGGAGGCCAGAATAGGTGGGAGTGGAGTGAGCAAAGGGGAGAAAAAGTCAGAAAGGTTACTGGGGAGCAAGAACAATTATACCACACAGTTTTAATTACTAAAGCTTTATGAGAACTCTTGATATTCTGAATATTAGATCTACCCAGCTTTTTCTTCTAAGGGAGTATCTTGGCAACTCTACTATCTTTGGGTCAATGTGTCCCTATGTACTTTTTTTTATTTTTAATTTTTGTGGGTATCTAGCAAGTAGGTATATATATTAATGGAGTACATGAGACACCCTGATAGAGGCATGCAATGCATCATAATCACATCGTATAAAATGGGGTATTCATTTCCTCAAGCATTTATCCTTTGTATTACAAACAATTCAATTATATTTTTTAGTTAATGTAAAATATACAATTAAATTATTATTTACTATAGTCATACTGTTCTACTAGCAAACACTAGATCTTATTCATCCATTCTGTTTTTATTTTATACCTATTAACAATTTCTGTTTTCACCCACATGCTCCCACTATGCTTCCCCCTCTCTGGTAACCATCGTTCTACTCTGTATGTCCATGGGTTTAACTGTTTTAATTTTTAGCTCCAACAAATAAGTGAAGACATAAGATTGTCTTTCTGTGCCTGACTTACTTCACTTAACATAATGACCTCCAGTTCCATTCATGTCGTTGCAAATGACTGGATCTCATTCTTTTTTAAGGCTGCATAGTACTCCATTGTGTACCACATGTTCTTTATTCAAACATCTGTTGATGGACACAAGGTTGCTCCTGAATCTTGGCTATTGTGAGTAGTGCTACAACAGAGTGTCAACATCTCTTTGCTATACTGATTTCAATTCTTCTGGGTATATAGCCAGCAGTGGGATTTCTGGATTATATGTTAGCTCAATTTTTGTTTCCTTGAGGAACCACCAAACTGTTCCCCATAATGGTTGTACTAATTTCCATTTCCAACAATACGATGGTTCCCTTTTCTCCACATCATTGCCAACTTTTGTTATTGTCTGTGTTTTGGATAAAAGGCATTTTAACTGTGGTAAGATGATATTACATCGTAGTTTTTATTTACATTTATCTGATGATTAATGATGTTGAGCATCTTTTCACATGTCTGCCATTTGAATGTCTTCTTTTGAAAAATAAGTATTCAAATATTTTACCCATTTTTTGGAGTGGATTATGAGATTTTTTCCTATGAACATATTTGAGCTTTTTAAAAAATATTCTGGTCATTAATTTCTTGTCAGATAGGTAGTTTGCAAATATTTTCTTCCATTCTGTGTGTTGTCAACTTACTTTGTTGAGTGTTTCCTTTGCTGTTCAGAAACTTTTTAACTTGATGTGATATGTTTTGTCCATTTGTTCTTTGGTTGCCTGTGATCGTGTGTTATTTTTATTTTTTATTTTTATTTTTTCGAGACAAAGTTTTTGCTTTTGTCGCCCAGGCTGGAGTGCAATGGCACAATCTCGGCTCACTACAACCTCCACCTCCCAAGTTCAAGCGATTCTCCTGCCTCAGCCTCCCAGGTAGCTGGGATTACAGGCATGTGCCACCACGCCTGGCTACATTTTGTATTTTTAGTTGAGATGGGGTTTCACCATGTTGGTCAGGCTGGTGTCGAACTCCTGACCTCCAGTGATCCGCCTGCCTCGGCCTGTGAGTTATTACTCAAGAAACTTTTGCCTAGACCAATGTCCTAGAACATTTCCCCCAAGTTTTCTTGTAGTAGTTTCATAGTTTGAGGTCTTAAATTTAAGTATTCAATACGGTTTGAAAAAATTTTTGTACATGGTGATAGATATTTAGTTTCATTCTTCTGCATATGATTATACAGTTTTCTCAGCACCATTTTCTATGTAAAATTTGAATGGACTTATCAGGTTCTTATACATGCCTGTAGAAATTTTGATTGGTATTGTATTTAATCTAAATATCAAGGTAGGGAAATATGTAATTGTTCTATCTTTCTGATGGTGAGTCTCTTTATATGGAGAACATGATGTCCCTTTCATTTACTTGGGTCTTCTTTTGTGTGTGTGTTTAAGAATGTTTCACCAGGAGGTGGAGCAAGATAGTGGAATGGAAAGCTCCACTGATTTTCCCACTGACAAGGACACCATGTTAACAACTATCTACATAGAAAAGAAAATGCTTTCCTACGAACCAAAAATCAATGAACACTTACAGTACCTGGGTTTAACTCCATATCACTGAAAGAGGCACTGAAGAATAGAAAAAACAGCCCTAAATCACCTATGCCAACTCTCCCCCATACGTGGCAGCAGCAGCATGGTGTGGAGACCCTCTCTGAGTGCTGGGGGAGAAAGAACACAGCAATCGTGAGGCATTGAACTCAGTGCTGTCTTGTTAGAGTAGAAAGAAAAAACAGACAAAACTCAGCTGACACCTGCCCACAGGGGAAGTATTTAAAACTGCCTTAGCCAGAAGGGTGTCACTGATTATAGCAGTCCATACCGAGTACCTGCAAACCTCACCACTTAGAGCCAAATTGCTCTCGGTGTCTAAGATAAATTGAAAGGCGGTCTAGGCCATAAGGACTGCAACGAGTTTGTTAGTCCTAGGGCTGAACCAGGCCCAGGGACAGTTGACTGGGGGGCTAGGCAACATACTGAGACTCCAGCTGGGGAAGACAAGGGAGTACTGGCATAACCCATTTCCTAAACCCAGGTGACAGAGCTCATAGCTCCAAGAGACCCCTTTCCTTACACTTGAGAGGACAGGGAAGAGTGGGGAGAACTTTGATTTGACTCTTGGGTACTAGCTCAGCCGCAGCAGAATAGGGGACCAGTCAGAAAGAGAGGACTGGGTTCCAGGCACTAGCTCTCAGATGACATTTCTAGACACACCCTGGGCCGGAAGGAAATGGGCTGCCTTGAAAGAAATAACACAGTCCTGCCATCATTCGTCACCTGCTAACTAAAGAGCCCTTGAGCCCTGAATAACCAGCAGTGATACTTAGGTACTATATCAAGGGCCTTGGTGAGTCTGTGAAACTTGCTGGCTTTAGGTGAGACTCAGCACATTACCAGCTGTGGTGGCTATGGGACAAAACTTCTGATTGAGACGAGCAGAAGAAAAAATAAATGGGACTTTCTCTTGCGCCTTAAGGACCAACATTGTCACAAGGATTTAGAGCACCGAGCAAGCACTTGGGGGGTGTGATGGTTAATAGTGTCAACTTGATTGGATTGAAGGAGGCAAAGTGTTGATCCTGGGTGTGTCTGTGAGGGTGTTGCCAAAGGAGATTAACATTTGAGTCAGTGGGCTGGGAAAAGAAGACCCACCCTTAATCTGGGTGGGCAAAATCTAATCAGCTGCCAGTGTGGATAGAATATAAAGCAGGCAGAAAAACGTGAAAAGACTAGACTGGCCTAGCCTCCCAGCTTACATCTTTCTCTCCTGCTGGATGCTTCCTGCCCTGGAACATTGGACTCCAAGTTCTTCAGTTTTGAGACTCGGACTAGCTCTCCTTGCTCCTCAGCTTGAAGATGGCCTGTTGTGTGACCTTGTGATTGTGTGAGTTAATACTAAATAAACTCCCCTTTACGTATATATATATCTCCTATTAGTTCTGTCCCTCTACAGAACCCTGATTAAAACAGGGGCATTCCTGATTCCAGGACTTGAATCTTAGATGGCATTTCTGGATCTTCCCCTGGGTCAGAGGAGAGCCTGTTGCCCTGAGGGGTGAGTTCCAGGCTAGGCAACATTTGTCACAAGCTGACTTAAGAGACCCTGGACCTTAAGAGAACATTGGTGGTAGTCTGGCAGTATTCCTCATATCCAGAGGTGGTTGTGGCTAAGGGGTGAGGCTCCTCTGCCTTTGGAAAGGGCAGGGAATATTGGGAAGGACTACATCTTGTGATTTTAGTTCAGCTCAGCCACAATACAATAGAATAAAAGGTAGACTTCTAAGGTTTTTGACACTAATATCTGACTCCTTAATGTCACTTTTGGACCCCCTCCCGGGGCCTGGGAGACATCAGTACCCATAAGGAAGGACATAGGCCTGGCTGGCCTTTCCACCTGCTGATTGTAGAGCCCCAAGGCTTTGAGGAAACATAGGAAGTTTCCAGGGAGTGGTTACAGCTGGCCTTTGGTGAGACCCAGTGCTGTGCTGGCTAAAGGTCTCAGCCAGCACAATCGTAGTGGTGGTAGCCACAGGGAAGCTTAGATTACTCCACCCCCACCTTTAGGGGCTCAGAACAGAGACAGAGACTCTGTATGTTCAACAGAAAGTAAAGGAATAGAACAAGAGTCTCTGTCTGGTAATCCAGAGAGTTCTCATGGATCTTGTCCAAGACCATCAAGGTGGTACCTCTATGACTCTGCAAGAACCACAGCATTACTGGGTTTGAGGTGCCCTTAAAGTAGAAACAGCTTAGATCACAACACCCAAGTCCTTTCAAGTAACTGGAAGAATGTCCCAAGAAGGATCAATACAAATAAGCCCAGACAGTGAAGAATGAAACAAATACCTAACTCTTCAATGCCCAGACACTGAAGAACTTGTAGTAGCATCAGTACAATCTAGGAAGACATAACCACACCAAACAAAGTAAATAACACACCAGGGACCAATCCTGAAAAAACAGATATAGGTTAACTTTCAGACAAAGAAATTCAAATAGATGTATTGAATACATTTTTAAAAAATCAAGAAAATACAGAGAAAAGTTTAGAGTTCAAACAGATAAATCTAACACAGAGTTTGAAGTAATTTTAAAAATTTAAGCAGGAGGCCAGGCGTGGTGGCTCACGCCTGTAATCCCAGCACTTTGGGAGGCCGAGGTGGGTGGATCATGAAGTGAGGAGATCCAGACCATCCTGACTAACACAGTGAAACCCTGCCTCTACTAAAAATATCAAAAATTAGCCGGGCGTGGTGGCGGATGCCTGTAGTCCCAGCTACTAGGGAGGCTGAGGCAGGAGAATGGCATGAACCTGGGAGGCGGAGCTTGCAGTGAGCCGAGATTGCGCCACTGCACTCCAGCCTGGGCCGCAGAGCGAGACTCTGTCTAAAAAAAAAAAGGAAATTTAGGCATGTTCTGGGTCTTAATATGTGTGAGGGGCCATATCATTTTATTTATATACTTATTTTATTATTTTTAATTATGCAACTGACATACTGAAGAATACATCAAAGTCCTTTAATAGCAGAATAAATCAATCAGAAGAAAAGATTAGTTCGCTTGAAAACCAAGTGTTTGTAATTACAAAGTCACAGAGGAGACAAAAAATAATAATAAAAAAAGCATGTCTACAGAATTTAGAAAACAGCCTCAAAAGGGCAATTGAAGAGTTATTGGCCTTTAAAAGGAGGCAGAGAAAAAGATAGGGGTAAAAGTTTATTCAAAGAGATAATAAAAGAGAACTCCCCAAACCAAGAGAAAGAGATCTATATTGAAGTACAAGAAGGTTACAGAACACCAAGCAGGTTTAACCCAAAGAAGAATACTTCAAGGAATTTAATAGTCAAAATCATAAAGGTCATGAATAAAGAAAGGGTCTAAGAGTAGCAAGAGATAAAAAAAAAAATGGACCTTCAATACCTCTGGCAGTGGACTTTTCAGTGGAAACCTTCCAGATCACGAGAGAGTGGCAAGACATACTCAATGTGCTTAAGAAAAGAAAAAAAAACTTTTACTCTAGAGTAGTATATTCAGCTAAAATATCTTTCAAACATGATAAAGAAATAAAGACTTCAAGACAAACAGAAGCTGAGAGTCTTAATCAATAGCAGATGCACCCTACAAGAAATGCTGAAGGGAGTATATCAACCAGAAAGAAAAGGACATTAATGACCAATAGATAATCAACCGAAGGTTATACAGACATACCCACGACTGGGTAATTTATAAAGAAAACGAAGTTTAATGGAATTACAGTTCCAGGTAACTCGGGAGGAAGGTGGAAGGTGAATGGCACATCTTACATGGTGCCAGACAAGAAAGAATGAGAATGAAGCCTAAAGTGTTTCCCTTATAAAATCATCAGATCTCATGAGACTTATTCACTACCATGGGAACAGTATGGGGAAAACCACTGCCATGATTCAGTTATGTCTGGGTTTCTCCCGAAACACATGGGAATTATGGGAGCTACAATTCGAGATGAGCTTCGGGTGGAGACACAGCCAAACCATATCAGCATCAAAGACAAGAGAACCAACATATATAAAGAAAATGTTATTAGAGCTAAAGAGAGAGATAGGCCCCAATACAATAATATATGAACACTTCAGCAGCCAAGTTTGAACATCAGACGTATCTTCCAGACAAAAAAACAACAAAACTCAGACTTAATCTGCACTGTTTATCAAATAGTTCTAATAGTTATTTAGAGAACGTTTTATCCGAGAGCTACAGAATACACATTTATTTTCTTAGTCCATGGACTATTTTCAAGAATAGACCATATATATATATAATATATATATATTATATATATCATATATATGATATATATGATATATATCATATATATCATATATGATATATATGATATATATAATATATAATATATTATATATTATATATTATATATAATATATATTTAATATATATAATATATTTAAATATATAAATATGAATAATATAAACATATTTATATTATTATATATTATACATAAAATATACAATATATAAATATATAATATAAATATTATATAAAATATATATATATAAATATCATGCATATTTATCACGGATAGTGCTGCAATAAACACGAGTGTGCAGATAACTTTTAGAGATACTGATTTTTTTTTTTAATATGCACCCAACAGTGGGATTGTTGGATCATGTACTAGTTCTATTTTTAGTTTTCTTGAATAATTGTATACTGTTTTACATAGTGACTGTACCAATTTTACATTCCTGCCAGCAGTGTATAAAGAGTCTCCTTTCTCCACATCCTCACCAGCATCTGTTATTTTTTGTGTTCTTGAAAATAGCCATTTTAACTAGGGTGAGATGATATCTCACTGTGGTTTTGGTTTGAATTTTTCTGATAATTAGTGATGTTGAGCATTGTTTTTATTATACTTGTTGGTCTTTTGTGTGTCTTCTTTTGAGATATGTTTATTCAGATCATTTGGACATTTTTTCAATGGGTTGTGTATTTTTTTGTGGTTGAGTTGAGTGTCTTGTGTCTTCTGAATATTAGTCCCTTGTTAGATCTATAGTTTGCAAATACTTTTTCTCATTCTGTAGGCGGCTGTCTGTTTACTCTGTTGATAGTTTCTTTTGCTGCACATAAGCACTTTATCTTGATATAAACCCATTTGTCTGTTTTTACTTTTGTTGCCTGTTCTTTTGAGGTTTTACCCAACAAGTCTTTGCCCTGATCAATGTCCTGAAGCATTTCCCAAATGTTTTCTTCTGCTAGTTCCATAGTTTCAAGTCTTGTAGCTTGTAGTTTAAGTTTCAAGCCTTGTAGTTCCATAATTTCAAGTGTTTAATCCATTTTGAGTTGATTCTTGCATAAGGTGAAAAAAAAGGGTCTAGTTTCATTATTCTGCATATAGATATCCAGTTTCCTAGCACCATTTATTAAGCTTTTTTTTCCCAAAGAATATTTTTGGTGCTTTGGTCAAAAATCAGTTGGCTGTAAAAACATGAATTTATTTCTGGGTTCTCCATTCTTTTCCAGTAGTCTATGTATCTGTTTTTATACCAGTACCATGCTGTTTGGTTACTGTAGCTTTTTGTTACATTTTAAAATCCGGTGGTATGATGCCTGCAGCTTTAATCTTTTTGGTCAAGACTACTTTGGCTATTTTGGATTTTTCGTGATTCCATACGCATTTTAGGAATGCTGTTTTGTATATCTTAGAAGAAAGATATTGGTATTTTGAGAGGGATTTCATTGAATCTGCAGATCACTGTGGGTTCTGTGGACATTTTCACAATATTACTTCTTCAAATCTATGAGCATGAGATATATTTTTTTGTGTGTGTCCTCTTCAATTATTTTCATCAGTGTTTTATAGTTCCCATTACAGATATATTTTACCTCTTTAATTTATTTTCTAAATATTTTTTGTAGCTGTTTTAAATGAAATTGCATTCCTGATTTCTTTTTCAGATTGTTTGCTTTTTATGGATTTTTTGTACGTTGATTTTGTATTTTGCAACTTTACTGCGTTTGTTTATCAGTTCTACCAGGTTTTTTTGGTACAGTCTTCAGGTTTCTCTAAATATAATTTGACTTTTTCCTTTCCAATTTGGATACCCTTAATAAATCTTGAGTTAATCAAGCCTGTTTGCACTGAAGATAAATGTTCTGCCTGGTGACAGGAGTCCCAGAGTGTCTAAAACAACCTGTCTATGTTACAACAGTGCTTCTCACTTCATTATAGGAAGTGATGAGGCTAGATAGGGGATTACAAAGTAGAAAGCCTTTTTGCTGATCAATTAGCTAAAATATAGCAAACAATTCAACTGCATGGTAAAGGTAAAAAAATTATAATAGATCTCTACTGTTCAAATTGCCAGACTCTAGAGGTTAGCAAATTATAGCAAATGTAAACCTTACAGTCAAGAAAATAAATAATCATACCACCTCATGTCCCCAACCCCCACTTTCACTCACCTTTGCTAAGCTAAAATTCCAGACTCCAGAGCAGTGGCAAATTTTTCTCTGCTCTGCCTCACTCTGCCCATTGTCTTCCTTCCCGGTACTCTGGAGCCTCTGTAGCACCCTGCCCAGATGCCTGTTCTACCTGATTCCAGGATGCCTGGGAACTGGCCCAGCAGCAGCTCAGCTCTTGACCCTCACCGCACCCTGTCCGGCCCCCTTTTGGTTGGTGCCCCTGAGTTTGTTTCCAGAGCCACCTGAATTAGTCCTCCCCTTCTCAGTTCAAATATGAAGAGAACTCAAGGAAGTGTTCTCATTTGTCTGTGTTCTCATTCTCTTCTTTAATCTCTCACTTCCTCATGTTTCTCATTCTTTTATTTTTGTCTCATTTCTCACCCATGCTATTTTCTCATCCTTGTCCCCATTCTGATATTATCTCACACTCTTATTTTCTTTTTACCATGGCCCCTTATTTATTTCATACTCTACTTATTTTCTTACTTTTTCTGCATAAATGTTCTTATACTTTGTTATTTGCATTTTTAATCTCACATTGTCAGCGTATTCTCTACATTTCTCTTATTCTTTCATTGTTTTTCATTATCAAATTTCATTTTAGTGTCTTATCCCTTCCACATTAAACTTTATTTCATATTATTTTTACATGTTAACTTTTTCTATTTCTCATATTTATATATTTATTTTCTCAGGCTCATTGCTTATACTCATTTTTACTTTCTTATAGTATTGATGATTATGCTTTATTCTTATTTTTTATTTTCTCATTCCTTGTATTATGTTTCTTTATTAACTCACATTCTATCACTCTTTTCACTCACAGTCCTTCTATATTTACTCACAGTCTCTCCTATAATATTTAATATTATATTTATTTTCTGTTATATTTCTCTAACATACGCTTTTATACTTTCTTTAAAATATTTCTTTCTTTTATTTAAAACATCATCATTAGGTTAAATAG
Organism: Pongo pygmaeus; assembly: GCF_028885625.2. Lineage (NCBI taxonomy): Eukaryota > Metazoa > Chordata > Mammalia > Primates > Hominidae > Pongo > Pongo pygmaeus. The sequence continues at coordinate 149,254,533 of NC_072396.2, read as the reverse complement.
AATTAAATTAGAAAAGGTTTACCTAGTGGCCACATACTTGGTGGAGGAACACACTGGTTAGTGACTGACAAGGTAAATTGTGACAGTAAGGATATGCAAGCTCAGATAAAATGAAAATGAAAACAGGTAAACCAAATGATAATAACTATGTTTTATAATGGGGCTTGGGCTATGAAGAGCCTTCCTTTGTTGATTAGCCACCAACAATCACAGCACTCAGTTAAATAAATTTCTGGAAACACTAAAGGGAGGGTGATTCTCAATTAGAGGTTCTCAACTAATCCCATTTTAGGCACATTGTTTTCTCACAGGATCAACTAATTCTTCTGAGGCTTCTCGCTGTCCCATAGCCTGCAACTGGGCCACAAAGAGGCCCAACAATTTTCCAATATGTGTACATATAAAATCCTGACAGATGGGAAAATAGAAATAAATATATCGTTTTGGAATGGAAAAGACATATTTACAAGTATCCTTAAGCCATAGAAGTGACTGGAGGAAAAAGTGGAATGGTTAAAAAAAGAAAAATTTAAAAGAAAGTCCTAGATACATATATTCAAATTACAGAAAGCAAATGAGAAAAGAATGAGCAAACAGGTTCTGAAAAAAAAAAAGTGAAAGGATCATGTGAGAAGAATGTTTCAGAAATGTTCACATTTTAGAGATACTGGAAAGACCATATGGTATAGACTCTGTTCATATATTCGTCCATGAGGAAGACAAAATATTCAAAACAGAATTTTAGTGAGGTCAAGATATAAACAAATCTAAATTATCCCAGAGGCAAGATGATATAGCTGTCAAGATCGGTTTACCTGCCTAGTATCAAATCACATCAAAACTGGATGTAAATAGAGACTATATTATAAATGACTGTTGCAATTGAGAGAAAACTCCAGTGTCAGGATCTGCAAGTGTATCAAAATTAAACAGAGAAAGGCATTTCTTTTGTAGGGAGTGGTAATAGGGCTCATAAAAACTTTGTAGAGGGGAGCCAGTGCTGGGAGTGGGCAGTTTGGCAAAATCAGAGTGCTTCAACAAGAAATATCTCTCTCATAAGACATTATACACCTTGGAGCTTGCTTACATGTGAGGTGGATTAAGGCGAGGAGACAGACCTAACTATGATTAGGTCAAGCCATGTCAGATGATAAGTAATGAGAAGTTGTGAGCACTTGGTAACCAGTAACTTGTGTAAACACTAATGTGTGTGCTGTAACCAGAAGCATCCAATGGTAAATCTATTCTGAGCAGGATACTTGGGCTGACCACTCTGCTTTCAACACAGATTGTTATTTCATTCAGCAAAAAAAAATTTTTTTTTTTTTTTTTTTTTTGAGACAGAGTCTTACTCTGTTGCCCAGGCTGGAGTGCAGTGGCGTGATCTCAGCTCACTGCAAGCTCCGCCTCCCAGGTTCACGCCATTCTCCTGCCTCAGCATCCCGAGTAGCTGGGACTACAGGCGCCCGCCACCATGCCTGGCTAATTTTTTGTATTTTTAGTAGAGACGGGGTTTCACCGTGTTAGCCAGGATGGTCTCGATCTCCTGACCTCGTGATCCGCCCGCCTCGGCCTCCCAAAGTGCTGGGATTGCAGGCGTGAGCCACCATGCCCAGCCAACAAATATTTTTTTTGAACCTGTTCTACATGGAAAGCTGTGTCTTCTTTGTTTTTCTGTTCTAATCCACCTATAGAAATTGAGATTAAGTGACCAAATAAAATGCACAAATGGTAAGAGCATTAGTTTACATGAAGGCCAAATTCTTTATGTTTCAGATAACAAAAAAGAGGTCTAGCAACAGTGAAGTGACTCACCCACGGTCACCCAACAAAAGCAGAACCAGGATACACATTTGATTAAACTTCTATAAAACTATCAAGATCATTGAGAATGAATACCCTTTTCCTTAAATAATGTATTTGTGCATGATTCTATATTTATATTTCATTTATCATTGCTTATACATTTTATTTCAATATTGTTTGAAAATGCAAAGCCAATCTCTCACCTTGTAGCATATATACCCACTAGAAAAAAAATGATGCTTTTTTTCAATACAGAAAATTTCACTAGAGAAAATAGCCATAAATCCATGGAAATAGCAGAACATTAAATTATCCTAAGATCAGAGTTATACTTTTGTTTTAAATTAGTCCTAATAGAACAGAATCAGAAAATAGTTTGCTGTTAACTGTCAATTTAACAAGATGGTTCTACATAATAAATACTACTCAGTATAACCTAGGTGGTCCTGCTTAGAGGAATTTTTTTATATTAATATTTTTCAGAGGATGCTGCAGAACTCAGTTTCCACATCTGTAATCGAAAGTGAACAGAAAGTAGTAATGAGCAAGATAAAGTGATAAATTAGGCAGAAAAATAATGAAACATAAAATGAGACATTGACTGTAATTAAACATATTGTTTCTTATGCCTATTGAAATGAAAAACAGAATTCAACAAATTATAACACATTTTTGTATAACATGAAATATAGGAAAATATATAATAAATGTAGTATGTCACTGAAATCTGCCACTACTATGGTCTCTTGTTTATCTTTTTTTTTTAAATTTTCATAACCTTAGCAACCATTTATTTATAGACCTTCTAATGATATTACACTGCATTATACGTATTGTGATCTAGATGTTGAGACTGAGTGAATATAAGGTAGCTATTTCGAAGATATATGAATGTATCAAATGCAACCTCATCTTCTCTTTAAAGCAGGAACAATTGCCTGGAGATAACATAATGACATTTTGCTAACCACAGGCAATAAATAATAAAATAGAAATCAAAATGGAATAATAAAATATACCATTTTAATGATCAAACATGTATTATTCCTAATGCATGCCACATATTGCAGATTTAAATTAATGCTTTTTATAACTGCATTTTAAAAATAAGGAGATGTGTTTCAAATTTGCAAAGTAGATTGTTACATTTTATTCTCGTTTTATTGCATTCTGCTACTATCACTGCTAAAACTTAGCAGGGTTAAAACAGAAAACTATAAACATTCCCTTTGATTCAAGAATCTTTGGCAAACACTAATATACATGCATATGTGTAAGCATACATTTATATACATAGAAGGTTTTATTTGAAAGGAATAGAAATTAATTTTATGAGCACAAAATAAGCATTTTAAATGATTTAACCATCTTAATAATTTAAAGGTTTAAAGTATATTTCTAAATAGATAGCATCTTATGTGTTTTTGAGGGAGCTGAACAACTGAGCACCAGACAGTAAAAATAATAATAATAATAATAATAAAGCCTTTTAGAAACACAGGGTTTGGGTTTGAGTTCTTGCTTCTAAATGGCTCCAGACAAATACCTTAATCTCTCCGAACCTCACTTCACTTAATTGGAAAATGGAATTGACACCTGCTGTTATAATAAGAATCCAACAAACTAATGTGTTAAATGATGCTTTGTAAACTCTAGGAATCTATACGAATAAGAAATGATTCAACTTTTCTAGATACCTTCTCCACATACCTCTCAATGGACTTATTAGATAGTAAGGCCTACAGGAAAGAATGTGGTCCTAGGTATGCAACTATGATGCTATCATTTTTATTTTATAGTTCCAAATGGTCTCAGTTTCCTGACCCCTTAATGTATCCTAGAAGATAATGTAGACTAAAGTGCTTAGTTTTTGAATCCAGACCTCTGGGTTGGAATCCCAGTGATATGATTTGGCTGTGTCCCAACCCAAATCTCATCTTGAATTGTAACTCCATTAATCCCCACATGTCATGGGAAGGACCGGGTAGGAGGTAAGCGAATCATGGCTGTGGTTACCCCATGCTGCTGTTCTCATTATGGTGAGTGAGTTCTCACGAGATCTGATGGTTTTATAAGAGGCTTTTCCCTTTTTGCTTGGCACTTCTCCTTCCTGTCATCATGTGATGAAGGTTGTGTTTGCTTCCCCTTCTGCTGTGATTTTAAGTTTCCTGAGGCCTCCCCAGCCATGCTGAACTGTGATCAATTAAACCTCTCTCTTTTATAAATTATCCAGTCTTGGGTATGTCTTTATTTGCAGGGTGAGGATGAACTAATACACCCAGCTACTGTCACATGACTGTGATTTTAGGTATGTCACTTCATCTTTTTGACTTTCAAGTTCCTTAATAATATGGTGAAAAATGGTACCTACTTTCCAGAGTTGTTTGACGATTGCATGAGAGATTGTTTCTCAGCTTCTAACACCATACCTGGCCCATAGCAGGCATTCAGCAAGAGGTGTTCAGTGTTATCATTATTAGTTATTGTCCGCCATTGCAATTGTGCTTCCGTCTTCATTTGGCAAGATTCAAGACCTGAGCATTTTTCCTGATCTGTGTTTGTAACAAATACTGCTTAATGTAAGCAAAGATGAATCTTCTCAGAAGAATCTGTTTTGACATTAATATTGATCAGAAGATACTGAAAGAATTCACACTTTCTAAATCTGGTAGAGCTTTTTCTGCATTAGATCTTTTTTTCTTGGGCTGCCAGTTATAATAAGGAAATTTCTTCACATCTCAGTGATTAATATTGCAAATAGATGTTACGCCAGTGAATATATAAATAAATGTATATATAAACATATATACATTTTATGTAAATGTATCTATAAATATAAAATGTATATACAAATAAATAAACTTTACCTTGTTTAAAGGTAAAGTTTTCAAGCAACCACTAAATGAATATATATTTGTACAATAATGTAGTAACATCCTCAACTAATATTAACCTATTCCTTACTAGCTGACTGAGTACAATAAGCTTAGTCGTGGGCATGTCCTGGGCAGACATTAATGATTGCTTATGCACTTGGTTCAGCCATAAAGCACAATGTAACTTGCGATAGTAGAAATTTGCATTATAGACTCTCTGTTCTCTAAGTATCTGCTAGTTTATCTAAATGAGAGTTAAAAAAATGTAGCATTCATTCTTTTGGGTAGCATTGATTTGGAAGCCATTTGAATTGTGAACTGTATTTATTTCATCCTCTGTCTCCACTTACTGTTAGCAATGGTTTCATCCCCAAATCAGTGCAGACCACTCCTAGATATATTTATATCTATTACACAAACTTAAAAATTATGGGGCAAAACATGTATTTTGAATAGATAATGATGACTGATGAGAACCATAAAAATAAAATGAAAGAAAGGGAGATAGAAAATTCTGGAATAAAAATATTCTAAACTGGGTGGTCAGTGAAGGCCGCACTCACACAGTGACTTTTGAACACAAACCTGCAAGATGTAAAAGCATGATCTATGCAGATGTCTGAAGCAAAGGGATTCCAGGAAGAGGAGATCACAATTACAAACATCCTGGGGTAGAAGTGTGCCTGTTGTGCTTGAGAGGAAGAAAGAACCATGAAAACAATAGGGGATAGGAAAGTAAAAGAAGTGGCTCATAGGCCTTGCATACAGATGATTATTTCAACAAGGCATATATGAGATTTTCATGGAAACAAAACAGTAAACAATTCTTTATATTTTTCTACTTTTTACTTTTTAAATATTTTTATTATCTTAAAATTTTTGTGGGTATATAGCAGGTGCATACATTTATTTATGAATACATGAACACATCATAAAGAATGGGGTATCTATTCATCAACTCAAACATTTATTCTTTGAGTTACAAATAGTCCAATTACATTATTTAAGTTACTTTAAAATATACGATCAAGTTATTATTTACTATAGTCACCCTATTGTGCTATCAAATAGTAGGTCCTATTCATTTTTCTATGTTTTTATAACCAGTAACTATCCCCACCTCCCCCACAAAACCCCACTAACAATAAAAGTTTCTGGTAACCATCCTTTTACTCTCTATTACCAGGAGTTCAATTGTTTTGATTTTTAAATCCCACAAATAAGTGAGAACATGCGATGTGTGTCTCTCTGTTCCTGGCTTATTTCACGTAACATGATGATCTCCACTTCCATCCATGTTGTTGCAAATGACTGGATCTCATTCAATTTTATGGCTGAATAGAACATCATCATGTATGTGTACCATATTTTCATAATCCATTCACCTGTTAATGGACCCTTAGGTTGCTTCAAAATCTTAGCTATTGTAAACAGTGCTGCAACAAACATTGGAGTACAGATATCTCTTTGATATACTAGTTTCCTTTCTTTTGGGTATATATCCATCAGTTGTAGCAGGACGAGCCGTAGACAAAACCTCTCAGACACCGAGTTGTAGAAGGAAGGGCTTTATTCAGCTGGCAGCATCGGCAAGCTACTGCCTTAAAATCTGAGCTCCCGGAATGAGCAATTCCTGTCCCTTTTAAGGGCTCACAACTCTAAGGATTTCACATGAAAGGCTCGTGATTGATTTGAGCAAGTGAGGGGTACATGACAGGGTCTGCATGCACCGGTGGTCAGAGAGAAACAGAATAGGGCAGGGAGTTTCACAGTGTTCTTCTATACAATGTCTAGAATCTATGAATAACATCGGTTTTTAAGTTATGAGTTGATTTTTAACTACTGGGTTTAGGCCAGGCAGGCCCAGGCCAGGTTTCGGGCCTGGTGCCAGGCTGCCTGTCTTTGGTTTTACTTCCTTATTGTTTTTTTTAAAACAGGTACTGAGTATAAAACAATATAAAACAATATGAGAGGGTCTCTCTCTTTCCTCACAGTAAGACTGCTGGATCATATGGTAGCTCAATTTTTAGATTTTTGAGGAACCTCCAAACTGTTCTCCATAGAGGCTGAACTAACTTACATTCCCACCAACAGTGTACAAGTGTTGCCTCTTCTCTGCATCCTCACCAGTATTTTTTATTGCCTGTCTTTTGGATATAAGCCACCTTAAATAGGGTGAGATAATATCTCACTGTAATTTTGATTTTCATTTCTCCAATGATTAGTGATGTTAAACATTTTTATATACCTGTTTTCCATTTGTATGTCTTGTTTTGAGAAAGGTCTATTCAAATATTTTGTCCATTTTAGATTGAATTATTAGATTTATTTTCATATAGAGTTGTTTGAGCTCGTTATATATTCTGTGTATTAATTTCTTGCCAGAGGGGTAGCTTGAAAATGTTTTCTCCCATTTTGTGGGTTGTCTCTTCACTTTGTTGATTTCACCGTTAGCTGTGCAGAAGCTTTTTAACTTGATGAGATTACATTTGTCCATGTTTGCTTTGATTGCCCATGCTAGTGGGGTGTTGCTCAAGACGTGTTCACCCAGGCCAATATCCTGGTGATTTTCCCCAAAGTTTTCTTGCAGTAGTTTCATAGTATGTGGTATCAGGTTTAAGTATTTAGTCAATTTTTTTTTTTTAAATTTGAGACAGGATCTCATTCTGTTGCCCAGGCTGGAGTGCAGTGGGGTGATCTCAGCTCACTGCAACCTCCACCTCCCAGGTTCAAGTGATTCTCCCACCTCAGTCTTCTGAGTAGCTGAGACTACACGCACGTACCATGAGGCCCAGCTACTTTTTAATCCATTTTGATTTAATTTTTGTACATGGTAAGAGATAGGGTTCGAGTTTCATTCTTTTGCATATAAATGTTCAGTTCTCCCAGCACCTCCATTTACTGAAGAGACTGTCTTTTTCCCAGTATATGTTCTTGGCATCTTTGTAATAAATGACTTCACTGTACATGTGTGCATTTGTTTCTGAGTTCTCTATTCTGTACCATAGGTCTACGTGTCTATTTTTATGCAGTACCAGGCTGTTTTGATTACTATGTCTCTGTAATATAATTTGAAGTCAGGTAATGCGATTCCTCCGGTTTTGTTCTTTTTGCCTTGGATAGCGTTGATTATTCTGGGTCTTCTATGAAGAATGGTAATGGTATTTTGATGGAGATTTCATGCATTGAATGTGTAGATTCCTTTGGGTAATATGGACATTTTTAACATTATTGATTCTTCCAATCCATTAGCATAGAATATTTTTCCATTTTTTTGTGTCCTCTTTAATTTTCTTTGTTTCCATCAGAGAGATATTTCACATCTTTGGTTAATTTCTAGGTATTTAATTTTCTGTATGGCTATTATAAATTGGATTACTCCTTTCATTTCTTCTTCACATTGTTCACTGCTGGCATATAGAAATGCTAGTGATTTATGTATGTTGAGTTAGTATCCCACAACTTAACTCAATTTGTTTATAAGTTTTAAGAGTTTTCTTGTGGAGTTTTAGGTTTTTCCAAATATAATATCATATCATCTGCAATGAGTTCTCATGAGATCTGGTTGTTTAAATGTGTGTAGCAACACCCCCTCACTCTGTCTTCCTCCTGCTCCAGCCATATAGGATGTACCAGCTTTCCCTTCATCTTCAGCAATGATTGTAAGTTTCCAGAGGCCTCCTCTGCCATGCTTCTTGTCCAGCCTGTGGAACTGTGAGGCAATTAAACTGCTTTTCTTTATAAATTACCCAGTCTCGGGTAGCTCTTTATAGCAATGTGAAAACAGACTAATATACTTTTATATCATTCTTTTGTCTGAATGCTCTAGCTAGGACTTCCAGTACTAGGTTGAAAAACAGTGGTGAAAATGGGCATTGTTGTCATCTTCCAGACCTTAGAGAAAAGACTTGCAGTTTTTTATTCCAATCACTATGATACTAGCTGTGAGTCTGTCATATATGGTTTTGATTATGTTGCGTATGTTCCTTCTATACCTAGGTTTTTGAGCATTTATATCATAAATGGATGTTAAATTTAATCTGATACTCTTTCAGCATCAATTGATATGATATATTGCATTGACTTATTTGCATATATTAAACCATCCTTGCATCTCAGGGATAAATTCCTCTTTGTCTTGATGAATAAAGTTACTAAAGTATTGTTGAATTTGGTTTGCTAGTGTTTGGTTCAGGATTTTGGCATCAATATTCATCAGAGATGTTGGCCTGTAGGTTTCTATCTTTGATGTGTCTTTGTCTGGTTTTAGTGTCAGGGTAATCCTGGCCTTGTAGAATGAGTTTGTTTTTTTTTTTGAATTATTTTTTGAATTGTTTTTTGAATTGTTTCAGTAGGACTGGTATTAGTTCTTCTTTAAATGTTTGGTAAAATTCAGTAGTGAAGACATTAGGTCCCAGGTTTCTCTTTACTGTAAGATGTTTACTTATGGCTTTGATCTTGTTACTTGTCATTGGTCTGTTCACGTTTTGCATTTCTTTCTGTTTCTATCGTGGCAGGTTGTCTATACCTAGGAATTTGTCCATTTATTCTAGATTTTCCAATGTATTCATGTATACTCAGAGTAGTCACTAATAATCCTATAATTTCTGCATATCAGCTGTATTGTCTCATTTTTCATTTCTGATTTTAGTTATTCAGATCTTCTCTTTTTTTCTTAGTCTGGTTAAAGGTATGTCAATTTTGTTTTTCTTGTCAAAAAGGTAACTGTTTGGTTTTTGTATCTTTCATGTTTTCTCATTTCTGTTTTATTTATTTGTGCTCTGATATTTACATCTTTTGTCTACTAATATTGGCTTTGATTTGTTCTTGCTTTTCCATTTCTTTAAGGTACATTTTTAGATTGTTTATTTGAAGGTTCTGCCCCTTTTTTGATGTAGGAACTTATGGCTATAACCTTCTCTCTGAGTACTGTTTTTGCTGTATCCCATAGGTTATGAGGTGTTGTGTTTTCATTATCTTTAGTTTCAAAAAATTTTTCAGTTTTCTTCTCAATTTCTTCATTTACCCACTAGTCATTCAGGAGCATATTGTTTAATTTTCATGTGTTTGTATAGTTTCTAAAATTCTTCCTGTTGTTAATTTCAAGTTTTATTCCACTGTGGTCAGAGAAGATACTTGATATTATTTTAACTTTTTCCTATGTTTTAAGACTTGTTTTGTGACCTAACATACGGTCTATTCTTGAGAATGGTCTTTGGACTAAGAAAACGAATGTGTATTCTGTAACTCTTGGATAAAATGTTCTCTAAATATCTACTAGATCCATTTGATATACAGTGCAGATTAAGACTGATTTTGTTGTTTTTCTGTCTGGAAATATGCCAGATGTTGAAACTTAGCTGTTGAAGTCTTCATATATTATTGTATTGGGGCCTATCTCCCTCTTTAGTTCTAATATTTCCTTTGTATATCTGGATGCTCTGGTATTGAGTGCATATATAATTAAATTTTTTATTTTCTCTGCTGAATTGACACTTATGTCATTATAGAGTAACCTTTGTCTCTTCATATAGTTTTTTTTCTTCAAATCTGTTACATCTAATATAAGTATAATGACTCGTGTTCTTTTTTGTTTTCCATTGGCATGGAATGTATTTTTCCACCCTGTTATTTTCAGTCTCATTCCTGTCTTCGTCCTGTGAAAATAATTTTATCTGGTGATGCGATTTAGTTTCTTGCTTTTTATTTATTGTGTATCCGTTGTTTGTTTTTTGATTTGAAGTTCCCATGAGGCGTGCAAATATTAACTTATAACCCATTATTTTAACCTGATAACAACTTAATGCCTTTTGTGTAAACAAAAAGCAAGCAAAAGGAAAACTAATAAACCTCACGCTAACTTCATCCCCCTGCTATTTTACCTTTTGCCATTACTATTTATAAGTAAATTTACTGACTGTGTTTTGAAATGTTTTTGTAGTAATTATATTCGATTAGTTCATCATTTAATCTTTCTATTTAGTGTAAGAGTAGTTTACACATCACAGTTACAGTGATAAAATATTCTGGTTTTCTGTGTACTCACTATTACCATTAAGTTTTGTACCCTCAGGTGATCATTTATTGCTCATTAATGTCCTTTTCTTTCTGTTTGGTGTACTATCTTTAGCATTTCTTGTAGGATGGTTCTGGTATTAATGAAATCCCTCACCTTTTGTTTACCTGGGAAAGTAGTTCTCCTTCATGTTTGAGGGATATTTTCAGCAGGTATGCTATTCCAAGGTAATCATTTTTTTTCTTCAGCACTTCAAATTTGTTATGCCACTCTCTCTTGGCCTGTAAGGTTCCCACTTAAAATTCTTCTGCTACATGTATTGGAGCTTGATTGTATGTTATTTGTTTCTTTTCTCTTGCTGATTTTAGGATCCTTACTTTGCCTTGACCTTTGAGTTTGATTATAAAATGCCTTGAGTTAGTCTTCTTTGGGTTAAATCTGCTTGGTGTTCTATAACTTTCTTCTTTGATATTGACATATTTCTCTAGGTTTGGAAAGTTCTTTGCTATTATTTATTTGAATAAACTTTCTACCTCTGTCTCTTTCTGTACCTCCTTTTTAAGGCCAATAACTATTAGATTTGTCCTTTGAGGCTGTTTTCTAAATCCTGGACGCATGCTTCATTGTTTGTTATTGTTTTGTTTTCTTTTGTCTCCTCTGACTGTGTATTTTCAAATAGCCTGTCCTCAAGCTCACTGATTCTTTCTTTTGCTGGATTCATTCTGCTGTTAAAGAGCTCTGATACATTCTTCAGTATGCCAGTTGCTTTTTTGCAGAATTTATGCTTGATTCTTTTGCATTTTAATCTCTTTCATAAATTAATCTAATACAATCTTGAATTTCTTTTATGTGTTATCTCAAATATTGTTGAGTTTTCTCAGGACAGTTATTTTGAATTCTGTGTCTAGAAGGTCACATACCTCTGTTTCTCCAGGATTGGTCCCTGGTGCCTTATTTAGTTCATTTAAGATTATGTTTTCCTGGATGGTGTAGATGCTATTAGATGTTGTTCACTGTCTGGGCATTGAAGAGTTAGGTCATTATTGTTGTCTTCACTCTCTGGCCTTTTTGTAGCCATTCTTCTTTGGAAGGTTTCCAGTTATTTGAAAGGACTTAAGTGTTGTAATCTAAGCTATTTCTGCTTTAAGGGACACCCAAAATCCTGCGGTTCTTGCAGACTCGTAAAGGTACCACTTTGATGGTCTTTGACAAAATCTGGGAGAATTCTCTGGATTACCAGGCAGAATTTCTTATTCTCTTTTATTACTTTCTGACAAATATAGTCTTTTTTTTTCTGTTCTGAGCCACCTAAGGCTGAAGGTGGAGTAATCAAGTACCCCTGTTGCCACCCACCACTACGACTGTGCTGGGCAAGATCTGAAACAAGCACAGCACTGAGTGTAAGCCAAGTTGTGCTGTAACCACTCCCTCACTACTCCATATATTTGCTCAAGGCCCTGGGGCTCTTCAGTCAGTGGGTAGCAAATCCAGCCGGACATATGTTCCTCCCATCAGGGTGATGAGGTCTCCCGGGCCTTGGATGGGTCCAGAAGTTACATCTGGGAGACAGAGAGTAGAGTCAAAAACCTTAGAAGTCTACCTGGTATTCTCTGGTATTGCAGCTGAACTGGCACTCATCACAGGATGCAGTTTTTCCCATTCATTCTTCCCCTTTTCAAAGGCACAGGAGTTTCACCCCATAGCCACTGCCACCCTTGACCATGAGGAGTACTACCAGACTACACCAATGTTCCTTTAAGGCCTAAAGTCTCTTAAGTCAGCTTGTGGTGAATGTTACTTGGCCTGGGACTCACCCTTTAGGACAGTGGGATCCCTTCTTGCCAAATGTAGGTCCAGAATACCATCCATAGTTAAGTCCTAGAATCGGGGACCCCAAGAGCCTGCTTAGTACTATAACCCCTCTGGCGGTGTTGGTACCTCAGGTTCAAGAAAAAGTCTTCTTTACTTTTCCTTCTCCTTTGCTCAAGCACAAGTTTTGTCCCATAGACACCACAGCTGGTATTGTGCCGAGTCTCACCTGAAGCCAGCAAATCTCAGAAGCTCACCAAGGCCCTTGATGTAGTACCTGGGTATCACTGATCATTATTCAGGACCACAAGGCTCTTCAGTTCACAGATGATGAATGCTTCCAGCACTATATTCTTTTCTTCAAGGAAGTGAGTCTTTTCTTGGCCCAGGGTGTGTCTAGGAATGTTGTCTGGGAGCTAGGGCCTGGAACAGGGGCCTCTTTTATCTGACCAGTTCCCTATTCTGCTATGGCTGGCTGTTGTCCAAAATGCAAAAAAAAAAAAAAAAAAAAAAGCCTTCCCACTCTTCCCTCTTTACTCCTCAGACAGATGACAGTGGTCTCTGTTGGAGCCATGAGCTGTGCAGTATGGGTTTGGGGGAGGAGTGATGCCAGCATTCTCTTGGCTGCACCAGCTGGTTTGTCAGTATGTAACTCACTGCAACCCCTATCCCAGGCCACTGGGTCTAGTTCAGCCCTAGGACTCACCTACTAGTTCCAGTCCTTATTGCCTAGGCTGCCTTTCGAGTTTACTTAGAGACCAAGAACAACTTGGGCCCTTCGTGGCGATGTTTGTTGTCACCCTAGTTGGGGCCCCTGGAATGGGTGAACTCCTCTGGCTGAAACCTCTTTAAATGCTCCATCTGTGGATGGGCCTCAGCTGTTTGTTCTGGTTTTCCTTTCTGCTCTAACAGGACAACACTGAGTTTGTAACCTCACAATTGCTGTGTTCTTTCTATCCCAGTGCCTAGAGATGCTCTCAGCACCATGCTGTGGCTGCTGGGTGTGGGGGAGGGGCAGTATTGGTGATTCAGGACTGTTTTTATCTATCTCTTCAGTGCCTCTTTTAGCCATATGAAGTTAAAACCAGGTACTGTGGGTGCTCACCTGATTTTTGGTTCTCATGGAAGTGTTTTTTCCTACATAGATAGTTGTTAACTTGGTGATTTTTTAGGGGGGTGGGGTGATTGGTGGAGCTTTCCATTCTGCCATTTTGCTCCACCTCCCTCCATGATAGCTTCTAAACCAGGAATGTACTGATGGAAGCATGCCTCACAGTGATTCAGTAAAATCTTTTACCATGCTGATTTGTCTCCGTGGAAATTTTTCAGTTCCTCTAGAGGAATAAAAGTTACTGTGAATAAGACCTAGTATTGCTGGCACAACAGGGTGACTATAGTCAAAAATATAACTTAATAGTACAGCTTGAAATAACTAAAAGAGTAGAATTGGATTGTTGGTAATACATAGGATAAATGCAAGATACTTCATGTACCTTGATGTGATTATCACGTATTGCACATTGCACACCTGTATCAAAATATCTCATGTAACCTATAAATATGTACACTTACTATTTACTCATAAAAGCTAGAAATTAAAATTTAAGAATAAGTTATCATAATTGACAATATATATTTTTTCCTTGCAAAGAATAGAAAATTTACTATGTAGTAATAAGATCTATTAGGAACTGCTATTTCTAGCCAATGTGCTGGTACGTGGGTTTTCTTAGAGACTTGCATCTGAGAGTTTATTGAGCAACTAAATTCACTTTTTTTTTTCACTAGTTGCTGGCTTCTCTCATATAACTGATTCTTTTTATCCCACTAAACATTAAAAAATTTACATAGCACATGGTATGTTTTAAAAATAAGTCACTTGTCCTACACCTTTTCTTGATTTCTAAGGTCTACTCTTAGAAATGTTCTTTTAAAAGATTTAAATATCTTTCACATGTTAAAATCTCTAAAATCTTTTTCACCTTTAAAATTGTTGACTACTGTAGGAAATACACATATGAAAATCAAAAAATTGGCTATCTTCTGAAATATTTTATGAGTAATTATTTTAATGTGATATCTCCCTAATGAGTTATATTTCTAAATAGTTATATTTAATAAGCTGTTTTTATTACTGCATTCTACATCATTATAATTTAACTCCAAAATCTATATTTATTTGTCTGTTGTTTCCTGTTCGTTTCATTTTTATGCTTTAGACTTTTGGCTTATCAGAGACTATGTTTGCGTCAATGTTTATGTAAACAGTAGGGGTTTTACAAACTACAGGATGCGAAGAGAGGAAGTTACCCTTCAAATTGAACAATCCAAGAATTATTTAAAAGATGTTTCCCTTGTAAGTGCAGCAACATAATGTTACAATTAGAATTGAGCCACATCAATGTGTATTCCAATTGTGAACCCAAAAAGGTGACAATGTAATGAGATGTGACAGCATGTAGAAAGGTGAAAACTCATTAACAAGCCAGGTTCTGCTTTAAAAATTTGATTAGCATTTTTGTGTTATGTAAGAAGGTTGCTTTGCATTTCAAGAGGAGAGCAGCAGTTATGTGGCATTTAAATCTATTCTGAATTAAAAATGATCAGTTTTTAAAAATTATAGAAAATTCTTATGCAAATGAAATGTAATCAAGCCATGCTTCAGACTCATTATGCATGATTGATATGCACTGTAATTTGCTTACTAATTCAAGGAGCAGAGGAATTCCAATTATCATATTGTTTATGCAGTGCTGTGACACGCTGGAAGTGATATTAAATTGATTAGGATAAATGGTAAAAACCAACAAGATATGTCCTTATCCAACTTGACATTTATTTTATATAAAATGGTGAGAATTGAGAATTTCTTACTATCCTGAAAACCTCAGCTTCTTCATAAAGGTTAAAATTTTTCTGAGGCTCTTAAAGATATTAAAATCAAAAAGATAAGAGATAACACTCTTTTAAAATGCCTTCAGCGGAAAACATTGCTTTTTGACCTAAAAGTTTGTTTATTTGTGACCTGTGATTAGATATATCCGTAATATATTTCTTTAGTGAGTTCATGTCTAATCATGAGAATACTTGATAATAAAATTGCAAATTGGGCTCAGCTTGAAAACTTTGAAGTCAGTATGCTCAAATTTTTCACAGCATCTAGAGTTTTAACAATTCTTAAGTATATCATAACCTACAAAATCTACACAGATCCAATTCTTGGTCTGACTTTAGGATTTTGACAATGCTGATTGGTTTGGGATAAAAATCAAATTGATATGTTAAAAGTATTTTTCTTATTTTTTTTTATGTTTTAAGATGACAGGCTTTATGATGCTCATTTTCATACTGCTTGCAAATTGACCTGACTTTGAAATCTATGAAGGTTAATATGCTCAAACTTCTCACAACTTTCAGAGCTTAAAAAGAAAGTAGCTTTTAGTGAATATATATGTGTATATATATATATATATATACACATATATATTCACTAAATATATATATATATACAGATATATTCACTAAATATATATATATATATAAATGTGTGGAGTCAGAAAAGTTTAGCGTGGTGTGGTAATCTGAAAATCAGGGTGTCTTAAATTCAGCACTCTTCACGTTTTGCTCCAGATTTTTCTTTGCTGTGGGGGAGTGACTTAACACATTGTGCGATACAGAGCAGACTCTCTAGTTTTGATCCAATTGATGTAAGTAACAGTACTCTTCCTAGTTGTGAGAATCAGAAATGTCTCCAGACGGGGTGGGAGGCAGAAACACCTAGGCTGAGATCAACTACGATGGAGAGAGAATACTGGTGGGAGGGAGGGAGGAGGAAATTAAACAGTTCAGACAGAGCATGAAAGGAGGGAGATTGCAAGAATGAAAGAGAAGAGAGAGGTTGCATGATAGATGGATAATACAAGAGGAGGGGAAAGAAGGAGAGAGCATGATAGAGAAAGGTTTGGAATTGAGGAAGAGTGCATACCAGAGGAAATAGAAGGGTAGGATATCTAAAGAAAGGAAGGAGAATGCAGGATGAAGGAAGAATACGGGATAGTGAGAGAGAACAGGAGGAGGGAGATTACAAGAAAGAAAGAAAAGCAGTGAGAGAGCATGCAAGGAGCAGGAAACAGCTGAAGGAGTAAAGTTTCAGGTTTTTTAATTACCTTCACAAATGTTTATTAGTGGCCTGCTAGGCACTAAACACTGCTCTAGGCAGTGTGGATAACAAACAGGACATATTTCTTCTGTCACAGAGCCTGAATTGAAGTGAGAGAAGACAAACAAGTGTATGTCATGTTATGGTACTTTATATGAATAAAAATAAAGACAGGGAAGGGGATTCTAGTCAATATTGGATAGTCAAGGAAGGCCTCTCTGAGATGAAGTGATCTTTGATCCAGGACCTGAAAAGAGCGAAGGGATGAGCTTCAGAACATAGAAGAAAAGCAACATTCCCAACATAGCAGAAAGTAAGTGCAAAGGCACCATGGCAGGAGCAGTTTAAGAAGAGCAAGAAGGCCGCGATGGTTGAGGCGGTAAGCAAGGTAGAGTGTTGTTTGGTAAAAGATGGAGTCAGATAAGTCAAGAAGAGCCTTGTAAAGCATGATGTCTCTTTTGGCCTTTCAAGAGTGAGAGTGGAAGCCAGTTGGAAGGTTTTGAGCAGAGGAGTGGCATTGTGATATACCTCCTGCCTTAGTTGTTTTAAATGTCAGTGATATCGAAGTCACCTAGGGTATCACTAAAACACTTATTCTTAGATTCAACCTCAGATCTATGAAAACAGATGATCTGAGGTGGGGTTTGATAATCTGCACTATTTAATAAGGTATGTTAGGTGACTTTGATGTTGATGGGTGAGGAACATACTTTAAGAAACACTACGTTGGATAAATCTGTCTGGACACTATATAGAAAATAGGGAAAAGACAAAAGCAGGGAGAGAGGTTGGAAGGCTATTGCACTATGCTGTGTGAGAAGTGGTGGTGGCCTAAATTGGGGAGGTTGTAGATGTTCCTCATCTTGGCATTATACTTGTTTTTTTCTGAACTCATGTCTGCATCTCTAAAATGCACAATATAAGACCCTTGCATACTTTAAAGATTAGAAATGTGCATAAAATATGAGAAAACATAAATTGAGAATTTAATCAAATTTAGTAAAATATGTGATCTATAGGCTGAGTCCTGCCTCCCTCCAGTCTGACTTTGGCATCTGATTTAGGTAGCATATACCCTCATACGCCATTCTTAAACACAGGTAATCACTGTTCTGTCCACTCTTCTACCCACACTCATAGGAGGCATCATCTTGAAAGATAAAACCATTTCAAACAAGAAATATTTTTTTTTCCTTATGTGCGTATGTATGCAACTTCTAATTCGATTTCAGGCTACAAAGGTATTCAACATAATGACTGAATGGGCAAGCAGGATTTTCATCCTCACCTCAACACATATTGCACTTACTACTAATTCATAACATTTGACTATGGTATAGTGGTTTTCAATCTATAAATTGCTTTTGCCTGCATTATACTACACTCACAGTGGCTTCTCTAGCTATTAAAAATCTCTCCTTCTGGCAAGTGAATGGACTTCAGCGAAGTTAGGTGATTTGTATAAGATCAAGTATCTCAGATGTGGTAGAGCCATAAACAGAATTTCAAATTTTCTGATCTCATTAGACCATGCTGCAATGTGTGTGTGTGTGTGTGTGTGTATGTGTGTGTGCGCGCAGGCATGCGCGCGTGCATGTGTGCATGCATATGTAAAAATATATGTGCGTATTTTGTTCTGTAGTTGAGCAGCAGTTAAATGTTTTCTTTTTTAGTTTTTTTTCTCTCTCACAAATATCTACAAACATTTAGATTGGGTTATTCTTTATCTTTAAAATAATTGTATCTATTTGTTTAAAAAAATGACAAACTGGTCAAAGAAATAATACAGTAATTATCTGTGTACATTCCACCTAGTTGAAGAAATAAATATTACCATATAATTAAAGCCTTTTCTATGCTGTCCTCTATCCCATATTCTTCTCTGCCCTTACAGACTATGCTGCATTTTTAGGGCACACAGATTTTTACATGAGCATTTTTCTCAAATATTAGCAGTTTATTTTGTATCTCAGAAAAAATACATGTATTTATGTATGTGTGTATGTGCATGTATACCTACATATGAATATAAATGTATGCTTATTTAATGTTTCATAAATTGATTTACCACATGCTAAATATAAATCAATAGTAACAAATTGCATTTCTATAGCAAATTACATTTATAAAGTTCTTTGAAATATGTTGTCACATTTCACATTTATTAATTGACACTTATGCCTTTGTCCTCTGAACCTGCAAGTTTCTGAAAGTCGAATAGATATTCCTGTGTGAGCCTAATTAGTGCAAGTTAATAACTTTATTTTTTATTTATTTTTTTCTTTTTTGAGACAGGGTTTCGCTCCTTTTTGAGACAGTTTCACTCTTGTTGCCCAGGCTGGAGCGCAATGGTGCGATCTCAGCTCACCGCAACCTCTGCCTCCCAGGATCAAGTGATTCTCCTGCCTCAGCCTCTCGAGTATCTGGGATTACAGGCATGCACCACCACGCCTGGCTAATTTTTTGTATTTTTAGTAGAGATGAGGTTTTTCCATGTTGGTCAGGCTGGTCTCAAACTCCCGACCTCAGGTTATCTACCCGCCTCGGCCTCCCAAAGTGTTGGGATTACAGAGGTGAGCCACCACGCCCGGCCGCAAGTTAACTACTTTATATATTCCCATATTCTAACCTCTGTACATCTACCAGCAAATAATGCTTCAGTATTTTTATTTCTATATAGGCATTATTATGAAGCAATAGGGTATTTTTTTCTGTTTTGAGTTGTAATCAAATGCACCATCTATATGAATAAATACATTTTAGTTTACTACCCATTATTACATACAAAAGTTGACATATATTTGGCTAAGAGCAGCATCTCCAGTTTTGTGCAACCTTGAAATTCTTTATTGAGAGTTCTTATTAATCAGATTTTCTTCTATGGTTCTTTTCCTATTTCCGGTTACACAGAGCTGGATGAATTATTTCCCTCTCTTTTATTCCTTTGGTTTTTCAGAGCCACATTTTGCTCTGGAAAGGGAAAGAAAGTCCATTGATTTTCTTCGTCAGACTTAGAATGAGTACGAGAATTTTCTACGCTGTATTTCAGGCCATTATTTGCATCTCCCAAAGTCATTTTTCGTCTTTAACGTGTTTTTTTCCCCCTTTGGAATAACACAGCTGCTGGCAGAATGTAGAAGAAACTGAGGAATAGCTGAATTAGAGGACAACTAAACTTTACCCTTGACCAGATGATATGTGTTAAGCAATGTAAAAAAAATGACTGGAATAGAGTTGTAGCCTCAGGCTAGTACAGGGAGGAAAGTGAGCTAACCTTGTTTTATAAGCAAAATTCTGTGGGCCTAAATAAATACTTCACTTTTGAGAGTGTTGGGGATAACGACAAATCCTGGATGAAAACATGTGTATAATATGTTTTCATTGCCTGGATTTGTTATGTTACTGAATTCAACTTATTATTTTTACAAGAAATTGTTATATTCATTAATCTCAAGGAGATGGATTTGTTAGTTAAGGAATACAAAACTGATGAAAGGAATAATTCAGCAATGACTTGGGTACACATCACCACCTAGCTGAATAAATAAAAAATATTACTGTACAGCTAAACCCTTCATTTCTGCCTTTGGAAATATGAAGCTCTTTCATTTGAACTAAATTAACTCTCTCAAGCTCTTGGGGCTATTTGATTGTGCCACAGTTCGCATGCTACTTGGAAAGGTGGTGTTTGATGTTCTACAGTCACCACAATTACAAATTAACTAGAGGGTCTTTAAGTGGAGGGTAAGGAGCTGTATTTCAAATCCAGGCTGCTATAGATTATGTACTTCCAAACTTGTACTTCATGAACTTGTACAGCAAATTACGTGTCAAATTTCAAATTGACTTTTCTACTTCACGTTAAATATTGAACTAAGAGCTAGCTGACATATCAACTTATATATCTCATTATTAGATCCCCAGAAGGGGTAAAAGGTAAGTTTACCACACAATATCAAAAAGAATATTAAGAGAAATTACAAATGAAACCAGATGTCACTTCCTGATAACAAAGATGCAGTTTTTTTTCTCATGATAGCGTCTTCTAACCTAGAGTAATTTTGGCATCATAACACAACAGAGTAATTGACAATATAGATGTATAGTAATTCTGCATGAAATTGCACTTGCTTAGACTGACAAAAAAGAGACTAGTGTAAATTGTAATTTAGCTGACTACTTACAACCAAAAGCAAAAATAAACATGTAATTCCTGAAAACGAGGGATGGTTTATGAAAGAACATTTTCTGGTTTAGAAAAAAGCCTTCATAAAATTTGAGAAGGTTTTGTTTTTAAAACATTACTTACTAATTACATTTAAACATAAAAATAACTCTCTTAAAGTTTTCTCTCAATCTGCTCCATGCTCTTGCATATACAATATTTAATTAGATGATTCATTAAGTTTATGAATGTTTTCAACTAATGTTGAATATAACTTATTAAATTTGAATTTTAGATGACAGTGTAATAACCTCTTTTGGAGTCACCCTGCTTAGGCTGGCTGTGACTGCAGACATTTTTATATTTTGCCTGTGCAAGTAGAAGTGCACTCACACATTGAATAACTGAACAGCTTTCCTCCTCTGTATTCGCTACCTGCCGTCAACCCAGGTGTAACTTATCGACTTATCTTTCATTTGGCATGTTGCCCAGTAATTCACACATAGGAAGATATTCAACAAATGCTAAGTGATAAAAATATTCCTGTCCGAGCAGCCAGTGTTGTAAAATGGAATAATTGTAGAATTTTTAAAAAGTCAAGTGTCCCATTTAAAGTTAATATTGTTATGTGTGTATTTGATCCTGTCGTTACGATGCTAGCTGGTGATTTTGCCCATTAGTTGATGCAGTTTCTTCATAGTGTTGATGGTCTTTACAATTTGGTATGTTTTTGCAGTGGCTGGTACCAGTTTTTCCTTTCCATGTTTAGTGCTTCCTTCAGGAGCTCCTGTAAGGCAGGCCTGGTGGTGAAAAAATATCTCAGCATTTGCTTGTCTGTAAAGGATATTATTTCTCTGTCGCTTATGAAGCTTAGCTTGGCTGGGTATGAAATTCTGGGTTGAAAATTCTTTAAGAATGTTGAATATTGGCCCCCACTCTATTCTGGCTTGTAGGGTTTCTGCAGAGAGATCCACTATTAGTCTGATGGGCTTCCGTTTGTGGGTAACCCGACCTTTCTCTCTGGCCACCCTTAATATGTTTTCCTTCATTTCAACCTTGGTGAATCTGACAATTATGTGTCTTGGGGTTGCTCGTCTCGAGGACTATCTTTGTGGTGTTCTCTATATTTCCTGAATTTGAATGTTGGCCTGTCTTGCTAGGTTGGGGAAGTTCTATATAATATCCTTAAAAGTGTTTTCCAACTTGGTTCCATTCTCCCTGTCACTTTCAGGTACACCAAAATGCCCCAATTAAAAGACACAGACAGGCAAATTGAATACAGAGTCAAGACCCATCAGTATGCTGTATTCAGGAGACCAGTCTCACGTGCAAAGGCACGCATAGGCTCAAAACAGAGGGATGGAGGAATATTTACCAAGCAAATAAAAAGGAAAAAAAGCAGGGGTTGCAATCCTAGTCTCTGATAAAACAGACTTTAAACCAACAAAGATCAAAAAAGACAAAGAAAGGCATTAAAAAATGGTGAAGGGATCAATGCAACAAGAAGAGCTAAATATCCTAAATATATATGCACCCCAAACAGGAGCACCCAGATTCATAAATCAAGTTCTTAGGGACCTACAAAGAGACTTAGATTCCCACACAATAATAGTGGGAGTCTTTAACACCCCACTTTCAATATTAGACAAATCAACAAGACAGAAAATTAACAAGGATATTCAGGACTTGAACTCAGCTCTGGACCAAGTGGACCTAATAGACATCTACAGAACTCTCCACCCCAAATCAACAGAATATACATTTTCTCAGCACCACATTGCACTTAAAATTGACCACATAATTGGAAGTAAAACACTCCTCAGCAAATGCAAAAGAATGGAAATCATAACAGTTTCTCAGACCACAGTGCAATCAAATTAGAACTCAGGATTAAGAAACTCACTCAAAACTGCACAACTACATGGAAACTGACCAACCTGCTCCTGAATGACTACTGGGTAAATAATGAAATTAAGGCAGAAATAAAGAAGTTCTTTGAAACCAATGAGAACAAAGACACAACATACCAGAATCTCTGGGACACAGCTAAAGCAGTGTTTACAGGGAAATTTATGGCACTAAATGCCCACAGGAGAAAGCGAGAAAGTTCTAAAATTGACACCCTAACATCACAATTAAAAGAACTAGAGAAGCAAGAGCAAACAAATTCAAAAGCCAGCAGAAGTCAAGAAATAACTAAGATCAGAGCAGAACTGAAGGAGATAGGGACACGAAAAACCCTTCAAAAAGTGAATGAATCCAGGAGCTGTTTTTTTTGTTTGTTTGTTTGTTTTTTGTTTTTGTTTTTTTTTGAGACGGAGTTTTGCTCTTGTTGCCCAGGCTGGAGTGCAATGGCACGATCTCGGCTCACTGCAACCTCCACCTCCCGGGTTCAAGCAGTTCTCCTGCCTCAGCCTCCTGAGTAGCTAGGATTACAGGCATGCACCACCACACCCAGCTAATTTTGCATTTTTAGTAGAGGCGGGGTTTCTCCACGTTTGTCAGGCTGATCTCCAACTCCCTACCTCAGGTGATCTGCCCGCCTCGGCCTCCCAAAGTGCTGGGATTATAGGTGTGAGCCACCACGCCAGGCCCAGGAGCTGTTTTTTTTTGAAAAGATTAACAGAATAGACCGCTAGCCAGACTAATAAAGAAGAAAAGAGGGAAGAATCAAATAGACACAATACAAAATGATAAAGGGGATATCACCACTGATCCCACAGAAATATAAACTACCATCAGAGAATACTATAAACACCTCTATGCAAATATATGAGAAAATGTAGAAGAAATGGATAAATTCCTGGGCAAATACACCCTCCCAAGACTAAACCAGGAAGAAGTCGAATCCCTGAATAGACCAATAACAAGTTCTGAAATTGTGACAGTAATTAATAGCCTGCCAACCAAAAGAAGCCCAGGACCAGACAGATTCACAGCTGAATTCTGCCAGAGGTACAAAGAGGAGCTGGTACCATTCCTTCTGAAACTATTCCAAACAATAGAAAAAGAGGGACTCCTCCCTAACTCATTTTATGAGTCCCTCCTGATACCAGAACCTGCCAGAAACACAACAAAAAAAGAAAATTTCAGGCCAATATACCTGACAAACATTGACGTGAATATCCTCAATAAAATACTGGCAAACTGAATCCAGCAGCACATCAAAAAGTTTATCCACCATGATCAAGTCAGCTTCATCCCTGGGATGCAAGGCTGGTTCAACATACACAAATCAATAAACGTAATTCATCACATAAACAGAACCAATGACAAAAACCACATGATTATCTCAATAGATGCAGAAAAGGCCTTCGATAAAATTCAACACCCCTTCATGCCAAGAAACTCTCAATAAACTAGGTATTGATGGAATGTATCTCAAAATAATAAGAGCTATTTATGACAAACCCACAGCCAATATCATACTGGACGTGCAAAAGTTGGAAGCATTCCCTTTGAAAACCGGCACAACGCAAGGATGCCCTCTCTCACCACTCCTATTCAACATAGTATTGGAAGTTCTGGCCATGGCAATCAGGCAAGAGAAAGAAATAAAGCCTATTCAAGTAGGAAGAGAGGAGGTCAAATTGTCTCTGTTTGCAGATGACATGATTGTATATTTAGAAAACCCCATCATCTCAGCTCAAAATCTCCTTAAGCTGATAAGCAACTTCAGCAAAGTTGCTTCAGGATATAAAATCAATGTGCAAAAATCACAAGCATTCCTATACACCAATAAAAGACAAACAGAGAGCCAAATCGTAAGTGAACTCCCATTTGCAATTGCTACAAAGAGAATAAAATACCTAGGAATACAACGTACAAGGGATGTGAAGGATCTCTTCAAGGAGAACTACAAACCACTGCTCAAGGAAATAAGAGAGGACACAAACAAATGGAAAAACATTCCATGCTCATGGATAGGAAGAATCAATATCATGAAAATGGCCATACCGCCCAAAATAATTTATAGATTCAATGCTATCCCCATCAAGCTACCAGTGACTTTCTTCACAGAATTAGAAAAAACTACTTTAAATTTCATATGGAACCAAAAAAGAGCCCATATAGCCAAGACAACCCTAAGCACAAAGAACAAAGCTGGAGGCAACATGCTACCTGACTTCAAACTATACTACAAGTCTACAGTAACCAAAACAGCTTGCTACTGGTACCAAAACAGGTATATAGACCAGTGGAACAGAACAGAGGCCTCAGAAATAAAGCCACACATCTACATCCATCTGATCTTTGACAAACCTGTCAAAAACAAGCAAGAGGGAAAGGATTCCCAATTTAGTAAGTGATGTTGGGAAAACTGGCTAGCCATATGCAGAAAACTGAAACTGGACCCCTTCCTTATACCTTATAGAAAAGTTAACTCAAGATGGATTAAAGACTTAAACGTAAGACCTAAAACCATAAAAACCGTAGAAGAAAATCTAGGCAATACCATTCAGGACAGTTTTACAATATCTTAATCATGCATACTTACTTAGAAGATTGAATTGACCAAATTAATTTTTGAATAGTATCAAGTCCCTTCAGCTCAATTATTATAGGTTTATTGAACATTCTAGATCTAAAAACCTGAATAAAAAGCACTGTGTTGACCCCTAGGATCCCTCTTTTCAGCAAAGCAGTAATGTCAAGAGCAGAGAGCTGAACATGAGAAGATTACAAGAAAACCCAGAATGGCTGAGGGTATCACACTGGCTTTAGAGGAGTAGGAGGTGAGAGGAGTATGGGAGACCTAGCAGAATGCTTTGCTATAGGAAGCATGCTCCACAAATACCAGTTACCTTTCTCCTTCCAAAGGATGGGAATAAGCCAGAAGGCTTAGGGCTTTCAAGCTAGGCATTTTAAGAATAGGAAGTTTTGGAAAATGGTGGATCAAGAGCCAAATAAAGAATTTTATTGGAAGTGGGACAAGAGTGTGGATAAATACCACACGGAAAAATTAAGGTGCGATTTCCTAAGTTAATGCAAACAGCAACTAGTGAGTTTCCATGAGAGATAAGTCAAGGCAATGCCTATATTCGATGAAAAAAAAAGTTTAGAGAAAGCCCACTGAAACTGAGGAAATGGAAAACACCACCAGCCACAGGAAGTGCTGTATTAGTTTGCTAAGGCTGCTATAATAAAGTACCACAGACTAGGTGACTTAAATAACAGAAATTCTTTTCCTCACATTTCTGGAGGCTAGAAGTCTGAAATCAAGGTGTCAGTGGGGTTGGTTCCTTTTGGGGAACCTCTCCTTGGCCAGTAGATGGTCATCTTCTCCATATATCTTCATATGATATTCCCTCTGTGTGTGTCTATGTCCTAATCTATTCTTATAAGGACATCAGTCTTATTGTATTAGGGTCCACACTAATGACCTAATTTTAACTTAATTGTATCTGTAAAGATTCGGTCTCCATATATGGTCACATTCTGAAATACTGGGGGTTAGGACTTCAACATAAATAATAAACTTCGGGTTGAGGGGCCACAATTCAGCCTTCATCTTAATATACATTCACTATCTCTTACTCTAAGTAACTGCTAGACTCTAAGCCAGTCAAAACAGATAAACAAGACACGGCTCTTACTCTTAGATTGCTTGCTATCTATTGGGATAGGTATTTCATTACTCATTCACAGGAATTGGCCATAAGAATGCACCTAGAACAATAAATAAGTCTCTCTTCAACTGTGGTTATTTCAAAACACATGAACATGGCCTCGATGACAGCTTCTTGAGGATGAAGAAAATAAGTAAAACTGACAGGATAGTAGTATTTATCTACCTTGATGTGAATTTAGTGGTATTTAGAGCTCATTGATATTTCAGTGTCTTACAATATGAATGCAATTTTACTAAATTGTTGTTTGATAGGCAGAAATGGCTAACTTTTGTAGTGTCCCACAAGACAAGGCCTGTGATAATACTTCCAGGTTGCTGGCAGTTATTTCTGTATTGATAAAAAAAAATGCTATCCTGAATATAGTAACTGCTCAATAAAATAGCTCATTGAGCAATATATTCTGGTATTCATAAAATTTTATAAAGCACATAGCCTTATAAACAAAAATATTACTGGTAAGTTTGCAAATAAAATATAGTACTGATCATTAGATTTATTTAATCAAACACAGATTATTTTTCTAATATAAATTGCATTTGCATACTTAGTATATACTCTCTTTCATCTGGCGACACAATGGTGATTTATCACACACATATATAAAATTGATGTGACAAGGGGCCATGCATATTTTTTAATGTTTTGCCTCTCTATTAACATCTGGTAACAAAAGATTCAACAAACACCACAGCCCCTGAAATATCTACCTCTGGCTTGCTGATGCTGTCAGAGCCCTCCAGTAATCATTCCTGAGCTCCCTGTTTGCATTTTGAGACTTGCTTCAAACAAGTCAGAAAAAGTTTGAAAAGAGAGAGACTGTTCTCACCATTTAGGTAAATTCTTCAAAATTACACTGGATTCAGTTTTGGTTGGATTATTTTCATTGTAAGTCACCTGTGGCCCGTTTGTATTTGGGGGCTGCTTGACCTCACTGCTTGGTCTCTTCCTCATACATTCTAGGGGTTAATTTCCAAGACATAAATTTACTGGACACTGGCTTTAGGGAAACCCAGCGAAACAGGACAACTGTGTTAATGTCATTTTTGCACCATTATAAACATGCTGTTCACCAAGCTCCTGGTTAATAAAGAGCACCATGCACCTTCTAGTTCCTATAACTTGAGCACATGCCCCATCAGGAGGTACCAAAGAGGTCTGCTCAATAATGCATTGTTTGAAAAAGGGCATACCATGATAGAAGACATAATAGAGTAACGTGCAGTCTTAATTAGTTTGCTTTGCATTGCTATAAGGAATACATGACGCTGAGTAATTTATTTAAAAAAAGATTTATTTGGCTCATAGTTATGCAGGCTGTACAAGAAACATGGCAACCGCGTCTGCTTTTGGCGAGGCCTCAGGAAGCTTTTATTCGTGGCAGAAGGCAAGGGGAGCCTGCATGTCACTTGGCAAGAGAAGGAGCCAGAAAGAGGAGGGAGGTGCTAGGCTGTTTTTAACAACCAAGTCTCTTGTGGACACATTAGTATAGGGAGGGGATCAAGCCATTCTTGAGGGATCCACCCCCATGACTCAAACACATCCCACTTGGCCCCATTTCCAACATTAGGGGTCACATTTCAACATGAGATTTGGAAGGGACAAATAATCAAACTATATCACAGACAACTGACATTGATCACGTAAAACTTGATCAGGAAACTGAAAGGCAGGAGACTGGTTTGGTGGAGGAAGGAACCCTGGATTCTTCTGACCCGTATTTGCAGATTCTGTCTTAGTCTGTCTTTGCTCAGATATTTCGGGAAGCTGCATATAATAATAAATCCACATAGAGCATATATGCCAGGAACTTTAACAAATATGTATAACATTTAAATATATATAAACTAATTTGATCCTCACTAAAGTTCTATGATATGAATACTTTTATTCTCCCTCTTACAGATGAGGAAACTGAGGCACTGAGAGCGTATGTAACTTCCCTGAGATCATACAACTGGTAAGTGTTGGAGCTGGGATTTGAACTCAGGTAGTGTGGCTCTAGTACTTAGTATCTCCACAATCAGGATGCCTTTTGCCATTGATCTCTGCTCTTAATGCTGACCATTTCCAGCCTTGGTGAGGTGGTTAATTCCTGTCACCTAGAAAAGATTTTGTTCACTCAGTCTTTGCATGTTCCCACCACTCCATACACACACACACACACACAGAAACACACACATAGGTCTGGAACCCTGTCCCTGAATCCCAATCTCAACCCTGACCTTCATGCCAAATTCCCGCAGCTAGATGGCTCTCTGGGCTCTCTTGGCTCTCTTTTTGGTCATACATTACCCATTGGTTTTTGTTTCTGTTTTTTGTTTTTAAATTGTGCTTCATCTATCCTCCAGAAAACTCTGCTTACCACTTCCTGGCTTTCCCTGTGACCAAGTTCCTGTTGCCAGTTCTTCCCTCTGAATGCTGTATTTTCAATGAGTGAAGGGCCTCCTTTCCCCCAGTATCTTCTAGATCAAATTAGTGGTGCTCTTCCGACCCCCAAAAATGTTCAACTATTTTCTCAACTCTCTGAGTTTGGCTCACATGGAAGCAGTTATATCTACTGTTCTTCGATTTAATGATATATCCGTGGAATGTGGTGATTTTTTTTTTTTTTTACAAGAGGCAATATGCAAGGTGGCAGGAAGGATGTAGAGGACCGTATCCACTAAGGCTAACAGAGGTGAAGGCTGAATATCTTACAAGTGACTCACTTGAGATATTATTCCCCTTATCAAAAGCTGACCTTTCTCATTTATCAGGTACTACTCATTTGCATCTATTGAGCTTAAATAAATAAAAATAATAAAAAGTAACATTTGTACTTCACTATCCTTAGCAATGGCTTTTACATCTCACAGTCAGTTTTACTTCAGTGACTTCCTTTAAATTCTGGAAATAAAGCTTATCATATCTTATCTTACACTGGTTGAGTCCTGTTTTACCTCTGAACATTGGGTATGAAAGTGACCTTACTAAAATATTTGACTAATCCAAGTCCCCACCGCATTCTTATACATCTCAGGGTGTGTGTTAGTTCTTCATGAGCCACAGCAAATCGGTATGAATAATATGACACAGTTTTAAGACAAAGAAGGAAAAATAATCTGTAATTTCTTCTGCTAGTTTATGGAGAGCAGTGGCTCTTATGATGAAGCATGCTGAAGTGGTGAATGGCGCTCAGAAAACCTAGTCCCACTCTTTGCCTTCCCCTTAACTATAAGTAACTCAGTATCCTGTTGCCATAGATAACTCACCTATAAGAGTTGGATTTTGGAGTCATCTCAAATAATAATTTGCTTCAGTTAAACTAAAATCTGATGTTGACAAAGCTGTGCAAAACCAGTTATATGTTACTGATGGTGTGAAATTCAGTTCAATTAGAGCAATTTGAAATAATATAAATTCTGCACATTTTGCTTTAGTCATTGAATCTGTCAAATTTAAATTTGTGTTAAGAAAACTAGTACAAACTGAGAATAAACTCTTTATTTCTCACCAAAACATTTTTTATAATTCCCATTATTTATTTTAACATCCATACACAGAAGAGAAAAAGAATAAACGAAATGCTCAGCAATGAAACAATGCTCAAAAAATTAATTTCTCAAATATAATATTATATGGCCATTAAAGATGGTGAATATGAGGACCATGTTACTACAGGATCAACAAACTATGGCCAACGTGAGCCAAATCAATCCCATGACCTGTTTTTGTAAATATAATTTTATTGGAACACACAAATGCCATTCCTTTCTGTATCTTGTATGGCTGCTTTTGTGTGACAAAAGGTAGAAGTGAGTAGTTATGACAGAGTACATAATTGTAAAGCATACAATATCTACTGTATGGCCTTTTATAGAAAGAGTTTGCAGACCCTTCATTTAGAAAATACTTATGAAGGGAAAGTAAAACTCAAAATTGCATATACAGTAATTATAACTGTAAAATTTATTTTGTATGCACACTGAGCATACATGTATAGATAGATGGCATGTGGATAAATAGAAAAGCCATTCATATCGCTAGATTATAGAGGTGACATTAGGTATTTTATTTTTTCTAAATCCGTTTGCAGTCCCTGTTTAAAATTAATAAACCAACATTTTAAAACTTGTATGTGTTCTTCTAGGTCAAGGTGCTGCTGTGGCAAAAGAATGCCAATATTCTGGCCTGTGCTAAGTACACCAGGAAATGCCATCACTATTTGCACAGCGGTAGTGTCATACTTTTGGCCAGTGCCAATTAGACTAATGTTTAACATTATTCTGTGGGACACTTTATCTGCTTTCAATAGACAGTCTTTCCACTGCTTCATCCCTAGATTATAAGCAATTAAAAGGTTGAGTGGAGCACTGATGACAGGAAGAATATGCTCTGTTATTCCTGTATTCTGACAGCCCAGCTATACTGAAAGTAGCAAGATAATTTATTTGACTCTACACTCCACAGGCACTTAAAGAAGCGGTAGAACTGCTCAAGGTGAGCCAGTCTATAAATTGAGCAAAGCAAACTCATAAGGAGGCATGCTAATTTTTAAAGTGGATGGGTCAACAGCAAGTCAATATAGTAGTTATCCCCATCAATGTAAACTAGGCTCTTCACTGTAGCCTCAGAAGAATATTGTCCTCTGTTGCCAACAGGAGGATGCTAGAGTTGTAATGCTCCTAAATAAGACATAACCTTCACTGAACCAATTAATTCCCAGCCTCACTTTCCCCATATGCATCAAATGATTGCTTCTCAACATTGGCTGTACATTAGAATCACGTGGGAGTCAGAACTGTAAGTGGGAGGAGGAGAGAGGGTGAGAGAAAGGAGAGCTGGGGCACCTTGTAATCATACATTATTTAAAATCCATTTCAGTGATTCTGATGTCCAGCCAGGGTTTCAAATGATTGGGTTAAATGATGTCTATATTTTCTTTTTTTTTTTTTTAAAAAAAAAAAAGCTTTTAGGTTCAGGGGTACATGTGCAGGTTTTTTTACATAGTTAAATTCATGTATTAAATTGCATTTTAGAATATACATACTTATGTATGTGTACACATATTCACAGGTTGTGGAGGTATCTGTTTTAACATCGAATGACAATTATAAGCTATAAACTCAAATTGTTTTAGTTGTATAGTTACCATTTATTGAACTCCTATATATGCCACATACTTGATAAACCTGTTTTGAAGTATAAATTGTTAAGTTTAACCTTCCTAACAAACATCTGTGGTTGGCTTTATTTTATTGTTCCAATTTAAATTGAAGAAAATAAGGTTTATCAGGGATTTAAGATCTTGCCCAAGGTCATTAAGCCAGTAAATGACAAGATTGGAATCTACTGAGGTTTATTGAAGTCCACGGCCTGATACCCTCTCCTCTGTACTCAACTCTTTTCAAAAGTATTTTTTTTCAAGCTCCAAAATTACTTTGTCTATTCATTACTAGGGTATAATGATATCTATTAAACTTAAATATTCTTGAGTCAATGCATTAAGGAACTTGCCTAGTGGTTGCTTAGGTGAAATACTGGCACTATTTTGCTGTTAGTTTATTTTTTCACTGAAGGCTTTCCAGACAAAAAGGATTATGGAAACACACCCACTCACACACACATTTCTTTCAAGACATGGGCTAATGCATTTGTTGGGGCTTGAAAGTCTGAAGTCTGGAACTCTCAGATAGGAGTGAGGAAGTAGAATTTCCTTGTCAGGGAAACCTTAGTTTTGCTCTTAAGGTATTTCAACTGATTGGATGAGGCCTACCTATATTATCAAATATAATCTCTTTTATTTAATGTCTGCTGATTAGAGATGTTAATAATCATTATACCTCCACAGCAACACCTAGATTAGTGTTTGATTAAATACCTGTAGCCTAGTCAGGCTGACATACAAAACTAACCATCAGAGTACTGTATGTAGGCTGACATGCACACTCAAGCTGTAAAACTCTAAGGCAATGTTCCCCACTATAAACTCTCGCAGTATTTTGTTTTTACTTCTCTTACATAATTACACAGTTGATATATACTGACTTGTCAGAATGAAGTACCAAGTACTGTGTTAGATGTTGAGGATTCAAAAAAGAATAACATAACATTCCTTGCTGTCAAAAAAAAAAAAAAAAAAGGCTACTTCACAGTTCTTAGCCTCACTTCTTGTATGTAACATATATTTAGTGTTTGAATAAACAGGGAACAGTTTGGTACTCAAGAGTCTAATATTTATGCCCAAATCATCACCATTTATATTATAATTCTCTTTTACTTTTTAGATGAATTTCATGATACATGTATCATGAATATTATCCTACAATCAGTGTAATACTTTTGTCCAAGTATTTGATGCTTGTGGAATAAACATGATTTCATAAAATCTATTTTCTTCAGCCAAAAAATAGTCAAAATTGTGATGGTTTAATGAAAGATTGCCAAATATAGATATTTTTACATAATAAATATAAGTTGTTGCCATAATTTGCCAAAAAAAACCTTGATTGATTAAATGAATTCAATGGGAAGAGAAAGAGAAAGCATACCTAGGTCCTTAGCATCCTGAAGGTTAATATCCAGTTAATACATCCATTGTTTCAAGTAACTTTTTTTACTGGGTGGTTATGCTCTTGTGTAATGGAACTAAAAATTATAATGAACTTGGAAGGAAAAAATATGATTCCTTCATCACTATGTCATTGAACACCTAGGTGGCTATTGAAGATACCATGAGTTACTATATTAAACTCAATTGATAAGAATTTTTAAACTGTGGTATAACTTTGTAGATGTATATCTGTAAGATATTTTAAAGTGTTTCTTAAAATATTAATAACTAGCTTAATTCTTTTTATTAGGAGATATACCTAATGTAAATAACGAGTTAATGGGTGCAGCACACCAACATGGCACATGTATACATACGTAACAAACCTGCATGTTGTGCACATGTACCCTAGAACTTAAAGTATAATAAAAAATAAATAAGTAAATAAAATATATTAATAACTATTCATTGCATACTTTCTGTATGCTAGACACTTCATAAATAAAATCTCATTTATTATTCTCAACAACTTATTTTGGTAGGTGCTATTTTCCATATTATAGTTGAAGTTGAAGAAACTGAGGCTTAGAGACCACACTGCTATCAGGTGATTAAACTGAAATTCAAACCTAGATTTGTCTGACTTTAAGAGTTATGCTCTTTTCTTATGACACATTGTTCCTCAGTAACGTCATTCTTTATTCTGTTATCAAAATAATGGCCAAGCTGATACACTTATCATTTAAAACTATGTAAGTGTAGATTATTTGAAAGTTGTCAAACACTGTCACTTGTCACTTATTTTGCTAATAGATTTTTCTATGGAGCTCTTTTTAGCTGATAAAAATAATAATTCTCATGTATGCTTTTTGAAATATTTATTTACTAAAAACAAATGGTTGCTTCAGTCTTCTTCTAGATAGCAAGTGCCAGAATACTGGATTGGGGGTGCTCCTGTTTCATAACTAGCACACTTTTAATTTCTAATTTCTGCTACAGTTGTCCCGGGATGTGTGGCACATAGTTTCTTGATATTTTCCTGTGGAAATGATTTCTCCTATGTTCTATCTTTTCAAATTAGGATTGAGTAACGGCTTTAAAAATATGAACATGGAGTTTGTAGTTTGCCCATTTGAATCAGATGTGCATAAAGTAATATTTGGTTGACTGTATGATGGAATCAGCAGGGTAAGATAAAATCCAGAGACTGCATTTTGCCAGATTCTGTTGTAAATAAACTTAAAGGAGTATAGTAGGGTTAATAACAATGTGACCGTATAATTTACCTACCTAAGTGGGATTTTACTGAGACTGAAAGCTGGTGCTCTTCATAATTATGCTGGGATAGCAGCTATTAAACTGGATGTGGGGTCATCCTGTCCGATAGACCTCACAGTGAAACACTGTTTTCTGTATCAGAATTTTAATGCTAAATTAACATTGTGAAAGGAAAATAAATCTCCCTAAAATCACTAAGCCAAGGGAAAAGTCAAGCTGGGAACTACGTCGGGCAAACCTGCCTCCCGTTCTATTCCTAAATAAGATAGCTACAAAGATTTTTTTTTTTTTTTTTAAGCTACGTACCTCCCTCACAATTTGTCCACAAGGAAATTTCTTTTCTTATGGAAAAAGGACAGGTAGAACGCAAAGTCCTCCCTCTGATTACATGAGACAAATGCATACCTGATTTTTTCCTGTGCCAGACTAAGGCATAAGTGACCTTTCCTGTAAATTGTGCTTATCAAAATCTCAAAAGAATGCAATCGTTTGTCTCTTATCTACCTGTGACCTGAAAGACCCCTCCCACTTCAAGTTGTTCCACTTTTCTGGATGGAACCAACGTACAGCTTACATATATTGATTCCTATCTCATGTCTCCCTAAAATGTATAAAACCAAACTATGTGCCGACCACCTTGAACACATGTCGTCATGCCCTCCTGAGTCTTTGCCACGGTCCTAAACCTTGGCAGAATAAACTTTCTAAATTAATTGAGACCTGTCTCATATGCCTTTTTGTTAAAGAACTCAGAACCAATAACTCACCCCTTTGGGGAGTATTCTGTTTTCTTTGTGGAGTTTCAAGGGTCATGAGCAGAGTCTTCTTGGGTTCAAAGCTCTGCTTTCCTGGATTTGCATTACCTGACTTCTTTGGCTTTTGGGGGTACCAGAGATAACCTTGTATGGTGAGAGGATTTGACCTTGGTATGTTTAGTGGTGAAGAAGAGCTACAAAGTTAAAGGTGGTTGAGGACAGTGTACAGGAAGTAGTCTTAGTTTTTTGTTTTTTGTTTTTTTTTTCTCCTAGGAAGCTGTTGCTTAGGATTCTAATTCGAATTTGGAGGTGCATTCTAAAGAGTCTTCTCCATTGCCTTTCCTGCCCAAATTAATCTTGACCGGCTTGTCTGCACATTTGTGTGAGGAACTGAACTGTTTTTGTAGATAAATGCGAGGCTGAGTTTCTTCAGTTCCAAAGAGAAAGGGCATTTTGCTACTCCCAACTGAAAGATACCCCTGGCTGACTGGGAACTAAGTGGGAGTGTTTGGGGTGTTGACAATCTGCAACCTGCAGTGGCCCTACAGGGAACCCCAAAAATAATTAGTTTAAAAAGGCTCAATCAAGAAGTGCATATAAGAGTTGGTCACTCTGCACTTTGAGCCCTCCTAGAGGTGCTAGACCTCTGGAGGAGAAAACAAGACATGTAAAAGGGCAAAAATGACTCAGTAGTGACACACTGTGGAGTCCCACCCACAACCAGCACATATCAATCCACCACACTAAACCTAGGCCACAGCTCAGTTTCTCCTTTTGAAAAAAAAAAATGCGGGAAACAAATCATCTGTGAGTAAGGAAAGACAAGGAGAGTGGCCCCTCTTGGGCACCTCGTTTGGTTTTATGGAGCCACTACTTGCAAGCGGTTCTGTAAATGGAAGGGCATGCCACATTTTCTAATACTCCAGCTAGTTACACATTAGTTCTGCTTTTGTGCATATTTTAAACTGTTGGGCAAATTACATCAAGGAAAATCCAGAGCCCAAAGGTCAAGCTGCAACTATAAAGTTCCTACGTTCTCTATCTCTCTGCTTTCTTTTCTGCCTGCTTTAAGTCTGTGGTTACTTTCCTACTGAGATAAAATCCAGTTTCATCCAACCATTTTTTTTTTCTTATCCAACCGTTTTTTTGTTATTGTTTTCGCAAGCCAGTGAGTTTGTATTAATATCTCATGGATAGCGTTCTGAAAAATGAAAGCTATAGGATCTTTGTAGGAGTGTGTTTGTGTGTGTTTGTGTGTACATACACATATTTTATTATGTGTTTTTGGTCACAAGGTAGCAAATTTGGCTTAAAGAGTACAAATTAAATAATAAGCCCAAATGCTTTTCAGGTTCATGGATTTAAGTAAAATCTTTGATAAGTTAGTGTTACAATTGTTGGTTAAGTAATATTAAAAATGTCTTCAGAATTGTCAGCATAAATTTTTGTTTGCATTTATTAAGTTATTTCATACTTATCCCTGCCAAATACTATAAGGTGTCAAAATTTGGCATAAATATTATTAAACTGTAAACCCAGCCAAAACAGAATGATCTTTGTTTGTAAATTTTTTTTAAAAATAAGACATTAATATTGGTATAATGAAAACAGCTAAATCTTAAATTATTTGGTAAAATAACCATATATTTAATCTTAAGGTTCTTAGGTAAAAACCTCAAATTTCTAGGCTGTAAAATAGTTGACAAGAAAATAACTTTAGATAATGACTATCATAGTTTTTTTTTTTTTTTTACCACGATTAAAGTAATTTTTTCTCATTTCTTATTAAAGTAATCTCAGATAAAAAAACTGTAATAGTCATTATCTAACGTTATTAAGGTTATTTTTAACTTTAATAAAAAATAAGAATAAAAAATAAAATAGGTAAATGTAATGGGATAAATACTTATAGAAAAACTTGTCATAATTTAGAATCTAAAGTTAAATAATAGATATTCCATTTAATGGGTATTTTCCAATTAAAAAATACATATTGTAAGAAAACATTCTAAAAATGAGTGTAGTCATTAAAAAATGAATAATTTTTGTCTAATTCAATGTATTTAAAGATTGTGTATAAAACAAGGAAAAAGGAACTAGGAAATAAAAGAAATGTAAATAATGTTATAGAAATTAAGAGGTATTTTTGGTAAGAAAGCTTAAAGAAAAATAATTTTCCATGAGAAGGGATCTTGTATGGTACATTTTTGTCCTAGAATAAAATGACTGTTTAAGAAAGAGGAATGTTCAAGACAAACTGGAAAGTGCAAGCCTGTCATGAATGGTCTGTGTAAGTTATAATAAGAAATTTTATGGAAAAAAAAACTTTTATATGATCAAGTTGTCTATAAGTAAAGGGAAATTATTTATAATGATCTTTCTAGAGGTCAGGTTTTGATATTAAAAAAGGAATCACTTATACACTAAATAATTGGTTAGAAAAATAAAATTTTCTTAAGGTATTTGCTTTACTCTTAATAAAATTACAAGATGTTGTATATTTTTTATCACACAAAGTTAAACTTACTGCATTTCACTGTTTTCTGTTATAGCTCCGCTTTTAAAATGCCTGAAATAATAATTCTAGCCTTCAACTCATTTTCAGATTCTGTAGGTATTTTTGTCGTTGTTGTTCTACCAGTTGTGGCCTAATGCTAAAAACGTTTTGTCTTTAAGGTCTAAAGGAAATGTTTATTTCTAACACAATATTCTATGCCCTTGGCTTTAAATTGTTCTATGAATCCAAAAATTTGCACTTATAACCCAGGAAACACTCTTTGTATGTCTAACTAATTAAAATACTCTTCTCATTAGTTTTGACTTGTAGATTTTCTAAACGGAGTCCCCTAGGAAACAGCAGTCACACTGCGGAAGGTCTTTTCTTTTGCCTTTGGGCAACTGGCCTCATAAGCAGACTTTAAACTTTATTGAAATAATTCTTATGTTATTATTACTAAGTTTTACAGTTTGCTTAGAAAAAAACTAAGATTAAAAACTGTTTTCTTAATTAAGATTATTACATTCATGTGACTTTCTGTATGTGCTTTTAAAGGCCTTGTGCCATTAAGTTATGGGGCTTTGACTCCTGGATCTAAATCTTAAACACTGACAGCAGGTAAAACTTCAACCTCAGACCTGGTAGAAGGTGTCAATCAAAATAAACTACATTCATGAGACACAGGGCTAGAAATTAAAACTATTCAACTCGAGGCCCAGGGACTATCACAGAAGAGGCGGGCACGTGAGATTTTAGGGGCCAATTTCGAGTGATAAAATAAGTTCATTTTCTCTATAAATCAATCATTAATGTCAAAGGCACACTGATGGAAGGCCAGCATATGGGCCCCTGTGTCAGATTAATAAGATTTTTCTGGAGCATTAACAACTTCTTAATAAAAGGTTATAAAGGTTATAAAAAGGCTTATGGAAATTATGTATTATGGTCAAAATAATTAAAATTCTATAGATTATACAATTTTAAAAAGAAATTTAATTGTCCTTATGTTGTTTTTATTAGGGCTTATTTTTTGGGAAATTAAGTCTCCTCTCTCAAAGAATAAAGGTTTTCACCCTTTTTTTTTTTTTTTGAAATCTTTGTTATCATTTTGGCTAAATGAATGACTTATTTTACAATGACCTCTGATCCTATTTTGTGATATCAAGTTTTTTAAACTTTTTATATTTAACAAATTTTCCAAAATCAAATTCTTACTTGGTTCTCATAAACTTTTTTGATATTAGTCACCTGAAGTTCAAAAGAAACATATTTAGCTTATCTGATATCATAAAATCATACAGGAAATATTGTCAAATATGAAACAGTATTTAACCTTCTTTGGATTATATGTCTATAAATGTGTAATTAGTATGTGTTCCAGAATTCTATGACATGCCTGTGATTCTGTTATGTCTTAGCACATGTTATTAGTAGTAATTATGGTTATTATGTAAAACTGTTGTATGCCACAGAAGTGACCAAATTTCCTTGTCAATTGTGCCTTTATAACTGTTTTAGGACTTTTGTCATCTATGGTTGTTTTACTGTTATCCTTTCCAAAAGGTGGTTTTGTAATCAGCATAGGACTCTGTATTCATCCATTTTCACACTACTATAACAAAATTCCCAAGACTGGGTAATTTATAAAGCAAAAAGGTTTCATTAACTCACAGTTTTGCATGGCTGGAGAGGCCTCAGGAAACTTACAATCATAGTGGAAAGGGAAGCAGGCACGTCTTACATGGCAGCAGGCAAGAGAGACAGTGTGTGTCAGTGCAAGAAAAACTACCATTTAAAAAACCATCAGATCTCATGACAGTTCACTCCCTTTCATGAGAACAAGGTGGGAAAAACCACCCCGATAATCCAATCACTTCCCACCAGGTCTCTTCCTAAACACCCAGGGATTACAATTCAAGATGAGCTTTGGGTTGGGACACAAAGGTCTAACCATAACAGACTCTTACGGGTGCTCTTGAATGGAGGTTTTTGGAAGTTGTGACACTAGAATAGAAGAAAAACTTTTAGGACTCCCATGGAGAGCTGAAATGTTCATGAATATCAAGCAAAACAGGAGTTACTTGCACAGACTGAACTAGTAGAAGACTGAGATAAATCATTCTATGATTTTTTGCTTACAACGTTGTTGATCCTTTGTTTTTCAGAGCTAAAAAATCTTTTCTTTAGAGTTATTTGTAGGTTTTAATTATTGAGTAATGTATGCTCTTATAAACAAAATTTGGTGCATATTTCTTTCCACCTGATTTATCAAAAATTTGGAAACCAGCTGTGAGTATTTTTAACTGATGGCAATATAATTATTTGCATGAGTGCAATAGGAATCTGTTTACTTTTGTAATAGGACACTTTTGGAGACACTGGTTATTTTAACAAAGTTTTGACTGAAATGATGTGCTTTCAGATTCTTTTAAGAAATCAAAGTTGACTTTTAGAGTCAATAAAAGCCCCTTGGGAAAGCTGGTCTCATACCTTGTCCACACAGTCCCTGTACAGGTTCCTGATCTGTGGTAAATAAAAAAAGTCACTTTCTTTTTTTTTATTATCAAGGTTCAAATATACTGAAATGCCTATTTACAAATCATGCAGATTTAAGGTATTATATTTTATATGAATGAAATATTTTAATGTGTATGAAATCATAGACAAAAATAGAATAGTGATCATATAAAAGGAATAATATTGAGAAATATTGAGGAATTCAAGGATCATTGAGACCTAAAAGTTTTTCATAATTGATGAAAATTATGAACTAATGAATACAGGAGGTATTGTGTCCGGAATTGGTGGGTTCTTGGTCTCACTGACTTCAAGAATGAAGCCGCGGACCCTCGTGGTGAGCGTTACATTTCCTAAAGGCGGCATGTCTGGAGTTTGTTCCTTCTGATGTTCGTATGTGTTCGGAGTTTCTTCCTTCTGGTGGGGTTCGTGGTCTCCCTGGCTCAGGAGTGAAGCTGCGGACCTTCGCGGTGAGTGTTACAGCTCTTAAGGTGGTGCGTCTGGAGTTGTTCATTCCTCCCGGTGGGCTTCTGGTCTCGCTGGCTTCAGGAGTGAAGCTGCAGACCTTCGCGGTGAGTGTTACAGCTCATAAAGGCAGTGTGGACCCAAAGAGTGAGCAGCAGCAAGATTTATTGCAAAGAGCGAAAGAACAAAGCTTCCACAGTGTGGAAGGGGGCCCAAGCCAGTTGCCACTGCTGGCTCGGGCTGCCTACTTTTCTTCTCTTATCTGGCCCCACCCACATCCTGCTGATTGGTAGAGCCCAGTGGTCTGTTTTGACAGGGCGCTGATTGGTGCTTTTACAATCCCTGAGCTAGACACAAAGGTTCTCCACATCCCCACCAGATTAGCTAGATATAGAGTGTGGACACAAAGGTTCTTCAGGGCCCCACCAGAGTAGCTAGATACAGAGTGTCAATTGGTGCATTCACAAACCTTGAGCTAGACACAGGGTGCCGATTGGTGTGTTTACAAACCTTGAGCTAGATACGGAGTGCCGATTGGTGTATTTACAATCCCTGAGCTAGACATAAAAGTTCTCCACCTCCCCACCAGACTCAGGAGCCCAGCTGGCTTTGCCCAGTGGATCCCGCACCAGGGCTGCAGGTGGAGCTGCCTGCCAGTGCGAGGCGGTGCGCCCGCACTCCTCAGCCCTTGGGCGGTCGATGGGACTGGGCGCCGTGGAGCAGGGAGCAGTGCTGGTCCGGGAGGCTCGGGCTGCACAGCAGCCCACGGGGGGAGGGGGCGGAGGGGGGGGAGGCTCAGGCATGGCATGCTGCAGGTCCCGAGCCCTGCCCCGCGGGGAGGCAGCTAAGGCCTGGCGAGAAATGGAGCGCAGCGCCAGTGGGCTGGCACTGCTGGGGGACCCAGCACACCCTTTGCAGCCCCTGGCCCGGGTGCTAAGTCTCTCATTGCCCGGGGCCGGCAGGGCCGGCCCGCTGCTCCCAGTGCGGGGCCCGCCAAGCCCACACCCACCCGGAACTGGTGTTGGCCCGCAAGCAGCGCGCGCAGCCCCAGTTGCCGCCCGCGCCTCTCTCTCCACACCTCCCCGCAAGCTGAGGGAGCCGGATCCGGCCTTGGCCAGCCCAGAAAGGGGCTCCCACAGTGCAGTGGTGGGCTGAAGGGCTCCTCAAGTGCCGCCAAAGTGGGAGCCCAGGCAGAGGAGGCGCCAAGAGCGAATGAGGGCTATGAGGACTGCCAGCACGCTGTCACCTCTCAGTATCGTTTATCCACAATAAAATATATAAAAGGAAAACCAAGTATTTCTGTGAAACTACCGAAAGCCAAAGACAAATAAAAAGATCTGAAAATAAACTATTCAAAAATGTAAAAATAATTTTTATTTAAGGTAAAATATTATAACCATCAACATAGAATTCTCTATACTCAGACAAACTATCTTATAAGAACATAGGGGAAAATAACTATAAATAAACAAAACTGAGATAATATATTAACAAATAATTTTCACTGAAGAGTTTTCCAAAAAAATTATCCAGGCAGAAGAAAGAAAGATTTCAGAAGGAAAGTCTGAGATACGAGCTAGAATGGTAAAAACATAAGTTGTTAGAGAAATAGATAAAACTAAATAAAAGGTGTCTATATAAAATACTGTCAAATATTGTTACACAATGTTTGGTATGTAGTAACTTTATTACCATTTAGTTACAAGTTGCATTGTGATTTTTCCACCTCAATTGGTATTTAGGAGTGCGTTTTTGCATTCCTATGCATATATATGCACATAGTATGTATATCTACATTTTAACATTGCATTATCATTGATTTCTAATCTAAATACCTGGTCAGATATTTTTCATCTGTGTCATACCAATTCTTTGGAACTTGTTAAAGCTTCCTTTATTTATTAGTTATGCTTCAAAAACACTCATGACCTAGGTAACAGAAGACACATTCAACTGGAATTTTGATGAAGATATGTTTATCAATATGTCAAGAAAGTCTGGGCACCTGGGGACTATCAACAA
This sequence comes from Pongo pygmaeus, assembly GCF_028885625.2. NCBI lineage: Eukaryota > Metazoa > Chordata > Mammalia > Primates > Hominidae > Pongo > Pongo pygmaeus. Next base: position 149,212,003 of record NC_072396.2, on the reverse strand, counting down.
TAAGACATTATTATCACCACCAAGTGTTAAGAGATAAAGGGATGAAACAGTGTTACTGGAGCCCCGTATGAGGTAGTGTCATGGGAAGCAGATAGGTACTCTACACAAAACTGAAGTTGTAGAAGGGCACTGCCATAACCATGGCATAAAGGCAGAGAAGAAGTAAGGAAAATTTGCCCCCATCTCTCCATTTTTATGCTCTTCAATCTCCTACTAGTGCCTCCCATTAGCCATAATGATCTAGAAGCCAGAGTGCAAAGAATCCAGGTTATATAGTTTACAGTGGTTAAGCACTTAGGGTACAGAACAAGGAAGCAAGAAGAGCAGAGAATTAATGGTAAAAGAAAATAAATAGAAAATATCCAGCAAATTTTTTGAGATGTGATGTGACATAATTTATATTTGTTCTATTTTTTGCTCAAACATAATGTTATATATGTTCTTATATTAGTTATTGTCCAACTAGAAATCACTGGGTATGTTTTACAGAGAGGGAATTTAATACTGATAATTGGTTAACAAATGATGTTAATGCAGCAAAGCCAAACAGAAAGGTGAGACAATTGAGAGATTAGAAAGAGCAGAAAGCTGCTATTGTCTCTAGGTCTGGATAGATACAGAAAGTAGGTGGTGTTTCTCAGAAACCAGAAACCAGGACCATCTTGAGGAAACTAAAATCAATGTGATGGCAGACTAGATGTAATGGGACCATAAAATGAGAAGATCTTCAGTAGAGAACTGAAACCACAAAGGAAAGGCAACTGCTGTTAGAAAATATTGCCTGTGTTGGTTGGTGTGCAAAGGCCGGGAAGACTATGGTTTCTCTTGCCTTTCCCTGGTGTTCATTGGCTAAATCAACCGGCAAGGATGTCTGGGAAGCATAGTTTTTCTGATATGAATAATAATTGGATCTGTGGATGAACAGGCAATGATCTGCCCATTTCTCTGTTTGATAGATACAGGACTGCACATATTTATCAGATAAAACTTGTTAGCCATGATCTTTGAATTTTCTTTGTTTTTTTGAGACGGAGTCTCACTCTGTCGCCAGGCTGGAGTGCAGTTGTGTAATCTTGGCTCACTGTAACCTCTGCCTCCTGGGTTCAAGTGATTCTCCTGCCTCAGCCTCCTGAGTAGCTAGGACTACAGGAGTGTGCCACCACGCCCAGCATATGTTTGTATTTTTAGTAGAGACGGGGTCTCGCCATGTTGGCCAGGATGGTCTAAATCTCTTGACCTCGTGATCCACCTACCTTGGCCTCCCAAAGTGCTGGGATTACAGGCATGAGCCACTGCAACCCAGCCAAACAGTGGAATTTTCTATACTCATAAATTTTCTCTGTCATTTTGTTTCTATTAAATGTGTGTTAAAATCAACCATATTAATTGTGACTTTGATAGTCCCTTATTGTTCTGTCACATTTTATTTTATATAATTTGAGACTATTCTGTCAGGGGTGTAAAAATTCAAGATTTTAACATTTCTTGGTGAATTTTTTTTATCATTATGCTGGGAGTCTGTTTCAATGAATATTCTTTACATAAATTATTTGTGTTGTTATTTATATTTTCACAGCTATGTTCATGGATATTTTATTTTCATGTTTTTGTTTTATCTTCAAATTGTGTGTTGTTTCATCTATAATTGGTCTCCTTAAGCAACTCTCCACTGATGTGAAAGTATCTTTCAATAGGTAAGTCTAATTTAATTACTTTTATGTTGTTTGCTAATACTGTCAGGTTTTTTTCTTGTCACAAACTTTACTCGATCAAATGCAGTGGTCAAATGTTTTGCGTTTTTGTGTCTGTCTGAAGAGTGTTTAGGGATGACCACGTCATGCACACAAGAAATTATAATTTACCTTTTGGTAGAACTGACACCAATTACATTAAAATAAAAGAGGACCTTTGGAAATTTCATCCTAATTCCTCTTTATGCTTTGATCTGATGGGTCAAATTTTTCTTGGTGAGTTTGAATTTTATTTTAAGTGTAGTGGGTATCCAACTAGAAGTTTAAAAATGTCTAAATGATATAATCTCATTTAAGTGTTAAAAAGATGAATCTGGCTGAAGTATCAATAGACTGTGGGGCTAGAGTAAAAGCAGGATCAGTCATCCAGGTAAGAGATGATGGCAGCTTCCTCTAGGATAAGAGTAGTGTAGGAAGTAAGAAGACAGAAATTCTGAATGTATTTTGAAAATAAAGCCCATCTGTTTGTTAATAGAGAAAAATAGATGAATCAAAGTAAGTTCTTAGGTTTTAAGGCTGAGCAACTGAGTTAACAGCGGTGCCATTCATTGAGATGTGGTCTGGGGAAGAAGCAGGTTTGAGATAGGAAACAACAGGATCTCTAGATATACTAATGCAGAAGTAACTGAATCCATAATCTAATTATAACATTAAGGTTTTCCCAAATACTTCATCCCATGGTCTGTTCTGAAATTCCACATGCTTACAATTGACGAAGGAGAGTCTAGATTTTAAAGAATGTAGCTGGAGGCTTAATGAGCTCCTAAGAACATACTGGATACATTGTGAGAAGACTGATGATTGAAGTGGGCTGGAGAGGAGAAGTAACCCCCCCGCCACAACACTGCTTTTGGTTCTAGAATTTCAGTTTCTCCTGATTATTCCTTCTACCCTAGGCAAGTGCAGTTATTTTACCCCATAAATCACCTCAATTAAATGTATTTGATGCATTTGCTTTAAGAAGATCCTCTTAAAAACTAGTGCTTGCATTTCCAAACTGAAGCCAGGAAAGTAAATTGTGACTTTTAGAGCAAAACTGTGTGCCTTATTCCTAGTGAATGAATAAAATTACAGTTACACATTATATTCATCTGTTTTTATATTTTCTGTCACAGTACTAGCTCATTTAATATTCACAAATATAGCAATACAGCTATTTTAAACCTTGAAAATTAAACATATAAATTGCTTAAGAGTTACAATCTGACACAGTAATCCCTCATTCTGTAATTTACAGTTTGGCAGTAATGAAGTTCATAAACAGAAATAGCAGTGCTAAAACACATGGAAAAAGAAGTTCTAAGTTATAATGACCAGTTACAATAAAAAACAGTTTTTGAATTGTTATGATTAATAATAGCTTAATTGAATACTATTACATCTGACAAATAATTTTTCAATTTTAACATTTAAATTAATATTCTAATATTATTGCCTGATTGCAGTAGTTTTATAAGAGTTGTAATTATTTTATAATAATCAAGCTCTATAACAATTATTTCAAATTGTTATAACTTTTGTGTAAAGATAGCATGGAAATTCAGCATTCTACTCCTAGGTATTTAGCTAAGAGAAATGAAAATAAATGTCCACACTGAAACTTGTACAGGAATGTTTATAGATGCATGAATCATAATAAACAAAAGTTGATCCCAAATATTCATCAAGTAAAGAATGGATACACATGTTATATGTGCACAGTGGACTATTACTTACCTACAAAAATAAATGAAGTACTGATACATACTACAATGTCCATGAGCCTTGGAAACATGCTAAGTGAAAGTAGTCAGACACAGAAGGCCACATATTGTATGAACCTATTCATATCAAATGTTCAGAAAAAGCAAACTTACTGAGGCAGAGAGTAAAGTAGTGGTTGCCTATGGCGGAGGAAGGAGGGTGGAATGGGAATAAGCAGTGACTGCTGATGAGTTTGAGGTTACATTATGCGGTGATGAAAATGATTTAACATCAAATACTCATGAAGATATCACAACTCAGTGAATATATTAAATTGTATGCATTAATAGAGTAAATTTTATGGTATGTAAACTATGTTTTAATAAGCTACTGTTAGAGAGAGGGTAGAGTATGATGGCAAAATAGAAGGCTCCAATGATTGTCCCCCTCCACAAAGACACCACTATAACAACTATCTACATAAAAATAGCACCTTCATAAGAACCAGGAATCAGGTAAGCACTCACAGTATCTGGTTATAACGTCATATTGCTGGAAGAGGCACTAAAGAGGTAGGAAAAACAGCACTGAATAGCCAATGTCACTCATCACCTATTCCCCTGCAGCAGCAGCATAATGAAGAGAGAGTTTTGGTGCATGGGGCGAGAGAGACTGCAGCAATTGTGAGGCATTAAATTCAGTGCAGTACTGTTAAGAGCAGAAAGGAAAACCAGACCCAGCTCAGCTGGCAGCCACCCACAGCATTGAAACCAGTGCTAAGCGAGGGGCCCTAAAAATATGAAATGCAGGCTAGGCCACAAGGCTGCAAATTTTACATGAGCATTAGTGCTGAAATGGGTCCAGAGACAGTAGACTGGGGATCACATGACCTACTGGGATACCAGTCAGGGTATCTAAGGGAGTGCAGGCATAACCCCTCCCCTAATTCCAGGTTGCACAGCTCCCAGCTCCGAAAAAGACACCTTCCTTTTACTTGAGGAGAGGAGAAGGAAGAGTGGGGAGGACATTATATTGCATCTTGGATACAAGCTCAGCCAAAGTAGGATATAGCGCTGGTCAGAGTCGTGAGGTTCCCATTCAAGACCCTAGCTCCTGGCCAACATTTCTAGACACACCCTAGCCCAGAAAGGAACCTGCCACCTTAAAGGGAAGGACCCAGTCCTGGCAGCATTCATCGCCTGCTGTCTAAAGAGCCCTTTGACCTGAATGAACAGCAGTGATTTCCAGGTGTTATGGTGTGGGCCTTAGCTGAGACTCGGAGACTTGTTGGTTTTAGGTGAGTCTCAGCACATTCTCAGCTGTTGTGGCTACAGGACGAGGCTCCTTCTGCTTGACAATTGCAGAGGAAAAGGAAAGGATCCTTTTTCTTGGGCCTTATGTACCAGCTCGGCCACAGGGTGGTAGAGCAAAAAAAAAAAAAAAAAAAAAAAAATAGCACTTGAGGTTTCTGATTCCAAGAATTGGCTCTTGGATGACATTCCTGGACCTTCCCTGGGCAAAAAGGGAGCCCATCACCCTGAAGGATGAGTCCCAGGCCAGGCAGAATTCACCACAAGCTGACTTAAGAACACCTGGGCCTTAAGGGTACATTGCTAGTACTCTGGTAGTACTCTCCATTGGCTTCTGGTGGCAGTGGCCACAAGGTGAGGCTCTTCTGCCTTTGGAAGGGGGAAGTATATGTGAGAAAGACTGTGTCTTTTAGTTTGAATTCTAGCTTACTCATACTACAATAGAACACCAGGTAGATGTCTAAGATTTTCGACTCTAGTTCCTAGCTCCCAGATAGCAACTTTGAACCCATGGGGCCTGGGAGAATATGCTGCCCTATAGGAAAAGACACAGGCCTGGCGGGCTTTGCCATCTGCTGATTGTAGAGCACTAGGTCCTTGAGGGATCATACGATGTAGCCAGGGAGTGGTTACAGTGGACCTTGGGTGAGAACCAGTGCTGTGCTGGCTTCAGGTCTGACGCCGTGCAGTCCTAGTACTGGTGGCCACAAGGGTACTTGTGTTACTCCACCTCCGGCTTCAGGTTGTTCAGAATGGAAAGAGGGACTCTGATTGAAGGAAAATAAAGAAAACAAGAGTCTTGGTCTTGTAAGCCAGAGAATACTTCAGATCTTATCCAGGACAATCAAAGTTGTATTTCTGTGAGTCTGTAAGAACCACTGTATTAATGGGCCTGGGATGCCCCCTAAAGCAGATACAGCTTAGATCACAACATGCAAGTCCTTTCAAATATCTGGAGAGCATTCCTAAGAAGACAGTGATGACTATGATAAATACTTAACTCTTCAATGCCCAGACACAGACTAACATCTACAAGAATCAAGACCATCCAGGAAAACATGACATCACCAAATAAACTAAGTCACCAGGGACCAATCCTTGAGAAACAGAGATATGTGACTTTTCGGATGGAGAATTCAAAATAGCTGTTTTGATGAGACTCAGAACAATTCAATATAACACAGAGAAGGAAAGATAAGTTTAATAAATAGATTGAAATAATTACAAAGAAGAAGACATTTGGGAGCTGAAAATTCAATAGACATAATGAAGAATGCATCAGAGTGTTTTAGTAGCAAAATGTATCAAGCAGAAGAATTAGTGAGCTTGAAAATACACAGAGGAGAAAAAAAGAAAAAAGAATAAAAATCAAGGAAGCATGGATATAGAATCTAGAAAATCAATAAAAAGGGAATATCCAGGAGTTTTTTGCCTTAAAAAATAAGTAGAGAAAGAGATAGTGGTAGAAAGTTTTTTCAAAGGAATAATAATAGAGAACATTCTAAACCTACAGAAAGATAGCAATATCCAAGTTCAAGAGCGTTATAAAACACCAGGAAGATTTAACCCAAAGAAGACCACCTTAAGGCATTTAATAATCAAACTCCTAAAGGTCAAGCGTAAAGAATGGATCCTAAAAGTAGCAAGAGAAAATGAGCAACTAACATACAGTGGAGCTCCAAGACATCTGGCAGGAGAATTTTCAGTGAAAATCTTACAGGCCAGGTGAGAATGGCGTGACATATTTAAAGTGCTAAAGAAAACAAAACAACAACAAAAAACCCTTTTACCTTGGAATAGTATATCTGGTGAAAAGTATCCCTCAAAAATGAAGGAGAAATAAATATATTACCAGATTAAAAAAATGATTTCATCAACACCAGACCTTTTCTACAAGAAATGCCAAGGGAAGTATTTTGATCAGAAAGAAAATAACATTAATGAACAATTAGAGATCACCTGAAGATACAAAACTCACTGGAACAGTACATGGGAAAAATAAAATATTATAATACTGTAACTGTAGTGTGTAACATACCATTATCCTAAGTAAAAAAAAAAAAAACTAAACAAAGAATGAATCAAAAACAATATCTATGACAACTTTTCAAGACATAGTATAATAAGATATAAATAGAAACAACAACAAGTTAAGTGGAAAAATAAAGTTAATGCATAGAGTTTTAATTACTTTTTTTGGCTTGCTTGTTTGTTTATGCAAACAGTGTTAGGTTGTTATCAGGTTAAAATAATGGGTGTTAAGATAGTATTTGCAAGTCTCATGGGAACCTCAAACTAAACACCATATAATGGATTCACAAAAATTAAAAAGTGAGAAACTAAATCATATTGCCACTTGAAATCATGTTCAGTAAAAGGAAGACTGCATGGAAAGAAAGAAGAGAAGACCACAAAACAGTCGGAATCAAAAAACAAATTGACAGGAGTAAGTCTTTAGTTATCAATAATAGCATTTAATGTAAATAGACTAAACTCTTTAATCAAAAGACATAGATTGGCTGAAAGCATACAAAAACAAGACCCAATGACCTGTTGTAAACAAGAAACACACTTCACCTCTAAAAATACATGTAGACTGAAAATACCTATCAAAATATCAATGACATTCTTCACAAAAATAGAAAAAAAAATCAAATAATTATATGCAACCACAAAAGATCCAGAATAGCCAGCACTATCCTGAGCAAAAAGAACAAAACTGGAGGAATCATTACCTGATTTCAAATTAAACTACAGACGTATAGTAACCAAAACAGCATGATACTGGCATAAAAACAGACACATATGCCAATGGAACAGAATAGAGGACCCAAAAACAAACCCACACACCTACAGTGAACTCATTTTTTGATAAAGGTGCCAAGAACATTCACTGGGTAAAACACAGTCCCTTCAATGTATGATGCTCACAAAACTGGATATTCACATGCAGAAGAATGAACCTAGACCCCATTCCTTGCCATATATAAAAATAAACAATGGATTAAAGAATTAAATGTAAGACCTCAAACTATGAAACCATTATAGAAAAACTTTGGGGAATCTTTCCTGGACTTTGATCTGGGTAAAATTACAAGAGTAATACCCCACAAACACAGGCAACCAAAGCAAAATAGACAAATGGGATCACATCAAGTTGAAAAGCTTCTGAACAGCAAAGGAAACAATGAACAAAGTGATGAGACAACCCACAGAATGGTTGAAAATATTTGTCAACTACCCATCTGACAAGGGATTAATAACTGGAACTTGTAAGCAACAAAAACGACTCTATGGAATAAAAATATAATAATACTATCAAAAACTGGGCAAATAATTTGAATAGACATTTATCAAGAGAATACTTTCCAATGGCAAACAAGCATACACAAAGGTGCTCAACATCATTGATTATCAGAGAAATGCAAATAAAAACTAAAATGAGATATTATTTCACTCCAGTTAAAATGGCTTTTCTCCAAAAGTCGGGCAATAATAAATACTGGCAAAGATACGGTGAAAAGGGAACCCTTGTACACTGTTGATGGGAGTGCAAATTAGTATGATCACTGTGGGGAACAGTTTAGAGGTTCCTCAAAAAAACTAAAAGTAGAGCTACCACATGATCCAACAATCCCACCGCTGGGTATATAGTAAAAAGAAAGGAAATCAGTATCCCAAAGACATATCTGCACTCTCATGTTTGTTGCAGCACTGTTCACAATAGCCAAGATTTGGAAGCAACCTAAGTGTCCATCAACAGCTGAATGGATAGAGAAAATGTTGTATGTATACATCATGGAGTAGTATTTAGCCATAAACAACAATGAGCTCCTGTCATTTGCAACCACGTGGTTGGAACTGGAGATCGTTATGTTACATGAAATAAGCCAGGCACAAGAAGACAAACATTCCATGTTCTCACTTATTTGTGTGATCTAAACATTAAAACAATTAGACCCATGGAGTTAGACAGTAGAAGGATGGTTACCGGAGGCTGGAAAGAGTAGTATGGGTTTGAGGGGAAGGTGGAATGGTTAATTGTTACAAAAATCATAGTTAGAAATAATGAATAAGACTTACTATTTTATAGCGCAACAAGGTGACTATTGTCAATATTTTGATTGTATATGTTACTCTGACAGGGTATAATTGGATTGTTTGTAACACCAATAATAAATGCTTGAGGGGATGAACACCCCATCTCCCATGATGTGATTAGTGTGCATTGCATGCGTGTATCAAAGCATCTAATGTACCCATAAATAGATACACCAACTATGTACCCACAAACATTTAAAATAAGTAAAGCTACTATTATTAAAAAATGCAGCACGTAAATTAGACTGTCACTTGAAACCACCTTCCAAATAAGTCCCATCTTATTTTTGTTCTACTCTTTAAAAAATATAGCCTTTTCACAATATGACTTCTTGTGAAAAGAAAAGGTGGTAAAAGAATAAGCATTTTTTATTATTTTTCTGTCATTGCAAGTGGCTTTTGAACGGTTTATTAAAGGTCAAAGAAGCACAGTATTTTTGGAAATATTTTTGAAATACTTGAAATCTCAAACAATAAGTGTTGATTGTATAAGCAGACAAGCACAGATGGATGTAAAAAGTGCCCTTGCAATGCCAACTCAATATCTGAAAATTTGTCTCTAAAATAGAGTGATTTATTTTATTTTATGTTATTTTATTTTTCTTTTGTTTAGTCCTTTCCCCAACTAGAAAGCACTGTGAGAGCCATTTAGTAACTTGTGTTGTGGTTGAGCTTGTGAGGGCCAAAATAAAATGAGAAATGCTGACATAATGACATTCAGTTTCATCAAGCTCCTGGAGACCCAGACTAGTGTATCAGATCAGGCAGTTCAAAAGTGTGATATCCATCTTTCTCCTCAGAAGAAATCACATTTCTTTAGCTCTTTTGGAGAATTCAAGGGATGAAAAGACAGAATATGCCTGACTATAGCAGCAGAAATGCTAACAGCTCAAAAAGGCTGCTTTTAATAGAATGGCAAATTATACTTCCTAGTTTACACAGCACACTCACAGGCATTATCTTATTTGAGCCTCTAGACAAACCTTGATTTAGGTAGAATTTGTGCCCTTATCTCTATTGTGCAGACAGGAAATTAACCTCAGTGGTTGAAACTCACTTAAGTCCCATATCTAATATATGTCATAGCCAGAAATTGAACTTCCATTTCTGACTACTCCTCAGGGATATTTTTTTCATTGTATGCTGCTGCCAGCATCAACCAGGTGCCTGTTGAATAAGGCCTCCAGAACCCATTTTGACTTGTAAGGAAGTTGCTTCCCATCTATTGTGGATGCTTGATCAGGTCCTGATAGTTCACTAATGCCATCAGGCTCAAATCATCCCAACGCCAACTTTGATCTCTTTGCGTAGCTTATCATTTCTTCAAATATTTATTGTGTTTTACATAATCACTTTTACAATTGCTACCTCATGTCTACTTAGTATTTCTATCTTATTGCATCCGTACTCTTCCCATGGGAAGCGTCAAAGCAAAGTTGGCAAAAGCATTGCCTTTGGAGTCAAATAGAACACGTCTTACAATCCAGTTTTGTCACTTGCTAGCTTTGTGAACTTGAATACATTACTGAACCTAGTTGGGGCTCAGTTTTCTATGTAACACAGAGATAATAACCAAACCCATCTCAAATGTTGTAACATTTAAATGTAGGGTCGTGATAAAGTTTATCACCCATATAACTGTGGCAGGACCGCAGGTATAAATGGGAATGCTGTGAGCACCAAGGACATATAGTTACTCCACATACATAAAATAATTCTTGGAAGGGAAGTAGCACACTAGCTGGCTCATAGCAAGTCCTTTGCTCTTGATGTTCTCTCTGACTGAGACACTCTTTTTCTCACTCTTCCCTTGGTTGTCTTTTCTCATGCTTCATGCCTCAGTTTAAATGTAACCTCTTCTGAGCAGCTTTCCCTGACCACTTTATCTAGGTCATTGTATTTTCTTTCATAGAATTTACTGCAATTTAAACTTATGTATGTATTTCTGTACTTTGGTGGCTTATCTTTTCTACTGGGAGGTCCATTAAGGCAGAGACCACATCTTTTTCATTCACCGATGTATTCCTAGAAGCTAGCTTTATCCTTAGTACACAGCAGGTATTAAAACAATTTATAGAATGGATTAACAAATGCATGGATGTTAATTTTCTTTTCCTATACTAATGTTTCTAAATTGGGAAGATTTTGCCCCACAGGGAATAGTTTGCAAAGTCCGGAGACTTCTTTGGATGTCACAACTGGGGTGGGTGGAGTTGCTACTGGCATTTATGTGTAGAAGCCGAGGATGCTGCCAAACATCCTGCAAAGCACAGTAGTGCTCCCTACAACAGATATAGATATATAAGAGATTTTATTGTCCTGAGTGGGTGCAAAATTAATGGCAGTACTGGAAAAGGTAGCTGCATCTTAATCTTAAGTATTCATATCATTAAAATGGTGAAATATTATCAATTAGGCTTATTTTGTATCTCAAAAATTTGGCAGTAGATGGCACTAGAAGACACCACAGCTTACTCTCAAATTCTTTATAGATGAGTCTCCTTTAGGATTTATAATTTATCATAGTTAAATTTACCTCCTTCCTACACATACTTATTTCTCTACTAATCTAGATATATGAAAATTGCCTAGTAGTATTTCTGCCATTCAGCTCAACAAACATGAAGCCAGTGGCTAATATGCATAAGGCACTCTTCTGTGTATGGAGATAAGACAGAGGCATTTTCCTTCATGAGTTTACACTTTATGACTTATTCCTTGGGGTTAGCATTTTATTCCTGCACTTGATGAGCATCACTTGTGGTAATTCATTATTATTCAGTATTTCCAAAGTCCTAGGTAGGAATGTCTCTAGAGCATAATGATGCTTGGCATTAATACACATGAGTGAAGAGGAAGTGCAATTTGGCCTCCCAGATCATTTGTAAGGCTTATCCGACATCTAGAGTTTTGGTTCCTATAAAATGAATATCCGCGTTCTTTCCTGATAGTAGCAAACAATATTAATACATCTATGCTTCAGCTTTGTTAAAGCGCAAAGAATCACAGAACACATTTCAAGTGTTGTGGATGATTTTTGCTGTAGGAAATCTAGCAGACTATTTCTTCAAATTACAGTTATCAGGCACTACTTGTGTGTCAGGCATTGTACTAGGCACTGAGGATAGGAAGATTAACGAAACACAATTTCTGCACTGTGTTGATTCTGTCTCAGGTATTTTCACTTCTCTCACAGCCACCTCTACTAGCCCACTCCAAACCACCATTATCTCTTTCTTGGACTATTGCAGCAGCCTTCTCACTAGACTTTTTTCTTCCACATTCTTAATGTTAATTTCCTGAATGGTCCTTGTAGAATAGAAGTTAGATTTGCCATGCATTAACTGGCTTTCCATTACAATTAGAATAAAATGTAACCATACGTGACCAAGCTTATCTCAAACTGTCTGATCTCCTCTCCTATATGTCTTTTCCTTGTTCACTTTGCTGCAGTCTCATTGGACTCAATGCTATTCCTTGGACAAATTAAGTGCATTGCCACCTCGGGGCCTTTATACTTTCAACTTCCTTAATGTAGAATGCTCTTCCTCACTTACACCCAAGTTTTATACAGCCTTTTTTTTTTTTGTCAAATTTTAGCTCTCAACCAGGCTTTCTTTTTTAGTACCTCCTGTTTCTCCCTATTTCTTATTTTGCTTTATTTTCTTCAGAGGTTATGGATGAATTGTTCATTTTGGGGTGATATGTCATTTTTAAACCATATTCATATACTTTTTTTCAGAAAAAGAAGCAAAAGTATATGTCAAATATTCTAGTATGCATTTTCTCAGTGGTTTATTGTCTATCATACCACTATAATAAAACTTCCATGAAAGCAGAAAACTTCTGTCTTTTTCATAACAACTGTTTACTTATGCCAAGAACACTTTCTGGAACATGGCAGGTACTTAATATATGTTGAAGAAGTTACTTTCCCAGGATTTCATTTGATGTGTAAAAATCCATATTGGAAATTAGTAAATTTTAAAGGGGGTGTTTCATTGGTAATTTGATGATGTAATGAATATATATGTAATTTTTTTTCTAAGAAATTAATTAATTACAAGCATTAAAACTAGAAGTTATTTGATTCATTGGCAGCAGCAGTTACAAAATTTGAGTTTCTAATTTGGGCTCTGTAAATATGTATGACCTTGAGCCAGTCATTTCACTTTTTAAAATTTGTTTCCTCATATGGATAGTGAGTGATTAATTCTCACCCTCTGTATCTCATGCAGATTTGATGTTTAAATTATATAATTGTTGTGAAAATCCTGATAGACTATATTATCTCATATGTTTAAGTGTGGAATTCTATATATTTTTTTGTTTTGGGAAATTAGAGAGTCCTTCAGTTCAATTGATTGTTAATTTTCACAATATACAAATCCAACAAAAAGTTGTAGTGTGGTTATATTTTGGAAGACCTTTATGTGTTTTTTAAATCTCCAGTATTGATTTAGTGATATGCCCCAAAAATTGAGAAATCAAGGAGAATGAAAGGTAAGGACACTAGAACACTAAACAAGCGGACCAAATCATCAAATTTCAATTTGAAAATCAAAATAAAAAGTTAAGGATGTGTAAAAAAGTAAACAAAAAATACTTCGTGTGCTGGTTTCCTTTATGGTTGCATTCAACTACTTTGCATATTTTGTAGTGGTAAAATGAATAGAAATATTCAAATTGAAGACTTATATTGGAACTAACATAAACCAACAGAAAGGGTGAATTAACAAACACAGAACGCTGTCAACTGGTTCAGGAAGAGAAAAATCAAAAAAGTTTCTGGATTTTAATGGTTGTTTGAATTGACTAAACATTCAGTTCAACTTTTCAAAAAGCAGTTGAACATGTTAAGGAAAGAAGAAAAATATCAGTGTAGCAATCAGGTAGAAAAAGTTTGTTCTACAATGAGGTTAGTAGCTCAGGTATAATATTAGTATGACACACTTAATTTTCTTTAGAAGCAGTTCTGAACAACTATCTTATAAAAATGAAAGGATTATTGCTTATTTGAAATTTTCAAAGTCTGAAAAATACATTTATTGAAAACCCCATAATTATTTAAGTATCTGCCAATATCTAAGTATATCCAGTTGTGTAGACTGTAGCCAAATACCTTTCTACATATAATATAAAATATGCTTCCTACTTCCATATTTATTGCAGCACTATTCAAAATAGCCAAGAGAGAGGTGGAATCAACCTAAGAGTCCATCAACTGATGAATGGATAAAGAAAATGTGTGTAAATGCCTGTTACCCCCTGCTCCCTGTGTGGATTCTTTTTTTTTTTTTTTTAATTATACTTTAAGTTTTAGGGTACATGTGCACAACGTGCAGGTTTGTTACATATGTATACATGTGCCATGTTGGTGTGCTGCACCCATTAACTCTTCATTTAACATTAGGTATATCTCCTCATGCTATCCCTCCCCACTCCCCCCACCCCACAACAGGCCCTGGTGTGTGATGTTCTCCTTCCTGTGTCCATGTGTTCTCATTGTTCAATTCCCACCTATGAGTGAGAACATGCGCTGTTTGGTTTTTTTGTCCTTGCAATAGTTTGCTGAGAATGATGGTTTCCAGCTTCATCCATGTCCCTACAAAGGACATGAACTCATCATTTTTTATGGCTGTATAGGATTCTTTTGTGCAGCAAAGGCAGCTGTGCTGTTCCCTGGAACATTACCCTGGTGGTCAGGGAACTGCCCTTTAACCCCCAGTGTGGCTGCTGCTTGCACCTGCACGTGGGGAGCCAGAGTGTGGACTTACCTGACCAAGCCCCCACCAGCTTTGCGCTTCAACCTGCACTGGTGGCATAACAGAATGGACAGAGACAGGATCATATAGGTGTTCCATGGCCCTGTCCAATGCCTGAGGCATAAGAATGCCTCCCTTGGGTAACTTAAGGCAAGCACGAATTCCGCTGCTACCACCACATTTCATGCTCTTTTACAAGCATCACCTTCTGGCTGGAGGCCAACTGGAAAAGCCTGTTACAACATCTGCAGACACAATAACACAGCACTCAGGAAGGAAAAAAAAAAAACAAAAAGCTTTTGTGTAACCTCAGCTATCACCATTGCCCTAGCAACAGCCTGGAGTGTGGCAGACCCACTGGGCCACTAGACATGGAGGAGCAGCAGGATTCACAGCAGTCTGTCCTTCAGAGACTGCTACTCCTAGGGGAAGGCAGAGTATACCACATTAATGGGTAACCCTGTGGTGGTTGGTGGCGGGGGGCGGGAACAAAAAACGAAAACAGCCTGCAGGTCTTGAGTCCCTGAAGTCTCTACTTGTGGGAAGTTTCATTCAGCAAAGGTGCAGGTGCAGTACTGGGCTCGGTGAGGAAAGTCACCAGCACTACCCCAACAGTCAGGCACCCCCGGTGCTCATGAAGGGTCTTGGAGAAGTAAACTTCTCCTCATCCACCACTGCAGACACAACCGGGCCTGCTCCCACCGGAACTTAGCATGGGTGCATTTGTAGACAGCCTTTCTTGAATACTTTCGGGTGGCACTCCACAGGAGGAGTGCCCTCTAGGTTCAGGCTTGCAGAAGAGGTAGAGTCACAATCACTCTCCACATGGAATGACAGCGTTCATCCAGATGGAAACAGGCTCCTGTCTGATCTGAATAGCCAGAATACTGGGTCAGGAGAGTGACTGGGAGGCAGATTGCTTTCCAGCTGGCCTGGAAGGAGAGCTGTGTTGGCTGCCTCTTTTCCCCCTGAAAAGACTTCACTCAGTACATTTCACCGAGAGCTTCCCCAGCTGTCTCTGTCAAGCCTGGGAGCTCTGCCTACTCTTTGGGTATTGCATTTGGCCACAGCAGGATTTTTACCTGTGGGCACCTCCTAATGGTCTGAATCCTGAAGTGTTCCACCCAATGAAGAAAATAATGGAGAAATTTGTTTAAGTGGGAATGAGATTAAAGTTCATGAGACTTCGGCCATTCCAGCCCCACAGGAGACAGGTAATCTGCTCAAACAGCCATCACATCACTACTACAACCAGCATCTGAGAAAACCATTGTTCAAAGATTCTCTATAAGTAAGGGACTTATACAAATTTTTACCACTAAAAGCATCCAGAGCCAAAACTAGGTGACAATAAACTATAAACATTAAAGTCACATCCTCAAGGTGAGAAAAAAATATGAACAAAATCTATTGAAGCAAAAAGTACAAAAGTAATTAGAAGAAACAGTCTACACAAATGAGGAGGAACTAGAAAAATAATTATGTCTATGTGAAACAACTAGGTCCTATTTTTTTGTTTGTTGTGTTTTGTTTTTGTTTTTGTTTTTGTTTTTCGAGATGGAGTTAGGTTCTTGATGCCCAGGCTGGAGTGCTATGGTGCGGTCTCGGTTCACTGCAACCTCTGCCTCCCGGGTTCAAGTGATTCTCCTGCCTCAGCCTCCCGAGTAGCTGGGATTACAGGCATACGCCACCATGCCCAGATAATTTTCTTTTATTATTTTTATTAGAGACAAGGTTTCACCATGTTGGCCAGGGTGGTCTCAAACTCCTGACCTCAGGTGATCCACCTGCCTTGGCCTCCCAAAGTGCTGAGATTACAGGCATGAGCCACTGCGCCCAGCCAAAACTGGGTCCTATTATACCCCCAAAAGATCACAGTAACCAGCAGTGGATCCAAACCCAGATAAAATCATTGAAATAACACATAAAGAATTCAAAGGGTTGATTAGGAAGCTACTCAAGGAGATACAAGAGAAGGGTGAAAAATCAACATAAAGTACCCTAAAACTTAAAGTATAATAAAAAATAAAATAAAATTCACCTTAAAAAATAAAAAAAAGAAATAAAATTAGGATATAAATGAAAAGTTTTTTAACTTTTAAGTTTTTTAACTTTTAGAAGATATACATATTTTAATAAAAGATATTTTAAATATTTTAATATTTGTAAAATAGATATTTTAAATAAGAAAACAATGGAAATGAAAGACACACTTAGGGAACTAAAAACTCCAGTGGAATATTGTAATGATAGACTAGACCAAGTAGAAGAAAGAATTTCAGAGCTTGAAAACAAGGATTTCAAATTATCCCTATCAGACAAAAATTTTTAGAAAGACTCAAATAACAAAGTCTCCAAGAAATATGGGATTATGTAAAATGGCCAAACCTAAGAAAGACAGGTGTTCCTAAAGAAGTAGAAAAAAAATTGAAAAACCTATTTGAGGGAATAATTGAAGAAAACTCTCCAGCCTTGCTGGAGATTTATGTGTCCAAATACAAGAAGCTCAAAGAACTCCTGGAGACTCCATTGTAAAGAGAATGTCACCAAGGCATATATTCATCAGGCTATATAAAGTCAACATGAAGGAAGGAATTCTAAGAGCACTGAGAGAAAAGCACCAGGTAACCTATAAAGGAAAACCTATTCAGATTAACGACAGACTTCTTAGTAGAAACCTTACAAGCCAGAAAGGATTAGGGTCCTATCTTTAGTCTCTTTAATCAGAATAACTTTCAGCCAAGAATTTTGTAACTAGCAAAACTAAGTTTCACAAATGAAAGAAAAATAAAGTCTTTCTTAGAAAAGCAAATGCTGAAAAAAGTCGTTAATATTTGACCAGGCTTACAAGACATGCTAAAAGAAATTGTAAACTTAGAAACAAAACATGCACCAGAAGAGAAACTCCTGAAAGCATAAAATGTATAAGGGCTTATAAAAAAATAATGCAATGAAGAAAACAAAATCACTAGGTACAATCAACATGATGACTGGAAGATTGCCTCACATCTCAACACTAACATTGAGTGTAAATTGTCTAAATGCTCCACTTAAAAGCTACAGATTTGCAGAATCACACATATCTGCTGTCTTCAGGAGATACAATTATCTCATAAATATTCTTATAGACTCAAAGGGACGAAGAAATATATTTAATGCACATGGAAACCAAAAGTAAGCAGGATTAGCAATTCTCGGATCAAAAATATTTGAAAGCAACTACAGTAAATAAAAAGAAGACAAATAATTTCATTATATAATGATAAAAGGATCAATTAAACAAGAAGATATAACAATCATAATGTATAAGTGCCTAACACTGAAGCTCTCATATTCATAAAGCAATTACTGCTAGACCTAAGAAAAGAGATAGCAACACAATGATAGTGGGAAACTTCAACATTCCGTTGACAGCACTAAACAGATCATTAAGGTAGAAACAAACAAACAAACAAAAAACACTGGACTTAAACTGCACTCTAGAATAAATGGACCTAACAGAAATTTACAGAATATTCTACCCAAGAACTTCAGAATACACATTCTTTTCATCAGCACTTGGAACATTCTCCAAGATAGACCATATAGTATGCCAGCAAACATGTCTCAATGAATTTTAAAAAATCAAAATCATATGAAATATCTTCCCAGATCAGAGCAAAATAATACTAGAAATCAATTCCAAAAGGAATTCCTAAAACTATATAAATTCACGGAAATTAAACGATCTGCTGCTGAATGATTTTTGGGTCAACAAGAAAGTTAAAATGAAGAAATAAAAAATTTTCAAAATGAATGACAACAGTGACAAAAGTTATCAAATTTTCTGAGTTATAACAAAAGCAGTGCTAAGAGGAATGTTTATAGTGCTAAATGCCTATATCAGAATGTCTGAAAGATCAAAAATTGACAACCTAGTATCACACCCCAAGGAACTACAGACACAAGAACAAGCCAAACTGAAAGTTAGCAGAAGAAAGGAAATAACAAAGATCAGAGCAAAGGTAAAAGAAATTGAAACAAATAAAGCAATACAAAAGATCAATGAAATAAAAAGTAGGTTCTTTGAAAAGACGAACAGAATTGATAGGCCACTAGCTTAATTAAGCAAGAAAAGGAGATAAGATTCCAATAAACTCAATTAGAAATACAACAGTAGACATTATAACTGACACTACAGAAATACTAAAGATCATCTGCGACTACTGTGAACACCTTGTATGCACAAAAACTAGAAAATCTAGAGAAAATTAATACTTTCCTGTAAATACTCAACCCTGCCAGAAAGAATCAGGAAGAAATATAAATTCTGAATAGGCAAATAACAAGCAGTGGGATTTAATCAATAAGAATAATCATAATAAAAGTGCCAACAAACAAAGCTCAGGACCAGATGGAATCACAGCCACATTAGACCAGATATTCAAAGAAGAATAAGTACCAATTCTGTTGAAACTATTCCGAAAGATTGAGAATAAGGACATCCTCCCTAACTCTATGAAGCTAATATTGCCCTGATACCAAAGCCAGGAAAGGACATAAGAAAAAAAGGAAACTACAGATCAATATCCCTGATGAATATAGATGAAACAAATTCTCAACAAAATACTAGCAATTCAAATTCAACAACACATAAAAAAAAAACACCATGATCAAGTAGGTTTCATTCCAGGGATGCAGGGATGATTTGACATACACAAGTTAATAAATGTGATTCATCACATAAACAGAATTGAAAACAAAAACCGTATGATCATCTCATAGATGCAGAAACATCATTCAATAAAATCCTGCATACCATTATAATGAAAACCCTCAACAAAATAGGCATAGACAGGACACACCTCAAAATAATAAAAACCATATATGACAAACCCACAGCAAACATCATACTGAACAGGGAAAAATTGAAAGCATTTCCCCCAGTAACTGGAACAAGACAAGTATGCTCACTTTTGCCACTTCTCTTCATCATAGTACTGGAAATTCTAGCCAGAGAAATCAGGCCAAGGGAAAGAAATAAAGGAAATCCAAATTGAAAAAATGACTTCAAACTGTCTGTTTGCCAATGATATAAAATTCTACCTAGAAAAACCCCAAAGTCTCCTCCAGAATACTCCTAGATCTGATAAAGGATTTTAGTAGTCTCAGGTTACAAAATCAATGTACATAAATCAGCACTGCTATATACCAACAACAACCAAGGTGATAATCAAATTAAAAACCCAATCCCTTTTACTATTGTTACAAAAAAAAACCCTAGGAATATATTTAACCAATAAGGTGACAGATCTCTACAAGGAGAACTACAAAACTTTGTTGAAAGGAACCATAGATGACTCAAATGGAAATACATCCCATGTTCATGGATTGGAAGAATAAAATAAAATAAAATGACAGTGCCCAAAGCAAACTACAGATTCAGTGCAATTCCTATCAAAATATAAATATCATTTTTCACAAAATTAGAAAAAACAATCCTAAAATTCATAAGGAACTAAAAATGAGCCCAAATAGCCAAAACATTTCTAAGCAAAAGGAATAAATCTAGAGGCATTACATCACCTGACTTCAAATTATAGTACAAGGCTATTGTAACCAAAACAACATGGTACTGGTATAAAAGTAGATACATAGACCAATGAAACTGAATAGAGAAACAAGGAATAAAGCCAAATACTTACAATTAATGGATCATTGACAAGACATACCTAAACATAAACTGGGGAAAAGACATCCTTTTCAATAAATGGTGCTGGGAAATTGAATAGCCACACGTGGAAGAATGAAACTGGATCCCTATCTCTCACCATGTACAAAAATTAATTCAAGATAAAGATTTGAATCAAACACCCGAAACCATAAAATTCTAGAGAAAAACATAGGGACAACTCTTCTGGACATTGACCTATGCAAATAATTTGTGACTAAGACCCCCAAAAGCAAATGCAACAAAAATTTAAAAATGGGACCTAATTAAACTAAAAAGCTGCTGCACAGCAAAAGATATATCATCAGAGTAAACAGACAACTTAGAGAATTGGGGAAATATTTGCAAATTAGGCATCTGACAAATGACTAACATCCATAATCCACAAGGAACTCAAGGAAATCAGTAAGAAGAAAACCAAAATACTTCTATTAAAAGTGGAAGAAGACATGAACAGACATTTCTCAAAAGGAGATATACAATTGGCCAACAAACATATTTTTAAAATGCTCAAAATCCATAATCATCAGGGAATTGCAAATTAAAACTACAATGAGATGCCACCTTACCCTGGCCAGAATGGCCATTATTAAAAAGTCAAGAAACAATAGATGTTGGCACGGATTCAGTGAAAAAGGAACACTTTTCCACTTCCAGTGAGAATGTAAATTAGTACAACCTCTATGGAAACCAATATGGAGATTTCTCAAAGAACTAAAATTGGATCTACCATTCAATCCAGCAATCCCAGTACTGGGTATCCAATTAAAGGAAAATAAGTTACTATAGCAAAAAGATATCTGCAAGTGTGTGTTTATCACAGCAAAATTCACAACTGCAGATTGCATTCAACCTAAGTGCCAATCAACCAATAAGTGCGTAAAGAAAATGTGATATATATATGCTATGGAACACTACTCAGCCATAAAAAAAACGAATGGAATAATGTCTTTTCCAGCAACTTAGATGGGAATGAGGGGCATTATTCTAAGTGAAGAAACTCAGAAATTATAAACCAAATACTGCGTATTCTCACTCATAAGTGGGAGCTAAGCTGTGAATATGAAAAGAAATACAGAGTAGTATTGATGATAAATTTGAGACTCAGAAGGGGGAAAGGTTGTAGGTTGAGTGAGGGTTGAAAAACTACCTACTTGGTAGAATGTACAATTCTCAGGTGATAGGTTCACTAAAATCCTAGACTTCACCACTATACAATTCATTCATGTGACCAAAAACCACTTGTACCGCTAAATTTATTAAAATAAAATATTTTAAAAAGAATGGAAAAAATACAATGGTGTGTGTACAAAGTGAATTACTATTCAGCCATTAAAATAGTAGGAAATCTTGTAATTTGCAACAACATAGATGAACATGGAGAACATTATGTTCAGTAAAATAAGACAAGCTCAGAAGGTCAAATACCACATGTTCGCACTTGTATGTGGAATCTAAAATAGTTAATCTCATAGAAGTAGAGAGTAGAATGGTGGTTCCCAGAAGCTGAGGTGGTTAGAAGGAAGGAGGAGTTGAGAAGGTGTTCATCAAAGGATACATAATTCGTCAGATAGGAAAAATAAGTGCAGGGGCTCCATTGTACAGCACAATGACTATAGTTAATGATGAGATCATGTATTACTGAAATATGCCAAAAGAGAGGATATTAAGTGTTCTCACCACAAAAATTATAACTATGTGAGATAATGCAATTGTTAATTAGCTAGATTTCACCATTCCACAATGTATATATACTTCAAAACATGCTGTACATAATACATATATAGAATTTTATGTCAATTTGAAAAAATTAAATAAAATATGGTGCCTGTAGATTTTCCCACTGGAAAATCGGACTCCTCACCTATTTTGTGTCATGTATGGTTCACATAATCTCTAAATCAATCCACACAGAATGGATATTTTAGCCTGTTGTTATAGGAAAGAAAATTCTTCAAGATTAAGTGATTTATCCATTGTCATAAAACAAATTAAGTGGCATACAACTAGCAATTCAGGACTCCCTTTATTAGCCCACACAACTTACCCCTCCACTACAATCCCAATATGTCAATTTTGTGCCATCTCTCGTCAGCACTTATATCAACATAGTGCACTTGGGGAACAAGTCAGTTAAACACTGGCTCCATCCTCAAAAACTTGAGCATCTGTAGGGGATAGATGAGATTAATATAGCAATGAGATGAAATGAATCAGTAAGTGGTTTCTCGTGATGTAGGGAAGGCATTTGGGAGGAAATAAATTTAATTCTACTTTGGAATATACAAGGAGCTTCAATAAAGTGAATTTAAAGATGGAAGTATAAATTAAATATGAACAGAAGGAAAAAGAATGATGATAAATGAAGGCTTCACAGTGTTTCCTAGAGCTTTGACCCAGAGTTCCATCTGCACAGAAGCAAATGCCAAAAGTACAAGAAAAATAGTCATTTTTCAATAGCCACGTGGCTATTTTTTTTCATGTAAAATAAATAAAAAACTACCAAAAATCTCTCTACTCTGTATCTTATATCAGGCACTATCCTAGTTTTTTTTTAAATTAATATATAGTAGTTGTTCTAGTTGCATTTGATTCATTATCTCATTTCAGTTTTGTGACACTGATATGATATCAGTGACATAATCTCTTTTGAAAACACAGGAATCTGAGGTACAAAGAACTTACAGTTTTTGTCCAAAGTTGCACAATAAATAAGTGGCAGAACATGTATTTTAATCTAGATCTATCTGCTTTAAAAATTCATATTTTTTTCTACTAAGATATATTGCATTCCTATTTTGTTGTTATGATGTTAAGTAATATCCCCAGTAATATTATTAGTCACGTGGTAAAATCTCACTGGCAACTAGGTAAATGGAAATTATTTTTTGAAAACTTTGGATATATGTTTGAACATGTTAAGTTTACTCAACAAAGGTCTTTGTTTTGTCTCAACAATTTTTTGGCAAATCATTTCCTATCAACACAAATGTATATTGATCTGTTAAGACTGTTTTAAATAAGTTGCTCATTTGTCCAAACAGAAGTTTTGCTTGGAAAATGCAAGTGTAGAGACAGCTTCAGTATGAATTATGAAGTTTGGTGTGTTCAAATAAGATTAATAGTGGCGGGACTTGGAATTAATGCCATATTTCTTTCCAGAAAAGCTTTAGTTAAGTTTAGTTATGATACCATTTGAAGTCAGTTTAGTCAGTTGGGAATTTTAATTAAATTCTGGGCAACCACTAAGTGTACCGTATTCTGAGGCCGTTGTTTTCCAAGTGGCCATAGAAAATTGGGAATGTGTACATGAGCACTCTTCATGCACATAAATCATTGCCAATGGGAAGGTTCAGAAGGCAGAATATTGGCTCAAAGTGATGTTTGTAGAAACTTCAAGCTAACTTAACCGTCACATTGGTTTCCATTTCTTCTAAAATAATATTTGAAATTCTCATCTTGTGTCTGGAAAGCTACCTTATTATTTTTAACCATACCTTTCCTGTAAATTCATTATTTGGAACATTAGTGAGTGCTCCCTATTCCCAAAGTTTGCCAAAATTATTAACTTTCTTTAATAGTCATAATTATGTATTTTAATCTTATTTTTAAAGTATATTTCTCCCTGCATAACGTCTCTCCGCTTTAAACATATTTACCAATCTCTTGGTATGGTGGACTAAGATGTAATTGGTGATGAAGCCACATAAAAAATGATGAGCCACTAATTCAGTGTTTATTATTGGTAGTTCTCTTCAGCCTTATGACACTGCTGATGAAACTGTTTGAAAACAACTTGTTTGAGAACAACTGCTTGTTGTTCTCAAGTCAAAACTTCAAAATTTTCTATTTTAAATAAACTCAAAACTGTCCTTATAAAAACAAACTTTAAGTTTGGGGAGATGGTTGTGAAAATTAAGAATGAATATCTCACCTAGGTTTATTTGTATGTTCCTGTAAACCTGGCTACTGGGGAGGCTGAGATGGGAGAACCTATTGAGTTCAGGAGTTCAAGACCAGCCTGTGCAATATAGCAAAACCTCCCTGCTCTCCACCCCACTCCCAGCCGCTGCTTCTAAAAAATAAAAATAAATGGATGAATGAATGGCTGAATAAATAAATAAAATAATAAATCATTCATTTTTATTAGTATTCCTCCTTTCTTTTCCTAGAATCTTTATTTTGGGTAATAACAATATCATTCTTGCAATCACTCATACTTAAAAAATAAGTCATGATTTGATCCTGTCTTCCTCCAAACCTTATGTCCAATCAGTTGCCAGCTTTTATACTTCTGCTTCTCAAATGCTTCTCAATGGCTCCTTTCTTTACTTTCCACTGTTACCCCTCTCTTTTCATCCAAAAGTTAGAGTGACATCCTAGACTCCATTCTTTCTCTCATCCGTAAAAGTGCTATAGCTTTGCTTAAACATCTCTCATCATTTCTTGCCTAACAATTAGAAGATTCTGCTGGCTTTTCTGCTTGACTCTACTCTTGTTCCCATATTGTTGTAACAATATGCTTTTATATTTGACTCTTTTCTAGACCATTAGCTACTTGACAATAAGAATACTATCTTATTCCAAGCTATCTCTTCAGTAACTATTACAGTGGCTGCCATACAATTTCAGAATATTTAACATTATTTAATAAGTGTTTACTGAATGCCTACTTTATGCAAGGCTCAGGGACTGTAGGAATTAAAGACATGGCACTGTTCTCATGCCACTTAAGACCTAGTAGGGAGAGGCAGATGAAGAGAATCTGGTTTGGAAACAACCCAAAGTTAAGCTGTATTATTTAGGTGGTATAGATTTAAACATGAAAGAGGATGACACAGAGAATAACAGAGAAGTTTCTACTTTGGGTAGGAGGTCACAGAAGCATGAAGAAAAAAAAAGTAGCAAGCCATGTGATAAATGGACAAAGAGGAGACAAAGGAAATAGTGCATGCTAAGGTTCTAAGGCAGGAAGTGCTTGGTCTATTTGAGAAACCAAAAGATCAGTGAAGCTGAAACCTGGTGACATGAAATGTGGTGGGAGAGCTAGGCCAGGGCCAGGCAGACAATGCCGGACCTCAAAGGTCATGTCATACATTTTCATGCAAGGGAAGAATGAAAATGAGGGGATTAGATAAGCATTTTAAAAATCTCTGACTTGCTGCTGTATTGAGCAAGTCTAACCCTAACCCTAACCCTAGGTGCACTTGTAGAAAACCAAGTAAGGTTTATTATTGTATCAATCAATTGCTTTTTGTCTGGAATTCTGTAATTGCCATCTATCTCTATGTTATCCTAATTCACTTTCCACTCCAGATTTATTTTCTTGATAAAGCTTTACTTACACTTCTCCATCCCACATTTTCTAACACACGAAACTTGCAGTGCAAACTTCTGGGCATGGAGTTTAATACTTCCTATGGTAATTCTCCTTTTTTTCCTACATATATTTTGTGCTCAAATCAAACTTCTTATTTATCACTCCTCGAAGGTGCCTCTCACGTTCCCCATCTCTCGATATTTAATCAGGCAATTCTGCTTAAAATGCTTTCTTCCATATTTCTCTCCATTAAGAGCTTATGCATCCTTTTGGGACAGATGCAGATACTGACACATGAAAGTTCTTCTGATATCAATAACTAGAAGTATTGCCTCCCTCATCTGAATTTTGACTTACATCACATTTTTCTCCCTTTTCTATTTTGCTCTGTGTTATGTTAGATTCCTCTGTGTCTTATTCCTTTTTTGAATCTTCCATAGCACCTTGAACATTGCATGAACTCAGTTAAGTATTTATTGAAATCAACACATTTCCATACATGTAGCATCTAAGAAAATTGTATATGTGTGCATTTAGTCTTTCAAAGTTTATTATTGTATAATTATAGCATAATTTAAAAACATGCTTGCTTTAGAGCTTGTATTTTTGGACACATATTCAGTTTGAATCTTTAAATATCTGGTTCTTAGATATAACCATGTCATATGCACATGTTTGCTTTAGAAAGTTCTCTTACTTCAAAAAAAAATAGTAAGAGCTTGTCACTTACCACTATATTTGAATACTTAATTAAATATTATAATTTTAGAAGTTAATGTGGATGACAGAATAATAAGAAGATAGTAGCTATAACAAAGAAAGAGT
Source organism: Pongo pygmaeus (assembly GCF_028885625.2). Lineage (NCBI taxonomy): Eukaryota > Metazoa > Chordata > Mammalia > Primates > Hominidae > Pongo > Pongo pygmaeus. Next base: position 149,185,538 of record NC_072396.2, on the reverse strand, counting down.
GAAAGTGGGGTAATTATCTTGGTATTGGCATTAGCTCAACCAGATGTGCCAGGAAAAGGCTGAGACGTGATTAGAATTCCAAATGCTTAAAAAAAAATGAAGGCCATCAATAGTAGGGGATAAGTGATCCAAAAAGAGAAACAGATATTATTTTTGTTAGTTGGTTGAATGACTCAGGAGAAATATCCTCATGTGCTACATTTTAAGATCTAAAACGCAGCCACTATTGTTGATAAAACACAGACTTTGGCCGTGGCTTGACACAGACATAGGTTCTACCTTATTCCTCTATAGTAAGAACTAGTTTTAGAGAATTACGGAATTGTTTTCAGTGTGGATATAGTATGCTCAGGTATATAGCCTCTTTGTCCTGGCACAACTAGATTCAAATCATGGTATTTCCTTGTATTAAGTTGATGACTTTGGATGAATTGGTCTATCTCTATGTGATACTCAGTTGGAAAGTGAAAGTAACAATACTCCTCACCACCCAGGATTTTTGTGAAGAAAAAAAAATCATGGAAAACATTTAGTATATAGTCTGGCACATAGTAAATATTGTTAATTGTTCTCTCCCTCCCTTTGCCTTTTCAAGAAGACAAATGGGGATTGTGTCCATATATATCACCAGTTGTCTATATTGACAAGATACCAATCTTTTTAACATACCCATATGAAAAATTTAATAATTATCAACAATCATTGTGTTGAAATCTAGAAATAGTAGATTACAGGGGAAGTAAAGCAACGCTGCTGCCGGATTTTTACATTTATTCTGTAGATAAGCAGAAGAGCAGGCAACTTACTTGCATCACAAAAGGGATCATTTTAGGCTTTGGGGTCTAGAATAGATATTGTGTGGCAATTTTGAATTTAAAAAGACTAGTTAACAGACTGTTGCCTATTTAACACATTTTACTTCAGAGAATGGAAACAAAAGAGACAAAGAAGGGGGCTATTAATTTTTGTATTCACCTATGCTTTGCTTAACGTGTAACAAGGGACAAGTATTTCTTTTATTATTAAATCTGATAAAATAATGAGTTAGGTGCAACAGTTGCTTTAATTCAGGCAAGAAGTGATGGTGTCCTATTCTAAGCTAGTGGCAATGGGGAAGGCAATGACTTGAAAATTACTTAAGACGTATAATTGTCAGGATTCAATGACGGAAAACTGGGAAAGGTAAGCAGGAGAGGACAAAGTTTAGGATGAGGGGCAGGCTTCTGATTGCAGTGAGGAGACATGGAAAATTCAACAAGTTGCAGGGGCAATGAGGGGCAGATTTTCCAGTTATTTTTTGACACAGTGAATTCAAGTTGCATGTGCCTAATTGCAAGGTCAATATCTAGCAGGAGGATTGGTATAAAACTCTAGAGATTAGGATATAGAAGTGGACCAGAGATACACAACTGATATTTATCACCCTAGAGACAGTTACAGCCATGAAAGTTAATCATTCAGGAAAATTATACCCAATTATAGTCCAATAAGTAAGACTTGACATGCTTCCATTAGTGGCTGGGAGCTCTAAAGGCTAGGAGTTTTACTTCTGATTGATACAAACTTTGAAGATGAACTGAATAAACTTTTAGTGTTGTATTTTCAATGGTCAAGGCTGGAAATGACCTTTGCAAGAAACTGGAGAGTTACTAAAACAAAATATATGTAAAAGGCAGGTCAACAAGGGCAATATAGAACATTGTGGAAGTGAAGCATGGGGTACTGGGAACACTTGGTGTGCCCTCTGTGGAAAAGGGAGAAAGAAGGCTGCGAAACGTCTACATTAATATCAGAAAATAGAGCAGAAAAATGTCATCTGACAGAAGTTAAGACTTAACGGTCTCTGGTGCCACCATCCCTGTATTTTTAGCCGGTTTAGAACATATCCCCATCTCTGTAGCTTCAAACAGTTTAACTGTTGAGGATAGAGAGTAAGAAAGATCAATGTCACTTGACAGTGAGTGTTGTCCCAAATGTTCCCTCTGTCACTCTCTACTAGCTTCACTCTACTTGCTTTACCTGCATAGCACTTATCACCATCTGATACATTATGTTTATTTGTTTATCTTTTGTCTCTCCTCACTAGAATAAGCTCCAGTGGAAGAGGGATGTTTCCTGAAATTCAGTGCTGTATCACTGGCACCTAGAACAGTACCTAGTTTATAGTAGCCTCTCAGTAAATATTATTTGAGTAAATAAATGAATAAATGCTATTTGGCATTGAAAATGGCAGAGGTCAGTAACTAACTAGTGGTAGGATGTGGCTGTAGGAGAGCAGCTTCCAAATACAGCTGCCTGTATTAGTCTATTTTCACACTGCCGATAAAGACATATCTGAGACTGGGAAGAAAAAGGGATTTTAACCGACTCACAGTTCTGGGTCATGGCTGGGGAGGCCTCGATCATGGCAGAAGGCAAGGAGGAGCAAGTCACATCTTACTTGGATGGCGGTAGGCAAAAAGAGAGCTTGTGCAGGAAAACTCCCCCTTATAAAACCAGCAGATCTCATGAGACTTATTCACTACCATGATAACAGCACTGGAAAGACTTGCCCCCATGATTCAATTACCTCCCACCAGGTCCCTCCGACAACACGTGGGAATTCAAGATGAGATTTGGGTGAGGACACAGCTAAACCATATCATTCCATCCCAGCCCCTCCCAAATCTCATGTCCTCACATTTTAAAACCAATCATGCCTTCCCAACAGTACCCCAAAGTCTTAACTCATTTCAGCATTAAATCAAAAGTCCACAGTCCAGTCTCAGCTGAGACAAGGCAAGTCCCTTTTGCCTATGAGCCTCTAAAATCAAAAGCAAGTTAGTTACTTCCTATATACAATGGGGGTACAGGCATTGGGTAAATACACCTCTTTTAAATGGGAGAAATTGGCCAAAACAAAGGGGCTACATGCCCCACGCAATTCCAGAATCCAGCGGAGCAGTCAAATCTTAAAGCTCCAAAATGATTTCCTTTTACTCCATGTCTCACATCCAGGTAACAGTGATGCAAAAGGTGGGTTCCCATGGCCTTGGGCAGCTCAACCCTTGTGGTTTTGCAGGGTGTAGCCCATCTTCTGGCTGCTTTCCTGGGCTGGCATTGTATGCAGCTTTTCTAGGCATACAGTGTAAGATGTCAGTGGATCTATCATTCTAGGGTCGGGATGATTGTAGCCCTCTTCTCATAGCTTCACTAGGTGGTGCCCCAGTAGGGATTCTGTGCGGGGGCTCTGGCCCCACATTTCCCTTCCACACTGCCCTAGCAGAGTTTCTCAATGAGAGCCATGCCCCTGCAGCAAACTTTTACCTGGGCATCCAGGCGTTTCCATACATCTTCCAATATCTAGACAGAGGTTCCCAAACCTCAATCTTGACTTCTGTGCACCTGCAGGCTCAACACCACATGGAAGCTGTCAAGGCTTGGTGCTTGCACCCTCTGAAGCAACAGTCCAAGCTGCAACTTGGCCCCTTTTAGTCACAGCTAGAGAATCTGGGATATAGGACACCAAGTCCCTGGACTGTATACAGCAGAGGGACCCTGGGCCCAGCCCATGAAACCATTTTTTTCCTCCTAAACCTTGGAGCCTGTGATGGGAGGGGTTGCCATGAAGAACCCTGACATGCCCCAAAGACATTTTCCCCATTTTCTTGGGAGATAACATTCAGCTTCTCATTACTTATGCAAATTTTTGCAGCCAGCTTGAATTTCTCCTCAGAAAATGAGATTTTCTTTTTCTATCACATTGTCAGGCTGAAAATTTTCCAAACTTTTATGCTCTGCTTCCTTTATAAAACTGAATGCCATTAACAGTATCCAAGTAACCTCTTGAATGCTTTGCTGCTTAGAAATTTCCTCTGCCAGATACCCTAAGTCATCTCTCTGAAGTTCAAAGTTCCACAGATTTCTAGGGCAGAGGCAAAATGCTGCTAGTCTCCTTGCTAAGACATAACAAGAGTCACCTTTGCCCCATTTCCCAAAGAGTTCCTCATTTCCATTTGAGACCACCTCAGCCTGGACTTTATTGTCCATATTGCTATCAGCATTTTGGGGAAAGCCATTCAACAAGTCTCTAGGAAGTTTCGAACTTTCCCACATTTTCCTGTCCTCTTTTGAGCCTCCAAACTGTTCCAACCCTTGCCTGTTACCCAGTTCCAAAGTTGCTTCCACATTTTCAGGTATCTTTTAGCAATGCCCCACTCTACTGGTACCAATTTACTGTATTAGTCCATTTTCACACTGCTGATAAAGTCATACCCAAAACTGAGAAGAAGAAGGAGTTTTAATGAACTTAAAGTTCCACATGCCTGGGGAGGCCTCACAATCATGGCGGAAGGCAAGGAGGAGCAAGTAACATCTTACATGGATGGCGGTAGGCAAAAAAAAAAAAAAAAAAAGCTAGTGAAGGGAAACTCTGCCTTATAAAGCCATCAGATCTCATGAGACTTATTCACTTTCATGAGAACTGCACTGGAAAATCCTGCTCCATGATTCAATTACCTCTCACCAGATCCCTCCCACAACATGTGGGAATTCAAGATGAGATTTGAGTGGGGACACAACCAAACCATATCACTGACCATGGAAAAATTTGCTGGGAAAGGAGAGCGCTTTTCAAGAAGAAATGGAAAAGCAACTCAGAATAGCATATCTGAAAAAGATGGCCATATAAAAATGGCCACACTTAAATCAAAAACCTATCAAATAAAAATTAGCAAAATAGTATATAAGTCAACTATTCCAGACTTTGTCAGATTGTAACTATATACTAAGAACTGTTAGAAACGATGATGAGATTTCAGAGTGACTAAGCGGTAGCAGGTCAAGGATCCAGTAATGTTCCAAGACAAGATTAACTTAGAACTCCTTCTTGTGAAATTTTTGAGAAAGAAGGCACACAAATGGAAATGACAAATAGAAAACCAGTTTCAGGTTATGATTGTATGAACTGGTGCTGGATAAATTTTCTAATTTATGTTCTCTCTGGTAAACTGGGATGTGGCAAAAGGCTTATGTTCATGATCTGAGAGACAGCCTCTCTGGTACACCAATTAGAATTGGTTCTGGCCCCTCAAGGGTGGCCTGCCGGGGAGGAAATCACAGGGATTGTACCCTGAAGCTCACTTAACATGTAATATTGCCTCTCTGTGTGACTAATGAAGCATAGGTAAAGTTTTTACCATTGTAAAGGGATAAACATTCTTGGTTTTTAAATTGTATTTGTTTTCTTACCATTTAGAATGTAAGTTTCATGGAGGTAGAGGTTCTCCTTTGTTGCTTTGTTCATAGCTCTGTCCTTGGTGCCTGGAAGAGGGTCTTGCACATAGCAAGTGCTCAATGAGTAGACACCAAATGAATTGAGCTAATTTGCATTTTCCATTTCCCAATGAGAGATGGGAATAGTTGGATTTTCTTGAGAAAGTATGTAAAGTACCAAATAAGTATTCTCTGCTTTCTACTCTCCACCCCAGCCACCACCAAGTGTTGTGTATGTTGAGGGATGAAACAAATCAGGAGCTAGTTGTGAAGAGTTGCAAAAGGTTGGAGGAGAGAGGTGTCTGAAGGACAAAAAAGGCAACAGGATTTTTATAATAGATGTTATGAAATAAGCACTGCAACTCTATCAAATATTTGAGAGAGGGATGCATAGATAAATATTAACATTTCTGTTTGAGATGTATCTCTATTAACTGAAACATTGCTCTAAAAAGGGACTACTGAGGTCCAGCTTCTTTTCACACATGTCAAAATGGGATTACATAAAATACTAAAATGGAATGATCTTGATTTTCTAAACTACTAAAGCAGAGTTGCTAGGCTGATTGGCTGGAATGCTGAAATGGGGTAGCCAAGTTCACCCGTGGAGAAACTGAGAAAGAATAGAAAATGAACTGTGGAAAACCCAGAACTTTGTAGCTAAGGAAGTCTCTGTTTCATCCCCAGTAGTGGGATACTGGTTTAGTTTCGTTTTGTTTTGACAAGCATCTCACATATCCATCTCTGATGGATAGCTTGAGACTTAATCAAACAGATTTTGAGAAAGCCTTACTTCAGAAGAGAGGCGAGCAGCTTGGGAGTAACAGTATTTTACTGCTATTAGGCTTGAAATACTTTTCTGATTGCCAATACTCCAGCTATGTATTTTGGAATAAATTGTGAACTTTGTAATTAAGAATGACTAACATCTGTTTGTGTTACTTTAATAACCCTGTGGACAGAAATGGCTGTCTCATCCCTTTAAATATAGCTTTTATCACCAGTGAACTGCAGAGGGTCACACAGTGGATTCCTTACAGCTTATACATAAGAGGAAACAAACGATATCAAGATCTCCTGGCTTAATTCACTGACACTGCTTTCTAGCTCAGCTTACTCTATAAACGGATGGAGTAAAGAGAAGAAAGAGAGGGTAAGGTGGCCATCCGTTGCCTTAGAATGCCAACCCAGTTCAATTTGTCAGTCTGATAGTATGGAATGGGGTGGGGGAGGAAAGAGGACTACATCCATGTGTATGACTTTGTCACACAATGACCCAAGACACTATTAAACATCACCTTATCAGTGTCCCAAACTTTGACCCAATTCAATTAACAACTCATCTTTATGTGGAGAAGCTAGGAGAAAGCAGAGAGAAGTTCTCTCTCTTGCTCTAAGTCAAGACTTGCCTAACAGTTTCTGGTGACAAATTTCAGGAGTGTCCAAGAGTTACATTATTTAAAATCCAAATTTGGATACCATGAATCGCCACAAGATTAATTGTCATGAATTATCTCTATTAAAGTTAATCCTCTTGTTATTTTGAGGAGTCCTCTACTGTATACTTCACTTTCATCATTGTCTATCGTAAGAACTCTAATCATTGTACCAAATGCCCTCTTTCTTGTTGCTCTAAATCTTCAAGTCTTTAGGGTCCCATGTCTTTGCTAGTGGAAAACCTCTGAGGGCTCCAATTGTGGGCCTCTTTTTGACACTTAGATGATAAAATAGCTCCGCTCTTGCACTGTATCATTGAGTCTCCCTGAAAAGTTCTATCAGGTTCTGTCCAGAATCTTGACCCTTGCCCAGAATCTGACCAATTAGCTCATGAAAATCGTATTAGTCTGGGCTCAGCACAACCAACCACAGAAGCACATAGATACAGAACTGAGTAGAGAATAACTCATCATATCATGCTTTTGTTCTTCAGGCAAGGGGAGTCATTGGGGATTTTTGAGTAGTAGTGTGGCAATCACAGTGTATTTCAAGAGTATTTCTGCTCCTGGATGGGCAGGTCAACAAAGATCTTAGTTGTGTGACATTCTCAGTAATCTGAGCAGGTACTCATTTAGCCCCTGCTCTAGAGGGTAGGCAAACTGGAGAGAAGATAAATTCAAGAAAAAAAAATACAGAAGAGAAGTCAAAGGACCTCAACCAGATTATATGTGGTGAGCAAAGCATGAAAAGAACCACAGAGGGCTTAGTTTTTTGTCAAGAATGATGGGGAGATGACGGCCCCAAGACTACCTAGTCCCTCTCTGCCAGCTCATTTCCAACCTTATACCTTTTTTGTATCACCACTTTTAACATATGCATTCCGTATGCCAGTAAAATTAAACTCTTTTTTGCCTCTTATGCACTCCTACATTTTCTCTTTGATACATGTTTACTAATATTAAAATCTCCACTTGGAATCTCCTTCTGCCAATATTAAAATTCAAATCATACCACCTAGATCAAACTCACATATTATGTGTTTACAGAGGCAGAACAATGGAGTAGAGTTCAAACTTTGAAGGACGACTGCCTAGGTTCAAGTTCTGGCTCACAATACTTTCGAACTGTGTGAACTTGGGGAAGTTACTTAACTCCTCTGTGGTTCAGTTTCCTTATCTGTAAAATAGACATCAGAAGGATACTGACCTTATTTTGTTGTTAGGAGGATTAAATGTAAAGCATTTATGTAACCCACCTGGAAGAGCTCTCAATAGTACATATTTGCTATTATTTAATTCAACATATACTGAAGATTTATTATGCATCAGACAGTGAGCAGGATGGGGATCCAGCAGTCACTAAGGTGTGGCCTCTGCTGTTATGGGGTACAGAAGTATTATATGAGAGGTACACATATCAAGATATAATTGGAATATGCATTAAAATATGAGAGGAATATATGCAAGGTAAAACGGTGAAATAATTGAGTGGTATCCAAAAGAGAGGAATGTATACTCTGAAAAGAAGTCGAGGAAGAGCATATGCAAAAGGAAAATTCTCTGGTGCTTCTACCTCGACAAAATTTCCCTAACTCCTCTTAGCTCGGATAATTTTTTCTTTCTCCTAAACAATGCAAAGACTATAAGAAACCTTTACATTTTTACCTTGTATTAGAATTATTTATTTATCTAAATGTCTCACCTGCCCCAGTTAGACTGTAAACACTTGGAGAGCAAGTGCTGTGCATTATTATTTTGTAGGCTTTCCTAAGCAAAGTCAGTGACCCTGTCTAGAGTAGGCATGTTTATACTAAGGGAAGGGAAGGGGAGTATGTGAGTGGGTGGCATGAAGGGACTGTGAAACTGAGGCATAAATGCAATGGACCACAGCTGACCACTGAGCAGAAGGCCTATTGGGCGGGCCTTTGCAGACTCTACCACATAAGATGGCGCCACCATGTGGCTGATCCTCTAGTCATCCCCGTGGCAAAGGGGTGATTTGATTCTAAGCTTCCAGACTGAGAAGATGTCGGTAGATTCTGTAGAAACAAATTTCTTCTCCACAGTTCAGAAATCCTCTGAGAAAGTGCTGCCCTATTTTGAGCACAGTTTCTGGCTCTGAAGATTTGAAGAATAGAGTATCCTGGCAGACTTTGCACAATTTTCTTTTCGTTGATCTGTCAAACCCATTGAGTAAACAGTAGCTGGTGTCTTTAAGAATTTCTCTCATTTAGAGGGGCACCAGAGTGCCTATTTGAAATCAACAAATAAAAGTGGCTTGTACTAGACGAGGTTAGTAGACAGCTTTTATTATACTTAGGTACAGTAAACAGAGTGGTTAGAACATCTTTGCTTGTGCAAGTGTGATACAAACCAGCTATGGATAGATACGTGTTCCTAGCAAGTACATACTTGGGGGTTGTGGTCCTCAAAGAGATGTTTTTTATACCAGGTTATTTTTGTAAGAGAAACACATTCTTTGTTTAAACGATCAAAACAGACTTATGCATTAAGTAGGCAGGTTACCCTTTCTTTTCCATGTATTTTTGTATCTCCAAAATAATATTTTTTCTTAATAAAAAATATGGTTATGGTTTTACTAATTCTTCCTGTTTCTTATTCTGTGTATTAAAGATTTTCAGAGAAAAAATTAAGCTTTCAGTAAAACCTGATTTAAAAGGTCATTTAAAGATAAAAAATAAAACCCTGCTTACTGCATTATTAAATCTTTTACTGCCTAATACTGAGAACCAACAGAAACAATGTTTTGTTTGCTCAGATTCAGAGAGGAAAGAGGCAGAAATTCAAATATGTGCAGATTCTTTTATTCTGAAGCTTCAGGTATGTTATGTTTTCATTTGGGGGTGCATATGCTTAAAATGAGGGGCTATATAATAAAAGAAAATAATTTATACTGATATTTTATCATTTATCATTTTTTCATCACTGATTTCTGATTTGAAACTTTCAAGTTGCAATGTGAACAAATTCTTCTTCCTCCATCCAATTCTTCCCATATTTAAGAGTATTTGTAATATATTAAAAGGTGGTTCGGTGGCTATAGCATGGACTCCAAACACAGACTGCTTCGGTTTAGAGATGAGGCATGTTATTTAATTTCTTTATGCTTAGGTTATATCTTAATCTGTAAAATGGAAGAGTTAATAAATGCACTTAACTCATAGATTTTCTGAGAGAAACAAATGCTTATGCAAAGTACTCGGACAGTGCCCGGCACATACTGAGTGTTAGTTGCAACTAACTGTTTTTCTCTGAAAGTCCTAAGCTAACCTCATGAGTGGGATATATACATCTTCATGGTAGGGAGTCAAATCTTCCATGAGGAAGCTGAGAATGAAGATTCCCTGACTCCCATTACACTAAGGTAGGATCCAGGGAAGAGGATGGTGAGTAAAAAAGAGCAAATAGAGGGAAATCAGGGAGGAAGGAAGACTTCCTGTGCCCAATGAAGGTGTTTCCATTTTGAGTGATGGGGAAACTAAAGAAAAATTTTGTGTTATCCTTTAGAAAATGTGTGTGGTTATAGTCTTCTAATAGTTAGATTGTTCTTTTTCTAGTAATAGACCACATTTGAATATTCTTCCAGATGTCTTGGAACCTAACAGAGTGGTGACAAAAAAAAGCTCTAGGTTTCATTTTTGAAGCAAGATGCATGCTGGTAGAAGTAGTTTGAATACTGGAATATTGGAATATTCAGGATATTCTGATATTTTATGGGAACAATGGGAAAAGATGTTTCAAATTGAGACCATACCACAAAATCTGGGCTGTGGTTTTGTCTTATCCTCGTAGGGAGAGTTCAGCAGATGCTTGGCTATATATCTTGTCCCACTGTTACAGGAAGCTTCCTATGGAGATGTTTAAAATTGCCTACTTTTTTGCTAAGCTGCTTGATATATAGGCATAATAAAGTCATATACTCACTTGGCTCCATCATAAGATTAGGTCAAGCTTGATCACTCAGTAGACACCTATGTGGAAGGTTTATTTAAATTATATGAATTATTCTCTTTGGCCAAGGTGGAATGCTTGGGTGACTTATTAAAGAAGTGTGAGAAAGTTATTATACCTTGTCAACTAAAAAGATGGCAGGGTTTTAAATAGGATGAAATCTCAGAGAATTGTCTGGAAAACGGACTACTTGAAGAGTCTCCAGACTCCTTGATATGTTGCTCATTAATACATGCCTGTACCTTTCAATTCTCACACTGCTATGTGCTTTGGAATACTTTATAGAATAGTCAAACATAACATTAGGGAAAAGAGCTAATGCACACTGGGCTTAACACCTAGGTGATAGGTTGTTAGGTGCAGGAAACCACCTATGTAACAAACCTGCACATCCTGCACATGTACCTTGGAACTTAAAAAAATAATAAAATTAATTAATTATTAAAAAGTATGTCAATTTTTGTAACGATAAAATACTACATTGAACATTTTGATTAATTAAAAAGTCTGTATCTTCCAAATGAATATTAAAATCTATTTATAAATAGAAGGAGAAAGTCTCTGAGAGCCACAGAGGTATATGCAGCATATGGGGAACAAGAAACGAATTTCCTGATAACCACAAAATGTTAGACCAGCTGAAATATTGAAGATCATCCAGTTTAGCTTTCTCCTTTCATATACGAAGAAACTGAGGCCCAGACACTTTGTGTCTTGTCCACGTTTAACACAACCAATTACTCTTACTAGTGAAGACTAGAACCCGTATCTTCAGATTTTCAGCTGAAATATTATAATTTATCACAGCAGTAAGACCATTAGTTGAGTGTATAACTGAAAAGCAGTAAGAAGTTAACCTTCCCGGGTATCGTCAACCTCAGTTAAAATTGCCTCAAGAAATATCATGCATGATTTTAGGGATCAAGTTTGGACCTGATGGTTCTCTATAAGTACCTTTATGTTAGAGTTTCACACATGGAGCTTTGCTCTGTTTGGGGTATTTTTAATCTGCCAGCCATCATTATAGTGATGACGGGGGTATATAGGAACTATATTTTTGGTCATACTCAAGAGAGTTGTGGGGAGGTGGCAAAGTTGGGCAACTGTGGAAACCGAAACTGCTGCTCTAAAACAGACTTTAGGACTTTAGTCACTGGAGAAATTTAAAGATTTTTCTCTTCCAGGAGTTTCCTAGGGAACTTGTCCCAAAGGAATTAAACTCTACCATATTCTACCTTATAGGTATGGTACCCTATGATTAATATGGGATTATTATAAACACGTCCAAGAGAGTCTGATATACAGTAAATGCACAGTAAATGTTGCCTAGTAGCTGTCCATGATTTTGGTATATAATACTTCTCTGCTATAATTTCTTCCCAGGTCATTAAACACTTTGTTCTCAAACTAATAGGAAAACCTAGAAGCTTAAATGAAGTCGAGAATGTCAGCACTAAATGGCCCTTCTCAGACTCTGCAGCCTAAAACTCTCCTTTATGGAAGTGGAAATGGGGCTCGAGATAAAGAGAGACTGATTTCATGTCACCCTGTGAATTAGTTGTGTTGTCCCCTGAGCCATCTGTAATTGTGGTCATATTTCTCAACTCCGTCAAAGAATGGCCAGAGGTAAAATTCAAACTTCATCTTGAAAAGAATGCATTTTGTGAAAAGATAATTAATTTTTTTTTTGAACTGTGGCTGATGGATTCTGGGAGGAGAAACATTGTCTAAAGGCCTTGAAATGAGCTCTGTGAATTCAATGTCAGCTATTGGGATTCCTGGGTCAAAGACGGCAGAGGCAAATGCAAAAATGAGATAAGCTTTCAAGATAAACTTTCTCCATTGTCTTTAGTTTGGTTGTATGGCCTTTGGGAATCTTTTAGAAAATTTATATATGGTTACAATAATAAAAAACATGGGCTCTTTAAGGTGATAAAATCCAATAAAATTTGCAACCTTGAGTCAAGCTAAATAGTGAAGGGGTTTTTCCTTACTGCTGAATAAAAAATGCAGAACCAGCAAACTGTTTTCCCTGTTGGACTATTATTATTTTAGAAAATGTATTAGTGGACACTTTTGAGAATTAACAATTAAAGAATGTAGACTGAATTAATGGCTGCTGGTAGGCAGCTGTCTCATCAGCTTTTTGCCTTGGAATTAAAGTCATCCTGAAAAAGATTTACTCAGGGATAACAATATAATCTGAAAGATGATCACACTCTATTCCTGAGGCATTAAAAATATAGATGAGATAATATGTCATCTTTCCATCCCACTCCATATTTAAGCTCCTTCTATTATTCTGCTTTTCCTATAGGCTGGAGTTCAAGATCCTTTGACCATGATTTTTAAGGCCCTTATCAGTCTAATTGTAGCTTGTTTTTCAAGCGCTCTTTTCATTCTGACCCCAAACCTCTAAAATTCTCAACAGTCATACAAAATTATTTTCCTTTCCTTTAGCAAAGATGCCTTTTTCTTCCTCCGTGCAATATCTCATGCTATTTTCCTTAACTGAAATATTGTCCCATTATCTTTTCATATGCCTTCTTCAAGGGCTACATCAACTGATTTCTTCTCCATAAGAATTTCCCTAATATTAACTGTAGCTGCTACGTATTTAAAACCTCCTCTACGCCAGACATTTGCTAGGTGAATTTTCTTATTTCAACCTCATTACTAATCCCATTCCACAGATAAAAGACTTGAGAATCAGAGAAGTTAAATTTCATCTTTAAGGTCACGTAGCTTGAAAATTGAGGCACCAAAATTCAAACCAAATTGTGTCTGACTCCAAAGCTCATGGTCATATACACTACTTTATCTTCTCTCAGCAAAGTGAATGATTCTCTTCTCCGTGCATGTACAGCCACTTAATTATTACATTTTTATGTCACTTACCTGTTTGGGCTATATACACGTCTGTCTCCCTGCAAATCTATGAGCTCTTCAAAAACAAAACTTTATTTTATTCATTTCTACAACCTCAGGATCTAAAGCTATGTCTGGCACTGACTAGATGCTCAGTAAACATTCACTACTCTGAGGGCTACAAATTATTCAATGTATATTATCTCTGCCAAAGGTCACTTATTATTTATGCAGGGAGACTAGATATAAACACACGGGAAAAAATAAAGAGAGAAATCCCAGCTCTGTCATTAAATTCATGAAAAGACCTAAAGAGGATGTCAGTGTTTCTGTTTTTGCCATAACTGCATGTATTTGTGCTGGTTCTTCTGCCTTGGGATGAGACAGACTGAAGCTCATCGAAATGGCTCAGTGTTCAAGGGAGAATTGGTGAGTAGAGTCAGTTCTGAAAGCCATGGTGTTGCTGCTCCTAAGCACAGGTGCTATGGTTTGAATGTCCCCTCCAAAACTCATGTTGACATTTAATTGCCATTGTGACAGTACTAAGAAGCAGGACCATTAAGTGGTGATTAGGCTGTGAGGGCTTTGCTCTCATGAGTGGATTAATGTCATCATCTTGACACTGGGTTGTTATAAAAGCAAGTTTAGCCTTCACTCGCTCTTGCTCTTTCTTGCCCCTCTGCCTTGCCTCATGGGATAAAGCAGCATGAAGGTCTTTGCCAGATGACAACACCGTTGTCTTAGACTTTTCAGCTTCCAGAACCATGAGCCAAATAAAGTTATTATAAATACCCAGTCTGTGGTATTCTGTTATAACAACAGAAAAAAGACTACGCCAGCAGGCAAGGCTACAGCTAATGCGACCTCTTGGGGTTCTGCCCTGAAAAAGTAGAGTGTCATCATTGAGCTCCTTCAAAGACATGTGTGAGTATCTTAAAGAAGCATGTATAAGCTGGACTGTTCAGAGGTAACAGAATGTGGTAAATATGAGCATGGACTCGGGATTCTGCTTGTCTTGGTTTGAACCCCAGTTTTGACTGTTACCAGTTTCGTGATGTTACCATTTTTCCCTTTTCCCTCGGCTTCCTTATGAGTAAAATAAGTGTAATACTAAAACCTAGTTTACAGAATTATTCAGAAGGTTAAATAGCTTAATAGATGTAAAACACACAACAGAGTGCCTAGCACAGGGTTATCGCTTAGTGCATATTTGCTTTTATTTCCAATTTAGTTTTTTTTTCTCCTACCTCTACTTACATGAATTGTGAATATTAAAAGAATATAATGTCAGTTTTAGCAAAGGTCACTAATACTGTTTTATTATTTTTTAAATGTTAGTTTCCCTCAAATTGGCACTGGCTAACTAAAATATGAGCAAATGATACCCACTGTTATGAAATCCCCACGTGAAAAATTGACATGGATATGATAAAATTTAGAGCTAGAAAGGGCATAAGAACTCATTTAATAATGTTTTTTTCTTTACCGATGAGGGAAAAAAGGTCCACAGGAGACAAGTAGCTTGCCCAAGGTCACAGCCCAAGGTCACACAGGAAGTTAATTGTGGAATTACCATCTCTATACTATTTTAAAGATAGCCTGCATAGAAATGATTAGAGTTGTCAGGGCAGTAATATGTGGTCATGAGAATAAAGCAGATGTTTCATTATTCCAGAGCCATCTTTTTAAAGATAAGTGTTTACATTTCACTTCAATTAAGCAATTTTCTTGGGTTACCATTTTAAAATAAACTATTATAACAATAGGGAAAGAATCTGTATAAATCAATGTAATTACTTTTGTGGGTTCTAAATATTATGACTTTATTTATGCTATTGCTACAGAGGGTCTCAAGATTATTAAGAAAACTAGACTGGAATTGGTGATATACTTAAAGTAATATATAAATAAAATTTTGGAAGATTATAGATGGAAGAATGAGAACATGTTCATGCCATTTGAAAAGTCACTTGCTTGTAAAATAGTCAAGTGCTACCAAAAGTATGGGCTTGGATTTTAAATTACCCCTGAAGATACTGTTCAGAAGCTAATCATAATAATGCTAAATTTAATATTGAGATAGCTTGCAGCTTCAGTTGTTAGGGAGATGATGGGACTCCAACAGAGGCTAGATGGTGTTATTGATATGGGGAATGCAGACATGTACATAATATTACATGATGCAATTTTTTTATAGTTTGGAAATTATATACACAGATGGTTTAAAATTTAGTAAATGCAAATATTTTCTATCATTTTGTAGGTTGTCTTTCTACTTTGTTGATTGTTTCCTTTGCTGTGCAGAACCTTTTTACTTTGATATAATCTCATTTATCTATTTTTGCTTTTGTTGCCCGGGCTTTTAAGGTCTTATTTGTAAAATATTTTGCCACATTAATTTTGAACAATTTTTCTTATGTTTTCTTCTAATAGCTTTACAGATCAGGGTGTCACATTTATTTAATCCATTTTGAGGTGTATATGTTGAGATAGGGGTCTAGTTTCAAGGTGCTGCATGTAGATCTTCAGTTTTCCCAGCACCATCTATTGAATAAACTGTCCTTTCCCAAATGATTATTCTTTGTACAATGGTGAAAAATCAATTGACTATAAATATCTGGATTTATTTCTTGGCTCTCTATTTGGTTCTATTGATCTACATGTCTGTTTTTCATGCCAATACCATGCTGTTTTGGTTACTATAACTTTGTGGTATATTTTGATATCTGGTAGTATGACACCTACAGCTTTATTTATTATTATTATTTTGCTCAGGATTCTTCTGGCTAGCCAAAATATTTTGTGGTTACATATGTACTGTATATATATATATATATATATATATGTATATTTATTTCTGAATAAATATATATATATATTTCTGTGAAGACTGTCATGAGTATTTTGATAGAGATTGCATTCAATCTGTATATTGTTTTGTAGCATGGTCATTCTTTTGACAGGAGATTAATAACCAGAATAAACAAGAAACTAAAACAACTGAACAGTACAAAAACAAATAATCTGATTGACAAATAATTGGAATTGACATTTCTCAAAAGAAGACATATGAATGACCAAAAAAATTGAAAAAAAAGTCATTGCTGTTTTGATTTGCATTTCTCTAATGATGAGTGATGCTGAGCTTTATTTCACATGTTTGTTGGAGGCATGTATGTCATCTTTTGAAAAGTGTCTGTTCATGTCCTCTGCTTATTTTTAATGTTTTTTTCCCTATAGAATTGTTTAAATTTCTCATAGATGCAGGATATTAGACTTTTGTCAGATGCATAGTTGGCAAAAATTTTCTCCCATTATGTAGATTGTCTGTTTACTTTGTTAATAGTTTATTTTGCTGTACAGAAGCGCTTTAGTTTAAATACATCCTGTTTGTCAATTTGTGCTTTTGTTGCAATTGCTTTTGGCATCTACATCATGAAATCTTTGTCCACTCCTTTGTCCAGGATAGTATTGCCGAGGTTGTCTTCCTTGTTTCTCATAGTACTAGGCTTTACATTAAAGTCTTTTATCCAGCTTGAGTTGGTTTTTGTGTGTGGTTTAAGGAAGTTTTCCAGTTTCAATATTCTGCTTATGGCTAGCCAATTACCCCAGCACCATTTATTGAATAGGAAGTCTTTTCAACCACAATGAGATTCTATCTCACAACAGTCAGAATGATTATTTAAAAGTCAAAAAATAACAGATGTTGGTCAGGTTGCAGAGAACATGCAGTGCTTGTATACTCTTGGTGTACTCTTAGTTCAACCATTGTGGAAAGCAGTGTGGTAATTCCTCAAAGACCTAACTACAGAACTACCATTCAACCCAGCAATCCAATTACTGGTTATTTACCCAAAGAAATAGAAATCTAGTTGTCATAAACACACATGCACACATATGTTCATTGCAGCACTACCACAATAGCAAAGACACAGAATCAACCTAAATGCCCATTAATGGTAGATTGAATAAACAAAATATAGTACATATACACCATGGAATAATATGAAGCCAAAAAAAGAAAGAACAAGGTTATATCCTTTGCAGGAATATGGATGAAGCTAGGAGCCATTATCTTTATCAAATTAATGCAGGAACAGAAAACCAAATTCCACATGTTCTCACTTACAAGTAGGAGCTAAATGATGAGAACACATGGACACATAGAGAGGAATGGCGTACACTGGGGCTTACCAGAGGGTAGACGGTGGTAGGCGGAGGAGAACCAGAAAAAATAACTAATAGGTACTAGGCTTAATACCTGGGTGATGAGATAATCTATACAACAACCCCCCATGAGAGAAGTTTACCTATATGACAAACCTGCAAATGTACCCCTAAATATAAAATAAAAGTTACAAAAAGAAATCTAATTCCCAAAGGGTTAGTATTAGGAGGTGGGGCCTTTAGGGGGTGGTGAATAGGTCATGAGGGTGGAGCCCTCATGAATGGGATTAGTGCCCAATTAAAAGGGACCCCTGAGAGCTCTCTCACCCACTTTCCACTAAATGAAGATACAACAAGAAGTCAACAGTATGCAACTCAGAAGAGATCCTTCCCCATAACTTGATCATACTGACACCCTGATCTCAGACTTCCAGCCTCCAGAATTGTGAGAAATAAATATCTATTGTTTATAAGTCAATAAAAGAAAATAAAATGCTCAACATTACTCTTCTTCAGGGAAATGCAAATCAAAACCACAATGAGATATCACCTCACTCCTGTTAGAATGACTATTACCAAAAAATGAAAGATCACAAATGTTGGCAAGGATGTAGAGAAAAGAAAACTCTTACACACTGTTGGTGTGAATGTAAATTAAGACATCCATTATGGAAAACAGTATGGAGTTGGAGGGGTTTTTTAAATTTGTTTTCAGATATGTGTTTTCACTCACATTCACAAGCTAGAAAAAATTTGTCTTATAGTAGAGAGTAGAATAGCTGTTACTAGAGACTGGAAAGGGCAGTGGGAGTGGAATATGGAGAGGTTGGTTAGATGATACAACATTACAGTTAAATAGGAGGAATAAGTTTTTGTGTCCTATAGCACTATATAATAGCTATAGTTAAAAGTAATTTAATTTATATTTTCAAATAGCTAGAAGAGAGGATTTTTCATGTGTCCAATACAAGAAATGATCAATGTTTGAGGTGATCGATATGTTTATTACCCTAAATTGATCACCATAAATTGTATGTTTTAAGACATCACTGTTTTCAACAATACGTACAATTATTACATGTCAATTTAAAATCATTTTAAAAGTTAAAAATATGCTAACAAATTGTGAAGAAAATGAAATATATGAGGAATCTCCTCATGCAGTGGCAATCATCAGCAATATTTTGGTGTATGTTTCAACAAATACATTTTAGTATCGCTCATGAATTAGTCAGGTAGTGTTCTAGTAACTGGGCATACAGCAATGAACAAAAAAAATAATCCTTACATTCAGGTGGTAGGAGACAGACAAAAAAGATAAGGGAAAATCAGATTATTTCAAGAGTTCTGAATGAAATAAAACAGCAACAGAGTAGAGCAGTAACACCTTAAAATCACTTGGAAGGCATGTTAAAAAATATTA
This sequence comes from Pongo pygmaeus, assembly GCF_028885625.2. Lineage (NCBI taxonomy): Eukaryota > Metazoa > Chordata > Mammalia > Primates > Hominidae > Pongo > Pongo pygmaeus. The sequence goes on along the minus strand of NC_072396.2, from coordinate 149,166,419 downwards.
CTGTCAACTAACCTAATAAAATTCTTTATTATACTTGTTTTTTTAATTCTTGTTTTATTTTTAATTTTTGTAGGTATACAACAGGGATATATACTCGAGGGGTACATCAGATGGTTTGATACAGGCTTCCAATGTGAAATAATCACATCGTAGAATATGGTGTAACCATCCTCTCAAGCATTTATCCTTTGTGTTACAAACAATTCAATTACATACTTTTAGTTATTTTAGAATATATAATAAAGTTACTATTGACTATAGTCAGTGTATTTTGTGATCAAATAGTAGGTCTTATTCATTCTGTCTATTATTTAACCTCTTAACCATTAACCATTCCCGCATCCCTTCCAGCCCTGCACTACCCTTGCCAACATCTGTAGCCATCCCTCCTCTAATATCTATCTCCATAAGTTCAATTGTTTTGATTTTTAGATGCCACAAATAAGTGAGAAAATCTGATGTTTGTCTTTCTATTCCTGGCTTATTTCACTTAACATAATGATCTCCAGTTCTATTCATGTTGTTGCAAATGACAGAATTTCTTTTTTTCTTTTTTTTTCTTTTTTTTTTTTTTTTTTTTGAGACAGAGTCTTCACTCTGTCACCCAGGCTGGAGTACAGTGGCACAATCTCGGCTCACTACCACCTCCACCTCTTGGGTTCAAGCAGTTCTCCTGCCTCAGCCTCCCAAGTAGCTGGGATTACAGGCATGTGCCACCACACCCAGCTAATTTTTGTATTTTTAGTAGAGGTGAGGTTGCACCATGTTGGCTAGGCCGGTCTTGAACTCCTGACCTCAAGTAATCCACCTGCCTCAGCCTCCCAAAGTGCTGGGATGACATGTGTGAGCCACTTGACCAAGCCAGAATTTCATTTTTTATGGCTTAATAGTACTCCATGGTGTATATGTACCACACTTTCTTTATTCATGCATCTGTTTATGAACACAGGTTGCTTTCAAACCTTAGCTATTGTGAACAGTGCTGCAATAAACATAGGGTTGGAGATATCTCTTCAATATATTGATTTCGTTTCTTTTGGGTATATACCCAGGAGTGGGAATGCTGAGTCATATGATAGCTCTATTTTTAGTTCTTTGAAGAACCTCCAAATTGATCTCCATAGTTGTACAAATTTACATTCCTACCAACATTGTACAAGGGTTCCCTATTAACCACATCCTTGCCAGCATTTGTTATTGTCTGCATATTGGCTTATTTTTAGAAATAAGCCAATTTAACTGAGATGAGATGATATCTCATTGTATTTTTTATTTTCATCTCTCTGATGATCAAGGATGTTGAGCGTCTTTTCATATGCCTGTTTGTCATTTGTATGTCTTCTTTTGAAAAATGTCTCTACAAGCCATTTGCTCATTTTAAAAATCAGATTATTATATTGTTTTCCCATAGAGTAGTTTCAGCTCCTGATATATACTTGTTACTAATTCCTTGTCAAACTGGTAGTTTGCAAATGTTCTCACCCATTCTGTGGGATGTCTTTTCACTTCGTTGACTGTTTCCTTTGCTCTCCAAAAGCTTTTATACTTGATTCCATTTGTCTATGTTTGCTTTGTATTTTGATAGAGATTGCATTGAATCTGTAGATTGCTTTAGGTCGTATGCACATTTTAACAATATTGATTCTGCCACTCCATGAATTGGAGTAATTTTCCATTTTTTTGTGTCCTCTTCAATTTCTTTCCTCAGTGTTTTATGGTTTTCATTATAGAGATCATTCACTTATTTGATTAAGTTAATTCTTTTGTGAGTAAATTTAATTTTTATGTGGCTATTTAAATGGGATCACTTTTTATTTCTTTTTAAGATTATTCACTGTTAGCATATAGAAATGCTACTGATTTCTGTATGTTGATTTTGTATTCTGAAAACTTTACTTAAGTTGTTTATCAGTTCTAACAGTTTTCTTGTGGATTCTTTAGGTTTATCTAAATATAAGATTCTACCATCTGCAAACAAGGATAATTTGATTTCTTCCTTTCCAGTTTGGATGCCCTTTATTTCTTTATCTTGTCTGATTGCTCTGACTAGGACTTCCAGTACTATGTTGAATAACAGTGTTGAAAGTGGTCATTCGTGTCATGTTCCAGATCTTAGAGGAAAGACTTTCAGTTTTTCCTCATTCAGTATGATACTAGCTGTGTGTTTGTGTGATATAAGTAGAGCTATTCCTGCTTATTTGGGTTTCCACTGGTATGAAATATCTTTTCCCGTTCCTTTATTTTAGTCTATGTGTGTCTTTAGAGGTGAAGTGTATTTCTTGTAGGCAGTAGTTCAATGGGTCTTGTTGTTTCATTCATTCAGGCAGTCTTTATCTTTTAATTGAAAAGTTTAGTGGATTTACATTCAACGCTATTTTTGATAAGTAAGGACTTCCTCCTGCCATTTTGTTATTTGTTTTAGGCTTGTTTTGTGGTGGTCTCTTCTTTCCTTCCTTTCTTCCATTAGTGAAGGTGATTTTCTCTGGTAACATAATTTATTTTCTTGATTTTCATTTTTTGTGTATCCATGTATGATTTTGGTTTGAGGTTCCTATGAGGCTTGCAAATACCATCTTCTACCCTTATAAGAATTTAGGGCTGGCTGCAGTGGCTCACACCTGTAATCCCAGCACTTTGGGAGGCTGAGGCAGGTGAATCATGAGGACGAGGGTTCAAGACCAGCCTGGACAACATGATGAAACCCCTTCTCTACTAAGCATACAAAAATTAGCCGGGTGTGGTGGTGCATGCCTGTAATCCCAGCTACTCAGGAGGCTGAGGCAGGAGAATTGCTTGAACCCGGGAGGTGGAGGTTGCAGTGAGCCGATATCACACCACTGCACACTCCAGCCTGGATGACAGAGCAAGACTCTGTCTCAAAAAAAAAAAAAAAAGAATTTAACACTATTTTCATAAAGTCTTATTTATGAAAATATTATTTTACCCTTATAAAAATTTAACACTATTTTCATAAACAGCCAAGCAAAAACCAAACTAATAAAAATTCTATACCTTAACTTTGTGCTTCTGCTTTTTAACGTTTTGGTTTTTTTCCATTTATATCTTATTTTACTGTCTGTGTCTTAAAAAGTTGTTGGTAGTTTTTTTTTGGTTTATTGTTTAGTCTTTCTAATTAGGATAAGCATAGTTTACACACCACAGTTACGTCTTATAATAATCTCTGTTTCTCTGTGTATTAACTAGTACTAGTGAGTTTTGTACCTTCAGGTCCTTACTTACTGCTCATTAACATCCTTTTTCCTGATTGAAGTACTCCCTTTAGCATTTCTTGTAAGGCAGATCTAGTGTTCATGAAAGCTCTCAGCTTTTGCTTGTTTGGAAAAGTGTTTATTTCTTCTTCATGTTTGAAGGATATTTTTTCCAGATATACTATTCTAGGGTAACTTTTTTTTTTTTCCTTCAGCATTTTAAATATGTCATGCAACTCTCTTCTGGCCTATAAGGTTTCCAACGAAAAGCCTGCTGCCAGACATATTGGAGCTCCATTATATGTTATTTGTTTCTTTTCTCTTCCTGCTTTTAGGATCTTTTATTTACCCTTGTTCTTTGGGAGTTTCATTATTAAATGCCTTGAGGTAGTCTTCTTCAGGTTAAATACGTGTGGCGTTGTATAACCTTCTTATATTTAAATATTGCTTTCTTTCTGTAGGTTTTGGCGGTTCTCTGTTATTATTCCTTTGAATAAAATTTATACTCCTATCTGTACACCTCCTATTTAAGGGCAATAAGTCTTAAATTTGCACCTTTGAGGCTTGTTTTCAAAATCCTGTAAGCGTGTTTTATTGTTTTTCTTCCTTCTTCTTTTGTCTCCTCAGAATGTGTATTTTCAGTTAGGTTTTCTTCAATCTCACTAATTCTTCTTTCTGCTTGATCTATTTTGCTATTGAAAGACTGACGCATTTTTCGGTACACCAATTGCGTTTTTCAGTTCCAGAATTTCTGTTTGATTTTTTTTAAAATTAATTCAACTCTTTGTAAAATGGATTCTATAGTATCCTGAATTCCATCTCTGTGTTAACCTGAATTTCTCTGAGTTTCCTCAAAGCAGCTTTTTTTTTGAATTTTCTCTCTGAAAGGTTACATACCTCTGTTTATCCAGCATTTGTCCCTGTTGCTTTATTTAGTTCATTTTGTGAGGTCACATTTCCCCAGATGGTCTAGTAGCTTGTGGATCTTTGTCTTTGTCTCAGCATTGAGGAATTATGTATTTATTGTGGTCTTCGCTATCTGGGCTTGTTTGTACCTATCCTTCTTGGGACTGCTTTCCAGGTATTCAAAGAGACTTTGGTATTATGACCTAAGCCATATTTACATTAGGAGACACCGCAATCCCAGTAACAACGTGGCTTTTGCAGACTTTTAGAGGTAGTGTTTTGATGGTCTTGGGTAAAATATAGAAGGATTCTCTGGATTACCAAGCAGAGACTCTTGTTCCCTTCCCTTACTTTCTCCCAAAGAAATGGAGTCTCTCTCTCTTTTCTCAACCACCTAAAACTGAGGGCAGAGTGACACTAGCACCCCTGTGGCCACCACCAGTATGACTGTGCTGGGTCAAACCTGAAGCCAGCATAGCACTGGGTTTCACCCAAGGCCTGCTGTAACCACTTCTTCGCTGCTGCCTATGTTTGCTCAATTTCCTGGGGCTCTACAATCAGCAGCTGGCACAGCCAGCAAGGCCTGTGTCCTTCCCTTCAGGGCCATGAGTTCCTGCAGGCCCCAGGTGGGTTTAGAGCTGCTGTTTGGGACTCCAGGACATAGAGTCAAAAACCTTAGAAGTCTACCTAGTATTCTATTGCACTGCAGCTAAGCTGGCACTCAGACCACAAGGCATGTATTCTTTCCCACTCTTTCCTACTCTTTCCAAAGACAGAGGAGGCTCACCCCATAGCCACCACCACCACCACAGGCCATGAAGAGTTCTTCCAGACTATCACTGAAGCTCCTTTAATGTCTAAGGGCTCTTCAGTAAGTTTGCGATGAATTCTGCCCGGCCTAGGACTTATCCTTCAGGGAAATGGGCTCTAGTCTAGCTCAGGGAAGATCCAAAGATCTTGCTCATGAATCAAATCCTGAATCAGGGACCCCAGGTGTCCACTTGGTTCAACACACACGTTGGCCCTGCTGATACCTATGGTGCAACACAAAGTCCCCTTAAATTTTTCCTCTGCTTTTCTCAAGCATAAGAAGTTTCAGCCCTTAGTCACAACAGTTGGTAATTTGCTGAATCTTACATGAAGCCAGCAGTTCTCAGAGGCTCAACCAAGGCACTCCACATAGCGCCTAGGTATTGCTGCTGGTTTTTCAGAACCCAAAAGCTCTTCAGTTAGCAGCTGATGAATGCTGCCCTGTCTGGGTCCTTCCCTTCAAGGCACGGGTCTCCCTTCTGGCTCAGGGTTTGTCTGAAAATGTCTTTTGGGAGCTAGGGCCTAGAATAGGTGCCACATGACTCTGACCAGCATCCTATCCTGCTGTGTGGCTGAGCTGGCATCCAAGATGCAAGACACAGTCCTCCCCACTCTTCCCTCTCTTCTCCTCAAGTGGAAGGAAGGATCTCTTTTGGAGCCACAAGCTGTGCATTTTGGGCTCAGAGGAGGTGTGATGGCATCACTCCCTTAGCCACACCAGTTGGTATCTTAGTGGATTACGTGCCCCCCCCCCCACCCCAGGCCACTGACTCCTGGCCCAGTTCAGCACTAGAACTCACCTAATTTTAACATCCTTATGGCCTAGACTACTTGTCAAGTTTACTTAGAGACCCAGAACACTTTGGCCATTGGTGGTGAGGTTTGCTAGAACACAAGTTTGGACCACAGGGATTGGCAATTCCACTCTGGCTAGACCTGGTTTCACTGCTCCCTCCATGGGTGGGCATCAACTGAGTTTTCTCTGGTTTTCCTTTGTGCTCTTAACAAAACAGCACCAAGTTCAATGCCTTACAATTGCTGTGTTCCTCCCTCCGCACCCAGAGATGCTCTCTGCACCAAGTTGCCAGGGCCGAGGGGTAGAGAAAGAGTAGCATTGGTGATTCAAGATTATTTTTTCCATCTTTTCAGTGCCTCTTTCAGTGATATGTAGTTAAAACCAGGTACTAAGAGGGCTCACCTGATTTTTGGTTCTTATTAAGGTGTTTTTATTTCTCTATAGATAGTTGCTAAATGTGTGTCCTTGCAGAGGGGACAATTGGCAGAGCCTTCTATTCTGCCAACTTGCTCTGCCTCCACCATAATTTCTAATTCAGTAAATTTAGGATGAGGCCTAATATTTTGCAATTCTAACAAGTGGCCAGATGTTGCCCATGCTATGGGTCCATGAATTATTTTGAGAATCACTGGAATAGGGGACTAATAGTAATGGGGTGGCTATTAAAAAAAATGATCAAGGAAGTATAATGAGGAGATAAAATGAGACATGAAAAGATGAGGGAAAAGCCAGACAATAACAAAGAGGAAGGAGAGGTTTTGGTAGAGGAGAAAAAAGTAAAAACCTGTGAAGATTGGAATGGGCTTATGTGTTCTTAGAGGGACAGAAAGAAAGAAAGAAGTTCAATGTGACTGAAGAATAGCACACACGCATGAATGAGCAGTTCAATCTGTTTCAGGGTTATCTGTTCTTTTAAATGAGCTTTTCAGATTTCTTACCAAAAACTATATTTTAATATCTCTTTAGATAAATCCCTAGTTGTTGTTGTAACTATATGAGTGAGAAATATGTGGAACCTGTAGAAACTAGTATTCGTTTTAATAGTTTTTCAATTAATTTCTGATTATGATAATAAATTCTGTAAATAAAAATGTATCCTCTTTTGCAATAATTAAATTTATTTTAACCATTTTATATGTTAATGCCTTGCCTATATTTTCAAAGTGGTGCTTTTCTTCTTCCTGTTTTAATTTTTCCACCATTAAATATAATGCCAAAATCCAGTAAGAAAATGTTATTTTATACATATTTTCCTAATAACCAAGCTTAATGAACGTGGAAAAGATGTTCAACCTCATGAATAAAGTAATGTAAGTTAAAACTATACGCACAGTGTCTTACCTATAGTGACAAAGTTATAGGAAATATATATGTATATATAAAGGTGAAGATATGGGATAGATGTATATATAAAGGGGAGTTTATTAAGGAGTTTTGACTCACACCATCACAACGTGAGGTCCCACAGTAGACCACCTGCAAGCTAAGGAGAAATGAAGCCTGTCCAAGTCCTAAAACCTCAAAAGTAGGGAAGCCGACAGTGCAGCCATCAGTCTGTGGTCTCAGGTCCAAGAGTCCCAAAGCGAAAGAAACTGGAGTCCAATGTTGGAGGGCAGGAAGCATCCAGCACGGGAGAAAGACTTAGGCTGGGAGACTAAGCCAGTTTAGTCTTTCCATGTTCTTTTGCTTGCTTTAGTTCTGGCCCTGCTGGCAGCTGATTAGATTGTGCCTGCCCAAATTGAAGGTGGGTCTGCCTTTCCCAGTCTGCTGACTCAAATGTTAATCTCCTTTGGCAACACACTCACAGACACACCCATGAACAATACTTTGCATTCTTCAATCCAATCAAGTTGATGCTTAATATTAACCATCATGGACTGATATACCCAATTTCTGGCATAATTGTTGGAGCACAAATACTCATATTCTGCTATATTTTAAACATTCTTAAAGTGTAGTTTTGATTTTCTCTTTAACTAAATATGTATTCACTAGAGAGTTTTGTATTTCCCAAACATGGTAAGTAACTTCTGTTTTAAATGTGCTATTTTTATTTTTATTGTATTATGGTCATAGACTTTGGCCTACTCATTTTTACAATTTTCAAGTTTACTGAGTTATTTTGTTGGGGAACTACTAAGTGATTTAGCATCTTATTGTACCATAAATGCTTTCATAAAAAAGCATATTTATATTTATACAAATAAATATTTATATCATTTATAGTCTAAAAAATAGGTCAAACATGTTTGCACTCTATTCCTCCATGTTAATTATATTATTCAGATCTTCTTTATCAGTGGTTTGCAAATTATGACCTACAAGAAAAATCTGGATAGCCACCTGTGTTGTAAGTATTTATAGGGATTCAGCCGTGCCCATCCATTTACATGTTATCTTATGAATGGTTTCATACTATAACAGTGGAGTTGCATAACATACTGCAAAGTGTAAAATATTTACTATTGCCTCCTTTACCAAAAAAGTTCAATGGCTCCAGTTCTACTTTTGTTTGATTATTTATTTGTGACAGTAGGAATATTTTTTAAAAGCTCTAGTTATTATATTTTTGTCAATTTCCACTTATTATAAAATAGATCTTGATTTTATATATTTGCCACAAAAAAGTCAAAGCAATCTCTATAAAGTAACAGTCTTTGACACATTTAGTACATTTTGCCTTGGAACATTCTTGCAAATAATGTTGTTAGCCCTGCCTTTGGCATATGTTTGCTTGGTAAAATTTTGCTTGCTATCTTATTTTTAATTTCCACCGCATTAGGAGCGGGCATGGAGTGTACAAGAAAGATTCTGAGTGGCTTGTAAAGTGGATTCCAAGAACAAGGAATACAAGAGTCCACACTTAGGACCTTTAGTTCAGGCTTCCAACTCTCTGATCACTGTATATGAGATGTGGGTGGAAGGTTCTTTCCCTCTTCTTTGTGCGGTCATGTTTTTGAAAGTCAAGCATGGGTTTGCTTCCAATTATTTCAGTTGGGACCATCTGTTCTAAGGGTAATTCTTTCTGGAGGATTAACGTATTACTCATTGATATCCTTACTTTCCAAAGCTGTTTTAACTTTGCGGATTTTTGTTTTTTATCTTGAATTTAGTATTTTCAGGTAGGATGGGTAAAGAGATTAAACTATGTACCACCTGTTGACTACATCACAACTCACAATCGCACATGAATTTTTAGAAATACCTAAATGTTGAATAATTTTGATTAAATCACTTAACTTTTAAGCTGATATTAAATTTACATGGCTCTGGATGTAACATTCATGCATTTTTAAAATATGTATTGAGCTCCTGCTATGCCCCAGGTACTGTGCTAGGTGCTGGGTTTATCACTCTGAAAATGCTGGATTCCTATTTATCTCAGAGTTTAATGTGAAAGAAGAGAAACTGGCAACTTCAATAGTATGATTTCCAGGATATGAAGATGGTCGTAATACTCAGTTATTTGATCCAGACCTTAAAAATAAATTATATTTTCTATTTAAATATTAAATAGATATATATATATATATAATTACTATTAATAGACAGGATAGTCTTTATAAAATAGTACCGTAAAAACTGGATATCTACACACAAAAATTAATCTAGACACTGACATGAATTATTTCCAAAAATAACTCAAAATAGATCATAAACCTAAATATAAAATGTCATGGTATAAAACTTCTAGAAGTTAAGCCAGGTGCGGTGGCTCATGCCTGTAATCCCAGCACTCTGGGAGGCCGAGGTGGGTGGATCACCTGAGGTCAGGAGTTTGTGACCAGCCTGGCCAACATGGTGAAACCCCATCCTACTAAAAATACAAAATTATCCAGGTGTGGTGGCATGCACCTATAATCACAGCTACTTGGGAGGCTAGGGCAGGAGAATCGCCTGAAGCCAGAAGGCTGAGGTTGCAGTGAGCCAAGATTGCACCATTGCACTCCAGCCTGGGCGGCAAGAGCAAAACTCCATGTCAAAAAACAAACAAACAAACAAAAAACAGACAAAAAACCCCACAACAAACAAACAACAACAACAAAAAACTTCTGGAAGTTAACATAGGAGAAAATATAGGTGACTTTAGGTTTGGGAACAATGTATTGGATAGAACACCAAAAGCATCACTCATGAAAGAAAAAAATTGTAAGTTGGACTTCATTAAAATTAAAAACCAAAAAACGTCTCAACTCTTACATCAGACTTTTCCACCTCAGCTAACACAGATGTGGAGAAATAGGAACACTTTTACACTGTTGGTGGGACTGTAAACTAGTTCAACCCTGGTGGGAGTCAGTGTGGCAATTCCTCAGGGATCTAGAACTAGAAATACCATCTGATCCAGCCATCCCATTACTGGGTATGTACCCAAAGGACTATAAATCATGCTGCTATAAAGACACATGCACACGTATGTTTATTGCGGCACTATTCACAATAGCAAAGACTTAGAACCAACCCAAATGTCCAACAATGATAGACTGAATTAAGAAAATGTGGCACATATACACCATGGAATACTATGTAGCCATAAAAAATGATGAGTTCATGTCCTTTGTAGGGACATGGATGAAATTGGAAATCATCATTCTCAGTAAACTATTGCAAGAACAAAAAACCAAACACCGCATGTTCTCACTCATAGGTGGGAATTGAACAACGAGAACACATGGACACAGGAAGGGGAACATCACACACCGGGGACTGTTGTAGGGTGGGGGTAGGGGGGAGGGATAGCTTTAGGAGATATACCTAATGCTAAATGACGAGTTAATGGGTGCAGCACACCAGCATGGCACATGTATACATATGTAACTAACCTGCACATTGTGCACATGTACCCTAAAACTTAAAGTATAATAATAATAAAATAAAAGAAAAAAAAACATTTAAAGCCATGACATTGTGGGTCACAATCCAGCCAACAATTCAGCTTGATTAGTGTCACCATCTTTGATCTGCAGGATTTGTGTAATTATTTAATAAAATATTCATGTTTTCTTACTTTACTAAATATAGAAATAAAAATGAAACTATTGATAAGTAATAAGAAGCCTAGATCTCACTATTTAATAAAATTAATAAAAGAAAATCATGAGGTCTGCTGAAAACTGTGATTCTTTGTTTTAGTTAGATGCTCATTGAGTTAACTGAGGAAAAAAACTCATAACATGGAGAAAATCAATATCAATATGTTATATATAAATTAACGCAAAATGGATCATAGATTTATATGTGAAATGCAAAACTATAACATTTCTAGAAAAAAATAATGTGGAAAAATCTACCTAATCTTGGGTTGGACTATGAGTTTTTAGATGTAACACCAAAAGACTGATTAATGAAAGAAGAGACAGATAAGTTGAATTTTATTAAAACAAAAAACTTCTGTGTAAAAAACAGTTAAGATAATGGAAAAATGTCAGAGAACATTGAACATTTGCAAGACGCATGTCTGATAATGGACTTGTACACAAAATATACAAAGAATTCATAAAAGTCTACAAGAAGAAAGCAAGCAACCCAACTTAAAATAGGGTAAAAGATCTGAACAGACACCTCATCAAAGAAGATAGACAGAAAATAAGTATATGAAAATATGCTCAACATGATTTCCATGAAAAGTGTAAATTAAAACAACAAGATACCTCTATACAATTATGACAATGGCTAAACTTAAAAAACCCGAGAATATAAATTGCTGTAGCATTTTTGCAGCATTAAGATCTCTTGTTCATTGCTCACATGAATGCAAAACGATGTAATGACTTTGGAAGACTTTTGCAAATTCTTACAAAGCTGAACATCATTTTTCCATACCATGCAGCAATTGCACTCCTAAGTATTTACCTAAATGAGTCAAGGTACCGCTGTCTACATATAAAGAACTATTTTTTTAAGTTACTTTTAATTCCAGAAATATTAGAGGTCGATTGCAGTAATTTCTTGAAGACAGAAAATTCCAAAGATGTAAATAAAAATTATCTGTTTTCTTATAGCCCAGAGATAACCATTATACAATTATACAATGAACGTTACACATTATACAATTTTTTGGTTTAACTTTTTATATTTTGTTTATCCATAAGTATGCATGTATATAATTTAAAAACAAAATTGGGATTATAGTATACATACTCTTGTATTTTACCTTTTCACTTATATTGAGAACATTTATGAACATTTTCAAATATCATAAATAGTTTTATAGTAACATTTTTAATTGGCTGAAAATATTAGTGAACGGATATAGTTGATTGCCCGTTTATTATTATATATTCAGATTGCTTACTGTTTTTAAAAAGTTAATTAATAAGATTTGTATTTGGAAAAGCATACTTGTTAACAATACAATGTCTTATCTTTGAGGATCCATGGTTTGTATATTCTTCTGAGAAACTAATTTTTAAGTTTTGAATACTGGGAATATTGTGCGTAATAACATCCCCTCTTCACATTGGCTGATGTGAATCTTAGACCCGCCTAGTTTATGGATTTCTTAAGTTGTGTCTCTGGGCTTCAACTTGCTTTCCTTTACAGTTAATTTTGTCTCAGTTTTTTTAATGTGAATTTCATAGTGTCATATTGTGTGCGCATTTTTAAATTTCCTTAATTAGCTTGAGAACGTAGTAGGGAACAAATACATAAAAATAAATAAATTACAACCTTTATAATGATAAGTGCAGATATCATCAGACGTGAGGGCCTAATTAGTAATACAATTTTCTTCACAAGACTTCCCACAGACTGTACTTTATTTGGTATAACTTGATTGGACAATTCTTGACATTACTTTCTGGTCACCTTATTATCTTTATATTCTTCAAGTTTTCAGAGAGGCTGAGTGACATCAATATTTTGTTCTACTAGGCTTTTCTAGAATAAGTGGCAAGCAGTTGAGAATGTGTTCTAGAAGTGTACATAGCCAACATGTTCATTTATCTTTCTTTTGGCTGACCATAGGTAATAAAATATTGAATACTGTACAAATTTAAGCAGAGAAAAATGTTAATTGCCCAAATGTTTGTAGTTACTAATGAAATTGCATGTGTAATGGTGTCTGTCAAGAGAGTGATTCTGTAAAGGACAATTAGTCTCACCAGAAAACACTTACTGAAATTTATTTTTAGTGAAATGAACCCGAAAATATCACAGGAATTGTATTTCACAATTAAACTTGATTGGAAGCTGCTGATCTGAACAATAGACAAATTATAGGTGTGGACTTAGTACTGATTAAATGCTCACTGTTTGTCACTTTCTGGTAACAAAATTTCTACGGGATAAGAAGCACCATATTTATCAAATTTAACAAATATACAAAGCAAATTAATTAACTTGAACTTCTTATGTACCATATTCACATCAACTGTGAGACTCTTCTGCATATATATTTCTCGTTTACAAATACTGCTTCAATTGCTTCACAGTGACTTTCTTTATCAAAGAACTGGGGATTAAGACTACTTCATTCCTCCAACACTAAGCATTTACTTCTTCAACACTAAAATAGAAATTTAAAAGATCAACTTTGTTCATTTCTCCAAGTGTTTATGAAAGCAACTGCTTGAATTTAGTTTATGAATGTGAGAAGACAGCATATTATAAGACATACAGAAAAACATAAACATACAGAACTGAATATAACACCAATAAATAAATAAATAATATCAGGGTTTTTTTGTGCTGAGAGAAAATATGTTGTTTAATGGATAAGTACACGGACTGCGCATTAATGCTTCGGCTTCACCACTTATTCTCTGAGAGATCTTGGCCAATTATTTAATATCTCTGAGTCCCAGGGTTTTGTAATCATTAAAAGGAGTGTAGAAAGGCTTGTGTGTCAGAGGAGTATCATAAGGATTAAATGACTTGGGTGAGGTTTCTGCTTCTATGCAGAAATAATACCTGAAACATTTGAATGTGTGAGAAAATAAACAACATGCGAGGTTATAATGTGTGTGTATATTCTCAGAAAGTTTCTTAAAAAGAAAAATGAGATCCAGTCATTTGTGGCAACAGGGATGGAAGGAACTGCAGATCGCTACGTTAAGTGAAATAAGCCAGGCACAGAAAGACAAATAACACGTGTCTCTGACTTATTTTAGGATCTAAAAATCAAAACAATTGAACTCATGGACATGGAGAGTAGAAGGACAGTTATCAGAGTCTTCATATGGTAGTGGGGGAGTGGCTTCAGAGGAGGTGGAGGTGGTTAATGGGTACTAAAAAATAGAAAGAATGAATAAGACCTACTATTTGATAGCATAACAGGGTGACTATAGTCAATAATAACTTGTTTGTTTTAAAATAACCCAAGTAATGTAAATAGATTGTTTGTCAAAGAATAAGTGCTTGAGGTATGTATACCCCATTCTCCACTATGTGCTCATTTCACATTGCATTCCTGTATGAAAATATCTCATGTATCCCATAAACATATACACCTGCCTTGTACCCACATAATTTAAACATTAAAAAATTAAAAAACAAAAACAAAACATCAAACAAAATATATATGTGTATACATATGTGTGTGTATATATAGATATATGTGTGTATATATGTATGCAAGACTGCTAATTATAACTTAATTGATGTACACAGAGTTGATTTAATCATACTCCTCATTTCAAGGCACAGGATCATGCAAAGCCCCTCTCTTATTCTATTTTATTTTTTTTCTTTGTCTCTGATTCCCACACTCATTTCTTTCTTTCTGATAAATACTCATTTCTGATTAAGTCTTCATTTATATGTTCTAAGTGCTATATAAATAGTATTGTATTGTGGATATTTTGGGGTTTTCCAGCTTTGTTGAGGCATAATTGCCAAATAAAAGCCATATATATTTAAGGTGTAAGATGTGATGTTTTGACATACATATACTGTGAAACGATTATAACAATCTTGCTAACTAACATATCTACCGTCTCACACAGTTACACTTGTGTGTATGCAATGGGAATACTTAAGATCTGTTTTCTTTGCAAATTTCATGCATACATTATTATTAACTATAGTCACTATAGTCATCCTATGAATTAGGTCTCCAGAACTTATTTTACTTATAGCTGAAAATTTGTGTCCTTTGACCAATATCTCCTTATTTGTCACCAACCAACTCCTGGTATCTAGGGTTCTACTCTCTGTGTCCACGTATTTCAGTTTTTAAAATTCCACGTATCACTGGGATCAGGCATGCAGTGTTTGTGTTTCCGTGCCTGGCTTATTTCACTTAGCATAACAGCCTCCAGGTATATGCGTGTTCTTACAAATACAAGATTTTCTTGTTTTTGGAATCTGGATAATATTCCATTGTATGTATACATAAACACATGTGCACACTCCACATTTTCTCCATCCATTCCTTGATAGATACTTAGCTTGTTTCCATATCCTATCTGTTGTGAATAATGTTGTCATGACATGGGAGTGCACATTAGTCTTGAGGCACTGAATTCAATTATTTGGATATATACCCAGAAGTGACATGATTGGTTTATATGGTAGTCCTAGTTTTATTTTCTGGAACTTTTACACAGTTTTCTATAATGCCTATACTAATGTACATTCCCATCCATAGTGTAGAAGGATTATCTTTTCTCCACACCCTCACCAACACTTGTTATCTTTTGTCTTTTTGATTGTAGCCATTCTAACAGATGTGAAATGTTATTGTGGTTTTGCATTTCCCTGATGCTTAGTAATATTGAACACTTTTTCACATACATATTGGCAATTTGTATGTCTTTTTTGAGAAATGTTGGTCCAGGTCCTTCGCTTATTTTAAATTGAGTTGTTTGCTTTTTTGCCATGGAGTTAATGAATTACTTAAATATTTTGGTATTTAACCCCTTAGTGGATATGTGGTTTGCAAGTATTTTTTTCCCATTCCATAGATTGTCTTTTTATTTTACTAATTCTTTCCTTTGCCTTGCAAAAGTTTTTCAGGTTGTTTAAGTTCCACATGTTTATTTTTGCTTTGTTGCCTATGCTTTTGGCTTCATATAAAAAAAATCATTGCCAAGACCAATGTCATAGGCCTTTCCCTTATATTTCTTTCCAGGGATTTTATACTTTCAATTACTCTTTAATATATTTTGGGTTGATTTATGTGTGTTGTTTACGATAAGGATTCAATTTCATTTCATATTTTCTGCATGCAGTTATACAGTTTTACCAGCACCATTTATTGAAAAGACCATCGTTTCCTTATGCATTGTTGATCAGTCTTCATTTTTATCATTATTCTTATCCGTGTGTCTTTTTATTCTGGTAGTATTAAAGGTTTGCTTTTTGTCTTTGCTTTTTAGAAGTTTCACCATGATGTGCCCTCATGTGCTTTTCAGTGCACTTTTCCTGCTTTGAGGATAATGAGCTTCTTAGATCTATTCCTGATCTAGAGAGCTTGATTTTATTATCTTCTCATTTCAGATAGTAAACTTTTCCATTTTTATTTCCATTTGATACTTTTTTAGAGTTTTCAATTCTCTGCCGTGATTCACAATCTATTAACTCACTGCTACGTCTTCTTTAATATCACTAAAACTTGTTTGTAACTGCTACTTAAAACACAAACACACATACATATAAATATAGGCCAATTTTAACATATGTAGCATATCGATATCTATTTATTTTGGCTACTTATTGTCAAATTTCCTACTTCATATATCTAGTAATTTTTATCGTATACTGTATATCGTGGTTGATGTTTTGCCACACCTCACATTTCCATCAGAAAGCTTTTTTTAAACAAAGAAAAAAGGTGTATGCAACACCACTAATTATGATTTTCTTGATATACAGAGAGTTGGTTGAATAACACTCCTCAATTCAAGATGAAGTATTATGCAAGGCCGTCTCTTATTTTACTTGCGTGTTGTAGGGCATCTAGATCATGGCACTTTCTTTAAAAAGTGTTGATATTTAATCTGGCAGGCAGTTATATTACTTTCAGAGCCTTTTGGTCCTGTCACATTGGTGATTTCCCTAATCTATTTCTGTTTTCAACTTACTCCTACATCACGGACCATACTTTGGTATATTATTCCAAAATAGTAGTCTTTTAATGGTCTCAACTGAATTCCAGAGGTATTCAATGAGGTCTTACACCTCTGCTTGGGTCAGAACTACATCTCCCAGCCTTGCCAAACATCTGTTTCAGCTGGTAGGCACACAGCAGACAATATTTCCTAGGCTTTGTGGAGTTCTCATCCAGTACAGGTCTCGTCCGTATCTCAGTCAAGGACTCATGACAAATTCCCACTCAGACATAAGGAATCCACTTTCTGAATATCTTACTGTTTTCTAGTACTTTGCCTCAAAAATTCCAGGTGCTTCAGCAGACCAAGACTCTTATCTCTGTCTCTTGGTACATTTGAGCTACTATAAGAAAATACCATAAGCTGGGTAGTTATAAACTACAACAACTTACTTCTCACAGTTCTGGAGGCTGGGAAGTCCACATTGAAGGGATATTCAGAGGGTCTACTTCCTGGTTTATAGACAGTACCTTCTTGCTGCGTCTTCACATGGTAGAAAGGGTGAAGGAACTCTCTGATGTCTCTTTTATAAGGACACTAATTCCACTCCTAAGGGTCCCACCCTCATGACCAAATCACCTCCCCAAAGCCACTCCTCCTAATACCATCAAATTAGGGGTTAGTTTCAATATCTGAACTGAGGGGAGACACAAATACTCAGACCATAGCAGCCTCCTAAGGTCATTTTTCCCATTATTTCACTTTGGATCTACCTCCTGGTATTGTAGAAAGAAAGTTCTCCCAGAAAGAAATCCAGAAATCTAAAGGGTTGGGATTGGGCCATTTTGTATCTTTTCCTTCTCTTGATAATTATATCAATATGATATACAATGCTTGAAAACCAGTGTCTCATTTATTTTGTCACTTTTAAAACTGTTTTGGCAAAATAGCAATTTTAGTAACACTTATTCTGTCATGGCTGGTAGTGGAAGTTTAACTTAAAGTTGTTTTTTTTTTTTTAATGGAGCATCTTTTATCAACATTTAAATTTTTAATGGTTACTTGTCTAATCATAATTTTAAAAATTGTTTCTTCTGCCACTTTTAAGATTTTATATCTTTTCAGAAATTCACTTTTATCTTTTGGTTTATAAATGTATTGACATAAAGTTGTTCGTAATACTCTTATTATCTTAGAATTTTAAAAAATCTTGGTTTTGTTTGTAGGTGTTTATATTTATTTTTCTTTTTCCATTCCTTCTGCCATTTATATGTGTATTTCTTGCATCTTTTCTGATTATATTTGTCAGTGATTTTTCTATCTTACTAATGTCTCCAAGTACCCCAGCTTTTATTGTAATAATATTATTTAATGTTATAGATTCACTTTATTATTTATCTTTGGATTTACATAACTGAAGTACTTTACTTACTTTCTTTACTTACTTAAATTTCACTCACTTGCTTCTTTCTTAAAAAATAAATACATTTACATCTATAAAGTTTTCTCTGACTACTGCTTTATCCATATCTCAGACATTTTAACATTAGTGAGAACTATTCAATATAAGTATTTCATTCCACTCTGGTTTCTTCTCAAATGGGGCCCACATCACAACCTTGGGAAATGCTGTGCAACTTTTGCTCCATCCTAGTCGAGTCAGCTGGTTCTAATTAGGCAACATTTTTCTGGCTCTACCACCAAAGAAGTTAGCTCATCCACAGCCCTCTAGATTGCCAAGAACAGCAACTGTATCCCTGTTCATGGTGGACCTCAGCAACAGGACACACATATCAAGCTTACCAACTTTCTTGAGGCTTGAGGAAAATAATATATTTCTCCCAAGGTGAGGATGGAGACTCTCAGTAGGGCAAGAGATCTCTCCAAAGAAATATCTTCATCGTTAGAAGCTGGTATCTGTATACACAGAATCTTCTTCTCCTTCGTTAACTGTGGATGAACAATCTGTGCTTATTGCTAAGGCCAACATTTGCACTTGTAAAGAAAATTTCATTTTTCTTGTCTACTTCCAGCCATAATTTCCAACAATTATTCTCTTTATAACGTGCATCATCAATATTCTATTTTTGGTCATATAATTTATATCAACAACTTAATGACATGCTGATATGGCTTAGCTGTGTCCCCACCCAAATCTCATTTTGAATTGCAGTTCCCATAATCCCCACATGTTGTGGGAGACCACGTGGAGATAATTGAATCGTGGGGGCAGTTTCCACCATGGCATTCTTGTTATAGTGAGTAAGTTCTCATAAGATCTGATAGTTTTATAAAGGTCTTCCCCTTTCACTTGGCTATCATTCTTCATTCTCCTGCCCACTATGTGAAGAAATAAATGTTTGCTTCCCCTTCCGCCATGATTGTATGTTTCCTGAGGTCTTCCTAGCAATGCTGAACTGTGAATCAATTAAATCTATTTTCTTTATAAATTATCCAGTCTCAGATATTTCTTCACAGCAGCATGAAAACAGACTAACACAGTAAATTGGCACCAGGTAGTGGGATGCTGCTATAAAGATACCTGAAATTGTGGAAGCGACTTTGGAACCGGGTAACAGGCAGAGGTTGGAACAGTTTGGAGGGGTCAGAAAAAGACAGAAAAATGTGGGATAGTTTGAAACTTTCTAGAGATTGGAGGACTCAGAAGACAGAAAGATGTGGGAAAGTTTGGAATTTCCTAGAGACTTGTGAAAGATTTTGACCAAAATGCTGATAGTGATATGGACAATGAGGTCCAGCTGAGGTGGTCTCAGATGGAGATGAGGAACTTTTTGGGAACTGGAATAAAGGTGACTCTTGCTATATATTAGCAAAGAGACTGGTGGCATTTTGCCCTTTCCCTAGAGATCTGTGGAACTTTAAACGTGAGATAGATAATTTAGGGTATCTGGTGAAAGGAATTTCTAAGCAGCAAAGCATTCAAGAGGAAGCAGAGCATAAAAGTTTGGAAAATTTGCAGCTGACGATGCAATAGCAAAGAAAAATCAATTTTCTGGAGAGAAATTCAAACGGGCTGCAGAAATTTGCATGAGTAATGAGGAGCCAAATGTTAACCATCAAGACAATGGGGAAAATGCCTACAGGGCATGTCAAAGACATTTACAGCAACCCCTCCCATCACAGGCCCGGAGTCCTAGGAGGAAAATTGGTTTTGCGGGCTGGGCCGAGAGGGATCCCCTGATGTGCGTGGCCTAGGGACTTGGTGCCCTACATCTCAGCTGCTCCAGCAATGGCTAAAAAAACCCAAGAAACAGCTCAGGACATGACTTCAGATGGTGCAAGGCCCAAGCCTTGGCAGCTTCCAGGTGGTGTTGGGCCTGTGGGTGCACAGAAGTTTGGGAATCTCCACCTAGATTTCAGAGGATGTATGGAAACACATGGATGTCTAGGCAGAAGTCTGCTGCAGAGGCAGAGGCCTCATGGAGAATCTCTGCTAGGGCAGTGTGGAAGGGAAATGTGGGATTGGAGCCCCCACACAGAATCCCTACTGGGGCACTGCCTAGTGGAGCTGTGAGAAGAGAGCCACCATCCTCCAGATCCCAGAATGGTAGATCCACCAACAGCTTGCGCAGCGCACCTAGAAAAGCTGCAGACACTCAATGCCAGTTGTGAAAGCAGCCAGGGGTGAATTGTACCCTGTAGTGCCACAGGGGTGGAGCTGCCCAAAGCCGTGGGATCCCAACTCCTTCATCGGTACAACCTGGATGTGAGACACAGAGTCAAAGGAGATCATTTTAGAACTTTAAGGTTTAATGACTGCCCTATTGGACTTAGGACTTGCATGGGGCCTATAGGCCCTTTATTTTGGCTAATTTATCCCGTTTTGGAATGGTGTGTTTACCCAATGCCTGTATCCCCATTGTATCTAGGAAGTAGCTAACTTGCTTTAGATTTTACAGGCTTCTAGGTGGAAGGGACTTGCCTTGCCTCAGATGAGACTTTGGACTTGGACTTTTGAGATAATGCTAAAATGAGTTAAGATGTTGGGGGTCTGTTGGAAGGGCATTATTGTGTTTTGAATTGTGAGGACATGAGATTTTGGAGGGGCCGGGGCAGTATGATATGGTTTAGCCATGTCCCCACCCAAATCTCATCTTCATAATAGATCAAGACCATAATGAAATTGTAGTTCTCATTATCCCCATGTGTCATGGGAGGGACCAGGTGGAGGTAACTGAATCATGGTTTTTGCCATGCTGTTCTCATAAAAGTGAGTAAGTTCTTACATGATCTAATGGTTTTATAAGAGGCTTCCCCCTTTGCTTTGCTCTCATTCTTCTCTCTCCTGCCACCTTCTGAAAAAGGAAGTGTTTGTTTCCCCTTTTCCCATGATTGTAAGTTTCCTGAGGCCTCCCCAGCCATGCTGAACTGTAAGCCAATTAAACCTCTTTTAAAAATAAATTAAACAGTCTTGGATATTTCTTCATAGCAGTGTGAGAATGGACTAAAACACATGCCATTTCTTTTTTCTCCGTTCCTTTATAGTAAAATTCCTACACACTGTATCTCCAATTTCATTTATCTATGTTCTATTAAACACAAGTAAGCCATGGTTTATTTATTTATTTATTTTTTTCCGGAGTCTCACTCTGTTGCCCAGGCTGGAGTGCAGTGGCAAGATCTCGGCTCACTGCAAGCTCTGCCTCCCGGGTTCACGCCATTCTTATGCCTCAGCCTCCTGAGTAGCTGGGACTACAGATGCCCGCCACCACGCCTGGCTAATTTTTTGTATTTTTAGTAGAGATGGGGTTTCACTGCATTAGCCAGGATGGTCTTGATCTCTTGACCTCGTGATCTGCCCGCCTCGGCCTCCCAAAGTGCTGGGATTACAGGTGTGAGCCACCGCGCCCAGCCGCCATGTTTTGATTCCAGTGTTACACCAAAACTGTTATTGTCAAGATCATCATGTGCCTCACACGGTGTTTAAGCCAATATTTAATTCTCATACTTATTCTTACTTTATACATAAACAGTTTTTGACACAGTTATTAGTTTCCACTTTTGTCATTTGGTTGTTGGTATATCACACTCTCCTGGCTTTCTGACTACTATGCTGGCTACTACTTCTCAGTCTCCTTTGCTGGTTTCTTTTTATATCTCTGACCTCTTATATTAAAGATCTCTAATGCTAACTCTTCAGGACCCTTACATCCAGCTTTTCCTGTTTTCAATCTCCACACTCCCTTGGTTGTTTCATTCATTTTCTTGGCTAGTAATTCTTCAATACACTGACTCCTCAATTTATATTGCCAGCTATGATTTCTCTGTTGAACTCCAAATTCTTGTATCAACTGTCTATTCAACAACTCTTTTTGATTTCCCGATAGATATTGTAAACTTAATGAATCTCTATTGGAACTTGCTCTCCATAAGCTCCTCTTTCTACACTATTCCCCAACTGAGGAAATCACATCTCCATGTTTCTAGACCCTCAGGCAAAAAACTTTGATATCTCTTACTCATATCTCAGATTCAATTAGTAAGCCAATATAGTTGCCTCTATTTTCAAATTATTTCCAGGATATGTCCACTTTCTACTATCCACATAGCTACCACCCTAATCAAAGCTACTTTCATTGTTTTTTTACCAGATTGTTAAAATAGCCTTATATAAAGTCTTCCTAATTCTATCATTTTTTCTTTTCAGTATATTTTCACTCAGAAGCTAGAATGGTTATGTTAAAATATAAGTCAGTTCATGTCTGTTCTTTGCCTAGAACCCTGCAATGGCTTTTCCTATGACCTAGAATCTTTACCACAGCCTACAAAGCTTTATATAATCTGTCCCCTTTGCTGTTATCGCTATGACTTTACCTCCTGCTATTTTAACTCTTGGTCACTTTGATCCAGTCACATTGGCATTCTTGTTATTTCCACAAATGTAAAATATGCTTCAGAGCCTTTGCACTTTCCCTTCCCTCTATATGGAATAAAATTTTCCCTGTCTAGAAAGGTCAGTACCTCACTTCTTTCAAATTCTTATTCACACATCACACCGCTGTGCTATCCCTTAGCTATTTTAACTAAAACCAATATCCCGACTCACCTGTAATTTTTTGTTTTATTTTTCTCACTTTATTTTTCTCATTAGGACTATTTGTCACATGACATGCTATAAATTTCACTTATTTATACAGTATATTAGGTGGCTTTGTGCTCTGGAGTGTACTTTCTATTAAAGCAATTTATTTTCTCTTTGTTTTACTACTTTGGATCCAGTGTCTAGCAGTATCTGGCACATACTAGACCCTGAAGAAATAGAATGACTGATTTCTCAGCATCAAAGCCAGATTTAAATGCGGCCCTGATCATAACCTGGTAAAGAGTGCTGATATTCTTGTTTCTCTGGTTCTCAGTGACAATAGGGCCGGGAATGATTCACTTGTGGCAGTGTGGAGAAGTAGGAAATAATATAATTTATTAATTTATTTACAAATGTTCTCCAGTGACATTCCCAGTCTGGAGCACCTGGCTCTTACCTGCTCTCTGTTTCTATTTCCTCCCACTCTGGAATCCAATTACCTCTGGCTTTCCAGGTTTTTCTCACTATTTTTAGACAGTTTTTCAGTCCCTCTAACCCACTTTTGCCTCTGAGGCAATCTGAGGGTTGAGTTTTTGACAGGAAGTTAACAGCCTTGTCAGACACTGAAGCTAGATGTATTTTTCCCTAAATAAGCTTTTTTTTTATTTAGGTAAAAATATTAAAAAGCACATACACAGTTCCTCTATTATTAACCATTATATTAGTATGGTACAATTGTCACAACTCAAGAACTCAATATAATTTATAATCAATAAATTATAATTAATTAATGTCCATGATTTATTCAGATGTAGTCACTTTTTTTTTAAGTCATATCCTTTTTCTGTTCCAGGATCCCAACCAGGATAGATACCACATTACATTTAGTTGACATGTCTCCTTAGGCCACTCTTGATGATGAAAATTTCTCGGACTTTCCTTGTTTTTGATGACCTTAACTGAAAATAAGGAGTACTGGTTACGTATTTTGCAAGATGTTTCTCTATTGAGATTTGCCGGATATCGCTATGAGATCTAGACAGGAAGGCCATAGATATAGAGCGCAATTCTCATCATATCAAGGGCCCAGGCTATCAACAAGACTTATGACTGTTGATGTTAAGCTTGGTAATCGAGCTGAGATGGTGTTAGGTTTCTCCACCATAAAGTTATTCTTTTATTACCCTTTTCCATACTCTACTTTTTGGAATAAAGTCACTGTGCGTAGCCTGTACTTAAGGAGTGGGTAGTTATGCTTCCCTCTTTGAGGACTGAATATCTACATAAATTATTTGGAATTCATTACAAGGCATGTGTCTCTCTACTCCTTAACTTATTGATTCAGTCATTTATTTACATAAGTATGATATTATGGATATTTATTTTATACTTTGGGTTGTGATTTAGTATTGCTTCTTTTTTTTTTTTTTTTTGCTCCAGTTGTTCAGTTTGGGGCACTGGAAATTTCTTCAATTGACTCTCATCTTTTTCCATTGACATACTTCTGTTGTGAGCCTTCTTTTTAAGTAACTTCTTTCTGGCACTACAAGATACTCTAGGTTCATCTTATATATTTCCTGCTTCAGTCTTGAATTAGCCATTTCTACAAAAGGTCCTGGTTCCTTTTATTGGACAGGGACATTAGATTTAGAAACGAGATGTGCACATTGCCGCTGGGCTGTTGCTTCTAGACACGGTCAGCTAACAGTACAAGGAAATATAACTATGTATATTGCTTCTTGTGTATATACATATCTGTAAATCCTTCCATTTGTAGCTATTTGTATCTATAATAAGCTTAACATGAGTTCATGGTGATGTCTCTAATTCTAGTTCATTTACACATAGATTACTATAGCCTGCTTCTCTTCCTTATCTTTAATTCCAACAGTTAGAAACCCGGCTTCCAGTCAGCCACTATGCATTTAATAAATTGTTTAACGCATACATAGTGCTATAAGAATTGTTAACTCATAACCTATTAGGAAACAATTTTGTTGACTAAAATACAGTGTTTCTATAGTTGCCCTTCAGTTCTTTTTGTCTTATGGACTCCATTCTTTTTCAGAGTTGTTTAGTCAGCGAATGTAGTTGCAAATGTAGTTGCCTCTATTTTCAAATTTCACCTTTTCCTCTCACCCTCATTTTGAGGATGTTTCAGACATTTATAATTACAGTTAGGTTCTCTTGTCAGAGTCTGCATGGGATCCTCTAATCTCTTAAATAATCTTTGAAAATTTGCATACATTATGGTTCACTACATGCTGTTACGTTTTAAGAATTTTTACAAATGCAGTATTTTGTAACCACCAGTACTGCATCACACAAAAATAATTTTACTTCCATTAAAAATAATTTCTTGTGCTTCACCTACTCAAGCTCCTCACCCTGTACCCTTGACAACCATGATCTGTTTACCCTGTCAGTATTCTTAACTTCTTTACAATATTACATATTTGGAATCGTACAGTATGTAGCTTTTCTAGACTGGCCTATTTCACAAGGACAGTGGATATAATATTCATCCATTTGTTTGCCTGACTTGATAGGTCATTCGTTTTTTGCTGAATAATATTTAATTGTATGGTTATACTACAGTTTGTTTATCCATACACCTATTGAAGAACACCTTTGTTGATTTCAGTTATACTGATTACAAATAAAGCTGCTATAAACATTGAGTGCAGGTTTTTCTGTGGACATACATTTTTAATTCATTTGGGTAAATATTAAGGAGTGCAAATGATGTATTGTATGATAAGGCTACATTTAGCTTTTAAAAATGTGTCAAATTGTCTTCCAAAGTATCTGTCCGAATTTGAATTTCCCTAATCAATAAATGTGAGCTGTTGCTGCTCCCCACACTCTACAGGAATCGTTATTACCATTTTTATTGTTTTACAAAGTTTAGTCATTATCTTAGGTAAGTACTGGTATTTCATGTTGTTTTAATTTGCATTTCTTTAATGAAAAATGATATTGAGCATATTTTTAGATGCTTATTTGCTATCTGTGTATCTTCTTTGGTGAGGTCTCTATTAAGACTTTTTGTCCTTTTAAAAATTAGGCTTCTTATTGCAGAGTTTTAAGAATGTTTTCCTCTTTTTTACTTTATGATGTTTTAATTTTATTTTTAATTGACAAATTATAATTGTACATAAGCATGAAGTACAATGTAATGCTTTAAGTATATATTTGGAAAGATTAAATCAAGCTAATTAACATATCTGTCATTTCACATATTTATCATTTTTTGTGGTAAAAACATTTGAAATTTACCCTCAGCAATTTTGAAATAATATACAACACATTATTATTAACTATTATCATCTTACTGTGAAATAGACCTTAAGAACTTATTCCTTCTGCCTAACTGAAACTTTGTACCCTTTGACTAACGTATTCCAATCCTCGCTACCCCAACCCCAGAGTCTGGTAACCACTAAGCGACTCTCTGATTTTGTGAGTTTGTCTTTTTTTGGATTCCACATATAAATAAAATTATGCAGTATTTGTAATTTTTTTGGCCTTACTTATCTCACTTAGCACAATGACTTCCAGATTCATTCATGTTGTCATAAATGAAAGGATTTCTTTCTTGATAAAGGCTGAATAATACCAATTTTTGTTTATATATATATAAACATACATATATACAAATGTCATATACATATGACATTTTCATTGTTATTCATCCATTGATAGGCATGCCAATGGAGAAAAATGATGAGACAGGAGAGTCTCAATTATTTTAGGAGATTTCTTTGCCAAAGTTAAGGACTTGTGTCCGAGAGACAGGTCTGTGCCTTTCTACAAAGATGATTTTGAGGGCTCCGAATTTAAACGGGAAAGGGCGGATATTGAGAAGTACACAATTTTCATGTAAGAGGCGGGTAGGGAAAAATAGTCATTAATGCCTTTGGTTCAGTGAGTCTGTATTTTTTTTTACACAAGATGACATAGACAAATGGGGTACAGGAAAAATGCAGGGAATCCACATTTTACATAAGATAACACAGACAAAATGGGGCAGGGGAAAAATCAGATATGCATTTGTGTCTGATGGGACATGGGTGACTGCACCTATAAAGGTAAGTTATCAATTTACATTGCCATGGTGAAATTTTTATTATTATTATTATTATACTTTAGGCTCTATGGTACATGTGTGCAACGTGCAGGTAAGTTACATATGTATACATGTGCCATGCTGGTGCGCTGCACCCACCAACTCGTCATCTAGCATTAGGTATATCTCCCAATGCTATCCCTCCCCCCTCCCCCCACCCCACAACAGTCCCCGAAGTGTGATGTTCCCCTTCCTGTGTCCATGTGTTCTCATTGTTCAATTCCCACCTATGAGTGAGAATATGCGGTGTTTGGTTTTTTGTTCTTGCGATAGTTTACTGAGAATGATGATTTCCAATTTCATCCATGTCCCTACAAAGGACATGAACTCATCATTTTTTATGGCTGCATAGTATTCCATGGTGTATATGTGCCACATTTTCTTAATCCAGTCTATCCTTGTTGGACATTTGGGTTGGTTCCAAGTCTTTGCTATTGTGAATAATACTGCAATCAACATACGTGTGCATGTGTCTTTATAGCAGCATGATTTATAGTCCTTTGGGTATATACCCAGTAATGGGATGGCTGGGTCAAATGGAATTTCTAGTTCTAGATCCCTGAGGAATCGCCACACTGACTTCCACAAGGGTTGAACTAGTTTACAGTCCCACCAACAGTGTAAAAGTGTTCCTATTTCTCCACATCCTCTCCAGCACCTGTTGTTTCCTGACTTTTTAATGATTGCCATTCTAACTGGTGTGAGATGGTATCTCATTGTGGTTTTGATTTGCATTTCTCTGATGGCCAGTGATGGTGAGCATTTTTTCATGTGTTTTTTGGCTGCATAAATGTCTTCTTTTGAGAAGTGTCTGTTCATGTCCTTTGCCCACTTTTTGATGGGGTTGTTTGCCATGGTGAAATTTTAACAGAAACACCATAAAAGATCTTGCAGCTCACTAGGAATTTTCTTATGGGCAAAAATAGGGGTGACATGTAGCTTTTCATCTTGTAGCCATCTTTTTTAAAAACCAAAAGGGGAAGGCAGATTTGTGTGTCCTAGTTCCCAGCTTGACTTCTTCCCTTTGGCTTAATGAGTTTGGGGTCCCGAGATTTAATTTCCTTTCACAGGCACTAAAGTTAATTCTCTGTCTTGAGTATTGTAAATAATGCTACAATGAACATGGAAGTACAGATATCTCTTCTACACATTAATCTCAAATCCTTTGAATGTATACACAGAAATAAGTTTGCTGGGTCACATGGTGGCTCTATTTTTAGTTTTTTAAGAGATCTCCATACTGTTTTTCCTAATATTTGTATTAATGTATATTTACAATAATAGTGTACAAGTGTTACCTTTTCTCCACATCCTCACCACCAAAACTTGTTAATTTTCATCTTTTATTATAAAAACAATTTTAATAGGCATGATGTAATGATCTCATTATGATTTGAATTTGCAGATTTTCATATATCTGGTGGCCATTTTATGTGTTTTTTTTTTTTTTTTTGATGGATTTTCACTCTGTCGCCCAGGCTGGAGTGCAGTGGCATGATCTGGGCTCACTGCAACCTCCGTCTCCCTGGTTCAAGCATTCTCCTGCCTCCAGAGTAGCTGGGACTACAGGTGCCCACCACCACACGTGGCTATTTTTTTGTGTGTATTTTTAGTAGAGAGGGGGTTTTTCCCTGTTGGCCAGGCTGGTCTGGACCTCAGGTGATCCGCCTGCCTGGGCCTCCCAAAGTGCTGGGATTACAGGCATGAACCACCATGCCCGGCCTGTATGTCTTTTTTTTAAAGAAATGTCTATTTGGTTCCTTTCTTCATGTTTTAATCACGCTATTAATTTTCTTTCTACTAATTTTAGTTCCCTTTGTAGTTTGTATATTAACCTTTTATCAGATGTATGGTTTGCAAATATTTTTCCCAATCCATATGTTGTCTCTTCATTCTGTAAATTAGTTCCTCTGTTGTGCAGAAGCTCTTCAGCTTTGAGGTATATTTATCCTATACATAATTTGTTGAGAGTTCCTTTTTAACCATGAATGAATATTACATTTTATAACATGCTCTTTCTGCATTCATTGAGATGCAGATTATACTTCATTTTGTTACATTGCTGTATTATATTATTGATTTATGTATGTTCAACCATCCCTGCATCCCTTTGATAAATCTCAATCATAGTAATGAACTTTTTAATGTACTGTTGAATTTGGTAGCTAGGTATTTTGTTGAGAATTTTTGGATCTATTAACATCACAAAAATTGGCCTATAATTTTCTTTTTTATAGTGTTGTTTTCTGGCTTTAGTCTTGGGGTATTTCCAGCCTTGTAACATGAATTTTGAACTGTTCACTCCTCTTCAATTTTCTGGAAGTGTTTGAGAAAGATTAATATTCATTCTTTTTTAAAACTTTTGTAGAATTAAGCAGTGAAACTATCAGGTCCTGGGCTTTTCTTTGATGACAGATATTTTATTACTGATTCAATCTCCTTGCTTCTTATTGGTTTATTCACATTTTCTATTTCATCCTGATTCAGTCTGGGTAGGCTGTATGTGTACAGGAATTTGTCCATTTCATCTTGGTTACACAATTTTTTGTTGTATAATCATTCATAGTAATTACAATATTTTGTATTTCTGTAGTATCAATTGTAATGTTTTCTCTTTTAGTTCTGATTTTATTTACTTGCATCTTCTTCTTTCGTAGTCTAGCTAAAGATTTATCAGTTTTGTGTATCTTTTCAAAAAAAGAACTCTGTTCCATTGATATTTTCTATTGTTTTTCTGTTCTCTATTTTCTTTATTTCTGCTCTGACCTTTAGTGTTTTCTTCATTCTACTAACTTTTGCTTAGTTTGTTTACCTTTTCTAGTTCCTTGAGATGTAACGTTAGTTTTTTTGAGACCTTTCTTCTTTTCTGACATAGGCATTTATTGCTATAAGCATCCCTCTCAGGAATACTTTTCCTGCATCACTTAAATTTTGGTATGTTCTTTTCCCCTTTTCATTTTTCTCAATATGTTCTTTTAATTTGTTTTAATTTCATCTTTGACTCATTTATTGTATAGGAGTGTATTAATTTCCATATACTTGTGAATTTTCCAAAATGCCTTTGGTTATTGATTTCTAGCTTCATAACATTGTGGTCAGAAAAAATATTTCATATGACTTTAGTCTTCTTAAATTTGTTAAGACATGTTGTGTGGCCTAACACATGATCTATCCCAGAGAATGTTTCATGTTTTCTTGAGAAGAGTGTGTATTCTAGCACTGTGGAAAGGGCTGTTGTATATGTCTGTTATGTTCATTTACGCTATAGTTCAAGTTCGATGTTTTCTTAATCATTTTCTGTCTTGATGATCTGGCCATTGTTTAAAGTTGGGTATCAATATCTTCTATTATTATTATATTGCAGTCTATCTCTCCCTTCAGATATACTAATATTTGGTTTACATATTTAAGTGCTCTGATATTGGGTGCATATATATTTACAATCAGTTTATCTTCTTGATTAATTGACCCCTTCATCATTATTTAATTACCTTCTTTTTCACTTTGTATAGCTTTTGACTTAATGTCCATTTTGTCTTATATAGGTATAGCTAACTCTGTTCTCTTGATTTCCATTTGCATGAAATATCTTTTTTATCATTTTTTTAAATGTATACGTGTCTTCACTGTGAAGTGCGTCTCTCATGAGTAGCATACAATTAAGTAGTGTTTTATTCATTTAAACACTATGTATTTTGTTTGGAGAATGAATTCATTGATAGGTATGGACTTACTTCTGTTATTTTGTTAACATTTTTATGGTTGTTATGTAGATCATTTGTTCCTTTCTTCCTCTCTTGCTGTCTTTCTTTGTAGTTAAGTGATTTTCTTTAGTAGTATGCTTTGATTCCTAATTTTATTCTTCTGTATATCTACTTTTTTTTTTTTGCTTTCTGGTCACCATGAGAATTCCATAAAACATTTTGGAGTTGTAATAGGCTATTTTAAGCTAATAACAACTTAATTTTCATTTCCTAAATAAATTATATCATTCTATGTCCACCCCCTACACATATGTTCTTTTAAATGTCATAACTTATATCGTTCTATATTGTGAGTATTCCTTAACATTATTGTAGTTATTATTTTAAGCAGAGGAGGTTTTGTAAGAGGGTGGAATAGATGGCTCCACTGATCATCCATCCTGCAAGGAACCCAATTTAACAACTGTCTACACAAGAAATAACCACCTTCATAAGAATTAAAACTCAGGTGAGCACTTAAAATATCTGGTTTTCACTTCATATTGCTGAAAGAAGTGGTACTGAAGAGGTAGGGACAACAGTCTTGAATCACTGACGCCACACCACTCTTCCTTCAGCCTCAGCAGAGCAGCATGCTGTGGAGAGCATTACTGTGTGCTGGCAGAGTGAGAGTGCAGCAATTTTGAGGCACTGAATTCATTGCTGTCCTGTTACAGCAAAGGAAAAGCAGACCAAACCTAGCAGACATCAGCCCAAAGAGGGAGAGTTTAAATCAACCCTAACCAGAGGGAAATTGTCAATCCCAGTGGCCAGAACTTGAGTTCATGCAAGACTCACTACCAAGGTCTAAAATACCCTGAAGTTCTAAAAATATGAAACACAGTCTAGGACACAAGAACTGCAATGTTTACAGGAGAGCTAGTGCTGAATAGGGCCAAGAGACTTGAGGGAAACAACCTACTGAGACACAGCCACGGTGGCTAAAGGGGTGCTGACGTTACCCTTACCCCTACCCAAGGCTACAAAGCTTGTGGTTCCAAAAGAAACCCCTTCACCTTATGCGTGAAGGGGAGGAGAGGGAAGAGTGGGGACATCGTGGTCTTGCATTTTGGATATCAGCTCGGGTAAAGGAGGATAGGGCAACAGTTAAAGTCAAAAGGCACACTTTCCAGGACCTAGACCCTGGAGGACATTTTTTGACACACCCTGGGGCAGAAATTAACTGGCTTCTTTGATAGAAAAACAAAAATAGATGTGGCAGGATTTATCACCTGCTAACTGAAGAGCCCTCGGGCCCTGCATAACGAGCAGCAATACGTGCATAATATATAGAGGGCCTTGGGTGGGCCTCTTAGACTTGCTGACTTCAGTTACCAGCTCGGCAACATAGGGGTAGAACATTAAGCAGGCTCTTGGAGTCTCTGATTCCAGAATTTGGCGCTTTGTTGGCATTTATGGACCTGCTTTGGGCCACAGTGGAGCCCACAGTCCTGAAGGGACCAACAAGATGTTCACTGTACAAACTTAAAAAACCCCAGTGATACTGGGCTTTGGGTTCCCCTAAGGTGAATACAGCTTACAGCACATCACCCATGTCCTTTCAAATATGTGGAAAGCCTTCCCAAGAAAGACAAATACAGAAAAGCCCAGAGAGTAACAACTACAATAAATACCTAACTCTTCAATGTCCAGACACAGATGAACATCTACAACTATCAAGACGTTTCAGGAGAACATGAGCTTACCAAATTAACTAAAGAAGGCATCAGGGACTGTATTAGTCAGGGTTCTCTAGAGGGACAGAACTAATAAGATAGATGTATATATGAAGGGGAGTTTACTAAGGAGTATTGACTCACACGATCCCAAGTTGAAGTCCCACAATGGGCCTTCTACAAGCTGAGGAGCAAGGAAGCCAGTCTGAGTCCAAAAATCTCAAAAGTAGGGAAGCCGACAATGCAGACTTCGATCTGTGTCTAAAAGCCCAAGAGCCCATGGCAAACCACTGGTGTAATTTCAAAAGTCCAAAAGCATTTGGAGTTCAATGTTCAAGGGCAGAAAGCATCCAGCATTGAAGAAAGATAAAGTCTAGAAGGTTCAGCAAGTCTGCTCGTTCCAACTTCTTCTGCCTGCTTTTATCCTAGCCATGTGGACAGCAGATTAGATGATGTCCACCCAGATCAAGGGTGGGTCTGCCTCTCCCAGTCCACTGACTCAAATGTTAATTTCCTTTGGCGATACCCTAACAGACACACTCAGGAACAATACTTTGCATAATTCAATCCAATCAAGTTGACAATATTAACCATCACAGGGACCAATCCTGAAGAAACAGAGATGTGACCATTTAGACAGATAACACAAAGTAAGAGTTTAGAGGAAACTCAAATCCCCAAAATCAAGGATAAAGAAAAGTTTCTAAAAGTAGTAAAATAAGATAAACAAATAACATACAATGGAACTACAATATATCTGGCAACAGACATTCAGTGCAAATCTTACAGGGAGGACAGAGTGGTGATATGGTTTGGCTGTGTCCCTACACAAATCTCATTTAGAATCGTAGCTCCCATAATTCCCACATGTTGTGCGAGGGAGATAATTGAATAACGGGAGCGGTTTTCTCCATACTGTTCTCATTGTAGTTAATATGTCTCACAAGATTGATGATTTTATAAGGGGGAACCCCTTTCTCTTGGTTCTCATTCTCTCTTCATTGCCACCATGTAAGACATGCCTTTCACCTTCCACCATGATTGTGAGGCCTTCCCTAGCCATGTGGAACTGTGAGTCTACTAAACATCTTTTTCTTTATAAATTATCCAGTCTCAGGTATGCCTTTATCAGCAGCATGAAAATGGAATAATACAAGTGGCATGACACATTTAAAGTGTTGAAGAAAAAACAAACAAACAAAAACAACTTTTATCTTACAATAGTAAGAAAAAGAAATGAAGACACTCCAAGACAGACCAAAGCTGAGGGATTTTATCAACACTAGACCTCTACTACAAGATATGTTAAGGGTGTACTCTAATCAGAAAAACAGGGCCTTAATGAGTAATAAGTAATCATCTGAATGTGCAAAACTCACTGGTATACTAAGTACACAGAAAACTACAGAATATTATAACATTGTAATGCTGGCGCATAAATGACTCTTATCCTAAGTAGAAAAATTAAAATGATTAACCAGTCAAAAATAATAGCTACACTAACTTTTGAAGACATACACAGTACAATAAATACATTAATAGATATGACAGAAAATTAAAATCCAGGGACATGAATTTAAGGCAAAGAATTTTTTTGTCTTTTTATTTATTTATTTATTTTATTATACTTTAAGTTTTAGGGTACATGTGCACAACGTGCAGGTTAGTTACATATGTATACATGTGCCATGTTGGTGTGCTGCACCCATCAACTCGTCATTTAACATTAGGTATATCTCCTAATGCTATCCCTCCCCCGTCCCCCCACCCCACAACAGGCCCCGGTGTGTGATGTTCCCCTTCCTGTGTCCATGTGTTCTCATTGTTCAATTCCCACCTATGAGTGAGAACATGTGGTGTTTGCTTTTTTGTCCTAAAGCAAAGAATTTTTATTATCATTTTGCTTGTTTGTTCATTGATGCAAACTGTTTTAAGTAGTTATCAGTTTAAAATAATTGGTTATAAGATACTATGTAGAAGTCTCATGGTAACCTGAAATAGAAAAATATATAATGAATACACAAAAATTAAAAAGCGGGGAACTAAATTATAACACCAGAGACAATCATTTTCGTTAAAGGAAGACAAGCAGGAAAGAAAGAAGGAAGAGAAGAACATAAAACAACCAGAAAACAAATAACAAAATGTCAGGAGTAAATTCTTGCTTATAAATAATAACATTCAATGTAAATGGACTAAATTTTCCAATCAAAAGAAATCGACTGGCTGTTGGCTAAATGTATGAAAAAATAAGACCCATTGTTCTGTTGCCTTCAAGAAACAAAATTCACTTTTAAAGACACACTTAGACTGAAAATAAAGGAATGGAAAAAGTACATTCCATGCCAATGGAAACAACAAAAGGGCAGGAGTAGGGATACTGATATCAGACAAAATGGATTTCAAGACAAAAACTATAAAAAGAGAACAGAAAGGTCACTGTATAGTGATAAAAGGTCAATTCAACAAAAGAATATGATAATTGTAAATATATATGCACCCAACACTGGAGCAACCAGATATATAAAGCAAATATTATTAGAGCTAGAGAGAGAGTTAGGCCCCAATACAATAATAACTGGATATTCATTACCCCACTTTCAGCATTGGACAGATCATTCAGACAGAAAAGAAAAACTTAGGACTTAAGCTTCACTATAGGCAAAATAGATATAACAAATATTTACAGAACATTTCATCCAATGGCTGAAGAATACATATTCTTCTCCCTAGCACATGGCTACTTCTCAAGAAGAGATCATATGTTAGGTTACACAACAAGTCTTAAAACGCTAAAAAAAAACGAGCTTTTCTTTACTGGGAGGTAAAAAATGAAATAATAGGAAGCATTTTCTCTGACCACAATAAAATGAAACTACAAATGAACAACAGGAGGATTTTGGAAACTATAAAAATACATAGAAATTAAACAATATGCTCCTGAATGACCAGTGGGTTAAAAAAGAAATTAAGGAGAAAATCAATAAATTTTTTGAAACAGGTGAAAATGGAAACACAACATACCAAGACCTATGGGAATCAGCAAAAGCAGTACTAAGAGGAAAGTTTTTAGCTTATGAGGGTTTAAATAAAAAAAAAGAAAGAAAAACATCAAAATAAACAATCTATGCATCTTAAAGTATCAGAAGAAAATAATTAATAAAACCAGAAGCAGAAATAAATGAAATTAAAATGAAGAAAACAATACAAAATATCAATAAAACAAAAAGTTTTCTTTTTTGAAAAGTTATACAAAATTGCCAAATGTTTAGTCAGACTAAGAGAAAAAGAGATAATACCCAAGTGAATAAAATCAGAGATAGAAAAGGAGACATTACAAATGATACTTCAGAAATTCAAACAATTATTAGCGACTAGTATGCATAACTATATGCCCCAAAATAGAAAAATCCAGAAAAAACAGGCAACTACCTAGATACATATGAACTACCAAGATTAAAGCAGGAGGAAATTCAAAACTGGAACAGACCAATAATAAGTAATGACATCAAAGATGTAAAAAAAAAAAAAACCTCCCAGTAAAGAAAAGCTCAAGACCTACTGGCTTTACTGCTGAATTTTACCAAATATTTAAAGAAATACTAAAACTAATCCTACACAAACTATTCTAAAAAATAGAGGAGGAGAGAAGAATTCAAAACTCATTCTATGAGGCAAGTATGACTGTGATACAAAGAACAGACAAAGACACAGCAAATAAAAAAACTACAGGCTAGTATCTCTAGTGAATATTGGTGCAAAAATCCTCAACAAAATACTAGCAAACTGAGTTAAACAATACATTAAAAAGAGCATTCATCATGTTCAAGTGGAATTTATCCCTGAGATGCAAGGATGGCTCAACATAGGCAATTCATTCAATGTTATAGATCACAACAACAAAATGAAGAACAAAAATCATATGATCATTTGAACTGATGCTGTAAAAGCATTTGATAAAATTCAACATTCCTTCATGATAAAACCCACATAAAACTGAATATAGAAGGAACATACCTCAACATAATAAAAGCATTATATGACAGACCCACTTCATATTCAATGGAGAAAGCTAAAAACCTTTCCTCTAAGGCCTGTAACACAAGAATTCCCACTTTCACCACTGTCTTTCAACATAGTACTGAAAGTCCTAACTAGAGTAATTGGACAAGAGAACAAAATGAAGTGCATTTAAATTGATATGAAATAATTCAAATTATCTGTTTTTTGCAAATGATATAATCTTATATTTGGAAAAGCTTAAAGACTCTACAAAAAACTATTAGAAATGTAAACAAGTTCAGTAAAGCTGGAGGATACAAAATCAGCATACACAACTCAGTCTCAGTAGAATTTCTATATCTCAACAATGAACAGTGTGAAAAAGAAATAAGAAAGTAATCCCATTTACAATAGACACACTTACGATAAGTATTTGTTTAAGTCAATACCTAGTAGTTAACCAAATAAGTGAAAGATCTCCATATAGAAAAATATAAAACAATAATAAAAGAAAGTGACGAGTACACTGAGAAATGGAAAGATGTTTTATGTTCATGGATTGGAAGAATCAATATTGTTAAAATGTACTTACTACCCAAAGCAATTCACAGATTCAATGTTATCCCTATCAAAATACCAAGATCATTCTTCACTGATATAGAAAAAAAATTCCCCAAATTTATATGAAACCACAAAAGACCCAGAATAGCCAAAACTATCCTAATCAAAAAGAACAACATTAAGGAAATCACATTACCTGACTTAAAATTATACTACGTAGCTATAGTTACCAGAACAGCATGGTACTGGCAATACAACAGACAGACACATGAAACAGAATGGAAAACACAGAAACAAATTCACACCTTTACAGTAAACACATTTTTGATAAAGTGCCAAGAACATACACTGGGGAAAAGACAGTCTCTTCAATAAATTGTGCTTGGAAAACTGGATATCCACATGCAAAAGAATGAAACTAGACTCCTATCTCTTGCAAAATACAAAAATCACATCAAAATGGATTAAAGACTTAACTTTAAGACCTCAAACTATGAAACTTCTGCAAGAAACGATGCAATGTCCTCTCCAGGACATTGGTGTGAGCAAAAGAGTAATACTCTATAAGCACAGGCAACCAAAGCAAACATGGACAAACAGGGTCACATCAAGTTAAAAATCTTCTGTACAGCAAAGGATACGATCAACAAAGTGAAGGGACAACTCGCAGAATGGGAGAAAATTAGCAAACTACATGTATTAGTCCATTTTCATACTGCTATGAAAAAAATACCTAAGCCTGGGTAATTTATTAAAAAAAAAAAAAAAGGTTTAATGCAGTCACAGTTCCACATTGTTGAGGAGGCATCACAATCATGGCAGAAGGTGAAGGAAGAGCAAAGGCATGTCTTACATGGTGGCAGGCAAGAGACAATGTGCATGGAAACTACCCTTTATAAAACCATCAGATCTTTTGAGACTTATTCACTACCGTGAGAACAGCATGGGAAAAAATCCACCCCCATGATTCTATTACCTCCCAGCAGGTCCCTCCCCATGTCATGAGAATTACGGGAGCTAAAATTCAAGATGAGATTTGGGTGGTGACACAGCCAAATGATCTCACTACCTATCTGACAATGTATTAATAACCAGAATATATAAGGAAAAAAATCTATAGGAAATAATCTAATAATCTGATCAAAAACTGGACAAATAATGTGAACAGACATTTCTCCAAAGAAGACATACACATGGTAAACAGGCGTATAAACAGGTGCTTAATATCATTGATCATCAGTGAAATGCAAATCAAAACTACAATGAGATATTGTCTCACTGCAGTTAAAATGGTTTAATTTTAACAGGCAATAACAAATGCTATTGAGGATGTGGAGCAAAGAGAACCCTTGTAATGTGTTGATGGGAATGTAAGTTAGTACATCCACTATGGAGAACAGTTTGGAGGTTCCTCAAAAAACTAAAAACAGAGCTACCCTGTGACCCAGCAATCCCATTGCTGTGTATATCCCCAAAATAAACGAAAATATTACATTGAGTAGATATCTGCACTCCCATATTTGTTTCAGCACTCTTCATAATAGCCAAGATTTGGAAGCAACTTGAGTGTCCATCAACAGCTGAATGGATAAAGAAAATATGGTATTTGTACACAATGGAGTGCTATTCAACCATAAAAAGAATGTGATTCTGTCATTTCTAACAACATAGATTGAACTGGAAATCATTATGTTAAGTGAAATAAGCCAGGAACAGGAAGAAAAACATTGCATGTTCTCACTTATTTGTAGGATCTAAAAATCTAAACAATTGAACTAATGGACATGGAGAGTTGAAGGATGGTTACTAACACTGGGCAGGGTAGTGAGTGGCTGAGCAGGGAGGTGGGGATGGTTAATGGTTCCAAAGATCACTGTTAGAATAAATAATATCTACTTTTTGATAGCACAACATGGTGACAATAGTCAATGATATGTGTACATTTTGAAATAGCTAAAAGCATATTTTTATTTTTAACACCTGGAAACATTAAATGCTTAGGTGATGGATACCCCATTTTTCATGATGTGATCATATGCATTGCATGCCCTTATCAAAACATTTTATGTACCCCATAAGTGTATACACCTACTATATACCCACAAAAATTAAAAATAAAAAACATAAATAAAAATAAAATAATTGTTATATTATTTTGATAGCTTTGCCTTTTAACTTTCTTTAAAAAATATAGGTTATTTACACACCAATATTATAGTATTAGTGTATTCTGCATTTTACTATGTACCAGTGAGTTTTATACTTTCATATGTCTTTGTATTACTAATTAGCATTTTTTTCTTCCAGCTTGTTGAACTCCTTCATCATTTCTTGTAAGGCAGGTCTAGTGGTGATGACCTCCTTCACCTTTTATTTGTCTGTGAACGTTTTTATCTCTTTAATTTCTGAAGGACCATTTGCCTGTAAATTACATTTTATTGGCAGGTTTATTTTTGTATTTTTGTAGTTCTTTTTTTACTTCAGCACTTTGAAGATATCAGCCTACTTTCTGCTGTCCTGTTATCTTTTTTTTTTTCCGAGAAATTCACTGACAGCCTTATTGTAATTCCCTTATGTGTAATCTGTTTCTTTTCTCTTGATTCTGTAAGAATCCTCTTCATCTTTTATTTTGGGCAGCTTGATAATATATCTTGGTGTAGTCTTCTTTACATTTAATCTGATTGAAAGTCTTTAACTTCCTGTACAGGGATGTTTATATCTTTGTCCAGATTTAGGAAATATTTAGCTATTATGTTTTTAAATAAGCTTGTTTCCTCTTTTTCTTCTACCTTTGAACCCCTATAATACAAATATTAGCTCTTAATGATATCCAATAAATTCCACAGTTTTTGTCCAGTCCTTTTCATTCTTTTCCATTTTTTCTCCTTTGACACTCTTATTTTAAATAACTTGTCATTTAGTTCACAGATTATTTTTTCTGCTTGATCATGTCTGCTGTTGATAGTTTCCATTGCATCTTTAATTCATGTAGCTTTCAGCTCCACATTTCTGGGGTGTGTGTGTGTGTGTGTGTGTGTGTATTTCAATCCTGCTAAATTTGACATTTTGTCTGTTTGTGGTTTTCCTGATTTAACTGAATTATCTGTCCATATTTTCTTGAAGTTTTCTGAGCCTCCTTAAAGCAATTATTCTGAATTTGGTCAAATACTATCTATCTCCTTTTTTTTGGGTCTGTT
Organism: Pongo pygmaeus; assembly: GCF_028885625.2. Taxonomy (NCBI): domain Eukaryota; kingdom Metazoa; phylum Chordata; class Mammalia; order Primates; family Hominidae; genus Pongo; species Pongo pygmaeus. Next base: position 149,126,356 of record NC_072396.2, on the reverse strand, counting down.
ACTGGAAAATTATGTTGCTTTTCCAGTGTCAAAATTTTTCTTGGTTTTTTTGTTGTCTTATGTCTGCATATTTGGTGGAGCAATCACCTCTTTCATACCTTACAGTCTGGTTTCAGGGGAAAATAACTTTACCTATTAGGAGGTGTGAGAGTGCTGGCTGGGTGATGTGGAATAGTTCTGGCACTGGTAAGGGAACAGCTATGCAGACTCCATGCAGATATGTCAATTGAGGTCAGTGTTGATGGTTACAGGGATCCTCAGCAACAAACAGTGTGGATGTCTACAGTGGCAATGAGGGCTGTTAGGGTCTTTGTTAGTGATGACTGCTATGTACCTCCTGATCTTTTTCTTTTTCCACCTGGGAAGTTGTGAATGTGGGGATTCCTCTTTTAGTCTTGGCATTGATTCTGGCTTACTGTCCTGCTAACAGTGGTGATGGCACAGATGGCTGATAAGTGGCATCCATTAGGTGGGCATGGAGTAGAAGCCCGAAGCATAAGCCCATGTGGAGGGATTATGGCTCTGGGGTGCAGGGTTATAATGGCATAAGACCCTAGGACACATGTACACCTTCTACTGCATTACTAATAGTGTGCCACACATGAGTGCTTAGGAAGCAGCCTGGGACCAAAAGCTGAAGCACAGGCATGCTCAGAGCTATGATGTCTCTGGGGTTGGGGCAGGGTGTAGCTCTCTATGGTGGCTGAGCTGGTGCCCAGAGTGCACACATGTGCAGAGAGTCCTTGTCTACTGGGCCCAGGGTGAGAGCTAGCTTACTATGGCAATGGCTTTAATGTCTGAAGTGTCGGCAGGTGCAGTACAATCACAAATCCATGGACTAGAGTGTAGACAGTTGCAGGGAAGCTGTGGCTCGGGTATTAGAGGCATGCATGGGTTTAGGAGAGGTAGTAGTTTTGGTTCTGAAGCAGTACAACTGCAGCTTCTTCTTGGGGTAGGGTGTGCAGTCACATCTCCCTCTCTAGCATTCCCCAGAGGGACTAGTTTTTCGTTACATCAGTGGCAAAAGATGCTGGTGTTCTCTGTGGAGCAGACTACTGGAGACCACAGTGGTTCTCCACTACGTGGCTTATACCAATAGCCTCTGCCTTTCTTTATTGTTCCTAGCCTTCTCCTGACATCTCAGGTATGCTGATCTCACTAGTTAACCTTTCTGTGTTTATGTTTCTCCAGTTTGTTTTTATTTGATATACTTTGCCTCTATAGATTCATAAATGAATCCTTGAATCTTTTCAGCACTATTTGGTTTTAGGATAGCTGTCTATATTTTTTGTTTGTTTGTTTGTTTGTTTTTGTGGAAAGATGAAGGTTGGTATCCCCTAGTCTGCCATCTTGGTTGCATTATTCCCCTGTATCTTAAGAGGTTTTTAAAATATATTTTAGATATAAGTTTATTATAAAATATATGTTTTGCAAATATTTCCTTCCAGTTTGTTGACTTGTCTTTTAATTTCTTAATAGTATCTTTTACACAGAATAATTTTTTACATGTTAATAAAATCCAACTCACCTAACTTTTCTTTCATAAATCATGCTTTTGGTTTGTACCTAAAAATTTGTCCCCCAACCCAGCATCACATAGAGTTTCTCCCATGTTTTTGTCTAGAATCTTTATAGTTTGGAATTTCATATTTATATATGATTTATACTTTTAGTTCTTTTAATTTTCATATAAAGCATTTATTTTTTCTCAGATTAATATAATAAGCAAGTATAACTGCAGAATCATAGATTTCAGCAGATCTGATTATTTTATTACCTCAATTTTATTAAATAATAAATTTGGGTTATTTTTGTTGTAGGTTTTCAGGTGTTTATTTGACATACATTGAACATATTTTTTATCTTACTTTTTATTGATACATTAAATTATAGATATTGATGGGTAAATGTGATATGTTGTTACATTCATACCATGTGTGATTATCAACTCATGGTAATTAGGATATCCATCACCTCAAACGTGTATCATTTCTTTGTGTTGGAAACATTCCAAAATTTCTCTTCTAGGTATTTTGAAATATGTAATAAATTATTAGTAACCACTGTTACATTATTGTGCTATTGAACACTAAAACTTATTCCTTCTATCTAACTGTATTTTTGTAGGTTTCTTAGTAGTAGTAAACTTTTATTATTTTTAAATTTTTGCTTTTTTAATGGAATAGGAGTATACTTGACTATTTTTTTAATTCCAAAAACATTGAAGAGTAGGCAAAAATGATTACACAAGAAGTTGAATTGTTGGCTGAATGGTGACACCACCATGCTCTGGTTTTAAATGTAAATTCGTTAACTGACATATGAAAGTCTGAACTAGGAGTGTAGAACATATTTTGATGATTTCAATGCATAATGTCAGGAACAGGGCTTTTCTGTTTTGAGGGTCATAGTTATGGTGGTTGTTTTCCTCATCCTCGTGGTGCAATATGTAAAATATCCTTCTCTTGGAGTTTTTGGATTCTAGAACAGTGTGCGGGCTAAAACTAGAACTACCATGGGTTACCAGAGCAATCTGAAGAAGATATGTAAACTTGTATAAGACCTAGTGTATATTACTCAATGAGAAACAATTTTAACAACGTATTAGAATTAAGGTTTTACATAAAGTATTGTATGTTCAAAAATGAATTACAGAATATTGCTGAGTCTTTAACAATGTTAACTTAAAAAATAATATATAAATTTAGAAAAGAAGAGGAGAGATTAGACTTTATTTCTTATAAAGGTGCAAGGTAGACTTCCCACAGGCTGGGAAGCATGCTTCCAGCCAAGAACAGAGACAAGCACAATCAAGGAAGAGGAGTTGGGGTAGGTGCTTTATGTTTATGCTAACAAGTTTGTTAAACATAAATATTCAACAGATTACAGGAGGAACTATGAGTATTCATGAAAGTTGTTCCTGACCAACGTATATTGAACAAACATGCATGTAACATACAATTCATGTTCATCTTAGAGTGAAGACTTAATATTTGAATGTATTATAATTGGGCCCCATGAGTCAAACTGTATTTGCAGGACACGAAAGCCCGCAAGTGCACAATCTCTGTAAACCAGCCAGAACCTTTCAATGGTCGATGATATTCTTGTCAGGAGAAGGTTACTGAAATCATTCTCTTGTTCAATTAAAGCTGTAGTCACTACTGGTGGAACGGGGGTCAACCTGTGATCTAAATAATTTCTAATTGTGTTAATATTGCTTATCTTAAGGACAGTGGTTGTTTAGCTGCTAGGGAAAAACAAAAGCCTTGTGGCCGTTACAACATAGTTTATTCTTTAAGTGTAGAAGTTCCTGACTTAACCCTTGCCTGGCCTGGCTTTGGGTCCTGTTTATCATTTGGTATTTTATTGCCAAAAAAAAAAGTCTGTTCTATCAGTCTTAGCATCTCTATTTTAACATTAGTGCCGGCCAGTTTCGTCTAAACTGCAAAATGGAGGGGATATAACGAGGCATGTCCGACCTCCCACACTGTCATGGCCAGAAACTCAGTTTTAAGGTTTCTCTGGTGCCCCCTTAGCCAAGAGGGGATCCATTCAGTCAGTTGGGCACTTAGGATCTTATTTTTGGTTTACAAAGCCATCTCTAGATATCCTGTAATCCATTTATTTTCTTATATTTTGTTGATAATTCAGGTAATATCATAAAGTACATATAATTTTGGTGCACTTGACAATTGTGGTATCATACATGGATTGATTAAGATTCATTATAGTTTTTCATTTATGAATATTTGGGTTTTTAAAGCACACATCCCTTTTATTAGCAAGGTATATGCATATTTGGTCTGGGGTAGCTTAACAACACGTAAAGTTAACTTCGTGCCAAATTGAGATAACAGTTATAAGCATATGCATTGTTCTAAATCTACACTAGGAGTTGCTGTTGCTTGGATTTAGTATTTTAAAATATTAAACCTATGTAAAAGTTGCAAGAATAGTAGAATGAACATCTGTATAATCTTCACATAGATTAATTAATTAACATCTTATCACATTTAAGTGTTTTTTTTTCTCTCTCTCACTTCAACTCTATATACATCATCAGGTATCATGGCACTTTTGCATATTACTAGAATACCATTATGATACCCAAGGAATTTGAAATCGGTAGAATTATTATTCAATATATGTTATATATTCAACTTTTCCCAATTGTACCAATAATATTGTTTACATCTCCTTGTTCGTTTTTCCAATTCTCAATCTAATCTGAGATCAAACATTGCATTTGATTGCCATATATTTTTGACCTCCTTTGGTCTAGAACATTCCCTTTGCACACAAACACCTTTTGTTTTATTTCAAACATTGTCATTGTTAGAGTCTCTGTTAGTCAATGGTAGGACATCCTAAAATAGAAATGTTTCTGGTGAATTTATCTTTATTAGATCCAGGTCAAATATTTTTGGCAAGAAAACCACATAAATGAAGCTGTGTCCTTCCCATTGCACTCCATCAAAAGCCACATGTCAGTTTGTCCCATTATTAGTAATGTTAAGTATGAGCACTTGATTAAAATAGTGTCTGCCATATTTCTCTATTATAATATTACTTTATTTCCCTTGTAATAAATACTATATGGAGTATTACTTTGAGGCTGTGTGAATATCTACTTCCCTACATTGTTGTATTTTAAAAGTTCTCTTCTTTCCCCATTTGATAATTTAATAATCTTAGGGTTATTGCTGTTTTGATTTTTGCCCTTGGATAAATGACTTTCCCCTTCTGTTTCTTTAAAATTTTGCTCACTAATGATCTTTTTGTTTCTCATCCTCTATGATTGTGGTGCAATGTTTTGCTGTCTGAACTGTAAATTCTTGTGTATTTAGGCTAATAACTTCCATCCAATCATTAGTTTAGGCTGCTGTTATTATTCCATTAAGCATTCTCTTGAAACTGAGGTCAAATGGGATTTTTTAAACTATTCAGACTAATTTACCTTTTACCTTGGAAAACCTTTGTGATGCCATACATGAGTTCAAATTAGAATGAGAGTACATATAAGTTAAATTTCTCCCACCACAGTTATTATGTAATTTGGTTATTCATCAATTTTAAGTTGTCTTATTCTTCCCGTATTTTAGTAATATATTTCTTCTTAACATTTTATATGAAAGTCACTGCAAAATTGAGGAAATTGTGATATTAAAACTTGTAGCTTTTATATGAGGATCTTATTACCTAAATTATAGGAAACTTATGCTGATAAAAGGATTATCATTTTATAATGCAATGTATCAAACCTGGTAATAAAACAGCTGTCAAACTTAATTGAAATTCTATACAGAATTTCAGCTCTAAATTTCCTTTTTTATCTAAGCACGTTTTAGCATTTGGAGTTATTTTATGATTTCACTTTACTTTGTGTTGCATTAGAGTCTGCTGTCATTTATTTATTAAGAAATTTTAGTAAACGCATCCCTGTGGTACATTGCTTCCTCAGATTATATTAAGGACACATTTAGATGCAGAAAAACTGAGAAAATAAAACAGTTAAATTGTGGAAATCTCTTTTGCTTCAAGTACTAATTCTTATCACTTTATAGAAATCCTTGCATTTTCCTGCAGGTTCCATTTGCTTTCACCAGCCTAAGGTATCAGTGATCAACATTGATAATGACTGCAGGAGTCAAAGGACCAACAATGTAGTCCTGTTTTGTTGATTTTAAGTTCTGATGCTTTGGGCAAGTCATTTTCTTTCTCTGAACTGTAGTTTCCTTTTTTTGTCTTATAAATTTTTTCAAATTTAATTTTGTTTTAGATTCAGTTGGTACATTTGTACATTTGTTACATGGTTATATGACATACTGGTGGGGATTGAGCTTCTAGTGTATTCACTACAAAAATAGTGAACATTGTACCCATTAAGTAATTTTTCAACACTCGCCCCACCTCCCACCCTCTCCCCTTTTGGAGTCTCGTCTAATATTTTCATCTTTATGTCCATGTGTGGCCATTGCTTAGCTCCCACTTGTGGTATTTGATTTTCTGTTTCTGAATTAGTTCACTTGGGATAATGGCCTCAAAATCCATCCATGTTGCTACAAGGAGCTTTCTAATAGGAAAAATGAAAAGAATGAACTAAGTGGTTTCTAATGATCTATTCAGCTCTTAAATTCTATTTGAATTTTATTCAATCATAAGGAATATTGTATTATTTTTTACAAAACTGATTTATATATTTTACGATAATAAAACTCAATTACTTATGGCATTCCTAAACATGGTTTAAATAAATATTAGTTAGGTACATTGTCACAAATTTCCCCACTATTTTCCCGCTATTCTTGGTTGGCAGCCAGTAGTAGTAGACCCACTACTTTAATCATGGACACATGAGCACCTTGAATATCATCAACACTGTTCAGCCTTCAGGGATACATTTCTTCAAAGGTCTTGCCCTTCAAAGAAAAGGTAACTGTGTATCAATGCCAGCAAATTTCATAGGGTATGCCTCTGACAATATTGGAGACAGACTTTCCTTCAGAGTTAGGGAGGATCTGTGAAAGTGCTTAGGTAAAAAAAAAAAAAAAAAAAAGGAAATTAATTAACTTCTCATGTCCCTCATCTCAAATAGCATGATTGTAGTAATCCTTTCATTAGGAAATATCATTTTTCAGTAGTGACAAGCATTCATTCTCTTGCTTCTCCTTGTATTTACAAGCTGGTACTCACAAAGTAGTATGGATGGCATTTGCAACATTTACACATGGTAGGTGAAGGACTTTTTTCAATAAAATATTACTTTTCAAATAATAAAAATTGTATAGTGATGCATGTTTAGATGTAAAGTATGTAAAACATGATACTGTTTCATGTGTATTGGAAAAAAGACAGATATGGACTGATTAATATAACTAAAATATTTGTATAAGAATATTTTATAAAACAAATTTTCAAAAAATATGAATAATCTGTATTGAAATAATTTAAGATATTGTTGAGGAGAAGTCTATGTAAATGGTTCTAATAAATATGGCAAAGATAACGGTGTGCAAACCAGAATTTTAGTCAAAAATCTAGAAGCCAAATTGGCACCATATTTTGATTTTGTTCTTCAAAGAGATGGCCTTAACAGTGTTGATAGTGATGACATTCTTTGGAACAATTAAAAAGTTGCATATCATATTTATGGATCTGTCCCCAAATGGAATATCTTTAAAAAAATACATATCAGATTTTTTCTTAAAATTGTTCAAATGTACAATGCAAATGCTGACTAAATACCATTAGAGCAATTAAACTTAATTTAGATATGGTGTGAGATACATTAGAACATATATCCTCTGAATAAGAACAAATTGTATCTTTGGTAGAAAACGCAATTATTTTGAACTGTAACATTCAGTTATTTTGTACGTAAGATTCCCTACTATCAATAATGTTACCAAAAAATTGCATACATATTATTATAGAATTTAAAATAATATGAAATTTTGGAAGAAAGGTATTAATTGAAAAAAACTGCTTGTGAAATATACAACAAAATTTGCCTTTCAATACATCATAAGGTAATTACAAAGAGAAATCAAAAACATTTTTCAATTCTATGAAGAAGCTTCAAATAAAAATAATCTCCAAACTAATTTCTAAATATTAAAATATTATTTTCTAAATATTATATACATATGTTTAAATATAGAAATATTTTCTGCTTATTATAGATCCAAAATAAATTGACCTGATGAGAGAACTGAACTTATTTCAAATATGCTGCTCTTTTGTTTCTCAAAAAAAGTACCACCATTGTAGAATGTTAAATAACTTTAGAAATAGTAATTGGATCTAGACATTGCTTTAAAAGTTGATGAAATTTATATTATGAGTGATAGTGATATATGATTAAATTTAAATATTTATGCTTTTCTGTGATAACAATGATTTATCATATGCTACACCATTAAAATATATAGGCATCATAGGTAACAATTATACATTTATCTTCGAACCTAAGTATTACTTACATAACGCTATTGAGAATTCCAAGTAATACTGCCTTAATAGCAGGAAGTTTCTCCAGACTCATATTGATAAAAAACATGAAAACCAAAATTACTAAAGATGGTTGTCTAATCTGATAACCCTATCAAAAGAACCTAAATTATGTGATAAATATATTACAGCATGATTTGTGATTTTCCTGAAATAAAGGCGAGGCAATTAATATAAATAAATAATAAATGATAATTTATGAATTATGAGTTTTAATTCTTAGTCATTACAAAGTTGTCAGCAAATCAGCAGAAAATGTAGGTTTTCTTTCTAAGTTTTTGCAAATAAAATCTGGGGTGGTAGAATCTGTTTCTTACATTTGCATTTATTTTGTTTGGTTTTTACAATATCATTTTCTTATTTCTAGTTAAATACAAAAATAACTTTTTAGTGACACTGAAGCAAATTATTTAAAGTATATATTTATATATCGGCTTGTTAGTTCCAATTTTTCCAAAATTGCCTAGAATTTTAATTGCTGTGCAGTTTTATTGTCTTGAAAATTGGTTTCAGTGAAAGAATATGCTTCTTGAATACACAGAGTTAGTGACAATGAACTGCCCTACACTTAAATCCTGAAAATGCCAAGCACTTATTTGACTTAATGCCTTCACAATACACTTATTTATTTAGAATATCCTTGTTTGGTAAATTCTACTTTTCTTCTTAAGAAGCTAAATTCTTTCCCTTAATTGTTAGACCTTCACAAGTAGAATCAATTGTCCCTCTTTTGGTGTTCCTAAAGCACTTTCTCCATACGTTTATTATAGCTGTCATCTTTTTTTTTTCGCTGGCTTTATTGAGGGATAACAAACAAATAAACATCATATATATTTAAAGTGTACAATGTGATGTTTTGATATTTAAACACATTGTGAAATCATTACCACAATCAAGCTAATTAACATACCCATTTCCTCACATAGTTTACCGTGTGTGTGTGTCTGTGTGTGTGTGTGTGTGCTGTGTATCTGTGTGTGGTGAGAACATTTAAGGTCTACTCTCATAGCAAATTTTAAGTATACAATACAGTATATTAGCTATAGTCACCATAGTATACACAGTAGATCTCCAGAACTTATTCACTCTGCATAACTGAAACTTTGTAACCTTTGATCAACATCTTTCCATTTCCCACTCTCAACTTATGGTAACCACGCTTTTACTCTTTGTTTCTATGAATTGGATTTTTTAAAATTCCACATAGAAAAGTGAGATCATACAATATTTGTCCTTCTGCTTCTGACTTCTTTCACAAAGTATAATGTCCTCCAGGTTCATGTGTATGATCCAGCCATCCCAATTCTGGGTATATATTCCAAAGAAAATAATCATGACCAGAAAAATATCTGAACTCCCATGTTCATTTCAACATCATTAATAACCAAGATACAGGAACAACCTAAGTGTCCATAGATAGATAAAGGGATAAAAAATGAATAATAAGGAAAATTATATATATGTACATATGTATCTACATACACAAACATATATTATTCAGCTTTTAAAAAAAGAAAATCCTGCTATTTGCATCATTTGTAATCGTGTATCCTTTGAAAATTTCTCTCTTTTTTCTAGAGCACATTTTTCCAATAACTTAATTTAGGAAGAACTTCAAATACTTTATTAAGGAAGAACAACACGTTGGCATAATTCTTGAATGATAGCATGTTTAAAAATGTCTTCACATATAAACAATATTTTTTTTTTCTGAGTAAAACTACCACGGATCTTGATTCAGTCTCTTTCAGGGTTTAGTGTTGCAGAGGAGACTGGGGTCAACCTAAGTCTACGTCTTTCATGGAATAGCTTTTTTTCCTCTACTTTTTATTATTGTATTATTTATATTTTTAATGGGTATATACAGAGCTTTTTCTTTATAACAGAAATCTAAAAATTTCACCAAGAAAATAACAATACAATAACATGAGTGTAGGTGTAGAATTAATTTTGTCCATTTTCCTTAATACATTTTGAGAACTTTCAATTTTCAGGAAAAAAATGTCTTTGTCCAGAGACTAAAAGTTTACTATTACATCTTTGAATACTGACTTTTTTCTCTTTCTATTATTTTCTCTTTCAAGATCACCAAATATTTGTAAGCTACTTCTCTGGAATATGCCTTGCGTATTGAGCATGTATCTATCATAAAATGTTTAATCTTTTAACCTCTGTCCTTTATGGCCTGAAGTAACTTGCTAAGTTTGTCTTACTTTTCTTTATTCAATCATCTTTAGTAATAGAAGCTAACATTTGTTACATATTGACTACGCGTCATGTGTTGTATATGCATTATCTAATTTAATTCTTCCAACCATCCTGTGAGGTTCAATTTTCATCTATTTTGAAAAATGAAATAACTAATGCTTATATAATTTAAGTAATTTACACAAGGTCATACAGATGGCAAATGTTAACTCCAGAATACATGTTCCTAAGCAGTTCTTCACAGAATTTTTTTTCAGAGTGAGTCAGAAATTAATTGTTGCTATTGTAGTTTACTGTTTGACAACTGTGATTTCCATATTTTTATTGTTTCAGATTTTTCCTCTTTCTTCTTTGCTAAGTTTTGATCTCATTTACTAGAGGTGTTCTCCTCCTGAGTTGTGTGAAGAATATGAATCTGATTATTTTTAGAAACACAGCTTTGTTATATCCTTGGTTTTTAAAAGTCATCACTCAGTTTTACACAGTTGAAAATTAGCCATTATGTTACGAAATAACTGCTATAGGATGCTTTATACGGAAAATTTATTTTAGAACGTAAGTAGTTATGTCACTGATCATAAGATTTAATTTATTTCATCTCTTTATTTAAAAAGAAAACATATTATGTGCCTTTCATCTATGTTCTAGCTAGTGAGGAGAATATAAATTTGAGGATTATTATGACAAGATAATAAGTTGTGGCTTTTTCAGTTGTCTAGCTATTTTGGCTGAAATCTCAGAGCTGAGGAGAGTAATACATGACACATCTATGCAGGACATACTAAAAGCTAGCAAAATTGGTCCAGTAATGTATGCTACGTCCAGCCTTCATAAGGTAATACTATACATTTTAAGGGATAATTTGTTGAAGGGGACACATAGGAATAAAAACTGCAATGCCTTTTGAAATCTTTCCCAGTAAACCAGAGTTGGGAGAAGATTCCTTAATATTGACTTGTACAAATTCAGTGTCCCTGTAAGTGAAGATAGGTATTGCATTATCCAGAAGGAAGCTTCCTAAGCTACAGACATTCATAGGCTCAAGTGATGAGCCTACCCATATGGGGCATAGAGAAAGAGTCTTTGGAAGAACTGGACAGTGTCTTTAGAAGTCTAGGAATATAAACGAACATGAAAACTGAGTGGACGGAGTAGCTCCAAATGGCAGTGTAAGGACAGAGAGATTGGCAGTTGGGCAAACTGCATTTTTATCTTTAGGTGTGTCTAGAATGAGAGATTTTTCCTTTTGGCTAAGCGGGCACCTCAGAAGGTCATCTGTTTGAGTCATCTTGAAACTTTGATGGGACTATGCCCAAGAAAGCATCCTGCTAGGGTGAAGGGACTGGAACAAGAATAAATTATGGGTATGCTTCCCAGGGCAGAAGATTAAAGGGTGTTGCAAGAAGTCTCCCAGAGAGTGTGTTGCCTGCATAAAAAAAAATCATTGTGGAAATAAAAACAAAACAAAATAAAACAATGCTCTAAGGAATAACTAGGGCCGGTGCGGTGGCTCACGCCTGTAATCCCAGCACTTTGGGAGGCTGAGGCGGGCGGATCACAAGGTCAGGAGATCAAGACCATCCTGGCTAACACAGTGAAACCCCATCTCTACTAAAAATACAAAAAATTAGCCTGGCGTGGCAGTATACACCTGTAGTCCCAGCTGCTGGGGAGGCTGAGGCAGGACAATGGCGTGAATCTGGGAGGCGGAGCTTGCAGTGAGCCGAGATTGCGCCACTGCACTCCAGCCTGGGTGACAGAGCAAGACTACATCTCAAAAAAAAAAAAAAAAAAAAGGAATAACTAATGAGGCCCTCAAAAATCACCCAGCATGTAGGCATATATTATAAAATGAAGCCCTAAAGGCTGAATTTATAAATACAGCAGCCAATACAAGACTTGTCCCACTCCTGTAATTACCCTACTACTGCTTAATGCTGGGGGAGTCTATTAGTTCTTTATTGCTGTGTAACAAATTATTCCGCCCAAAATTGTCTTAGATACAATAAACATTTATTATTCTACAGACTTTGTGGGTAAAATTTCAGAAGTGGCTTAGCTAGGTAGCTCTGACTTGAGATCTTTCATGAGTTTGCAATCAATATGTTGGTTGCAAATGCAGTCATCTGAAGGCTCCACAGAGGCAAGATAATTCACTTCCAAGATGGTTCTCTCACATAGCTGTTAGTACGAAGCCTCAATTGCTTGTTAGCTGTTGGAAAAAGGCTTCAGTTTATTTTCTTTTTTTTTATTATTATACTTTCAGTTTTAGGGTACATGTGCACAATGTGCAGGTTTGTTACATATGTATACATGTGGCGTGTTGGTGTGCTACACCCATTAACTTGTCATTTAGCATTAGGTATACCTCCTAATGCTATCCCTCTCCCCTTCCCCCACCCCACAACAGGCCCTGGTGTGTGATGGTCCCCTTCCTGTGTCCATGTGTTCTCATTGTTCAATTCCCACCTATGAGTGAGAACATGCGGTGTTTGGTTTTTTGTCCTTGCTATAGTTTGCTGAGAATGATGGTTTCCAGCTTCATCCATGTCCCTACAAAGGACATGAACTCACCATTTTTTATGGCTGCATAGTATTCCATGGTGTATATGTGCCACATTTTCTTAATCCAGTCTATCATTGTTGGACATTTGGCTTGGTTCCAAGTCTTTGCTATTGTGAATAGTGCCGCAATAAACATACGTGTGCATGTGTCTTTATAGCAGCATGATTTATAATCCTTTGGGTATATACCCAGTAATGCGATGGCTGGGTCAAATGGTATTTCTAGTTCTAGATCCCTGAGGAGTCGCCACACTGACTTCCACAAGGGTTGAACTAGTTTACAGTCCCACCAGCAGTGTAAAAGTGTTCCTATTTCTCCACATCCTCTCCAGCACCTGTTGTTTCCTGACTTTTTAATGATCGCCATTCTAACTGGTGTGAGATGGTATCTCATTGTGGTTTTGATTTGCATTTCTCTGATGGCCAGTGATGATGAGCATTTTTTCATGTGTCTTTTGCCTGCATAAATGTCTTCTTTTGAGAAGTGTCTGTTCATATCCTTCGCCGACTTGTTGATGGGGTTGTTTGTTTTTTTTCTTGTAAATTTGTTTGAGTTCATTGTAGATTCTGGATATTAGCCCTTTGTCAGATGAGTAGATTGCAAAAATTTCTGGACTGCTTCATAAGGCTCCTCGAATGCCTTCACAGTGTGGTAGCTGGCTTCCCCAAAAACAAGTGATTTAATAGAGAAAACAAAGAAGATGTCCCAGCATCTTTTATGACTAACTATCAGAAATAACACTCCGTTCGCTAGGTGCGGTGGCTCACGCCTGTAATCTCAGCACTTTGGGAGGCCGAGGCAGGTGGATCACGAGGTCAGGAGATCGAGACCATCCTGGCTAACATGGTGAAACCCCGTCTCTACTAAACATACAAAAAATTAGCTGGGCGTGGTGGTGGGCGCCTGTAGTCCCAGCTACTCAGGAGGCTGAGGCAGGAGAATGGTGTGAACCCAGGAGGTGGAGCTTGCAGTGAGCCAAGATCATGCCACTGCACTCCAGCCTGGGCGACAGAGAGAGACTCTGTGTCAAAAAAATAAATAAATAGATAGATAAAAAATAACACTCTGTTACTTCTTCAATTTCCTATTGGTCATACAGGTCAGCCCTATACAGTGTGAGAAGGGATAAACAAAGTTGTGAATACCAGAATATGAGAATTATTTGAGGTAATTTTAAAGGCTGACTCCATCTGTCTGGCTAGAAGTGCAGTTCAGAGAAGAGTGAAGGAAGAGACCAGGCACCACCTATTCACCCCTGTTCTCAAAGGCAGATCCCAAAGCCCAAGTTAGGAGATGGAGAAAAGCTTTGAATAAGTTCTGAAACTTAAAGTGAGTCATAGTTACCTAAGTGTAGAGTAATTGTAAGTCCCAGTTTGCTTTAGACGGCTGCTTGTTTATTCCTGTACTCTTGGAATCCAGTCCAATCTTGCGTTTTTCGATATATTTCATTTTTAATAGAGTATTAATATTAATTGTTACATTAAAGTATGCCAGGGTTGCTTTGGCAGATCTGAAATTTATACTTTCGTTTTCTGACTCGGTCTCATTGGTAATGTGTGATATGCTTGTACAGTGAACAGTGATAACTCATTTCTTTTTCTCTGACCTTCATTTTCAAAGAGCATGCAAGATGTCTGCAGATAAAATGAAGTGTCTGTTGCAAGGTGCTAGGGACAACTACTTATTCTAGTCTCAGAGTTTGATGGGAGAAGTAATTGACTCTGCTGCCTCTCTATAAGTCAGTTGTGCTATGATCTATACCAGGAACTGCAAACTTCATAGAACTCTAGGTTACCACTTGTCAGGGGCACTGGGAAACATAGAAAATTATAGGTCGTGTCCAAGAAATATATGTAGGAAATTTGGGCAGAGCAGCCATGCTGTAATCAGTAAAAGAGTAATTCAAATGTCTTTTCAAATTCAAATGTAGTCTCTCATTTTTACAAGTTGTAAATGGACAATTTTTTTATTCTTTATTATTTAAGGGATTTTGTAATTTTTTTGTAGTTATGAGCACAAAAACTGAAAGTTCATGTTTAATGAAAAAATTAAGTGCTCAATTTTTGTCTCTCAAGGAAGTTAACAATGAAAAACATTTTATATATTTACCCCCATCTTCTGTCCTTATTGGGGTCATAGCGCTATCCCTGTTCATATGGAAACCAGAAAATCACAAATCTGCTGAAAATGCATTGGCAACTACTTTAAATGTTACTCGTTATCTACGAAGATTGTGACTGAAGAGTTACCATTAACACATGCAGCTGCAAAATTTGAGTTTACATGTTACTCTATGAAGTACAACTTGTCCTTTAGATCAAATTGTTGTTCTAAATAAATGTCACTCATTTTAAAATTCAATATGCTACCACACGCAGGAAAAGTTACATAATATCTCGTAATGTGTAGATTATACTTGCAGAAGATAATATTCGAAGATGGCCAAAAAAGGTGATTTTATGTCAGCATTATCAGCTACTTCAGATAAAAGTGAAATTTTCTCAATATTATTTCAGTAATAATTGAGTTTAGTTCAACTTATTTTAAGAAGTCAAATTTATGACATCAAAGCTTTTGAAAAATCATTGTGTCAAAAATGAAATATCTGATGTGATTTTAAATGTCATTTAAAATTTTCTTTAACAGTTCAAAACTGTAGTCATAATTCAGATACTGGGAGGTCCCAGTTTATGGTAAAACAACATTTCCACTAAAATAAGAAAGATATAGGGCAGAAATGTACCTTAAATTGGTAGTAGCGCATACATAATTTACAATTACATCTACAAAAGTAACAATGTTCTGTGAATCCAAACGGAAGTCATGGTTTTCAAAATGTTTAAAAATATCATATACACACAAAATATTTCAATGATAATATTTTGTGAAGAAACTAGTATTGTATAATAACAAAAAAAGTCAGCCAAATAGTTTAGACATGTTTGCTGCCTGTGATCAATTTAATTTTAGAAATTTTGAACCTTTAAAGAACTACTGATAAATCAACCTAAGTGTCCTACGTTACTTAATTTTTTCAGCATGTAAGTTTTCGAAGTTTTTGTTGCATTTGGTTCAAAATGAATAGTCACATTTATATTCTATACCAGAATGCAATCAATTTGGAGGACGTGGTGGCTCTGCAATTTGCCAACATGGCTAGACTAAAGCATTTTCCCCAGAATTCTTCTTTCCCGTATGTATGTTTCTGATAGGTTGGGCCATAAGAGACATTTTTGCATAAGATTTGGTGGATGAAAGAGAAGCAGCACTAATTGAGGTGGTTTTTTTTTCCCCACTTACAAGAGGTCTGGGCAGGTGCTTCTGTAGTTCATATATCTTGTCTCTTATGTGCTGACACCTCTCCTTCGTATGAGTTGTAAGCTTCATGACAAAGGGCACCAAGTTTTCCCGCAAAACTCCCACTTAACCAGGGTTGAAGACAATAAGAACTGACACAACTCCAGTTAATCTTTGTTGATTCCTGACCATGCTCATGGGCTGCAGCTCATGTTCCTTGGGTTCCAGCTTGTCTTTGCTCTCCCCAGTTTACATTCATCTTCTTTCTTCAATACCTTCCCTATAAACATCAGGTTCCAAAATCATTCATGAAAATAATGGCATTAAAAAGATGCCCTATGCAGCTCCTACAATTGCCTAAGGTTAAATCCCTATAACAAGTCATATTCGTGTATAAGTGTATGTATATATATATGTGTGTGTGTGTGTGTGTGTGTGTGTATGTATATTGTTATTGTAACTGAAAGTCATGAAATTATGCCATTGTCAAAAGTTGGAAATAATGTGCAGTACCTGATGTGGAGGAAGAGTCTTCTGTATTGGAAGAACTGAAAGAAGATCAATCTGGTTGACTCATGGTGCTCCATGGGAGTGAAATAGGAAACAGTTTGGAGTAATAGGCAGGATCTGGATTTTGGAGTTCAGATTTTATTCTGAGTTCAGTTATAAGCCATTGAAGTGTTTGAGTGGGAGAGTAACATGATTTGATGTACATTCAAGAAGAGTCCTCTGAGAAGTGGTTGAAAGGGTAAAAAATAGAAATGAAGAGACAAATTAGAAGGCTGTTAGTGTAAACCAGGCAAGAGATTATAGAAGCTTGGATTAAGGTAAATGGCCAATAAGATGGAGCAAAACAGACGGATTTCAGATGGATTTTGGCAATGTAATAGACAAGATTTGCTAATAACAGATTGAATGTGGGGTAGGTGGGTAAGAGAAAGAGAGGAAAAATTGAATAAATATAGATGACTGGAGTTATTACTGAGATGGAGAAGGGGCATCTATGTGCCTGTCTGTTTGCATGTGTGTTTTGTATGTTTATAAAAAAATAGGATTGTAGGATATATAAACAGTTCATGTATACATGTTAAGTCAATTTCTCTGTCTTTGCCTCTGTCTCTCTGTTTTTCTTATTCCCTGTCTCTTTACTTTGTCTACAGAAAAGCTAAGAAAAAAATATGTGGGAGGCTTCTTAAAATAGAGATCACAGACTGTGTGAATGTACTTTTCAGCAATAAGATAACAAATTATAAACAAGATCTAAGCTCATGCCAGGCAAGGGTTAAGCCATATATCTATTACACTTAAAGAATAAACTATGTTCTAACTCCCACAAGGTTTTTTTTTTTTCCTTAGCAACCAAATAAGCACTGGCCTGCAGATCAGCAAAAATAAAACAATTTCAGCTCATCCACCAACAGACACTGACTAACTGACCCTCTGTTCCACAAGCCAAAACTACAGCTTTACTGGACAGCAGACTGATTTCAGTAACTTTCTCTTGATAAGAAACTACCGACCATGAGCTGGTTTCTGGCTGTTTTACAGAAGTTACACACTTGAGGGCCTTCGTGGCCCCGCTTCCCTTTTTGATATATGGGACCTAGTTTTAATGTATTTAAATGTTAAGAATGCACCTTAAGGTGAACATGGGACATACATAACATGTATGTTTGCTAATCACCCATGCATACCACCTCTTTTTGTGAATATACATAGCTCTGCTTAAAACCTATTAAATATGTATACTTGGCCAACCTGTTCAGCGTAAATTCTTGCCTCACCCACTTCTATCTTTTGGGGTCTGCTCATGGTCTGATATGGTTTGGCTGTGTCCTCATACAAATCTCATCTTGAATTGTAGTCCTCATAATCCCCGTGTGTCTAGGGAGAGACCTGTTGAGAGGTGAATGGATCCTGGGGGTGGTTTTCCCCATGTTGTTCTTATGATAGTGAGTTCTCATGGGATCTGATGGTTTTATAACGGGCTTCCCCCTTCACTGGTCTCATTCTCTCTCCTGCCGCTCTGTAAAGAGGTGCCTTCCACCGTGATTATGAGTTTCCTGAGGCCTCCCCAGTCATGCAGAACTGTGAGTCAATTAAACCTGTTTTCTTTATAAATTACCAAGTCTCAGGTAGTTCGTTATAACAGCATGAGAACAGACTAATACATGGTGTCTGCCACAGTCTATGCTTCCCAGGCTGTTGGAATGGCCACCTTGCAGGCTGCAACACTTTATAAGAATAAAGTCTCATTTCCAAATTTGTAGATTTCATGATTCTTAAGTTGACAGGCTTATCAATATCAGATCTATCAGCCCTTAAGTTCTACATACCACTATTTGTCTCCTCTCCCACTGATTTTGGATTTCTATAAATATATAGGTTTATTTGTTAGTGATACTTGATTCTTATTTATATTTTGTCTTCATTTTACTGTATGTATTTTGCATTAGTCAGGGTTCTCTAAAGGGACAGAGTAGGATAGATGAATATATGAAGGGGAATTTATTAGGAGAATGGGCTTACACGAACACAAGGTGAAGCCCCACAACAGGCTGTCTGCCAGCTGGAGAGCCAGGAAGCCAGTCTGAGTCCCACAACTTCAAAAGTAAGGAAGCCGATAGTGCAGTCCTCAGTCTGTGGCCAAAGGCCCTAGAGCCCTTGGCAATCCACTGTTGTAAGTCCAAGAGTCCAAAGCTGAAGAACTTTGAGTCTGAAGTTCGAGAGCAGGAAGCATCCAGCATGGCAGAAAGATGGCAGCCAGAAGACTCAGCAAGTCTGCTCTTTTCATGCCCGCTTTTATGCTGGCAGCTGATTAGATGGTGTCCACCCAGATTGAGCGTGGGTCTCCCTCTCCCAGTCTACTGACTCAAATGTTAATCTCCTTTGGCAACAACCTCACAGACACACCTAGGAACAATACTTTGCATCTTTCAATACAACCAAGTTGATAGTCAATATTAACCATCACAGGTGCCTTCTGCCACCATTGTAAGTTTCCTGTGGCGTCCTCAGACATGCAGAACTGTGAGTGAGTCAATTAAATCTATTTCCTTTATAAAATACCCAGTATCAGACGGTTTTTTATAGCAGTGTGAAAACAAACTAATACATGGTCTCTGTCACAGTCTATGCTTCCCAGCCTGTTAGCATGGCCACCTTGTAGGCTGCAACACTTTATAAGAATAAAATCTCCTTTCCAAATGTGTAGACTTTATAATTCTTAAGTTGACAGGCCAGGCTCAATAACATCAGATCTTTCAGCCCTTAAGATCTACATACCTCTATTCCCTTCCTCTCCCAGCGATTTTGGATTTCTATCAACATATACATTTGTTTTTGAAACTTGATTCTTATTTATACTTTGTTTTTATTTTACTGTGTGTATTTTACAAGCTAATTTGAATTCCTTATGGCATGTTATGTGTCCATGGTCCTCAACTGGGGATAATTTTGCACCCTAAAAGACATTGGCACTATATGGAAACATTTTTGGTTGCCACAGCTCGTGGGAGGGGTACAACTGGCATCTAGTGGATTGAGGTCACGTGTGCTGCTACACATCCTACAATGCACAGGACAGAAACTCACAAGGGATATTTTCTTTGCAGAAAATGTCAGTATTACTGAGGTTGAGCGGACACTAATATAGAATATAATTTTTTTTTTGAGACATAGTTTTGATCTTGTCACCCAGGCTGGAGTGCAATGGCGCAATCTCGGCTCACTGCAATCTCCACCTCCCAGGCTCAAGTGATTCTCCTGCCTCAGCCTCCTGAGTAGCTGGGATCACATGTGCCCGCCACCACGCCCAGCTAATTTTTTTTTTTTTGTACTTTTAGTAGAGATGAGGTTTCACTACATTGGCCAGGCTGGTCTTGAATTCCTGACCTCAGGTGATCCACCAGCCTCGGCCTCCCAAAGTGCTGGGATTACAGGCGTGAGCCACTGCACCTGGCCTAGAATATAAATATTTTAATAAACAAATATAAATTGTGAAATTTAAGAGAAATTAGCACTTGGTAACAAAATGTTAGATACCATGAAATAGTATGTGTCAGATAGGACCTTGCTATATTATTAAAATTAGGTCCTTTGTAGATTCAAAAAAGCCAAATCTTCTAAAAAATATACAACAGCAAACAAGGCTCACAAAGTTCCACTATATCTCTCAGCACCATTTCTTTGAGTTACATTCTTGTAGCTTGTCAGCAATTCATCAAAGTAAACTTAGAACTATAGAAAACATAGAAAATTAATTAGCTTACACTGAGGGAGGTCCATGAATGAGTTGTTTTCTTTTTGAGTCATACTTGTAACCAGGTGAAAACATCACTTCCCAGCATAGATTATATTCAGGGCCAAAAAGGTCTTATAGAATTTAGTGTATTTTTTTACATAGTTCCAGAATTGTAGCACTCTTGATAAGTTACAAGGTCTATTGTTGAGTATACTAGGTTGGATAGATGAAGTACTACTTATCTCCTTTAGTCAAATTAATATATAACTGATTAAAAGTGTAAAAACAAGAAAGAAAAAAGGGAGGAAAGGTATGAGGAAAAGGGAGAGAGGGAAGGAAGGCAGCAAGGAGGGGAGGAAGAAAGAAGAAAAGAAAAAAGAAGAAAGAACAAACAAGAAGGAAAGAAAGAAAAAGAAAACAATAGAAAAATAATAAGCATAATATAACTTAAATGAGTGCTACCTTTTTATAGGGGTTGCTTCAAATCTGCAGCCACTTATTCCTTTGGTTTTAGTTGTACTCAAAACAGGTGAAAAGTACTACAATATTTTATAGCCACAGCCAGCACAAATATTTCCAAAGTAAGTATGACCCAGATACCCTTTAGGGTCTCCCTAACATTTAAGATACATACTGTGAGAACTCAGTGTCCTCCGGTAGTCTTGCTCATTTTCCCCAAGGGGACCTCAGGCTATCACAGTAACATCTAGTTAATTATTCTGTTCATAGATTATGTCCCAATCCTACATGTGCTGGGCCACCTCTGGAATAGATCTATACCTACATGCAACTCAGACATTTTCCTATCCTCAAACACCATACACACACAGACATACACACACACGCATGCACGCACATGTGCCCATGATCATGTGTGCACACATGCACACATAAAATGCAAGCAGAATACACAAAGCATTTCTTAGTATAATACTCTCCATAGAAAGTTTGTGGGACGGGAGAAAGAAGGCAGGTGACATTTCAGCCATGGAGCTGGAGCACTGAGAGTCAAAGTTCCCCAGGTGATTCTAATATACAGCTAGGCTTGCCAATCATTGTTTACAGTAATTCAGAATTGCTAAAAAAGAGAGGACTGTTAACTTTCTCACCACAGAAAAATGGTGGGTTAGTGAGGTGATGAATATGTTGATTGACTTGATTGTTTCTGGAATGTATGCATATCAAACATCATATTGTACCCCATAAATAGCTTCAATTGTTGTTAGTCATATAAATATAAATTTTAAAAAAACCATAATTCTGGTATAGCAGCTTAAGATTCTTTTTTCATCTTGTTACATACACTCGGGGTAGCTTGAATAGCATTTCAACATATAAACTTAATTAGAGCTGTGTTTTTGCCTTACTCATTGCTCCCTAGCACCTAAAACAGACACTTGTACATAATACATACTAAATAACATGTGTTAAATGCATGAATGAATTAATCATTCAATCAGTATTATTCAAAGCAAGATTTAAAGGTATTTTTAACCTGATGGTAGATATAATGGGATGTTACCTTTGCTTCACATTTACTTCCTTAAGCTCTAATACACTCTCAGGAGCGATGAATAAGAGCAGAATTTCTTTTTAAAATCTTTTTAAAATTTCTTTTTGGGGAGGGGTCTTTGAACTTCCTAAAACTGAATGCAAAATTTTGTTTATCTGTCCTATTTTTCTCCCTTGAAAGAACGTCTGACTTTTCATATATTTTCAAAGTTGTCCAATAACCCCGAAAGATTAAGAATGACCCAGTCAGAGAATGTATAGTTCTTTCCTTGACAGGCGTTTTCTTCTTAGTGAAGGTTTCTCTATGCTTCTCTTACAAAGCTAACTTGCCTTGTGTATTGAAAATAGGATTTTGTAGCAAACATATATATTTCACACACATTTTCAGTAACCTCATGTAAAAAGTAGAGATTCCTCTTCAAAGACTTCCCCCCCATCTAATTAGGAATAAATAGTAACTTTCTCTTAGAAGAAAAATTTATTCAAAGACCTGTGCTAACCTTCTTAAATATCTGCTAGCTGTAATAAAGAAATCAATGTACTTTATGTTCTTAGCTCCCACAATTTAGCCTAAATATTTGCCCTGACATGCTTATAGTGGTCCAAGCAAGCATTCGGTCATAGCCTGTGCCTCTTCCTTATTTGAAGGTGTTTTTTACCTTTCTCAGCATTCCACAAGTTACTTCCTCCTTCCTTTGGTCTCCTCTGCCTTTGCCTCTTTTAAAAAGTTCTAAGTTGCGAGCCAATCGGGTTCCAGCCAATGGAAACCGGACACAGCAGTAGGGCGGACGCGTCAGGTTATAAATGACCCTGTCTCCTTTGCTCGGTGTACTCTCGTGGTAAGACTGCTGGCAAGTGTACCCTTTCTGCAGAAAGTATAAAAATGGCCTTGCTGAGGAAATTAAATTTACGTCCAAGTGCTATTTCTTTATGGCACCAGGGAACAAGCATTTCAGACACTCAGGTTGAATGATATATTTTTTTATGATGCTAACAAAGTAGAATGTGAAAACTGTGAATGGAAATAAGGAAATGTTCCAGTAGCCTGAATTTTTGATAGTTTTATACCTGCTTCCCTTTACTCAAGACAGATTTGGCCAATTACAGGAGCAAGGGTTTAAAAGCCTTCTGACTCCACAAAGGTATGTTTGGTTCTGCAAATGTGCCAATTCCCCTGCTCTCGCTTATCACATGATTGAAAACACTGGTTACTCAGAAAGTGCTAAGAAAATAGCCGCTTGTTTGCTGGAGCTGCAGCAGTAAGGGGGATTTTGAACGAGTAGAGGGTGTGCAATATCCTTTATATGTTCCTCGCAGCTTTGGAAAATACTCAAAGGTCATTTGCTATTATTTTGTGAATTAGCAGTCTTATTTTCATATTGCTTTTCTCCGTTAAACCCATGTTTGCCTTTGTGTAATTATCAATTGGTAAATCAAAAGAACCCATTTGGTAAGTATATTTTGAGTGATTACAGTTTGCAAATCACCATAAAACAACTCCAATTAATAAACATTTTTTCTCTTTAACGATAAGAAGCAGTTAAAGATCACTAAGAATGAAAAATAAACCAATGAATATACTTGTATGTTAACATAATTAACATTTTTGGTTATATTTTTGTGATACTAATATTTGTAAAACACTATTAGTCATGAGACTTATTTTTCTGTTTTTTTATGTAATCTGAGATTATGAAATGATTTGCATCCTGTGTATATTAAATTTCAGGTGGAATTTGAGGAATATGGGAATGACCATAAGAATTTATAAGGTTTTTTAAAAGATCAATTTTGTCCACCTAGATATTATACATGCGAATATTGTAGATTTTAGAATGTCTCAAACTGTCAGGTTCTCCATACTGTGAATTTAAATCTGATGAGCATACTTCAGCTTTTTAAACAGGACTCTTGAGTGTTTTATTTTAATAGCAGCTTTAAATTCATGGCAATTTATACTGATATTCCATGATTGTGACATTCTTTACAGATTTACTGATCCAGAGGTCTTGTGTATAATCTCACGTCAAACAGAATAAACTTTGTCATCTACTACCATTGGTTTCGTGTGAAAAATAAATGATTTCTATTTAAGAGGGAAATGATATAGTTAATCCTACTAAAAGCTGTTATTTTTGTTTTGAGCTTTCAGAGTGAGATTCAGAACTTTTGTTCAGTTTCAACACTTAAAAAAAAATTGTTAATTTGGGCGGGGCACAGTGGCTCACGCCTGTAATCCCAGCACTTTGAGAGGCCAAGGCAGGTGGATCACCTGAGGTCGGGAGTTCAAGACCAGCCCGGCCAACATGGCGAAACCCTGTCTCTACTAAAAAAAAAAAAAAAAAAAAAAGCCAGGCATGGTGGCGAGCACCTGTAATCCCCACCACTCCAGAAGCTGAGGCAGGAGAATCTCTTGAACCGGGGAGGGAGAGGTTGCAATGAGCTGAGATTGCACCACTGCTCTCCAGCCTGGGTGACAAGAACAAAATGCCATCTCAAAAAAAAAAAAAAAAAAGAAAAGAAAAGAAAAAATTATTAATTTGGAATAATAAATTTGACTCAGAATAATGTGATGCAATGTTTGACATGAAAGATAAAGTGGATTATGGAAATGAAATCATCTTTATTAATAGCAGTATTCCCCACTACCTTTTAAGTTTCTCTCCTCCACTAATAAAGGGGGAAATCATGACTGTGGAATCAAGTTGCTTCTAACTGGTTAAAGGCTTATGAGTGATTAGTCTAACCAACCCAAGGCAACAAACCTTTCACAACTGACCTGCTGCCATGCACTGTTGGAACAGAACATGGGAATGGAATGTAAATGTGAAGGCAGACAGGTACATGCCCATTGCCTCTTTTACGTAATATCGATAGCCTTGAACAATTTACTTACCCTCTTTGGACTTTGGTTTCCCTATCGGTATGTTTAGAACAGTAAAGCAACTTTCAGGGTCAAGCTCAGATATATTTGTCTCAAAAGCCTTTCAGGATCAACTGCTCTGGTGTACAATCTAGACATTTTCATTTGTAAAGCTTCTCAGGTGATCTTTTGGTGTAGCCAAGGTTGAGAAACACCTGACATAGAGCAGGTGTCAGCTCACTGTTATTCAAGGGTCAAAGCGGGCCCACTACCTGATTTTACAAATATCGTTTCATTGGGACACAGTCATGCTCATTCATTTATGTATTGTCTATGACTGATTTTGTGCTACAATGGCAGACTTGAGTAGTTGTGACAGAGACTTTATAAACTGCAAAGCCATAAATATTTACTATTTGGCCATTTACAGAGAAAGTTTGATAGCCCCTGTCACGTAGGGAAGAATATAGGCTCTGAAGTCAGATAAAACTAGATTTAAAATCTGGTTCGTTCTTTTATTTACTGTGTAATATGGTAATTTACATATGGTAAGAGATAAGTCATTTCAAGTCTCTCAGCCTCATGTATGGTGATTGTGAGGATTATATGAGATAACGTATTCAAAGTGCTTAGCCAGGCACATAATAAATGCTCAGTGAATGTTTGTTGTGACTCTTCTACTATTACTACTCCCTTTTCTCCTCCTCCTCCTCCTCTCTCCCTCACTCTCTGTTTCTCTCGCGTACACACTCACACATACACAAAGGAATGTATACGAAATATCTAGGAAATAAGACTAGCCCCCAAAACACAGATTCCCTTATACCCTGAATACTTCAAGGTACTATAAGTTTAGACTTTACTGGGAAGCTACAGCAAGTGGTGCTCCCAGAGATTTTGAGCATGGTTGCTGCAGAAACAATGAAAACATTTATTTCTGGAGTCTGAAGTATCTCCTTGTTGTGAGATTTTAATGAATAAAATTCTGACCCAACAATATGAATATTTAATAGATATTTATTGAACATCTACCATATGTCAGGTACCAGGCTGAGTGCTGAGAATATGATGATGAACAAGACATGATAATTGCCTTCGAGCCTTAAACCATAATGGTAAAGATCAGTAAGTAAACTGTCAATTGCAGAATGTGTAAGTAATAACATAATGTGTTACATAGAATGTGTTACTTATTTTAACTATGTGTTAGTAATAACACTAATGTGTAAGTAATAACAGAATGTGTTACACACAATGTGTTAACAATTAATAAACAGTCAATTTCTCTGATCAGTGCTGAGGTTCTCCTTTGTGTACGCTGCACCTCAGGACCTATCTTGTTCACCTTATCTCTCAGCATTCCTCATTCCTCAGAGAACATATTGGAAGGAGTCCAGAGCAGGAATGGGCAGATGAGTTAAGAGGCTCGTAGAATCATCAAGGCAAAATGTAAGGATAGCTTGGCAGTGGTGGTGGTGGAGATGGAGAAAAGTGAACTGATTCTATAATAATTTTGAAAGTAAAATTAAGAACTTTCTCCTGAATTGTGCATGCAGAATGATGAAGAAACAATTGTTGAGGGTAAGTGCCAGGGACATAGCTTCTGCAACTTCATGGCGAATAGGATTGATTCTTGAGATTGTAGCAGGACGAGCCACGGACAAAACCCCTCAGACACCGAGATAGTGAAGGGAGTGGCTTTAATCAGCTGGGAGCATCCCCAGGCTAGCGTCTTAAAATCCGAGCTCCTCAGGTGCTCAACTTCTGTCCCTTTAAGGGCTCACAGCTCTAAGGGGATCCACGTGAGAGGGTCGTGATCGATTGAGCAAGCCAGGGGGTACGTGACAGGGGCTGCGAGCACCGGTGGTCGGAGTGAAACAGAACAGAACGGGAGGTTTCACAATGTCCTTCCATACAGTGTTTGGAATCTATAGATAACAACAGTTGCTAGGTCAGGGGTCGAATTTTAGCTACCAGGCTTAGGTCAGGCAGGCCCAGGCCTGGTTTCGGGTCTGGTTCCTAGGCGCCGGGCTACCTGTCTTTAGTTTTGCTGCTCTTTCCTTTTCTGAGTATAAAACAATATAAAACAATATCAGAGGGTCTCTCTCTTCCCTCTAGATAGGGTACTTTGGAAGAGGACTAGGTTTTTGTAGATATGGTAGATACCTTCCATTGACCTTTCTTGATTTTTTTCTTTTCTCTTCTCCAACCTATTTCTGCCCTGGGATGCTGCCGTTATAGACTGCACAGACTCATCCTCCTTGCTGTCTGGCATCTTGATGTATTTGGCCAATGAGAGCCTCCGGCAGGAGATCACTGGGCAGTTGGAGAGAGACACACTGATGTATTATTTCCCTTGCACTTCTTGCTTGTCCACAGTCTATTAGTGGTTTCATTCCTATGACATAACGCCACTGTTGTTGTAGGGTAGTTCACTCCTAAGCTATTATCGGCTAAAGACTCCAGTTATGTCGTTTTCTCCTGTCCCCTTCGGGCCTATGAATGGCAACATCTTCTCACTGTTATTGTGCTAGGGTGGTTTAAGATCCCTTGTTGGTTTCTATAAACCTGACCACAATATTTGTAAATAGTCTTTCTATTTATCCCTTTCCAAGGAGTCATCTGTAACTACTGGGACTTGGATAGATACAGTGTGTAATATTATAGTTTGGTGTCCACTTCTGAGTTTGAGGAGTTTTTCAGATATCTAGGAGTAAAGACCAACAGTAGAGATTAATTTGTATGTTTGGAGCTCAAATAAATGGTCTAGGATAGGGATATACCATGTGCTAGGCTCTCTGCTGGACACTTTGAAAACATTTCTTAATAATACACTAACTAACTTGGCCGGGTGCGGTGGCTCATGCCTGTAATCCCAGCACTTTGGGAGGCTGAGGCGGGCGGATCGCTTTGAGCTCAGGAGTTCTAGACTAGCCTGGGCAACATGTAGAAACCCAACTCTGCAAAAAATACAAAAATTCACCGGGCATTGGTGGCTCCCGCCTGTAGTCCCAGCTACATGGGGGGCTGAGGCTGGAGAATCACTTGAGTCGGGGAAGCAGAGGTTGCAGTGAGCCAAGATCACATCACTGCACTCCAGCCTGGGTGACAGAACTAGACCCTGTCTCAGTAATAATAACAATATTAATAAATTAACTCTATGATATAGTACTCTTACTGTACTAGGGGTGACAAACCATCCTGGATTTCCTGGAACTGAGGCATTTCCTCGGATGTGAGGCTTTTCACAGCTATGCCAGAAAATTTTGGGATGAACCAGCATTAATTTGTCACCCTATAGTTTACTATTTGGAATCTGAGGCTCAGAATATTTAAGAATCTAGTTTAAATTCCCCCAGGTAGGTGGAGGCTGGAGGTGGGATTTTCCCAAACCCTATCTGATTTTATAAGCTAAAATCTTTTCACTACAGATCATTCATTCTCATGCCTGAATTTCCTTAGAATAATCTGAAGTCTTAAAAATAAACAAATAAAAATCTCAAAAAACTAACAAACCCGAATTTTGAAACATCGTGACAACCATTGAAGGAGAACAACATAAAGATAAATAATATACATTCCTTGTCCTTAAGGGGTCCATAATCAAGTGGGAAAGTTGGACATGTTAAAAAATAAAAACTAGGCCGGGCGCGGTGGCTCACGCCTGTAATCCCAGCACTTTGGGAGGCCGAGGCGGGCGGATCACAAGGTCAGGAGATCGAGACCATCCTGGCTAACACGGTGAAACCCCGTCTCTACTAAAAAATACAAAAAATTAGCCGGGCGTCGTGGCGGGCGCCTGTGGTCCCAGCTACTCGGGAGGCTGAGGCAGGAGAATGGCGTGAACCTGGGAGGCGGAGCTTGCAGTGAGCCGAGATCGCGCCACTGCACTCCAGCCTGGGCGACAGACCGAGACTCCATCTCAAAAATAAATAAATAAATTAAATAAATAAATAAATAAATAAATATAAAAACTAAATATGAAAAGGCACAAGTAGTAAGTGAGAAAGCCAGAAACTGATCCCAGGACTGCCTCACTTCAAGATGCTATAACCGAAATAAAAGTGTTCTCAAACAAAATACAATGAATGGATGACAGAATCAATAAAGGAATGAATGAGTTCATCCCTCAGAGCACACCTGTATCAGACATGATCCTAGCTGAGGGAGACTGAAACATACCTATGTTTTTGAGGAAGTTATAACCGTGGTGTTAAACAGGTGTGCAAAGATACATATTTTTATGGTCAGTGAAAAATATGAGTTAGTGGGTTGCCTACGATCACATGATTATTGAGGATTAGAACTGAGCTTTGAACTCAGATATGACTCAAAAACCATCAGGTCTATAAAATTCCCAAGGGAATGGTGGAGTGAACAGTTATGTAAATATGACTTGCGGAGCATGGAAACTAGAATTAGAAAACAAGTGACAAAGCATCATAGAAATGCCCAATGCTATTAAATACATGCCAAAGTGGAGGATAAAGGCCAGTTGTAGATATCTTGGAAGGAAAGTGAAAGGCATTAGGTCTTCGGATTCTAATGAGGTGTGAATATTTACTTTATGATTCACAATATATTCTTCTAATTTAAGCAAATCCTTATGTAGCACCCCAGCTCCCCCATTCCTAATGTGCAAAGTGTAGAAGAAAAAAATAAACTATACGTCTCTGCCTTAGAAGAATTTTTGGTCTAGTGAAGGATAAAATAAAACAACTTACAGAGGCCACTGCTGTGGGAAAGACAGAGGTGGCTTAAGTGAAAAAAAGAAATGTAAGTTTTTTAGGGAAAAAGGAAAAGAAGGGTGATTCAGGTACACAAACAGTAAAACAAAAGCCAAAACTTGGACGTCTGTGAGTTGCCGGAGGAATAGCTAATTGATCCGCCAGCTTGTCCTCTAAGCTTGCTGACTGAAATCCTAGAATATGCTTCTCCCAGGCATGATATTTATAATACTGCAAAAAAGAAAATCTTAAAGTCGGTATTATTAAAGTCAGACTAGAAAAGTATACATGAATGGGATTAAATGAGGTAGGTGTTAATGCTTGAGACTATGGCACACTAATGAAAATTGGAGCTTAGAATTAGATTATGTCATCTGGGGCCATTTAAAGAATAAGGCAGATTCCCTAATTGAAACTGCTATGTATAGAGGTGTATAGGCAGCAAACCAGATTCCACGATGGACATATTCAGATAGGTTTGCTTATGTTAGACAGTGATTGCCAAAAATCATCTCGTGATGTAGGTCAGAGTTTCTATCTTTTTAAAAAATTAAATAAGACTTTGAATAGACTCGTACAAACATTATGACAGCAATTTTTTAAAAGTAAGTTTGATTCAAATTAATATTTTGGTATCACATAGTCTTTTGATACATTATTATGTAGTGATTTGGCATTCTGTGTAGACCCAAATTAGGTTTCTTTTCTGATATTTGAAAGTCTGTACAATAGAGGTAGTGTATTTCTAATCTGAAGTAAAATCGTGAGGGGTGGCTGAGCGGCACGCCAGGTGGGATAGAGCATCGTAATAAGAAATATATTACAGCCTGCTGAGAGAGGCTTATGATTGGAAATCATTGGTGGAAAGGAAGGTTTTCCTGATTGAATGCTTTTAAAATGAGCAAAGTCTTAGAACTATTAGTAATGCAAGTGCGGCCTTTACCAAGCTGTTGCTCTGAAATTGTCATGAGAGTGAATAATGATATCTTGCAATTACTACACTATTTGGAACTCTATTACCACACTACTCTGTGGTAGAAACTACTTCCAAACCATGTGGTGAATTCTTACCATATCTTGTTTTGAAATGTGAATAATATGTATTTTTATTTTTCTGTTGATTCCCGTAAGTGAGCCTTCTAAAGGATGAACTCTGCTTTCCAAACAAATAAGTGATGATGAATAAAGTTAATAAAATAGGGAGTCATTTCTCCTTCAGATGCAACTATCCTTTCTCAGATGCATGCTAAGAGCTAGGAACTCTACTCAGATTTCCACATAAATGATATCATGTAATTATCATAATAACCTTGAGAAAAATGTTTAATTATTCTATTTTACCAATGATTAAACAGACGGTTGGAGAAGTAAAGTGACTTGTCTGCATCCACACAGGGATTAAACCAAAGGTGAATCCTATTCTCTTCCATATAAATATTTTCCTTAATATCTTCAGGAATGCCCCATTTTGAGATAATATTTAAGAAATGAAGGGCCAATTATACAGTTAGGATATACCTATCAAGCAAAAGAATGAAAACACTTTTATTACATTTAGACAGTAGAAAGAGAAAATCTGCATAATTTGTTCATAATACCTTTTTTAGGATTCATTGATAGATTCCTCGATAATACTAAAGTATCAAATACAATGATGTGGAATATGATGAGGTTTCTTTTCAAATAAGCTGATCAATCTTTTATACCTTAATCCATAGTACCCCCGCCCCCCACCTTTTTCCCTTTTTCTCCTTTTTTTTCTTTTTGCCTTTGTTAGATAGATGCCCAGGCACACCACAGTACCAGGCGTTACCAGTACCAGCTCACATTCCTTTCCTTATTTGAAAAGAGGGCTATAACTTTCTAGCTCATTAGAGACACCCCTTCCCCTTTCCTCTCTGCTTTCCTTCACGTGCCCACCTTATTTAAAAAAAAATCAAATGTTTAGCCAAGCGGGATTAGTTTAGATTGTACGACCCGACCCCAGCCAATAGGGAAAGGGTACAGGGGCAGGACTTGCATCAGGAATAAAGGCTCTCGTGCCCCTTTGTTCAGGTGTGCTCTCATGGCTACTGGCCAAGGAGGCACCTCTCTGCGCAGAAGTAAAATTGCTTTGCTAAGAATCCTTTGTTCGAGTGTTCAATTTCCTTAGGATTTTTAGCCTTATTCCTAACAAATGACAAAAACGTAATTATGAGGTATGGGCTACAGGATGCCACATATGTGATTTGGTAGCCATCTTGTCAACATTTATTAAATATTAGTTAAATACCTCCTTGTGTCAGCTACAGAGTTGGCTTTTCAGTTCTTGGACCCATGTTATGTCAATTTATTTTTTTTTCTTTTATTATTATTATACTTTAAGTTTTAGGGTACAAGTGCACAGTGTGCAGGTTAGTTACATATAGTATACATGTGCCATGCTGGTGTGCTGCACCCATTAACTCGTCATTTAGCATTAGGTATATTTTTTTTCCACAAAGGCCCTATTGTGTCCGGAATTGGTGGGTTCTTGGTCTCACTGACTTCAAGAATGAAGCCGCGGACCCTCACGGTGAGTGTTACAGCTCTTAAGGTGGCGCGTCTGGAGTTTGTTCCTTCTGATGTTCGGATGTGTTCGGAGTTTCTTCCTTCTGGTGGGTTCGTAGTCTCGCTGGCTCAGGAGTGAAGCTGCAGACCTTTGCGGTGTGTGTTACAGCTCTTAAGGCAGCGCGTCTGGAGTTGTTCTGTTCCTCCCGGTGGGCTCGTGGTCTCGCTGCGTTCAGGAGTGAAGCTGCAGATCTTCGCGGTGAGTGTTACAGCTCATAAAAGCAGCGTGAACCCAAAGAGTGAGCAGTAGCAAGATTTATTGCGAAGAGCGAAAGAACAAAGCTTCCACAGTGTGGAAGGGGACCCGAGCGGGTTGCCAATGCTGGCTCGGGCAGCCTGCTTTTATTCTCTTATCTGGCCCCACCCACATCCTGCTGGTAGAGCCGAGTGGCCTGTTTTGACAGGGCACTGATTGGTGCCTTTACAATCCCTGAGCTAGATACAAAGGTTCTCCATGTCCCCATCAGGTTAGTTAGATACAGAGTTTGGACACACAGGTTCTCCAAGGCCCCACCAGAGCAGCTAGATACAGAGTGTCGATTGGTGCATTCACAAACCTTGAGCTAAACACGGTGCTGATTGGTGTGTTTACAATCCTTGAGCTAGATACAGAGTGCCGATTGGTGTGTTTACAATCCTTGAGCTAGATACAGAGTGCCGATTGGTGTGTTTACAATCCCTGAGCTAGACATAAAGGTTCTCCAAGGCCCCACCAGAGCAGCTAGATACAGAGTGTCCAGTGGTGCACTCACAAACCTTGAGCTAAATACAGGGTGCTGATTGGTGTGTTTACAATCCTTGAGCTAGATACAGAGTGCCGATTGGTGTGTTTACAATCCCTGAGCTAGACATAAAGGTTCTCCAAGGCCCCACCAGACTCACGAGCCCAGCTGGCTTCACCTAGTGGATCCCGCACCCACGCTGCAGGTGGAGCTGCCTGCCAGTCCTGCGCCATGTGCTTGCACTCCTCAGCCCTTGGGTGGTCGATGGGACTGGGCTGTGGAGCAGGGGGCGGCACTCGTGGAGGAGGCTCGGGCTGCACAGGAACCCACGGAGGCGGGGGAAGGCTCAGGCATGGCGGGCTGCAGTCCTGAGGCCTGCCCTGCGGGAAGGCAGCTAAGGCCCAGGAGAAATCAAGCGCAGCACTGGTGGGCTGGCACTGCTGGGGGACCCAGTACACCCTCCGCAGCCGCTGGCCCAGGTGCTAAGTCCCTCATTGCCTGGGGCCGGCTGCTCCGAGTGCGGGGCCCGCCAAGCTCACACCCACCGGGAACTGCGGCTGGCCCGCAAGCACCGCCCGCAACCCCAGTTCCCCCTCGCTCCTCTCCCTCCACACCTCCCTGCAAGCTGAGGGAGTGGGCTCCGGCCTTGGCCAGCCCAGAAAGGGGCTCCCACAGTGCAGCGGTGGGCTGAAGGGCTCCTCAAGTGCCGCCAAAGTGGTAGCCCAGGCAGAGGAAGCGCCCAGAGTGAGCGAGGGCTGTGAGGACTGCCAGCACGCTGTCACCTCTCACTATGAACCCTAGATATCTGAGACAGTTCTCAGGCAATTAAGAAAGTTTATTTTGCCAAGGTTAAGGACACACTCATGCCTGTGACACAGCCTCAGGATGTCCTGACGTAAAGTAGCCAAGGTGGCTGAAGCACAGTTTCATTTTACACATTTTAGGGAGACAGGAAATATTGCTAAATGTATGTAAGATATACATTGGATCAGTTCAGAAAGGCGGAATAACTCAAAGCAGGGAGGGGGCTTCCAGGTCATAGGTAGATAAGAGACAAATAGTTGCATTCTTTTGAGTTTCTGATTAGCCTTTTAGTGAACAGGCAATTTCGAGGAATAGTCATTTTAGTTTTAGTCTGGCTTAGTGAAACAATAGGAAAAAGGAAGCAATCACATATGCATTTGTCTAACATGAGCAGATGGATGACTTTGAGTTCTGTTTGTTTTTGTGCCCACAAGGAATTTCCTTGTGGTCAAATAGTGAGGTAGATATGTAGCTTTTTTATATTAGTAGATATTTTCTCTTTTTTTGGAATAGAATGGGAAGCAGGTTTGCCCTAAGCATTTCCCAGCTTGACTTTTCCATTTGGCTTAGTGATCTGGGAGTCCAGAGATTTATTTTCCTTTCACAGCCTGATAGTAAATATTCTCGACTTTGCAGCCTGTAGCTCTCTGATGCATCCAATCAATTCTGCATTTGTTGTGAGAAGCATCTATAGAAAATACTTCGACAAATAGGCATGGCTGTGTTTCCATAAAACTTTATTTAAAAACACAAGCCGAGAACTGCGTGTGCCGTAAGTTAGACTAGCTGACCATTTCCTGCTTTATTTCATCACAGAATTTTTTTTTTAAATTCTCTCTTATGGAAATAAGTATTTTTTAAAAATCTACTCACTCACAGAAATGAGT
This sequence comes from Pongo pygmaeus, assembly GCF_028885625.2. Taxonomy (NCBI): domain Eukaryota; kingdom Metazoa; phylum Chordata; class Mammalia; order Primates; family Hominidae; genus Pongo; species Pongo pygmaeus. The sequence goes on along the minus strand of NC_072396.2, from coordinate 149,091,925 downwards.
GAGAATATTTAACATGTTTAGAGAAATAAAATAGGATATTGAAGTAAGAGTAAAAAATAAGAAACTACCATATTTGACTCGGAAATTTTGACAAAAGGTAAAAAGTGTTTAACACAGAAAAAATTAGAAAATACATAAAGTTTACAATATCTGCTTAATTTGTAATCGTAGTTTTGATATTTTCTGTTTGGTTATCCCAGATCTGGATACCATGCCTTTCAACTGATTCTCCATAACATTAGGATAATCACAAGACAGGATATTGTTAAAATCCATGTGTAATAAAATAGAAAACAACAGTTTAATAATTCATTTTGCTATTCTACTATCTCGATATTTTTGGATAATATGTAATAAATCTTCTGTAAGACTTATATAAAGCCAAAAAATAGAAAATCACATTTAAAGATAATTATCTTTGCTTATCTAGTAAGATTTATCCATGATTTTAGTTTCTTTTTATTTAAAAACATTTGGTTATTAATTGAGATTTGGGTGAAAAAAATCTGTGATCAAATTAGTGTAGAAAATGGTCAATTACTCTTGTATATGGTACATGGGCCATATACAGCCCTCTGCCTGTCTTTGTAAATAAAGTTTTATTGAAACACAGCTATAACTGTTGAAGTATTATCTATGGTTGCTTCCCACAACAAATGCAGAATTGATTCCATGCGACAATTTAAACAATGTATGGGCTACAAAGTTTAAAATATTTACTATCTGGCCCTTACACATAAAAAAAAAGAGTTCTTTCATTTAAATGATAGGTTTCAAATAAATGATGATTGCACCATACTTGTAAAGATAAGAAACAGAACCTGAAGTATTACAATTTTTGATTCTGTGTGGCCATTTAGAGTTTCTTAAAAACATTTTTGAGGTTAATTTATGTGCAATAAATGCACTCAAAGGTCAATAAAAAAGTGGGCAAAGAGCATGAACAGACATGTTTCAAAAGAAGACTTACATGCGGCCAAAAAGCATATGAAAAATAGCTCAATATTACTCATCATTAGAGAAATGCAAATCAAAACCACCGTGAGATGCCAACTCACACAAGTCAGAATGGCTACTATTCGAAAGTCAAAAATAACAGATACTGGTGAGGTTTATGGATAATAAGGAACACTTATATACTGTTGGTGGGAGTGTAAATTAGTTCAACTATTGTGGAAATCAGTGTGACAATTCTTCAAAAGGCTAAAAACAGAACTACTATTCAACCCAGCAATCCCATTACTGGGTATATACCTAGTGGAATATAAATCATTCTACCATAAAGACACACGCACAAAAATGTTCATTGCAGCACAATTCACAATAGCAAAGATGTGGAATCAACCTAAATGCCCATCAATGACATATTGGATAAACAAAATGTGCCACATATACACCATGGAATACTAGGCAGCCATAAAACACAATGAGATCATGTCTTTTGTGGGAACAGGGAAGGAGCTAGAGGCTGTTACCCTTAGCAAACAAATACAGGAACAGAAATCCAATATTGCGTGTTCTCACTTATACGCGGGAGCTAAATGATGAGAATTCATGAACACAAAGAAGAGAACAACAAACACTGGGGTGTACTTTAGGTGGAGGGTGGGAGGAGGGAGAGGAGCAGAAAAGATCACTATTGGGTACTGGCCTAAATATCTGGGTAATGAAATAATCTCTACAACAAACCCCCATGACACGAGTTCGCCTATGTAACAAACTTTCACATGTACCCTGCACCTAAAATAAAAGGTAATAAATAAATAAATAAAATTGAATAAAACTCCCTCAAACAATGAACAAATACTTTTAATCATATACACTTTCAGAGAATAAAATATAGTATCCTTCAACTGATTTATTTAGGCTCATATAATGTTGATAACAAAACCAGACAAGGACATTATAACAAGAGATAGTTTTATGCTGGTATTTGTCATAAACATGAATGCTAAAATCTTAAAAAAATTGCAAACAACTCCAACTCATATTCCACCTGTGCCCCTCCCTTTCTCAGTTCTTTCCTCCCCACCTATATTCACATATATATCATATATATTAATATTTATGTGCATGTAACATTATGGTAAGATTATGTTTATTCCAAGAATGCAAGACTGCATTCATATTAGAAAAATAATTAATGTAATTCATCAATTAAGAGATTAAAGTTGAAGCACCATATGATAATTTCAACAGATGCAGAAAAAGCTTTTGCTTAAAAGTTTCAATTTCAGCTTCATGAATTTCATAGTTCATGATGAAAATATTAGCAAACAGAAAATAGAAGAGAAGTCCTTTACTTGATAAAGTATATTGACGAAAATAAAACAAATGTCATACTGTAAGAACATTCCATTTAAAATCTGGCATAAGACAAGGAGTCTCATTAATATAGTTACTAGAGAACTAAACCAGTGCAATTAGACAATAAAGAAAAATGTAAATAAATTAAGTGAATATATTTTGGAAGGGAAGTCATTATTTGCTAAACCAGTGTAGGGTAGTGATTTAAGAGAATGAACTTTGGTGCCAAACTGCCTGGGTCCAAATCCTGCTTCTGGAACTTACTATCTATAGGTTCTTAGATATACTCTTTGTGTCTTGGTTTCCCCGTGTGAAAAGTATGGCTAATAATAGTGTTAGTATGAGAATTAATTTACATCCAATTGCTGACTTATGGTCGTTCATCTTATGATGATTTTACTTATTAAAATCTTTTTTGCTTCTATTTAAATCCTTTTTTTTTCTTCAACTTTATTTTAAGTTCATGGGTGCATGTGCAGGCTTGTTCAATAGGTGAACATGTGCCATGGTATTTTTCTGCACAGATCATCCTATCACCTAGGTATTAAACCCGTCCTCCATTAGCTAATTCTTCCTGATGCTCTCCTTCCCCCACCCCTTTCTACCCCGACCAACAGGCCCCCCGCAGTGTGTGTTTCTCCCCCTCCCATGTGTCCGTGTGTTTTCATCACTCAGCTTCCATTTATAAGAGAGAACATGTGGTGTTTGTTTTTCTGTTCCTGCATTAGTTTGCTGAATATAATGGCTTCCAGTTTAATCCATGTCCCTGCAAAGGAAATGATTGCATTCCGTTTTATGGCTGCATAGTATTTTGTGGTGTATATGTACCGCATTTTCCCTAAGAAGACACACATGTGGCCAAAAAACACATGAAAAAAAAGCTCAACATCACTGATGATTAGAGAAATGCAAATCAAAACCACGGTGAGATACCATCTCAGGCCAGTCAGGAGGGCTATTATTAAAAAGTCAAAAACAACAGATGCTGGCGAGGTTGCAGAGACAAAGGAGCGCTTTTATACTGTTGGTGGGAGCATACATTACTTCAACCATTGTGGAAGATGTTGTGGCAATTCCTCAAAGACCCAGAGGCAGAAATACCACTTGACCCAGCAATCCCATTACTGAGTATGTACCCAAAGGAATATAAATCATTCTATTATAAAGATATATACATGCATATGTTCATTGCAGCACTATTCACAATAGCAAAGTCATGGAATCAACCTAAATGCCCATCAATGATAAACTGAATACTTACGATGTTTTAATTTGTGATGGGCTCATCTGCAGGCAACCTCATCGTAAGTGAAGGAGGACTATAACTTACTTACAATGGGGCTATGTTTTCTATTGAACGCATATCCCTTTCATGTAATCACAGTCAAAAATTGTAATTTGAACCATGGTAATTTGGGGACCATCTTCTGCACTGTCAGAATTGAATACATTTTCTTCTCATGATATTTTTTATATATAATGAGTTTATCAGGACATAGCCCTATCATAAGTTGAAAAGCATCTGTAATTATTGTAGCGTGCTTAGAAGTAAAATTAGCGCATGCTAAGTACTATGTAAGTGATAAATGCTAGATGACGAGTTGGTGGGTGCAGCGCACCAGCATGGCACATGTATACATATGTAACTTACCTGCATGTTGCGCACATGTACCATAGAGCCTAAAGTATAATAATAATAATAATAAAAAGAAAAAAATAAAAAATAAAAAATAAAATAAAAACCAAAAAAAAAAAAAAAAAAATCACAGGTGATAATGATTTTCTGAAGCTGCCACCGGCCCCTAGCCTCCAGCTATCACACACATCTACCCTAGTGTGCTACATGTATATTACTGTATTTGTACAATGATAAGAAAATGACTGGGAAAATTAATGAGAAAATGAAATTTCAACTGTGATATCACATACAAAACTCTATTCTGGCTGGATTAGAGATTTAATTTGGAAAGGCAAATACATTAAATCTTCTGGAAAAACATAGCGCTGCACTGCTTAATACAATAACCACTAACTACATGTAGCAATTAAAATTTGAATTAATTAAATAAAACTAAAATTACACTTTTTCAATACATTAAGTGTCCAATAGACACATATGACCATTGGCTAACATATTGGATAGCATAGACTGTAGAACATTTTATCACCAGAGAAAGCTATAGGAGAGTGTTGGTATAGAAGATTCTTGTTATGGCCCTAAGGCAGGGGTCAGCAAACATTTTCTGAAAAGGATCTGAAAGTGAATATTTTAGGCTTGTATTTATATACAATATATGTTGTGTATTTGTATTTATTTGCAAATTTATATATATTTATATAATATATTCATATTTTATAAATATATATATTTATATTTTATAAATGTATATTCATATTTTATAAATATATATAGATATTTTATAAATATATATTCATAATTTATAAATATATATTCATATTTTATAAATAAATATAAATATGTATTCATATTTTATAAATATATATTTATATTTTATAAATATATGTATATTTTATAAATATATATTTATTTATATATTATATATTTATATATTTACATGAAAATATTTATAAATATAAAATATATATTTTATAATATACATATTTCTAATATTTATATTTTATAAATATATTTATATGTATTTACATTTATATATAAAGATATTTATATGTATTTACATTTATATATAAATATATTTATATGTATTTACATTTATATATATGTATTTACATTAATATATAAATATATTAATATGTATTTACATTGAGATATCAATATATTTATATGTATTTACATTGATATATCAATATATTTATATGTATTTACATTGATATATCTATATATATATTTACATTGATATATCAATATATTTATATATATTTACATTGATATATCAATATATATATTTACATTGATATAGAAATATATTTATATATATTTACATTGATATATCAATATATATATTTACATTGATATAGAAATATATTTATATATATTTACATTGATATAGAAATATATTTATATATATTTACATTTATATAGACATATATTTATATATTTACATTTATATAGACATATATTTATATATTTACATTTATATAGACATATATTTATATATTTACATTTATATAGACATATATTTATATATTTACATTTATATAGACATATATTTATATATTTACATTTATATAGACATATATTTATATATTTACATTTATATAGAAATATATTTATATATTCACATTTATATAGAAATATATTTATATATTCACATTTATATAGAAATATATTTATATGTTTACATTTATATAGAAATATATTTATATATGTTTACATTTATATAGAAATATATTTATATATATTTACATTTATATAGAAATATATTTATATATTTACATTTATATAGAAATATATTTATATATTTACATTCATATATATTTATATATATTTACATTCATATATCAATACATTTATATATATTTACATTTATATATCAATACAATGATATATATTGACATTTATATATCAATACATTGATATATATTGACATTTATATATAAATACATTGATATATATTGACATTTATATATAAATACATTGATATATATTGACATTTATATATAAATACATTGATATATATTGACATTTATATATAAATACATTGATATATATTGACATTTATATACAAATACATTGATATATATTGACATTTATATATAAATACATTGATATATATTGACATGTATATAAATACATTGATATATATTGACATGTATATAAATACATTGATATATATTTACATGTATATAAATACATTGATATATATTTACATGTATATAAATACATTGATATATATTGACATGTATATAAATATATTTATATATTGACATGTATATAAATATATTTATATATTGACATGTATATAAATATGTATATTTCCATGTATATAAATATATTTTTATATATTTACATGTATGTAAACATATTTTTATATATTTACATTTTCATATAAATATATTTATATATTTGCATTTATATATATTTATATTTATATGTAAATATATTTATACATAAATATATTATATATACAAATATATATTTATGTATAAATATGTTATATATACAAATAGATAATATATTTATGTATAAATGTATTATATATACAAATAGACAATATATTTATAAATATATTATATATACAAATAGATAATATATTTATGTATAAATATATAGACAAATATATAATATATTTATGTATAAATATATTAAATAGACAAATATATAATATATCTATGTATAAATATGTTATATATACAAATATATAACATATTTATATTTTATGATATAGATATTTATATAATACATATATTTATAAATAAATATATATTAATATTATATAAATATACTATATTTGTATAATAAATATTGTATATTTATATTTATAAATATATATTTATATAATAAATATTGTATATTTATATTATAAATATATATTTCTTAACATAAATAATATATATTGATATTTATAAATATATATTATATTAATATAAATATGTATTATATATTATATTAATATAAATATGTATTATATATTTATATTTAGATATAAATATGTAATATAGATAATATATGTTTATATATAAATTTACAAATAAATTCAATAAATAAATAAATTTACAAATAAATAAATATATATATATAAAAATATATATATATAAAAATACGTATTTAAAAGACTATCTTATCAGACCATAAACTTACAACATTCCGGAATTCGACAGTGGGCTATACTTTGCTGACACTTGCTGTAGGTTAGTGAGAAAATCTCTTTTAAATATGATATAAGCAGCTAAATATTTTGGTAAATTTAGTTACACCTAAGAATTTATATTCATCAAGAGACCCAATAAAAGGAATGGAAAGATAAACCACGAATTTCAGAAAGTATGTGTGACACAAAACTGACAAAGGAAATGTCTCCAGAATATATAAAGAACTTCAATGTCCCAGTCACTGAAAGAAAGCAAATATGTCGCATCCTAAAACTCAGATGGCTGGGGAGAATATAAATTGTTACAACAACATTGAAAAAACTCTTTCATATTATCTGTTAAAGATGAATATGAGCAAACCCTTTTGCTATCAATTTCATACACACACACACACACACACACACAGACACACATATATGTGCCCCTACAGAAACTCTTACACAAATAATGTCAGAGATATGTAGAGAATATTCAAACAACTTGTTCATAGGCGCCTCAAACTAGAAACAAGCTAGATGTCTGCTAATCTTAGAATGTATAAGTATGTATTATATTTGTATGATGGAATAATAGGTAACAATAGTAAACAATGAACTACATCTTCATGCATTAACATTAATGTATCTGAAAAAATGATATTGAAGAAAATTAAGTCACATAGTAATAGGTTCATTATCATTTCATTTCTATAGAAGTAAAAAAACAAAACTAAATAGATATTTCAACAGTGCATACATATTTGGGAAAAATACAGAAGAAAAGTGAGGGAGTAATTAACACAAAATTCAGGACAATGAAAAAGCGTAGAGGTTGTAATTTTGCAAGGCACACAGAAAGCTTAGAATGTCTTAGTAATACTCTATGTATTCATGGATTTATTTTATGATTAATATGAATAAGGTGCTAGATTTGCTGGGCACAGTGGCTCATACCTGTAGTCCCAACACTTTGGGAGGTTGAGTGGGGTGGATTACCTAAGGTCAGGAGTTCGGGATCAGCCTGGCTAACATGGTGAAAACTTGTCTGTACTAAAATTACAAAAATTAGCTGGGTGTGGTGGCGTGCGCCTGTAATCCCAGGTACTCAGGAGGCTGAGGGAGGAGAATTGCTTGAGCCCGGGAGATGGAGGTTGCAGTGAGCCAAGATCATGCCACTGCACTCCTGCCTGGTGACAGAGTGAGACTCTGTCTCAAAAAAACCAAAAAATATAATAAATAAGGTGCTAGATTTTGACTAAATGTTATCTTGTTTTCAGGAATAAATATTTTTCACAAATAATGCTCTTATTCCTCTTCTTCAGTGTTAGAGCCAACTCCTTATTTTATGCAGCATTATTTTCATAAAGCATTAATAACTGAATTTCTTCAAAGCATGTTTCTAGGTCTCTTTAGCTTCTCGCTTATCCTCTTCCCAAGCAGTCCCAGCCATGCTCGAAGCCTGAACATACCATGTATTTGCTTTCCTTTAGGGTTTGAAGTGATATATTATTTCATTATTTTATAGAGGATATATTTAGCCCTCACATAAGAGTTGACTCCTAGGGTTGTAAAAGTATTAGTTTTGCAGGCTTTATAGAAAAGAGGAATCTTAGAGCGGATGAGCAGTCTAATTTGAAGAGTAAGCTCTGAACTTTGAAAAGCAAATAAATTATCTCAACTGAATAAGGAGAGAAACACATTCAGCTGCAAACTAATAAAGCAATCTGATGAGCTGACTAGGGGAAAATACTGTTAAAATGGTGTTATTGAAGAAGAAGATATTTGTGGGTAATAACATGTTTTTATTTCTTTCACACATTGTGACCTATGGCTTGAAGGAAATCTTTATTCACTAAGCCATTATGCCATTCATCTCTGATGAATTGAAGTTGTGAGGCATAAGAGAAAAAAGGTTTATATAAATGAGTGTATCTAAATAGGATCTTCCTTAACTACATGTCATTTAGGAGAAAAATAGTTTCACTAATGCTGCTTGAGGACATTTCATTATTAGACCTGTTAAATTAACAAAAAGATCAACATGTCTTATCTCATTATACTGTGTTAAGATTAACTTCATAGAACAGGCAAGATTTTTTAATTCTGCATACTCCTGACTCTACTGGTAGGCAAAAATGGAGCGATCATAAAGTACTATGGACTTTTGATTTGTAAAATATTAAGTAATAGAATCACAGGATAATAACAGAAAAGGCCATAAAGAGAGCATCTTCTCCAGCTATGTCTCTTTGGCCAGGTTAAAGGCGAGTCTGTTCATGTTTTGCTTCAAGTGTTTCAGAAACAGACACTTCAACTGGTTCTTTTCTCTAGGATTTCTGCACTCAAAAAGCAGATGTACTTTTCTGATATTTTAAAGTGTTCCATTTTTTTTATTGCACTTGAAACAACATTCTCTTTTTCAGTTACTGGTAATATGAAGATGTGTAGGTTACATTTTATATTAATTTTTCATAGTGAAGAAAACCATACGGTTCTTTAAGCATTTCTCATGAAACCCATTATCCATTCTTTTAGTCATTTTTATTGCTCTATTTGGGACATGTTTACCTTTTTCTACATAATCCACCTTACTCCTGCAAGAATAGCCATAATCAAAAAGTCAAAAAACAGTTGATGTTGGCGTGGATGTGGTGAACAGGGAACACTTCTACACTGCTGGTGGGAATGTAAACTAGTACAGCCACTATGGAAAACAGTGTGGAGATTCCTTAAAGAACTAAAAGTAGAACTACCATTTGATCCAGGAATCCCACTACTGGGAATCTATCCAGAGGAAAAGAAGTCATTATTCAAGAAAGATACTTGCACATGCATGTTTATAGCAGCACAATTCACAATTGCAAAATCATGGAACCAACCCAAATGTCCGTCAGTCAACGAGTGGATAAAGAAACTGTGGGATATATATATATATTATATATATTATATAAATATATATATTATATATGATATATATTTTATATATCATAAAATAGATATTATATAATATATTATATATTATATATTATATATTATATAAATATATATTATATAATATATAATATATAATATATATTGGATAAATATATATATCATATAAATACATATATTATATATATTATATAAATATATATTATATAAATACATATATTATATATTATATAATATATATTATATAAATATATTTATTATATATAATATATATCATATAATATATATTATATATTATATAATATATATATTATATATTATATATTATATATTATATATTATATATATATGTATATATATAATATATACATAATATATTATATAAATATATGTGATATAAATATATAATTATATAATATAAATATATATTATATAATATATATTTATATTATATAAAATATATTATATAAAATATATATTTTATATATTTTATATATATTATATATATATTTTATATATAATATATATTTATATATATTATATTTTATATAATGTATAATATATTATCTATTATATAATAGATAATATATTATCTATTATATAATATTATATATCATATATAATATATATTATATATATAATATAATATATTATATTATATATTATATATTATATATTATATAATATTATATATAATATATATAATATTATATATAATATTATATATTATATAATATTATATATATAATAATATATGTATTATTATATATATTATATAATATTATATATTATATAATATTATATATTATATATATTATATATTATATAATATTATATAATATATATATTATATATTATATAATATTATATAATATATATATTATATATTATATAATATTATATATATTATATAATATCATATATTATATAATATATTATATATAATATAATATATTATATAATATCATATATTATATAATATATTATATTATAAATATATTATATATTATATAAATATATAATATATTAATATATTATATATTAATATATAATATATATTATATATTAATATAAAATATATGATATATCAATAATATAATATATATTATATAAATATATAATATATATTATATAAATACATATTATATAATATATATTATATAATATATGTTATATATTATATAAATATATATTATATATGAATAATACAATATATATTAAATAAATATATATTATATATTATATAAATATATAATATACATTATATAAAATATATTCTATATTATACAAATATATATTATATATTATATAAAATATATTACATATTATATGAATATATAGATTATATGAATACATTAATATAATATCTATTATATAATATATTATATATGATATATGATATATATTATATAATATATTATATATAATATATAATAGAAATTTATATTATATATTATATAAATATATATTATAGAATATATTATATACATTATATAATATAAATATATATTATATATTATATAAATATATATTATATAATATATTATATGTATAATATATAATATAAAGATATTATATATGATATAAATATATATTATATAATATATTATATATACAATATATAATATATGATATATAATATATTTTATATATATCATATATTATATATAATATATATCATATATCATATATTATATATCATATATCATATATAATACATATTATATATAATATAGAATATATATGTAAAGAAATATATATATTTGGTATATATCACATAGATATATATATTTGATATATAACACATAGATATTATATATATGAGATATATATATCACAGTTATTATATATATATACATGATGGAATCCTATGCAGCCATAAAAAGGAATGAATTAACGTCATTTGCAGTGACCTGGATGAGACTGGATACTATTATTCTAAGTGATGTAACTCAGGAATAGAAAACCAAACGTTGTATGTTCTCACTGATATGTGGGAGCTAAGCTATGAGGACACAAAGGCATGAGAATGATACAGTGGACTTTGGGGATTTGAGGGGAAGAGTGGGAGGGAGGCGAGGGATAAGCTACTACAAATATGGGGCAGTGTATACTGCCGGGGTGGTGGGTGCACCAAAATCTCACAAATAACCACTAAAGAACTTACTCATGTAACCAAATACCACCTGTATCCCAATAACCTATGGAAAAATAAAATAAAAATATAAAATTAAAAAAACATAACCCATTTATGTAGAAAACGAACATAAACATTATGTTTTAAAAGAAACATAAACATAAATTTTGGAAGGTTTCAAACTTTCCATGGTTTCAAACAATGTGCTGACCTTCACATTAGCTGTGTGTGTGTGTGTGTATGTGTGTATTTATATTTATATACATTATATGTATATAAAGTGAATTTTTCTAAGCAACCTGAATCTCAGCTTTGATATCTGTAAAATGGGCATCATCTTTTTAAAATTTGAGTCTTAAGCATTGAATCAACCCACTAAGGCTACCTAGCCCCTGGAATAAAACTTTTACAGGTATTTTAGAAGCAATATGACAAGAGTCCATATCTTTCAAATCGTAAAGTCTCTAAGTGAAATATCTAAGTCTTGGTATAGCTGTCTTTGGGAAAGGAAAATCAATGGTGAAAGGCCTACTGTTATTTCCAATACATGGACTTCGGTTTACTTCCCTGTTATTTTTAGCAACATGTCTCTCATAACATACTGATAAGCTACAGAGAAAGCTGAAATCCTGACAACTTGGTTTCTTAATGTGAGAGACCCATCAAAAAAGAAAAAAAGAAACATTTCTCCTTTGTGGAAAAAAAACCCATGATGAATTGACATTTTTGAACATTCTACACAATTGCTTTGTCTACATATGCCTAATTATAGCTTGAGAATTACAAAGAAAGTGTAGTTGTCTGTGTTAAAAATAACTTTCTCACATATACACCATGAAATACTATGCAGCCATAAAAAATGATGAGTTCACGTCCTTTGTAGGGACATGGATGAAATTGGAAATCATCATTCTCAGTAAACTATCGCAAGAACAAAAAACCAAACACTGCATATTCTCACTCATAGGTGGGAATTGAACAATGAGAACACATGGACACAGGAAGGGGAACATCACACTCTGGGGACTGTTGTGGGGTGGGGGGAGGGGGGAGGGATAGCATTGGGAGATATACCTAATGCTAGATGACAAGTTGGTGGGTGCAGTGCACCAGCATGGCACATGTATACATATGTAACTTACCTGCACGTTGCGCACATGTACCATAGAGCCTAAAGTATAATAATAATAATAATAATAATAATAATAATAATAAAAAGAAAAAAAAAGGATTTGTATATTTAACTCACCATAGTGTTTATGGCAACTAAAAAGTACACTTATAAAAATATTTTAAACAGAAAAAATAAAATAAAATAAAATAACTTTCTCAAGTTATGGCAGCATGAGTGCACATTCCCCTCTGGGAGTAATGCTTCCTGTTGTCAAACTTGAGTTTCTTGAATATTTTACTCTATATAGGGCCAAAACTGCTTCTCTTTCATTACTGCTGCTGAGAATTCTCAGGGGCTCTCAGTGACAAGAGGGACTGCACTGGTAAACTTATTCTTCAAGTCTTTCCTCTGACTTCTTCAAATTCTGTTCCTTGCTTCTTTTCTGCATAACTGCTATGCTGCAGTGTGAACATTAGTTTCTACCTTTTTAAACTCCCATACTCCCCTTGCCTTTCCATGCATTCTGGGACTGCCCGTTTTAATGAACATGAATAACACCAAAAGCAACCTCTTTTTACTTGAATTAATTATTATCAAGAACCAGAGAAGCAGGAAGGCCCAGTTAAAGAAGGGTAGAGAAATGTTTGTCTGATGCAGTGGCAATAAGAAGAGAAAAAGATAGAATTGTTTTTTGAGGTAAACATACTTTTTAAGAAAACGAATCAAAGGCAAACAGAAATAAGTTCTTCCATTTAGCAAGTATTCTACTTGGTTAATCTTTACCCATGTAGAGCATTTTAAATTTCTTAAAACATTTCTATAGCCACCATATAACATTATAATTTCCCTGTAAATTACAGATTTATAGAATTGCATTGATATTCTCTAGGTTTACAGGCTGAAGTACAGAGTTAGGTAATATTCCGGATGTTTTGAAACTCGTTACTATTCATATTATTAAGAAATGTTGACAAGTAAAAATGACTAAGTGTATTATACACAAAAATTATTGATAAAACAAAGTACTTCTTTCTATAATTTGATTCTCAAATACCCAAAGGGCTGGGGCAGAAGGCAGGGGGCAGGGAGAAACCAATTACATTTCCAAATTGACAAGCAAAGAGATCCGCTGAAGTGAAACTTTTAAGTTGTCATCTACTAGGACATGTTTTCTCATATATACAACATCGTTGATATAGTACTTACTTCATGTAGTTGTGAAGATTGAATGAATTCATAGGTATACATGGAAGAGTGTCCGGCTATAAGAAATATTCACTAAATACATTTTATTTTTGCTATTGTCTGGACTATATGAGTAACAGGGCAAGGCTTAGAACCTGGATGGAGGCTTTATGCTTCCTGACTTCCAGTATAGTGTCCATTCTCTCAGAGGGATACTTCTGCCATATCCAATACACATCTCATTTTAAATCACTGGAATTTAATGAGTTAAGGGTGATGTTGTCTGTGCTTGTGTGGTACAATGAGCTACAAGTTGTAAGGCCCACTTGTCATTTTTGTCGTCATATTTTAGATAAATCAATGAAAAAAGAATATATATATTTCATCAGCACAAACCGTTCTAATCAGTATAGCAAGATCACTGGATTCTTGTTAGTCAGGCTTACAGTGAATGCTCTTGGTGAGGGTTTAATGCACAAATATGTGTGAACACACTTAGCATAATGTCAGAAGTGTATAAGATGCTCAATGAATAATAATCTCTTTTCCTGCTGTAAATCAGGATTCCTCCCCAGTCAGGAGCCTGCCCTCTTATTGAAAACCACAATTTACATTCTTGATATTTACATAAACATGCAAGGTGCTATGTCTTTGTACGATAAATGATAACAGACATTTCAGGAGCTTGTAAATGTCTGAGGAGGTATTGTGCATGAAGTAGGTTTTGAGGGATGAATTGATGGTAAATTAGAGGAAATGAAAGCTGGAGGACATTCAATTGTTTCCTTCCTCATATGGATCATAAGTATATAATTCAGCATTGGATTTGATGTTCTTATTGAGCTACTGTGTTCATTATGACAAATCACCATTTTGCTGAATATGTAGTAACAGGAAAGATATGTAGATGAATTAATATTCACAAATTAATGCAGTATATCAAGAGCAACTATATTCTGGTGTGAACTTTCCTGTCAGGCCTGAGCACCTGTTTGTGTTATATATATTGTTTAATTTGTTGTTAGAGACTAGCTTTGGTCATGCCATTTCTTACTATTGAACCCACTGTTTCATTAATTTGTAATTTTTCATCTCTCAGTTTTATCTGGAACAAAATCCTAACAATTTTTAAAAAATACTTTATGGCTTGTTTGTTTTAAGAGAGATTCCTCGATTTTCTGAACTTATTTTATTTTATTTTTTTTTATTATACTTTAAGTTCTGGGGTACATGTGCAGAACATGCAGGTTTGTTACATAGGTATACACGTGCCATGGTGGCTTGCTGCACTCATCAACCCGCCATGTACACTAGGTATTTCTCCCAGTGCTATTTCTCCCCTATCCCCCCACTCCCCAACAGGCCTCGGTGTGTGATGTTCCCTTCTCTGTGTTCACGTGTTCTCATTGTTCAACTCTCATCTATGAGTGAGAACATGCGGTGCTTGTTTTCTGTTCTTGTGTTAGTTTCTGAACTTAAACATTACATATGTCACTTGACCATATGGTAACTAATTAAGTATCTGTGATTCTGAATTCACTTTTCTCCTGTGTATGTGTTATTCTCTTAATAATCTGGGGGAGGGTTTAAACATTATATTATATTTCTATCATCAAGAGCATGAATATGAATGCAATACTATATATATCATAATAATGATTATAACTAACATTTATTGTGCTTATTACATGCAAGGCACTGTTCTAATGTCTTTGCTTAAATTAACTAAGTGAATCCTCACCACACCCTAGGGTAATATATTTAAAATTTTCTATTTCATAAGGTTACTAAGATTTACATAGGTTAATAATGCTAATGTGCTTAGAAAGTTCTCACTAAAGTTAAACATTTATTAATATCATCCAGATTTTACAAATAAGAACACTAAGATTCAGAGAGAGATGTGACTAACATCACATAGCTTATAAACAGCAGAGCTAATATTTAAACTTAGGCATTCTAGCTCCAGAGAGCATTCTCATAAACATTATGAAATTACTACTTCTCTGGAAATTATTTTGATGCCTGGTTAATTTTAAAGTCAGTACAGAAAGAGTTCTAGGTAATTTGTGGTTAATTTTAAAGTCAGTACAGAAAGAGTTCTAGGTAATTTGTGGTTAATTTCAGTTAAAGCTGTGAATTTTATATGCTATTTATTTTTTCTGTAAGCAGCATTTAATATTGTTGACCACTTTTTCCTTTAAAACTTATTTTAATCATCAAAGCCATATGAGTGCAAATTAAAGTGTAAATGAAAACAAGTAATACATATTAGATTTATAAAAAGCAAAAAAAATGATAATATCTAGTGTGCTTGACAGCTTTTAAATTGTCCTGCTATTACTTCTGCCTCATGATGTCCATACCCTTGTACAAAACCCTCTGCTAGAGTTTGGGTTGGATATGTGACATACTGCTAAGAGACTGGCAAAGGTGATGGGATGTCACTCCCATGATTAGATTATGTTACATAATAATCTCTTGCTAGCCAGCATTACCTTGCACTTCTATTGACCTTAAAAAAGTAAGATGTCATATTGTGAACTGCTTATACAGGATTACACATTGCTGGGAAGTTAAGGGAGACTTCCAGCGGAAAAATTTAAGGAAGTTCTCAGTCTTTTGGCTATGAGGAAATGAATTCTGCCGAGAATCTGGATGAGCTTAGAAGTGAATTCTCCAGTTGTACCTACAGAAAAGAATACAGTCTAGCTGACATCTTGATTTCAGTTTAGTAAAACCTTGATGTAGAGAATATAGCTTAACCAAGCCAAGATTACTGATAAACAGAAACTGTGAGATAATACATATGTGTTGGTTTAAGCTGTTATGTTTGTGGTAATTGCAGCAATAAATAAATAATACATTTAGCGGCAGTAAAGGTACCAGGACATTGACCATATCTTACTCCTTTGGCAGAAATACAAATTAGGACAGCAACTTAGCAGAGTGTCTTACAAGTCTTAAAATTGCTCATAATCTTTAACTCAATTATTTTGCTCCTAAACATTTATTGTAAAAATCAAGTGTGAGCAGTATTCTTTATAACAGAATAAAACTATTTAAACACACACACAAATAATAAAAGGAAAAGAAAGGTTTTTTTTCTCCCACATAAAGATTACCTAAAATACAATGCCTCTAGTCAAAGAAATTTTATGAAGCTATCAAAAATTATTTGGAAGAAGTGTACATATTGGCATTGACATGCGCTGGTAATATATAATGAAGAAGCAGGTGACAAAACAGTAGGTGCAGTGAGATTCAATTTTTAAAAACTATGTTGTCAGGAGAGCAGCTATTCTCATTTATTGCATTTGATCTTTCTCCTGATGCTAATGTCAACATTTTGACTAGACCCTGGAGAAACTAATGTTTAGAGTTGGCTATATGCACTTCTGATGAAAGTAGGGCAGAAGGGATGCACCCATATTCTCAATCCACACAAGGTGTACCTGAAGGTTGTAATTTCTATAAATAATGTGTTCTCTACATAGGTAATTCATGTAGTTTTCTAGAGCAGAATTCATCCTTGTACCAGGTCCTTGCATGAAGTATTATGAGAAAGGCAGCTGTCTCCTTTCAGATCTCTGACCTTCACCATGCATATGTCTTGCACCATTTTCTGGGTGCATGCCTCATCACTCCAATAAGTACCTAACTGAGTGGCATGACAGCTTTTTCCTTCAACTAACCCTTGTGTACTGTGTTTCAGAATCATGGGAAAATGCCAGACCTCTTTCCTTCCAAAAGAAGCCATTAAAAACTGTGTATATAGTTCTCTCCCCGCATTTCTATCTACATTTATATTTCCCAATGCCCTACAGTTGCCAATAACTTGTTATATTATGTTTAGGCTAAAGCTGCTTCCTTACACATTTCAAGTTTAGTCTAAAGGTTTTTCTGTGCGTAGTGAACTGTCACCTAACTGGATATGTAAAGAGACTGTAACCTACCAATAACTCTAGTTTTGGCCATTCAAAAGTGACCAACTGTTCAATCCGTGTTCACATAAGGCAAACATCAAGCTGTAACAAATCCAGCTGTTTCTTTACCTCACTTCCATTTTCTGATGTTACTTTCCTTTTTCTGTCTATAAATCCTTGCTGACCATGTGGAAGCACCAAAGTACCTCTGAACCTATTCTGGTTTTGGGGGCTGCCTGATACACAAATTGTTTTTTGCTCAATTAAACTCTTAAATATAATCTGTCTAAAGTTTTGCTTTTAACAGACATTAGTCTCATGCCTTCAAAAAAACTTAAGCAGTAGCAGGCACTAATTACTGATTCTCTGGCTTGTTTTGTCTTGCTAATTTGTCTTTCTGTTTTTGCAAATTATGTGCCCTCTGTTTACATCCTTAAATTTCATTGTTGCCCTAGATTCTGTTCTTGGTGCTGCTAAATATTAAGAATTTGGGGAGTAAGGGTATCAGAGTTTTAGGGCCAGAAGCTGGTAGCATGTATAATTTGCAAAATTCAAGAATTGATAATATTTTATGTTGAATAACTTAAAATAAATGCTATTTTTGTAATATAAAATACATAAATTAAAACTTACGGTTGTTAATCTCAGTCCACCAACTTGAGTGTACAAGAAACATCACTCTCTGATAATGGTTTGTCTCAAATCGCATCTTGAATCATAATCTGAATCGTAATCCCCAGGTGTTGAGGGAGGGACCTGATGAGAGCTGATTGGATCATGGGGGCAGTTCCCCCATGCTATTCTCATGACAGTGAATTAATTCTCACGAGATATGATTGATTGGTAAGTGTAGGGCTCTTCCCCTTTGATTCTCTCTCTCTCACCTGCCACCTTGTAAGACATGCCTGCTTCCAATTCTGCTGTGATTGTAAGTTTCTTGAGGCCTCCACAGCCGTGTGGAACTGTGAGTCAATTACACCTCTTTCCTTTATAAATTACTCAGTCTCAGGTAGTATTTTTATAGCAGTGCAGTGTGAGAATGGATTAATACACCCAGTCTCAGGCCGTTTTTTTAATAGCAATGTGAAAATAGACTAATACACTATCTTTCCCTTTAAATAAGTTTATTTTGATTCTGACTTCTCATCTCATCATCTTGTTAGGATAATCACTTGTTTTTCCTAAACTAGCATTATTGGACTCCTGCTTTCATCCTAGTTTCCCTGGCGTCCAGGAGACTTCTATGATAATGAGAAAATGGATAGGATAAAGGGTCACTGACCTCTTTCACTACATGTTTAGTGTTAACAGCTCTCCATTCAATGTCATATAAGTTGCATGCCATAGAGGGCCCTCTATGCATAGGGCCCTCTGCTGTACCCTGCCATATTTTGGAGTCCCAGGCCTAGGATCTAGCTTCCTATACCCTGTATCCATTCGTGCTGAGGCCCTACTATATTCCTGAGGTGTCAAAAGCGTAGAGAGCACAAATTTGCCTTAATAGATGTCCTGATTTTTTGCTTTCCTCTATCACAGGAGTCAATCACTTTTTCTAGCTTTAGGGAAGCCCCTCTGTCCCAGATTTTTCTCTGAAATTACTATTTTCTTTAATTTGAAGAGTTTTAACATCTATGACTGTTCTCAGCAAATGTATGTCCATTTCCAAGGAACATAAGGCACAGGGTATAACATCTGTTAGAATGAAAATTAAGGAGAGGAGAATATAGACAATCTTATAATAAATTAATATTTTTAAAAATGTATTGGGAAATAGCATTAATCTTAAAAAGAAAATACTTTAATTCCACCTTTGATACAATAAAAAATATATAGGTTGCAATGATATTTAATGAGAAACCTTGAAATAAAATAATATTTTACACATAATATTTTGTGAATTCAAAGTCCTGTGTGTGTGAGACTTATCACAATGGAGTTATTGATGTCAAACCCTAACAAAATGGAGTCACGAGGCCATGAAGGCAGGGTCCTCATGCATATTTGTCTGACAACAGGAGCTATCATCAGAGGACTCTGCCAAAAACACAACCATGCAGTTAAAGATGATGAGGACTTATTTCTGTGAGGACTTATTTCTAGTAAAAGCCAATCCTAACCACAACCTTGAAAGTAACCTTACTAAACTGCAACCTTGCAGTCAGGGTTGTTCCTGTGAAGACACTCTCCTAGCAATGGCTTGTACACACATTATCACATGTAACAATCCCCTGTAACTAATGAACTTTTAAAACAACCTGAATGCAATTTGACTTTTTTTCTTTAAAAGTTTCTCCTCAATCTCCCTGGATATGGTTATAATTAATATATATAGCCTGGACAATAATCCCTCTAGTATTTATGAACATATTTTCTTTTCTTCACCTATAAGGATACATATATACTAAAAATAAAGGGATGGAAAAAGGTATTCCGTGTGAATGCAAACCAAAAACAAAAAAAGCATGAGTAGCTATAGTTACATCAGACAAAATATATTTCAAAATATATTTCAAGACAAATACATAAGAAGAGACATAGTAGGTTATTTTACTATGAAGAAGTTATCAATTCAACAGGAGGATAAAACAGTTGTAAATATATATACACCCTACCTTGGAGCACCCAAATATGCAAAGCAAACATTATTAGAGCTACAGAGAGTGATCAACACCAATACAAAATAGCTAGAGATTCAACACCCAACTTTCAGCATTGGACACATCTCCTGGACAGGAAAACAATGAAGAAACATTGGACTTAATGTGCAGTATAGAACAAAAGTACCTAATAGATACTTACAGAAAACTTTTTTAAGTGCTCCAGAATTGACAGTTTTTTCTCCTGAGTACATGGATCATTCTCAAGGACAGGCCATATGTTATGACACAAAACAAGTCATATAGCATTCAAAAAAATAAAATAATATCAAGCATCTTCTATGAATACAGTGCAATAAAACTATAAATCAATCACAAGATAAATTTTGGAAACTATACAAATACATGGAAATTAAACAATATGATCCTGAAAGACCAGTGGGTCAATAAAATAATTAAAAATAAAACTGGAAATTTTTTAAACAAATGATAATGAAAATGTAACAAAGTAAACTTTTTGAGATACAGCAAAAGCAGCACTAAGAGGGAATTTTATACCTGTAAGTGCCTACATCAAAAAAATAGGAAAAACATCAAATAACCTGACAATGCATCTGAAATAACTAGAAAGGCAAGAGCAAATAAACCCCCAAATTAGGAGAAAAAATAATAATAATCAGAGTAGAAACAAATAAAATTGAAATAAAGAAAACAACACAAAAGATCAACTAAATAAAAAGTTTGTCTTCTGAAAAGTTAAACAACACTGGCAAACCTTTTTCTAGACTTAGAAAGAATGAAGACCCAAATAAATAAAATCAGAGATAAGAAGGAGCTATTACAACTAATAGTGCAGACATTTAAAGGAACATTAGTGGTTACTATAAGCAAGTATATACCAATAAATGGAAAAGTCAGGAAAACAAATGTATAAATTCGTGGATACATACAACCTTCAGAGACTGAACCATGAAGAAATCCAAAACATTCACAAATAAATAACAAGTAGCAATATTGAAGCTGTAACAAAAAGTCTCTCAGTAAAGAAAGTCCTGTTGCCCAGTGGATTCACTGCTGAATTCTACCAAATATTTAAAGAATAACCGACACAAAGCCTACTCAAATGTTTCAAAAAATAGAGGAAGAGATAATATTTCTAAATTAATTCTACAAGGCCCATATTACACTGATAACAGAACCAGACAAAGACATATAAAAAATAAAAGTGTAGGCAAATGTGTTTGGTGAATGATGATACAAAAATTCTCAACGTAATACTACAAAATTTAATTCAGCAATACAATAGAAAGATCATTCATCATTATCAAGTTCATCATCCCCAAGATGCAAAAATGATTCAACATATGCAAATCAATCAATGGGATACATTATATTAATAGAATGAAGGATAAAAATTATATGATAATTTTAACTGATGGGGAAAAAGAATTGATAAATTCAATATCCCTCCATGATGAAAACCCTCAAAGCAGCAATGTGAATGGAATTGGAGGTCATTATGTTAAGTCAAATAAGCCAGGCATAGAATGACAAATACTGTTTGTTCTCACTTATATGTGGGAGTTAAAAAAGTTGATCTTATGGAGATAAAGAGTACAATAATAATTAAGAAATGCTGAAAAGGATGAGTGTGTGTATGTGGATAGGGAGTGATGAAGAGAGGATGGTTAATGAGTACAAACATACAGTTAGAAGGAAGAAATTAGTTCTAGTGTTCTATAGCAGAGTAGGGTGAATATAATTATCAACAATTTATTGTATTCAAAGTAGGTAGAAGAGAGGTCTTAAAATGTTCCCAACAGGTAGAAATGATAAATACTCAAGGTGATGGATCCCTCAAAAACAAATAAATAAAAACAAACAGAGACCTGAGATGACTTCTTTGGTGAATTGGGAGGCGATGGTGACCATGATCAATGGCTTCTCACCTTCTTCCATCAAGAGGTAGAACATCCTCACCCCTTGATTGTGGATGGTCTTGTGGCATATTTTGACTGAAAGAAGGTGGCAGAGTTCATCTTCCAGAATTTCTGGGTGCCTCCACTTGCTCTTTTGGCATCCTATCCCTGTAACTTCAATAAGCTAGGCTTGATGAGACACCACATGGGTCAGAGTTGAGTTAGCCCAATTGTCCTAGTTGAAGCACCAGAGATGGGACAGCTAGCACAGATCAGCAAAGCTATATACCTGATGCACAAATGACCACAGATCCATGAGGAATTCTAGCCAAGATCAGAGAAAACATCTAGCAGAGCAAATCTGCAGCAGAGCGAGTCAAATAATGTATTGTTATTTTAAGCCACTTTTTTGGTAACTTCTTATTGCCTGAATAAAGACCAAAATACAACCAAAAATAAAGACCAAACTCTCTAACATAATATATGAAATATTCTGCATTTTAGCCTTGATCTAAGTCATTTTATTTCCTAACACACTAAGCCTATTTTGCTGTAATATGGACCAGGGACCATCTTCATCAAGATAAAATATAATTCTTCTTTAAAATGTCACCAATCTAGAGCTAATGAATTAAAAATACTGAGTATCAAAATTAGTTGCAAAAATTTCAAAGAGATGATTAAGCCACATCCTAGTCATAATGAAATTGAATCTTTAGAAGTAGAACCTAAGAATCACTCATTTTCATTTAACTCCACAAGATATTTTGATGGGACTGATTCTCTCCCTTCCAGTTGGAGAATCAATGTCCTAAGTTCCAGTCAAGCTGTTCTTCAAGCACACAAAATCCTGCCATGTCTTTGATCATGATGTCATATTTCTAGAATGTCCTTTCCATGCTTCCCTACCCAGTGATCTCTTTTCTGAAGACTGATATGAGGTGTTTTCTCTCTGTAGCTTCCCTTGGAACCCTTAAACCATAATCTGTACATTCACAACACTGTGTGCATAGGTAGTCTATAGCAGTCATCCTATTTTCTAAAAATATTTGTTTATACATCTGGCTTCCATTTGATACAGCTAGTCTCAGGGCCAGAACTCTTGTTCTTATTGCTTTTCATACCTCCAGAGTCTACTTCACTCTGGGTAGGAATCCAATAAATACTTGTTAAATAGAATTAAGTTGATATTCTTCATAAAGGTCTTCTTTAAGCCATAGATAAATATTTTACTTAAAAAGTTGTGAATTCTCAGAATACAAATATGTATTATTTTTTAACTGTTATTTTAAAGAACTATATTCGCAGGTCTTCTGCTCTATGTAATATACAGGAGATATGATTCAGAATGCGGTATTTTTATAGCATTGAAAATTCTTTTATCTCTCTGTTATGTATTCCTTATTCAGTCACCTGAGATTTTTATTACATTATTGATATATTTTGTCTTCAGAACCATGTTATCTCTTTAATTAGAATTTTTAAAAAATGATTAAAAATAAGTTTATACTTTATGCTATCTACAGGTTTCTACAATGTTAAATTCCAAACAGAACCCATTTTTAAGAGTTGAAATATTATCATGTTTTAATTACATGGTCTGTGTATAATTACTGTAAACTAAATAATTACTTTACACTTAACAAGAAATTTATTTCCAAAGTGTCAAATAATATATGACTTACCCAAATGCTTGTGGAATATGTTTGCTGCAAGCATTATTTCACCACTCTATCAGATTGCATGTCTCTGGAAATGTAATTATTTTATGTAATTATATAAGTATCTAAGTAATTTATACCATGTTTATTAAGTGGGTTTCCTTTTATGTATTAATAAAACATTTTACTTCAATGGTGTTTAAATAAAAATAGTGAAAAAATGATACATATTCCTTATACTGTTAGCTCTTTGAAGCAGTATTCTTGAATTTTATACAGCTTACATTAGGCTTGTAAATATAGTAGTTTACAGGCTTTACCTTTAACTTCAATTTATTAGCATCAGGGGAACTGCTTTCCTGTAAAGCTTGTTAGCAGCAATAGAGGATGAGGAGTAGACAGGATAAGAATTTCCTAGATTCCTTCTTTTATGTATTAGTCTGTTCTCACACTGCTATTAAGATACTAACTGAGACTGGGTAATTTATAAAGAAAAGAGAGTTAATTGACTCACAGTTCTGCATGGCTGGAGAGGCCTCCGAAAACTCACAATCATGGTGGAAGGGGAAGAGGCACGTCCTACATAGTGGCAGGTGAAAGACAGAAAAAAAGTGAAGGGGGAAGAATCCCTTATAAAACTCTCAGATCTGGTAAGAACTCACTCACTATCATGAGAACAGCATGGGGGAAACCACCACCATGATCCAATTACCTCTCCCTGGGTCCCTCCCTCTATACATGGAGATTATGGGGATTACAATTCAAGATGAGATTTGTGTGGGGACACAGCCAAACCATATCACTGTACTTCTGGGGGAAGATCAACAATGTTTATTTTACCACTTCAGTTTTTTTGTAAACAATTCATTTTACAGATAAATGTAAAATTTCAGAACCTAGAAATAATCATCCTAAGTATCTTTATTAGTTGGAGGCTAATTACTGTATCTTGAAATAATACACTCACATAGGGGTCTTACTTGGTTTATTATCAGCAGCAATATCAGTATCACTACTTAATATATTGTATACTACACAGTAATTAAGACCAAGGCCAAATTCCTCCTGAAAGGAATCTATTTGATGTGGTACTTCAGAGCTTTGGTGAGGATTCTGCTGCCTCAGTTATTTTTCTGGTTACAGGTATCTTGATTATTGTAAGCCCAAGGCTCATTCAGGTAATCTCTGCTTAAGAGCACAATATTCCCAGACAACTTTTATAAGCAGCATCAAGAAATGCTGACTAAACTCATTCATAGCGTTGGCAGCATGGAGGAAAGTTCCTGAGTTGCTTACATTGAAAAAAATCTTTGCAACTTACAGTTCTGTTAATTATTAGATAGGTCAAATATTTGCTGGTACTAAGAAAAAAATTCTTCAAAATATGAATTGGATGTGGCCTAGATCCAGAGGCTTAGGGTTATATGAATCAAATATGACAACATTGCAAAAAAACAAGTTAATAGGGTCCCTGCTCTCCAGGACTATATAAACTAGTTCTTCAAGTTCCTAACTTGGCTTCCTTGAGACAATGATAAACTTTTTTTCTAGTTCTTTGAACGCTTATTCACTAGCTCTTTCTGTTCACGCTACTTTCCAACTGGGAACATACCCAAACCTCAAACTCTGGTTATCTGTCTGTCTCTGTATCATCTCTTTTGGTTGTCACCTCTCTGGTGGTGACTACTTTGTTTAGATAACATTTTAGCAAACATCTGCTTTGTGATCCATACTGTACTATAATATGTAGTTCTGTAAAAGTGATTAAAACCAGGTGTCTGCCCTTATGGTGTATACAAGCTAGTGAATGATTAAAATTGGTAAGAAATACAGGTAATGTGGCATAGTGGAAGCAAATGTACTTGATTAGAATTGAAACAAACATATATTCAATTCTCAGGTTGATTACTAATTTACTGTGTATTCTTGATAAAAAATTCTTCTCTTCTCTGTGCTATTGATGAAGTGAGTGGGTTAGACTAGAATGATCTAAATGTTCTTTAAACTGTAACCATCAACAGACTCAATATGATTTTTAGAGCAATAATCAAATAAACCAGGATTAATTTATTTCATTTTGCGCAAAGTTCCACTGGCAACAAAATAAATTTCTTGTCTAGAGAAAGGACTTCTGGGGAGCCTCAAAGCAGGCAATAGCTTTCAACAGGTGCATACTCTTCTGTCTCTTATCTCATAAGACATGCTTCTTTCCCAGGGTACAGAGAAAGGGAGCAAGTATCTAAAGAAAAATATTAGGGTTCTTTTCCTGGCATATTGGGAATCTCATTTGAAGGACATTTTTTTTTTTTAGTTATACCTCTGGAAGTGAGTTGTAGGGTCAAAGTGTTTGTGGATTTTAAATAATTTTAATATTAAAAATTGCCCTCTGGAAAGGTTCTACAAATTTTCATCCCCTTGCCAACATTTACTTATCTTGTGTTTGGTCTATTTCTTTCATCTTTGCCAAACTGGTAGGTTAAACCATCTTTTGCTTTTTATGACAGTGTTGATAATCACTGTAAGCTTTCTCTGCTCCAAGTAAGCCCAGCTCTGTTTGAGGGGTGGGTAAAAATATGTTATTAAAGCTTTATAGTTTATTTTGAAATCAGGTAATGTGATGCTTCCAGCTTTGTCCTTTTTGCTTAAGATTGCTTTGGCTATTCAAGCTCTTTCATGTTTCACGGAAATTTTAGGATTTAAAATCTGTGAAGAAAGGCACTAGTATTTTGTCGGGAATTGCATTGAACCTGTAGATTATTTTTAGTAGTATTGACATGGACAATATTAATATTAATTAATATCATTCTGGTATTAATTGTTTCAATTCAGGAACATGTGATAGCTTCCCATTTATTTGTGTCTTTGATCACTTTCCTCAATGTTTTGTAGTTTTCAGTATACAGGTCTTTTACCTTCTTGGTTATGTGCCTATATCATCTTAAACCTGAAATGTATGTGGCTGCTTCTATGGCAGCCTTTTTTTTTTTTTCCAGAAACAAATTATTTTTGACAGCTAAATAAATTCTATGTTGTAGCTTATTTGATTTTCTTCAGAGGTTTAGATAATTATATGTACCAGATGCTTCAATAATGTAGACATATTTCCTATTTTTTATGTACAAAACTTTTATATCTTTTGATGTTTATTTATTATCAATCTTATGATAGCTTTTACTATCTAAAGATCACATGACTCAACAATGTGAACGTATTAACTACTTAGCAGGGTGGTAAATTTTTATTGAGATTTTACTAACAAAACACTAATCCAAATGCAAGATTTTTCTTATTGTACAAAGGCTATAATTAAAAAGTAAAGTAAGTTTTGAAACAGAGGGAGAGAATTTACCAATTACATTTTGTGTCATACTCTTTTTGGTTTTGCCTTTTGTGTGATGATCAGCTGATTATTTTGAATTGGATGCTAGCATATTTTCTGGGTCACATACTCAGTGTGAATTCTGAATTGAACTTCAACCCAGAGTCCAAAAGACAGGCTGAGGAAATAACTGGCCAAGTTGGAATTCTCAAGAACAAGTGAAGTATGCTGAAGCTGTTCATCTGGAGGCCATGCTTACAGCAGTGCTGGTGAAAGAGGGAGAAGAAGCAGATAAAGTTATTATAATAAGAGCAAAATATTAACTGGCAGAAAGGAGGCACCAGATGAAGAAACACAATTTTAAATCCATCCTATATTTCTAAAACTTAAGTTTTAAAAGAAATGTTATGTGTTTACAGAATTATTTCTTTGGAATAAGTGTCCTAACTTTATTTAAGGGGAATTCTATCCCCAAGGGAGAGAAAGTACAACTGCCATATAATCATATTATTTTCAATGCTTCCTTATTACAAGAGATTTACAATATTTTATACTGTTGAAATCTAAACTGTGGTAGAAATACCCTCAAAGCTTGTTATTATCTCCCGTTTATCTTTCTATTCTCAGCTCCTAGAAAAGAAATAGCCATATAGTGGGTATTTAAGAATTGTTTGAATGAATGGTACTCTTGGTTACTCCAATTAATAGCTGAAGGGTATACAATGGAAATGGCAGTTACATTTTATAGAAACCTCAAACAATGCCCTCTATTTCTAATGTATCGCTTCTATACTGCACCTTTTATAAAATTATGTTTGCAGTTAGAAATTCTAAGCCTCTGTGCTCCCTTTCATGGGAGCACATATGAAATTTTCCTATGGAGCTTTTAACTTTGCACTGGGCAAAACTTCAGTTTAGAGCAGGGACACAACTTCTATTCTGAGCCAGATATCTTAGAAAAATATTTGCTATTATAAGGTCCCTGCCAGAGCCATGGATTTGTGAAAAAATCGTCCTCATTCTAGAAAAGCAACTCTGAGCTCATATATTATTGAGAATGAATAAGCAGAATTTTTATATACCAAACTGATCATTATCAATGTAGTTATTCAAATGTAGCTTTTCTTCTCAATGTTTGAGGTTAAAATGTCTTTTACATACAGTACGGCATTGGACATACGCATGCATTCATACATGCCCACGCACATAGCCCACACCCTCTATTATGGGGAGTGCATCAATCCAAGCCATCAAATGCACAACACAGCATTTGAAGGTCAGGTCTCAACTATAATGTCACCCTTGAAATCTTCCATTGAATGATACTATTAATGATTATAGTGACATGTATGATATTTAAACAATGACTAACCACAGGCTCCTAAGAACAATTAAAACTCCCAAGGGCAAATTTAAAATGAATGTTATTAGAGGTCACTGCTACGTAATGAGGGTTTGTTAATGATTTCATTCATTGACTTTGAGTTGTTGTCAAATTTTTTTAAATACACGTTTCAAAAATTTATAATCTCTAGTTAAGAAGTTCTCATTATCTCATTAGTGTTGCTAAAATATTCAGAGGATAAAATGTTGATTGCAAGTGGGTTATTCTGATATCCAGTGAAATGAAAGGATTAGCCATTTTCAAAGGAATGCACGTTTTGGTTTGTACTTCTAAAAATAACTTTACCTTATGGATCAATTTTACCAAAAAGAAAAAGAAAAAAGACAGAAAAAAGAATCACTGCTTATTTGAGGATGAACATTTGGTTATTTATTTTGAGTAACTAATTCTGAAAATTCAACTTCTGAATTTGTCCAATTTCACTTATTATAAAAAAAATTGAATGGGAGAACCAGAAGCTGTATTTATGGAAATGCAACAGAACAAAGAAATATGGGTATCAAACCAGCCAGTCTAAAATTTGGTTTTAAATAAGAATATCTATCAAACATTCTAAACTTTATGTTTTTGTTAACTTTATTCTTTTTAAAACCAATCAAATAACAAACATTGATTGTATGTTTAAAACCAATCAAATAACAAACATTATTACTGGGATCTGATATTTGTTGTAATAACAAATATTACAATAATGGGATCTGATATTTGTTGAATGCCTACTAAGCAAGTTTCTACTGAAATTACTTCTGTTGATGACTTTTAAAGATATAACATGAAAATAATGCAGTTATTAGCATTTTTATGTTTTACAATTGAGAAAACTGGGGTTTATAGGTTGTGAAGTAATTTGCCCAAAGGCATACAGCTAATTGGTAGCTAAGTCAGAATTCAAACTTTGGTTTGAAATCCAAACCACAAAGATAATACAAATAATGGCCTTTGTTCTAAAGTGT
Organism: Pongo pygmaeus; assembly: GCF_028885625.2. Classification (NCBI taxonomy): domain Eukaryota; kingdom Metazoa; phylum Chordata; class Mammalia; order Primates; family Hominidae; genus Pongo; species Pongo pygmaeus. The sequence continues at coordinate 149,061,702 of NC_072396.2, read as the reverse complement.
CTGATAATCTAATTAGCCTCCCTACATGTATTTCCTGTGCAAAACTGTTTAAAAATGATCTGTGTGGTGAGTTTCATTAATGATGATAATGATTAAAAGCATATATGTGCTTACTATTTGCTACACACCCTACCGATTGCTTTACTTACATTAGCTCATTTAACCTTCAAAAATAGATTTTTCAGGTAAGGAAGCTGAGGCACATGAAGATTAAGTGAGTTTGTCAATGTCGGATATCTAGTATATGATATAGTCATAATCAAAACTCGGGTCTATAATACTCCAGATTCTAAAATCTTAACACCTGTACTCTACTATGGATTACTAATGTAATCTGAGAAGGTAAAGATTACATCCTTCCTGTGTTAGAAGAGGGGAAATATGTTTTCACTAAGATTAAGTGGCCAGAGCGGTTCATGCCAGTAATCTCAGCACTTTGGGAGGCCAAGGTGGGTGGATCACCTGATGTCAGAAGTTCAAGAGCACCCTGGCCAACATGGTGAAACCCCGTCTCTACTAAAAATACAAAAATTAGCTAGGAGTGGTGGCAGGCGCCTGTAACCCCTGCTACTCAGGAGGCTGAGGAGGAGAATAGCTTGAACCTGAGAGACAGAGGCTGCAGTGAGCTGAGATTGTGCCACTGCACTTCAACTTGGGTGACACAGTGAAACTCTGTCAAAAAAAAAAAAAAGGACAGAAGGTGTCGATAGACACTTAGGTTGCTTTCAAATCTTGGCTATTGTGAACAGTGCTGCAACAACCATGGAAGTGCAGATATCTCTTTGATATATTGATGTCCTTTCTTTAGTGTATGTACACAGCAGTGAGATTGCTGGATTGTATGGTAGCTCTATTATTAGTTTTTTGAGGAACCTCCAAACTGTTTACCTTAGAGGTTGTACTAATTTACATTCCCACCAATAGTGTACAAGAGTTCCTTTTCACAACATCCTTGTCAGCATTTGTTATTTCCTGTCTTCTGGATATAAGAAGACATTTTAACTGAGGTGAAATGATATCTCAGTGTAGTTTTGATTTGCATTTCTCTGATGATCAATGATGTTGAGGACCCTTTCATGTGGATCTTTGTCATTTATATGTCTTTAGAGAAACGTCTATTCAAAAATTTTGCCCATTTTTTTATTGAATTATTTGATTTTTTTCTACAGAGTTGTTTGAGCTCCTGATATATTCTGGTTATTAATCCTTTATCAGGTGGGTAGTTTGCTAATATTGTCTTCTATTCTGTGGAATGTCTCTTCACTTTTTTGATTTTTTTTTTCTGTGCAGAAGCTTTGTAACTTGATCTGAACTAATTTGTTCATTTTGCTTTGGTTGCCTATGCTTGTGCAGTATTACTCAAGATATTTTTGTCCAGATCAATGTCCTGGAGAGTTTCCTCAATGTTGTCTTGTAGTAGTTTCATAGGTCAAGATCTTAGATTTAAGCCTTCAATCGATTTTGATTTGATTTTTGTAAATGGAAAGAGATAGAGGTCTAGTTTCATTGTTCTTTGTATGAATAGAGTTTTCCCAGTACAATTTATTGAAGAGACTGTGCTTTCTTCATTGTGTGTTCTTGGCAACTTTGTCAAAAATGAGTTCATTTATGGCTGTGTGGGTTTCTTTCTGAGCTCACTATCTCATTCCATTGGCATATGTGTCTGTTTTTATGTCAGTACCATGCTGTTTTGGCTACTATACCTCTGTAGTATAATTTGAAATCAGGTAATGTGATTCCTCCAGTTTTGTTCTTTTTGCTCAGGACAGCTATGCCTATTTTGGATCTTTTGTGATTCCATATTAACTTTAGGATGGCATTTTTCTATTTCTGTGAAGAATGTTGTTTGTATTTTGATAGGGATTACATCAAATCTATAGGTTGCTTTAGGTAGTATGGACATTTTAACAATACTGATTCTTCCAATCCATGAACATAGAATGTATTTTTAATTTGTTGTGACCTCTTCAATTTTTTCCATCAGTATTTTCAAGTTTTCATTATGGGGATCTTCCATATCTTTGCTTAAGTCAATTCCTGCTTATTTGTAGCTATTGTAGATGGCATTACATTTTTTATTTCTTTTTCAGATTGTTCACTGATGGCTTATAAGAATGCTACAGGTTTTTATATAATTATTTTGTATCCTGCAAATTTCCTGGATTTGTTCATTAGTTCTAGTAGTTTTCTGGTGGACTCTTTAGATTTTTCCAAATATAAGATCATATCAGCCACAAATAAGGATAATTTGACTTCTTTGATTGCAATTTGTATGTCCTTTATTTCTTTCTCTTGTCTGATTGCCGTAGCTAGGACTTTCCAGGACTATGTTCAGCAACAGTGGTGAAAGTGGATATACTTGTTGTGTTTCAGATCTTAGAGGAAAGACTTTCTGTTTTTCCTAATTCATTATGACACTAACAGAGGTGAAAATGTACAACATTTTGTTATACATGGCCTTTGTTGGGTTGAGTTATGTTTCTTCTCTACCCAGATTTTGAAGAGTTTCATCATCAATAAATGTCAAACCATTTGAAATGAACATACATTTTTTGTCCTTCATTGTGTTGAGATGATGTATCAAATTGATTGATTTGCATATGTTGAACAATCCTTGTATCACAGAGATAAATCTCACTTTGTCATGATAAATAATATTTTTAATGCATTGTTGAATTTAGTTTGTTAGTATATTCTTGAGGATTTTTGCATCAATATTCATCAGAGGTATAGGTCTTTTGTATTTTTTTTGATGTGCCTTTGTCTGGTGTTTATATCAGGGTAATAATGTCCTTATACATGAGTTTGGAAATATTCTCAACTCTTTTATTTTTTGGAATAATTTAACTAGGGTTGGTATTAGTTCTTCTTTAAATGTTTGGTAGAATTCAGCAGTGAGGTCATCGGATGCCATGCTTTTCTATACTGGGAAACTTTTTGTTATGACTTTGATCTTACTACTTGTTAGTGGTCTGTTCAAGTTATTATTGTTTTTACTAGTGATATGATTTAGTTTCTAGCTTTTATTTTTTGTGTAGCCATTGTGTGTTTTTCGGTTTCAGGTTACCATGACATTGCAAACACTATCTTCTAACTCATTATTTCAGTATGATTACAAATTAACAGTTTGTATGAACAAACAAGCATGCAAGCCAGAAAAAAACAAAAAAAAATCTAATCAAACTAAAAAACTAAGCAAAAACGAAATCTTAACTTCACCTCCTGGCTTTTTAACTGTATATATTATTTTGCTATTTATGTTTTGAAAGTTGTTGTATTTGTTATTTTTTATTGATTCATCATTTAGTCTTTCTACTTAAGAATAGTTTACACACCACAGTTACCATGTTATAATATTCTGTGTTTTTCCGTGTAGTTATTATTACCAGTGAGTTTTGTACCTTCAGATGATTTCTTATTGATCATTAATGTCCTTTTCCTACTGATTGAAATACTTCCTTTAGTGTTTCTTGCAGAATAGGACTGGTGATAATGAAATCCCTCAGCCTTTGTTTTTCTGGAAAAGTTTTTATTTCAACTTCATGTTTAAGAAATCTTTTTACTAGTTATATTATTGTTGCCAAACATATTTGAGCTCCATTTTATGTTATTTGTTTTTTTTCTCTTGCTGCTTTTAGGATTCCTTCATTATCCTTCATCTCTGGGAATTTTATTCATTAATGCTTTGGGATACTCTTCTTTGGATTAAATCTGCTTGGTGTTCTATAATCTTGTACAGGATACTGATATCTCCTTTAGATTGGGAAGTTCTCTGTTATTATCTTTTTGAATAAACTTTCTACCATTATCTTGTTCTCTACCTCCTCTTTAAGGCCAGTAACTCTTAGATTTGCCATTTGAAGCTGTTTTCTTGGGTCCTGTAGGCACGCTTTATTGTTTTATATTCTTTATTCTTTTGTCTTTTCTGACTATATTTTGAAATTATCTTTAAGATGACTAATTCTTCTGCTTGATCAATGCTGCTAAGAAAAGGCTCTGATGCATTTTTCAGAATGTCAATTGCATTTTCATCTTTGAAATTTCTGCTTGATTTTGAAAAATTATTTAAATCTATTTGTTAAATTCATCTGATAGAATTCTGAGTTCTTTTTCTGTATTATATTGAATTTATTTGAGTTTCCTCAAGATATCTATTTTGAATTCTTCATTTGAAAGGTCACATAGCTCTGTTTCTCCAGGAATGGTCCCTGGTGCCTTGTTTAGTTCATTTGGTGAGGTCATGGTTTACTGGTGTTTTCATACCTGTAGGGGTTCATCTGTGTCTGAGAAGTGACGATTTAGGTATGCATTGCATTTTTCACAGTCTGGGCTTGTTTGTACTTGTCCTTCTTTGGAAGGCTTTCCAGATATTCAAAAGTACTTGAATGTTATGATCAAAGCTGTATGTCCTTTAGGTGGCACCTCAAGCCCAGTAATGCTGTGGTTCTTGCAGACATTTGAAGATAGCACCTTGATAATCTTGGACAAGATCTGGGAGAATTCTCTGGACTACCAAGCAAGGACTCTTTTTCTCTTCTTTTACTTTCTCCCGAACAGAGTCTCTCTCCCTCTCTGTTTTTGAGCCCCCTGAAGTGTAGAGTGATGTGACATAACCACCTATGCGACCAGCCCCACTATGGCTGTTCTGGGTCAGACCTAAAGTGAGCACGACACTGGGTCTTGCTTAATGTTTGCTTGGACTATTACCTGGCTATTGTGTACATTTGCCCACATCTCTGAGGCTCTAATTTCAGCAGGTAACACAGCCAGACAGGCTTATGTCCTTCCCTTCAGGGTGGTGAGTTTCCCCAGGCACAGGGTAGTTCCAGAGGTGCTGTCCAGGAGCCAGGGACTCATGTCAAAAACCTTAGAAGTCTACTTGGTGTTCTATGGTACTGCAGCTGAGCTGGAACTCAAACCACAAGATGCAGTTCTTCCTACTCTTTCCTCCCTGTTCCAAAGGCTTAGGAGCCTCATCTGTGGCCACCGCCACCACAGGCTCATGGGGAGTCTTGTCAGACCACCACCGACACCCCTAAGGCCTATGGGCCCTCCACTCGGCTTGTGGTAAATGTTACCTGGTCTGTGACTCACCCTTCAGGGCAATGGGCTCCCCTCTGGCCCAGTGCAGGACCAGAAGTGCTATCCAAGAGCCAAATCCTGAAATCAGGCACCTGAAGAGCCCCCTTGGTTCTCTACCACCCTGTGGCCAAGCTGGTACTTAAAGTGCACCACAAATTCTCCTTTACTTTCTCCTCTGCTTTTCTCAAGCAGATGGAGTCTTGCCTCATAGTTAACAGAGATAGGAAGGTTCTGAGTTTCACCTGAAGCCAACAAGTCTCAGGATCTCTTCGTGGCCCTCCACGTAGTACCTGGGCATCACTGCCGGTTATTCAGTGTCCAAAGGATCTTCAGTTAGCAAGAGATGAATACTGCCAGAAATGGGTACTTCCTTTCAATACACCAGGTTCCCTCTGGCCTATGGTGTATCTAGAAATGTCATCCTGGAGCTAGGGCCTTGAGAGGGGTTCCCACAACTCTGACCATTTTTCTATCCTGCAGTGGCTGAGCTGGTATCCAGGATGCGAGACAAAGTCCTCCCTACTCTTTCCTCTCATCTTCTCACATGGAAGGATTAGGTCTCTTTTGGAGCCATGAGCTCTGCAGCTTTGTGTTAGGAGAGAGGTGATGTAAGCATTTCCTTAGCCACCCCTGCTGGTGCCTCAGCAGGTTACACCTCACCCCCCACTCCAAGCCCTCTGGATCTGGGCCCAGTTCAGCAGTAGGACTCACTTAGAGTCGCAACCTACGCTATCTTTCATGTTTATTTGGAGACCCAGAGCACTTTAGCCCATGATGGCAAAGCTTGCAGGAACTCCAAATCCAACTGCTGGAATTGGTAATTTCCCTCTGGCTAGGGTTGGTTTAAATGCTCCTTCCATGGGTGGGAATAGGCTGAGTTTAGTCTGGTTTTCCTTTCTGCTATAACAGGACAGCATTGAGTTTAATGCCTCATGATTGCTGCACTTTCCCTCCCCCAGCACACAGAAATGCTCTCTGCTCCATGCCCCTGCTATAGGGTCCTGGGTGAGGGATGATGTTGGTGCTTCAAGGCTGTTTTTTTTTTTTTTTTTTTTCAACCTCTTCAGTGACTTTTCAGTGATATAAATTTATAACAAGGTACTGTGAGTTCTTATCTGATGTTTGGTTATCATAAAGGTGCTTTTTTTGTGTAGACAGTTTTTTAATTGGTGTCTTTGTGGGGACAGGGTTGATCAGTGAAGCCTCCTATTCTGCCATCTTGCTCAGCCTCCTCCTCTCAATGTATTTAATAATAATACATATTTTCTCTCTTAAATTTGAAGAGATCTAGTTTCTAGATGCAGATATGTCTACAGGATAAGCAAATTTCACAATCTAATTTCTGTGTCTCAGTTTTCTCATGTGTAAAATGTAGTTTTATGATACACCAACAGATCACTAAATTATTTTTCACTTATAAGTGCTAATGTTTGATCTTGTGTTTTGATGTAATTTGAATTAGACACTAACCCACAGGTTTTGTACTTTATTCTAAATCAAAATTACTTGAGGAATATTATTAATATGTAGATTCTTGAAACCCATTCCTAGAGATTCTGATTCTCTAGGTCTGGGTGAAGCCCAGAGTTCTACATTTTAACAAGCACTTCCAATAACTATGTTGTTGATAATCTTAGATTGCCCTAGATTATAAACTCTTTGAAGGCAAGGAATATATATTATGTAACATTGTAAATACAGAGTAGCTACTTTATAATTTGCCGAGTGAATAAATGGATTAATATGTTTTACTAGTATGGTAACAAGATAACAATCAAAACAATATTGAGTTACAGTTGGTTTTAAAATATAAATATTTATATACATATATTCAATAAATATGTATAGACAAATTTATGGCCTTACACAACATAATGAGTATCGTTGATATGTGTGAAAAAAATAAATGTCTGTAAAAGTTAACTTATTCAATAAGGAGATCTCAATAACAAAGATTGAAGGGATGCCTAAAATCATTAAAAAAAAAAACAAAAACAAACCTAAGTTTACTTTTAAGCCATTAGAGTACTGAGTGCCTAATTACAAGGAGCTGTGGAGAGGTGCTTCCGGTTTCCATCCCTGAAATGTCATGGCTCTCTCCAGGTTTGGAGGCAAGAAAATCTGTCCCGTGTGTTTATAACCAAAAGCTGTAAATGGCAACTGTGAAAATGCAGAGCTTAGAAGTATTGGCCATAAAAACAATTTTGCAAAGCATGATAACACTACCTATGTGATAGCTGGAGAAATCACCAATATTAAATTGAATTTTGTTTCCAGTAAAACTATAGAACAACAGAATATCAACAAATAGATAAAAGTCATGGAAACCAGCAAAGAGCTTGTAGTCAGGAAGGATGGTATTCAAATTGTAGTCTTGCCAAATGTGTAACTTTAGATATTTTACTTCATTACCTTGAACTTCTGCCAGCTCATCTTTCAAATTAGCATATGAATATCTCTCTCAAAGAAGTGTTGGGAATCTTGGAAATTAAATGAGATATGTTTACCAATACTTGATATGAAATAATAATAATAATATAGTTTGAATGTGTGTCCCCACCCAAATCTCACGATGAATTATAATCCCCAGTGGGGGAGGTGGGGCCTGGTGGGAAGAGATTAAATCATGGGAGCAGGTTTCTCATTAATGGTTTAGCACCATTCCCATGGTGCTGTCCTCATAATAGTGAGTGAGTTCTCAGGAGATCTGGTCATTTAAAAGTGTATGACACCTTCCCCAGCTCCCTCATGATCCTGCTCTGGCCGTGTGACATGCCTGCTTTGCCTCACCTTTTCCCATGGTTGTAAGCTTCCTAGAGCCTCTTTGGAAGCTGAGCAGATACCAGCATCATGCTTCCTGTACAGTCTACTAAATGGTGAGGCAATTAGAATATTTTCATTGGAAATTACACAGTCTCAGGTGTTTCTTTATAACAATATGAGAATAACCTAACACGAATAGTTAGAGGAAGAAAAAGAAGAAGAAGAACAAGGAGGAGGAGGAGGAGAAGGAAGAGAGGAAGAGGCAGAGGAAAAAAATTTATTGATCATTTACCACATCTAAAATATGTTTTCTATGTGTATGACACCTGCTGTCTAAATTAAAGCAATGGTCCTGCAAGGCAGGTATTTTATTTTTATTTTTATTTGAGACAGACTCTCACTCTGTCACCCAGGTTGGAATGCAGTGGTGCTTACTCGGCTCACTGCAACCTCCGCCTCCCGGGTTCAAGTGATTCTCCTGCTTCGGTCTCCCAAGTAGCTGGAATTACAGGCGCCCACCACCCACCTCCAGCTATTTCTTTTTTTTTTTTTTTTTTTTTTTTTTGTAGTTTTAGTAAAGACGGGGTTTCACCACTTTGGCCAGGCTGGTCTTGAACTCCTGACCTCAAGCGATCCACCCACCTCCACCTGCTAAAGTGCTGTGATTACAGGCATGAGACACTGTGCCCGACCAGGTGTTATTTTTATAATCATTGTTTTGCAAAATTAAAGACTGGATGTACAGAAAGGGCAATTAGCCAAAGGTCAGACATCTACTAAATGGCAGAGGCAGGATTTAACCCTGAGGAGATGTACTACAGAGCCTGAGTTCTTATTCTACACAACCTCTTGGTACTTTACAACTGTAATAGCTCATTTAGTAAACTTACCTGATTAAGCATGGTGAAAATTCAATGTTCAATGTAGTAGACTCTACTTATGTTCACCAGTATCCAGTGTCTCCCCCTCTGGAAAGATCATACATTCCTACCCTATTGAACTCAGAAGTGGTCATATCAGTTGATGTGGCCAATGGAATGTGAGTAGAAGCAATGTTTACCACTTTAATGTAGAAGCTTTAAAAACAGTATTAGCTGTGCTATGATAAAGCGAAGTTTGTGTTTTCTTCTGTCATTGATAACCGCAATGCTCAAAATGACGATTGTGCCATTAGCCTTTCCTCTGATTAATAATGACATTGATACAACATAGAGGATCAGAATGCTGTATGTAACTCTCTAGAGATATATTGTGTGAGTGATAAATAAACATGTTCTGATGTAAGCCATTGAGATTTTGGGGTGGGAATGTTTGCTACTAAAGCATAACCTAGTATATTACGACAGATACATCCAGAAAGGTTGAAAAAATAGTAAAAAATAGAAAATGAGCCTGTACCAGAAAAAATGTAAAATGCAATTACAGAGACAGGATTTTGTACAAGATGACATGATGAAATAAAGCTTCATATACACTGTGTCCTTATGTTTATGGAGAAATCAACTATTCATAGACTAACAGTCGATGCTGACTATGAAGTATATTAGGACAGTCAGGGCAACTTTTAATTTCTACTTGTTCTTTTTTTGACAGTACCATTTTTATAATTATATTTGTGAGAACATTGTGCCAGTATCGTGACAGATTAGGCTTAAGAAAACAAATGCAGGAGCAAAAACTAGTTCCTCCTGAACTTTCAAACAGCAAATCTGTTCTTAATGCTGCAGCCGCTTTGAATTGTTATGGTGTTATAATCACCAATCAAAGCTGTTTTGGTTTTGCACAAGTGAAGACACAGACTTAATTTCAATCTAGTAGCATCCTCTCAACCTAACAGTTGAGGTATCTAATTATCTGTCTGTCATATTACAGTTCTTTTTTAAGGTCATGAAGGTCTAACTTATTGACAAATTCAAATGTCACTTTTATACCTTACTCTTCTTAGTACTAATAGTGGATTCAGTAAAACTTGACCTCTAAGATTATGAGCTTCTTGAGGTCAGGGACTGTGTCCTGTACATCTCGGAGAACCTAGTGCTACTATTATTTTGGTAAATATTTATTGAATACCTGAAATTTGCCAGCCAATATACTAGCACTGGGAAATGATAATGAGGAAAAGACAGGCTTGTTGCCATCATGGATTCTACGGATTAGTGGTAGTTGCAGATATTAATCATATTGTTTAATAAATACATAATTAGAAATTGGCATAAGTGATTTGCAGTAAAACAGCAAGATTTCATAAGGTCATACATGATTGAGAAGACGTAGATCACAGTGCTTGGTACAGTATAGTTAATAGTTTTTGGATGATTTGAACTTCTTACACAATTTGATTGGTTTTGACATATGTATACAAAATTATCACTACAATCAAAATGACCAATATTTGCACATGACTAAAATGTTCCTCAAGTCTGTTTGTATTCCATGCCTCCCTCCACTCCCATCTCAAGGCTATCAGTGACCTGTTGTCACTATAAATTACTTTCTCAAATTTACATAAATTTAAATCCATAAATACATATAAATTTAATATTGCAGTATGTACTTTTTTTGTCTTGTTTGTCGTGTTTTTTTAGTTGTTTAAAGTGAGAGGACAAAGCTGATCCCTCTTGCTACATTATGGCCAAAGCAGAAATTCCTAGTTCTAAAATTTCAGTGTTGCTCTTAAGTTTTTATTTAATCAAAGTAACATAGCAAAAAATCAAAAAAGGGCAAAAGGATTTTTGACATAGACATAAAACATCTCTTCCCTATTTATCAGTTTTATTCCCCAAAGTTGACATTTTAATTTTTAAAATATATTTTGAAATGATTTAAAATAGGTAGAAAATTAATGTTATAAAGTTGAGTACTTCTTTGTTTCTCTCTTCTTTCCCATTTTCCTTCTTTCCATGAGATAACCATACTTTTACGATGTGTCTGTCTAATCCATGTCTTTATCATTGTATAACATATTGTACCTTTATAGACAATATAAAGTATTATGATTTGTTTTACATATATACTTCTATGCCATATATTCCAAAACTTGCTTCTCACATTCAATATAATTGTTGAGGTATATTTATGTTGATACACACATATACACATACATATATATACACATACATATGAGAGAGACAGAGAGATAGATTATTGTTTCAATCACTATGTAGTATTTAACTGTAAATGCATACCACAGTTTATTCAATGTCTTACTGAAAGCCATTTGTTTTTGGTACTTTTTGTTAGCATAAACAATAGTGCAATAAACATTGATCTGCCTGTCTTGTATACTAGTGTGAGACACTCATGGTTGATAGGATATGCATATTTACAAATATACTAGCTATCACCAAATTCCTCTCTAAAGCGTAAACAACACCAGCATGGCATGGATAATTTTATTTTCCCACATTCTTGGCAACACACTCAAACACTTCATAAAAAAGCCATCATATTTCACCTAATGTAGTATGTGCGAATATTCTATTACTGTTGCTTAATTTTTATTTCCATGATTATTAGTGAACACTAGACTTTTTCATATGTTTAGTAGCTCTGTGTGTTTTCTTTTGTAGTGTTGTATGAATTTCATGCCCATGTCCTTTAGGCATTTGCCTGTTGGATTGATTGTCTTATTCTATGTGATTTGTAGAAGATTTTTATATGGTTTGAGTGCTGATATTTCCTTGGTTATATGAGTACACTCTCCAAGACTATTGTTTTTTTTTTTAACTTTGCTATGATGTCCATTATCATACATAAATATAGTTATATTAAACGTAAAACACATCAATATTTTCTTTCTAGTTGACAGATAAAAACATATGTGATTACTGTGTACAGCATGATGTTTTGAAATACATATGCACACAAATGCATACATTGTAGAATGGCTAAATTTACTTAATTAACATATACACCACTTCACGAAATTATTTTAGTGGTGAGAACACCTGAAATCTACTCTCTTAGTGATTTGCAAGAATACAGTACAATGTTATTAACTATAGTCACTGTGTTGTAGAAAGATCTCTTGAACTTCTTCTTCTTATCTAACTGAAGCTTTGTATCCTTTGACCAACAGCTCCCCAACACTCCCCATCCCTCACTACCCCAGTTCCTGAAGGACCATTCTACTCTCTGTCATGGATATATTTTCTTGATGTTTTTGCATTTTATTTAACTCTTCCTTTCGTATTATAAAGTTTGATATTTGCTATTTTTTAAAAGATTCATTTCTAATGTTTACATTTTAATCCACCTCGATTCGAGCTCTAATTTATGGAAAGCTTGTTTTTGTAAAAGCATTAGTTTAATCATTCTGTTTCCATTGATTTTTTAATAATAGAAATAATAAAAATCATCATAATAAAGAATAACCATTCAATAAATACCCGACACTGTTTTAAATACTTTATATATGTATTAACAATAATACATTAGATAGATGCTACCAATATTTCCATTATGTAATTGAGTAAACTAAAGCACAGAAGAGAAACTAAGTAGCCCCAAACTACATAGTTATTAAATGGCAGAGTTGATATTGGAAACAAAGCAGTTTGGTTGCAGAATCCTTTATGTTTAGCCTCTATGTCATACAATTTTTCTATCAAAATGCCATATATGTTTAGACATATTTCTAACTTATGTTTTTGTTGTACTGTGTGTTCTTTTTCTTTATTTATATACCAATACCACTGTGTCTCAATCATTTATAGTTATGCGATGTATATTATATATCCCAAACCTGATAGAAACAATCTCTCCATTTTTTTTTAGAATTGTCTCAGCTATTCTTGAACTGTTCCTCTTCCATAGAAGTTGGGAATCAGTGAGTAGCACCAGAAATTTGTTTTTGGAATGTTGGTTGGAATTAATTAAATTGAATTTATAGATTAATTTAGGGAAAATATATATCTTTGTGATATTATTTCATTCTATCTTTCTATTAATGTATGCCTTTTAATGTACTTAGTTCTTTCATGATATAAATGTATTTATCTTATAAATAATATATATGTAACTATAGATATTTAATATTAAAACAATTTGCATTAAATTTAAATGTAATATACAAGCAGATAGATACATAAAACATATATGCAAATTAACATGCAGTTATAAAGTGAATATAAATGGAGCTAAATGATGAGAACACACGGACACATAGAGGGGGAAAAATACACATTAGGGCTTATTGGAGGGTGGAGCATAGGAGAAGGGATAGGATCAGGAAAAATGACCAATGTGTACTAGGCTTAATACCTCGGTGATTAAATAATCTGTACAACAAACCCCCATTACACAAGTTTACCTATACAACAAGCCTGCACATGTACTCCTGAACTGAAAATAAAAGTTAAAAAAAATACAGTTATAAAAAGTGCAAATCTATTTAAGCTCTACCCTGGGCAAGAAAGGGAACATTGGTAGTATATCACAACACTCTGCATGTCTCTCCATCATTACAATCCAATCCCTCAGTCCTAGAAATAACTGTGATCCTAACTTTTCTGATGTTGTCCGAAAGACCACTAGGATGGCTAAGTAATAGAAAGGAGAGTTGTACTCATGATAATCAGCTTGCAAACTGGAAACTCAGCTTGCAAACTGGAAACTAAGTCTCTGGTGTGTGCCAAAGATGTTCTGTCTTGGAAGTAAATGGCAGGTCGGGTTCTATGCCTCACAGGGCCTGTATCATGCAATAGAGTCATACATATTCAACAGGTTTTATGGAAAGGCTATACATATTTATGAGGGTGGTCAAGTGCATGTGCAAAGGGCAAACATATATGTAATATATATCCAATATTCAGTTTGAGGTGGAGTTTTAGCATTGAAATGAGGTGGAATTTGGCTCTTTCCATCAAAAGGTGAACTAGAGGACACCGTTTGTGCACAGTCTCTATGAGCTGGTTGAAACTGGCTTGAGGTCTGCAAGCTGCTTATCAGAAAAGAACGTAAGGCTGGTTGCCTGTTTAAGTACAGTTATAGCAGTCTGGGTTGTAAGTTGGAGTGAGGAGGTGTCTGATAATTTGCCTGACAGTTCCAATTGTTAGAGAGTTTAGCAAGAGTGTAGGTTTTCTTGCAGCAGTAAGAGTTTAGGAAGTTGCCATGCCAGCCAAGCCTTGAACCATTTAATCTTAGGTAACGTTTTTTCCCTTAACATTAGGATAAGTCTTTTTTTTTTTTTAAGTGTATTTTTTTATTATTTTATTTTATTATTATTACACTTTAAGTTTTAGGGTACATGTGCACAATGTGCAGGTTAGTTACATATGTATACATGTGCCACGCTGGTGTGCTGCACCCACTAACTCGTCATCTAGCATTAGGTATATATCTCCTAATGCTATCCCTCCCCCCTCCCCCCACCCCACAACAGTCCCCAGAGTGTGATGTTCCCCCTCCTGTGTCCATGTGTTCTCATTCTTCAATTCCCACCTATGAGTGAGAACATGCGGTGTTTGGTTTTTTGTCCTTGCGATAGTTTACTGAGAATGATGGTTTCCAGTTTCATCCATGTCCCTACAAAGGACATGAACTCATCAATTTTTATGGCTGCATAGTATTCCATGGTGTATATGTGCCACATTTTCTTAATCCAGTCTATCATTGTTGGACATTTGGGTTGGTTCCAAGTCTTTGCTATTGTGAATAGTGCCGCAATAAACATACGTGTGCATGTGTCTTTATAGCAGCATGATTTATAGTCCTTTGGGTATATAACATTAGGGTAAGTCTTAATTAATAAAGGGACATCTATTTTTGTCTCTCAAATCACAGTGTTTAATTAGTTCCCCGCTTCTTCTAACTTTTTAACTATTTTTTCAAACATCTTAAAATACAGTTTAGTTTTAGCTAGTTTTACTTATTATATAAACGAAATTATAATTTTCTGTTGTTTTTCCTTCAGTGTTGCTCGTGAGATTGAAACATATTAGTACTTGTAGCTGTCGTTAATTCATTTTCATCTCCATATGATATTTTAATTACAAATATGTAACTATTTATCCATATTATGCATATGTGGGTTGTTTTCAAATTAGGGGCATTAAAAATGTGTTGCTATAAGTGTAACTGTATGTACTTTCTAGTGCAGAAATGCATGAATTTTGTGAAAATTTATACTGAGATGCTTTGCATTGTGCTAAAGATTTAGAGTTAGATTTTTTAGTTGAAAATACACTAATATGTGTTGCAATCTTAATTAAAATTGCATCAAATATTTAGGGTAATTGAGAGATAATGTTGATAAAATTGAGTCTTCCGATTCAAGAATATAGTGGATCTCTCTTTTATTTAAGTCTTCATTCAATAAGATTCCTAATATTACCTGGAGTTTTGCACATCTTTTTCTAGATTTATTCCAAGGCACTTTATATGTTTGATGTCTTTTAATAGTTACATTTTAAAAACTGATTTGTTAACAAACAGTTTGTGCCAGATATGAAAAATACAATTGATTTTGTAAACTGCTAATCTACCAAACTTGCTATATGTACTTGTTAAATGTACAAATATAGTTGTAGAGTATTTTGGGTTTTCTGTGTAGACAAAAATGTCATTTACAAGTGATTAACTTTTTTAAAAAAATTATAATTCTTACACTATTTTTTACTTACTTTACTGTGTTGACTAATGATATCATTTGGTTGTGTCCCCACCCAAATCTCATCTTGAATTCCCACATGTGGGAGGGAGCTGGTGTGAGGTAATTGATTCATGGGGTCAAGATTTTCCCATGCTGTTCTAGTGATAGTGAATAAGTCTCATGAGATTGATCTGATGATTTTATAAAGAGTAGTTCCCCTGCACAAGCTCTGTCTCTCTTTGCCTCCTGCCATCCATCTAAGATATGACTTGCCCCTCCTTGCCTTCTGCCATAATCATGAGGTCTCCCCAGCCCCGTGGAACGGTAAGTCCATTAAACTTTTTTTAAATGTAAATTGTCCAGTCTCAGGTGTGTCTTTATCAGCAGCATGAAAACGAATTACTACAGCTAATGACTCTAAGATAATGTTGAATAGAAATAATTGTGGTGGGCATGCTTGTCTTGTTCTTGATGTCAAGGGAAAGCTTTTGACATTTAACCACTGAATTTAATATTTATCTTTAGGTTTGTGCAGATACCCTTTATTAAATTAAGGCAGTTCTTTTTCATTATTAGGTTATTAAGAATTTTTTTGTACTTACCACAAATGGGTTAAAATCATAAATTTATCTCTATTTTTGAGGTAATCATATTTTTACATTTGTACTGGTATGATGAATATTATTTAATGTTAAACCAAATCGTTTCCTGGAATTAATCTAAGTCATGATATATTTTATTTTTCTATTGCTGATTTGGTATGCTATTTTAAAATAATTTTTAGATCTATGAGCATGAATGTCATTGGCCTATATTTTTCTTTTCTAAAATATCATTGTTAGATTTTGGTTTCAAGATTTTCTTAGGCATACAAAATGAAATAGAGAATATATCTGTCATTATTCTCTTCTTATTAAAATTGACACATGAGTTGCTATAAAATTGCAAACCTTTACCATAAAGTGTCTGATCCAGAAGGCACAACTGCATAATTCTATCAAATATATGAAAAATAATACCATTTTACACAAACGCTTCCATTACATAAAGAAAAAAATCCAATTTGTTATACAGAGGCCAGTGTACCCTAATACCAAACCTGAAGGTAATAGTACAAGAAAGGAAAATTACGGGCTCATATCTCTTGTGACAACAGTTGCAAAAATATTTAACAAAATATTAGTAAACCAAATATAACAATATAAAAAAGGATAATGAGTTAGGACCAAGTGAGCTTACCCCAAGAATTTAAAGTTAATGTAACATGTGAAAATTAAACGGGCCAGGCACGGTGGCCCACGCCTGTAATCCCAGCACTTTGGGAGGCCGAGGCGGGTGGATCACGAGGTCAAGAGATCGAGACTATCCTGGCCAACATGATGAAACTCCATCTCTACTAAAAATACAAAAAATTAGCTGGGCGTGGTAGCGGGCGCCTGTAGTCCCAGCTACTCGGGAGGCTGAGGCAGGAGAATGGCGTGAACCCAGGAGGCGGAGCTTGCAGTGAGCCGAGATCGCGCCACTGCACTCCAGCCTGGGGGACAGAGCGAGACTCCGTCTCAAAAAAAAAAAAAAAAAAAAAAAAAAAAGAAAATTAAACAATGTGATTAATAGCATTAACAAAATTAATGAGAAATAGTATATGATTATAGCCATAGATGCAAAAATTTATTCATAATGTCCAATACCTTTTTATGAAAAAACACTCAGTAATATAGGAATAGAAGAGGATTCCCTCAACCTTCCAAAGAGCATCCATTAAAAAGCCTACTGCAGACACCAAAGTCAATGAATATTCTCATATATCTATTAAAAATTGTACCGAAGGTCCTTACCTAAATAACAAGGAAATAATAAAAATAAAAGGCATGATTATTGAGCAAGATAATGTAAACCTGTCACTATCCACAGACAATATGATTGCGTGTATAGAAAATGCAAAAGATGATACCTATCACATGAACTCAGCAAGGTTTCACGATACAGGATCAGTATATAAACATAGCGTGCATTTCTTTTTTATGAACAGTAAAACAAATATTAATGATCTTTTAAAATGTAATTTATAATAGCATCAAAAAATAATGAACTTAGGGATAAATATGACAAAAATGTGTAAGACCTCTACCCAAAAACTTCAACAACCTGAACAGAAAAATAAAAGAAATCTACATGAACACATTAGAGATTCATCTTTAACATGTCAACTTCCCCCAAATTCATCTATAAATTGAAATCAATGACAATCCAAACCCCAATATCTATTGTTTTATAGAAATTTCCAAGAATATGCTAAAATTGCTGTGCCAATGTAGAAGTTCTAGAATAGAAAACACAATCTCGGAAGATTACAACCTTGGAAAGTTACAACCTTGGAGGAATTTTGCTACCTGGTTTTAAGATTACACTTACTATAAGGCAATAGTAGTTTAAAAAATAGCAATAGTAGTAGCTATGCACTGACATCAAGGACAGACAAATAGATAAGTACGAGAGAAAGAAAAGTCCAAAAAGAGACCCTCACATATATGGATAAGTCGTTTCTGACAAAGGCACTAAAGCAATTCAGTAGGGAGAGGGAAGTATTTTCAAGGAATGGCTTAGGAAGAACTGATAAAAATAAGGAAAATATATCACTCATATGTCAGGCCACACACAAAAATTAACTAGAAATTAATTCTAGACATAATTAAGGTAAAATTACATTATAAAGTTCCTACAAGTAAATTTTAAGGTAACATTTTGCTACTTTGGTTAATAAAATATTTATTAGACAGAATACAACAATAATTATAAATGAATAACAGATTATAAGCTGGACGTTACAAAATTTAGAAGTTCTATTATTCACCGTTAAGAAAATGAAAAGGAGGTAAGCCAAAGACTGGGATGAAATATTCCAAAAGACTTATTTTAACAAGTGTTGGCCAGGATGTGAGGCACCTGTAATTATCATACTTTTCTGGTGGGAATGTGGAATAGTATACCTACTTTAGGATATAGTCCGGAAGCTTATTTTGAAACTAAGCATACAGCTACTTTTGGAGCCCAGCACTTCTATTCTTAGACATTTAACTTAAATAAATGAAAACATATATCTGAAGAAAGGCTTTTATCAGAATGTTTATAGCAGCATTATGTATAATAGGCCCAAACCGGAACATCCTAATGTCCATTGGAGAAGGGATAAGTAAACATTGGTGTATCTATACAATAGAGTACTACTAATCAATTTTAAAGAATAAGCTACTGACACATACAACAATATTCATTACTCTTAGTTTTATCCTGAAAGAAAGAAGCCAGACACAAAAGAGTACATTCTGTAAAAAATAAATTACATGAATTTGAAGACTAGGCAAAACTAATCTAGGGATTGGAGGATTAGAAATAAGAATAGTGGTTTCCTGTTTGCCTCTGTGGTGGTTAGGAGAATGGAAAGTAGACATCACCACCACCTTATGGTGTGTGTGCATGTGTATCATCTTTTTAGGACTGTTATATGCGTATGAAGTCTATCTATCTATTATCCGTATCACTCAAATTGTAGCACAGATCACATGTCATTTTGCAGCATTATTTTGTCAATGACAGAATAAATATGTGAGTGAATCCTTGTACATACAACTTTGTATACTTATTGTGGTACATAATGGCAAAATAAGTTTGATAAATATACCTACTGACCTGTTTACGGGGTGATTGTAAGAACTGAATGAAATAGTCATAGGAATAATGAGACAGTGATAACCATTCACTGAAGCTTTAGTATTTGAAACATATACAGCAGGGCCCAAACAAATGTTTATGTTCTTTTCTCTCTTACACTAGAGTCATGATTAAAAGCACTTATAGAAATTTCGTGGTGGCTTCTGGCTGCTTAAGTAATTAATAGTTTCATCTGTTTTATGCTCCTTCAGAGGTATAGTTTATCCCCGTTCTTATTTGTAACTAAAGCTCAAAAACGTTTACTGCCATTAAAGCAGGTATATACGTTTTGCCTAAGTCTTATTCTACCCCATCTTAATTTAGAAGTAAATGGCAATGGGGATCTGTTCTAAGCCCAGTGAGAAGTACTTTGTTCTTGGTAGCTCAAACTACAACATATTCAATCTACATGCTATTCAGAGGAGAAGTAATACTGACATATTAATTCAATTGGCCTGAATTTATACTGTATTTTACAAACTGAAAGGCTAAAGCTCAGGAACCAAGATATAAAATAGCTGGTCCAGTAAAACACTGTCCATTTTCATAAATAATGTACAGACTGGCTTGCAGTTTTTAAAAAGGTTCTTCTAAGGAAATTTTGCTGCTTGAAGTGGAATATTTACCTTTCCGTAACACCCACTGTAGCACCTGATTATTTGATTGAATGCATTTTGCTGGAAGTATAATGAATTTATTTGTGTATGGGGATAAAAAAGGTGCTGCTGGCCACATTACTGAGGAATCTGGTAAACATCTGTACTGCTTCTCTCTATTGTCAGTCAGGACTGAATGTGGCTGAAAAGCAGCAGCGGATTGTATCACTGTCTTCCCCTCCCTCATATCTTGACTAGCATAATTAGATGATACTGTCTTTTCAGACGGACACCCTTACATTTGCCTTTAGTAATGTTTACTCTGCATTTCCTTTGAACAAAATAATGAATTTCATTTCCTTTTAGTCCTATTCTGTTTGATCCATTTAGTTCTTTGAAGACTGTCAGTGCAGCTACATAGAAAAGTGGTCTGCCGGGATAAGTTTAGGTTTTTTGACATGAATCTTTTAGGTATATTCACCTTTAACAAATGAGAATTTTGAATATTTCTCACCACTTTGTATCTGTTTAACACTGATGAGTATTCAATTCTTAGTTTTCTTTCATTGCTGTGTATGTTGATGTATCTGTTAGTATAACATTTCTAAATGGACAGTGTGTATGTTTGTTATAGGCAAGCTACAAATGAAAGTTTCCTTCATGTTGATATTTTAAGTATATCCTTAAATTTACAAAACATTCTATTCTAGGTAAACTAAAAACTCTGAGTAACAGTGACAAAATATTTTTAAATAAGGTTATAATAATTTAGTTATTACGATTGAAGGGATAATAACGGTAGCCTATACATAAACTGAGACAAGCATTTCTGCCAGTCCTGTAGTCCCCAGTTGATTGGGCAGATTTCTATATGTAGGTACATCTAGTGTTTTTGTTTGTCTGTTGTCCTCTGGAGCACTGGGTTGACAATAGAGCCAACCTGAGAGAAGTTTCTAACTGGCTAACTTACACTGCTGTAAGACTCCATTCAGATGGAACTAAATGGAACTGCCCAACCCTTCTTGTAATCTAACCAAGTTCTGGATAGGGTAAGTAAGTCAGGAACTTATTTAAGACAATGGCATTGATCACACAGGCAGGAGCAATGCTGAAGACAGTGACTTGCTATCAGACTGTAGTTGGAAGACAGATATTAACTCATTTGTTTTCCAACTAACTCTCTGTAAAAGTCAACACTATAGGGAAAGGACAGTTTGAGATTCACTTTTCCAAATCTGTTTCAAATCTCCTTTACTTATCTAAGGTCATGCCTGCCTGGCCAATGCCAATGATCTGTCAAATACAGCCCCAGAAATTGTTGATTTAATACAATGTTAGATTAATAACAGAGTGATTTTCCATAGTGAAGCTTGAAAATATTCCCTGAATCACGTGGCTGGAAAATATGTATTTGTGATTAGCTAAATTTTGCAGATAGGTTAAACTTGCCCTATTAAGTGTCAATAATTTGTTTTAACTACTTCACAGAATTTTAAGAAATAAATTTTATAATATTTATTCTTGCCTTATTAAATAGAGGAGTCAAAACATAAGAACTCTTGAAGTCATTGATGGGTCTGCTACTAATCTTATGGGTAACCCTTATCTCAGATTTTGTAACTGTATTAGTCTCTTCTCATTCTGCTAAAAAAAACCATATCTGAGACTGGGTAATTGATAAAGAAAAAAGGTTTAATAGACTCACAGTTCCACATGGCTAGGGAGTCCTCACAATCATGGCGAAGGTCAATGAGGAGCTAAGTCACATCTTACATGGCAGCAGGCAAGAGAGCTTGTGCAGGGGAACTCCCATTTATCAAACCATCAGATCTTGCGAGACTTATTCACTACCATGAGAACAGTATGGGGGAAACCGCCCACATGATTCAGTTATCTCCACCTAGCCCCACCATTGATACATGGAGATTATTACAATTCAAGGTGAGATTTGGGTAGAGAGACAGCCAAAACATATTATTCCACTCCTGGCCCCTCCCAAATCTCATGACTTCACATTTCAAAACCAATCATGCCTTCCCAACAGTCCTCCAAAGTCTTAACCTATATTAGCATTAACTCAAAAGTCCGCAGTCCAAAGTCTCATCTGAGACAAGGCATGTCCCTTCGCCTATGATCCTGTAAAATCAAAAACAAGTTAGTTACTACCTAGATACAATGAGGGTATAGGCATTGGGTGAATGCACCTGTTTCAAATGGGAGAAATTGTCCAAAACGAAGGAACTACAGGCCCAATGCAAGTCCAAAATCTAGCAGGGCAGTCAAATCCTAAAGCTCCAAAATGATCTCCTTTGACTCCAATTCTCACATCCAGGTCATGCTGATACAAGAGGTGGGTTCCCATAGTGTTGGGAAGTTATGCCCCTGTGGCTTTGCAGGGTACAGCCCCCCTCCTGGCTGCTTTCACTGGCTGGCATTGAGTGTGTGGCTTTTCCAGGTGCACGGACCTACCATTATAGATCTACCATAATAGTAGCAAGCTGTTGGTGGATCTACCATCCTGGTGTCTCAAGGACAGTGGCCCTCTTCTCACAGCTCCACTAGGCAGTGCTCCAGTGAGGACTGTATGTGGAGGCTTGCACCCCACATTTACCTTCTGCACTGCCCTAACAGAGATGTTAAAATGAGGGCTCTGCCTTTGCAGCAGAATTCTGCCTAGACATATAGGCATTTCCATATGTCCTCTGAAATCTAGGCGGAGCTTCCAAAACCTCAATTCTTGACTTCTGTGTACCCACAGGCCCAATACCAAGTGTAAGCTGCCAAAGCTTGGGCCTTGCACCCTCTGAAGCAACGGCCTGAGCTCTACATTGGCCCCTTTTAGCTATGGCTGGGACACAGGGAGCCAAGTCCTGAGACTGCACAAAGCAGCAAGGCCATGGGCTTAGCCCATGAAACCATTTTTTCCTTCTGTACCTCCTAGCTTGTGATTAGAGGGATGGCCTTGAAGACCTCTGAGTGCCCTGGAGATATTTTCCCCATTGTCTTGGCAATTAACGTTTCGCTCCTAGTTACTTAGGCATATTTCTGTAGCTCTCTTGAATTTGTCCTCAGATAACGGGTTTTTCTTTTCTACTGCATTGTCAGTTTGCCAGTTTTCTAAACTTTTATGCTCTGCTTCCCTTTTAAACATAAGTTTCAATTCCAAACCACATCTTTGTGAATACATAAAACTGAATGCTTTTAACAGTACCCAAGTCACCTCTTCAAAGCTTTGCTGCTTAGAAATTTCTTCTGCCAGATACCCTAAATTATTTCTTTCAAGTTCAAATTTCCATAAATATCTGGAGCAGGGGCAAAATGCTGCCAGTCTCTTTGCTAAAACATAGCAACAGTCATCTTTGCTCCAGTTCCCAAAAAGTTCCTCATCTCCATCCGAGACCACCTCAGCCTGGACTTTATTGTCCATATCACTATCAGCATTTTGGCCAAAGCCATTCAACAAGTGTTTAGGAAGTTCCAAACTTTCCCACATTTTCCTGCCTTCTTCTGAGCCCTCCAAACTGTTGCAGCCTCTGCCTGTTACCCAGTTCCAAAGTCACTTCCACATTTTGGGGTATCTTTACAGCAGCATCCCACTTTACCCATACCAATTTACTGTATTAGTCTGTTTTCACACTTCTAATAAAGATGCAGCCAAGACTGGGTAATTTATAAAGGAAAGAGCTTTAATTGACCCACTGTTCCACATGACTGGGGAGGCCTCACAATCATGGTGGATGGCACATAAGGAGCAAAGTCATGTCTTACATGGAGGCAGGCAAGAGAGCTTGTGCAGGGGAACTCCCATTTATAAAACCATCAGCTCTTGTGAGACTTAATTACTACCATGAGTACAGTATGGGGGAAACTGCCCCCATGATTCAATTATCTCCACCTGGCCCCACTGTTACCATGTCAGAATTATTGCAATTTAAGGTGTGGTTGGGCAGGGGTATATCCAAACCATATTAGTAATGTATTAAAAAACTGAGTAGTCTTATTATAAATTGTTTTTTCAAAACATGGAGTTTGGCCATGTTGAATTTGTGCTGCCTCCATTGCTCCTGTGAACACCTGTGCAGAGACAGGAACTCCAGCATCTGCTGGCACCCTGCTGCAGCCAATGAGTGTGCACTCTGCCACAATGATGCTGCCACTGCTGCTGGCGTGTGTGAACAAGAACAAAGGCAGGCACAAAGGCCACCAGAATTGCCCCCGCCAATGTCTCCGCCCAGTGCCAACATTGCAGCCGAAGTGAAACTAGACAAAGAAAACAATGGAACCTCCCCTATCCTGGGCTGTCACCCTTGCCTGCATAAATATTCACAGAGGATGCACACAGATCTGCATTTGCCAGTGACCTGCTCCAGTACTAACACCACCACAAGCACACAGAGCACACAGTCACCAATAGGAGTCCCCACTGCCTCCTCCCAGCTGTGTTGCCTCCTTTGCTGTTTTGAACACCTGCACAGAGGCAGGAACCCCAGCATCTGCTCAACTCTGCTGCAGCCAATGAGCATGCACCCTGCCACTATGAGGCTGTCACTGCTGCTGGCATGTGTGAACAAGGACCTATCCTGCTACCACCACCCTACAAAATTCTTTGCCCAGCACAACCCATCAGAGTGCTTGACCAGAAGTCTGACAGCTCTTCAGCATCCCCATCACAGTGGGTTTCTAAACTCAGGGAGCCAGAGAAAAAAATTGGAGCCCAATACAAGTTTCCAGAGTCAGAGCATGCAGTACACAGTTATGTCCTGAGCCATAGCCGCCTAAAATCTTCCAGAAATGAAGCCGGTCAACTGAATACACCTTATATCACAATAAAATTCTCAAGGTCATCAAATGGACATAGCATATTCAAAGGGCAGCAACTTCACAGATTTAAGGAATATCAACCTACAGAGATGAGAGAAAACCAGCATAAGAACTCTGAAAACTCAAAAAGCCAGCATTACTTCTTTCCTCCCAATGATAGCACCACTTCTCCAGAAGGGGTCCTGAAGCAGGCTGAGATGGCTGAAATGACAGAAATAGAAATCAGAATATGGATAAAAATGAAGATCCCCATTCCTATTCAACATAGTATTGGAAGTCTTGCACAGAGTAATCAGGTGAAAGAAAAAAAAATTAATGGCATCTGAATAGGAAGATACTAAGTCACACTGTATCCCTTTCCAGACAACATTATTCTATATATAGAAAATCCCATAGTCTTGGCCCAAAAGCTCCTTCTGCTGATAACTTAAGCTAAGTCTCAGGAGAGAAAATCAACCTATAAAAATGACTAGCACTCCTACACACCAACAACAGTCAAGCTGAGATCCAAATCAGGAAAACAATTCCATTCACAACTGCCATAAAAACAAAATACCCAGGAATACAGCTAACCGGGAAGGTGAAAGATCTCTACAATCAGAACTACAAACAATTGCTCAAAGAAATCAGAGATGCCACAAACAAATTAAAAAACATTCCATGCTCGTGGATAGGAAGAATCAATATTGTAATAATGACCATACTTCCCAAAGCAATTTATAGATTCAATGCTATTTTTATTAAACTACCATTGAGATTCTTCACAGTACTAGAAAAAGAAATTAAATTCATATGGAACCAAAAAAGAGTCCAAATAGTGAAGGCAATTCTAAGCAAAAAGAATAAAGCTGGAGACAGCGCACTACCTGACTTCACACTATATTCCAGGACTACAGTAACCAAAAGAGCATGATACTGCTACAAATACAGACACACAGAACAATGTAACCAAACAGAGAGCCCAGATATAAGGCTGCATACCTACAACCATCTGATCTTCTACAAAGCTGACAAAAACAAGCAATGGGGAAATGACACTCTATTAAATAAATGGTGCTAGGATAACTGGTTAGCCATATACAGAAGATTGAAACTGGACCACTTCCTTACACTATATACAAAAATCAACTCACATTGGATCAAAGACTTAAATGTAAAACACAAAACTATAAAAACCCCGAAGACAACTTAAGCAATACCATTCTGGACATAGGAACAGGCAAAGATTTCATGACAAAGATAACAAAAGCAATCCAACAAAAGCAAAAATTAACAAATGCGATTTAATGAAACTAAAGAGCTTCTGCACAACAAAAGAAACTATCAAAAGAATAAACAATAATAAAAGAAGAAAAAAAAAAAAAAAAAAAAGGAGTTACTGATTTTTTTATTGGAGGCAGTAGACTTGATATTTCAGAATTGCATAGTAAAAGCAATTTACTGATTTTTTTTTTACTTTCAGATAAACTGTTACAATAAAGAAAGGGGCAGAATGTAGTATTTGGAAGATGATTTAAAATCAGCAGTGCCTAAAAATGTCTTCCTAAGTATCTTTCTCAGCCATGTCATTCTTTAAATTATGGGATGGTTCTTAGAAGTGAAAATGGTGTAATTGTATTAAGCAGACAGTTATAACTCAAGATAATGTAACTTTGAACCTTCTAAAAATTTTCATTATTATTATATATATTATATATATATATAAAAAATAAAAAATAAAAAAAAAAAAAAAAAAAAAAAGAATAAACAGACAACCCATAGAATGGGACATTTTTTTTTCAAACTATGCATCTGACAAAGGTCTAATATTCAGCATCTGTAAGGAACTTAAACAAATTTATAAGAGAAAGGACAAACAACCCCTGATATGATTTGACTCTGTGTCCCCACCCAAATCTCATCTCAAATTATAATCCCCATGTCAAGGGAGGGACCTGGTGGGATGTGATTGGATAATGGGGTTGGTTTCTGCCATGCTGTTTTCATGATAGTAAGTGAGTTCTTACAAGATCTGATGGTTTAAAAGTGGCACTTCCCCCTTAGTGCTCTCTCTCTCCTGACACCATGTAAGATGTGCCTTGCTTCCCCTTTGCCTTCCGCCTGATTGTAAGTTTCCTGAGGCCTCCCAAGCCCTCTGGAACTGCATGTGAATTAAAACTTTTTTCTTCATAAATTACCCAGGCTCTGGTCATTGTTTATAGCAGTGTAAAAAGCAACTAATACAACCCTCTTAAAAAGTGGGCAGTGGACATAAATATTTTTCAAAACAAGACATATATGTGGCCAACGAACATCTTAAGAAAAAGGTCAACATCGCTGATCATTAGAGAAATGCAAAGAAAAACCACGATGAGATACCATCTCAAACCAGTCAAAATGGCCATTACTAAAAAGTCAAACAATGACAGGTGCTAGCATGGTTGTGGAGAAAAAGGACCACTAAAACACTGTTGGTAGTAGTGTAAATTAGTACAACCATTGTGAAAAGTAGTGTGGCAATTCCTCAAAACCTAAAAACAGAACTACTTTTTGACCCAGGAATCCCATTACTGGGTATTTAGCCAAAGGAATATAAATTGTTCAATTATAAAGACACATACATGCGTATGTTCATTGCAGCACTATTTGCAATGGCAAAGACATAAAAGCAACCTAAATGCTCATCAGTGGGGACTGAATAAAGAAAATGTGATACATATACACCATGGAATACTATGTAGTCACAAAAGAAGAATAAGATCATGTCCTTTGCAGGAACATGGATTGAGCTGCAGGCCATTATCCCTAGCAAACTAACACAGGAACAGAAAACAAAGTACCACATGTTCTCACTTATAAGTTGGAGCTAAATAATGAGAACACATGGACATACAGAGGTAACAACTGACACTGTGGCCTAACAGAGGGTGGGGGTGAGAGGAGGGAGGTGATCAGGAAAAATAACTAATGGCTACTAGGCTTCATACCTCGGTGATGAAATAATCTGTACAATAAAGCCCCATGACATGACTTTACTTATAAAACAAACCTGCACTCAAACCCTTAAAGTTAAAATGAAAATTAAAAAAGAAGTAAAACAATAGAAATATAATAAAATGATACTGACTAACGTCATGTAGAAGAGGGCTATATAAAAATGTCTGCACATTTTAATATTATTCCGTAACTACTATAAGGCTTATTTACTAACTTTTGGCTCTTGCCTGTGTTCCAGAGCATTGGACTTGTTAGATAAGGGGTTTCTAGGGAAGTAAAGTGCTCTTATGCTTGTTATGAGCTGTATCGCCCTCTGCAATTTTCCTTTTTTTTTTTTTTTTTGAGACAGAGTTTTGCTCTTGTTGCCCAGGCTGGAGTGCGATGGCGCCATCTTGGCTCACCGCAACCTCCACCTCCTGGGTTCAAGCGATTCTCCTGCCTCAGCCTCCTGAGTAGCTCGGATTACAGGCATGTGCCACCATGCCTGGCTAATTTTGTTGCAATTTTCAAAATTCCATTTTTGTTTGCCTAGATAAAAAAAAAAAAAAAACCCTCAAATCAAAATGTTCATTTAACTGATTTCCTATAGGAAGGGGACAGTACTACGATCTGAACGTTTGTGATTCTCCCAAATTCTCATGTTAAATTCCTCACCTTTGAGTTGGAGCCTTTCGGAGATGATTAGGTCACGAGGGAGGAGTCCTCATGAATGGGATTGGTGCCTTCATAAAGGAGACCTCAGAGAGCTCCCTCTCCCCTTTCACTATGTGAAGACACAGCAAGAAGGGGCTATCTATGAATCAGCAAGTACTCTCTCACCAGGCACCCAACCATCAGGCACTTTAATTGTGAATTTCACAGCCTCTAGATTTGTGAGAAATAAATGTACTGTTTATAAGCCACCAACTCTGTGGTATTCTGTTATAGCAGCTCAAATAGATTAAGACACACAGTAAAAAGAAATACACATTTATTGACACTCTCTATGTGCTAGATATTTTCATACATTCTTGTATTTAATATGTGTAAAAGCCTTGTGAGGAGTGCAACTATGTCCATTTTATCAATGAGTTAACTGACGTTTAGAAAGGTCAAGTACTTCAGAGTAAGGACTTCAGGATAAGGCAAACCTGATCTTAAGATGTAATGCAATCATTTACTTTGGACAATTTACCTCACTGTTTGAGCCTATTTTCTCATCTTAAAATTGAGTAACACCAATTTTATAGATTTTCTGTGGGGATTAAGTAAATTGACACAAGTTAAACAGTCTTATATATGGTTGGCACAGAGGTTGTTTGCAATAAGTTGCTATTATTGTTTTCAACAGTTAAAAAAAAAAAAAGAAATAAAAGGAAAAGAGAGGTAACCAGAACTGGATACCTGCTCAAGTTACAAGCAAATAAATTACAAGGTTAGACATAATCCCAAGCCAGGCTTATCTGCTAGCATGTGCTTTCCAAAATACTAAAGTGTCTCTCCTCAAGTACACATTTTCTGCCAAAAATTTCTCTATTAATGAATAAAGTAATTGTATATAAGTATATATGCCTAGAAATTCATGTGGTAAAAGTAAAAAAAAATCTACTAAATAATTTTGGGAGAAATATTGAAATATGTATGTGTGCCTGTAACCTATATGATGATTCACAGTGGCAACAGCCCAAAAAAGTTGGGAGTTAATATATGGAATCTCTTTATTTATAAAACTAGCTTTAAATTACTTTATCTGCCTGCAATTTCACCAACAACAGCAAATTTAGTCTTGATGCTTTCAGGTGTACTTCATCTTACCTGATAGGAAGAGGAATTGAACATTCATGCTGGGACCTAGAGGTCTCTGTTACACAGTCGTGATGAACTTACAGTCGTTTATCTTCACAAAAGCACCGTAGGCTGGATATTTTAAGTGGCACTGGGTAATATGTGGATAGTAAACAGAACTCTTGGAGGATGTCCTTTAATGGATGATCTTTTAAAGACACAGCTGTTTTCTATTTCTCAATGCTGAACAAGTGGTCTATTCACATCTCTATGATGTTTTGAGGGCTGACACTCCCAGCTAAAGACTACTGCCTGCTTATTATTTCAAAATGAGCTCTCTAAGGAACTGGAGAGGAAGCCGGATTTTTCCCTGTAAATTAAGTGTATAACTTCTTCAGCTTTCTGTTGACTTCCCCATACGTTAATGTAATAGAGAGTTTCTTAGGGCTACTCTTTCACACACTACAGCCATGAGATAAATTAGTAACAGTTAATTTAATTAGTAAAGAAATTAGCAGTAAGGATCTATACCTCTGATCCCTCAAACTTCGCCGGAATACCATCTGTCTTTCCTTCTCACTCTACAGCCATCACTTCTTTTGAAGGAGAAGGAAAAAAAAATGCTAAAAGGCATTGCAGTTTTTCTTCTGTTTATCTTAAAAATACTGTATTTCCTACTTTTCGGTTTATATATTTTCTCTTCTCAGTTCACATCTCTCTCTCTGTTTCTAATCCTCATTATCAGATATGTTCTCTGAATCTAGAAATTTAAAACCTACCTTCTTTGTTCTTCCCTATCCAAGTGGAAGTGTTTGTAGGGAAGGGAAAAAAGGACACAGTTTCAAGTTAATGTTTGAAGCAAATAAACACAGCACATGCCTGTTATATTCGCTTGATCAGGCATTTCAACATGGTACATTCATCTAGTAGATTTAGATTCAAGGCACATCAATAAAAACGAGTGTATATGTGTGTATATATATATATATATATATATATATATTCCAGCTTTAAATTTTGTATGACTTTTTTATGAGTTATATATATTTTCATCTTATTGTAGGAATCTTTACCAATATGATTACTACCAGGCTCAGAATGACAGCTATATAGTTGGGCGGAAGGCATGAAATTTGTTCTTAATTAAGAAATCCACCTGTACAGAACTAATTAAGTGTTAGGCTAATTTATTCACATTGTCATGTTAATGCTTTCAAGAATACTATTGTCTTTGAAATAAGCTAAGAGCTACAGATCAAGAGTTAAAAACTGTGGAAATGCAGTTCTATTAATAAAAATATCTGAGTCAAATTGGGATATGTGAAGTTTTCAGATTGAAGTTTATCCATACCATGTCATTTTATTCTTCAGCTTTCTGTCATGCAACTTGGGGGAGTTTACAGAATGTTCATTTTCTTCTCTGACAATATTCCTCGTGAGCACAGAAGAATTTGAAAAGAAGGAATCAACAAACTTGAAGATAGTTAATTGAGATTACTCAGACTGAGATATAATAGAAAGAAAAAAAAGAAGATAAATAAATAGAGCCTCAGAAAGCTTTGGTATACCATCAGACATGCAAACATATTTAAAATTAGAATTCAAAAAAGACAAGATAGAGAAGAGAGAGAGAGACTATTTGAGGAAGTAATGACAAAATCTTACCAGATTGAATCCAGATCGAATGACAAACATTATTCTACACACTCAACAAGCTCAATATACTCCAAGTAGAATGAATATAAAAAGATCCACACACAGACATATCATAGTAAAAGTGCCAATAGCCAAAAACAAGGAGAAAATCTTTGAAGTAGCTGGAGAAAAATTATTCTTTACTTACAAAGAAACCTTGATAATTTTAACACTTGATTCTTCAGCAGAGAGAGAGAGCAGAAGGATGCAGTGGGATAACTAATTCAAAGTGCTTAAATAAAAGCAAACAGAAAATGTCAACCAAAAATCCCATATCTAGGAATGATATATTTTAAAAATCTGTTTTAAGGTTTATACAGTTTAAAAGACCAGTTATATGACAATAACAGCACAAAGATGGAGGGAATGAAGATATTTAAGAGCTATGGTTTTGAATTCTCTAAAAAGATAGTTTCACTGGTGAATTCTATTAAATGTTTTTAAAAATTAACACTAATCCTTCCCAATTATTCCTAAAAATGGGAGAAGAAGCATTTCTAAGCTGATTACCTGAAATACAGATAGTGTTACATTTTTCTTTTCCATCTGGATGCTTCTTTTGCTTGCCTAATTGTCCTGGCTAAAATCACTAGTAAAATGTTGAATAGAAATGGCAGAGGTGAGCATCTTGATATTAGGGTGAAATCTAATCTAATCTTTGGTATTAGCCTGATACCAAAACCAAAGAAATCATAAGAAAAGAAACTCAGTGGTTTCTGCCAGTATCCTTAATCTGCATAGACATAAAATTTGTCAGAAAATATTAGCAAATGAAATCCAGCAAACATATAAAACAGATTATTTACCATGAGCAAATAGGACTTATCACAGAAGTGCATGCTGGTTCAACATATAAAAATGAATCAATATAATAAAATATATTAATAGAAAAAAATCACATGTTCCTCTAACTGCAGAAACATTTTTTAAATTCAACAGCATTCTATAGTGAAACAATTAACATATTACGAATAGAAAAACATACTTTGTCAGCTGGAGCAAAGTGCATCTATGCAAAACTCACAGCTCACTTCATTCTTAATGTTCAAAGACTGAAAGATTTCTCCCTAAGATCAAGATGCCCACCTTTGCCATTTCTATTCAACATTTTACTAGTGGTTTTAGGCAGGACAATTAGGCAAGCAAAAGAAGCATCTAGATGGAAAAGAAAAATGTAATGCTATCTGTATTTCGGGTGGAATAATCTTATATATAGAAAATCATTAGAAACCCATGCACATTAAACCCACTCACATGTATGCAGACATATTGCATGGGACTTCATCAAATTTTAAAACATTTTGCTTCCAAGAATACTATCAAGAAAGTGAAAAGATGACTCACATAATTGGTGGAAATTTTTGCAAATCATATATCTGATAAGGGATTACTATCTAAAATGTAAAGAACACTTAGAAATCAATAATAAAAGGACTAACCAAATAAAAACAGGCAGAATATTTGAATAGACATTTCTCCAGGGAGATATACAAATGGACAGCAAGCACACGAAAAGATACTTAACATCATCAGTCATTAGGGGCATGAAAAGCAAATCCACAATGAGGATAATATTTCATATCCACGTGTCTGGTTATAACAAAACAAAAACATAATTTCAGAAGTGTTTACATGTGAGAAAATTAGAAGCCTCATACATTGCAGGTAGAAATGGAAGATGGTACAGCTGCTGTAGAAAACAGTGTGACCATTTTTCAAGAAGTCAAACATAAAGCTACCATATAATCTAGAAATTCCACTCTTAGGCATATACCCTAGAGAAATGAAAGCATATGCCCATATAAATCCTTGTACAAAAATATTCACAGCAGCATTATCCATACTCTATAAAGTATAAAAAGCTCACATGTATGCCTTCAATGGAAGATCATTTAAATGTCAAAAAGACTAAAGTACTAGTATATTTTACAACATGAGTGAATTTTGAAAATGTTATGCTAAGTGAAAGAAACCAAACACAAATGGCCACATATCACACAATTCCATTTTTTTCAAATGTCAACACTAGGCAAATCCACAGAGTCAGAAAGCAGATTAGTGGTTGCTAGGGACTGAGCAGTGGTGGGGTAAATGCAGGAATGGAAAGTGACTACTAATATGTGCAGGGTTTCCTTTGGTGGTGAAAATATTCTGGAATTAGATAATGGTGATGGTTACATAACTTTTTGAGTACATGAAAAACCACCAAGTTGTACACTTTAAATAGGTGAATTTTATGATATGTTAATTATATGTCAGTTTTACAAAAGAGACATTTCAAAAAGAATCCGTAATTAAGAATCTTCCCACAAAGGAAACAGCAGACACAGACATTCTAAAACAGCTTTCTTCCAAATAATCAGAGAAAGAAAGTAATCCCATTCTTACACGATTTCAAAATATAGAAAAAGGGAATACACCCTATTTAATTTTATCAAACTTGATAAACAAATCAAACACAGATCTTAATAAAGAGGAAAATGAGTCCTATATCACTTAGAAACATAGCTGAAAATATTCAAAATAAAATATTTGTATATATACCCAGTAATGGGATGGCTGGGTCGAATGGAATTTCTAGTTCTAGATCCCTGAGGAATCGCCACACTGACTTCCACAAGGGTTGAACTAGTTTACAATCCCACCAACAGTGTAAAAGTGTTCCTATTTCTCCACACCCTCTCCAGCACCTGTTGTTTCCTGACTTTTTAATGATTGCCATTCTAACTGGTGTGAGATGGTATCTCATTGTGGTTTTGATTTGCATTTCTCTGATGGCCAGTGATGGTGAGCATTTTTTCATGTGTTTTTTGGCTGCATAAATGTCTTCTTTTGAGAAGTGTCTGTTCATGTCCTTCACCCACTTTTTGATGAGGTTGTTTGTTTTTTTCTTGTAAATTTGTTGGAGTTCATTGTAGATTCTGGATATTAGCCCTTTGTCAGATGAGTAGGTTGCGAAAATTTTCTCCCATTTTGTAGGTTGCCTGTTCACTCTGATGGTAGTTTCTTTTGCTGTGCAGAAGCTCTTGAGTTTAATTAGATCCCATTTGTCAATTTTGGCTTTTGTTGCCATTGCTTTTGGTGTTTTAGACATGAAGTCCTTGCCCATGCCTATGTCCTGAATGGTAATGCCTAGGTTTTCTTCTAGGGTTTTTATGGTTTTAGGTCTAACATTTAAGTCTTTAATCCATCTTGAATTGATTTTTGTATAAGGTGTAAGGAAGGGATCCAGTTTCAGCTTTCTACATATGGCTAGCCAGTTTTCCCAGCACCATTTATTAAATAGGGAATCCTTTCCCCATTTCTTGTTTTTGTCAGGTTTGTCAAAGATCAGATACTTGTAGATATGTGGCATTATTTCTGACGGCTCTGTTCTGTTCCATTGATCTATATCTCTGTTTTGGTACCAGTACCATGCTGTTTTGGTTACTGTAGCCTTGTAGTATAGTTTGAAGTCAGGTAGTGTGATGCCTCCAGCTTTGTTCTTTTGGCTTAGGATTGACTTGGCGATGCGGGCTCTTTTTTGGTTCCATATGAACTTTAAAGTAGTTTTTTCCAATTCTGTGAAGAAAGTCATTGGTAGCTTGATGGGGATGGCATTGAATCTGTAAATTACCTTGGGAAGGATGGCCATTTTCATGATATTGATTCTTCCTACCCATGAGCATGGAATGTTCTTCCATTTGTTTGTATCCTCTTTTATTTCCTTGAGCAGTGGTTTGTAGTTCTCCTTGAAGAGGTCTTTCACATCCCTTGTAAGTTGGATTCCTAGGTATTTTATTCTCTTTGAAGCAATTGTGAATGGGAGTTCACTCATGATTTGGCTCTCTGTTTGTCTGTTATTGATGTATAAGAATGCTTGTGATTTTTGTACATTGATTTTGTATCCTGAGACTTTGCTGAAGTTGCTTATCAGCTTAAGGAGATTTTGGGCTGAGACAATGGGGTTTTCTAGATATACTATCATGTCATCTGCAAACAGGGACAATTTGACTTCCTCTTTTCCTAATTGAATACCCTTGATTTCCTTCTCCTGCCTAATTGCCCTGGCCAGAACTTCCAACACTATGTTGAATAGAAGTGGTGAGAGAGGGCATCCCTGTCTTGTGCCAGTTTTCAAAGGGAATGCTTCCAGTTTTTGCCCATTCAGTATGATATTGGCTGTGGGTTTGTCATAAATAGCTCTTATTATTTTGAGATACGTCCCATCAATTCCTAATTTATTGAGAGTTTTTAGCATGAAGGGTTGTTGAATTTTGTCAAAGGCCTTTTCTGCATCTATTGAGATAATCATGTGGTTTTTGTCTTTCGTTCTGTTTATATGCTGGATTACATTTATTGATTTGCGTATATTGAACCAGCCTATACCCAAAGGACTATAAATCATGCTGCTATAAAGACACATGCACACGTATGTTTATTGCAGCATTATTCACAATAGCAAAGACTTGGAACCAACCCAAATGTCCAACAATGATAGACTGGATTAAGAAAATGTGGCACATATACACCATGGAATACTATGCAGCCATAAAAAATGATGAGTTCACGTCCTTTGTAGGGACATGGATGAAATTGGAAATCATCATTCTCAGTAAACTATCGCAAGAACAAAAAACCAAACACCGCATATTCTCACTCATAGGTGGGAATTGAACAATGAGAACACATGGACACAGGAAGGGGAACATCACACTCTGGGGACTGTTGTGGGGTGGGGGGAGGTGGGAGGGATAGCATTGGGAGATATACCTAATGCTAGATGACGAGTTGGTGGGTGCAGCGCACCAGCATGGCACATGTATACATATGTAACTTACTTGCACATTGCGCACATGTACCATAAAACCTAAAGTATAATAATAATAATAATAATAAAAGAAAAAAAACACACAAAAAAAACAAAACAAAACAAAAACAAAAACAAAAAAAAACAAAACAAAACAAAAAAAATATTTGTAATAATCAAAGAATATCTTCTCCCATATTAGATTAATTTGGCCCCCAATCAACCACACCACAGCCTAGTAAGGTCTTAATTGCTCCCTTCTCACTTAGTCTTATATTTATTAGCATTTTACTCTTGGTATAAATTTGTTTTTTCTCTTTTCAGCTCTCTAGATTGAACCTATAGAAACCACCTCCTTACATGATCTTTATTTTAGTTTATAGAAAACCAGACTTAAGGTTCAGCCACAGAAATGTAATAGAGATCAATGGTCAAATAATCAGAATTGGAGGGTGCTTTGTTTTCAGAGGAAAAATTATCTTATTGAGGTAGGAGAAAAACACAGTAGAATAATTATAACTCTAATCCTCATAAGGAAATTGAAAAGATTTGGAAATATTAAAGTTCTTCATCAATGAATCTTTTTCGGATTAGGGGCATGGCTACCAGAAAAATGGTG
Organism: Pongo pygmaeus; assembly: GCF_028885625.2. NCBI lineage: Eukaryota > Metazoa > Chordata > Mammalia > Primates > Hominidae > Pongo > Pongo pygmaeus. The sequence goes on along the minus strand of NC_072396.2, from coordinate 149,025,298 downwards.
GGCTTGTATCTGATGCAGCTACTGAATCCTATACACTAACTTAGCAGGCTAGAAAAGACTTTATATTAATGCACCCATTAAATATGAATATTGAGCCAGTAGATAGCTTGGAACATAAGGCAGAAACCAAGAAACCTGGTTCTATTACTCTTATTATCGTTCATGAGAGAATATAGAATGTAACAGAGAAAACTTTTTCCAGACCACCCCAAAGTCAAAGCCTTGTAAAGAACTCAGGAAATAATCCATAAAATTTAACTTCACGGGTTTTCTTCCCATTGAACTTCAATTCAACAAATACTTGATTATCAGTGAGAAAAGCTTGGCAAAGCTTAAGACATTTTGGGGTACATTTACCGATTTGCTGCAGTCTGTAAGGAAAACAATAATGTGGAAATGTTTTAGTTTTTTTTTTTCTTTTTTTTTTCTGACATGCCTGTAGAATCCTTGTCTGCTTGATAAATGCCTGGTCATCTGTGATTTGCTGAAATAAAAGTAATCATTCCATACTCTGTGTATGTCTCTCCTCTCATACTTAGCACATCGTTGTGAGTTCTTCAAACTAGATTGTTAGCCATTTCAAGGCAGATACCACATTGTATACTTCTAGAGGGGAAAGGTAATACAGAGATGAAGACTCAGTTAGACTTGGTTTCAAAGTTTTTGTATCCCATTGCCTAGCTGCATGGCCTTGAGCAAATTATTTAACTTTTCTGTTCCTCCATTTTCTTATTTGTGAAATTGTCCTACATAATAGTACATTCTCCACAGGATTGTGTGCTTTTGAATGACAAAGCTACAGCACAGTGTTTCCATGTATGTGTATATTTTCTTTTAGTACTCTTCAAAGTTTTTTGTTTCCCTAAATGGATATCAAATTATTTGAATGCTATTCATTGTATGTGCCTTTACCCCTAAATATTTGTATAATCAGACTTATTAAGTTGTTTATTTATAAATATATATGGAATTTGGGGTCTTAGTTCTGCAACGTGGATAGATTATTTGTTTCTTCCTTTGCCAATACACTGACCTACCAGTTTTGATATCTGGTTGCTGAGGTCCTTCCTTATTCTTTTTTCATGAAATATTCTTATAAGTTCTGAAACATTTAATGGCTCTGATTATATTTTGAAAGAATTGCAGTAATAGTATATGTAATTATTCTCATTATAGATAGCTTTAACAGTGCAAAAATATTCAAAATGAAATGTAAAATAACCATTTAAGTTTTAATCCATCTTCTAGCCCAATTCCTATGCATTTACATGAATCTATACATATCGTTATTCATGTGAGTTTATCCGATAAAATATAACAAGATACATATGGTGATGTGACTTTTGCTATTCCCATGACACTTAGAAGTAAAGACCAACACTGGGAACAAAGGGCAGGCTTGGAAAACCCACTTTCCAATGAGCACTCTTAAAAATTAGAAGCCTGCATAAATGTCTTCTTTTGAGAAGTGTCTGTTCATGTCCTTCGCCCACTTTTTGATGGGGTTGTTTTTGTTTTTTTCTTGTAAATTTGTTTGAGTTCATTGTAGATTCTGGATATTAGCCCTTTGTCAGATGAGTAGGTTGCGAAAATTTTCTCCCATTTTGTAGGTTGCCTGTTCACTCTGATGGTAGTTTCTTTTGCTGTGCAGAAGCTCTTTAGTTTAATTAGATCCCATTTGTCAATTTTGGCTTTTGTCGCCATCGCTTTTGGTGTTTTAGACATGAAGTCCTTGCCCATGCCTATGTCCTGAATGGCAATGCCTAGGTTTTCTTCTAGGGTTTTTATGGTTTTAGGTCTAACGTTTAAGTCTTTAATCCATCTTGAATTAATTTTTGTATAAGGTGTAAGGAAGGGATCCAGTTTTAGCTTTCTACATATGGCTAGCCAGTTTTTCCCAGCACCATTTATTAAATAGGGAATCCTTTCCCCATTGCTTGTTTTTCTCAGGTTTGTCAAAGACCAGATAGTTGTAGATATGTGGCATTATTTCTGAGGGCTCGGTTCTGTTCCATTGATCTATATCTCTGTTTTGGTACCAGTGCCATGCTGTTTTGGTTACTGTAGCCTTGTAGTATAGTTTGAAGTCAGGTAGTGTGATGCCTCCAGCTTTGTTCTTTTGGCTTAGGATTGACTTGGCGATGCGGGCTCTTTTTTGGTTCCATATGAACCTTAAAGTAGTTTTTTCCAATTCTGTGAAGAAAGTCATTGGTAGCTTGATGGGGAGAAGACATTTATGCAGCCAAAAAACACATGAAAAAATGCTCACCATCACTGGCCATCAGAGAAATGCAAATCAAAACCACAATGAGATACCATCTCACACCAGTTAGAATGGCAATCCTTAAAAAGTCAGGAAACAACAGGTGCTGGAGAGGATGTGGAGAAATAGGAACACTTTTACACTATTGGTGGGACTTTAAACTAGTTCAACCATTGTGGAAGTCAGTGTGGCGATTCCTCAGGGATCTGGAACTAGAAATGCCATTTGACCCAGCCATCCCATTACTGGGTATATACCCAAAGGACTATAAATCATGCTGCTATAAAGACACATGCACACGTATGTTTATTGCGGCATTATTCACAATAGCAAAGACTTGGAACCAACCCAAATGTCCAACAAGGATAGACTGGATTAAGAAAATGTGGCACATATACAACATGGAATACTATGCAGCCATAAAAAATGATGAGTTCATGTCCTTTGTAGGGACATGGATGAAATTGGAAATCATCATTCTCAGTAAACTATCGCAAGAACAAAAAACCAAACACTGCATAGTCTCACTCATAGGTGGGAATTGAACAACGAGAACACATGGACACAGGAAGGGGAACATCACTCTGGGGACTGTTGTGGGGTGGGGGGAGGGGGGAGGGATAGCATTAGGAGATATACCTAATGCTAAATGACGAGTTAATGGGTGCAGCACACCAGCATGGCACATGTATACATATGTAACTAACCTGCACATTGTGCACATGTACCCTAAAACTTAAAGTATAACAACAAAAAAAAATTAGAACCCAATTCCCTCCATGTACACCCTGGGGTTAAAAGGGGATTTGGAGACCTTGGCCTTAAAAATATACATGTGTGATTGAGAGGCTTTTCCCTGCTCTTGGGGTGATTTTTAAAATATAATGGGATTTAAATCTAAAAGAACAATAAATTACAGAAACTGTGTAAGTTGGCATGCTTACAAAGAATTTCACTAAACACATATTTCTCCAAAGAAATATATGACAAGTTATGTCTAAAGTGATGAACAAATCATTTCCTCGTAACATTTATGACCAATGGCTTCCCTGCTACTTATTTCTCTCATTAGCTATATTTATCAGTGTCTTGCCTTGCCTCTGTGTTTCTTTGTCTTTTCTTTCTCTCCTATTTGTTCTCCCTCTTTTTTTTTTTTTTTTTTTTCTGAGACAGAGTCTCCCTGTGTCACCCAGGCTGGAGCGCAGTGGCACGATCTCAGCTCACTGCATCCTCTGCCTCCTGGGTTCAAGCGATTCTCCTGCCTCAGCCTCCTGAGTAGCTGGGATTACAGGCGCCTGCCACCACGCCTGAGTAATTTTTGTATTTTTAGTAGAGACAGTGTTTTACCATGTTGGCCAGGCTGGTCCTGAACTCCTGACCTCAAATGATTGGCCTGCCTCAGCCTCCCAAAGTGCTGGGATTACAGGAGTGAGCCTACGCACCCAGCCTGTTCTCCCTCTTCCTAATACTTCATTACTATGCAGAACTCATGCATGATTCCTTCTGGCTGTGTGGAAATCAACACAGGATATTACATATTTATTTCCTTGTCTTCTGATATGGCTAAACCTCATTTTGATATATAGGACCTCAGCACACAGCATACAGAAAAGCAGCATGGATCACGATTAGATGCTTGAATAGAGAGCCTGAGGCTGGGTTGAGAACACTTAATCAAAGATGTCTCCACAAACTTACAGATAAATACACATCGACTTCCACTAATAGACATTCAGTTATTTTGGCTAAGCATTACCCTCTCCCCCCGACTTCCTATTCTAAAGTGCAAATTGCCCTGGCAGAGATTTTATTAATGATATCTTAACGTGTTTTTCTCATTCACAGAAAAAAATATTGTGAATTCTGTGAACTCCGTGTTGAAATTATGGCCACATAGAAAAGGGTGAGAAAGAAATTCCTAGAGGGAATTGATTCCATTAGGAATTTAATATATGCCTGATACTATGCTGAGATTTTGTACATATTAGCTCATTTAATCCCCAAGAGACTATTCTGTGGTAGTTTTCCAAAATCGATAGATGAATGTACTGAGGCTTAGGTGTTATGTGTTAAATATCTGTTTCCCAGCAAAAATTCATGTTGCCACCCTAACCCCTGAGGGGTTAGGAAGTGATTTTTTAGGATATCATTAGGTCATGAGGGTGGGGCCCTCATGACTGAGATCAGTGCCTTTGTGAAAAGGAACCCCAGAAAGATCTCTCACTCTCCTGCCACGTGATGTTATAAGAAGTTGGCTATCAGCAACTTAAAAGGGGCTCCTCATCAGAACCTGTCCATGCTAGCATCCTGATCTTGAACTCTCAGTTTCCAGAACTGTGAGAAGTAAATCTTGGTTATTTGTAAGCCGTGAAATGTATAGTATTTTGTTATGACAGCTTGAACTAAGACATTAGGGTTTCAATTATATATAATTGCAGGGAAGTCCTTATTGATAAAGTGACATTTGGGCAAGGCTCTGAAGAAGGTAAGAAAGTGAGCTAGAGATAGCTATAAAATAATGTACCAATTGACCTAATAATAATATCCAATTATTTCCCTTTCTATCTTATTTGTTTGAAAATTTCACCTTGGTTTTCCATCTCAGTGATTGTTATCTTTCCTTTCCTGAACTGAATAATCTAACATATATTTTTCAATTATATGAAATTGAGGTTCTCTTCCACGCACTAGAACCCTATGAAGATACTATCTTTAAGATCTACAAAATGCTTTTAATTCTTACTTCCAACATCTAGATTTTGCTGATATGGTTAATAATTTTAGTCACAAATTAACGATTTTCACAGTTCTGATATGCACAATTTTTGGTTGCCATGGTTTTATTTAAATAATTCTAGTTCCCCAACAACATAGTTCAAATATGAGTCACCGTGATATACTAACTGAAAGTAATTGCATAAAATACAACTTCACTAATAACCCTTCAGTTCACAAATCATTACATAAATACAAAGTCTTGCATAATAATCAGTCGTCAATTATGTCACTTCTTTCAAGTTTGTCAGTGGTCGCTCACTGGACAGCTGTTCATATACAGACAGAAAAGTGTGTGGTTGTGTTGCCTCCTTATCACTCAGGGATAAATGCTACATTATAGATAATTGAAGGAGGAATTGGCCCTCAAAACAGAAATTGCAGCAAAGAAAGGAAAAGTGATAAACACTGGAAATGAAATTAGAACCAAATGCATAAGCACATGTATACATATATGTGTATGCACATTGTGCGTGACTATATATGAATGTGTGTATATATGTATGTATACACATATATATGTAAATTTTAGATTATATATAAACTAAAAGGTTCTAGTGGGAGGAATATAAACTTATTTTCATATAACTGACAATCACAATTTCATCTTTGCTTCATCTTCTTCTACCCTGATAATTCTTGTTTTTAGTTTGTCTGTCATTTGTTTAGACTAGGAGTCAGAAAACATTTTGTATAGGGCCAGATACTAAATATCTTAGATTTTGTGGGCCATGTGGTCTCTGTTGCAACTGTTTGGCTATGCAGTTGTATTGTGAAAGTAGCCATATGGAAACAAATGGATGTGGCTGTCTTCCAATAAAAGTTTATTAACAAAAGGTGATGGCTGGCCCAATTGTGCCCACAGGCCAGTTTGGATTAGAGTAATTTCTCATGTATTTTTCTCAAAAAATTTATTTATGTGATATATTCTCTGAATCACTAAAGTGATCTACAAATATTTCTGAATGATTAAAATCCTATAAATATCTATCTATAACCCCAACTGCTGAGTGGAAATCTCAGCTGAATACAAGATTCTTGGGTTGTAATGTTTTCTTCTTAGCGGTATATACATCTTACTCCAATTGTTTTTTTAGACATACTCTGTCCTCTGTCAGTGTTGCTGATGACAAGTCTGGTGCTAGTTTGATTTCTTTTTTTTCTCCTTTTGAAGAGCTGTACGATTTCATCTTTATTCCTGAAATTGAGACATATTATTCTAGTATTCAAAAGTCTATTTGTGTGAGTGTTTTAATCAATTCTTCACTCAGTGACGTTCTTCAATTTGCCAGTTAAGGCTTTTATTTGCTTCCAGCAAATAAAAAAAATCATAAAGTGATTTTTCTTGCAATATAATTTATTTTCTTGCCTTTTACTTTGCGTATCCTTTGTTTGTGTTTTGGTTTGAGATGACCTTGAGGCTTGAAAATGCTATCTTATAACTAATTTTTTTTAGCTGATAACAACAGCTTGTTTTGCTTGTTTGTTGCAAAAACAAGCAAGCAAAAAGAACACTAACACAAATTCTACACCTTAACATCATATCCCACTTTTTAACATTTCATTGTTCCTATGTATATTGCATTGTATTGTCTATGTCTTGAAATGTTGTTATAGTCATTATTTTTCATTGGTTTATCATTTAGTCATGGTACTTAGTATAAGAGTAGTATACACATCACAGTTTCAGTGTTATAATATTCTGTGCTTTTCTGTGTATGTATTATAACCAGTGACTTTTGTACCTTCAGGCAATTACTCCTTGCTCATTAATGTTCTTGTCTTTCTGATTGAAGTACTCCCTTTAGCATTGCTTGTAGGACAGGTCTGGTGTTGATTAAATCTCTCAGCTTTTGTTTCTCTGGGAAAATCTTTATTTCTCCTTCATGTTTTAAGGATGTTTTCCCTAGGTATACTGTTCCAAGGTAAAAGTTGTTTTCCTTCAGTACTTTAAATATGTCACGGCACTCTCTTCTATCCTGTAAGACTTCCACTGAAAAGTCTGCTGCCAGCTGTATCGGAGTTCCACTGTATGTTCTTTGTTTCTTTTCCCTTGCTGCTTTTAGTATCCTATTTTTATCTCTTATATTTGGGAGTTTGACTATTAAATGACTTGATGTAGTCTTCCTTGGGTTCATTCTGCTTGGTGTGCTATTACCTTCTTGTACTTGAATATTAATATATTTCCTTAGGTTCAGGAAATTATATGTTATTATTCTTTTCAATAAACTTCCTACCCCTATCTCTTTCTCTATCACCTCTTTGAGGCCAATAACTCTTAGATTTGCCCCTTTGAGGCTATTTTGTAGATTCTATATGTGTGTTTCATTGTTTTCTATTCTTGTTTTCTTTTGTCCCCTCTGACTGTGGATTTTCAAATACGTATCTTGAAGCTCACTAATCCTTTCTTCTGCTTGATCAATTCTGCTATTAAAGGACCCAGAGATGCATTCTTCAGTATGCCTGCTGCATTTTTCATCTCCAGAATTTCTGCTTGATTCTTTTAAATTATTTAATCTTTTTGTTAAATTTATTTGATATAATTCTGAATTCCTTTGGTGTGTTATCCCGAATTTCTTTGCATTTCCTCAGGACATCTATTTTGAATTATTTGTCAGAAAGGTCACATATCTCTGTTTTTCCAGGATTGGTCCCTACTGCCTTATTTAGTTCATTTGGTAAGGTCATGTTTTCCGGGATTCTCTTGATACTTGTAGATGTATGTCTGTGTCTGGAAATTGAGGAGTCAGGTATTTTTTGGACTCTTCACAGTTTGGCCTTATTTGTAGTATTTGTGGTCGCTTTCTTGGGAATACTTTCCAGATATTGCTAAGGACTTGAATAATGTCACCAAACGTAAGCCTGACGCTAGTATAGTATCACATGACAACAGGCCCTGAAAGAAATCAAAGTATTTTACCCTCAAATATATTTATTTGACATATTTTTAAACGACCCTGCAAAGTTGTCTCTTGTGGGGAAAATGTACATTCAGTAGATAATCTCTTTCCTTTTCCAGGTCTCTTCCCTGATCCAGGAGAGAATTAAATTAAGAGTCTGGAATCTTGTTAAGTCTGATAAGAAACATTTACAATCTATTCTCTCTGGAGCTGGCTCGCTGGAGGCTTCATCTGCATAATAAGTACCCTGGTCTCCAAACCCCTTTATCTTAACCAAGACACTCTTTTCTATGGATTCCAGGTATTTAGATAAACATTTTCAACCAGTAGCCAAGTGGAAAATCTTTGAATCCACCTATGACCTGTAAGCCCTCCCACTTTGAGTTGTCCCACTTATCTGGACGGAACCAATGAATATCTTCTGGGAATTGATTGATGTCTTATATTTTATCAAAATACATACAACCAAGCTGTAGCCTGACCACCTTGAACATACATCATCAGGACCTCCTGTGACTGTCCTGGGCATGTCCTTAACCTTGGAAAAATAAACTTCTAAATTGACTGGGACCTGTTTCAGTTTTTTTTTTCTGGTTTACAATTGTTATTTTTGCTTTAAAATGGTAATCAAATGCCTGGATTTTGTCATTATATTTTCTCTTTAAATTATGAACAACCATCCAGATCCATGTTTTTTTTATAATTACTATTTCTCCTAAATGCTAGAGATATTGTCAGAGACAATGCATTTTCTTCCACCTTTATCTTTACCTTGTTTACAACAGGTGAAAGTCCTAACAATTGCACTGCTACCACATGGCAGCAACTAACAGTACTCCACCTACCACCAGTGATGACGTTCTTAGTGCCAGCCAAACAAGCAGTGATCCGGCACTAGAATCCCATCCTTAATGTCTTCCCAGGACCAATTAGAGTACCAACTGCCTTAGGCTGAGAGTGCCTAGAGGGAGCACCTGGGATAGAATCGTGTGTACTGATTTACTGGGGGAGAGCTCTCAGGAAAACAAGAATGAGAAAGCAGGAGAGGGCAGAAGAAAGAGCTAAGTGAGAATGCAATCTCAATTGGAGTTTCCCTTTCAATGATTCAGTGGGAATCTCTAAATCAAAATTGTGCCACGGAATTGGCCCTACCTTATGTCCATGGGGAAGGCTTTTGTACCCCAAGTCACCCAGGCTTTTGCTGAGGGCTCCTCCTCAAGTATCGGTGGTAGTGGTGATTATAGGTGCCTAACCTATTGGAAAAAGCAGCTTCTATCCACCTGAAAGCATTTCTCTGGGGAAAGGAAGTAGCTGGGAGAGGTAGCAACTAAAACAGCAGTGAGATCTTGGATCCACCAGTCAGGTAAAGGGGATCTGTGAGGATCCCTTTTTGTTTGTAGTGATTCTTTTTTTTTTTTTGCACTGATGTCTATTTCATCTGATATTAATACAGCTACTCTCGCTTGTGTGATTGATATGTTTATATGCTATATCATTGCCATCCCTTTACGTTCAACCCACCTAGATTGTTTAATTTGCTGTGAGTTTCTTTTTAACAGCATATAGTTGCATGGTATTTCTTGTTTTAAATCCACTCTATCGATTTCTGCCTTTCAATTATTGTATTTAGACCACTTACATTTAAGGTAATTATATTTTAGGGCTTAATTCTGCCATTTTATGTTTTACATTTTTCTTCTCTTTATTATTGTTCTTTTATTTTCTTGCTCACCTATGGGTTACTTGAGCATTTTTGAGGGTTCCATCTAGATTTTTCATAGTGTTTTTGAGGGTGTCTCTTTCATAGTGGTTGCTGCATGTATTATAATATACATATGTGACTTATCACAATCTAATAGTATCAACATTTTCCCACCTTGAGTGAAGTGTGAAAATCTTACCTCCACTTAGGTCCTTGCACTTTTCCTACTTTTAAATATTGATGTCTTTATTATAAGATGGTGTTATAACTTTTATTTCAATCATCAAATATAATTAATTGAAAAACACTATGTATATTTCTCATCTTTCCATTGTCCTTAATTCCTTTCTGATTCTCCAAGATTCCTTCCTTTATAATTCCCCTTCTCATTGAAGAATTTCCTTTGGGCATTCCTTGGGGTAGGTGTGTTAGTGACAAATTATTTCAATCCCTAATAGTCACCTTTTATTAATTGAAATATTTGGCCCTCTATAATATTCAGAACTCCAGTCTTTAATATTAAAGCTTCTCCCTTCCTCAAGGATAGACTGGCTTATGGCTGGATGTTTTAAGTAATAATTAGAGGAGAATAATCTACTTGTTTCTTGTTTTGACTCTGCTGATTCTTTTTCTTCCCTGCTCTGCCAAGTCCTCATTATATATTTCAATTTTTGATCACTCTAGGTTTGGAGGAAGAGGAGAGAGAAGAGGTAAGAAGAGATAAACATCATTAATCTGATAATATTTTCCTCTGGTTATAACACATGTTTAAAGCATCTCTCTGGATTTGGAGGGCAATCAAAGCTACCTTTATGTTTTAGGTACATTGTTTATTGGTATGTTTTTCCAAAATGCCAAGTTTGAATATTTGCCTGAATTTTCTGAGAACCAGGCCAAATACATGCAAAAAAAGTGTGTGTGAGTGTATGTGTATGAGTACGTGTGTGTATTTGGCTGGCCATTTGTGTTTTATCTGCAGCCCCCAGAACTCCTGAAAAGCACCTTGTTCCTTCAGGAAGTCTTTCTTAGCAAGAAGTTGAAATGTCTTCAGGCTATTTGTCTCACTTCCATGACCCACATTGGGTCTAAGAGAAAACTTTACACATTATTGACCCAATCATAGGTTGAAATACAGCTCCTAATGTGGTTTTGCTAAATTCCTAACACCTCAAGTGGCTGATCACAGCCTCTCACCTTTAGATTTTCTTGGCCTGTGTTGAAAACTGATCTTCTGTGCTCTTCAGTATCCAGAGGATGTATATACAGTTCTCTGAAGCTCCCCTTACAAGGCTTATGGTGACAGAGAAGCAGCCCTTGACTGACTCTCCCCATGACACAGTTCAGGGACAGGACATTCACTTCGTTTTATTGCCAACTCTACTTTCAGCCTCTCAAGTTCCAATACATTGGAGATAGGTGGCCAGCTAATGGTTGCGAAGCTGGGTTTTAGGTACCCCTTTGTATGTTCTTTATTAGCATTTGAGCATCTTACTTTGTAAAGTGAAAAATAATGACATTTTTAAATCTTGTAACAAACTTATACATTCCTGGATTTCTTTGATACCTTCAGATATAACTCTTTCCCTTCATGTTTCTAACAAACTAAGGGTTTCCATATGATGGCCATTATTTTATGGGGCAGAAAAATATGAGCTGAGCTTCAGTATATACTAGTAAAAGTTATGTACTAAACAACTTAATTTCTTGTTCTTATGGTCTATAGTCTACATAGTCTATATAGTAACAACTCATAGTCCAAAAAGATGTTGAATTGGAAATAAAGGAAAGCCATGTGTATATCAGAGAGAGAAAAAGGCTAGAAGGCAGGATGTTTGTGTTTACTATCATGTCTTCCATGAAACTTTAGAGTAACATGAGAAAAACAATTTATTTGCATAAAGTTTCTTATTTCAAGAGTGAGAATGATAGATACAACCTATTATATAGAAAATATGTGCATGCATATATATGCATATGTGTGTGTGTGTGTATATATATATACATATATATACGTATATATACATATATATACGTATATATGTATATATATATACACTTCTCGAAATTATGAATGCTATACACCAGAAGCTAATATAATATTTGTAAGTACTTGGAACATATAAAGAATTTTAATGAGAGCCACATTATAACCCTAGGAAGTAGGTACTATCCTTGTCTGTACTTTCAAATAAAATGTTAGTTACCATATATAAAATGGAAACAGTGTGGCACAGAGAGGTTCACTGGATTGTCCTCTGGCTGGTTAGTAAGGTTCAAGGACAGAATTTGATCCAAACTAGTCTGGCCCTTGAGTCTACGCTTATAACCACTGCACCATACTGTTTGAAAACAAAGAGAAGGAATGACTTTTTTCTTTTTCCGTGAAGACTTTGCCGTAGTCTCCTCCCGCAGTCAAAGTGAATGTGACACCTCAGACTTACTTTTTAAGTGGTCTTTCAGTAGGAAGGATAGTTTGCATCTCCCATGTAGAACCCTATAGTCAACTACAATCAATTAATAATCAACTTATTGAAAACTAGGAATAATCTAAATATGGAGACGCTGGCTATGGAAGAGCTTTGTAAGTTTATATATTCCTGTATCCTTCCCATGGAGGTGCTGATTTACTAGGTCAAGGAAGTGGTATGGGAATGTCTTTCTTTTTTCTTTTTTTTTTTTTAGACGGAGTCTTGCTCTGTCGCCCAGGCTGGAGTGCAGTGGCGCGATCTCGGCTCACTACAAGCTCCACCTCCCGGGTTCACGCCATTCTCCTGCCTCAGCCTCCTGAGTAGCTGGGACTACAGGCGCCTGCCACCGCGCCCGGCTAATTTTTTTTTGTATTATTTTTAGTAGAGATGGGGTTTCACCATGGTCTCGATCTCCTGACCTCGTGATCCACCCGCCTCAGCCTCCCGAAGTGCTGGGATTACAGGCATGAGCCACCGCACCCGGCCGGGAATGTCTTTCTTAAAAGCACCTCAGGTGATTTGGTGAGATATTTGTGTAGATGCTAAAGTTAACTAAACTTGGGACTGTATCCAGTGTATAAGTCTCCCTTTCACCTTAATCAAGCTGTTGAGCTAAATGCCTTAGATGATATTACTGTTCAATAAAAGTTCAACAAAAAGTCTTACCTTGACTTTTAAAAACTAGAAAGCATTCTAACTGCACTTATTGAGTAATTACTGTGAAAATTTACTCCATGTTCTTACCATGGTCACAATATTTTCCTATAGATTACAAAATGTCATGCCACTAAATGTTAACAATACATTTTGGGTATAAACGTAGGTTTGGATGTTCTAAATGAAGATGTCAGAATCTGGCAGATTTTTTTTTTTAATTTAATTGTTTCAGTATCTTGAAATAGGCACAGGTTTTCTTCTCTAGCAATTTGACTTTTATTAAAGATCACAAACGCATATTTAGAGACAGTTCTTAGGGCAAAGTGTCAAAGCTGTTGTTGTCACTGACTACAGAGTGGCTTTGGGCAAGACACTAACCTGTTTCTGGCTATCTCATTCATTATCTGGAACCACAGAATTTATTTTAAGGGAATGTGCTATTAATTCATTTGATACATAAAATCTGTACTTTCGAATAAAATGTTAGGTCTTATTATTATCTACTTAAATAAATAACACAATGCTTTTTCCTTGTTGGTTAAAATTTTTTGTCAAATAAAGTGGTAGAAAGAGACATTAACTTCAACCACAACTTCCATTACAAGTTGTTTCAAACGATATGTTATGTTAGCGACCAGAACAATGAGCTATAATGTAAGGGTCAGTTAGAGAGTTTCTACAAGTCTAGTTACCAAGCACTGATTGACTCTTGACTATCAAGATAACATGTTACATTCTCTGGTAAAGAAGCAAATTCTGAAAGTGCCATGGTTTCCTTGCTCTTGCTGTCTGGTGCCTAGCATCTGACTTCATTCCTCAGGCAGGACCACCACCGCCACTCCAGTTCAGTAATTTATACCTGACATGATTCAAGTGCTCTTTTGAACTTGAGTCATTGGAAAGATAACAAAAGAAACAAAACAACCAACCAATGAAACAAACAAACAAACACCTTATAATGCGAAGAGGTAAAACGCCACTGTAGAATAAAAACTCTATTCAGTTTAAAATATATACTTATATGCCACAAACTCAACAACTGGTAGATAGACGAGTCCTCTTTGTCACCTACAACTCCTTCTGATTAAGCGATTGCTAATAATTTTAACTAGGTTGGCTGTGGAGAGACTTCTGTTAGAGACTGCATCTTAATATTTAAGTGTCTTCTATTGCACTTATATCCTGTGGTTTGCTATTCCTATCACGCCTTTAAGAGAGAAAACTCAAAGTCTTCGCATAGGTATTTTTAAAAATATATCCTTTATATTCAGAGTTCTTGGCAATATTTAACTTACAAAAATAGCCTTGCTTTTTTCAAATATTTTCTTTGTAGCACTGGAAATCACTACACATTGCTGCAGGCTTTTCTCTACAGCCACAACATTGTGTGTCTTCTCTCCATCAAGATCAGCATCTGGTTTAATGGTGTGGTAATGGATAGATATTTTACACCACTATTTTGGAGTATATACACTTCTCATATCCAAACTGATGCAAGGTTTCTTTTGTAAGGAAATATTTGACATTAAAAAGTAATCACTTTATTCCCCAAACTATGTATGTCACAAGAATACTTTTCTAGGCACTATGTACAAAAGTAAAAAGAATCTCGAAACATCAAAGAAACCTGAGTACAGTTGAGGAAATATAATGCACATTCATCTCAGTGGGGATAAAAGGACAGAAATAAAGGTAACAAGTTGAGGGGTACTATAGGTAGTATTTTAAACTTCATCTCTTCTACTTACTAAGTGAGGCTTTGGACAAGTGGCTTAATCTCTTCATGCTTCAGTCTCTTCATCTGCAAAGTGGGAACACAAGTAGTACCTTTCCAATACAATCACTTTGAGGAATAGATGAATTAATGTACTGAATTAATGTACTGAAATTATGTATATAGCCATATCTCATTTTATTGTGCTTTGCATTATGATGCTTCTCACATGTCACATTTTTTTACAAATCGAATGTTTGCAGTAATCCTACATTGAGCAAGGAAGGCTATGGGCACCATTTTCCCAACAGAATATGCTCACTTCATGTCTCTGTGTCACATTTTGGTAATTCTCATAATATTTCAAAGATTTTTATTATTATTATATCTCTTATGGTGATCTGTGATCAGTGATCTTTAATGTTACTTTTATAGTTGTTTTCGAGCATCTTGAACTGCGCCCATATAAGCAGCAAACTTAATAAATGTTGTGTGCTATGGCTGCTCAGCTGACCATTCTCCATATCTCTCCCTCTCCTTGGGCCTCCCTATTTTCTGAAACACAACAATATTTAAATTAAGCCAACTAATAACCCTATAATGGTCTCTAAGTGTTCAAGTGAAAAGAAAAAGTCACACGTCTCATTTAAAATAAAAAACGAGAAATTATTAGGCTTAGAAGCAGGCATCTTGAAAGTCAAGATAGGCCCAAAGCTGGACCTGTGGCACCAAAAAGCTAGCCAAGCTGTGAATGCAAAGGGAAAGTTCTTGAAGAAAATTGGAAGTCCTACTTCAGCAAACATAAATGATTAAAAAAAGCAAAGCAGCCTTATTGTTGATATGGAGAAAGTTTGAGTGGTCTGAATAGAAGTTCAAATGAGCCACAACATACCCATAAGCCAAAGACCAATTCACAGTAAGGCTCTAAGGCTCTTTAATTCTATGAAAACTGAGAGACGTGAGGAAGCTGCAAAAGAAAGCTTTGAAACTAGCAGACTTTTTTTTTTTCAGAAGTTTAAGGAAAGAATCTGTCTTCATAACATTAAAGTGCAAGGTGACCTAACAAGTGCTGGGGTGGAAGCTGCAACAAGTTATCCAGAAGATCTAGCTGAAATCACTGACAACAGTTGCTACAATAGACAAAAGATTTTCCATGTAGATGAAACAACTTTCTGCTAGAGGAAGATGCCATCTAGGACTTTCATAGCTAGAGAGAAGTCAATGCATGGCTTTAAAGCCTCAGAAGACAAGGTGACTCTCTTATAAGGGGCTTGTGAAGCTGGTGACTTTAAGTTGAAGCCAATTTTTGTTTACCATTCTAAAAATCCTAGGCCATTAAGAATTATGCTAAATCTACTCTGACCGTGCTCTATAAATGGAACAAAAAATGTTCATGGCACATCTGTATAAAGTGTGGTTTTATGAATATTTTAAGCCCACTGTTGAGACCTACTGCTCAGAATAAAAGAATCCTTTCACAATATCACTGCTCATTGACGATGTATCTGGTCACCCAATACCTCTCGTGGAAATGTGTGAGGAGGTTAAAGTTGTTTTAATGCCTGCTAGCACAGCATCCATTATGATCAAGGAGTAATTCTGAATTTCAAGCCTTATTACTTAAGAAATGCATTTCATAAGGCTGTAGCTGCCACAGATAGTGTTATTATGATGGATCTGGTCAAAGTAAATTGAAAATCTTCTGGAAAGAGTTCATCATTCTAGATGCCATTAATAGCAATTGTGATTTATGGGAGGAGGTCAAAATATCAATGTTAACAGGAGTTTTGAAGAAATTGACTCCAATCCTCATGGATGACTTTGAGGAATTAAAGACATAGTAGAAGTAGTAATGCCATTTGTGGTGAAAATAGCAAGAGAACTAGAATTAGAAGTGGAGCCTGAAAATTTGACTGAATTGCTCTAATCTCATGGTAAAACTTGAACAGATGAGAAGTTGCTTTGTGTGAAGGAGCAAAGAAAGCAGTTTATTGAGGTAAAATATATTCCTGGTGAATATGCTATAAACATTGTTAAAATGACAATGGACGATTAAGAATATTATATAAACTTAGTTAATTAAGCAATAGCAGGGTTTGAGAGGATCGACTCCAATTTTGAAAGAAGTTTTACTGTGGGTAAAATGCTTCAAACAAGACCACATGCTATGAATAAATCTTTCATAAATAGAAGTGTCAGTCAATGTGGGAAACTTTATTTTTATCATAATTTTCATAATTGCTACAGCCATTCCAACCTTCATCATCCACCACCCTGATCAGTCAGCAGACATCAACATCAGGGCAAGACCCTCCACCAGCAAAATGATTATGACTTGTGAAAGGCCCAGATGATCTTTAGCATTTTTAAACAAGAAAGTATTTTTTCTTTAAAGTATATACATTGCATTCTAGACGTGATGCTATTACATACTTAATTGACTAGAGTATGGTATAAACATAGCTTTTATATTAACTGGGAAGCCAAAAAATTTGTCTGACTAAATCTATTGTGATATTCACTTTATCATGGTGATCTGACACTGAACCTGTAATATCTCTGAGCTATGCCTATAAGAGTGCCTGGTTGGAAATGCTTTATGAATATTACATATTTCATTAATTGTAAGGAGTTCAAAGAAGAGAAAAGCCTAATGCCCCTCTTCTGTACTGTAAATGGAACTGTGCTTGTTCCACATACTTGAAACACATGGATAACAGAACAGTATAGAAGTTGATTTAAGCAGTGTGTGTTGCACAAAGGCTGCTAGTACTAAAATTATGGTATTTAGCCAATAGTGTGAGGAAAATAAGATGTAAAACATCATAATCCCTGACAATAATCTAAGGGGTTTGTCAGGGTGTACTACAGCTGTTTATTTGCATCATTTTTAGCTTCCAACATCATCCATGTCCTTGGGAATTGAATCAGGAAGCAGTTCAATAGCGGACTCTATTTTGCAGGCACAGCCTCTTCCCACCTCTTGAAAGGTATATTAAGTGAATACGTAACAAATAGAAGCATTTTCTCTTGCAGAGGAGCACACCTGGACTTTGCTATTTAATTCAGGAACATTCCCTGCAAGATATCTTTCAATATAATCATGAAAGATGAAAAGTCAGTGCCCACAGTATTGTGGTTTGTTAACCATCAGATCCCCTTAATCATTCAATAAAGCCACCCTGAACAAGAGCAAAATGTGTATTTCTAAGTTATAAAAATTAAATTTACCTTTCTGTTGTAATTTTAACCAGTTGTTTTGCATTTTCCCTCTTTTAGAATAATTGTTTTTGAGTAAACGGTAAAATAAGTAAGTGCCTCTTTAGAGAGCCAGAATGCCTTCAACATTTTTCTCTTTAGCCAGTAAGAATGGCAAGCTTGATTCGTTAGAAACCTTGTATGGAAACCATCTGTTCTCTTTTAGCTGTGGGACAAATGGTACACCAACTTCCTGTCTTCCATTGTGAATAATTAACAGTGAATCTTAAGGAGATCCTTCTCTCTGTCTTCCAAACAGGTGCATTTTGGTATGTTAACACTCTTAAACCACTGCTTTTGTTCTCCCAGCTGGCAATTTTGTACCTTGAACCAACTCAGAAGATTTATATTTATATTCATGAAGCATGTGTTTTTCAAGCTATAACTTATTTCATAGACCACATCAGGTCTTGGTTAAGACAGCTTGGGATGTGACACAGAGTATTGTCAAAATTAGACTATCAATACATCATGGTAGGGTATCTTACTTAGATGGGCATTAAATTAAGAAAATACAGGAGTTGCTTCAGGCAAGAGGTGTCTAGAGGTCAACATTAGAAGGGCATGATTTAAGGCAAAGAGACAGAAGTTCATGACCAAAGTCTCAGGTATGTGGTCCACCAGTTTATGGAAAGATGTGCACAGCTCAACATACTCAACATACATCCTGGGGAAAATTTTTTTTTTCTAAGAGATTCTGAAGGCAACTGAAGGTTTTCATCCACAGAACCATTTTGATTGACTTCTCATTCTAATATGATTCAGCATGACAAATGGTCTTCAGAGTCACTTTGAGGCTGAGCTAAACCTTTTGAGAAGTTGGTAAATTAATCTCATTTAATTGATTTCCATGTGCTCAGTGTGTAGATCTACCCTTTTTTTCAATGAATCCCTTCTCTATGAGAGTCACGAATAAATAAATAAAACAGATAGTGTCATCTTCCAGCTTAAAAATTTTCTTTAAAAAACATAAAACATATTTTGTTTTTAATTGACACATAATTATGCACATTTATTGGGAACAGTGTGATATTTCAATACATGTGTACATTGTGTAATGATCAAATCATTATATTTGGTGCATCTATCACCTCAAACATTTATCATTTCCTTGTGGTTCCCAAGTCCTGATTAAAATTCTGAAATGTTTTTCCCTTTTTTCTCAGGATAGCATTCAGAACTTTATCCACATACAAAGTCCTTTATAATCTCTGACTGCCAACTTCTCCAACCTCATAGCCTGACAGACACTTCCTCTGCTTGCTCTCTGTGCTTCAATCAGAAGGAAGGGACCGAGTGCATGGTCTCCCAGTAGCTCCATGCACTTTTAACCCCAGGCCTGTGCACTGCTCTTTCCTCGGAGCCAGGTTTTCTATCTTGCTGGCCTGTGTAACTCCCAGTTCATCCTCCAGGTCCAGCTTAGATGGCACATTTCCCAGGAAGCCTTCCATGAATTCTCCAGTCTAGATTAAGTTACCTTGTTTTCACGTGCTCTAATAGTACCCTGTATTCCCCTACAGTAGCATTCATCACATCTGATTTTAAGTATTTACTTATACGTTTTTCTCTTCCACTAATTTGATAGTTTACTCAAGAAATACTTTTCTTTGATGTATCTCACTCTCTCCAACACGTAGTCCAAAAATTGGTACATAACAAGTAGCCTACATAATTACTGAATAAATGCATGGCAAAATGAATTAACAAATAAAGAAAAGAAGAAATTTACCTAGAAGCTTTGAATCTTTTGTTGAGTGATACATTGATATTGGCTAACTTGATCTAGAATTCCAAAGAGACGTTCATCTCTTTCAAGAGTGTTCATTGAACTATTGCCACTCAGGCTTCTCTGTCTCCTAGGGTAAGAGAAAGGGACCTTGGTTCTATAAAGCTGTTTTATTCTGTCCTTATTATGTTCATTCTACAACAGGGCTCAGTAAAATGTATGACCTTGAATAACTGTACAGGTTAAGCCTAGCCAATAAACACTACATGCAAGTTTAAATCATAACTCTGGGAGAAAAACAGCACCAAATGAAAGTTGAGACTCCTGGATGACAACCCTGGACCCAGAGCCCGAGAGACCTTACTTCCCTGAAGTACCTTTGCCAGCGGCTGATTGTAGAACCCCCAGATACTTAAGTGAACATGGGTAGTAGCCAAGGAGTGGTTACAACAGGTCTTGGGTGAGACCCAATGCTGTGTTGGATTCAGGTCTAACCCAACACAATTATGCTGGTGGCGGCCACAAGGGTGCTTGTGGCACTCCACCCCCAGGTTTAGGTGGCTCATAACAGAGAGACAGAGGTTGTTTGCTTGGGAGAAAGTAAGAAAACAGAACATGGGTCTTTGACCGCTAATCCAGAGAATTCGGAATCTTATTCAACCAAGTGGTACCTCTACAAAAATATAAAAACCACAGCATTATTGAACATTGGGTGCTGTGATGGTTAATACCGAGTGTCAACTTGACTGTATTGAAGAATACAAAGTATTGATCATGGATGTGTCTGTGAGGGTGTTGCCAAAAGAAATTAACATTTGAATCAGTGTGCTGGGTTTAATCTTGGTGGGCACAATCTAATCACCTGCCAGCACCACTAGAATATAAGCAGGCAGAAAAATGTGAAAAGAGAGACTGACCTAGCTTCCCCAAGGTACATCTATCTCCCTTGCTGGATGTTTCCTGCCCTCGAATATTGAACTCCAAGTTCTTCAATTTTGGAACTGGGACTGCCTCTCCTTAATCCTCAGCCTACAGATGGCCCATTGTGAAACCTTGTGATCATGTGAGTTAATACTTAAATGTAGATAGATAGATGATAGATAGATAGATAGATAGATAGATAGATAGATAGATGATAGATTAGATAGATAGATAGGAGGCCTACTACATTCCTACTTAATTTATACAAGCAGAAAACTTCTAGGTCGGATGTAAAAAACACTAATTTGAATTATAAAAACAGAGAATCACAGCCCCTCAATCAATTTCCAGACTTGAGCCAGTTTACAGACCCAGATCCCCTTGAATGAAGGGGAGGCCAGGTCCCCTTGAGGAAGGACCTCACTACATTACCGATCATTTATGCAGTGAATCTTTCTCCCATTCTTCTCCAAGGAGACTTTCAGCCCTTTACCAGAGCAACTGTGCATTGGAGAAAGGGAAATGATCAAACATTTTGGGGACTACTGAACACCCCCTCTAAGCTGACATTGATTCCAGGGGACAGAAAACTCATTGTGGGCCTCCAGTTAAAATAGGAGCCTATGGAGGCCAGGTAATTAATAGATTTTTAGCACAGGTCTGACATACAGTGGGTCCAGTGTGTCCCCAGACTCATTGTGTGGCCATTTCCCCGGTGCCAGAATGCAAAATTGGCATAGACATACTTAGAGCAGGCAGAACCCCCACATTGGCTCCCTGACTGGTAGGTGAGGACTTTTATGGTGGGAAAGGCCAAATGGAAGCCATTAGAGCTGCCTCTACCTTAGAAAAATAGTAAACCAAAACAATATTGCACCCCTGGAGCGATTGCAGAAATCAGCGCCACCATCAAGGCCTTGAGAGATGCAGGGGTGGTGATTCCATTGCATCCCAGTTAAACTCTTCAATTTGGCCTTTACAGAAGACAGATGAATCCTGGAGAATGACAGTGGATTATTGTAAGCTTAACCAAGTGGTGACTCCAATTGCAGCTGCTGTACCAGATGTGGTTTAAGTGCTTGAGCAAATTAACTCATCTCTTGGTACCTAGTATGCAGCTATTGACTTGGAAAAGATCTTTTTCTCTATTCCCGTCCATGAGGCCTACCAGAATCAATTTGTCTTCAGCTGGCCAGGCCAGCAATATACCTTTACTGTCCTACTTCAGGGGTATATCAACTCTCCGGCTTTGTGTCATAATCTTATTCGGAGATACCTTGATCGCTGCTTGCTTCTGCAAGATATGACACTTGTCCATTGCATTGATGAAGTTATGCTGATTGGTTCCAGTGAGCAAGAAGTAGCAAACAAACTGGACTTATTCGTAGGCATTTGCACGCAAGATAATCAAACATAAATTCAACTAAAATTTGGGGACCATCTACCTCGGTAAGATTTCTAGGGGTTCAGTGGTGTGGGGCCTGTCAAGATATACCTTCTAATGTGAACAACAAGTTGCTGCATGTGGCCTCTCCTACAACCAAGAAACAAGTACAACACCTAGTGGGCCTATTTGGATTTTGGAGGCAACACATTCTTTAATTGAGTGTATTTCTCTGGCCCATTTATCGAGTGACCTGAAAGGCTGCCAGTTTTGAGTGGGGTCAAAACAACAGGAGAAGGTTGTGCAACAAGTCCAGGCTGCCATGCAAGCTGCTCGGGCACTTGGGCAATGTGACCAAGCAGATTCAATGGTGCTTAAGGTTTCAGTGGCAGATAGGGATGCTGTTTGGAGCCCTTGTCAGGCCCCCATAGGTGAATCACAGCAGAGGCCTCAAGGATTTTGGAGCAAGGCCCTGCTATCTTCTTCAGATACCTAATCTCCTTTTGAGAGACAGCTCTTGGCCTGTTACTGGGCTTTGGTGGAAACTGAACATTTGAGTATGGGTCATCAAGTCACCATGTGAGCTGAACTGCCCATCATGAACTAGTTGCTCTCTGACCCATCTAGCTATAAAGTGGGTCGTGCATAGCAGCTTTCCATCATCAGATGGAAGTGGTATACACATGATTGTGCTCAAGCAGGTGTGAAGGCACAAGTAAGTTACATGAGGAAGTGGATCAAATGCCTATGGTGTCCACTCCTGCCACCCTGCCTTCTCTCTGCCAGCCTGCAGCAATGCCCTCATGAGGAGTTCCCTATGATCAATTGAAAGAGGAAGAGAGCCTGATTCACAGATGGTTCTGCATGATTTGCCGGCATCACCTGAAAGTGGAAAGTTGCAGCATTACAGCCTCTCTCTAGGACATCCCTGAAGGACAGCAGTGAAGGAAAGTCTTCCCAGTGGGCAGAATTTCAAACAGCGCACCTGGTTTGCAGTTTGCATGGAAGGAGAAATGACCAGATGTGCAATTATATACTGATTCATTGCCTGTAACCAATGGTTTTGCTGGAAGGTCAGGGCCTTGGAAGAAGCATGATTGGAAAATTGGTGACAAAAATTTTAAGGAAGAGGTATGTGGCTGGACATCTCTCAGTGGTCAAAAACTGTAAAGATAGTTGTAGTTCATGTGAGTACCCACCAAAAAATGACATCAGCAGAGAAGAGGATTTTAATAATCAATTGGATAGGATTACCCATTCTGTGGATACCACTCAGCCTATTTTTCCAGTCACTCCTGTCATCACCCAATGAGCCCATGAACAAAGCGACCATGGTGGCAAGGATGGAGGTTATGTATGGGCTCAGCAACATGGACTTCCACTTACCAAGGCTGACCTGGCTACGGCCATCACTGAGTGCCCAATTTGCCAGCAGCAGAGACCAACACTGAGCCCTTGATACGGCATGATTCCTCAGGGTGATCAGCTGGCTACCTGGTGGCAGATGGATTATATTGGACTTCTTTCATCATGGAAAGGGCAGAGGTTTATCCTCACTGGAATAGACACTTACTCCAGATATAAGTTTGCCTACCCTGCATGCAATGCTTCTGTCAAGACTACCACCCATGGACTCACAGAATGCCTTATCTACCGTCATAGTATTCCACACAGAATTGCCTCTGACCAAGGCACTTAGTTTACAGCTAAATAAGTTCACCAGTGGGCTCATGCTCATGGAATTCACTGGTCTTCCAATATTCCCCATCATCCTTAAGCAGCTGGATTGAGAGAATGGTGGAATGGCTTCTTGAAGTCACAATTACAATGCCAACAAGGTGACAATTCTTTGCAAGTCTGGGGCAATGTTCTCTAGAAGGCCAGGTATGCTCTGAATTAGCATCCAATATATGGTACCATTTTTCCCATAGCCAGGAGTTATGGTTCCAGGAATCAAGGGGTGGAAGTGGAAATGGCATCACTCACCATCTCCCCTAGTGATCCACTAGTAAAATTTTTGCTTCTTGTTTCCAGTAAATTAAGTTCTGCTGGCCTAGAGTTCTGAGTTCCAGAGGGAGGAATGCTACCACCAGGAGACAAAACAATTCCGTTAAACTGGAAGTTAAGATAAGATTGCCACCTGGATACTTTGGGCTTCTCCTACCTTTAAGCCAACCGGTTAAGAAGGGTGTTACAGCGTTGGCTGGGATAATTGACTCGGACTTACAAGATGAAATCAGTCCACTACTCAGTAACAGAGTTAAAGAAGAGTGTGCATGGAATGCAGAAGGTCCATTAGGGCTTCTCTTAGTATTGCCATGCCCTGTGATTAAGGTTAATGGGAAATTACAACAGCCCAATCCAGGCAGGACTACAAATGACTCAGACCCTTCAAGAATAAAGGTTTGTGTCACTCCACCAGGAAAAAAAAAAAAAAAAAAAAAAAAAAAACAGGACCTGATGAAATGCTTGCCAAAGGCAAACGGAATACAGAATGGGTAGTAGAAGAAAGTAGTCATCAATACTAGCTACAACCACATGACAAGCTGCAGAAATGAGGACGGTAATTGTCATGAGTATCTCCTTCTTTTTTTGTTAAAAACATGTTCATGCATGTATACATTTGTACTAAAAAAATCTTCATTTTGTTTCCTTTCTCCTTTATCATGCAACATAAGATTTATTGACTTCACATTAGCATTTAAGAATCGTTAGCTTTGTGTAATATTATTTGAGTTGGGGATTGGTGTGTTTCCGCTTGTACAAAAGATAGTTGTATTATGTTAGGCATAATTATGACCTTATTATTGTCTTTATTTGAAGATGATTATGTATGATGTCAGGAGATATGTGTGGGTTCAAGTTGACAAGGGGTGGATTTGTGATGGTTAATACTGAGTCTCAACTTGATTGGATTGAAGGATACAAAGTATAGATCCTGGGTGTGTCTGTGAGGGTGTTGCCAAAGGAGATTAACATCAAAGTCAGTGGGCTGGGAAAGGCAGATCCACCCTTAATCTAGGTGGGCACAATCTAATAAGCTGCCAGCATGGCCAGAATATAAGCAGGGAGAAAAATGTGGAAAGAGAGATTGGCCTAGCCTCCCAGCCTACATCTTTTTTCCGTGCTGGATGCTCCCTGTCCTTGAACATCAGACTCCAAGTTCTTCAGTATTGAAACTCAGACTGGCTCTCCTTGCTCCTCAGCCTGCCGTCAGCCTATTGTGAAACCTTGTGATTGTGTGAGTTAATACTTAATAAACTCTCATATATATATGAGATATTTCTCATATAGAGAAAGTTCTTTCCTTCTAGAGAACCCTGACTAATACAGGTGCCCCATAAAGCACTCAAGCTAAGAGCACAACATCAAAGTCATTTCAAATATCTGGAAAGACTTCTTAAAAAAGATGGGTATAAATGAGGCCAGACAATGCTGACTACAATGACTCTTCAATCCCCAGACAATGAAGAATGTCTACTAGTATCAACATGATCCAGGAAAAGATGACCTCACCAAAAAAAAAAAAAAAAAAAAAAAAAAAAAGGGGGCACCAGCAACCAGTCCTTGAGAAACAGATATGTGACCTTTGGGAGAGATAATTCAAAATAGCTATATAGCTATGTAGAGAATACTCAAAGAAATTTAAGATAGGACAGAGAAGAAAATCATAATTATATCAGATAAATTTAGCAAAGAGATTGCAATAATTAAAAAGAATGAAGCAGGAATTTTGGAGCTCAAAGACACAGCTGGCTTATTGAAGAATGCACCAATGTCCTTTAATAGCAGAACTGATCAAACGGAAGAAAGAATTACTGAGTTGCAGACAGGATATTTGAAAATATACAGTCAGATGAGACAAAATAAAAAATAATAAATAATGAAGCACATATACAGGATCTAGAAAATAGCTTCAAAATGGCAAATGTAAGAGTTATTGACCTCAAAGTGGAGTTAGAGAGAGAGATAATAGTAGAAAATTTTTTGAAAGGAATAATAGCAGAGAAATTTTCAAACGCAGAGAAAGATATCAATATCCAAGTACAAGAAGGTTATACTAAGCACATTTAAACCACAGAAGACTGTCTGAAGACATTTAATAATCAAACTCAAAATAGTCAAGTATAAAGAAAGAATCTTAAAGGCAGAAAAAGAAAAGAAACAAATAACTTACAATGGAACTTCAAAATATCTGGCTGCAGAGTTTTCACTGAAAACCTTTCAGTCCAGGAGAGAGTGGCATGACTATCTTAAAGTGCTGAAGGAAAAAACAAACAAACAAACAAAAGCAAAAAAAACCCAAAACAATAAAAAACTTTTATTCTACAATAGTATCCAGTGAAAATATTCTTCAAATATGAAGGAGAAGAAAAGGCTTTTCCAGAAAAACAAAAGCTTAGAAATTTTATTAATGCCAGACCTGTCCTATAAGAAATGCTAAAAGGGAGTACTTCAATCAGAAATAAAGGGTATCAGTGAGCAATAAGTAATCATCTGGAAGTACAAAACTTACCGGTAATATTATGTACACTGAAAAAGACAGAATATTATAACATTTTAATTGTGGTATGTAAACTATTCTTATCCCAAGCAGAAAGATTAAACAATGAACCAATCAAAAATAGTAACTACAACTTTTTTTCAAGACATATTTAGTACAATGAGATATAAATAGAAACAACAAAGAGTTAAAAAGCATGGTGACAAAGGTAAGGAGTAGTGTTTTTATTAGTTTTCTTGTTGCTTCTTTTTTTGTTTATGCAAACTGTGTTAAGTTGTTATCAGGTTTAAATAATAGGATTTAGAATATTATTTGTAAGCCTCATGGTTACTTCAAACCAAAACACATACAATTGGTCCACAAAAAATAAAAATCAAGAAACTAAGCATATAGTAAAAATTATTTTCACTAAAGAAAGACAAGAAAGAAGAAAGACAAGACCATAAAACAACTATAAAACACATAACAAAATGCAAGAGTAAGTTCTTACCTATCAATAATAACATTAAATTTAAATGGACTAAACTTCCCAATCAAAAGACACAGAGTACCTACATGTGTAAATAAAAAAGACTCATTGATACTTTGCCCACAGAAAGCACACTTTACCTATAAAAACACAGATAAACTGAAAATAAAGAGATAGAAAAATATCTTATATACCAGTGGAAACCAAAAAGGAGCAGGAGTCCCTGTACTCATATCAGACAAAATAGATTGTAAAACCAAAATTATGAGAAGAGACACTGTATCATGGTAAAGGTCACTGTATAATGGTAAAGGGGTCAATTCAGCAAGAGGATCTAACAATTTCTAATATATATTCACCCAATGCTAGAGTACCCAGATATATAAAGCAAATATTATCAGAGCTAAAGAAGGAGATTGGCTTCAATACAATAGTAACTGGAGACCTCAACACCCCACTTTCAGCATTGTACAGATCTTCCAGACAGAAAATAAAGAAACATCAGACTTTATCTGGACTATAGACCCGATGAATCTAATAGATATCTATAGAACATTTCATTCAATGGCTGCAGAATACACATTTTCTTCTTCAGTACATGCATCATTCTAAAAGGTACTCCAAATGGCAGGTAACAAAATAAGTCATAACATATTCAAATAATATCAAGCATCTTCTCTGACAGAAATGTAATAAAACTAGAATTTAATAACAAGTAATTTTGGAAGCTATACAAATACAGAAAAATTAAACAATATGCTTCTTAATGACCAATTGGTCAATAAATTAAGAAGGAAACTGAAAAATTTCTTGAAACAAATGATAATAAAAACACAACATATTGAAACTTATGGGTCACAGCAAAGGAAGTAAAAGGTAAGATTCTAGCTATAAATGCCTACATCTAAAAAGAGAAAAAACTTCAAATAAACAGTCTAACAATGCATCTTAAAGGACTAGAAAGGCAAGAGAAAAGCAAACTAGAAGAAAACAACAATAAAGATTAGAGTAGAAATAAATAATATAAAAATGAAAAAAATACAAAAGATTAATGAAACACTTTGAAACACTTTTTTTTTTTTAGATGGAGTCTTGCTCCATCACCCAGGCTGGAGTGCAGTGGTGTGATCTCGGCTCACTGCAATCTCTGCCTCCCGGGTTCAAGCAATTCTCCTGTCTCAGCCTCCTGAGTAGCTAGGATTACAGGTGCACGCTGCCACACTCAGCTAATTTTTGTATTTTTAGTAGAGATGGTGTTTCACCATGTTGGTCAGGCTGATCTCAAACTCCTGACCTCAGGTGATCCACCCACCTCGGCCTCCCAAAGTGCTGGGATTACAGGCATGAGCCACTGCGCCCAGCCCTTTTTTTTTTTGGAAAAGCTTTGCAAAATTGACAAACCTTTAGCCAGACTAAGGAAAAAAGAGAGAAGATTCAAATAAATAAAATAAAAATAAAAAAAGAGACATTGAAACTCATACTGCAGAAATTCAGAGTCATTAGTGGCTACTATGAGCAACTATATGCCAATAAATTGGAAAATCTCAAAAAAATGGATAAATTCTTAGACATATGCAACCTACCAAGAATAAACCAGGATGAAATCCAAAACCTGAACAGACCAATGCAAAGCATAGTGATCATAGTTACAATAAAAAGTCTTGCAAAAAAATATCTGGGACCCAATTGAATCCCTGCTGGATTCCATCAAACATTTAAATAATAACTAATACCAATCCTACTCAGACTATTCTAAATAAAAGAGGAGAAGGGACTATCTCCAAATTCATTCTACAAAGCCAGTATCACCCTGATGCCCAAACCAAAGACACAACGACAAAGAAAACTATAGGCCAAAATCTCTGATAAATGTGAATGCAAATACAGTCAACAAAATACTAGCAAACTGAATGCAATAAAACATTAAACAAGATTACTCATCATGACTTAGTGGGATTCATACCAGAGATGCAAATATGGTTCAACATATGTAAATCAATGAGATACATGACATCAACAGTATGAAGGGCAAAAATCATATGATTATCTCAATTGATGCTGAGAAAGCATTTGATAAAATTCAACATTCCTTCATTATAAAAACACTAAAAACTAAATATAGAATAAACATGCCTCAGCATAATAAAGACATATATAACAGACCGAAAGCTAGTATCATACTGAATGGGGAAAAACTGAAAGTCATTTCACTAAGATTTGGAACATGATAAGAATGCTTACTTTCACCACCATTATTCAACATAGTACTGTAATTCCTACTTTGTCCATATATTATTTTATTTAGGTAGCTTTTCTCTTTTTTGTTATTCTAATTAGAAGTTTTTTATATATACTTTCAAAAACCAACTTTTTGTTCTATTGATCTTTTATATTGTGCTTTTAGTCTCTATTTTAATTAGTTATTCTTTGATCTTGTGTTTTTCTTCTATTAATTTGATGTTTAAAAAATTATTGAGACTTTTTTGTGTCATAACATGTTTTATCCTGGAGAATGTTTCATGTGCTGATGAAAATAATGTGTGGATAAAATGTTCTGTGAAAGTTTGTTAGATTGATTTAGTCTAATTTGCAATTTAAATCCAATATTTCTACATTAATTTTCTGTCTAGATGATGTGATTAATGCTGAGAGTAGGGTGTTAAACTTCCCAACTACTATTGTCTTAGAGTCTACCTCCACCTTTAGATCTAATAATATTTGCTGGTTTTTTTTTTAATTTTTATTTTTTTTGAGATAGTGTCTCACTCTTTTGCCCAGGCTGGAGTGCAGTGGCATGATCTCAGCTCACTGTATCCTCCACCTCCCAGGTTCAAGCTATTTTCCCATCTCAGCCTCCTTAGTAGCTAGGACTAAGGCATGTGCCGCCATGCTCAGCTAATTTTTTTTTTTTTTTTTTTTTTGGTAGAGATGTGGTTTCACCATATTTCCCAGGCTCGTCTCAAACTTCTGGGATCAAGTAATTTGCCTGCCTCGGCCACCGAAAGTGCTGGGATTACAGGTATGAGCTACCATGCCCGGCCTAATATTTGCTTTTCATATCTTCTGCTACAGTGTTGGGAACATATGTGTTTATAATCATATTTTCTTGCAAAATTGATCCCTTTATCATTATATAATGAGATTTCTTATGTCTGTTTGTACTATTTTTTTACTTGAAAGCTGTCTTATGTGCTATCAGTATACCTATTCTTACCTATTCTTACTCACTTTGCTTTCCATTTGCACATAATGTCTTTTCTATTTCTTTACTTTCAGTCTGTGTGTGTGTGTGTTTCAAAGGAGGTGAGTTTCATATTTTTGGTATGTTGTGCCTCCATTTTAGTTTTCCTCAAGGTATTTTTTATTATTTATTTTTTTTGTCCCAATAATTGTTCAGAAACATACTGCTTAATTTCCACATATTTGTGTTTTTTATTTTTTTTTCTGTTAGTGATTTCTATTTTCATACCATTGTCGTCAGAAAAGATACTTGAGATGGTTATGATTTTAAATTTGTTAATACTTTTTGACCTAACATATGATCTGTCATGGAGAATGTTCCCTATGCACATAGAAGAATATGTATTCTGTTGCTGTTGGATAAAATGTTCTGCATATGTCTGTTAGTTTCATTTGGTCTAAAGTGAAGTTCACATTCACTGTATTTTTATTAATTTTCTGTCTGGATGATGTGTCCATGATTGCAAATAGGGTATTGGAGTACCCTATCATTATTGCGTTGCAGTCTATGTCTCTCTTCAGATATCTTAATGTTTGTTTTATATATTTAGGTTCTATGATGTTGGGTGCATATATGTTTACAATTGTATTTTCTTAATGAATTTACCACTTTATTGCAGTAGAAAATACCTTATTTATCTCTTGCTACAATTTTTGACTTAAAGTTTATTTTGTCTAAAATAGTTATAACTATCTCTAATCTCATTTAGTTTTCATTTGCACGGAATATCATTTTCTATCTCTTTGGTTGCAGTGTATGGGTCTTTTAAGGTGAACTGAGTCTCTTGTAGACAGAATATAGTTGGGTCACTTTTTTTTTTTTTTTTTCATTCAGGCACTCTGGGTTTGAGTGAATAATGTAATCCATTTACATTTGAAGTAATTGTTCATAGGTGAGGATACTCTTCTGCCATTTTAAAAATTGTTCTCTGGGTTTTGTTTTTGAACCCTGTTTCTTTCTTCTGTTGCTTTCTTCCTTTGTGGTTTGATGACTTTCCGTAGTTGTAATACTTTGAATATTTTAATAATTATTTGTGTATATTATAGGCTTTTGCTTATAATAGATAATAATATCATAATTATCTAATTATAATTATAATAGTGGTTACCCTGAGGTTTACATAAAACACATTGAGAGAAATTAGCTAGCTTGCCTTAGGTAGACAGCAATCAAAGGGTCTCTGGAAAGCCCCTGACCCATGAGTCAGTGCCTCTTTCCCATATAACATAAAAAGCAGCCCAGGAAAGAAATCAAGCTGTGGCATTGATAAGGGAAGTAGCACAGGGTGTTGTGCCTGGAGACATGCCTGTGGCTGAACAGATAGGAGAACCTCCAGCCTACTCAGATAAAAACTTGCACAAACCTCCGGCTCATTCAGGTAAGGGAACAAGGCCTGACACACAAATGCTTTTGTCCTTTGTGTAATCAGGAAGCCGCCAGGAACAAATTTATTTTTCTTTTCTGGGCATGAACACTGTGGGCTCTGGTGGGTTCTGGTAGGCCCTTGTCCTTTTTGTTTGTTTTTTGGACTGTGAGCCCAGCCTTTATGAATGATCCCTTCAGCTCCTAATTGGTCCTGGGCCAAGCTTTCACTTCAGCTCCTGATAGGTACTGGGCCAAGCTGAGTAGCCCCTATGAATCATTACTTCAGCTCCTAATTGGTCCTGGGCCAAGGTCCTGGACCAAACTAAATCACGCTTTCTCCAAAACAGTCCATGGACTAGGCATCTTTCTTCCACTTCCCAAGCCATAAAATCCCCAGAACCCAACCTCATAAAGGGCAACCCATTCAGGCCCCCCTCTCTACTGGCAGAGAGCCTTCTTCTTTCACTTATTAAACTTTTGCCCCAACCTCACCATTGTGTCCATGCTCCTTAATCATCTTGAATGTAAGACAAAGAATTCTGAGTATTATCTCAGACAATGAGAGACTGCTATAGTGTGGTGCATTGGTGAGACTGCAGTAGTATACTTATAATGGGCTATTTTGATTTAATAACAACTTTAATTTTGGTTGCTTATATAAACTCTACAATTTTACTCCACCTTCACCCTCATTTTATATTTTTTATTTCATACATTACATCTTTTTGTACATTTTATCCCTTAACAAATTATTGTAGCTTCAGTTGTATTTAATAGTTTTGCCTTTTAACCATGATATTAGAGATAGAGTTAATTTACCCACTAATGTTACAGTATCAAAGTACTCAAATTTAACAACGTACTTTTGTTTTTCAGTTAGCTTTATACTTTCATGTGCTTTTATGTTACCAGGCAGTGTCCTCTTTATTCAGCTTTAAGAACTTCCTTTATCATCTTTCGCAGTTCTTGTAATGTAGGTCCAGTGGCTATAAACTGTTTCAGATTTTATTTGTTTCAGAAAATTTTTATTACTTCATTTCGTAGATACAATATCAATGGGCACAGTATTTTTCGTTGGCAGGCTATTTTTCGTTCAGGATTTTGAATATAACATTCAACTCCTGGCTGGCAAGGTTTCTGCTGAGAAACCCATTATAGTCGTATAGATTTCCACTTATATGTGATGATTTACCATTCCTTTCTCACTATAAACCCTCTCTGTCTTTAACTTGGACAAATAGATTATAATGTGGCTTAGTGTGGGGCTATTTCATTCATCTTACTTGGTTTCCTTTTAACTTCCTGGATTTGGCTTTTTACCTTCTTCTTCAATTTTGTGACGTTTTCTGCCACTATTTCTTTGAATATATTTTCTGTTCTTTTTTCTCTCTTTTCTCCTTCAGGCAAGCTGATAATGTGTAAATTGTTCTGCTTGATGGTATACCAAATGCTATCGTCTCTCTTATTTTTTTTTTCTTTTCACTCCCTATGTTGGATGACTTCAGTGATTTGCCCTTGAGGTCACTAGTTCTTTATTCTGCTTGTTCTAGTCTGCTGTTGTATATCTTTATTGCATTTTTTAGTTCAATTATAATATTCTTCAAATCTATGGTTTCTGTTTGGTGCTTTTTTATACTCTGTTTTTTTGTTCAGGGTGTTAATTTGTTTTTGCACTGCTCCCCTAACCTCACTGAGCATCCTTATGTTCATTAGTTTAAATTTTCCGTCAGATAAGTCACATATCTCAAATTTACTCAGGTTGGTTTCTGTGGATTTATCTTTTTGTTTTATTTGGAATATATTTGTCTGTCTCTTAATGTTTGTTGACTCTGTGTGTTGGTTTCTTCTAAAAAATATGGTAGCCACCTCTCCCAGTCTTTTCAGACTATCCTGGTACAGGAGAATAATCTTGCCAATACACTTGGCCAGAGATTTTAAGATGCCTCTCAAATCATTCTGGTTGTCCAGACTGCTGTCTATATTTCTGTGGCCCCTTGAAGATTAAGATATGTTATGTACTCTCAGAACACTGTAATTAGTAAGGCAGAAAACAGATGCTCTAGATGTAGCTGGAAATCTTGAGGTGTTAGATTTTAGTTCCTTCTATCCTCATGCTGAAACTGAGTGTGGGTATTATTTTCCTACTTTCTCTGCACTTAGCCAGGGAGAGCATCTGTGACAAGTATCTGTGGTCACTTTTGTGCTGGACCCTTTCATTTTGGAAAATTGCTGTGGGAAGTGGACCCATTGTATATTGACCTCATTGTTTTATGTAGTTTAAGGAGTCAGGAATAATTGGCTCTTAAAGTTAGGTCTCTAAAGATACAATTCATTGGGTGGGAGATATAGAAGTTGTGGCATTTGGTGCATGGGCAAACTCCTTTGCAAAAAATGGGTAAACCTGTATTGCTCACCAAATGAGCTGGAGGAGAGGGTAAGGACATGCCAAGTTCCTCCTCAGATTGCCTCAGGGCTACTGTTTGTCTTCAACATTAGCTCTCTGATGGAAGTCTGTTAAAGGCCTGGCTGTCAAGTAGCCACTGCAAGTGTATGCAGTAAAACTTTTCTGGAATGAAAATGGGAACAATACATCCCAGTCTCTTTTCGACACTGTTCTTAAAATGTGTGGCTCCTGGAAGTGTTTGTGCATCTGTTTAAAAACCACATCTTTTTCTATGACTTAAGGAGGCTCACACATGCCTAGTCCCTTTTGCTCTCCAGATATGAGATTTGGAATGCTGTCCCTCAGGTGGATGCTATAAAAGTTGAGATATTCAGTGAATGGACAAACACCTTCCAGAAGTGATTGGTGAGCCAGAAGTTACTTCTCTGGTGATCTGAGAGAAAGAGCTTAAGAGTGCTGAGTTACTGCTCAGGCTGCAGAAGGCTATATTTTGATTACCTTTTAAAGTCTCTGATGCTGATTAGTTAGAAGGCAGGCCATCAAGCAGCCACTGAAAGAGTGTGTCATAAACCCCTTCTGAGGAGATATGGGGAGCTTCCTTTTTAAGCCCATTCTCTGCGTTGCTCCAGTTGGGGGTGGGGGTGTAACCCCTATGAGTACTTGCTTACTTTTTAAAAATTACACTACGTTCTGTAATCTAAGGAGATACACACATGCCCAGTGTCTTCTTCTCTTATAGCTAAGAGGTTTAACCTGCAGTTCCTCAAGTGTAAGTGATAAAAGTTAGGGTGCTCAATGTCTGGAAAAACTTCTTCCAGGAGAGCTTAATAAACTTGGGAACTATCACTAGGGTAAGTTAGGGTAGAAATCTTTGGAAGTGCTAGTCAGCTTATCAGGCTGGCAGCAGGGTAATGTTCCTATGCCTCTTTAACTCTCTGATGCATGTTAGTTAAAATTGCAGCCTTCAAGTAGTCATTGGGAGTCTGTCATAAACATCTTCTGGGGTAAAACAGGGAGCTGCATTTTTAAAGCCTGTTCTCTGCAGTGCTCCTGGGGGAAGAAGCCTCTGGAAGTACTTCTGATATGGAAAGGGGGCAAGAAAGTGCTGGGAAGGGAAGGGCATGGTCCCCGGCTAGGGCTCCACCCTCGGGCCTGTGCCCAAGAACCTAGGTGAGGACAGGCATTTCTGTTTTCCTACCCAAACATTGCATTTTCCAAGACCACGCTGACCTGTCCTGTCCCCATCTTGTGCCTATAAAATCCCTGAGGCCCTAGTGTGCAGAGACAAAAGCGGCTGGACATCGAGAGAAACACATCAGAGGAAGAACACACAAGTGGCTGGATGTCAAGAGGAGGTCAAATGGAGCATGCTGACGGAAGAGCACAGTGACAGATGCCGGCAGGCTGGCAGGCCATTGGCTGGCAGAATGATATGGAGTTTGGCCGGGGCGGTCAGAGAAGAGCCTGGGCCACTGATGGACCCAACTCCAAGGGAAAACCGCCTTCTCACTCCATCTCCCTTCTGGCTCCCTCATCTGCTGAGAGCTACTTTCACTCAATAAAAACTTGCACTCATTCTCCAAGCCCACGTGTGATGCGATTCTTCTGGTACACCAAGACAAGAACCCCAGGATACAGAAAGCCCTCCGTCCTTGCAATAAGGCAGAAGGTCTAATTGAGCTGACTAACACAAGCCAGCTACGGACAGCTAAACTAAGACAGCCATCTGTAACACATGCCCACTGGGGCTTCAGCTGTAAACATTCACCCCAGACACTGCAGTGGAGTCAGGGCCCCACAACCTGCCTGTCTGCATGCTCCCCCTAGAGGTTTGAGGAGCAGGGCACGCAAGAAGCGAGCTACACTCCATGCACATGCCCTGCCAGAGGGATAAGGGAAGTTTTCCTGTTTTAACTGGGCCCTCGCCAGGATCTCCAAAGGTGAGTGTGAGTGAATGTGAAACTGTTAGGTCTGCCTCTCTTCCTAAAACTTGCCACCTCTCTCTCTTTCCTGTCAGTGAGGGTTCTGTTTCCTTTTGCAGTGTTTTGAAAACTCCGCCCTAACCCAGAGGGTCAAAACCCCCAGACTTCAGCTCTTTTCTCTCTCACATAGTTTGAAATGGCTCTTATCTCTTTCTTTATAATGTTCAGAGTTTTGCTACAGGCTGTGGCAATGTTACTAAATAAAATGAGCATTTGGCCCAACTGGCAAAGATGCAAATCCGAAGAACTGTTCTTAGAGGTATGCTCCATGCCTCCATCTTGACAGCCACAGGCACGCATGACTCAGGGCATCTCCTGTTATCCTTTTTCCTCCCAGCTGAGGTTCCTGGGGATTGCCCGCAGCAGGCAAAGGCCACACCCAACAGCTGGGGAAGGGGAGAAGGGTGGGGGTGGGAGGGTGGGGGTGGAGGCGGGAGAAAGCTGCAGCAGTAACCATGACCCCACAGGGATAATGGATGGGTGCTTCTCACAGCACCAATGGAACGCTTCTCCCCTAGCCAAAGAATCCAATCCGATCTGAACCGGAAGAAAGATATAAAGATTAGAAAGGCGCACTTGCACTAACCAAGCTATTATTACCCCAGGATCTCCCCTTTTTGCCCCTTAAACTATTTTTCTCTTTTTCCCCTTTTCTAAGTGAGAGCCACCCTTCCCCCACCCCCAGCTCTGTTTCTGATAGGAAAGTTAATGGTGGAGCGACCCCTGTCGGCTGATAACTGCAAATTCAGCAGGGCTTATTTGAGACACTCTAAACAGACGTATACAGCCTTTAAAATAGCTTTTGAGGCCGGGCGCGGTGGCTCACGCCTGTAATCCCAGCACTTTGGGAGGCCGAGGCGGGCGGATCACAACGTCAAGAGATGGAGACCATCCTGGCTAACATGGTGAAACCCCATCTCTGCTAAAAATACAAAAATTAGCCGGGCGTGATGGTGGGAGCCTGTAGTCCCAGCTACTCGGGAGGCTGAGGCAGGAGAATGGCGTGAACCCGGGAGGCGGAGCTTGCAGTGAGCGGAGATCGTGCCACTGCACTCCAGCCTGGGCTACAGAGCGAGACTCCATCTCAAAAAAATAAAAATAAATAAAATAATATAGCTTTTGAGTCCCAAATTCCATTTGAAGCTTCAGGCTGAAGCCCTAGAAAGAAAGACCAGATCAAAGGGATCCAAAGCCAGGCAACAGGTACAATGTAAATGGGCAAAACCAATTCCTGCCAACGAAATCCCCCCACCCCACGGAAGGAGGCCATGCTTGGTGGCATAAACAGGACCAGAGAACTCAAAGTCTGCTGACAGCTGAGAGAAAGGGAGGCAGAGGTGAGGGTGGTTAATTCCTATTCTCCAGGTTTTCCTTGCTTCATGTGTACACACCGCATTAGTACCTATGGCCAGCACCTGTCAAGGTTACCGGGGCTAAGGGATAAGAGGTGGAAAGTGAAGAAAGGACTCTCGCTTTCTCTCTCCACCACACTGTGAGTTTTCACCGAAAGAAAGAAGGGAATGAGAGACGCCGCTATTCCTTGTCTTTCAGAATGGGCAACCAGTTCTCTTCACCACTCCCAGCTTATACTCCTCTGGAGTGTATCCTGAAACATTGGAACTGCTTTAACCCTCAGAATCTAGAGGAAACGTGCCTCATTGCTCTCTGCGCTAAGGTTTCGCCAAATTGTGATTTACAGGAAGGACTGGCTTGGCCTCAGGAAGGAACCACTTATTTCCATGCTATATGGCAGTTGGAACTTTTCTGTAGACATGAGGACAGATGGTCTGAGGCCCCATATGTGCGGGCTTTCTATGACTCGCAAAGCAATCCACGTTTTTGCTGACAATGTAGAGTTGATCCAGCCCTCCTGTTTGCAGTCTCAAAGAAGGCTTTGCAAGGGACAAGCCCAGGGAATTAGAGATGTGAGTCCCAGACCAATCCTCTGATTCCGCAGCAGAAGAGCCAGACCTCTCCAGCCCAGCTCCTCTGAGTCCACCCCAACCTCCCTATCCAGCTTCAGCCTCTCACTTGCCCTCTCCTAGAAATCATCGCCCTAAACAAGCCCCAGTCTCATTGTTGCTCTTCCAACAGATGTCCAGTGAACTTGGACCCAGTAAGGTCTGGGTTCCTTTTCTCCCTATAGAACTTAAAGAAAATTAAGGGGGACCTTGGCAAGTGTTCAGATGACCCTGATAGATATATAGAGGCCTTCCAGAATTTCACCAAGATGTTTGAATTCTCCTGGAGATACGTTATTTTGCTTTTGAATCAGAACCTGATGGACACTGAGAAACAGGCCACTCTGCAAGCAGCAGAGAGATTTGGGAATGAGTTTTGTATCACATATAGCATCAGGGAAGCGGGTGACTATTATCCAACTGGAAGAGAAGGAGTACCAGTGAATAACTCTAAATGGGATCCCAATGACAAGATGGAAGACTGGAAAAGGAGACACTTTCAGGTGTGCATAATGGAGGGTTTACGTAGGACCAAGACCAAGCCTCTCAATTATGCTAAGTTGTCCATTATTGACCAGGGATTTGATGACAATTCTACTGTTTATCTGGAAAGCTTAAGAGAGGACTTGGTAAAGCGCACCTCTCTGTCTCCTGATTCAGTCAAGGGACACCTAATTCTAAAGGAAAAATTTATTACTCAGGCAGCTCCTGACATCAGGAGGAAGTTGCAGAAATTGGCCCTAGGACCAGATAGCATATTAGAGGACCCTCCTGAAAGTGGTCACCTTGGTCTTTTTTTTTTTTCTATTTTTTTTTTTTTTTAATGAGACGGAGTTTCACCCTTATTGCCCAGGCTGGAATGCAATGGCGCAATCTCAGATCACTGCAACCTCTACTTCCTGGGTTCAAGCGATTCTCCTGCCTCAGCCCCCCGAGTAGCTGGGATTACAGGCATGTGCCACCATGCCCGGCTAATTTTGTATTTTTAGTGAGATGGGGTTTCTCCATGTTGATCAGGCTGGTCTCGAACTCCCGACCTCAGGTGATCCGCCTGCCTTGGCCTCCCAAAGTGCTGGGTATACAGGCTTGAGCCACCATGCCTGGCCCTCAGTCTTTTATAATAGACACAGGGAGGCCCAGGAAAGAGAGAGGAAATACAGGAAAGAGACAGAAGCTTTAGTGGCCATCATGAAAGCCCACAAATCCCAGAATTCCCAAGGTGCACCTGTTAACTGCTGACGACATGTCAAGAACAGTTATCTCATTCTAAAAGTTTATCTGCTCCCATGCAAGGTTTAATTTCTTTCACCAGGTTGAAACAGCTCGGGGTACAATGTTATTGTTAGTATATTTTACTTCCTAGCTCTGTAACCTTTGGCACTAGATTATTTCCTTTTGTAATACATGTGTTTAACCCATGCATACTTAACCTTATAAAACTTGGTTTTTCTCTGACACCTAGAAGCCATCAAACTCCAAACTCTCAGACCACTGGAGCCTCGGACGATGGCTCCCCTTTGCTAGGAACCCTTAGATAGACCTCTGGGAGGGCCAATTTCAATAAAACAGTGCCTCCTGTCAGCAGGAAGTAGCTAAGACCAGTCATCATCCATGTTCTAATGGCAGCTAAATGTACCTCTTCAGAGGGAGAAAATAATATGTAAGGGGGGCAGGGCACGGAAGCGCTGGGAAGGGAAGGGCCTGGTCCCTGGCTAGGGCTCCACCACCACATCTGTGCCCACAGACCTAGGTGAGGACAAGCATTTCTATTTTCCTGCCCAAATGTTGCATTTCCCAAGACCACCCTGGCTTGCCACACCCCCATCCTGTGCCTATAAAAACACCAAGGCCCTAGCAGGCAGAGACACAAGCAGCTGGAAGTTGAGAGGAACACATCAGTGGAAGAAGACACAGTGGCTGGACATCAAGAGGACACCTGCGGAAGAGCTCACCGACAGGCCATTGATAGGAGGAATGACATGGAGTTTGGCTGGGGCAGAGGGAGGAGAGACTGGACCACTGAGCAGCCCGATTCCAAAGGAATAGCACCTTCCCGCTCCATCTCCCTTCTGGTTCCCCCATCTGCTGAGAGCTACGTCCACTCAATAAAACCTTGCACTCATTCTCCAAACCCACCTGTCCTCTGATTCTCCTGATACACCAAGGCAAGAAACCCTGGGATACAGAAAGCCCTCTGTCCTTGCGATAAGGCAGGGGGGGTCTCACTGAGCTGACTAACAGAAGCCGCCTATAGATGGCTAAACTGAAAAAGCACCCGTGTAACACACACTGGGGCCTCAGGACCTATAGGCATTTACCCAGATGCAACTGTAGGGTTGGAGCCCCACAACCTGCTGGTCTGCATGCTCCTCCTAGAGGTTTCATCAGCAGGGCACCAAAGAAGCAAGCCACATCCCCAACACTCCTTCTGTGAGGGGGACAAGGGAACTTTTCCTGTTTCACTTTCATGCCCCCACAAAAACGTCATGTTTCCCCTGTGTCCTAAAGAGACTTGCATATACCTAAAGCTCTTTTTTCCCAGATTTCGGAAGTTAGAAATGCAGTCCCTCAGTTGGAAGCTGTACAAGTTGGGGCAATCAATGTGGGAACAACTCCTTTAGGGAGGAATTCATAGACCTTGAGTTATTTCTGGAGTGAGCTGGATGAGGTGTCTCAGAAAGTGCAAGTTCATGCCTACGTGTGCCTCAGCTTTTCCCAACCATTAGATGTAAATATTTTATCAGTTTCCCGGTCTTTAAGAGTTTTGCAAGTGATTTCTGACTTTCTCTTAGACATCATGCCTTAAAATTTCATCATTACGGGCTAACTTTTGTGAAAAGTATAAGGTCTGTATCTAGATTCATTTTTCCTATGGCATGGGTTTGTGAATTTCCAATTGTACCAGCACCATTCATTGAAAAGGCCATCCTTTCTCCATTGAATTGTAATTTTCTCTTTTGGTAAACATCAGTTGACTGTTTTTAGATCTAATTTTATATTATAAGGAAATTTATTATTCATCACAAAACTGAAACCGTTGAAAAAATTCCAAGAACCATAGAGGCAGTCTTGTATACTGGCACTTGGCCATCATCTCAATGTTTCTTTTTATATATATAAAAAAATTTAAATAACTCTGTTTACCCTATGATTCAAGGTACTTTACAATATGTTATTCAAGTCTATCTTTCCAGATTTATACTGACTCTTCCTCCTTGTAATTCTTTTCTCATCACATGGGCAACTCTTTTCACTCTAAATATACCCTATACTTTTCCACGTGCATAATTTGTCTTATATTATTACATTTGATAGAATTCTCTACTATCCCAAAATTCTACTTGAGGGATTCTATCCACTCTTGAAACCTATTTATTTTTATTTTTTTTATTTTTTAGATGGAGTTTCTCTCTTGTTGCCCAGGCTGGAGTGCAATGGCGTGATCTCAGCTCACTGCAACTCCTGCCTCCTGGGTTCAAGCGATTATCCTGCCTCAGTCTCCTGAGGAGCTGGGATTACAGGCATGTGCCACAATGCTCAGCTAATTTTTTTTTTTTTTTTTTTTTTTAGTAGAGACGGTGTTTCGCCATGTTGGTCAGGCTGGCCTCGAACTCCTGA
Organism: Pongo pygmaeus; assembly: GCF_028885625.2. Taxonomy (NCBI): domain Eukaryota; kingdom Metazoa; phylum Chordata; class Mammalia; order Primates; family Hominidae; genus Pongo; species Pongo pygmaeus. Next base: position 148,983,986 of record NC_072396.2, on the reverse strand, counting down.
CCTCAGGTGATCCACCTGCCTCAGCCTCCCAAAGTGCTGGGATTACAGGTGTGAGCCACCGTGCCCAGCAGAATCCTAATTCTTCTATAAAACAATTCCTGACTACCATGATATGTCTTCTTTTGCCTTTGAACCCTCAGAAAGTGATGTTTTTACCTTTTCCAAATGTATATTTATCTCATCGTACATAAATTGTTTAAATTTAATTTTAAAATCTTTTGCTTTCAATGTGTCTCATATATCCCCTTCTTTTTTTCTGTGAAGTAAAATTTATGAGTCATTTATTTATTCATAGCCAAGGATCTCCAAATCTTCTGTTTCAGTAGTTTCTCTTGATTTGTACAATGATTGAATTACTATGCCCAATTTTTTATCTGTAATGTCACTTGCTCTGATTTAATTACAACATAAGCTTATCACTTCTCCCATTTGGTGGCTATGTACATACTCTTAAATGAGGGGGAACTAACCATTACGATAACCATCCAGTCAGGAGCAAGGTACAGGGAAGTAAATGGGTTAAACTAAGAATTCTAATGTAGACACCACTTAAAAAAAACACACACACACATTACATAGTAAACCCAATGAGCTTCCATTCTCCCAAAGGATCTAGGTGATTTTATTTTGTATTCTCTAATATTTTCTTATATATTGTAAGAATAATATCTTCTCTACCATCTAGGCAATTTCAAGCTCATTTTAGGTGTTCAGATATTTAGCAAAATATTTAATTGTTACAGTAAAACAATGTTTTATAGTCCTGAACATGAGTTCATGGATTTATTATCTTTAATATTGTCTATATTAACCAAATAACCTTTGTATATTTTGTTTGTTATTTTGATTCTAAAGTATGCTTAACCCTTTAGTAGCCATTAAATAAACATTTGTTGAATGAATGAATGAATCAGACCTGAAACATTAATATTTTCTTGAGTGTTAGTAAAGACTTAAAAACTAAATTGCATCTGTATCTCTGAAGTTATTTGGAATTAACTTTTTTTTACATTTGATCTATTTGAGTATGCATTCTCATTTTTATGTTAATAAAAATATAGATATGATCTATAGAGAAGAAAAGTAACAGAAAGACTATGTCAGGACATGACCAGAAAGCTATATATCAATTTACAGTCTCTCTGAGAGCTATTCCTTCAAATAAATGCGCTCAGAGAACAAATTGGTTTTATTTAGGGTTCAGGTGATGCACGTAATTCTGATAATCACACTGGTCCCAAGTGCAGGTCTGATGGAGACTACCTCCTAAAGATTGGAGTTTGATTTCTGAATCAAAACAAGTAGAAAAAGATTTTAAGGAACTTGATATACATGTATGTGAATTGGATATGTATGTCACTGAATTGTCGTATCTTCCAGAGACACTGTTGCCTCTTCACTGTTACTGAATGTTTTTTAGAAGCTTGGGATCAGAATGGCTGCAAGCACCTGGGTGTCTCTAAAGGAGCAGTTTCTATGTTGTGGGTAGGAGCTAATGCCAAACTGATTTCAGTTACCCCTCTAAATCTTACCTAAGCTCCTTATGACATGAGCGCCTTTGCTAGAAATAACATAGAAAAGAGAGAAAGATTAGCATAGTGATGCTCGTGTTTTGCAGAATGAATCATGACAAACCTTATTTTGAACCTGTTAACTAAGATTTATGGAAATAATGTGAATTTGATCGTCAACTCTGAATTATTAACATTAATTATTAGTTATTTAATAGGTTTCACACTACTGCAAACAAAAACTAAAGCAACTAGACCTAAACATGTAGATTGCTATAGCTTTATTATTCTTGACTGTGAGATATTTGGAACAGCAGTATTCTGTAGATTTTCTTAGTTTATCTATATTCATCTAATAACAAAAGCAAGACATGTAAACCAAATTTTAAGATAAATGATAATCAATATATTATCCTGTTTAAGTGGGGCTTAATCAATTCAAGATTTTACTACCTGCTGACCAATAAAAGAGAGAAAAGCAATTTTAATGGACTTTTCTCACAACACTTCTTTTTTTTTTTTTAAATAATCTCTCCAGCTATTGTTTACACAACTTTCTCGATTTTCTCTGTATGTAAAACTTATACGGGCTGTGACCAAAGACAAAACCATCTTCTTTTATGATCCCCAAACCACAGTCACTCAGAGACCCAAAATAGAAAGTAATTTTAGTGAGCTCATCCAAGCTTTAGCCTACGCAGTTTCTTTTTTGCACAAAATGACTTGGCTAACATTCCAACCAAGGACCATAAACCAACAGTGTGCATAGACACTGAGAATAAAGATATATTTAGATAGGTTGCATGGATTAAAGAGGCCTAAACCATCTGTCTTTAACACAGGAGAATGTCATTTTCTTTAGTCAAGGGCCTGGGTTTTCCAGCAATATTCCAACATTGAAGGATGCAAAGAGGTGTTTTAACAATTAGATGTGTATATCGTCTACAGCGAAGTTGTATACATCTGTTTCTCTTATTATTACAGACTGTTATAAACTCAGAACATCTTAGTTATGGTTTCAGAAACAATTTGTTATGGGCTTTTTTTTTTTTTTTTTCTTTCATGCTTCCTCGGAAACTGTTACTCTCTGCTATTCTAAGCATACTGTTTTGTAAGAATTTGTTTACAGGTTTACCTCCTTCCCTGGATCGTGAGCTTCTCCAGGGTGGGGAGTGGGCTTTATTTACCCTGTGACTCCAGTGCCCAGTACTTAGTAAGTGATCTACCAGTTTATGTAGATGTGTATTGAATAAATTGCTTATTATAGAGCCCATGGTGAATAAGGATTGTGTGCCTCAGGGGAGTGATGTAAAGAGTAATTCAGGTGGTTTGGCAGCCTCTCATGAGCTAAGATACAATTCTTTAACAGATGCCCCATCTTGTAGCAATAGAGTTGCCAGATATAGGACACCAAGTTAAATTTGAATTTCAAGTAAATAACAAACATTTTAAAATAAAAGTGTATACCACATATTATTAAGTCCCAAAAATTGCATCCAAATAGTGCATATCTTCTTATTTGTTGTTTATCTGAAATTTAAATTTTTCTGGGCATCCTGTATGTTTATTTGCCAAATCTGGCAACTCTGTCAATAAGGGTGGATTGCCCAATAGAGCATGGGGTCTGAGATAGTACCCTCACTCAAATGAACTGATATATTTTCCTGTGCAAGTAGAACATAATTAATTCAAAGCCTTCATACCTATGATCTTTGTGATATTCAGTCTGATTAGAATTTCTTTAAAGAAATTAAAAGGTGAGGAATATTTTGAAATATCCCTAATCTGATCTAATAATTTTCTAAGAAGAACTGTACTCGCTGCTAAAAAAAAAAAAAAAAAAAAAGAAGAAAAAGAAAAGAGGAAAAAAAAGCTATTGACTAGAGAACTCTTAAGATACCCATAGACCTTTAAACGGTAGAGACATTTAAGACATTGTCAGAAAGAAGAACTATTTAGAGTCACATGATGTGAGTGACACTGAACAAAACAGATTTAGCTAACATAATAACAGTCAGTTCACGATTTTGCCTTAAGAACCCTTAAGGCCGGGCACGGTGGCTCACGCCTGTAATCCCAGCACTTTGGGAGGCCCAGGCGGGCGGATCACGAGGTCAGGAGATCGAGACCATCCTAGCTAACGTGGTGAAACCCCGTCTCTACTAAAAATACAAAAAATTAGCCGGGCGCGGTGGCGGGTGCCTGTAGTCCCAGCTACTCGGGAGGCTGAGGCAGGAGAATGGCGTGAACCTGGGAGGTGGAGCTTGCAGTGAGCTGAGATCGCGCCACTGCACTCCAGCCTGGGCAACAGAGCGAGACTCTGTCTCAAAAAAAAAAAAAAAAAGCCAAAAAAACCTTAAAAAGTGTGCAGCACATTTCAGGTAAGTTTCTTTTGGGAGAGGCAGTGGGGAGTATGAGGCAGAAACATAAAGAATTTTCACAAATAACACAATAAATCAGTACATAAGAAATGGCATTTTTGCCATTTGATTTCAAGGGAAGGATATACTCATTTAGTCAATCCAAGAGTTTCTAGTCAGCATATGTCATGTGGAATACATTTGAGTTGTGTATCATATTTGGATGAACCTAAAAACTTTTACTTGGTGTAGGCACACCACATGAGTGGGATGAAAATATAGCATATTTTGCTATTCTTTAGTCTATTATGTACATTAACTATTTCCATGGAATTGAAAGTGCCCCCATGTTCAACCTCCATTTCGACCTAAAATGTTATTCTATATTGTAACTTTATTTTTAATACAATTATAGTGCAAGAATACTATAAATTCCCAAATGTTTGAAAACTTGGTGAATAAATAGCATAGGAAAAAAATAAAATGAATGAGAAAAGCTTTAGGCATTAAGTAAAATGTGGTTGTGATGAAGAGGCTTGAAAAGATGTGGAAAAAAAATATTTACCTATCTTTGGGATTAGCTCACCCTACTGGGTATAAGATATTCAATGCCTGCCTGAAAGTCAATCATCTGAGTTCTCACCACTTTCTAAAGAAATATTGTGCCTCTCCTTCTCAACCAATTGCCACCCACTATCACGTCTTTTCTTCTTCCCTTGGTGAGTATAGTAAATCCTCACTGCATTACACTTAACGTATAAAACCTTCATTTAAATTGAAATTTGTATGCATTACTTACATGAACTTGAATTTCATTGCTCAGCTTTTATTTATTCTGTGATAAATGTTGAGATATTTTTGGCTGGCATAGAATGCATAATTATTTTACTATTTAAATTAATACTATTTTAGAAATTCCATGGTTTTTTCACATAGATGCACAGTTTCCAGGAGCATATTATATTTATCAAAAAAGCTTATATGAAACCCATTAGATAAAGAACTTAGCAATGCAGATGATGAAAGATTATTGAATCATGAATGTGTTTTAACGGTGGAGGTACCAGGTGTATTAGTTTACTAGGACTAGTGTAACAGAGTACCATAAAGTGGGAGGCTTAAAACAAACAAAATTATTGTCTCACAGTTCTGGAGGCTACCAGTCCAAAACCAAGGTGTCAGAAGCCATGGTACTTTTTTTTTTAAATACTTTAAATTTTAGGATACATGTGCACAACGTGCAGGTTTGTTACATATGTATACATGTGCCATGTTGGTGTGCTGCACCCATTAACTCGTCATTTAACATTAGGTATGTCTCCTAATGCTATCCCTCCCCCCTCCCCCCACCCCACAACAGGCCCTGGTGTGTGATGTTCCCCTTCCTGTGTCCATGTGTTCTCATTGTTCAATTCCCACCTATGAGTGAGAACACGCAGTGTTTGGATTTTGTCCTTGCGATAGTTTGCTGAGAATGATGGTTTCCGGCTTCATCTATGTCCCTACAAAGGACATGAACTCATCATTTTTTATGGCTGCATAGTATTCCATGGTGTATATGTGCCACATTTTCTTAATCCAGTCTATCATTGTTGGACATTTGGGTTGGTTGGTTCCAAGTCTTTGCTATTGTGAATAGTGCCACAATAAACATACGTGTGCATGTGTCTTTATAGCAGCATGATTTATAATCCTTTGGGTATATACCCAGTAATGGGATGGCTGGGTCAATTGGTATTTCTAGTTCTAGATCCTTGAGGAATCGCCACACACTTTTTAAACAATGAGGATTTTTCCTTCTATCTCTGGTTTTAGTCTCTGGTAGTTTGCTGGCAAATTTTGGCATTTCTTTGCTTGCAGTTATGTAACTCCCGTATCTGTTTTTATCAACACATAGCATTCTCTTTGTGTTTCTCTATGTCTTCACATGGCAGTCTTTTTATGAGGAAGTCAGTCATTTTAGATTATGGGCCATCTCTACTCCAGTAAGACCTCATCTTAACTAATAATACTTAAACAGATCCTCTTTTTAAATAAGCTCACATTCTGAAGTACTAGGAGTTATGACTTCACCGTATCATTTTTGGGCAGATAAAATGCAACCCATAGAACCAAGTTTCCCTAACAATCTGACAAAAAATTGGAGAAAAGTAGGCAACCTCCATATTTTCTTTATCTAGTCTATCATCGATGGACATTTATGTTGATTCCACATCTTTGCTATTGTGAATAGTGTTGCAATGAATATGTGCATGCATGTGTCCTTGTAATAGAATGATTTCTATTTCCTTGGGTATATACTCAGTAATGGGGTTTCTGTGTTTTTTTTTTTCTGATTATACTTTAAGTTCTGGGATACATATGCAGAACTTGCAGGTTTGTTACATAGGTATACACGTGCCATGGTGGTTTGCTGCACTAATCAACCTGTCATCTACCTTAGTTATTTCTCCTAATGCTATCCCTCCCCCAGACCCCCACCTCCAACAGGCCCCAGTGTGTGATGTTCCCCGCCCTGTGTCCATGTGTTCTCATTGTTCAACTTCCACTTATGAGTGAGAACATCTGGTGTTTGGTTTTCTGTTCCTGTGTTAGTTTGCTGAGTATGATGGTTTCCAACTTCATCCATGTCCCTGAAAGGGACATGAACTCTTCCTGATTTACTGTAGCCTTGACCTCCCAGGCTCAGGTGATCCCCCCACCTCAGCCTCCTGAGTAGCTGGGAGGGCTACAGGAAAGTGCCACCACACCTGGGTTATTTTTTGGTTGGTTGGTTGTTTTTTTGTGTTTGTAGTGATGGGGTTTTGCCATGTTGGCAAGGCTGGTCTGGAACTCCTGGGCTCAAGTGGTCTGCCCACCTTGGCCTCCCAAAATGCTGAGATTATAAGCATGAGCCAGTGTGCCTGGCCTTTTTTTTTAATCTTTGACTTCTCTAATTTGCACCCTCATGCTGATCCTCATTACCATACACCTTGACTATAACAATTGTCTATTTTCTTTCATTGCCTTAAATATTTCTGCCCCATAATTCCCTGCATCTGGCACATATTAGGTACCTGACAAGTATTTGGTTAATTAAATCCAATTAAAACTATTAACCACCACATATTGTGATATTCCCACTTCAGAAATCACATCTCTATTTTTCAGTATCTGACCCTATATTTTCTAAATCCAGTTTTATTTACCTGTACTCTTCTTAGTGGACTTTGATAGAGTTGCCTAGTCTTCTATTACATGTATATTTTATGCGACTCTCAGTTCCTTTTCACCCAGATAAGACACACTATTAAAGCCTAATAAAGTGCTACTTTTTTTGGAACATTCTTTTAGCTTCTCAGCTGACAGAATTTTTGTCCACATCTGACCTCCACAGTATTGTATTCATGCCACAATGGTGCGCTGTAATGTAAGTATTGGTGTACACAGTTGGGTCACATGTTAAACCAAATAAGCTTCCTGAGGTCAGGGCCCACATTTTACACTATTTTATTTTCCCTGAAGTACCTATCACTGAAATTTGAAGAACTGTTTTATAATTGAGTAAATGGCCTATTAGGATATGAGATATGAATCCTTTCATAAGCTTATTTATCATAAAATTGTTTTTTCTTCTGAGTGGTTGTGGCCAATTCAGAGCTAAGTAGGCCAACTTATTAAATTCAAATCACTTGGCTGAACAAAAGCTGATTTCATAAATCATAGTTTAATAGCCTGTCTGTAATTTCTTTAGGGTTTTTCAGCTGCACAGTAATGCTTGTTTAGCCAGTCAGTTCAATAATTGAAATTATATAGCTAGTAGTAAAGGTAGTAAATAGCCTGTCCGGTTTGGGTCATCAAGCCTTATACTAGAAATTTCTGTGCTGAGATTTCTTGGATAACCACCATATCTAATGCTATTCTCCATGCACACTGATATCAAACACATTATTTCTTGTTTCTGTAAAGGAAGGGAATCCGGGCATGTGATTTTCATAATGTGCCTTCATATTTTTAGACTTGCAGTCATTTCAGATCTTCTATTCTGCTTCCCATAAATTCACTTAGTTTGAAGAATGTCTAACTCCTCTAAATAATATATCCCTATTTCTTTATCAGAGGCTGCATATGGAGAAAATAAAACCATAGTATTTAAAATTAACTGTAGGGTTTACCTTATGACCCTAAATTTTCACTAATAAATCTAAGGACAGATATTATTACACTCTCTCTCCCCCACTCCACATGTGTCCATTTGTGGTAAACTCTTGGTAAGTAACTTCTGAGAAAAATTCCCAATCTTAGGTCAAGAACCCTACGGGACAACACGCACACACACACACACACACACACACACACACACACACACACACACACACACACACACACACACACACACACACTGGAGTCAAAACTTTCATTCTTTGGTCATTGTGTCACTAGGCTATTTTCTTTTTTTTTTTTTTTTTTTTCTTTTATTATTATTATTATTATTATTATACTTTAGGTTTTATGGTACATGTGCACAATGTGCAGGTAAGTTACATATGTATACATGTGCCATGCTGGTGCGCTGCACCCACCAACTCGTCATCTAGCATTCGGTATATCTCCCAATGCTATCCCTCCCCCCTCCCCCCACCCCACAACAGTCCCCAGAGTGTGATGTTCCCCTTCCTGTGTCCATGTGTTCTCATTGTTCAATTCCCACCTATGAGTGAGAATATGCGGTGTTTGGTTTTTTGTTCTTGCGATAGTTTACTGAGAATGATGATTTCCAATTTCATCCATGTCCCTACAAAGGACGTGAACTCATCATTTTTTATGGCTGCATAGTATTCCATGGTGTATATGTGCCACATTTTCTTAATCCAGTCTATCATTGTTGGACATTTGGGTTGGTTCCAAGTCTTTGCTATTGTGAATAATGCCGCAATAAACATACGTGTGCATGTGTCTTTATAGCAGCCTGATTTATAGTCCTTTGGGTATATACCCAGTAATGGGATGGCTGGGTCGAATGGAATTTCTAGTTCTAGATCCCTGAGGAATCGCCACACTGACTTCCACAAGGGTTGAACTAGTTTACAGTCCCACCAACAGTGTAAAAGTGTTCCTATTTCTCCACATCCTCTCCAGCACCTGTTGTTTCCTGACTTTTTAATGATTGCCATTCTAACTGGTGTGAGATGGTATCTCATTGTGGTTTTGATTTGCATTTCTCTGATAGCCAGTGATGGTGAGCATTTTTTCATGTGTTTTTTGGCTGCATCAATGTCTTCTTTTGAGAAGTGTCTGTTCATGTCCTTTGCCCACTTTTTGATGGGGTTGTTTGTTTTTTTCTTGTAAATTTGTTGGAGTTCATTGTAGATTCTGGATATTAGCCATTAATAATGGGAGACTTTAACACCCCACTATCAACATTAGACAGATCAACGAGACAGAAAGTCAACAAGGATACCCAGGAATTGAACTCAGCTCTGCACCAAGCAGACCTAATAGACATCTACAGAACTCTCCACCCCAAATCAACAGAATATACATTTTTTTCAGCACCACACCACACCTATTCCAAAATTGACCATATACTTGGAAGTAAAGCTCTCCTCAATAAATGTAAAAGAACAGAAATTGTAACAAACTGTCTCTCAGATCACAGTGCAATCAAGCTAGAACTCAGGATTAAGAATCTCACTCAAAACCGCTCAACTACGTGGAAACTGAACAACCTGCTCCTGAATGACTACTGGGTACATAACGAAATGAAGGCAGAAATAAAGATGTTCTTTGAAACCAACGAGAACCAAGACACAACATACCAGAATCTCTGGGATGCATTCAAAGCAGTGTGTAGAGGGAAATTTATAGCACTAAATGCCCACAAGAGAAAGCAGGAAAGATCCAAAATTGACACCCTAACATCACAATTAAAAGAACTAGAAAAGCAAGAGCAAACACATTCAAAAGCTAGCAGAAGGCAAGAAATAACTAAAATCAGAGCAGAACTGAAGGAAATAGAGACACAAAAAACCCTTCAAAAAATAAATGAATCCAGGAGCTGGTTTTTTGAAAGGATCAACAAAATTGATAGGTCACTAGGCTATTTTCTAGAGTAATTACATCATCTACTTCTAAGATATAACATTGGTGAACGCAACTTAGTCGAATCAAACAATTTGAATTTAGAATATAATATTATGGTTAAAATGTAAATGTCTGGTTAGAATCTAGCTCTGTGTATTTAGAGAACTGGTGAGCCATTTTTGCCTATTGTGGCTCAATCCTCGGATGTCTGGCCATGAGGATATGCTTGGAAATTCCAAGCAGGTCATAATCAAAATAATTTGTCTGCTCTTTTTCTTTCTCCCCTTTCTATTTTGAACAAGAGGAGTACATTCAACTGACTTCATAAGAAGTTGAGACCTCAGTGGCATACTCTCTTGTTTTTCTTTAGGCAATAAGACAGACACAAGGCTTGTGCTGATGTTAGTACAAATGTTCATATCTCGTATTAGAAATGCTGGCTCTCATTTGGCCAAAGAAGAAAACATCCAAGACTTTTTATAAGAAAACATATCCCCATGTCTGTAATCCTAGCACTTTGGGAGGCCGAGGCGGGTTGATCACCTGAGGTCAGGAGTTCAAGACCAGCCTAGCCAACGTGGCGAAACCCCGTCTCTACTAAAAATGCAAAAATTAACTGGGCGTGGTGGCACGTGCCTGTAGTCCCAGCTATATGGGAGGCTGAGGCAGGAGAAAAGCTTGAACCCAGGTGGCAGAGGTTGCAGTGAGATCACGCCACTGCACTCTAGCCTGGGTGACAGAGCAAGACTCCACCTCAAAAAGAAAGAAAACACATCCCAATATCTACAATATATATCATGTACTCTGTGGAGAGGTAGTGTGCTTTGGGTTGGGGCGCTTACCCACTGGGTTTTGAAAAGATATTAGTAATAGTTCTAAAGCTTATTTTGTCTTTATACTGTGAACCTGTGTCTCTGTATAAAGATCAACTAGTCTAGGGAAGCAAAAAATTAAATTATTTTACTTTCACCTTAAACTGGAAAAACTAAACATTTTTCAACCAATAGAGTTATTTAATAAAATATTTTTGGATGTATACCTGGGAGTATTATTATTGGGTTACATGGTAACTCTATGTGTAACTTTTTGAGGAACTGCCAAACTGTTTTTCATGGTGGCTGTGTGATTTTACATCCACACCAGCAGTGTATGAGGGTTCCAGTTTCTTCACATCCTCATCAGTATTTTAATTTTAATGTCTACTTTTAATTACAGCCATCCTAGTAGTGTGACGGTCTTGACTTTCATTTCTTTAACAGCTGATAATGTGAAGCATTTTTAATATCCTTATTGACAATTTCTTGACAGAAATATCTACTCAGATACATTGCTTATTTTTTAATTGGTTATTTTTTGTCTATTTAACATTGAGCTATAAGAGTTCTTAGCAGATATACCTTTGCAAGCATATTCTCTCATTCTGTGGGTTGTCTTCTCATTTTCTTGATGATGTTCTTTGAAAGAAATATGTTTTTACTATTTATAATGTCCAATTCAATTCATCTATGATTTTGCTTGTGCTTTTGGGATCATATCTAATAAGTCTTTGCCTAATTTATGGTCATGAAGATTTACACTTATGTTAATTTCTAAGGATTTCATAGTTTTAGTTCTTACATTCGGTTTCTTATCCATTTTGAGTTTGTTTTTTTTTTTTGGCAGAGTCACTCTGTTACCCAGGCTAGAGTGCAGTGGCTCAATCTCAGATTCCTGCAACCTCCACCTCCCAGGTTCAAGCAATTCTCCTGCCTCAGCCTCCCGAGTAGCTGGGATCACAGGCACCCGCCACCATGGCCCACTAATTTTTTGTATTTTTAGTAGAGATGGGGTTTCACCATGTTGGCCAGGCTGGTCTCGAACTCCTGACCTCAAGTGATCCATCCACATCAGCCTCCCAAAGTGCTGGGATTACAGGCGTGAGCCACTGCACCTGGCCTTGAGTTATTTTTTATATGGTTTGAGGTAAAGGTCTAAATTCATTCTTTTGCATGTGGATATTCACTTGTTATAATACTATTTATTGAAGATAATATTTTTCCCATTAAATTATCTTGGCATTTTTATTAAAATTCAGTTTACTATAAATGTGAGATTTATTTCTGGATGCTAAATTCTATTCAGTTGATTATACATGTATATGTATATGTATATGTATATGTATACGTATATGTATATCTGTATTGAAACTTCTTATGCCAGTACTGCAATATCTTGATTACTGTAGTTTTATAATAACTTTTGAAATGAGGAAGTATGAGTCCTCTACGTTTATTACTCTTTTTGAAGATTCTTTTGGCTTTTATGGATTGCTTACATTTTTATATGATTTTTAAGATCAGCTTATCATTTTCTGAAAAAAAAAAAAAAAAGCCAGCTCGGGTTTTTATAGGGATTGTGTTCAATGTGTAGATCCATTGGAAGAGTATTGCCGTGTGAATAATATTAAATCTTCTGGACCATGCACATGGAATATTTTTCTATTCAAAGTTCCCCTCTTCAATTTATTTTAATGATGTTTTATAGTTTTCAGTGTATAGGCTTTGCACTTCTCTTGTTATTTTAGGTATTTGATTGTAAATAAAATTATTTCTTAATTTCATTTCTTATATTTTTACTGGTATAGAGAAATATCATTGGTTTTTCTACATTAATCTTGTTTTCTGCAACCTGGTTGAACTGCTTCTTTTTGGATTGCTAAGGATTTTTTATATACAGCTCATGTCATATGTAAATAAAAAGATATTTGCAATTACTACTTTCTGATATGGGTACCTTTTATATTTTTAAATATTCCTGGCTATTATTTCCAGTACAATTTTGAATAGAAGTGGTGAACACAAACATCTTCATTTTTTCCTTGTTTTTAGGGGAAAAAAACTTTCATTCTTTCATCATTAGGTATGATGTTATATTTGAGTTTTTTGTAGATTCCCTTTGTTAGGTTGAGGAAGTTTCTTTCTATTCCTAGTTTGTTTAGTATTTTTTAAACAAAAAATGGATATCATTAAATACATTTTTTCCATCTATTGAGATGATGATATAATTCCTGTTCTTTGTTCTTTTAATATGCTGTATTATACTATTTGAATTATGGATATTAAACCAACCTTGAATTTCTGGGCTAAATCTTACTTGGTCACTATATATAATTATTTTTATTTATTGCTGAATGTAGTTTGCTACTATGTAATTTAGGATTTGTTACACATATTCAAAATGGATATTCATCTCAAGTTTTCTTTTCTTTTGATGTATCAAAATAACATTGGCCTCATGGAATGAGAAGTGTTCCATGTTCTATTTTTTGGAAAAGTTTTTGAAGCATTGGTATTAGATGTTCTTTAAGTGTTTGGAATAATTCACTCATTTCTGGTCTTTTCTTTGTTGAAATTTACCTGATTTTAATTTACATATAATTTTTAAGCTATGTAATAACAGTACTCCTTCTGGTATCTATTGCTATCCCCTTTACTGCCTTGAAACTTGTATGGGCATAAATCCTTGTCTCAATTTACCACTGTTATAGCTAAGACCAGATTATAATATTTAACAATACCTACTGCAGAACTGAGTATAACACAAATAAATTACTCTTCACAAACTGTCCTAAAACAGTATGTTACCTATATTTGCTCATAGAGTCCAGCCAAGTAATCTTACGTTTCTCTTCTCATCTTATGCCCTGGCCTGCCAACATTTTCCTGTAAGTCTTACTATGGTTCACCTACTTTACTAACCTCGTCCCAAATCCTCGAGATTAGATATAATCAATTTAGTTTTATGAGCTGCATAGATGTTACCTTGCTATTTCTGTATTAGCCAGACACTTTGGCATTCCATTTTATAATGAGATCTAGTTTTAATTTTGCAAAACTAAAAGGATCATTCATTTTTTTCTCTTACCCTAGAACAAAGATATTTCCTTCTCTCAAAGGTGAATCCATGTCACCATCTCTAGAGAAAAAGGAAATAACAAAGAAATAAAAACATAGTGCTAGTCTAGTCATTTAGATTTTTTAAAACTGTGATCCTGTCATTCTAAGACACATTGGGCCCTATTCATTTAAATCATATCATCATGGAATGTTTAGAAGAAGAAGAAATTTTAGCAATATTTGGATAACTGGCCAGGAGTTCAAGACCAGCCTGGTCAACATAGAGAAACCCTGTCTCCAGTAGAAATACAAACAATTAGCTTAGCATGGTGGCGCATGTCTGTAATCCCAACTACTCGCAAGGCTAAGGCATGTGAACTGCTTGAACCTGGGAGGTGGAGGCTGCAGTGAGCTGAGATCATGCCATTGCACTTTAGCCTGGGCAAGGGAGTGAGACTCTGTCAAAAACAAACAAACAAAAAACCTGAAATACTTAGATAACTGATAATAATTAGGTCAATTAATTACATTGCTGAATAAATTGATACTCATAGAGGTTAAGAATTAAAGTGACTTGCCTAAAATATTGTGGATAACATCAGGTATTTACTAGAACTCAAGATATACACAAATATCCTCACAGACAGTCACATGGACTCCCCATTCAACATATTAAATCTATTTATCCTACCTGAATTAAAAATAATATTTGATTAATGCTGAAAGAAAGGATGCAAATAACAGAAGCCTTTTTCTTTCTTCTTGGGGTTAACTTTAACTTTTTTATTCTTCTTAACCTACACACTCTTGCCTTTTGCAGTTAATATCTGCTTGTTGGAGCTGTACTACAGTACCTATTCCAAAGTTAAATAACTAAACTCAGCAATATGTGCAAGTTTTATGCTAAATAGAAATATAAAATGATAGCTATCATTTTCAACACATAAGCCTTACAACAACACTTTGATGTAAGAAATATTATTTCTTGATTATTAACCTTTATATTTATGCATTCATATTAGTTGTACATATTTATGAGGTACATGGGATATTTTGATGCAGTCATACAATATATAATATCCAATCAGGGTTACTGAGATATGAATCACTTTAAACATTTATCATTTATTTATGTTAGATACATTCTAATCCCATTTTTCTATTTATTTTTAAATGTATAATAAATGATTGTTAACTATAGTCACCCTACTATGCTACCAAACATTATATCTTATTCCTTCTATCTAACTGTATCTTTGTATCCATTAACCAACCACTCTTTATCCTCCATTACCTACCACTCTTCCCAGCTCCAGTAACCATTATTTCATCCTCTATCTCCATGAGTTCGTTTTTTTAAATCTCCCATGTATGAATGAGAACATGCAATATTTGTCTTTCTGTGCCAGACTTATTTCTCTTAATGTAATGACTGAATGACTGCCAGTACTGTCCATGTATTTGCAAATGACAGGATTATATTATTTTTATTATCATCTTGTTATGTATCATTTTATGGCTGAATGATGTTCATATATATATATGTATAGATATAACATTTTCTTCATCCATTCATCCATCGGTGAATGCTTAGTTTGCTTTCATTATCTTAGCTATTGTGAATAATGCCACAACAGACATGAGAGTACAGATACCTTTTCAATATGTTGATTTCATCTGGGCATATACCTAGCAGTAGGACTGCTAAATCGTATAGTTTTTTTTTTTGTTGTTGTTGTTTGTTTTTTTTGCTTTTTTTTTTTTTTTTTTTTGAGACGGAGTCTCGCTGTGTCACCCAGGCTGGAGTGCAGTGGTGCAATCTCAGCTCACTGCAAGCTCTGCCTCCCGGGTTCATGCCATTCTCCTGCCTCGGCCTCCCGAGTAGCTGGGACTACAGGTGCCCGCCACCACGCCCGGCTAACTTTTTTGTATTTTTAGTAGAGATGGGGTTTCATTGTGTTAGCCAGGATGGTCTCGATCTCCTGACCTTGTGATCCGCCCGCCTCGGCCTCCCAAAGTGCTGGGATCCCAGGCGTGAGCCATCGTGCCCGGCCCATATGGTTTTATTTTTAGTTTTTTGCGAAACCTGCATATTGTTCTCCATAGTGGCTGTACTAATTTACATTCCTGCTAACAGTATATGAGGATTCCCTTTTCTCCACATCCTCTCCAGCATTTGTTATTGCCTGATTTTTTAAAGGTTAGCCTATTTATTTTACCACGAAGATCTTTTTCACACAATAAGCAGTAGCAACAGTCAATAGCTTTTGATGATTTTGAGAATGTGTTTTTTAATTTTCTATTTTTTGTAAATTTGTTATTTATAATCTGTGTGGGTACCTAGTAGATGTATATATTTATGGGGTATATAAGATGTATTGATATAGCCATGCAGTGCATTATAATCACATCAGGGAAGATTGGGTATTCATACCCTCAAGTATTTATCCTTTGTGTTACAAACAATCTAATTGCACACTTTAGTTTAAAATGTACAATTAAGCTATTAATGACTGTAGTCACTCTGTTTTGCTATCAGATAGTAGGTATTTTTCATCCTATCTAACTATTTTTTTGTACTCATTAACAGCCCCCACTGCCTTTCCCAGCCTCTGGTAACCATCTTTCTACTCTCTATCTCCATGAGTTCAATTTTTTTTTTTTTTTTAGACCCCACAAATAACTGAGAACCTCCAACGTTTGTCTTTCTGTGCCTGGCTTATTTAACTTGACATGATGATATCCAATGCCATCCATGTTGTGTAAATAACTGGATCTCATTCTTTTCTGTGGCTGAATAGTACTCCATTGTGTATATGTACCACATTTTCTTTATCCATTCATCTGTTGATGGAGACTTTGGTTGCTTTCAAATCTTGGCTATTTTGAACAGTGCTGCAACCAACACAGGAGTGCAGATATCTTTTCAATATACTGATTTCCTTTCTTTTGGGTATATACCCAGCAGTGGGATTTCAGGATCATATGATAGCTCTAGTTTTATTATTTTGAGGAAGCTCCAAAGTGTCCTTCATAGTGGTTGTACTAATTTACATTCCCACCAATAGTGTACAAGGTTTCCCTTTTCTCCCCATCCTCACCAGCATCTGTTATTGCCTTTGTGATAAAAGCCATTTTAACTAGAGTGACAGGATATCTCATTGTAGCACTTCTCCAATGATTAGTGATCTTGAACATTTTTATATACCTTTTCACCATTTCTATGTTCTTTATTGATAAATGCTTCTTCAGATCTTTTATCTATTTTTAATCAGATTTGTTTTCTTTTTTTGTAATGAGTTGTTTGAGTTCCTTATAAGTTCTGGTAATTAATTCTTTGTCAGATGTGTTGTTTGCAAATATTTTCTCCCATTCTGTGTGTTGTCTCTTCATTTTGCTCATTGTTTCCTTGCCTTTGCAGACACTTTTTAACTTGATGTGATCCCATTTGTCCAGTTTTGCTTCAATTTCCTGTACTTGTGAGGTTTTAAAAAATATTTGCCCAGCCCAGACCAATGGTCTCTAGAAATTTTCATGCTACAAATCCTCACCATGATGTTCTACCACCTGAAATAAATAGATGAGGCTTCTGAAGAGGATGATATACTCTGGATGAATAGTAATCCATCAAATCTTGGCTACTGTGAACAGTGCCACAACTAACATGAGAGTGCAGATATATCTTCAGTATACTGATTTCCTGTGTTTTTCTGTTTCTTTTTTTTAAATTCTCGGAATTTTCCCTCCATTTTAGCTGTCTTACAGTGTAACAGCTGAAATTATTTTTATGGCACATCAAAAGTATCCTTGAAGGTCAAAGCCACATCTATGGGACTGTAATTTTGTGTCATTCTTTCACATGCTGTTGTTGTTACTGCTTCACTGCTCATACACTCATATGCAACATTTCTACTGTGAGCTCTTGGTTTTCTCTTTTAACTGTCTCTTGATTTGATATGTTGTCAATAACAAACTCTACTGGGCTTGGTTATCGTCTCAACTTTTTGTTTAATCTTTCTGTTATTTTCATCATACCCAGATGTATCATCTGACTCTGGCTCATGATGTGGATCAGTTAACACTCATGAATTACAGCAAAGCCTAGGGCACATACTCTTGTTTATTGTCTAATTCGTTAATACATTCATGAATTCCTGCACATTCAGTTTCATTTTACAAGCGTTTTACAAATCATTTAATGATTATCTTCCTTTACACTGTAAAGGTAATGATGAGAGAACCCAAGTATTATCTTGAATTAAACCCCAGAAATTTCCTCTCCAATAAGATCCTTCCCCCAGCTTGGCTATTACGAGTAATTGCAATACTATTCTTCTAATAATTCAGTCCAAACTCCTGGGAGCCATTCATATTTGATTTCATTCTTTCTTTAGTATCTCACATCTAATCCATCAGCTGATTTTATTGTCTCTGGCTTCAAATCATATACATAATATGGCCACTTATCATCATCTCCACTGTTAACCAGCCTAGACAAAGACACTATCCTCTCTTTCTTGGATTATTGCAATAGCATCTCTAATGTCACCCTGCTTCTGTACTTAACTCTCTCCAATGTCTATTCTCAGCACATTAGCTAGGTGATCCTTTACAAATAAACATATGTTCATGTAATTCTTCTGCTCAGATTTCTCTTCTGGCTACCCATCTCAATAAAATAACCTAAGTTTTTATAATAGCTTTTAAGGTCCTTAGAATTTTGCCATAAATTTTTCATTGTCCTTATCCCTTACAGCTTTCCACTTCATCCCCACTCAGCATAAGACACAATGGCCTTCCTGCTATTTATTGAAATGACCAGTCAAACAAACCTTTGTCTCGAGACAGCACTTGCTGTTCCCTCTGTTAAAAACACTCTTCCTTCCTTAGATATTATTCAAATTGTTGACTCTCTCACATTCTCTGAGTCATTGCCCAAATATTTTCTACTCAAGAAGGCATTACTGACTAACTTTAAAACACACCCACTCAGGCAAGCAAAGTAACAGTGTAAACCCTCATCACTGCTAATAAGTTCATTGGAAAACGTGAGGCCAGGCATCAGTCCTTGTTTCTTGAGCCAGAATATCAATGCAAAAGAACCAGAAAAGAAGGTACTTTCCACTAGGGCAAAGGCTGCAACACGTTCTCCATGGGTAACGTCTTTGTTCCCAATCCAACAGAAGACCCAACCTGCCTTCTTCTTGACACAGGCATTGTTTCAATGGCATTGAAGAGAAATTCCCTTTCTCTGTTATCTTTAATATGTGTCAATAAGGAGATTATTTATTTCAGAATGTATGTTTTCTATAGCAATTTGGAAGCCATAGAAGCAGAACGTTTCTGTAATCTGAACTTCTTGAACAAATTGTTCCACCAAGTTTTCATCTATTATCCCATCACATGCTGCAAAGAAAGCCAGAATATGGGATATAAAATGTCTTTCCTCAGGCTTCAGGGCTTCCCAGTGCCAAATGTCCTTGGACAGGTCCACCTCCTGGGCCATCCAGAAAGAAACCTCTACTTTCCTATACATTTTCCAAATATCATGACAGGCCATCAGAGCAGATAGTAAAGTAAGTAATTATCAAAGTTGCTAGGATAGAACAGGAGTTCCTCACTGAGGACTTGGCAGTGAAGCTCATTAGGGTGAACTGCACTTTAATGAAGTAATACATTGAGTTTGTGGCCAACAGACTTAAAAACCAGTTGGAACTGGCTTTTAAGACTTAATGGAGACTATTTCACTGGAAGGAAAGATTAAGTTCTTTGAGAAGAGAGTAGGTGAGTATCAAAAGATGACAGTGATATCAAGTGCAATAGATAATTCTTTTACTTTGGATGCCGACTTCTAAATAAGCTTAATATATGCTGTTATCTTGCTGACTTTTTTCCTCTAATCAAAAAGAAAACAGCTGAAGTGTATCAACTAGCTACACCATCAATTGTCCATAGTGTTCATTAACAGCATCTTTAAAACTGTATAGTTACCTCACAATCAATACTGTTGATTTATAATGCTAGTGGTATCACCTAGAAAGAGAGAAATTTTAAGACAAAAGCTACTCAGATTCTTTTAAAAGAGCTTGTCCAGTTTTCGCTTTTGTGGGATTGCAGTGACAGTGGTAGTCTTGGCTTTAAAGTGAGTGGCAACCCTCTAGTGAGCTTGGGCCAGTGGGATTAAACATTCATATCCTAGCACAGGCAGTTGAAAGATGCAGCCCACTGCTACAAACAGATTTTAAAGTTTACTTAACTAATTTGTATATAAAATTTTTGCTTTACAATCACAAACATTGTTTGTACTGTCAAGGTACTAGCCTAATTTATTTGGTTTCTACACCAAATAGAGTATTCTACTGACCACCAACGGGAATTAATTTGAAATTTACTAAATAACTAAAGTAACTAAACTCGTGTAGACTAAGCATGTAATTTCTAAGTTTTACTTTCTTTAATGAATTGAAATACTGTTTTTTCAACTTTAAAATCAATCCTGTGCATACTTAGGTATTAGTCGGTTGGTACCACATAAAAGACAGGTTGTTATTTATCCTGTAGTCTAGGTAGAGTGTCATGAGATTCCGTGCCCCACGTGAGGTAGAGTACTATGGGATAAGAGTTGGATAAAAGATAAAGGGGTATCTTTCTGGGCAAGAAGATTCTAACTTAAATCATTGGAAATTTAGGCTTGTTCGGCCGGGCGCAGTGGCTCACGCCTGTAATCCCAGCACTTTGGGAGGGTGAGGCGGGCGTATCACGAGGTCAGGAGATCGAGACCATCCTGGCTAACACGGTGAAACCCCATCTCTACTAAAAATATAAAAAATTAGCCGGGTGTGGTGGTGGGTGCCTGTAGGAGCTTGCAGTGAGCCGAGATTAAGCCACTGTACTCCAGCCTGGGCGACAGAGTGAGACTCCGTCTAAAATAAATAAATAAATAAAAATAAAAAAATTAAAAAAAATGGAAATTTAGGCATGTTCTGGGTCTTAATATGTGTTAGGGGCTGTATCATTTTATTTCTCATGTCTTGTTTTCCCCGACTTCTAGTTCATATGAAAAAAACCCTTGAAGTGTGTTTTATACGTAGGAGCTAAGGTGGTATTGTAAATTTTCAAGTCATCCTTGAACAAAATGAACCATCTAAGATCTTGCTTCCATTAAATGGTAAAATCAGGACTGAAGTTGTATCTTCTGAAGGTTGTTTTTTCTTGTTTTGTTTAATTTCTGTGTAAGTAGGTACTATTGAGTTAATTCATTTATATTTACTACATCATTTTTAGAAAACATTTTTTATTATTTATTTCTTTTTAGATTTTATCTGTAGTTTATACTTTGAAATACCAGGTAGTGTGTTATAATTCTAGCATTTGTCTAAATGTGAGTATCATGTGGTGGAGTTGTGAACTTCAGTAGGATAGTTATTAATAGAATAGCTATTAATACATTTTCCATCCAAATATTAATTTCAGAAGGAAGTATGAACTGATATATATTCTTAAGAGGGCTAATTTGAATTAATCTGGCTTTATGTTTGGAAAAAAATGCTGAGACATTGCATGAAAGAATTAAATTTTGATCACCTGTGTTAATGGATTGTATTGTATACTGGTTGTTTGACATTTGACCTGTTCTATTGTCAGTTTTCTTCATTATTTATTTTGTAGTCAATTTTAAAATTCCTATGAGCCTTTTTTTTTCTTTTTCTTTTTCTTGGAGATGGAGTCTTGCTCTGTCGCCCAGGCTGGAGTGCAGTGGAGCGATCCTGGCTCACTGCAACCTCCGCCTCCCAGGTTCAGGCAATTCTCCTGCCTCAGCCTCCTGAGTAGCTGGGACTACAGGCGCACACAACCACGCCCGGCTAACTTTTTGTATTTGAGTAGAGAGGAGGTTTCACTGTGTGGCCCAGGCTGGTCTCCAGCTCCTGAGCTCAGGCAATCTTCCCGTCTCGGCCTCCCGAAGTGCTAGGATTAAAGGTGTGATCCACCACGCCTGGCCTTCTATTTTTTAATTGTTACTTAAAGTTAATAAAACCAAATTATATGGTCAAAAAAATAAAATAAAAAATAAAACACTCCCACTCTCACCAACATCCTTCCCACCTCCCCGAACACAAACACACACCTGCCACTTCTATCTCTCTTCCCTCCTTTTTTTTGCTCCTTGAAGCATATCATTATACACGCACTGTACACACACCCTGTTTTACCTATTCGTTGCATATATTTTTCTGAACCTTACTAGAATATAAGCTCCACGAAGGTAAGTTGCACATATTTTCTTTTTATTTTGTTCACTGCTGTATCTATACCACCCACAAAAGTATCTGGTACAATATAGAAGTCACTGACTATTAAATGAATGAATGTGTGATTATATGAGTATAATTAATTTTCAAAAAGCAATTACATTTAGAGTACCTTTATAAAGAGAAAATATATAAAAATCCATTGGAACATCTAGGAATAAATTTAGGTTCTACATGAAGAAACTCAAAATGCTTCCTTGGCATATAAAAGGTGACTCGATTAAAAGGATGTTCCAGTGATTAAAGGGGTGTTTTCATGTTCCAATGTGGAAAAGCTAAATAATAAAAAAGGCAATATAATTTAAAAATTAATTTACATATTTAAAATAATGAAATTATATTTCCTGAAACATCCCAGCACCTAAAACAATTTTTATCACCTCAATAAAATATGTGTTAATAAATGACCCCTGCCCTCAAGGAGCTCACATTCTAGTGAGGTGCATATAAGTGAACAGGTCAAGGCATGTAAACAAAAAAAAGCAACACGTAAGCAAGACAGACAATCTCTCTCTCTTCTGTGTCTCCATAATGATGAATACCTTACTTTGTTGTGATGATATGTACACATATATGTCCTCTATTATGCTTAAATCCGTTATTATTGAAACTATCCCTTTACCATTTATATCGCTTTTCTCATCATGGAACTTTAAACATAACAGAAACTAAAAAAAAAAAAAAAAAATGCATATTGCTTTGTCTCCTATCACTTCTTAATGTAACTTTTATTGTGGCCATCATAGATGTCTCTCTCCCCACCCACCACGCACTGATATACATCTAAGTATAATTGTTTCTTAATTCCCCACCCTGTGAAATTCTAACCTTCAGAGGCCCAATCTAAATCATCTCTTGCTTTTTGAAATATCCTCTAGTCTCTCAGGAAGATTTAATCACCTCTTCACCTCTTTGTTTCTGTAAAATTTGTTCATAATGCTGTCAATTACAAAGATGAAGGCAACTTCCTAAGTATGTGAAAGCCACAGGATATAATGATCCTGGTTCCTTGACACTAAAGAATACCACACATGCATACCAGTCCTGACAATTTAATGGAGCAGAGCTAGGACACCAGCCCACACATTCAATTCAGAAAGAAATAAACAACTATCTTATTTGGGATCTTTGCTACCCTCTTCCAAATATACAGCTTGAGATTTTAAAATATTTATCAGATTATATCTCATCAACACTTTGTTCACAGTAAAATACTATCTCCTAAGCAGCTTACAAAGCCCTGCATGATCTGGACCCTGGCAATCTTCCTTACGTTTTTCTTCCTTACCTTTTTCTATCAACATGCCCTCACTGACTTCGCTTTCGCCATAGTGTCCTTATTGTTGTTGCTCGACACACAAAGCTTATTCCCATTTTAGGGTTTATGCACATGATAGTCTTTCTCTGGCTAAAGCACCTCTCCCAGATACTCCATTGGCTCTCTTTGTCACTTCATTTATAACTCTGTTCAAATGTCATCTCCTTAGAGGCCTATGCTGACAATACAATCCAAAATGTTCCTATAGCACCGAGAACTTTACCCTTATTTAGTTTCTTCATGGCACTTATCACTGCCTGGAATTATATTTTATATATGGTTGTTTATTGTTTGTTTCCATTGATAGAAAGTTAGCTCCATCAAGGCAGCATCTTGGTCTGCTTTATTTACTGTTGCATCACAAGGGCCTACTATTGTACTAGTCACACTGGAGATTATAAAATTGTTTTTGAATGAATGAATAGATGTATGGACTTGGAGAAGCTCAGATTGCTCAAGTATTCTTACTTTGTTGACTAAATCTGCCTCATATTTGTTTTTGTCTTAAATGTAATAGCTTTCCCTATTTTTGTTTTGTTTCATTTCATTTTATTATTTATTTTAATTATCCAACAACCCTGTGAGGGAGAAAGGCATGCTTATTTTTTTAATTTATAGATTAAGAAACTAACTTAAAGTAAGTTTAGTAATTTATCTCAATTATGACAGCTAATAATAGTAGAAGCAGGAATTCATGTCTGACTTGTTCTGGAGGCCATGCCCTTTTGCATACACAACTCTACATTTTTGGAAAAACCCTCAACACATCTATTATTTTTCCACATAATGGCTCTTGAATATTGATAATAATAATCACCCTTACTTATACTTGTTCACAGTATATTTGTTCATTTTCTTTAACCGCTTCCCTTATAATTTCCCAATTACACAGTATCCTAGCTTTTCTCATCTAGATGCACTCCACTATGTACATGCCCTTTAAAAGGCAGAGCTCAGGTATAAACAGTCTTTGAACTGTGGCCTGACTAGTCACAATAACAGAAGAATTATTAATTTAATACTCTGAGATCTGATTTTTTATTATTGTAGCAGCTACTTGCATTGGATGCTAAGAAGACAACTGGAGAACACCACTGGATATTGTGATTGACTTTGTCAGACAAAGAGTTTCCTCCATTTCACCTTATAGTCATTGATTGAAAATCTATTTCGTGTAAGCAATCTAAATATAAAAAAAATTAATTTATTATTCTTAGAATTTATCTTGTTTATTTTATTCAGCCTATCAGTCCAGGTTGTTAGGATCACTATGGATCTTGGTTTTTGTCTTCACTCTATTTTGTAAACCATCACGGAATCATCTCTACAATAACTCCCTTTTAAATATCATTTGCTGAGTCAAAATATGTAAAATCATTGTATTTGACTTACTTAACTTGATATTGAAGTATATTTGATCCCATTGCCAAAGTCAGATTTATAGTCCTGGAATGTCCCCTCTGCTTAGTCAGAATATTAACTTCCAGTCCCATTTTCACCAACAAATAAGACTATGTCTATTTTTCTTTGGTCACTTTGAATGTAGGCACCATTTCACATTATTTAGCTCTCAACTTTTATTTTAGTTTTGTATTCAAAGGTGGCTTCTAAGCAGCAGATGGATGAGGACTAAGTCTTATGATTTTGTATGTACCCATGATACAACCATAGATCTAGATGTATTGCAGATGCCCTGCAAATATTTTGTTTATGAGCAATCCTTTAGAGTGTCAACGATCAATCCATATTAACCTGCAAGTTCTAGGATATATGGGAATATAAATCTGCTTTTGCTTGCAATTGTATCCTCAGTGCTAAATGTAGAACCTGGTAAATAGCATATGATCAGTCAATGTTTGGCGAATTAGTAAATGGAGGTAGAAAGAACAGCATGGGTGAACACTCTAATCAAAGTCACGTTTTAAAAGCCAGAATTCATCTCAACATCCATCCAATCATTTACCAAGCATTTACGGAGTGTCTATGTGCCAGGTACTCTTTTTGGCCTTCAAACAACTTACTTTCTAGTTGAGAGAGATACAATAATGAACCAAGAATCAAATAAAATTATTCAAATAAAGACATGTGCCCAGGAAGAGTATAGGACAGGGTGATTACCTTGATGTGACAAAAATTGACATGGGGATTACTCAACAATTAATTTTCTTTGCGAAGAAGGGTATTTATGAAATGATAGCAAGGTTCTTAGAGCCCACTCCTGGAACTTCCAAGAAACAAATGCTATAGGAATCCTTCACTTGAGGCCTTCTCTCCTTTAATTATCTGAGCTGTCTATAGTGGTTTGATTAGTGTTTCCTCAGAATTTGTTCATCGGGATTAGGGTGGGCCCTAATCAACTGACTAGTGTCTATTAGAAGAGGGAAATTGGGATACAGACACACACAGAGGAAAATGCCATATGAAGACACCAAGACACACAAATGGAAGAAGATGTGATAACTAAGGCAAAGACTAGAGTGATACAACCGCCGGTCAAGGAATGCTGAGGATTACCAGCAATCACGAGAGCTAACAAGAGGTAAAAAAAATAATCCTTCCCTAGGGCCTTTCAGAGGAAAGAGGACCCAATCCATCCATTGGTTTCAGACTTCTATCCTTCAAAACAATAAGAGAGTAGATTTCTGTTTTTTTTAACCCACCCAGTTTGTAATACTTTGTTATGGCAGCCCCAGTAAGCGATTATGTTGCCACAGCTCTGGAAGTGTTTTCCTTTGAAGTATATACTTCATACTAATTGCTAGGCATGATTTTGGCTTAGAAAACCAGGAAGCATGGCTGTTATTTGCATGTTTAAGTATTTCTGCCATAGATAGTACTCTTTGGTAAAATTTGTGTGCCTGACCTTTCACTAATGCAATTGAAGGACTTCCCACAGATAAAAGTTAAGGAGTTAAAACAAACCTAGGTCAAATCTTAGAGCATAAAGCATCAAAGGAAATAAGAACATTATTTGCCACTCATGATTTATACCTTTACAGTCAAGAAGGGCTAGGAATTTTAGCATAAATTAATAAAATTGTATAAAGCCCCATTCAAAGTCATCCCAAATGCACAAATATAAGGAGGAAGCAATACGATACCTTGGCTTTGGAAACGAACAATCCAGGCTTAAATCTTGAATCTTATTTCCTCTATGTTCTCACATCTGATCTCGGTCAAGGCACTTAATAGCTCTGAGCCTCAATTTTCCAAGCTATAAAATAGGAATAATGACAGCTTTTCTTCAGTAATTTTATGAAAAATAGAGAGAATGTAAAAAAGTGCGTGTTAAAGTCCCTGACAAATGTTATGCCCTCCATAAACAGTAGCTATTATTAAACTAGGTTAAACAAAAATTGAGCAGTATAGGAATACCTGTTTCAGAGATATAAACTAGATTTGGGAAATTATTTGGGTTATAAAATGCAAAGGAAAAATTAATTATGATCAGTTTTAATTTAATTCCATCCACAAAATTAAACTTTCAGAGTCTTTTCTTCCATCTGGTCTTCAAATTTCTTATACTATTAATTGATTGATTTTTTCCCGTTAGCTCTGCTGAATGTTTAACGTTTATTTGATCCAGTTTTGTTTTAAATCTAATGTATTCATGATGTCTCTTATAGGATTTTATTGCGCATTGTCAATTCCCTAGCTTTGATATTAGCCATAGTTAAAGAGAAAATTCCTCAATTTAGTGGTGAGCATTTGTAGTAGTTTGAGATTGAATCTACTGCAAAGCTAAAAGTGGTGATTGATTCAGATTTATACTCTATTTCAAATGTCAGAGTTTTCTCTTTAACTTTATCCAATGGCAGGGTACAAGAGCAGATTAGGAAAAAAGCAGCAGAAAAGACTTCAGATGGGTTTAAGGTGTTCTGACATCATTGCCAACTGTAGTGTTCTGGTTTCTTTTTACCCATCCCAATGACACTATGTCCCAGTGCATAAGTATCGTGGCATTTTGCAAAAACGTTTGAAGTCGAAGGTTCTTTAGTTGCCATATTCGTCTTGCTATTTTCTTCCCACAGATGCTCTCCTCACACAGTGTTCCCTTTGAAGTAAGGTAACCAGAAATCTTCAGCATGGAGGGAGCAAGCAAATTGCAAGTGTTCGAACAGTTTGTTTTGCTTACTGTCTGCTCATTTGGGAGCTTTTAGATCTGTCAGGCTGCAAAACAAGTTCTGCATTCAAACACTTCACCAGAGACTTGGGGAGTAACTTAGCAATAATTGTCTTGAAGCTGAAGAAGAAATATTAGCACAATTAATATTACACCAGCATCAAACATTAATATCAAGAGACAGTATAGTGTAGGATATCTGTTTTCAAAGTGTGGTCTAGAGATGACTGGTGGTCCCTGAGATCTTTCTAAAGGATCCACGAAATCAAAATTTTTCCATAACACTAAAATCTCCCATGCCTTTTGCATTCTCTTTCTTTAACAAAGGTAAAGTGTTTCAAATGCTCCATGTCATGTGATATTGCAATAGGCTGAATGTAGAAGCAGATATGAGGGTCCAACCATCTATTAAACAAGGCCTTAAAGAGATTTGTGATAATGTGAAGCCATAGCACTTTTCTCAATAATTTATTTTTGGAAAATGTAATTGTTTCCATTAAAATGTTCTGCATGTGTAGATGTAATGGTTTTGTTATAGCTATTTTAATTAAGACTTTTACTTTTAGATGATTTATTGTATATTCACATGAAATGAGTTGTAAAAAATAATGAAGGAAGATGATGTGTATGCTTTACCTCATTTACCTTGATGGTAACATCTGGCAAAACTGTAGTATCATATCACAGCCAGGATACTGACATTGATTCAATCAAGATGTAGGATATGCAGAACCACAAAAATGGAGATCTTTTTATAGCCACACCCATTTCTCTTCCTCTGCCGTAGCTCCTGCCAACCTGAATCGGTTCTCAATTTCTGAGAACCGATTCAGAAATTAACACAAATAACAGTATTTGTGTTAATTAAATGAATTAATAAATAAGCATAGCTCCTGGCAACCTGAATCTGTTCTCAATTTCAGTGAATTAACAAATAAGCATTTTTATTTCAGTTTAATTTTTCATATGGAAATGATTGGGGGGCATAACTCACAATAATAAAAGGTCCTTGGGACATTCAAATATTTTTGTCAGTGAACTGAGATGCTGAGACCAAAAAGTGTGAGAAATGCCAGAGGTACAGTTAGGAGAAGCACAGACTCTCAAGACAGACTATATGGGCTTGACTCCCAGCTCTACCACTTTCCAGTTGTTAATTGGGCATGTTATTAGCCTCTATATCTATCAGTTTAATGATCAGATTAGATCATTAGGATTCAATGAGTTTGCCATGTAGGTTACCTAGAACAATTTTTGGTAGGTAAAGACCATGAAAGTGTTAGAAGTTATTTCTTTATTAGGTGCCCAAGGTCTAGCCTTGGTCATGGGTGGGTTTGCCAACTAAAAGGCAGCAATGCACCCCTACCCAAACCCAAGTACTTGGAATAATTTCCTCTCTTTTCTGTTCATGTTCAGATCCTACCAATTTTAAATGATAGGGCAAATTATACTTCTTTCACTCACTGTTTCTTGAAACCCTTGGCACTCTTTGAAAACCCAGGTCACTCATTGTGGCTCTTACCCAAGATTGTATTTAATTACGTACTATGCTAGGTGAGTCTTGAACTATTTCACATGTGGGTGTGTCTTGATAGCACAACTAGATTGTAAGAGTCTGAGACTCTTAGAGGTTTTCCTTTATTCTCCTTATTGCCCTACATGCACTCAATGCCTAGGATATCCCTTTTGAATGAATGAAACATGTCAAAAAAAATATATTAATTTTGAACCTAAACTTTCTACTTGATAAAGAATTCCAAGATTGAGGAATCTACCAA
Source organism: Pongo pygmaeus (assembly GCF_028885625.2). Taxonomy (NCBI): domain Eukaryota; kingdom Metazoa; phylum Chordata; class Mammalia; order Primates; family Hominidae; genus Pongo; species Pongo pygmaeus. The sequence goes on along the minus strand of NC_072396.2, from coordinate 148,954,649 downwards.
ACTCAGTACTTTATAAAATAACCTTTGAAAATATTTACTAAGCAAGGTCTAAGTTAATTATTGAATTGTGTTGGGAACAATTATTTAATTTTATATCAGAAAGAAATTATAGTTTTACAACAGGTAAAAAGAATGAAAAAGTGTGAAGAAAAATTACAAGGTTAAACTGATGTAAACTCATTTCTCAATATCTATTAGAAATAAGAATATTCTCTCTCTGTATGTATGTGTATATATATTTCACTACAAAAACACAGTTGTGTTACTAAGCTACCACATTCAAAAATATGTGGGCTGTTTCTGTTCATTAAACATATAAACGTACCCATATAAGGCTACAGATTCGCAAATAACAAAAGAAAAATGTCAATCTTCGTCATATCCTGATTCTTGGGTAAACCTCACAGAGAGTAACAACATCCTTACACAATGCACATGCTTTATTCCTGTATCTGAGAATGTTTTACACATGAAAAATGGAAAAGTAAAACAACAATGTAGAATACAAGCTCAACATAAACTGAGAATAACCCAAAATGTCTGATACAGCAACAACCTTAACTTGTAAGAGAAATACGTATGCTAAGACCCTGGGGAGTAGAAGGCTTTTGGGCCTGCTGCCAGGGTTAAAACTGATATTATGGGTGATCGTACAGCTTGGTGGCTCATTTTAGTCAGTCTTCAATACCACAGACCTCCCAACTCCAATGCTTCCAATGTTAAACTGTAATAACACCACAATAGCCTAGGAATGTCAATTACATATCAATGAAATCACATGACTATGTTTGTGCTGTCGTTCTATCTAAGCCACAAGAATAATATCCTTGGAAACTTACTAAAATTTTACACTTGTGTTCAATGTTGATAGAATAATGCTCTCTCTATTTTCCCCTTTTTCTACTCATTCAGTAATACTTGAATATTGTCTTCTTATGCTCCCTCATATAGCACCAGTCATAAATCTTTATTATAGCATGTGCCACATTAGTATACTTATTAGTTTCTATGTGTCCTTCCCCCAAGACTGAGTTCTTAGCCCTATTTGATGTCACAGAAACCTTTAAAAGTCCCATTAAAGTTCTGGATTCAAGCCACAGGCAGTGCAGGAGTAGGATACAGCAGTAGTTTAAGCGTGTAGACTCTAGAGATGCACTGCCTGAATTTGAAACCCAGCTCTGCCAGGACACTGTGACCTTGAGGAAGTTACTTCATCTCTCTGCAATTCAGTTACCTCATTTGCAATAGAAGCAGAATAAAAATGGTACAAACATAACAAAGTTTTTGTGAAGATGAACTGAGTTAATGTATGTTAAGCATTTAGAATAGGGTGGAGCCTATATTGAAAATAAATGAAGCAATTGTGAATGGGAGTTCACTCATGATTTGGTTCTCTGTTTGTCTGTTATTGTTGTATAAGAATGCTTGTGATTTTTGTACATTGATTTTGTATCCTGAGACTTTGCTGAAGTTGCTTATCAGCTTAAAGAGATTTTGGGCTGAGACAATGGGGTTTTCTAGATATGCAATCATGTCATCTGCAAACAGGGACAATTTGACTTCCTCTTTTCCTAATTGAATACCCTTTATTTCCTTCTCCTGCCTAATTGCCCTGGCCAGAACTTCCAACACTATGTTGAATAGGAGTGGTGAGAGAGGGCATCCCTGTCTTGTGCCAGTTTTCAAAGGGAATGCTTCCAGTTTTTGCCCATTAAAGACTTAAACGTTAGACCTAAAACCATAAAAACCCTAGAAGAAAACCTAGGCATTACCATTCAGGACATAGGCATGGGCAAGGACTTCATGTCTAAAACACCAAAAGCAATGGCAACAAAAGCCAAAATTGACAAATGGGATCTAATTAAACTCAAGAGCTTCTGCACAGCAAAAGAAACTACCATCAGAGTGAACAGGCAACCTACAAAATGGGAGAAAATTTTCGCAACCTAGTCATCTGATAAAGGGCTAATATCCAGAATCTACAATGAACTCCAGCAAATTTCCAAGAAAAAAAACAAACAACCCCATCAAAAAGTGGGCAAAGGATATGAACAGACACTTCTCAAAAGAAGACATTTATGCAGCCAAAAGACACATGAAAAAATGCTCATCATCACTGGCCATCAGAGAAAAGCAAATCAAAACTGCAATGAGATACCATCTCACACCAGTTAGAATGGCAATCATTAAAAAGTCAGGAAACAACAGGTGCTGGAGAGGATGTGGAGAAATAGGAACAGTTTTACACTGTTGGTGGGACTGTAAACTAGTTCAACCATTGTGGAAGTCAGTGTAGCTATTCCTCAGGGATCTGGAACTAGAAATACCATTTGACCCAGCCATCCCATTACTGGGTATATACCCAAAGGACTATAAATCATGCTGCTATAAAGACACATGCACACGTATGTTTATTGCGGCACTATTCACAATAGCAAAGACTTGGAACCAACCCAAATGTCCAACAATGATAGACTGGATTAAGAAAATGTGGCACATATACACCATGGAACACTATGCAGCCATAAAAAATGATGAGTTCATGTCCTTTGTAGGGACATGGATGAAATTGGAAATCATCATTCTCAGTAAACTATCGCAAGGACGAAAAACCAACACCGCATGTTTCTCACTCATAGGTGGGAATTGAACAATGAGAACACATGGACACAGGAAGGGGAACATCACACTCTGGGGACTGTTGTGGGATGGGGGGAGCGGGGAGGGATAGCGTTAGGAGATATACCTAATGCTAAATGACAAGTTAATGGGTGCAGCACACCAGCATGGCACATGTATACATATGTAACTAACCTGTACATTGTGCACATGTACCCTAAAACTTAAAGTATAATAATGATTAAAAAAAAAGAAAACTATAAAACAAAAACAAAAGAAAATAAATGAATGAATCATACCTATGTAGTTTTGCATAGCATTTTACAGTGTTTGTAGACTCTGTGGTCATATATGGATCCATAAGACTTGGAGGGTCACAAAAATAAACATGAGAGAAAAATATACTTGTATTTTATTTAAACCACTGTTTTTGTTTTGTTCTTTGAAATAGGCAATAAGATGCCATATTTTACAGACTGGCAAGCTAAAATTTATTGAGATCAAATGACTTGTCCAAGATCACACACAACTAGTAGGTAACCAACCTGATGTTCAAAGACAGATATGTCTTACTCCAAACCCTGTTACCTTTATATTATACCACACTATCTCACATTACTACTTGATTTGAGGCTTTATCCCTGATCTACTGAGTGAGACTATGGGTTGGATATGACCATCTACTCATATGCTGAAAAACCTCACCAATCATTTTGATGAGCAATCAGAATCACTTTTGTTAAAAAAAAAATAGTGTTAAGTACAATTAAAAATAATTTAGTGAAAAATACCTAGGTGATTTTCCTTTGCTTTATATACTTGCTAGTAATTGATCCGTTTTTAGTTATTACAATTACTGATATTTCAAACCTGTATTTCCTTCTGCATTTCCTTCTTCTGTGTAGCTCACTACAGCATTTGTCATTGTTGTGTGCTGGCGGTGGTCATGGTGATACAGCTATTCTCTTGTCTTTTTGGCTTTTGCTCTTCTCTCTGATGAACTGACAGATTATGGTTAAGGAAAAGGTGGAAACTACCAGGGGTAATAACTTGAGTTTAGAGGTCAGAAGAATCAGTACCTAGTCCAATTCAAGAAAGCTATCTGAGGCAAAATGGAGTGAAAGCAAACTGATTGTGAAAGCAGGATTCAAGACAGAATCAAACAGAACAGATAGATAGATTTGAACTAAGATCTTTAACAATATCTTGGCAATTCTCCCGAGAGCCTACACCTTAAAAAAAAAAAAAAAGTCTGATATTGCTTGTTGCTCAGGAATTCTCTAGTGAAATCTATGCAAAGGCCGTGACAGTGCTAGACCTGATCTCTAGCACAGAAAGCTGACACATATCATATCCCAAACCCTTGGGGACTGTGATCATAGGCTCATGCCTTCCATCTGGGTCCCAGATGGGATTTTTTGGAACACTGGTGAATTTGGCAGGATTTGAAGCTCTTCCTCACTAGAGCTAACACAGGGGTCTTGGCATCAGAGAATTTGATAACTGTTCTTTCCATTGAGACTGGTGTAAGGGAGATCCTCACAAAGGTATCAGGATTTAAGACATATTCTTTAATATAAAAACATATTTATGGCATTAATTTCTACATAAGGCTGTCTCTGCCAAAATAAAGGCATTTGTTGCAGATGTTTGAGTAAAAGCAAATTTAACTGCAAACTGGATTCAAGGTCAAGGGCTTAGGGCTTTCGTATTAAGAGTGAAAGCCTAGAGAGAGGATGTTTCAGAAATCAGGTGGACAGGCAAGATAACAAAGTCAAGTGAGAAGTCAAAAAATTAGGCAGTCAAAAATGTTAACATTTATAGAAACGGAAGAGACACAGAAATGTAGATATTTAATAATCTAGTCAAATATTTGGGAATGGGATGGGCAGAAAATGTCTGCATACTAAATATTAGCAGCAGGAAACAACCAAGTTCTCAGATCAAGACGTTTATGAGTCTCACTTAAGAATAAATCCATTCCTTTGTGGTTTTCCCAGAGCCTGTTGAGAGAAAATAGGTAATTGGGATCATCTGATTGAGGTCAAAAGTTATGTTATTGGTTGAAATAAATAGCTTTGTACAGATAAAATATAATTTTGCATACATTTAAATCAACATTTATTAAGGTCTTCTGGGCTAGACCTCATTCTAGTTCATGACGGAATATATATAAATAAGTTATAGTCCTTCTTCTTTATAATTAACTTTTATGGAGAAAATATGTCTGTCATCAACAGTTGGACTACAATATTTTATGAAAAATGACATAATGATGTACACGTTGTTATGGAAGCCCAGAGAAAGGCAGATAGATTAGAGAAGACTTCATGGAAGAAGTGTAACCTCGGCTGAGGTTTAGTCAGGTGAAGAACTGGATAGAGGCAAAATATAATATAGGCTGAGGGAAAAATAAAAAGGCATGAAAATTTGAAAGATATGGCTGTTTTGAGGATTTATTTATTAAGTATTTACTGAGCACTGAAATTGTGCCAAGAACAGATCTAGGTATTAAGAATATAGTTAAAGTTGAGACAGACAAGATATTTAACTCATGAATCTTGCAGTCTATTGAGAGAGACAGACAAATAAATGGAAATTTAATACAGTGTCATAAGCACTTTGGAATGGAAATAGCAGAGTACCAAAAGAGCACAGAAGGAGGATATTTTTTGCAGAATGGGGGAGAAGGAAGGAGGCAAAATGTCTAGGAAAGCAACCCTTAGAATGCAATGAGTCTTGAAGGATGAGTATGAATTAACCAGGCAAAAAATTTGGAGAAGTACCAACAGTGGAAATAACAAAGACAAAGAAAACAAGGCAAAGGAAAACCTAGAGTCTTCAGGCAACTGTGAATATTTCTGGGATCTGAAAATTTTTGTAGGAGAGTTGTTTGAGTGATTGACCATGAAGTCTAGGTTGGAAAGATAAAGTCTATAAACTCAGAGTAAATGAAAATAAAGGGCAGAAAGGTTTTCTAAACTTAAAGAGCAATTGTAGGAATAATAAAGGAGTAAAGGGCCGGGTGCGGTGGCTCACGCCTTAATCCCAGCACTTTGGGAGGCCGAGGTGGGCAGATCACATGGTCAGGAAATCGAGACCATCCTGGCTAACATGGTGAAACCCCGTTTCTACTAAAAAAATACAAAAAATTAGCCGAGCGTGGTGGCAGATGCCTGTAGTCCCAGCTACTCAGGAGGCTGAGGCAGTAGAATGGCGTGAACCTGGGAGTCCGAGCTTGCAGTGAACTGAGATGGTGCCACTGCACTTCAGCCTAGGCGACAGAGTGAGATTCCGTTAAAAAAAAAAAAAAAAAATGGTTGGTTGGAATTATTGTGTGGAGAATATGATTCTATTATAAAAGGATAAAAGGTAGAGATATTCTGGTTGAAGACAATAATCTGACTGTGACAAGAGAGTGTAGAGGACGTGAAAGTCACTAGAGATGAGTAAGAAACCTAGAGGTCTATGCATTGGATATCTTTTACACATAGATGTGGAGTCACATAGATAGTGACAGGATTTGGAATAAGGAGAAGGCCAGGTACCCAAGTCTTTAGCCCACAGAATCCATAGATAATAGCAACACAGAAGAATACAGTGTGGTATGTATAGAACACATGAGATTTTACAAGATGATGGAAATAACATTGGAAATGGAAATAAATACAGATTTCACTTGCTATCCTGGCGGCACATCATGCTGTAGGACATGCAGATGGAATCAGTGGACAGCTGGCTTTCAGTTAAGACAGAAGATAAAGAAATGCATAATTAAGGGGTTCAACTTGCAAAGCAATTCAACTGTCAAGAGCACAAAGAAAGAATTTCTGGGAGAAGGAAGCAGAGGTTAGTCAAGGGGGATGAAGGGTCACGGCAGGACGGGGAGAATGTGATGGAATAGGTTGAAAGAATACCTGCAGAGAGAGTAGTATACAGCTTGGCAAAGATGAGAAGTCTGGTGGGTTTAATTAGATTTACTATTCAAAAGGGGAGGCTGAACGCATCTGGATCAGACCCAGCGTAGGCTGTGGGAGTCATTGCCCCAGCAGCAATATGCATCTGCTGAACACTGGCCAACTGCAACACTGCGTCATCCCTATTTCCTCTTCTGTTAGTCTCCCTTTCCTGCCTGACAAGTTCAGGCCAGCTTAACACAAGGTTGAGTTTTCTAATGAACCTCATTTCCTCTGTAAGGGATCTTTACTGACATTCAATAGGCTGCTTCTCACAACACCTGCTACAAACCCTTTTAAGTGTAGATTCTAAGCAAAACCCACAAGAAAAAAACCCAGAGCTCTAACTGCTTCACAACTGCTCAATCCTTCTCGAGAGAATGAGGCCAGAGTGACTTAAAACACATTTATGCCTTCTTCAAATTTCTGCGTCTCAGTGGGATCTATGTCTCATATACAGCATACAGCTGCTTTGCAGGGAAACTCCTCACAAGCCCAAGAGTCCAAAATTGTGAGTGAATCCTGTGTTCCCAAGTTGCTCTTTCTCCCTACTTAGTTGTGTACATTCATATTTCTTATTTATCTTTCATCTTAAAACTTAGATGCCTTTATAGTATATACAATTGATTTCTAATTTTCAGCTTGGATTTGCTAAACAATGCCCAAGACAGATGTTAATATGCATTCATTTTTCATGTTTCAATTTGTAGAGATCCTAACAGCGCTTTACATTTACAGATTTTTTTTTCTCCTAAATGCTTAAGGCACTTAACAAGAAACTATTTACCAACCTCATAACATCCTTGGAGATAGACATATGATACCTAACTGCTGCACCCTCAAAAATGCATTTTCACTTAGAATAACCTTTACTGAAAACAATATCTGAGCAACTATCAGCTGAATTTTCTGGATTTATGTACAGTAATTTAGCCTATCTCTAAATCATCAGTATACCTTCCATGTCCACAATGAAGTTATTTATGAGTTTGAGGCTTGGTTTGCACCATGTTTTTAAATTAAATAATCTTATCCTTTTCATATCCAATGTTGATAACAGAGCTAGAGAAGATTTTCAAAACACAGAGTTGACATAACATGGAGACTTTAGATTTTGTTATTTTAGGAGACAGTGTGCAAAAAGAGCACACTAGTATGGTAGAAAGAACATGGCCCCATGCACCAAAAACTTTGACCAATTTAATTTAATACATATTCATTTGTTATCTGTATCCATAAGGATTGGCTGGAACAGTAATATAAATACTGTAGACCTTTTTTCCATATGAAAGTCCGAGGGGAAGGCAGTCCTGGCTTGACCTGCCAGCTGTGCTCCATTAGGTCCACAGGAACTCAATTTTATTCCAGTTCAATACTCTGCCTTTCTGTACCTTCATAGATCAAGATGATTGTTGTATTCCAAGCAACAGGAAAAAGGAAGACTTATAAAGAACAAGGACAGAGTGGGTGTTTCAGCCATTTCTTACAGGAAGTTCTTAAGAACAGCCACAAGATATGACATTCTTATATACTCTCTGTTGTCCAGAACATCATCACATTATCACATCTAACTATTAGGGAGTTTGGAAAATTTAGTCAATTGGAGCAGCCATGTGCTCAGACAAAATTTCTATTACTATAGAAAAAGGGAGAACAGATGTTAGAAGCAAACTAACAGCCCATTGCAATAATGGTTACCTGAAATCTCTACAGTGAGAGTGTTCGCTTTTTCACTAAGCTGCTCTTTGACCATGGGCAAGCCAATTTTTATTTTTGGACCATAATTTTCATCTGCCATATAAGAGAATTGTACTGAATGGTCTTCAAACTCTCTTCTGTTTCTAATAGTCTGTGGATAAATAAGTGAATGGCCAGATGAATAAATAAATGATATCAAAGTGGCTTAAGAATCTTCAGAAAGAGTCCAATAGGCTCCACAAGTACATTAGATCCATGCTCTGGGACTCTGACTTAATTATTGTGGATTTAAGCAGGTCTCAAGGCAATGAATGACTCTTTTTAATCAATAGGTATTTAATTCCTTAGTTATACAATATGATATGTATTTAGAAATGTACAAAACACAAATTTATACTTTAATAAATAGCTATTTTTAAAATCACATGTAGTCTTATCTCAAGCCAAAAAATATATAATGCATTGCCAGCACCTCAGTAGTCTCTCATGTGTCCCTACTAGATTACAAACCTCTCCTTTCCTGAAAGGTTCTAAAGCTTAGAGATAATTTTATCGTAATTATTGTGATTAGCTTCCTTATTTTCTTTACAGTTCTACTACCTAAGTATGTATCTCTAATTATTATAATTTAGTTATTTTTACTTTTGAAACAGAAGACCAAAATAATTTTGTGTATCTTGTGATACAGATCTGAATTTCAAATTATGTTTGTGAGATCCATACACATTGCTGTGTATAGCTTTATTCTGCTCACTTTGATTGCTAATTGGTTGTATTAGCCCATTCTCACACAGCTATAAAGAACTATCTGAGACTGGATAATTTATGAAGAAGAAGGTTTAACTGACTCACAGTTCTGCAGATTGAAAAGAAAGCGTGACTAGGAGGCCTCAGGAAACTTACAATCATGGTGGAAGGTGAAAGGGAAGCAAGCATGTCTTACCATGGCAGATCAAGAGACAGAAAGAGCAAAGTGGGAAGTTCCACACACTGTCAAACAACCAGAACTCATGAGAACTCACTCACCATATGAGAAAAGCAAAGAGGAAGTCCATCCCCATGATTAAGTCACCTCCCACCAGGCCCCTTCCCAATCCATGGGGATTACAGTTCAAGATGAGATTTGAGTATGGACATAGAGCCAACCATATTATTCCTACCCAGCTCCTCCCAAATGTCATTTTTTTTTTCACATTGCAAAGCCAATCATGCCTTCCCAACAGTCCTCCAAAGTCTTAACTCATTCCAGCATTACCTCAAAAGTCCAACAGGCCCCATGGAATTCCAAAATCCATCAATGCAGTCATTAAATCTTAAAGCTCCAAAATAATCTCCTTTGACTCTGTATCTCATATCCAGGGCATGCTGCTGCAAGTGGTGGGCTCGACAGCCTTGGGAAACTCTGTACCTGTGGCTCTGCATGGAATGGCCCATGCAGCTGCTTTCGTGGGCTGGCATTGCATTCTTGTGTCTTTTCCAGGTACATGGTGCAAGCTGTTGGTGTATCTGTCATTCTGGTGTCTGGAAGATGGTGGCCCTCTTTTCACAACTCCACTAGGCAGTGCCCCAGTGGGGAATCTTTGTGGGAGTTCCAACCCCACATTTCCCCTATGCACTGCCCTAGTAGAGGTTCTTCATGAGGGCTCCACCCCTGCATCAGACTTCTTCCTGGACATCCAGGAATCTTCTGAAATCTAGGCAGAGTTTCCTAAACTCTTGCCTTCTGTGCACCTGCAGGCCCAACAGCATGTGGAAGCCACCAAGGCTTGAGGTTTGCACCCTCTGAAGCAACATCCTGAGCTCTACCTTGACCCTTCTTAGCCACAGTTGAAGCTGGAGCAGCTGAGATGCAGGGCACCATGTCCTGAGGCTGCACAGAGCAGTGGGGCCCTGGGCCTGGCCCGGGAAACCATTATTTCCTCCTAGGCCTCTGGGTCTGTGATGGGAGGGGTTTCCACAAAGGCCTCTGACATGCCCTGGAGACATTTTCCCCATTTTCTTGGCTAATAGCAATAGACTCATTTTTACTTACATAAATGTATGCAGCCAGCTTGAATTTCTACCCAGAAAATGTTTTTTGTTGTTGTTTTTTTTTTTCCACTGCATGGTCAGGCTACACATTTTCCAAACTTTTACGCTCTGCTTTCCTCTTAAAATATAAGTTTTAATTTTAGGGCAGGGGCAAAATGCCACCAGTCTCTTTGCATAGCAAGAGTGACCTTTACTCCAGTTCTTAACAAGTTCCTCATCTCCATTTGAGACCACCTCAGCCTGGACTTCATTGTCCATATCACTACAAGCATTTTGGTCAGAATCATTCAACAAGTCTCCAGGAAGTTCCAATCTTTGCCTCATCTTCCTGTCTTCTTCTGAGCCATCCAAATTTTTCCAGCCTCTGCCTGTTACCCAGTTCCAAAGTGGCTTCTGCATTTTCAGGTATATTTATAGCAATGCCCTATTTTCCTGGTACTAATTTTCTTTATTAGTCCATTGTCACAATGCTGTAAAGAACTACCTGAGACTGAGTAATTTATGAAGAAAAAAGGTTTAATTTACTCACAGTTCTGAAGGCTTAATGAGAAGCATGACTGGGAGACTTCAAGAAACTTACAATCCTGGTGGAACCTGACAGGGAAGCAAGCAAGTCTTACCATGGCAGAGTAGAAGAGAGAGAGAGGGAGAGAGTGAAGGGGAAGGTGCCACACACTTTCAAACAACTAGATCTCATGAGAACTCATTCACTATCACAAGAACAGCAAGAGGGGAGTCTGCCCCCATTATTCAGTCTCCTCCCACCAGGCCCCTCACCCAACATATGGGGATTACAATTGGAGATTGGATTCAGGTGGGGACCCAGAGGAAAACCATATCATTGGTATTCTATTGTATGGTACATGCTACAATTTATCTATTCTTTCAATGTTGATGACATTTGAATTGTTTGAAAATTTTCACTCATATGAACAGTGCTGCTTTTAATATATTTATGCACGTTTTGTAGTGTGCTTATGTCACATTTCTCTACAGTAGAAATTCCTAATCAGGATTCATTGGACACCAAATAAGTTACTTGGTCATAGAATTAGAAACTTACAATTTTCATAGTAGTTTTAGCAATTTACATTCCATTCAGCAATATTTGTGATTTCCTGTTGCTCATCCATTCTGTCTAGCCCTTGATATTGACAGACTTACTGATATAGTCCATGTATAAATGTGAGCCTTATCAACTAGGACCAGGCTGATTTTAGGAAAGACATTGGCAGTATATGTAGCCTTAATTAATATGGAAGCAAACAAGTAGAAAGAAGAGTAGCATTTCTACAATAAGGATTCTTAAACTTTAGTGTGCAAAATATGATGTCACTGGTATATGCATGCATTTATTCATTCATGCAATCAAAAATATTAAGTACCTACTAAGTGGCAGGTATTATGCCTGATGTCATAAAGCTTAGAGCCTTGATGGAAAGAGAGACAACCAAATAATCACATGGATTGACACTAAGTGCTTGAAGTAATGCACTTCTACAACAGCACATAAGAAAAGTATAAACTAGGGGAAAGAGTAATATGGCAGAAGAAGAGGCCCCACCAATCATCCCCGTCACAAGAACACCAGGTTTTAACAACTATCTACACACAGAAAACAGTGTGACAAGAACCAAAAATCAGGTAAGCAATAACAGTACCTGGTTTTAACTTTATATCCCTAAAAGAGGTATTGAAGAGAGTTTGAAAGACAGTCTTAAATAGCTGATGCCAATCCTCCCCCATCCCCCAGAAGAGGGCGAGAAGCACAAACAGTCTGCCAACCTGGGAGAGGGAGGGCACAGCAAGTGGGGGACTTTAAATTGGACTAAGTGCTGCCCTGTTACAGTCGAGAGAAGTCATGCTGTTATCAGCCAATGCCTGCCCATGAAGGGAGCATTTGGAGCCAACTTAGCCAGAGGGGAATCACTCATCCCAACAGTCAGAACTTCAGTCTCTTGGCAATCCTCATCATTGTAGCCAAAGTGCTCTGGGATCCTAGGTAAACTTGAAAAGCAGCCTAACACACAAAAATTGCAATTCCCAGGCAACTCCTAGTACTGGGCTAGGCTCAGAGTCAGTGGACTAGGATGACACGTGACCTGGGCAGACATCAGCTAGAGTGGCTAAGGGAGTGCTTGCAACACTCCTCCCCTAACCACAGGCAGTGCAGCTCACAGCAATGAATGTAACTCCTAACTTCTGCTTAAAGAGAGGAGAGTGAAGAGTAAAGAGTTCTTTGCCTTGCACCTTGGATACTAGCTCAGCCATCATAGGATAGGGTACCAGGCAGAGTCATGAGGCCCCCCCATTCCAGGACCAAGCTGCCAAATGGTATTTCTAGACACACCCTGGGCCAAAAGAGAACCTACTGCCTTGAAGGGAAGGACCCAGTCCTGGCAGGATTTATCACTTGCTGAGCCCTTGGGCCCTGAATAACCAATAACAATACCCAGGGAATACACCATAAGCCTTGGGCTCTGAGATGTGCTGACTTCAGGTATGACCTAGCACACTCCCAGCTGCAGTGGCTACAGTGAAAGACTCCTTTTTTTGAGAAAAATAGAGAGACAAGTAAAGCAGACTTTGTCTTGCACCTTAAGTAGAAGTTCAGCCACAGTGAGGCAGAGAAACAAGCAAGCTCTTGGGGTCCCTGAGTCCAGGCCTAGGCTCTTGGACAGCATTTCTGGACCTACCCTGGGACAGAGGGGAGCCCACTGCCCTGAAGGATGAGTCCAAGGCATGGAAGCATGCACCACAGGCTAACAGAAGAGTCCTTGGGCTTTAAGTGAACATCACTGGTGGCCAGTAGCATTGGTGGTGGTCACAGGGAGAGGCTCCTGTGTATGGGAAAACAGAAGAAAGAGTGGGAAGGACTTTGTGTGGTGCTTGTGCACCAGCTTAGTCACAGTGAAATATAAAATCAGATAAATTTCAAAAGTGTTTTACTTCAATTCCTGGAACTCAGACTGCATCTCTGAACCTGCCCAGGACCAGAGGGAGCTCACTGCACTGCAGGGAAGAAAACAAACCTGGCTGGCTTTGCCACCTGCTGATCATAGAGCCCTAGGGTCTTGAGGAAGCATTGGTAGTAGCCAGGTAGTGGTTACAGGTTACAGCGGGTCTTGGGCAAGACTCAGTGATGTGCTGGCTTCAGGTCTGACCCAGCGCAGTCCCAGTGATGGTGGTTACAGGGAATCTTGCATCACCATGCTCCCAGTTCTAAGCAGTTCAGAAAAGAGAGAGAGAGAGAGAGAGAGAGAGAGAGAGAGAGAGAGACCATTTGTTTGCCAGAAAGTAAGGGAAAAGAATGAGAGTCTCTGACTGGTAATCTAGAGAATTCTTTTGGATCTTATCCATGGCCACCAAGGTGGTACTTCTATGAGTCTGCAAAAAACAAAGCATTACTGGGCTGTGGCCCAAGTCCCTTCTAATACCTGAAAAATTTCTTGAATATCTGGAATGGCTTCTCAAAAAAAAAAAAAAAAAACTGGTACAAACAAGCCCAGAGTGTGAAGACTATAATAAATACCCAACTTTTCAATGCCTGGACACTGAAGAACTTCTACAAGCATCAAGACCACCCAGGAAAACACGACCTCACCAAATGAACCAAATAAGGCATAAAGGATAAATTCTGGAAAAACAGAAGCTGGTGACCTTTCAGATAATTCAAAATAGCTGTTTTGAGGAAACTCAAAGAAATTCAAGATAACACAGAGAAGAAATTCATAATTCTATCAGATAAATTTAACAAAGAATTGAAGTAATTTAAAAGAAGCAGAAATTGTGGAATTAATAAATGGAATGTATATACTGAAGAATGCATTAGAGCCTCTTAATAGCAGAACTGACCAAGCTGAAGAAAGAATTAGTGAACTTGAAGACTGGATATTTTAAAATACACAGTCAGAGGAGACAAAAAAGAATAAAAATAATGAAGTACACCTACAAGATCTAGGAAATAGCCTTAAAAGGGTAAATCTAAAAATTATTTGCCTTAAAGCGGAGGTAGAGAAAGAGATAGCAGTAGAAAGTTTACTCATGGGATAAGACAAGAAGAGATAAGACAAAAGAAGACACAAAGAATGTCATTATATAATGATAAAGTTGTCACTTCAACAAGACAATATAGCAGTTGGAAATGTGTATGTACCTAATACTGGAGCACACAGACATATAAAGCAAATATTATCGGTGCCAGAAAAAGAGACAGGCATCAATACTATAATAGCTGGCGTCTTCATCACCACACATTCCACATTGGACAGATCTCCAAAACAGAAAATCAACAAAGAAACATCAGGCATCATCTGCACTGTAGAACAAATGGACCTAATAGAGATTAACAGAACATTTCATCTACTGGGTACAAAAGACACATTATTCTCCTCAGCATGTGGATTATTCTCAGGGATAGACCTTATTTTAGGTCACAAAACAAGTATTAAAACATTTAATAAATGGAAATAATATCAAGCATCTTCTCCAACCACAATGGAACAAAACCAGAAATCAATAGCAAACGGAATTTTGGAAACTTTACAAACACATGGAAATAAAACAATATGCTTCTTAATTACCAAATTAAGAAATTAAGAAGGAAATTGAAAAAATTCTTGAAACAAATGATAATGGAAGCACAACATACCAAAACCTATGAGACACAGCAAAGCAGCATAAAGAAGGAAATTTATAGCTATAAATGCCTACATAGAAAAGAAGAAAAACATCAAATAAAGAACTTAAGCATGACTCTTAAAGAACTAGAAGATCTAGAGCAAACCAAACCTGAAATTAGTAGAAGAAAATAAAGATTGGAGCAGAGACAAATGAATTTGAAATGAACAAAACCATGCAAAAGATCAATAAAACAAAAAAGGTCATTTATTTCTATTTCTACTTTTCTAATAGAGATAGGATTTTGCCAGGTTGGCCAAGCTGGTCTCAAACTTCTCACCTCAAGTGACCTCCCAAAAAGTGCTGGGATTACAGGCGTGAGTGACCATCCCTAGCCCCCAAAAGTTGATTTTTGAGAAGATAAACAAAATAGACAAACCTTTACCCAAACTAACTTAAAAAAAGGGGAGAAACAAAAAATAAATAAAATCATGGATAAAAAAAGAGACATTACAACTGACACTGCAGAAATTCAAAAGATTATTAGTGGCTAACTTGAGCAATGATATGCCAATAAATTAGAAAATCCATAAAAAAGAATACATTTCTAGAAACATACAACCAACCAAGATTGAACCATGGAGAAATCCAAAACCTGAATAAACCAATAACAAGTAAGATTGAAGCCATAAGAAAAAGTCTTCCAGTAAAGAAAAGCCAGGGGCACAATGGCTTCACTGTTGAATTCTACCAAACATTAAAAATAGAATGTATACCAATCCTACCCAAACTATCCTCAAAAATAGAGGAGCAGGTAAAAATTTCAAACTAATTCTATAAAGCCAGTCTTACCTTGATATCAAAACCAAAGACACATTAAAAAAAAACTATAGGCCAATATCTCTGATGAATATTGACATCAAAATTCTCAACAGAATACTAGTAAATTAAATTCAACAATACAATAAAAATATCCTTCCTTATGACCAAGTGGAATTTATTTCTGGGATGCATGTGTGGTTCAACATACATAAATCAATCAATGTGACACATCATATTAACAGAATGAAGGACAAAAACTATATGATGATCTCAATTGATGCTGAAAAAGTATTTGATAATTCCATCATCTCTTAATGATAAAAACACTACAAATGGGTATAGAAGGAACATATTCAACATAATAAAAGCTATATATGACAGACTCACAGTTAGTATCATACTAAATAGGGGAAAATGGCAGCACTTCCTCTAAGATCTGAAATATGGCAAGGATGCCCACTTTACCACTGTTAGGAAACATGGTAATGTAAGTCTTAGCTAGAGCAATAGGACAACCAAAAGAAATAAAAGGCAGGCATTCATATTAGAAAATAAGAAGTAAAATTGTATTTGTTTGCAATTGATATGATCTTATTTTTGGAAATACCTAAAAACACCACACAAAGTTATTATTAATAGAACTGATAAATTGAGTAAAGTTGATGGATACAGAATCTGTACACAAAAATCAGTAGCATTACTACATACCAACAGTGTACAACCTGAAAAGAATTCAAAAAGTAATCTCATTACAGTAGCCACAAATAAAATTAAATAACTAGAAATTAACTTATAAAAAATTGAAGATCTCTACAATGAAAACTATAAAACACTGATGCAAGAAATTGAAGAGGACAACAAAATGGAAAGATATGTCATATCCAGGAATTGAAATAATCAATATTCTTGATATGTCCATACCACCGAAAGCAATGTATAATTTCAATGCTATTTTTATTAAAATACCAATGACATTCTTCAAAGAATTAGAAAAAAAGTTTTAAAGCTTATATGAACAAAAAGATGAACACTGGCAAGAATCACATTACCTGACTTCAAATTATACTACAGAGCCATAATAGAGTATGGTGCTGGAATAAAAATAAACATATAGACCAATGGAACAGAATACAGATATCCCAGAATCAAATCCACACACCTGCAGTGAACTCATTTTCAACAAACTTGCCAAGAACATACACTAGGGAAATCACAGTCTATTCAATAAATTGTCCAGAGAAAACTGGATATCCATATGCAGAAGAATGAAACTAGACCCCTATCTCTCACCGTATACAAAAATAAAATCAAAATGGATTAAAGTCTTAAATCTAAGACTTCAAAATATGAAACTACTACAAGAAAACTTTGAGAAAATCTCCAGAACATTGAGCTGGGCAAAAATTTCTTGCACACACAACCAAAGCAAAAATAAGCAAATGGAATCACATCAAGTTAAAAATCTTCTGCACAGCAAAGGAAACAATCAAAAAAGTGAAAACACAACCCACAGAATGGAAGAATATTTGCAAACCACCCATCTGACAAGGGATTAATAACCAGAATATATAAGGAGCTCAAACAACTCTTTAGGAAAAAAAAATCTAATAATTCAATGTTAAAATGGGCAAAAAATCAGAATAAACATTTCTCAAAAGAAGACATACAAATGGCAAACAGGCATATGAAAAGGTGTTCAATGTCACTGATAATGACAATAATGCAAATCAAAGCCAAAGTGAGATATCACCTCACCCCAATTTAAATTCAATAGACAGGCAATAACAAATATTGGTGAGAATGTGGAGGAAAAGGAATCCTCATGCAATGTTGGTCGGAATATAAATTAGTACAACAGCTATGGAGAATAGTTTGGAGGCCTCAGAAAACCAAAAATTGAGCTACCATATGATCCAGCTATCCCACTGCTGGGTATAAGCCAAAAAGAAAGGAAATCCGTATGTTGAAGAGATATCTGCACATCCGTGTTTTTTTGTTTTTTTGTTTTTTTTTTAGCACTATTTACAGTAACCAAGATTTGGAAGCAACCTAAGTGTCCACCAACAGATGAATACATCAGAAAAAATGCGGTTCTTATACACAATGGAGTGTTGTTCAGCCAGAGGAAAAAAATGAGATTCTGTCATTTGGAGCAACATGGATGGAACTGGAAGCCATTATGTTAAGTAAAATAAGCCAGGCTAAGAAAGACAAACATCAGATATTCTCACTCATTTGTGGGATCTTAGAAACAAAACATTGAACTCATGAATATAGAGAATAAAAGTTACCAGAGGCTGAGAAGGGTAGTGGAGATATGGCGGGGAGGTGGAGATGGTTAATGTGTACAAAAAAAATAGAAAGGATGAATAAGACCTACTAGTTGACCACACAACAGGGTGACTATTATCAATAATAACTTAATTGTACATCTAAAAACTAAAAGCATGTATAATTGTATTGTTTGTAACACAAAGGACAAATGCTTAATAGGATAGATACCACATTCTCCATGATGCAATTATTACGAATTTCATGCCTGTATCAAAATATGTCATGTAACCCATAAATATATACACCTACTATGTACCCACAAAAATTAAAAAGAAAAAAAGAAAAAAAAAACCCAAAAGTGTAAACTCATACTGGGAGATGAGAGAAGTGACTACAGCTGAGAAATGGTAAATGAGGTAGGGTTAACAGATAAATATTGGAGTGAAAAGAGCCTTGTAGATGAGCCTAAGGGCATGGATTAGGAAAAAATAAATAAAACTTTGTCAAGACTCCACTGTGTGTGAGAGGCACTCAGACACAGCCAGTGTGGCTAACTGCAGAGTGAAAGTGAGAGATAAATGAAAGTGAAGGAAGGAATCAGGATATACAGAGACCTAAAGATCATATTAAGAAATGTATTGGCCGGGCGCGGTGGCTCATGCCTGTAATCCCAGCACTTTGGGAGGCCGAGACGGGCGGATCACGAGGTCAGGAGATCGAGACCATCCTAGCTAACACGGTGAAACCCCGTCTCTACTAAAAATAAAAAAATATTAGCCGGGCGTGGTGGTGGGCACCTGTAGTCCCAGCTACTAGGGAGGCTGAGGCAGGAGAATGGCGAGAACCCAGGAGGCGGAGCTTGCAGTGAGCTGAGATCAGGCCACTGCACTCCATCCTGGGCGACAGAGCAAGACTCCATCTCAAAAAAAAAAAAAAAAAAAAAAGAAATCTAATTTATAACCTAATTTAGAATCTCTGTAGTGATTTAATTTTTGGGGTGTCACATGATCAGATTTTTATTTTGCAAAGAACAATCTGCAGAAGTGAAGAAAAGAGGCCATGGTAACTTGAATTGTGGTGGAAGATGAAAAAAGATATATAGATACATGATAGTTAGATGATAGATTGATAGAGTGGTAGGTAGATAGATAGATACATAGATAGATCAATTTTGTAATTACTTAGTAGGTATAATCAAAAGGATTTGGTGTTACATAGGCGATATGAGGTGAGAGTGAAAATATCAGAGTTGACATTTACATTTCTGGCTTTCACACCTGGGTAAATGGAGTCAACATGAACAGAGAAACAGGAACACTGGAAAAGAACAGGTGCTGGGAAGGGGAGATCATATTCATCTTGGACATATTGAGTTTAAAGTACCTTTGATACTTGAGTAGGGTTCTGCAACAGACTGCCTGAATTTGAATTTAAGGGTAGCCACTTGTGTAACCCAGGGAAGGTATTTAACACTGTTGTGCCTTAGGTTCTTGATGTGTAAAACATAAATAATAATTAATAGTAACCTCATATAACTATTGTAAGGAATAAATACAAAGTGCACAGAGGAGAGCTGGTACTTGTTATGTATTCAAAACATATTAGCTGTTTTTATTTCTGTTTACTATTATTATCTAAGAGGAGACGTAAATTAAGTAGTTGCATATAGCAAGGTTCAGCTGAGAAAAAGCAATGTAGCTATTTACTCTTATTTTATATTACGAAAATTTCCAAATATTTACAAAAGTAGACAGAAAACTAGAATAAGCAATATGTATTTATGCTGCATGTTCAACAAAGATCAATTCATAATCAGTTTTATTTTATCTATATGCCCACATACTGTACCTCTATCCAGAATCATTTTGAAGCAAATTCCAGATATCATATCATCTAGTCTATCAAGGTACTAGTATATATGATGATATGGTTTTGAGTGTCAGCTGCACATATGAAGGCAACTGAAATCCAGGGAGTGGATATGATTGCCAGAAGGGCAAGTGTAGGGTGAGAAGACAAGAAAGCCTTGAGACATTCCAACGTTGAATGGCTGAACAGAAGAGAGTTGGGACTACAAGGAAGCAGAGAAACTGTTTATAAATATTTTATTGGTTTCCTGTTTCCACAGACTGCTATCCTGATTACCCATTTTTATACCCACATACTGTTGCACTGCATACACTCCCATGCAGAGGCATCCTATAGGTTATGCAGGATTCTAGCTGATTAGCTCTAAATTCACACCTTTTTTGCTTATTACAGAAAAATCATACTATACTTCCCTGGTCAATTCAGCCTTCCCTTCTTTTATATTTCATTCATTTTTCTCTCTCCTCACACCTCCAAAATTTCCCACTCCTCCTCCAATTTCATGCTCAGATGATGACTTTCTTCATACCTCACTGGAAAACTAAGTCAGTCAGAAGAAAACTTGACTAGATGTGCTCCACCATATTCGCCCAGCTGCTTATTGTCTTTGAAGAATGTGGTCCTGGGTATTAGGTTTTTGCCATTACTTTTAATGGCAAAAACAGCAGTTACTTTTGCACCAACCTAATATCTCACCATGTGACTACTAGATGCTACATGTTTCATTTCAGTGCACCATCAATATTCGCCTCTCTACAGAATTATTCACATCAGCACAGGAACATTATTTTTTAAGTTTCTTCCATCTCAATCCACAAACAGGCAAAAAAATAAAATGCTTTTCGTGATCCTCTTGCAGTTACTGTCGCATGTCCATTTTATTCTTTGCAGGAAAACCTCTTGTAAGAAATATCTATATTCACTGTCTCCAATTCTTCACCTCCTATTGCTTCTTAAACCCACTTCACTCAGGCCCTTGTCCCCAGCATTCCACTAAAACTGCTCTCACCAAAATCACCAATGACCTCAACATTTCTAGAATCACTACTAATTTCTCTACTTCACCTTACCTGACTCATCAGCAACATCTGACTCATTTGATCACTCTTTCCTTTTTAAATATTCTGTCTTCACTTATTCTCCAGGATGCTACACACCCTTCATTTTCATTTTATATCACTGAATGCTCTTTCTTGGTCTCTTTTTGGGAAGTTTTGCTTGTCTTCAGCCTTTTAATGTAACACTGCCTCAGGGCCCAGTCCTTGGTCTTTGATACTCAGTTGCTTGGTGATCTCATCCAGTCTCATGTATAAATCAGATGCTTCATAGGCAGCTTGAATCTAACAAGTTTTAGGAAAAAATCTTGGTTTCCACTCCCTAAATCTACTACTCTCATTGTCTTTTATGTCTCAAAAAAAATGGCAGGTCCATTTTTCTAGCAGCTCAGGCCACCCACATCGAGGTTATTTTGATTCCTGTCTTCCTCACATGCCACACATCCAATCCATTAGTAAATTCTGCTGGCTCTACCTTCAATTATATCCAGAATCCTACCACTTCTCTCCATCTGAACTGTTACTGCCCTGCTCTGAGAAACCATTACCTTTCAGTTAATTCACTGGATTAGTTTTTAACTGCTTGCAGCAATATTATATTAGAGTTGGGGAGGGGCATACCTCTTCTGACCTTGTGCCTGGGTTCCATGTTAGGATTAGTCAGTCTCTGTATGTGGGCTTGCATCTGAGTAAGAATCATATATGGGGAACACTGAAATCAAGGTAGAAATTGTGCACTCAGGGTAGGGATTGCTACTAAGCCAATAACGAAGAGGCAAACATCAAATCCTTGATTAATTCAGGCAGAGAATTCCAACTGATGGCATAAAGAGGATGAGTGAGAGCTTATAATAAGTGGCAAGAACAAGGCCTGAGTGAAGGGTGCCCTATTTGGGGGTAAGGAACATGTATGCTTGGGGAGAGCCCCGCGCAAAGTAATTCCTATGCAGAAAAGAGTAAAAATCTGGGTCGGCATTTGTGGTGACTTATGAATAAGACAAGGCAGAAGTAAATAATATCCTGTTATGATTGGAGGAATGATAGAAATTCTTTAATGAGGCAAGAGCAGAGTCATTTAGGACCAGCTTGGGGGAGGGGATTCCTTTGAGATTGCACGCATCTTCTTTGCAACTGGCCATTTGGGTCACACTTAGAGACCTGCCATTGAAATCCTGATAGTATCTTTAAACATATCCATAGGAAGCACAAAGACTGAAGGAAAAAAGCTCAATGTATTTGGGAGTAATTTATTTTCTTTATTTAGACTATTGTCTCTTTATAGAATTACTAATGTAGCACTCTTTCCAGCAAAATTTGAGGGTATGAGAATTCTGATACCAAATTTTGCCCTTTAGGTCTGCATGACTCCACAGGGCAAAGAGAATGGATCTAGATTCCAAGACATGTTTTTGCAGAGGTTAGGAGCTACCATTGGATCCTGCACTGATTTTTTTTTTTTCTAAACAGAGTTATTCATGACAGCTTTCTCCATTAAACTATGACTGGAGGCACTGAACAAAGCCTGCTGTGCTGGAATGTTCCAAGAAAGCCCACTGAGAACACTAGCAATGAACAAGTAATAGTATTTGGGCCAATTTTGTTGCACTCTGTAGAAAATTACAAAGACAAAGTTGTCTTGTTGGCATTTTGAATGAGTGTAGGCAGTGATACAAAGTCTTTTCCTACAATTAATATTCGCAAAAACTTGTTAACAATTTAACTATCTTCCTTAATAGCCAAACTAATTAAAAGGGAGCCTTTTCCTTCATATGATGAATTAGTTATCCAAGGTAAGATAATAATAATGTTGATTACATTTACAGATAATTCTCTCACCAGTGGGAAGAAGAAAAGCTAAATATCAATTCTTCAAAATGTGACAGAAGTAAACAACTTTTAGTCACAAATGTTAGTGTTCATATTTTTCATATTTCTAAAAATATTTCTCAAATTATATGAAATTTTCAGAGAATGTAATTTACTCTTCAACAAGTATATTTTATTTACACATTATACATATTTTTCTTTTAGATTGTACTAAAATGTTTGTTACTATACTAGTTTAATAAAACCAGTAAATTATTATGAATAAGGAAAGAGAGAAAGAAATATGAAACATGCACTAGTTAATGAAGCCTTATAGGCAATATGTTCCTTCTTGTGAAATTGGTTTTGTCGTAATATGATTTCTCATAATTAAAGTGTTAATTGTATTTGTAATAACTTTTTGAGATAGTCATCATTAAACCCATTTTATAACTAGAAGAATTGAGTTATGAAAAATTTGATTTTTTCACAATGTCACAACAAAGTTAAAGTCGTAGCCTTGGGAATAGAACCTCAAGATATTGATGTCTTGCTTCCATATGGTATGTGTTTGTATGAATTTGTGTTTGTGTCTTGGGGGTTATTTCCCAATATTGTAACTTTAATTAATTTTACCCTTTAGGAAGGAGGAAAATAATGTCTCACCTCTTTTTGTATTCTGGGACCCAGTATGTGACTATATGTATAACAGTAGATATTGCCATAATAAGTTGGCAGAAGATCCTGGGAAATAATTGTTTCAAGAGTTTTTCCAAGGACAGGAACCAGCGCCTTCCCAAGGGAACAGTGTGTCCAAATAAATCTCATTGTACTGATTATCTTAAGTTTTAGTCCCAGGGCGAATGTCCTAGCTGTGTCAATAACTTGCTCTGTAACTTTGAGTAACTCACTGAATCTCTATGCTTCCTTTTAGCACAAAAATCAGAGAATATTTAGATTCTATGCAGTGGAAAGTGACATTACACAATGCTGGCTTGAAGGTATACTGACAGTTAATCTGAATAATTAGTTTTATTTTAATTGTTCTGGGATCTTAAACCAATACACTTTCTTCATCTGCCTTGCTGCTTCTCCTTATGTAAATTTATTTAGATTACCTCAGGGTTCATGACCCACACAATCCTGATCACTCTAGAAATATTTACTCCTATGTTTTCTCAGCTGCGGCATTTACCTTTCTAGACACTTTGCAATTAGTGGTGGTTCCTCCTGTGGTTGATAATGTTATTGCCACATATAGAAGCATTGAGAGACTATTGGAAGGGAGCCCAGTGATTTAGTCCACTTGAATCCATTATCAAGTGTTTTTAGGGGTTATATAACCCAGTTCCTCCTAGTTATAGTCCCCTTTTACAAATTAACCATCTGGCTTGGTAGAAGCTGCCTTTTAACTGTTTTTCATTTGGCCCTCGTGCCAAATGTTGGTTCCCATGGAAATGATTTAAAACATGCATTAAAATCTGGGAATGGCTGTGTTTTCTTCATCTAAGGGCTTCCATTGTCTTTATAACGTCAAAGTTTTTTCTTTTATTGATAGTTACATAATTGTCACCTGTTCAAGTCACTACCAGAATAGGCAGGGATTTAGGGGCGTGAATCCACTATCATAATTTCTACCTTCCAGGATTATAAATGTATAATTATGGAGCAAATATATAGAACAAAATAGTTTGCCTGTTACAATTAATGAGTAAAATATTTACAAACTGTTCATAAAAACACGATATTTTATAAACAAATATTTTAGGGGAAATTCTGAAGGACTAAAATCCCCCATACTCTTAGAAAAATTACTTGAGCAGAGCTGTCTAAGGTGAAATAAATTATTTTTCATTGACCAAACATCTGTTTTTCAAACTGTCATGCCCCTTAGCTTCATACTAGTAGGTGTTAGTGCTCTAGTACCCTTACCCTTTTCAGCAAGTAGCTTTTCTGGAAAAAAAAAAAAAAAGTGTATGTGAAACCCTAATTAAGGTATCAGAATATCTTCTACACTTGACATATGAATATATTTTCAAACTCAACTGGTGGAAGCCCTCTAGTAAGCTAGAGCAGCATATCAATTCCACTATCATACCAGTATCCACTTTCAGGAAAGTTACTGGAATTAAAAAGCAAACATTTAATAACTAATAAAGGCTTAAATATAATTCATTCTGTATGCAGTCAGATGATCTGCAAATTAAGAGCAAAAGAGAAAAAAATGAAAGTGTACAGGAGGATAAAAATGGTTTCATGTGGGACATAGACCTGTTTTAGTTAATATACACATGTGAAAGAGAGTACTCATTTATCAAGAGTTTGAGGGATATGAACTAGCCTATAAATATATTTTTCATAAAAAATGAAATCTGTTATTTAATAATGGTACTGATAGTAGCATTTTAGGCTTTTACCGTGTTTGAGTTATTGTGGCAAGCACCGGCCATACATTAATTTATTTAATTCTAATAACGTACCTATGAGGTAGGTAATATCACTATCTCAATTTTACAGATGAAGAAACAAGCAGGGAGAGTTTTGGTGTCTTGTTAAATATCCCTTGTCTAGGTGTATGGTAGCAGTGATAAACCTGGAGTCTAGCATTTCTCTCATTATGCTGACTCTCATAGAGCTGGCATCTCCATGTGTAGCCATTTTGAACAGAACCAGAACATTCTTCCTAACCTTCTTTAAGAGCATCACCAAACATTACTTAACTTTTCTCTGATGGCTGAGAAATGACTTTTTCTGAGAGACCATCCAGACTAATCCAAACGTTCCCTCTAATCCGTGTTTACCTTACTCATTACCGGGTGCCTAAATTCCCCAGACATTTATCTACATGTAGCTTTGTACATAATTTAATCTTACCCAATGCCCATCCTTCTCTGGTCTTCCAAAATGTTCCACTATGCGACTGAAACTCACAGTCCTCATTCAAATTTTCACTGCAATTTATCTCTTTCTATATTTTCTTCATCTTCTTGGTCTAAATGAAAGCTGGCTTTCTACTGACAATGCAGACTCCCTGCATCCCCTCTCAACTGGTGAGTGATTTTTGCTTTCTTCTTGTCATTTCCTTTCATACTCTGTAGATTTTAACAGTTGATGTTATGAACTGAATATTTGTGTCACCCAAAAATTCATTTGCTGAAGCCTTACTCCCTAATGTGATATTTAGAGGTGAGTCATTTCAAAATAAATGTTCATTTTTTGGTAGAGGTGGAGCCCACATGATGGGTTGGTGTCCATTAGTGTCCAAGAGGAAGAGGCTGGCATGGTGGTGTTTATCTGTAGTCCGAGCTTCTGGAGAGTCTGAGAAGGGAGGATTGCTTGAGCCCAGGAATCTGAGACTATACTACATTATAATCACACTTGTGAATAGCCACTGCACTGGAATCTTGGCAGCATAGTGAGGCTGGTTCTATAAAGAAAATAAAATTAGAGGAATACACGCCATATTTCTTTCTGTTTCTTTCTTCATCATGTAGAAATACAGCAAAAAGGCAGTGGCTGTCTGAAAGTCAGGAAGAAGGGTCTCAAGGGGAATTTGAATCAGGCAACACCTTGATTTTGAACTTCTCAGTCTCTAAAACTCTGAGAAATAAATGTCTGTTTAAGCCATCCAGGCTATGGTATTTGGTTATGACAGTCTGTCTTAGTCTGTTTGGGCTGCAATAACAATCCACCCCATACTAGGTAATTTATCAATAGTATACATTTATTTTTCAAGTTCTGGAGGCTGGAAGTTCAAAGTCAAGGCACTAGCAGGTGCCGTGTCTAGTAAGGGCTTGATCTCTGCTTCCAAGGTGGCACCTTGACTGTTGTGGCCTCACATGGCTGATGCAATGGAGGACAAAAAGGGGCCGAGCTAAGTCTCTCCAGCCCTTTCATAAGATTGCTAATCCCATTCACAAAGTCTCCTTCCTCATGACTTAATCACCTCCTAAAGGCCCCACCTTTTATTATCACATTGTCATTTAAGTTCCAATATATGAATTTTGGAAGAAAACATACATTCAAACCATAAATCAAACTTAACTTGAGTTAAGACGTCTGGATTTCTGATTTATTTTTATGTCTACCATACCTTGTGTCAACAATCTCAGTATAGATCGTACATCCTTGATATCTAGAGTATTTCCATTGGTATTTTATTCCACCTCACTCCAACTACCTAATACCATAGAAACTCTCCAGGTCTTGTCATTACAGACAACAGCTTCAAAGCCTAAACCTCTATTTCAGGCCCCCTCTTTCTGAATGAACAATGCTACCATCTTTTTAGCTCACTTGTAGTACCTCCAGCACCACTTATTTTAAACCAACATGACTTTTAATTGATTGATTATACCACATTTTGTTTCATTGCTCATTCTCAATCTCATGCCACAATTTCCCTTCTTACCCAGTTTATATAGTATGCTAATTCATTAAAATCACTCTCTTACATGTGCCCTTCACTCCCTTATACCTCTGTACTCTGTCTTTCTTGCCAGTTTCCCACAAACCATGAACCTGCCCCTGAGCAGCTCAGTGTTGCCAGAGGAAAGCACATAATTGGGCACTCGACACTGCCTGGTAATCATG
This sequence comes from Pongo pygmaeus, assembly GCF_028885625.2. Classification (NCBI taxonomy): domain Eukaryota; kingdom Metazoa; phylum Chordata; class Mammalia; order Primates; family Hominidae; genus Pongo; species Pongo pygmaeus. The sequence continues at coordinate 148,927,306 of NC_072396.2, read as the reverse complement.
ATGCCTTTCCCAATGTATTTATTCCCTTGCCCTTCAAGAAGAGCATTTTAAACTTTTCCCCTCTTATTAAAACTCTCTTAGCTTCTTCCACTTTTAACTTTCAACTAAAGGTCTCACTTTTTATTTCACCAAGAAAGTAGAAATAATCAAAAAAGAAATAGCTCTCACATTCTCACCACCAAGCCTATCAACCTAACAACACCTGTATCCATATATACTGCCCTTCAAATGGTTATACCAGACAAATATCGACTGACATATTCCTACTTGAGCCATGGATCCCCTGACATATTCCTACTTGAGCCATGGATCCCCATCTTCTCTGCTATACTCAGACTTTGTTCCTACATTTCTTCCAACTTTCTCTACTTTATGATCAATTTCCTCATTCTTATTAGATAATTCCCATCAATAATACCACTTCCTATTATAATTAGCTCCTATCTTTAAAAAAAAAATAAAAAGACAAAGCCCTCTGTTAGAACCCACATCCTTTTTATCCCTAGATGCAAGATACTCTTCCTCCTGATTTACCTACTTTCCTTCATAATCAAAACTCCTATGTCTTACCACCCATAGCCTCCAGGTGTTCTCCACCACTCCCCTGAAACCACATCTTTCAAGATCACTAGTGACCTCCATCATTCCCAATTGTTTCCACTTACATTACTCATCTTTTCAGAAGCAGTTTACAAAATTCATCACTCACTTATTCTTAAATTTTTTTTCTGTGTTTTGGAGGCCCCACAATTGCCTTGCTTGCCTTTCAACTCACATGTCATTTCACTTTATTTTCTCTTGTTGTCTTTCCTCCTCTTTCTAATCTCTAAATAATGGAACATATTTCATGAACCATCCTGTTTTTCTTATTCCATATATATATTTTATTTTACTCATCCAATACCATGGTCACACTTACACTGTAAGAATGAATTTATTTTATGAATAGATCTCAAGTCCAGTGACTATTGACATCAAGATTCACAAATCTAACTGCATATGCAGTATCTCCACTTAGAAGTCTAAGAGACATTTGGCTTTTGACATGGTTTGGCTCTGTGTCTCCACCCAAGTCTCATCTTGAATTATAATCCCCACGTGTTGGGGAACGGACCTGGTGGGAGACAATAGGATCGTGGGGACGGTTTCCCCCATGTTGTTCTCATGACAGTGAGTGAGTTCTCACGAGATCTGATGGTTTTATAAGTGGCAGTCTCCCCTGCACTCTCTCTCTCTCTCACCTGCCACCATATAAGATGTGCCTTGCTTCCCCTTCACCTTCTGCCATGACTGTAAGTTTCCTGAGGCCTCTCGGCTGTGTGAAACTATGACTTAATTAAACATTCTGTCTTTATAAATTACCCAGTCTTGGGAAGTATCTTTATAGACGTGTAAAAACAGACTAATACAGCCTTTGACATGTCCAAAAGAGACCTATATCTACACTCCAGTTTCAATCTCCCATTCCAATATTTTCCATCTTTGTCCTTTTACCATTATACATGGACTTCATTTTTCAAAAAAACTTTTTTAGGTTCAGGGGTACATGTGCAGTTTTTTATACAGGTAAGCTCATGTAATAGAGGTTTGTTGTACAGATTACTTCTCCACCCAGATACTAAGCCTAGTACCCAATAGTTACTTTTCTGCTTCTATCCCTCTTCCCACTCTCCCCCTAAGAGCATAGCTAATCATGGAGGTGAAAAATCTCCATGGTGAGAATTACAAAACATATGGAACCAAAAAAGATTGCAAATAGCCAAGATAATTCTTTTTTTTAAAATTTTATTATTATTATACTTTAAGTTTTAGGGTACATGTGCACAATGTGCAGGTTAGTTACATATGTATACACGTGCCATGCTGGTGTGCTGCACCCATCAACTTGTCATTTACAAGATAATTCTAATCAAAAAAGTACAAAGCAGGAGTCATAACATTATCTGTCTTCAAGCTATACCATAGGGCTATAGTTTTTTCTAGTTCTGTGAAGAATGTCATTGGTAGTTTGATAAGAATAGCACTGAATCTGTAAATTGTTTTGGGCAGTAGAGCGATTTTAATGATATTGACTCTTCCTTTCCATGAACATGGAATATTATTCTATTTGTGTAATCCCTGCTTTCTTTGAGCAGTGTTTTGTAATTCTCATCGTAGAGATTTTTCGCCTCCCTGGTTAGCTGTGTTCTTAGGTATTTTATTCCTTTTTTGTGAAAATTGTGTCTGGAGTTGCATTCTTGATTTGGCTCTCAGCTTGGCTGTTTTTGGTGTATAGGAATGCTAGTGATTTTTGTATGTTGAATTTGTATCCTGAAACATTGCTTAAGGTTGTTTATCAACTAAAGGGGCTTTTGGGCTGAGATATGAAGATATATAGGTATAGAATCATGTCATCTGCAAGCAGGGATAATTTGACTTGCTCTCTTCTTTTTTGGATGCCCTTTATTTCTTTATCTTGCCTGATTGCTCTAGCCAGGAGTGCCAACACTATGTTGAATAGGAGTGGTGAGAGAGGGCATTCTTGTATTGTATTGATTTCAAAGGGGAATGCTTCCAGTTTTTTCCCACTTAGTATGATGTTGGCTGTGAGTTTGTCATAGATGGCTCTTCTTATTTGAGGTATCTTCCTTCAGTACTTAGTTTGTTGAGTTTTCAATAAAATATGTAAAATTCTGTTGAAAGCCTTTTCTGAATCTATTGAGATGATCTTCTAGTTTTAGTCTTTAGCTCTGTTTATGTGATGAATCATGCTTATTGATTTGTGTATGTTGAACCAACCTTGAATCTCAGGGATGAATCATTCTTGCTTGTGGTAGATTAGCTTTTTGATGTGCTGCTGGATTTGATTTGCTAGCATTTGTTGAGGATTTTTGTATTGATGTTCATCAAGGATATTCACCTGACATTTTCTTTTTCGTTGTGTCTATGCCAGGTTTTGGAATCAGGATGATGCTTGTCTTATAGAATGAAATGGGGAGGAGTCCATACTCATCAATATTTTGGAATAGTTTTGGTAAAAAATTGTAAGAGCTCTTCTTTGTGTATGTAATAGAATTCAGCTGTGAATCCATCTAGTCCTGTGCTTTTTATTTTATATTTTTTGGTTGGTAGGCTATTTATTACTGATTAAATTTCAGAGTTTGTTATTGGTCTGTTCAGGGATTCAAATTCTTCCCGGTTCAGTCTTAGAAAGATGTATTTGTCAAGGGATTTGTCCACCTCTTCTGGATTTTCTAGTCTGTGTGCATACAGGTATTTATAATAGTCTCTGATGGTTATTTGTATTTATTTAAGGTCAGTGGTTATATCTCCAGTGTCATTTCAAATTACGATTATTTAAGTCTTCTCTGTTTTTTCTTTATTAGTCTAGCTAGTCATCTATCTATATATTTTTAAGAAAAAACATCTACTGTCTTTGTTAATCTTTTGAAAGGTTTTACATGTCTTAATCTTCTTCAGTTCAGCTCTGATGTTGGTTATTTCTTGTCTTCTGCTGGCTTTGGTGTTGTTTTTCTCTTGGTTCTCTGGTTGTTATAGTTGTGATGTTAGGTTGTCAATTTGAGATCTTTAACTTTTTAGTGTGGACATTTAGTGCTATAAATTTCTCTCTTAACACTGCCTTAGTTGTGTCCCAGAGATTCTCGTCCATTGTATCTTTGTTCTCATTTGTTTCAAAGAAGTTCTTGATTTCTGCCTTAATTTTATTATTTACCCTAAAGTCATTCAGGAGCAGGTTGTTTAGTTTCCATGTAATGGTATGGTTTTGAGTGGTTTTCTTAATATTGAATTCCATTTATATTATGCTGTGGTCTGACAGAGTGGTTGGTATGATTTCAGTTCTTGTGCATTTGCTGAGGATTGTTTATGTTTGATTATGAGGTCGATTTTAGAGTTTGTGCCATGTGCAGAAGAGAACAATATGTATTCTGTTTAGGGGTAGAGGGTTTTGTAGATTTCTATCAGGTCCATTTGGTCCAGTTTTTAGTTCAGGTCCTGAATATCTTTGTTAATTTTCTGTCTCGATGATCTGACTAGTACTTTCAGTGGGGTGTTGAAGTCTCTCATTATTATTTTGTGGGAGTGTAAGTCTCTTTGAAGATCTCTAAGAACTTGCTTTATGAATCTGGGTGCTCCTGTGTTGGGTGCATATATATTTAGGATGGTTAGGTCTTCTTGAATTAAACCCTTTACCATTATGTAATACTGTTCTTTGTCCTTTTTGGCCTTTTTTTGTTGTTTTAATGTCTGTTTTGTCTAAAATTAGGATTGCAACCCCTGCTTTTTTTCTGTATTTTTATTTGCTTGGTAGATTTTTCTTCAACCCTTTACTTTGAGCCTATGAGTGTCATTGCATGTGAGATGGGTCTGTTGTGACAGCATACCTATGGGTCATGCATCTTTATCCAACTTGCCACTCTGTGACTTTTAATTGGTGCATTTAGCCCATTTACATTCAGGTTAATATTAATATGTGCAGGGTTTATCCTGTCATAGCATATTAAGGTAGTTATTATTCAGACTTATTTATGTGGTTTCTTTATAAGTGTCTCAGGTCTGTGTACTTAAGTGTGTTTTTTGTTTTTTTTGGGATATTTTGTTTTGTTTTGTTTTTGTTGTTGTTATTTTGAGACAGTCTTGCTCTGTCATCCAGGCTGGAGTGCAGTGGAGCGATCTCGGCTCACTGCAACCTCTGCCTCCCAGGTTTAAGTGATCCTCCTGCCTCAGCCTACCGAGTAGCTGGGACTACAGGCACACACCACCATGCTCAGCTAATTTTTGTAATTTTAGTAGATACGGGGTTTCACCATGTTGGCCAGGATGGTTTTGATCTCTTGACCTTGGGATCCACCTGCCTTGGCCTTCCAAAGTGCTGGGATTACAGGCGTAAGCCACCGTGTCCGGCCTTAAGTGTGTTTTTATAGTGCTGATAGTGGTCTTCCATTTCCACATTCCGTGCTCTTTTCAGAAACTCTCGTAAGAAAGGTTTGGTGGTAACAAACTCAATCAGCATTTGCTTTTCTGAAAAGGATCTTGTTTCTCCTTTGCTTGTGAAGCTCAGTTTGGCTGGAAGTAAAATTCTGTGTTGGAATTTCTTTTCTTTAAGAATGTTGAAAAGCCGGGCGCAGTGGCTCACGCCTGTAATCCCAGCACTTTGGGAGGCTGAGGCCGGCGGATCACGAGGTCAGGAGATCGAGACCATCCTGGCTAACACAGTGAAACCCCGTCTCTACTAAAAATACAAAAAATTAGCCGGGGTGGTGGTGGGTGCCTGTAGTCCCAGCTACTCGGGAGGCTAAGGCAGGAGAATGGCACGAACCCGGGAGGTGTAGCTTGCAGTGAGCCATGATTATGCCACTGCACTCCAGCCTGGGCGACAGAGCGAGATTCCATCTCAAAAAAAAAAAAAAAAAAAAAAAATGTTGAAAATACGCTCCCAATCTCTTCTGGCTTGTACAGTTTCTGCTGAGAGGTCCGCTGTTAGTCTCATAGGCTTCCCTTTGTAGGTGACCTGTCCTTTCTCTTAGCTGCCTTAACATTTTTTTCTTTGATTTCGACCTTGGAGAATCTGATGATTATGTGTCTTGGAGATGTTCTTGTGAAGTATTTTGTAGGGGTTCTTTGCATTTCCTGGATTTGAATGTTGGCCTGTCTTGCTACGTTGGGGAAGTTCTCATGGATGGTATCCTGAAATATGTTTTCCAAGTTGGTTCCATTTTCCCCATCTCTTTCAGGCATACCAGTGAGCCATAGATTAGGTCTCTTTACATAATCCCATAATTTTTTAAGGTTTTGTTTGTTACTTTTTTCTCTGGCTCCTCAAGGTGAGGAACCCTCTGTACTTGGAGGCTGCGGTGCTCCCAGACTGCTTGTCACAGCACTCCAATGATTGGTGTCAGCCAAGTCACTTCACAGGGTGGTATCAGTGGGATCTGTCCTCATTTGCTTGTGCCAGCAGCAGTGGTGGCAGCAGCATGGCAGGGTGCATGCTCTTCAGCTGCGACAGGGCCCTAGTGGGTGCTGGGTTGCCAGCCTCTGTGTGGGTGTTTAGAGCAGGAGCAGTGGCAGCATGGCTTCAGGGAATGGGGACCCCCACTTGCAACTGTTCATGTGTTCATATTGGTGGTGGTGTTAGCATGGGGCCAGGGCACTGCTGGGCACAGGACTGTATGCACCCTCTGTGCACATTCACTCTTGCAGCATTGGCTGTTCAGGGCAGGGGTGAGTTTGCTGTTCTTCCTGCAGCAGTGTCAACACAGGGGTGGGGTGCTCATGGGGTCAGGGCTGGCAGTCTCCGTACTCACCAAAGTGCCAATGACAATTGCAGTGTAAAAAGGGGAGGGTGGATGGGGTTCAGTCACACCACCAGCTGTGGCATGGAAGGATGTATGTGCACAGCTGCAATGGCAGGGAAATGAAGGCAAGATCCACCTACACATTCACATGCCAGTGATGTGATATGGGGGATCGCTGTGGGTGAGCGTGTGCTGGCAAAGTGGCACGGGGTAGGCTGCAGTGGGCAGAGGGCCCAGGAAGGCTTGTGCATGTCCATGGGGGCTGATTTTCTGGAGCACTCTGCAAGTCAGGTGTGGTCTGCCAGCATAGGAGCCATGACGGAGGCCTCCAGCAGGTACCTGGGGGCTGCATTGCAAGTAGGGCATGGCTAGGCTGCAGCCCCAGGAGGGGCCAGCAGACTGAGGGATGCTCTGGTTGAACTGGCCCCATCTCGTGAGCAAGACTACCCTGCAGAATTCAGGTCCAACAGTTCCTCTAGGGCTAACGTCTCCTATAAGAGCAAGTTGAGCCTAGGGATATGGGAATCCCTCGTCGTGCGGTACTATAAATCCTTTTATACCAAACCCTTTGGTCTCCTCAGTGACTTGAGCTCCGCCCCTACCACTTCTCCAAGCAGCTCTTCCTGCCAATTCAAGTGTCTGTGGTGGTTAAGGGGTCTCTGCCTGAAGGGATTCCAGAGGCCTGTGGCAAGAGCAGGTTGCTCCTTGCCTGTTCAACTCACCTCTTCTGCAAGAGTCATTGGGGACCAGGAATGAGTCCTTGTTCATGGTAGTTCCAGTCCCTGTTCCTCTCCCTCTGTGTCTTCCCTCCATCTGCTCTCAATGCCTTCTTTCTGAAGATCTGATAGGAGTATGCCAGTCTTCCTGATGTCCTAGTCCCTCGGTGGGAGATGTTCCTCCTGGCCGTGTCTAGCTGGCCATACTGGGGAGACCAGATCTTTATTTGCGTCTGTCTCACAGGGTTCATACTGTGAAAATTCTGTTGAGTCTACCTTCAATATTTCTTCCAAGTTTGGCATCCTCATAAAGTCTCTACAACCTAACAGCCAAAAGGATCTTGTTAAAAGTTGAGGCAGATCTTAATAAAAGCCAAATTCCAAGTAAGACCCTATGATTCTGTACATTTTGACCTCGTGTTTTATCTACTGAACAGCTTCCCTGCCACTCTCTTAGCTTGTTATATTGGACATCCTGGTGTTTCTCAGAAAACTGCACAAATTTCCACCTCGGAGCCTTTGCACTTACTATTTCCTCTGCTGGGAAGGCTCTTCTTTCAGATATCTTTATAAATCACTCCCTTATCTCTTTCGAGTCTCTGGTCAAATATTACATTCTCAGAGAAGACTCCTCCCACTATACCTTCTAGAAAAACACTTATTCTCTCTTGTTAAAAATTCCTTATCCACCCTCTTTTTTTTCTTCCTAACACTTATCTATATATGAAATGGTATTTTATAAATGTATGTTTATTCTATTTTTGTTGTTTTTTACACTACAATGTAAGCCTAAAGAAGACAGACAATTTATCTGTTTTGTCTATTCTTGTATGTCCAAGAACTTAAACAGTGTTTTGCACACAGAAGTTGTTCAATAAATATTTGTTGAATAAGGTGTTATCTTGTTCTTGTGTTCTGCTCAGATGCACCTTGCCTGAGGAGAATTGAATAGCAATGTGACAATGTAATCATCCTTGAAAGTTTACCGTACAGCTAGCCATTGATCAGGCACTCCTAAAACATTAAATGACCCTTTACACCTATGGACAGATTTTAGAAGAAAGAAAATGTCCCAGATACCTCAAATATGCCCACTATTTCTTCACGGCTTGAACATTTTTATAATGAAAAACAAAGATTTTTATTCAAATTCAACTAATTCAGTGAAAATTTTAGGCACTTTTATGTACCTAACCTGATTTGAAAATCAAATTAATGCTATCCATAAGATAGTATTCTTACTTTACTGATGAGGAAACTGGAACTCTGTGATGTCACAACAACTTGCTTAAATTTCATATCTTAAGTGATATAGCCAGAACTTAAATTCACATCCTACATACTTTCGACTAGGTCAGGGTGGTGTTATTTATTTGTTAAGTTTCGTTTCTTTTGTTTACTGTTTATGTACTGGAGATAAGCAAAAACTAGAGGAGGTAATACATTGGTCTAAGTGAGTACCAAAATATTTGATACCAGAATTGATTACTGCTAAGGTGCGAAGGAGTTTAATAACAGAATGGCACAAAAAGCAGACAGCCACAGAACAGTGAAAAAGCTACAGCAAAATTTACTCACTTCTTAAATATAATAAAATGTGTGTGTGTGTGTGTGTGTGTGTGTGTCTGTGTGTTTAGTATGGACTAGCATACTATATAACTTTATGCAAAGATATAACTGAACATAAAATTATTTTATGAAATTATGATGATTCACATGACTATCAACGAATATCAGCAATATAATAAAACCCTCAGGATGTTTGAATTTCACTGGGCTATTTGTTCATATGTTAAGTAGCCTCAAATAGACTGTTTTTCAGTTCTTGCACTTTATTTTAAAAATTGTTTTTTGTGAGAATCTTCACTCCTCTCTTTCTATCTCATCTATTTAAATAATTTGTTATAGGTTTCATCATACTTAGAAAGATACAAATGCATGCATATGTACATTCGTGGTGTACGTATGTGACGTGTACACCATGGAACAAATGGGACATGCTGTATATATTAGCTTGCAACTTACCTGTTGCCTTTAATATATCACAGTTATAGTTCTATGCTAAGTACATATAGTTATAACTTGTGTTTCTTTGTCTTGAACATTACATGGTTATAATGTGGCTGTATAATATTTTTTCTTCCATTCTTTTTATTAACATTATTTTTCTTCGTATTTTTACTTTCTTTTTTTTCTATTGCAAACAGTGCTATAGTGAATATCATAATAGTATTTTTAAGCACTCACACTTTTATACATGTAGGATAAATTCCTAGCATTTGAAATATGGACTCATAATACATTTATACTTTCTTTTTATTGATACATAATATTGTTACATGTGATATTTTGTTACACGAATAGACAGTGTAATGATCAAGCAAGTGTGTTTGGGATGTCCACCTCCTCCAGTATTTATCATTTCAATGTGTTGAAAACATTTCCAATCTTCTCTTTACCTATTTTGAAATATACAATACATTCTTGTTAACTAGTAGTCACTTTTCTCTGCTATCAAATATTAGAACATAGTCCTTCTATCTAACTGTATATTTCTACCCTTTAACCAACCTTTCTTTACCTACTTAACTCCACCCCTTTCTGCCTTGGGTATCAATCATTCTATTCTTTACCTCCCTGAGACTAAAATCTTTAGCTCTGTCATATGAGTGAGAAGATGCAATATTTGTTGTTCTGTGCCTGGTGTATTTCACCTAACATCATGACCTCTGGTTTCATCCATGTTGCTTTAAGTGACAGATTTTTTTTCTATAGCTAAATATTATTTCATTGTGTATATATACCATGTTTTTGTATTCATTCATCTGTTGATGGACACTTAAATTGATTTCATATCTCTGTGATTTTGAGTAGTGCTGTGATAAATATGGTAGTGGAGGTACCACTTTGATATACTGATTTATTTTCCTTTGAATAAATACCCAGTAGTTGGATCGTTAGACCATATTGTGTCCGGAATTGGTGGGTTCTTGGTCTCACTGACTTCAAGAATGAAGCCGCGGACCCTCACGGTGAGTGTTACAGCTCTTAAGGTGGCGCGTCTGGAGTTTGTTCCTTCTGATGTTCGGATGTGTTCGGAGTTTCTTCCTTCTGGTGGGTTCGTAGTCTCGCTGGCTCAGGAGTGAAACTGCAGAGCTTCGCGGAGAGTGTTACAGCTCTTAAGGCAGCGCGTCTGGAGTTGTTCGCTCCTCCCGGTGGGCTCCCGGTTTCGCTGGCTTCAGGAGTGAAGCTGCAGATCTTCGCGGTGAGTGTCACAGCTCATAAAAGCAGCGTGGACCCAAAGAGTGAGCAGTAGCAAGATTTATTGTAAAGAGCGAAAGAACAAAGCTTCCACAGTGTGGAAGGGGACCCGAGCGGGTTGCCACTGCTGGCTGGGGCAGCCTGCTTTTATTCTCTTATCTGGCCCCACCCACATCCTGCTGATTGGTAGAGCCGAGTGGCCTGTTTTGACAGGGCGCTGATTGGTGCCTTTACAATCCCTGAGCTAGATACAAAGGTCCTCCATGTCCCCATCAGATTAGTTAGATACAGAGTTTGGACACACAGGTTCTCCAAGGCCCCACCAGAGCAGCTAGATACACAGTGTCGATTGGTGCACTCACAAACCTTGAGCTAAACACAGGGTGCTGATTGGTGTGTGTGTTTACAAACCTTGAGCTAGATAGATACAGAGTGCCGACTGGTGTATTTACAATCCCTGAGCTAGACATAAAGGTTCTCCAAGGCCCCACCAGACTCAGGAGCCCAGCTAGCTTCACCTAGTGGATCCCGCACCGGGGCTGCAGGTGGAGCTGCCTGCCAGTCCCGTGCACTGCGCTTGCACTCCTCAGCCCTTGGGTGGTCGATGGGACTGGGCACCCTGGAGCAGGGGGCGGCGCTCGTCGGGGAGGCTAGGGCTGCACAGGAACCCATGGAGGCGGGGGAAGGCTCAGGCATGGCAGGCTGCAGTCCCGAGGCCTGCCCCGCGGGAAGGCAGCTAAGGCCCGGCGAGAAATTGAGTGCAGCGCCGGTGGGCTGGCACTGCTGGGGGACCCAGTATACCCTCCACAGCCGCTGGCCCGGGTGCTAAGTCCCTCATTGCCCGGGGCCGGCAGGGCCGGCCGGCTGCTCCAAGTGTGGGGCCCGCCAAGCTCACGCCCACCCGGAACTCCAGCTGGCCCGCAAGCGCTGCACACAACCCCGGTTTCCTGCTGGCGCCTCTCCCTCTACACCTCCCTGCAAGCTGAGGGAGTGGGCTCCGGCCTTGGCCAGCCCAGAAAAGCGGTGGGCTGAAGGGCTCCTCAAGTGCCACCAAAATGGTAGCCCAGGCAGAGGAGGCGCCGCCGAGAGTGAGCGAGGCTGTGAGGACTGCCAGCATGGTGTCACCTCTCAATATGGTAATTCTACTTTTAAATTTTTTTTTGAGAAATCTCCAGGCTGCCTTCCATAGTGTCTACGCTAATTTACGTTCCCACCAACAGTGTATAAAAGCTCCCTTTTCTTCCCATCTTCACCAGAATCTGTTAATGTTTTGTCTATTTAGTAATAGCTGTTCTAATTGGGGTAAAATAATGTCTCACTGCAGTCTTGATATGCATCATCCCCATGATTAGTGGTGTTGAGTATTTTGTTAAATGCTTTTTGACTATTTGTATATCTTCTTTTGAGAAATGCCCATTCATTCATTTTGCCCAATTTTTCTTTTTTTTTTTTTTTTTTTGAGACAGAGTCTCGCTCTGTTGCCCAGGCTGGAGTGCTGTGACACAATCTCAGCTCACTGCAACCTCCGTTCCTGGGCTTCAGTGATTCTCATGCCTCAGACCCCCGAGTAGCTGGGATTACAAGCAAGTTTCACCACACCCAGCTTTTATTATTATTATTATTATTATTATTCATGACAGGGTTTCGACATGTTGGCCAGGCCGCTTTCAAACTCCTGGCCTCAAGATTCTGCCCGTCTCTGCCTCCTAATGTGCTGGGATTACAGACGTGAGCCACCGTGCCTGGCCTATGCCCGCTTTTTTAGTGACATTATTTCTCAACTGCTTTGGTTCCCTTGGATCATGGCCCTCCTCCTGCCGGCGGCGACGGCGACGGCCAGAGTTGGGCTGGGAGCGACCGGGCTGCGGTTTTACCTCCATTTTGAGACCAGACTTGCCTCTTCCAACTTGAGATCAATATGGAAGGCCATTTTGTGTGTGTGGTTGGTTGGTTTACTGTTGAGTTGTTTGAGTTCCTTATATATTCTAGGTACTTGTGTCTTGTCAGATGAATAGTTTGCTAATATTTTATTTTATTTAACACCTGGTTTCTTAACTCTGATTTTTTTCTTTTGCAGTGTAGCTTTTTAGTTTAATATAGTCCCATTTGACTATTTTTGCTTTTGCTGCCAGTTGTTTTGAAGTTTTAGCCATAAAATTGTCATCTATATGAATGTCCTGAAGTATTTCTCCTGTGTTTACTTCTAGTAGTTTTAGAGTTTCAGGTATGTTTAAGTCTTTAGTCCATCTAGAGTTGATTATTTTATATGGTGAGAAACAGGGACCCAGTTTCATTCCTCTCTCCATGTCAATATCAAATTACCCCAGCATCATTCACCAAAGAGTGTGTCCTTTCCACAGTGTCCATTCCTGGTGCCTTTGTCAAAAAATCAGTTGGCTGTAAACACGTGGATTTATTTCCGGATTTTCTATTCTATTCTCTTTGGCTATGTGTATTTTTTAATACCAGCACAATGGTGTTTTGGTTGCAATAGCCTTGTGTGATATTTTGAAGTCAGATTGTGTTATGCCTCTAGCTTTGTACTTTTTGCTCAAGATTGCTATGGCTATTAGGGCATTTTTTTGTACCGTACAAATTGTAGCATTTTTTCCTATTAATGTGAAAAATGGTATTGGTATTTTGATAAGGATCACATTGAATCTGTAGACTACTTTGGGCAGTATAATTTTTTTCAACAATATTAAATCTTCAAACCCATGTACATGAGATATTGTTTTCATTTCTTTGTGTCCTCTTCCATTTCTTTCATCAGTGTGTGTAGTTTTCTTTGTAGATGTGTTTCACCTTCTTAGTAAGATTATTCCTAGTATTTGTTTGTTTTTTTTTTGTAGCTATTGTAAATCAGATTTCCTCCTTGATTTCTTTCTCAGCACAAAGCCAGAGGCATCACACTACCCAACCTCAAACTATACTATAAGGCTACAGTAACTAAAACAACATGAAACTGGGTACAAAAACAGACACACAGACCAATGGAACAAAATAGAGAACACAGAAATAAAGCCACACACTTAGACAATCATCTGATCTTTGACAAAGTCAACAATAATAAGCAATGGGAAGAGGACTTCATTTTCAATAAATTGTGCTTGAATAATTGGCTAGCCAGAGAAAAAAACTGGACCCCTACCTTTCACCACACAGAAAAATTCACTCAAGATGAATTAAAGACATAAATGTAGGACCTCAAACTAAAAAATCTTACAAGAAAACATAGGAAATGCCCTTCTCAGAGAGTAATAATTTTGGCTAAGTCCCCCAAATCAGTTGCAAGAAAAACAAAAGTTGAAATATGGGATGTAATTCAACTAAAGAGTGCCCATACAGCAAAATAAATTATGAACAGAGTAAAGAGACAACTTACAGAAAGAGAGAACATATTCACAAACTATTCATCTGACCAGGTTCTTTTTTTTTTATTTTTTATTTTTTTTATAGGTGCATTAAGTATTTTTATTTTTTTATTTTTTAATTAATTAATTTATTATTATTATACTTTAGGTTTTAGGGTACATGTGCACAATGTGCAGGTTAGTTACATATGTATACATGTGCCATGCTGGTGTGCTGCACCCACTAACTCGTCATCTAGCATTAGGTATATCTCCCAATGCTATCCCTCCCCCCTCCCCCCACCCTCTAGAACTAGAAATTCCATCTGACCAGGTTCTAATATCCAGAATCTACGAAGAATTTAGACTAATCAGAAAGAAAAACAAAGAACCCCATTTAAAATGGGCAATAGACATGAATGGAAATTTATCAAAAGAAGACACACACACAGCCATGAAACAGGTGAAAAACATGCCCATCATCACTAATCCTCAGATAAATGCAAATCAAAACCACAGTGAGATACCATCTCACACCAGGCAGAAAAGCTATTATTAAAAAGTCAAAAATAACAGATGCTGGCCAGGCTGCAGAGGAAAGGGAACGCATAAACTTTTGGCAGGAATGCAGATTAGTTGAGCCACTGTGGAAAGCCATTTGGAGATTTCTCAAAGAACTTAAAAGAGAACTACCATTCAACCCAGCAATCCCTTTACTGGGTATATATCTGAAGGAAAATAAATCATTCTACCACACTCACACACACACTTGTATGTTCATCACTGGGCTATTCACAATAGCAAAGACATGGAATCAACCTAGGTGTCTATCAGTGGTGGATTGGATGAAGAAAATATATGCTCCATACACACCATGGAATACTACAGAGATATAAAAATGAATAAAATTATGTCTTATAAAGCAACATAGATACAACTGGAGGCCATTATCCTAAGCAAATTAATGCAGGAACAGAAAACCAAATACTGCATGTTCTCCCTTGTAAGTGGGAACTAAATATTGAGCATATATGGACATAAACATGGGAACGATAGACAATGTGGAGTACTAGATGGAGTAAGGAGGGAGAGGGGTAAGAGTTAAGAAAAAAACTACCTGTTTGGTACTGTGCTCACTATCTGGGTAATGGGATCCTAATCCCAAACCTCAGCAGCCTACAATATATCCATGTAATGAGCCTGTACATGTACTCTCTTTATGTAAAATAGCAGTTGAAATTTTAAAAAACCTTTCCGTTTTGTTGAATTTTCATATTGGTATTTTAGCCTCCATTTTATCTATTTCTGTTTCGATTTACATTATTTCTTTCCTTTGATTCATTTTGTGTTTCTTCTTTGTTTTCTAGATCCTTAAGGTGCATCATTAAATTATTTGGAATCTCTACTTTTCTGGTTTAGTCATTTTTTCCTATAAGCTTTTCTCTTATCACTGCTTTTGCTGTATCTCATAGGTTTTAGTATATTGGGTTTTCATTTTCATTTGTTTCAAGACGTTTATTGATTTTCTCCTTAATTTCTTTGTTTACCCGGTGGCCATTTAGAAACATGTTGTTTAATTTTCATGTATTTGTAGTATTTCCCAGGTTTCTGTTTTTGACTTCTAGATTTATTCTGTTATTGTCTGGGAAGATACATGATATGATTTAAATATTTAAAAATTTGCTGAGTTTTGTTTTATGTTCTAACAGGTGGTATATCATGGAGAATATTCCATGTGTCTATAAAAAAATTGTATTTTGTAGTTGTTAGATGAAGTGTTCTGTGAACGTCTCTTAAGGTCCATTTGGTCTAATGTGCAGCTTAAATCCAAAGTTTCTTTTATAATTATTAGTCTAGACAATGGGACTAATGCTGGAAGTGGGGTGTTGAATTCTCCAACAAACAACTATTATTTTATTAGAGTTTATCTCTCCCTTTAGATCTAATAGTATTTGTTTTGTATATTTTGTATATCTATTCCTCTGGTGTTGGGTGCATATATGCTTACATTTTTTATATTCTCTTGCTGATTTGTCTTATTATTATGTAGGAACCTTGTTTTTCTCTTTTAATGGCTTTTAATTAAAGTCTGTTTTACCTGCAATAAGTATAGCTACTCTATTCACTTTTGGTTTACATTTGCATGGAATATCTTTTTCCATTGTTTACTTTCAGTCTAGATGTGTCTTTACAGGTGAGATCAGTTTCTTGTAAGAAATACATATTTGGGCCATTTTTATCATTCATTCAGCTAGTCTATATTTTGAAGTGGAATGTTTCATCCATTTACATCCAAATTTTATTAATAATAAGAGAACTTATTTTATTAACTGATTTCTGGTCATTTTGTGTATCCTTTGTTCCAGTCTCTCTTTTGCTTAACATTGTTGTTTGGTGGTTTTCTGTAGTGGTAAAATTTGAGTCATTTCTCTTTCTTATTTGTGTGTTTGCTCTACTGGGGGGCTTCATACTTTCTTGTGTTTTTAATGATGATACTGTCCTTTCACTTCCAGTGTAAGAGTCTCTTATACATTATTTCTAGAGTCTGTCTAGTGGTGGTGAATTCCCTAAGGTTTGTCTTATCTGGAAAGACTTCGTTTCTCCTTCACGTATAAAGGAAAACATTACTGTGATAGTATATTTTCCTGGCAGTGTTTTTTTTCTTCCAGCACTTTGAATATATCATTCATTCTCTCTTTGCCTGTAATGTTTCTGTGGAGAAAGCTGCTGTTAGTCTGATGGGGACTTTCTTCTAAGTGATTAGTTACTTTTCTTTTGATGTTTCTACAGTTCTCTGTTTCAAACTTGTGGCAGTTTGACTCCAATGTGCTGTTGGAAAGACATTCTTGAATTGTGTCTATTCGTGGTTCTCTGAACTTTCTGTATCTGGATATCTAAATCGCTTGCTAGACTTCAGAGGTTTTCAGCTATTATTTTGTGAAATACATTTACTAGCCTTTTTGTTTTCTCCTGATCTCCTGGGCAACCAAAATTGGAATATTTTGTCACTTTATGGTGTCCCATATGTTATGAAGACTTCATTAATTCTTTTTTATTCATTTTTGTTTATTTTTATCTTACTGGATTCCAAAACACCTGTAGTCATGTTCTGGAATTATTTATTATGCTTGTTCTTGTCTACTCTTGAAGACTTTGCATGTATTTTATATTTTACTTAATAAATTCTTTTATTCCAGAATTTCTGCTTGTGCTTTATTTGTAATATTTATCTCTTTGGTAAATTTCTCATTCATGTTCTAAATTATTTCTCTAACTTTTTCTGCTTTTTGTTCTGCATTCTCTTGCATCTCACAGACTTTCTCTAATATCATTATTTTAAATTATTTTTCTAAGATTTTATAATGTTTTTATTGGAATCTGTTGCTAGAGAATTGTCTACGTTTCTTTGGAGGTATCATTTTTCTTTGCTTTTTCAGAATTCTTGTGTCCTTACATTGATATCTGCATATTGGATATAACATATCTGATATACCAGTTTCTTGAATTTGCTTCCGTAGGACAGGATATTTTCCTGAAGATGCATGTATTATGTTGGTTAGTGTATCCTTTTATTCTGGGCGCATGCAGTAGCGTAGTTTCTATATATATATATATATATATATATATTTTTTTTTTTTTTTTTACTGTAATAGCATCAGAGGTGTCTGTGATTTCTTCAGTAGCTTGGATGCAATTGTTATTGGTGGCTATGCTGAAGTTTTGCCAGGAATAAAGATGCCACATGGGCTTGTCCTTGGGCCCCAGGACAGCCAGTAACTACATTTATATTAGTGAGTCCAGTTTGGCCAATTATTGGGTTTCCAATCCACTTGTTTGTATCTCATTATTGGCAGCAGTAAACTGTGTGGGTAGGTAGATTATTGGGCCCCTGGGAAGCAGGCATGTTGTAAATGATGGCAGTAGCAATAATGGATGGCTTCCATGTGTTCTGTACTGCTATTGGCAGTGTCTGAGACAGACTGGGTGGGTGTCCCAGTCCCCAGACCTGCAGATGGCTTATATGGGTAGGAGCCAGCTGTCGAGTTAGTGACAAGAGGGCAGGCCTGATTATAGATCCTTAGGAGGAGTGCTCATGTGCTAATGGTAGATTTGGCTGGTTGGTACTCAGGACTTCTGGAAAATTTGCTTGTGCATTGGGACAATGAAGTTGGGCGGGATTGGCTAGTCAACAGGACCCCTAGTGGTGTTTGCAGGTTCTAGCTGTGGTAGGCAGAGGCAGGGTGATCCCCGGGCCTTGGGTCAAATGCTCAGATGTGGGCAGCAGTGGCTGTACTGCAGCCCTGCTATTGAGGATGGTGGGGTTGCTTTTATTTGCAGTAACTTTAAGCAGGTGTCTGGGGAGTATGTGCCTTGCTCACACTCTGGTTCTGGCAGTAACAGGCTGCATTAATGGTGCTGCAGGCAAGGGAGTTTGTCCTCAGGGTTCTTGAAAGTGCACGGTAACTGCTGCTCGGGCAGTGTGGTTGTTGCTAATGACTGATGTTTCAGCCCTGGCAGCAGCATCCAGCTTCAGCAATGTCTACACTTGGGGGATTTCACTGTGGCCCCAAGGATGTGGAGATGCAGGTACTGTTGAGCCCTCAGGAAAGATGCAGCCTGGTGAGGGCTGAGCTCTCAATATAGCATCATGCAGTCACTGTTTGGGATGCAGAGGTTGTGTGGGAACCAGCATGAGCTTCCTCTCTGCACCAGTGCTTTCTCACGGTCTCCATGAAGCTCTCTATGTTAGTCTCAGTGCCTTTAAGGGTTAAGGGACTCCCATGCTAGGATTGCAGAAGTCTGCAGTGAAAATATAGAGCACTGGGTGTCTCTTACTTACACTGGGGGAACCTCTCCAGGATCCCACTCAATCCTAGCTGAGCAGACTGCCTTGAGTCTCTCTCCTTATTTGCTTTAGACATTTGCAGCCACTTCTTTGTTGAATTCCAGTGTTCTCTCTTAAGTGATCTACTCAAAGTATAATTATCTACACATTATTTTGGTTTCCTTTGTGGAGGTGGGGAGTACAAGGTGCTTCTAGTCAGTCAGCCATCTTGAAGTCTCTCTATATTTTCACATTTAAGAGTTGCTAAAAGATTACCCTTCATTTTTTTAACCAATTTACAATCACAAAATGATGAATACATTTTATTTATTATACTTTCATACAAATTAGGTGTTCTAAAACTTTCAAAAAACTTTGTCAGGTGGAAAACCATCATCTCATTTTATTAATTTTTTCTTTAACTATTAGTGAGGTTTATTAGCAATTTATATCTCTTCTGTAAATTTCCAGTGTATCACTCAGGGTCATGGCCAGAAACATATGACATACCTGTATCTATATGCCACATATGTGGCAAATTTCAAAGAGTTAAATAAAAGTGGCATTTTATAAAGGCAAGTGCATTGTTTTAGGCAGTGGCTATAAAACATTTGGACTCCAGAAGTCTTTATACTCTTGAAATATTTTAAGGGCCTCAATTAACTTTTAGTTATGTGGATTGTCTATCGGTATTTAACATATTAGATAACACTGAGTATTTTAATATCTATTTTATCTAAAACATGAATAAACTCATTATATGCTAACATAAAAGCATAATTTATGACAAATAACTCTTTTTTTACAAAATAAAATTAGTGGGAACAGTTGCATTCTTTTACACTTTTGCAAATTTCTTTAATGTCTGGCTTAATATAACATAGCTCTATATTTACTTGTATATTTAATCTGTTGTGGAAAGAGTAAATAACACTTTAACATCATCTGAACATCATCTTGAATGTAACTTTGATTTCCTATCTGTCTAGAGAAGTTAGCTCCCTTGCCTTAGGTAGACAGCAAGGGAAAGGTTTCCAGAGAGCCCCGGACCCAGGGATCAGTTCCTCATTCCTACATAACATAAAAAGCAGCCTGGGGGAAAAAATCAAGCTGTGGGTACTGATAAGGGAACTAACACACAGGGTTGTGCCTGGAGACATGCCTATGGCTGCACAGATAAGAGAACCTACAACCCACTGAAATAAAAACTTGCACAAACCTCTGGCTCACTCAGATAAGGGAAAAGACCCAACATAGAAATGCTTTTGTCCTTTGTATAATCAGTGGGCTCCCAAGAAAAAGTTTCTTCTCCTTTTGTGGGCATGAACATGGTGGGCTCCAGTGGGTTCTGGTGGACACTTTCCTTCTTTTCTTGGACTGTGAGCTTGGCCTCTATGAGTCATTACTTCAGCTCTTAATTGGTCCTGGGTGAAGGTCCCTGGCCGAGTTCCAACTTCAGCTCCTGATTGGTCCTAGACCAAAATCTCCAACCAAGCTGAATCACACTGTCTCCAAGACAGCCCACAGAATAAGCACATTCTTTTCCCTTTCCAGTCCATAAAAACCTTGGACCCCAGCCTCATAGTGGTCAACACATTCAGGCCCCCCTCTCCACTGCAGAGAGCTTTCTTCTTTCAGTTATTAAACTTTTGACCCAACTTCACCCTTGTGTCTGCACTCCTTAATTCTCTTGGATGCAAGACAAAGAACTCCTGGTACTATCTCAGACAATGAGAGACTACTATAGTGTGGTTCATGGGTGAGACTACAACAGTGTAGCCAACGAAATCGTGATTGATAGGATCCTAAGTTGTCACATTTCAGGGACCACTGGTTTAAGGAAACCAATGACGGATAATGCGGTACTCCAAGGATAATAACAATGGGGAGATCTTTAACACCACTAGACCTGAAAAGGCAAGAAGTGGCCTAGCTGATAAGGAGAGTTGCCTGACTGGAGGTGTGTTCTTTGGTACAGAGAGACAGCCAACCCATAGTAATATTGTAGGAAGACAACTGGAGTGAAAACTACCCTTCTTCATTCTCTTCTTACCGTCATCTGCTACAGTTTTCCAAATCTCATCAGAAGCTACGGACAATGGAGCTGATTGATGCAATCCATATGAGCCAACCTCTTTGAAGATGGAACTATAAAGAGAAGGGCAGGGAGTAGATCTAGAAGGGTAAATGGAAGAAAATTAGTGCATCCATTACATTTTCTTTGTCGTTTGTATTGTATTCTTGTTGAACTCTGAGAGCTCTTTTTATATTGGGGTGAATTAATCTTTAATAACTTTGTAGCACTTTTTTACTCATTAAGAACTTAAATTGAATGTTGTTTATGAAATCTTTAATAATAACATTGATTTGCTTTTGTAGTTATGTTCTGAAACCTTCCATTTTTTGTTTAAGTGTCTTCCATTCAAACTTTATTTATGTAAATTTCTTGACATATTCTTTCAATAATTTAATATTTATGCTTAATATGTCTCTAGAATACATTTATTTGTATATGGAAAAATATAGGAGTTTATTTATATTTTATTTCAAACTTGTCCCAAGGTCATCTAATTCATTTATCTCTCTGTGATTTGAAATGTCACCTTTATGATATATTGTATCATGTATCATATGATATATGATATGTCTAATGATATATTATTATATATCATGTTATCTTATATTGAATATGATATATTCAATTTATAGATAAATTTATATATATATATATATTTCCAAATGTTTTATTTCATTTCTAATCTGGTTTTCATTACTTGTTTCAGAACTATCCCCAAAATTTGTAGTTATAATGTTTTTATACTACATTTTAATTTTGTTGAGACATCATCATCTTCTACATATATAGATACATTTACAATCTTGTCAACTTTTTTTGTAATGGGAAAATTTAAGCTCTACAAAAAACAGGCATTTCCTTCTATGAGTGCGTGGGTAGAGGAAAGTGTATGTCTTTTAAGGTATAAACTTTCCAATCTACAACTTCAAGGGTTTGTTTTCCTGACTGCTGTATCTCATCAAATGGATTTTTAAAAGTTCAGGTTGACAAAGATAAATACCTCCCCAAGAAGTCCGTTTGCTTCAGAAAGAAATATACATATTCCTGTAAAATTATTTTCCAATGCTTACCCAATTTTTAGGAAGGAGGAACCTTTCTGCTTCTGAATTTCCTGTTGTTTTGCTGAGCAGCATAATTTTTTGAGACATAAAATTGAAAAATCTAAGGAACAGGGATTAAAATATTCAAAATAATATATACATAGAGAAACTGGTGAAGAAAAATAAAATATCCAGAAAGTAAAATGATGAAGTGAGAATCACCAAAGGAGGAATAATCTCATGAAAGCAACTAGACAAGAGAGTTTTGGGAGAAGAGAAAGAGATCAAAGTAGCCATAGTTAAGTATGGATTTAGAACAAAGTGATAAGGAAAAAGTTTTAGGGAGTTTGGCTATGTGATTAGGCTATTTTTCTTCTTTGTATCTTCAAGATTCCATCGAAAAAGATGTACATTGTTCTGAATGGATTTTTAGAGTCCAATTGAAGTTTTATTTCCATGTGTCTCCAAACTGAAACATGCTTTAAATTGAGAAGGAGAATGCCCAGTTTTATCTGGGTTATGCCTATGACCATTGGCTATGGCTATTGACTTTTTTTTTCAACTTACTACTAAGAGTTGTTTCTATCATTTATAATTTCAATTGACATTTAAGGATAAAAATATTTGATAGAAGATGTGACTCTGTTGGATTTGTCAGTTGTTTACTTGTCCAGCAAAATATTCAGGGTAGAAATATATCAACATTGTTGAGTTTTTAATGGAGTTCTTTAATGGTGTCTTCGTCATGTCTCATTATTAACTATAACCATGAGTTAGAGTTTATAAAGCATTTTTACACAAATTATCTCATTTTCTCTAAACAAACATTCTGTGAGATAAGAAAAACAGAACTTTGTGTGTGTGTGTGTTTCCTTGTGTTTAATCATCATTTTATTAATAAAGAAACCGAAGGTAAGAATCACCCACTTGTGTGTTTGTGCGTGGATGTGTTTGTATGAGAGAGAAATAGACACTTGTTATGTACACTTCATAATTTTTCCCTACCCATTCAGTTAATTACTGGTTTAACACATATACATTTTCTGGTATAATAAACACTTTACCTTTATGCAGTATGCAATCATAAAATTGGTTTCTATACACTGATATAAGGAGTAATAATATTAGATCATTTTCCTGACAAATTCTGTTTTAATTTTGATACCTGTGTGTTTCACAAAGCTCCAAGCAATATGATTTTACTATTATATTTGTTATGCTAGCAATAGTAATTTTTGCAATTTAGTTTGCATGGCAAGATTACTAATTTTCAATAGTAAATGGCTACAGTAATAAAAATGAATCATCAAATTGCTTACTGAGTCTAGCTTATCAAATGATATGCCATAAAACCATTTCAAAAGCCAAATTTATAATTAAGTAAAAACTATCAATCATTGAATGTACAAAATTCAATAAACATTGGAATGGCATCATCACCTATATATGTGAAATGTCAGGCATGCACCTTTATGTTATTTAGTGTGTCTTAAATTTAGCCCATTTCTGTATGGATTCAAGTTTTCATTTTTGTACAATGTTTGTTTCCTAATGGTATTTTGTAGTACCTAATACTTTAAATAGGAGAAGAACTTGCTTTTGAGAATTATACAAAATAGTACAGTTAAAACTTGACATAGTCTTTTGAATTTAGATACAATATTTTAACTGTTGAATGAGAGTGCAATAAATGTTAAAACTTTTATTATGTTTCAGATAGATGAAATGTTAGGTCACAGGCTGTTCTACTGAAAAAGGCAGGATTTAATAGGTATTTGTTACTCTTCTATCTGCTTATTTCTCTTCTGTCTGGAATTTACCTCTCACATTTCTTCTTCACACCAAGATATTTACTTCAATTTTTTTTTTCTAGGAAACCTTACCTAACTGTCCTGGCCAACAGTAGATTCTCTTTTCATGCTAGAAGTATTGTTGTGTCTACCTCTCTTTTGGTATGTGCTATTGAATTTTTACATTATTAAATATTGTATGTACATAGTAGGGGTATACATTTATGAGTTACATAAGCTATTTTGATACAGAAATGTAATGTGTAAAATCCCATCAGGGTTAATACATTAATACAGTATCTATAACCTCAAACATTTATTCTTTGTGTTTTGAATAATCCAATTATACTCATAATTATTTCAAACTATACAATTAAATTATTTTACTATAGTCACCCAGTTCTACCAAATATTAGGTCTTAATCATACTTTCTAACTACTTTTTTTTACCTCTTAATAATTCCTACTCCTCCTCACCCAGTCACTACTCTTCTACTCTCTATCTCTATGAGTTCAATTATTTTAATTTTTAGATCCTACAAATAAGTGAGAATGTGCAATGTTTATCTTTCTGTGCCTGGTTTACCTCCAATTCCATCTACACTTTTGCAAATGAAAAGATCTCATTCTTTTTACAGCTGAATAGTATTCCATTGTGTAATGTATTACATTTTCCTTATCCATTCTGCTGTTGATGCACACTTAGGTTGCTTTCAAATCTTGGCTATTATGAACAGTGCTGCAATTAACATGGGGGTGAAGATATATCTTCAATATACTGATTTCATTTTTGGGGGGTATATACCCTGTAGTAAGATTGTTCGATTGTATAGTAGCTCTATCTTTGGCTTTTGAAGGAACCTCCAACTGTTTTCCTTAGTGGTTGTACTAAAATACATTCCTACCAGCAGTGTAAGAGGGTTCCCTTTTCTCCACATTCTCACCAGCATTTGTTATTGCCTGTCTTTTAAATAAAAGCAATTTTAACAGGGATGAGATGATGTCTCTTTGTAGCTTTGTTTGCCATACTCTCATGAACAATGATGTTCAGCACAATTTCATAAAACTGACATTTGTATGTCTTCTTTTGAGAAATATCATCTATTCAGCTTTTTTACCCATTTTTAATAAGATTATTACAATTTTCCTAAAAAGTTGTTTGAACTCTTCGTATATTCTGTTTATTAATCCCTTGTCAGATAGAGTTTGCAAACATTTACTCTTATTTTGTGGGTTGTCTCTTTAAATTGTTGGTTGTTATCTTTGCTGTGTGGAAGCTTTTTAACTTGATGTGATCATATTTGTTCATTTTTATTTTACTTGTCTGTGCCTGTGGGCTCAAGAAGTCTTTGCCCACTCCAATGTCCTGAAGAGTTTCCCCAAGGTTTTCTTTTGGTCATTTTATACTTTGAGGTCTTAAATTTTAGTCTTTAATCTATTTCGATTTGATTTTTTATATAGTGAGAGATATGGGTATATATTTTACTATTTTGCATGTGAATATCCAGGTTTCCCAGCATCATTTATTGAAGAGACTGTTCTTTACCCAAAGTATGTTCTTGAAACCTGTAGAAAATGAGTTCACTGTAGATGTTTGGATCTATTTCTGGGTTCTCTATTTTGTTCCAGTGGTTTATGTATCCATTTTTATGCCAATTACCATACCGTTTTGGTTACTATATCTCTGTAATATAATTTGAAGTCAGATAATGTGAATCCTCCAGTTTTGTTATTTTTGCTTAAGAGAGCTTTGACTATTCTTAGTCTTTTGTGTCTCCATATACATTTTAGCATAGTTTATTTTTTCTTTTATTACACTTTAAGTTTTAGGGTACATGTGCACAACGTGCAGGTTAGTTACATATGTATACATGTGCCATATTGGTGTGCTGCACCCATTAACTCCTCATTTAACATTAGGTATATCTCCTAATGCTATCCCTCCCCCCTCCCCCACCCCACAACAGGCCCCAGTGTGTGATATTCCCCTTCCTGTGTCCATGTGTTCTCATTGTTCAGTTCCCACCTATGAGTGAGAACATGCGGTGTTTGGTTTTTTGTCCTTGCGATAGTTTGCTGAGAATGATGGTTTCCAGTTTCATCCATGTCCCTACAAAGGACATGAACTCTTCATTTTTTATGGCTGCATAGTATTCCATGGTGTATATGTGCCACATTTTCTTAATCCAGTCTATCGTTGTTGGACATTTGGGTTGGTTCCAAGTCTTTGCTATTGTGAATAGTGCCGCAATAAACATACATGTGCATGTGTCTTTATAGCAGCATGATTTATAGTCCTTTGGGTATATACCCAGTAATGAGATGGCTGGGTCAAATGGTATTTCTAGTTCTAGATCCCTGAGGAATCGCCACACTGACTTCCACAATGGTTGAACTAGCTTACAGTCCCACCAACAGTGTAAAAGTGTTCCTATTTCTCCACATCCTCTCCAGCACCTGTTGTTTCCTGATTTTTTAATGATCGCCATTCTAACTGGTGTGAGATGGTATCTCATTGTGGTTTTGATTTGCATTTCTCTGATGGCCAGTGATGATGAGCAGTTTTTCATGGGTCTTTTGGCTGCATAAATGTCTTCTTTTGAGAAGTGTCTGTTCATATTCTTCGCCCACTTGTTGATGGGGTTGTTTGTTTTTTTCTTGTAAATTTGTTGGAGTTCATTGTAGATTCTGGATATTAGTCCTTTGTCAGATGAGTAGATTGCAAAAATTTTCTCCCATTCTGTAGGTTGCCTGTTCACTCTGATGGTAGTTTCTTTTGCTGTACAGAAGCTCTTTAGTTTAATTAGATCCCATTTGTCAGTTTTGCCTTTTGTCACCATTGCTTTTGGTGTTTTAGATATGAAGTAAGTCCTTAGGAATTGCACTGAATCTGTAGATCGTTTTAGATTGTATAGACATTTTGACAATAATGATACTTCCAATCCATGAACATGGAATATCTTTTGATTTTTTGTGTCCCTTTCAATGTCTTTTATCAATGTTTTATAGTTATCATTGGAAAGATTTATTTTACTTATGTTATTACATTAATTCCAAGTTATTTCATTCTATTTGTAGCTGTAGTTAATGAGATTATTTTGTTGATTTCATTTTCATATTGTTTGCTGTTGACATAAACAAGTACTACTGCCTTTTGTATGCTGATTTTATATCGTACAACTTTACTGAATTTGTTTATTAGTTCTAATATGTTTTGATGAATTCTAGGTTTTTTCAAATATAAGATTATATTATCTGTAAACAAGGATAATTTGACTTATTTATTTTTCATTTGGATGCCCTGTATTTCTATCTTTTGTCTGATTGCTTTAACTGGGACCTTTAGTACATGTTAAATAATACTGGTGACAGTGGGCATTCTTGTCATGTTTCAGGTTTTAGAGAAAAGGCTTTCAGTGTTTCCCCACTCAATATGATACTACCTGTGGTTCTGTCATATGTGGCTTTCATTATGTTGAGTTATGCTTCCTCTATACCCAGTTCTTTGAGGTTATTTTAATCATGAAAAATGTTGAATTTCATCAAATGCCTACTCAGAATTAATTGAAATGATAATATGGATTTTGTCCTTTATTCTCTTGATCTTATGTATAACATTTATTGGTTTGCATATGTTCAACTGTCCTTGCATCCTTGGGAGGAACCCCACTTGATCATAATGAATAATATTTTTAATGTATTGTTGAATTTTGTGTGCTAGTATTTTTTTGAATATTTTTACATCGATATTCATTTGAAATATTGGTCTGTAATTTTTTTTATTGTTATTTCATGTGTCTTTGTCTGACTTTGGTATCAGGGTAACGCTGTCCTCATAGAATGAGTTTACAAGTATTCTTTCCTCCTCTATTTTTCCGGATAATGTGAATAGAACTTGAATTAATTCTTCTTTAAATGCTTGGTAGAATCCAACAGTGAAACCATTGGTTTCTGGGCTTTTCTATACTAGTAGACTTTTATTACAGCTTTGATCTTGTTACTTGTTATTGGTCTGTTCAAGTTTTGGATTTCTTCACAGCTCGAACTTGGTAGATTGTATTTATCTAAGAATTCATCAATTTACTCTAGATTTTCTAATTTACTGGCATAGAGTTGCTCAGATTAGCCATTAATTATCCTTTTTAATTTATGTGGTATCAATTTTCGTGTTTCCTTTTTTATTTCTGATTTAATTTATTTGGGTCTTCGCTACTTTTTACTTAGTTACTCTGGCTAAAGGTTTGTCTATTTTGTTTAACTTCTCAAAAAACCAAATTTTAGTTTCCTTGCATTATTAGGTTATTTATTTGAAGATTTTTTTATGTAGGCACTTATAGCTATACTTTTTTTAGTCCTGGTTTTGCTGTATTCCGTATGTATTCATATGTTGTGTTTTCATTATTTTTTCTTTGAAGATATTTTTAAATTTCTTTCTTAATTTCTTCATTGACCCACTTGTCATTCTGGAGCATGTTGTTTAATCTCCATGTAATTGTATAGTTTCCAGAATTCCTCTTGTTATTTGTTTTTAGCATTATTCTATTGTGTTCAAAGGAGATACATGATATTATTTCAATTTTTCTGAATGTTTTAAGTCTTGTTTTGTGGCCTAAGGTAGGCTAGCCTTAAAAATGATCATGTACTGCAGAAAAGGATGTGTATTCTGCAGCTGTTGGATTAAATGTTCTGTTTATACCTATTAAATCCATTTGGAATAGTGAAACTTATTTTTCACTATTATGTTTTCTCATTTATTTTCTGTCTGGAAGATCTGTCTAATGTTGAGACGGGGATGTTGAAGTCTCAAGATATTTTGTTGGGGTCTAGCTCTCTCTTTAGCTCTAATAGTATTTGCTTTATATATCTGGGTGTTCATTTGTTGGGTGTAGATATATTTACAATCATTATATTCTTTTGCTGAATTTACATTTTTATCATTATATCATAACCTTCTTTGTCTCTTTTTACAGTTTTTGTCTTAAAATCTATTTTGTTTGATGTAAGCGCAGCTACTCCTTCTCTGTTTTGGTTTCCATTGGCATAGAATATTTTTTGTCTTCAGTTTATTTTAAGTGTATAGGCATATTTTTAGGTGAAGTATGTTTCTTATAGGCAAAATAACATTGCATCTTGTTTTTTTGCTCCATTCAGCCACTCTGAGTCTTCTGATTGGGAATTATATAGTGCATTTACATTCAATGTTTTTATTGAAAAGTGACGACTTACTCCTATCATTTTATTTCATTTCTGGTTGGTTGTGGTCTTCTCTTACTTTTTTTTCTTACTGTCTTTCTTTTAGTGAAGACAATTTTCTTTTGTAATGTGATTTAATTTTTGCTTTTTTTGTTTACATTTTCTTTTTTTTTATTTGAGGTTACCACAAGGCTTGCAAATGCTGTCTTATAATTCATTATTTTAAGCTTATAACAACAAAATAACACTGTTTGCATAAAACAATCAAACCAGCAAAAATAGAACTAATAGGAATGTTACAACTTGAGTGCATGCCACTATTTAATATTCTCTTGTTTCTATTCATGTCTTATTGAATTGACTGTCTTAAAAATTTGTCATATTTGTTATATTTGATTGGTTTGTTTTTATTCTTTCTACTTAAGAGTTGTTTAAAAGCATCAGTTACAGTGTTATAATCTGTGTTTTTCTACGTACTTACTATTACCAGTGAGTTTCGTACCTCCATGTGATTTGTTATTACTCATTAATGTCATTTCCTTTATGATCAAAATACTCTCTTTAGCATTTCTTGTAGGATAGGTCTGGTATTCATGAAATCTCTCAGTTTTCATCCATCTGGGAAATTCTTTAGTTCTCTTTTATGTTTGAAGGATATTTTCACCAGATATCCTATTTTGGAGTAAAAGTTTTCTTCCTTTATCATTTTAATCATGACCTGTAAGATTTTCACTGAAAAGTCTGCTTCCAGATGTATTTGAACTCCATTGTATGTTATTTGTTTCTTTTCTCTTGCTGTTTGTTTGTAATCCTTTATTTATCTTTGACTTTGAAATCTCTGATAATAAAATGCCTTGAGGTAGTCTTCTTTGGGTTAAATCAGCTTGGTGTTCTCTAACTTTCTTTCTTCTGATAGAATCGTGATTTATTTTTTCATGTTGTGTTGAATTTCTTTGAGTGAGTTTCTTCAGAATAGTTATTTTGAATTCTATTTCTGAATGATCACATATCTCTGTTTCTCCAGAAT
Source organism: Pongo pygmaeus (assembly GCF_028885625.2). Lineage (NCBI taxonomy): Eukaryota > Metazoa > Chordata > Mammalia > Primates > Hominidae > Pongo > Pongo pygmaeus. The sequence continues at coordinate 148,897,731 of NC_072396.2, read as the reverse complement.
TGTACTCCTGTCTTATTTAGTTTATTTGGTGAGGTCATGTTGCTCTGGATGGCTTGTAGATGTTCTTCAGTGTCTGGGAATTGAAGTTAGTTAGGTATTTATTGTAATCTTCACTCCCTGGGCTTGTTTGTACCCACTTTTTTGAAAACTTTCCAGATATTTAAAATGTATTGGTTGCTGTTTTCTAAGCTGTATCTACTTTAGGGTGCACTCCAAGCTCAGTAACACTGTGGTTTTTGCAGACTTGTAGAGGTACAACCTTGATGTTCTTGGACAAGACCTAAAAGAATTCTCTGGATTACAAAGAAGAGACTCTTGTGTTTGTTGTTGTTGTTTTCTTACTTTCTTCCAAATGAATGAGGTCACTTTCTCTGTTCTGAGCCACCTGGATATGGGGATGGAGTGACACAAGCACTGCTGTGGCCACTACCAGTATAAGTGTGCTGGGTCAGACCTGAAGCCAGCACAGCACTGAGTCTCATCCAAGGCCTGCTGTAACCACTCCCTGTTTATGGCCTATGTTATCTCAAGGCCCTGGGGCTCTACAATAAGCATGTGGCGAAGACAACCAATCCTGTGCCCTGCCATTTAGGGTCATGTGTTTTCTGAGGTTCTGGGTGTATCCAGAGCTGCCATCTCAGAGACAGGGACTAGAGTCATAATTCTTAGAAATCTACCTGATACTTTTTTGTAATACAGCTAAGCTGACACTCAGTCTATAAGACATAGTTCTTCCCACTATTCTTCCTCCTTCCCAAAGGCAGATAGACCTCATCCTTTGGCTACTACCACCACCCAATGGTTGTGACTCACCTTTCAGCAATTTGGGCTTCTCTCTGACCCAGGGAAGGTCTAGAAATGCTGTACAAGAGCCATGTCCTGGACCTCAAAAGCCCATTTGGTGCTCTACCACCCTGTGGCTAAGGTGGTATCTAAGGAGCAAGAAAAAAATCCCCTTTACTTTCCTCATTACTTTTCCCAAGCAGAAGACATCTTTTCTCATAGCCACCACAGCTGACAAAGTTCTGAGTCTCACTTGATTGTAGCTATTGTCAGAGTGTCACCTAAGGTGCATGATGTACAATCTGCATATTGCTGCTGGTTATTTAGAACTTAAGGGGTCTTTGTCATCCAGTGATGTATCCTCCTTGGACTGGGTTCTTTTCTTCAGGGCAGTGGGTTCTCTTCTGGCTCAGAATGTGTCTAGAATTGTTATCCAGGAGAAAGGAGAGTGGAGAGCAGCTTTTTTTATGTGAGAGACAGAGAGCTCTGATAAAAGGGGGGAGGTGGCAGACCTCAGCAGATCTTATAGGCAGGCTGGATGGATTTGATCAGGTATGACATCTACATAGTTTGTGGGAGAAGGCTGGTCGCCCCACCCTAATCTTATTATGCAAATGAGCTTTAGGATCGGTGCAATCTTGTCTGCTTCTTACTGTACCCATGGCCGACAAAGAGAGGGAAGATGGAGCCACTATCTTGAACATGATTGGCACAACTGCCAGTATCTATGTCTGCAGCTCGATTTTACAGGCTGCTCTTCATTAGAAAGGAAAATAATATGGGGCTGCTTTTCATTAAAAAGGAAAGCCTTACCAAGAACTCCCATGCCCTTGCTATCTGCTTAAGTAATTCCTTCTTAACTCCTATATCATTACTAAGAAGTCAAAAATCGATATATGGTGGCAAGATTGCAGAGAAAAAGAAACACTTTTACACTGTGAGTGGGATTGTAAATTAGTTCAGCCATTGTAAATGACAGTGTGGTGATTCCTCAGTGACCTAGGGGCAGAAATACTATTTGACCCAGCCATCCCATTACTGGGTATATACCCCCCAAAATATAAATTGTTCTGTTATAAAGGTACCTGCACACGTATGTTCATTGCAGCACTATTCACAAGGGCAAAGACGTGGAATCAACTGAAGTGCCCATCAATAATAGACTGGATAAAGAACATGTGGTACATGTACACTATGGAAAACGATGCAGCCAGAAGAAAGATTGAGATCATGTCCTTTGCAGGGACATGGATGTAGGTGGAAGCCATTATCCTCAGCAAACTATGCTGGAACAGAAAACCAAACACTACATGTTCTTACTTATAAATGAGAGCTGAATAATGACAACACACGGACACAGAGTGGCAAGGGGAACAACACAAACTGGAGTCTCAGAGGGTTGGCGTTTGGGGGAGGGAGAGCACCATGAAGAACAGCTAATGGATGCTGGGCTTAATACCTATTTCATGAGATGATCTGTGCAGCAAACCACGATGGCACATGTTTACCCATGTAACAAGTCTGCACATCCTGCTCATTTACCCAAAACTTAAAAATTGAAGAAAAAAATAGAAATAGCATTGAATCTATAAATTGCTTTGGGCAGTATTACCATGTTAACAATATTGATTTTTCCTATCCATGAGCATGGAATGTTTTGTGAAACATTTAAAATATCAGCTAAAATATTTACATGTTTATGTTAATTATTATAGTACAGTCTTTGAAAATCAGTAGATCAGCTACTGAAATGTCTGATTTATTTTTTCCCAGGTTTATTGCGATATAGTTGGTATACAGAAAAACTCCACATATTTAATGGATTCAATTTGGTAAGTTTTGACATATTTATACACTTGCGTTGCCATCACCACAAGCAAGCTAACAAACATATGCATAACCTCTTTCCTCGTGTTCCTTTTTGTATTTTTGTTTTTGTGGCAAGAGCACTTGAGATCCACCCTTCTGACAAATTTTAAAGTACACAATACCTTATGTTAATTATAAGCACTATGTAGTACAGCAGATTTCTGGAACTTATTCATCTTGTATTACTGTAACTTTATACCCATTGAAGAACTCTCCCTATCCCCCTACCTCCAGCTTCCGGTAACCATTATTCTATTGTTTACTTTTGTAACTTCTTTAGCTATTTTGGATGACTCATATAAAAGGAATCATTCAGTATTTGTCCTTTTGTGGCTGAGTTATTTTACTCAGTATAATGTCTTTCAGGTCCATCTATATTGTTGCAAATGGTAGACTAAAACGCGGTGCCCAGTACTAAATTATTGTCAGGTTTTAGAAAAGTACCCTATTTAGTTTCCAATAGTGAATTACCATAGTGAATGTGTACAGTTTACACAGAGTTACCAAGATGTATACAATGAACAGAATTTCACTTGAACTTGAAGATACCTCTTTAGAATTTTTGAGTTTTCTACAACTAATTAATTTAATGCTAACACTAGTACTAGTTGTCAGTCAATGAAGATATCAGCTATGACTCCATAGTCACAAAGTACTAAATGATATGCCTGTGGCATGAGAGAAACAATGTGTTTATGACTGTGCATAATGTGAAAATAGATCATAGACCTCAGGCAAAGTTCAGTTGTGAGTTAAGGATCAAATTTGCAAAGGCAAAAGCCACAAACAATGGAGGTTGCCTGAGTCTCAGTTTATCAGGAAATAGTTTGCTGAACCTATCAAATTTAAGACACTATGTTAGGCATCAAGTAATTCAAGAAATGAGTTATAACATTCTCTGCTCTCAACAGAAAATATCCATTATCCATAATTCAGGAGCTTGAAAACTCCTGAAAGCTCAAAACAATCACGGAAGAAACAACTCAAGTAATACCTTAAAATATGTGTGTAAATTTTTTTAAAAATTGTATTTATTGCACTTTCACATAAATGACTATCATTAACCCAGAGATTTTTAACTAAGCTATTTTTATAAAGGTGTCCTTCTTCCTAAGTCTTGTTTATTGACTACGAATCAATACTGCAGTAATAATGGTAAGATTCACATTAATATAATACATAACTATAAATACTGGAGAATTAATTTGTGAAGTTCTACTCCAGGTCATTGTTTTACTGCCCCTCCTTTCCAAAATGCATTCAATATTTATTCAGGCACGCTTTTTCTCATGCTATCTGGCTCTGTATTCTTTATGAAAATTTAGTAGGGGTTTCAAAGTGTGTCACATGAAATTCATAGTGTGGTACATAGCGTGTATTTCAGATCATGAGTATGGAATTGTTTGTTAAAAAAGAGTGACTATGAAATAGTTCAAAGTAATAGACTGACAGGTTTATATTTTCATGATAAATATATCCTAATAAAAAGAGCAAAACAATTTCAGCTCAAACTTCATAAGTTATTATACGAAATACGGCAAAGGAAAAAACATATGTTCTCTATCCAGAAACTATCCTGTAAATCATACACCAAAAGAAAGATATTAGACTTATAAGATAACATAGATTATTATTTCAGCTAATATTTCTATATAATTTTCATGAGAGAATTCTACAAAATAAATATAAAGTTATATACAGTCAAACTATATATTTTCTTAAGTATAAAGTTAAAACTATCTATCTTTTCTAATAAAGGAACACATAACCAGAGATGTTAAGGTCACAGCCAAATATATTTAGATTCAAAATCAATGTTAAATTTGGTAAAATACTTCATGTTTTTTGAAGGTTGTTAGTTATCAAGCAAAAATAATCTACCTTAATTATTTTTAAACAGATCATAGTATTATTAATTTACCTCAAGCCATTCTTTATCTTCACCAATATCACTAAGTGGTTTTTGTGCATATAGAATATTTCAAATCACAAAGTATTTACTTTATACCCCTCATATTTTTATCTGTTGCCTTCTGAATGAATCTGAAGTATGAACTAAGCCTAAATACCAAAGATATTTTAAAATTTAAGAAACTGACATGGCCAAATTCCAAGCATAGAAGTGTTTATCTGTGTATGCAGTTTGATATGGTTTGGCTGTGTTCTCACGCAAATCTCATATTGTAGTTTTCAAAATCTCATATTGTAGTTTTCATAATCCCCACGTGTCATGGGAGGAACCAAGTGGGAGTTAATAAAATCATGGGAGCAGTTACCCCCATGCTGTTCTCATGATAGTAAATGAGTTCTCACAAGATCTGATGATTTTAGAAAGGGGTTTTCCCCCTTTGCTTGGCACTTCTCGCTCCTGCTGCCTTGTGAAGAATAATGTGTTTGCTTCCCCTTCCTCCATGATTGTACGTTTCCTGCCCAGCCATGTGGAACTTTCACTCAAATAAACCTCTTTTCTTTTTAAATTATCGAGTCTTGGTAAGTTCTTCACAGCAGTGTGAGAACAACCTAATACACAGTTTAAGGTAATTAAGGGAGTTGTTGGTAATTTCTGCTTTTTGAAGAGAAGCTACACTGAGAGGCAGAACTTTTAAAGTTATTAAATTTAATTTGCATATTACGAGAAACAAGAGATTTAATATTTTTATAGTTTGTGGTTAAGAACTGTAATTTGACAAAATTCTGAGTACTAGTGATGTCACTCCCAATACTGTTATCACTACTACTATTTATTGAACATTATTCTATGTCAGGCGCTATCTTAGACATATTTATGCATTTGGAATTGTCACAGAACTCTAAGAGATACATGTGATTATTCGCATATATCAGATGAGGCAATAGGGATTTGACAGGATAAAGCAAATTGACCAAAATCACATAGCAATAAAATGGCAGAACCAGTCTTCAAACCGAAGTCTCCCTGATCCCAGCATCATCTCTATAGAAAATTCTTAAAAATATATTACAAATGCTCATAGTTCTAGAAACTAATGTTGAAGATGGATATTTACAAAAATTATTAGGGTACTGGATAAAGAGGACTGCTCAGAAAAAGGCCCTATGAAGTGTTTGTTTTAGATGATTCATGGTGTGTCTTTAAAATGAAACCAGATAGTAACTAGGTTATACAGGAAGCAATGACAATCAATCACTAGTAAAGGTAAATACGTAAGGAAACAGGAAAGGCATTCCTTAATTTTTTCCCTTTGAAAGACAACCAATTATTCAAAGCAAAAATAATAACCTTATATTATGGAGTTCACTGCATGTGCAAATGTAAAATATATTAAAATAATAGCCCCAAAAATCGGGGAAATTGATTTTTTCTGTTCTAACGTTCTTCCATTTATATGAATTTTAACAATATGAGCTCTAAGTAGACTGTGATATAAGTATACCTACTGTCATCTGTAGAAAAAAAACACTTGAAATAAATGAGTTCTAGTTAAACATGCAATAGAGTAATTAAAATTGAATACTTAATATATTTGATTAACCCAAAATATGGCAGAAAAGGAGAAAATTTTAAAAAGATAACCATAAATAATAGCAAGTGGTTAGATTTAAACCCATGCTGATCGATAATTACATTAAATTCAGAACAATTAAGCAAGCTAATTAAAGGAAAATATTGTAATAACGGAAACACCTGTTATATAATTGAGCTAAACATGGACACCATATTTTGGCCCCTAGGTTGTTTATTTCTCTACAGCAGGCTGAGACCTGTTAGCTCAAAAGACAACTCCTGACAAACTCAAATTTTTACACATTCAATTATTTTAAAAATAACCCAAACACACAGATTTTTAGCCATTTAGGGCCTTCCTACTTTGCATATCCTGCAAAAAAAACTCACCTAACAGCTGTTGCCCATTAAGATAGCGCCTTATAATTATGAGACTCCAAGCTGCCATAACCCTTCAGAGCTCTCTAATTCATAGAATCTCCACTGTGCTGCTGACAGACATTACCTAGATACTTAAGTACACTCTTTGATCCCTCTCCCCACTTAAAAGTTATCTTGCCCTCCTCCCCTTTTGTATAATGCCCCCTATGCCTCAGCCTCTGTATGGCCATTCTCTAAGAGACTTCCCTTCTGAAACTCTTAAGTGCCATCTAATAAAAGCTTGTTGTGTGTTACTACTTCTGGTGATCATATGTTTTCCTTTTTGATCAATCCCCAAATTGCTGAAACTCACTACAAAAATCACACCATGCTGTCTACAAGATAGGCACTTTATCTCTTAATATATAATTTTAAAATTAAAGAAATGCTGCAAGACCAGTACAAAAACTCCTATATACCCTTCACCCAAATTTGTTCAGGTCCTCTAATTTTTTAATACTTTATCATATTTTTACTCTTTCTTTTTCCCTACACTTCTCTGTTTCTCTTCCTCCCTGTCTCTTCCTCCCTCCCTCTCTTCTTATCTCTCTTCTCTCAGGATGCACATATGTTGTATTTACATACAAACATAAGTGTTCTCTGAATAATTTGAGAATAAATAGCATCCACTAAAAATTTTAGTGCATTTGCCCAAAATAAAGGGACTCTCTAACATACCCCACTACAGTCACCCGAATTAAAACATTAAAAATGATGCTACACTCTCAAAAATATGCAGACCTCATTCAGATTTTACCAACTGCCTAACAATGTTTTTTTTACTTTTTGATCCAGAATACAAGCTAATATTTTACAATATCTTTAATTGTTACATCCTGTTGGATTTATTTTATCTGAAATAGTCAGTCTTGCATAGTTTCTCAATAGCTTGAGAGTATTTAAGGTTTCAAGTGTTAAATCTTAAACAAACATTGCAAGATGTTTTTGATCTAAGTTTATCCAATGCTTAATCATGACAAGGCTCAGGTTACTTATTCTTGGCAGACATGATAATGCAGGGACTTCAAAATGGCTGACTGGAAGCATTGTATGCCTGCTTCCTCCACTTAGAAGAACAAAGATAGACTATAGACAAGCACTCTTGGAATACATTCTCCAAGAGGGAACATGTTAATTCAACATAAAAGTGGCAGGAAACACCAAAAGCAAGGAAT